>NC_133506.1:166081250-167425000 GCF_049354715.1 Callithrix jacchus | reverse complement strand
ACGATCGTGGCAGAAATGGGAGTGTGTGCAAAGAGAGAGAGGAGAGGCAAGGCTCTTTATAAACAAACTGCTCTCAGTTGAACAAATAGAGCAAGAACTCACACTTCACCAAACGCAGGATGCTAAACCATCCATGAGGGATGCACACCCTCTAACAATAGTGAGATTTGGAGGAGACACACATCCAGGCTGTATCGGGCCTTAAATGATTTGTTTTGACTCTTAGCCCGCCAGATGGGACACTTTACCGCACTGTGGAGGAGGGTCAGGGACACGAAGCTGCAGGCACAGAGGTGGATATAGGTGGCTGCCAGAGTGCAGGCAGGCTGGAGCTCCCGGGTGCCACAGGAGTCCTGCACACAAAGGCTAAGGAATGGTGCAGGCTCCATCTGAAATCAGAGCCCCCCAGTCACTGTCTCTAGCCTAGGCCTCTGCTCCATGCCAATCCCCAGGGTAGATTGGGGAAAGACCTTGCTGTGCTCCAGGGCACAGGCTCACACTCACCACCCGGAAGCAGTTCCCCAAGCTGGATGAGGGGTCCTGGAAGAAGGCCTGGCGGGCGGGGCTCTGTTCTGGGCAGCTCGGCTCAGGCTTCTCGGTGGCCCTGCAGTCACCATCCACCTGGTGGGACAGATGCAAGACTCATGCATGCAGCTGAACCATGTGGCTCCCCCACATACATTGGCCTTAGCGGGAGACTCCACCCAACCCTGGGTCTGCAAAGACCACTGCAGAGCCGGCAGGCCACCTGCCGCTCCTGGGACTCTGCAGCGAGCGGCCCTCGAGACACTCAGCCGGAGGGAAGAAAAGCAGGTGCACCTGCTCACCTGCCAGGCCGGGCTGAGCTCCTCCAGGCTGTGAGCCACAGAGCCGTCCGGCAACATCAGATCGGTGCCTGCTTCGTTGTCGCTGGTGTCCAGAAGGCCAGCGGATATGCCTGTGGGGAGGAGGAAAGATGAGGTGATCCTGAGAGCCCCTGATCCTCCCCCAGGGGTCCTGGATGAGAGATAAGCCTCAGGCACACGAAGGATTGGTAAAATCCCTCCAACCCAGACTCCCAGAGCTCTGGCCCCAAACCCTCATCAGAAGAAGGAGAGAAAGCACAGAGACTGAGGACAGCATGTGTCCCCCCATCCCCTCTCCACATCGTCAGCACGAGTGGCCAGAATCCAGGCCTGCCCTTTGTGTTCTTTGGCAGAGGGACCACAGAAAGGCCAACTCCACCTTGGAGCCATATATCCAAGGGATGCGGGAAGAAAGCCTGGGCCTTGGTGCCGGCCTCTCAACCACAGTGGCTGCCTACAGCTCGGGGACCTGTTGCACTGGAAGCTGAGAATGGTGCATCCCGAACAGGATTTTGATGGTGGGCCAACTCTGCCAGGGCCCAGATTAACCGTGGTGCCACAGGTGCACAGTCAGGCTGCAGAGGCCGGTGACCACGTCACAGGACATGGAGACCCCGTCCTCACTGGCCGGCTCAATCCTGGGGACCTCCCTCCTTTTCATGGCAAAAGGCAGCCGGAGGTCTGGACGGCTATCCCGTGGCATGGAGGAGTTGTACAGCCTGTAGGCCTGTGGACCGGAGGAAGTGGGCAGGAGGGATGACCGACAGCCAGGGGACGAGCTTGAAACTGCCATCCCCCAGGCAACCTGCCACAGGCATAGGTCTCCAGGGGAAGCTCGGGACTCTCCTCCTCACCTAAAGGCTGGAGTAGATGAGGGTCACATGGTTCAGCTCCAAGGTCAGGACCATGAGCCCCAAGCCTGTCCGACTCAGCATCCGTGAGAATGTGCTGTGAGCAAAGTCTTGGGCCAGGAGGATGCTGCTGCACTGGACGCTGAGGTCCCACACCCGGCCGTCAAAAGTCACCACGTGCTGGGCCCTGGCAACCAGGGCGTGGTCTGGGGAGAAGCAGCCACAAAGGCACGCTGAGTGGAGCCAGCTCCATCCACCGCAGTGGGAGCACGATCCCTGCTGGGTACCCCGATGCCTAGAGCCTTGGCTTAGCCTGCCCTGAGGCCAGGAGTCCCCCTCCCCTGGTGCGGCAGCCAGAGGCCCAGTGATCCCCCACCAGCTTCAGGATGACGTGAGCTGAATGGCTATGGCCCGATTCCGCCCTAACGAGGAATAGAGTCCCCAGACCCGCTACAAAACTGCTGTGCTAAGTAACAAAGCCTGGCTCAGAAGCCACATAGTCATCCTTCTGTTTACATCGGATGTCCAGAGCAGGCACAGCCATGGACATACCAGGCACACTGGTAGCTTTTAAAAACAATTGTGGTAAGGCATGCACAACTCTGAATAAACTGGAAGCCACTGAATCGTGCACTTAAAATTCACACATCAGCCGGGCACGGTGGTGCTAAGCCATCCCAGCACTTTGCGAGGCTGAGGAAGGAAGATCACTTGAACCCAGGAGGTCAAGGGTGCGGGGAGCCGAAAGCGCACCGCTGCACTCCAACCATGACAACAGAGTGAGACCTAGTCTCAAAAAAAAAAAAATTATACAAGTCATCCATTTAATCTCAAGGAAGCTGCTCAAGTGGGGAAAAAACATTGACCGTTTAAGTGGATGGCCAACGGCTACCTCAAACATGACACTGGTGTCCTGCAGACCAGCCCTATTCACGGTAGGGAAGAGATGGCCTGTGAAGGAACAGGTCTGACCAGTCCAGCCAGTGTAGCCCCTGAGCTGTGCCTTGGGGGTGTTCGTGCCCATGGTGGGAAAGCACCATCCATAGTGCACAGCCAGACACCTGTTGGCCAGGGCCAGCATCCCAAAGGAGGCGCTACCGGCCCCGTGGTCAGCTGTCAGAACTGAGGGGCACAGAGAAGCCCATGGTCACACGCACAGGACTTCAAGACCAGGCTGTTTTTTTTTGTTTTTTTTTTTGTTTTTTTTTTTACAAGATCAGCGTGCTGCTAAGACCTGACTACACCCACGCTTCTATGGAGCCGTAGACTTCCATGTGAGTCGCACACCGATAAACCGCTACTTGCCAAGCCTGGGTACGGTGGCTCCCACACGGACATGAGGGGCTTCCTCGTGCATTAAAAACCATACATGCTCCTTACCCACGTGAGTAAGCCACGTGGTTACCTGCATTTCACAGTAAAGGAAGCTGAGTCCACGGATGTTAGCAGACTCACCTGAGCCACAGGCAAGCTTCTCGGGAGCCCAGAGCTCATCGTCCCAGCACCGCCCTTGACTGCACTGCTGGGCAAGGTCATATAATCTGGAGAAAAGCAGGATGTGCAGCCTCAGCCCTAGTCCCATAGGACCTTGGGAAGTCCAATAAGCTCTGGGCCTAGCACGGTAATGCCACAGGCCTCTGCAGGCTTCCCTGTGCCGCCACAGTCCCTGCCCCTGCATGGCCCTGCTGTTGTGCCCACGGGGTGGGGGGCTCCCAGGGAGTAGGGTGGCACAGCCCGGGGCAGGACTCATGCCTCCAGAGACCCTGCAGCAGGCGGCATCTGAGCCGGTAGAACTCGGATGGCATGTTGGCCCTGGACAGGTGTCGGAGTGGCCACGGCAGCTTCTCCTCCATCAGGTAGCCAGTCCCCCACACCACATCGCCCCCAGGAAGCAGCGGCGTCACCACCACTGAGTAGTTCCTAGAGGGAACCCGCAGGACAAGCTGCTGAGCCGTGCTTTCTTTGGCTGCAGAGGGGGAGCTCACAGGTCTGCAGGAAGAGCTATACCATGGAGAGAATTGGGGTGCATCTTGGGGAGGGCTGTCCTTGTTCTAGAAAATCCCATAATGAGCTGGAGGAGCACAGAGGCTGGCATGACAGCGGAGGTGGTGGGTGACGCCGGGACAGAAACAAGCTGCCTTATTTTGATGACACAGATATCTTATGTCATGTCTGATCTGCCCCCTGGGTCTTGGGCAGCATGGGGACTCTGTGTGTGGATGCAAAAAATAGGAGCTGGAAGGTGTAGGAAATTGTTTTGTTTTTTTGAGACAGAATCTCATTCTGTTTCCCAAGCTCGAGTATAGTGGTACGATCTCGATTCCCAGCTACCTCTGCCTCCTGGATTTAAGTGATTCTCCTTTCTCAGCCTCCAGAGTAGCTGGAACTACATGCGCTCACTGCCATGCCTGGCTGATTTTTAAATTTTTAGTAGAGTCAGTGTTTCCCCATGTTGGCTACGCTGGTCTCGAACTCCCGACCTCAAGTGATCTGCCCAAAGTGCTGAGATTACAGGCATAAGCCAGTGTGCCTGACCGACAGGTCTAGGCAATTTCTACAGTTGAGGGGAAGACTGAAACTTTCTCAATATGTAGAGTAGGGTCAAGCCTGTGAGATATGAATGATCGGGGAGATCTGGGCTCATGTGGGGTTGGAGTGAGAAGAGAAATATTGCACGCTCTGTTGTTGATGGGCCACTGAGGGGGACGGGCAGGTGGACTCGCTTACCTTTTAGGGAGCCCAGAGGCCCTGCAGCTGGGGGCCGGAAGCAGCTTCGACACCCTCACTGCCATTTAAATCCATTTTTTGGTATCCCCACGAGATTCCACTCACCGGGTAGGCAAATAACCAGGCAGGTGATTGTTCAACCAAGCCAAAGCCCCGCCCTGGGAGCTCTTCCCTTCCTCAGCCTACATTCTGACCGCAAGGCGGCAGGAGCGGGAACTTGTATTACGTGGAGCCTTTTCCCCATGATGTGGGTCCGGTCCCTATTCTACAGCTGGGGAAACTGAGGCACACAGAGCCGATGCAGAGACATCCCAGGAAGAGGCAGAACCAGAATCCAGATGCTCTGCAAGGCCACCGGCATGGAAGAAGGGGCGGCCCCATTGCCTGTAGCCCGGTTCCTGGTGGGCATCATGGCTGTGAGGGAAAAGGATATTTGGTCCCCAGGCCCCTGCTCTAGACTGGGTTCCCCATTTCTATCCACCACCCCCGTGTTCTCAACACAGGGACAAAAGGGGCCTTTTGAAGTGAATGGGTGATCACATCCTTCGTAGGTCAGTGCAGAAGCCAGAGTCCTCCTCTCATCCCCTAGCCTTGGAACCTCCCAGTCGCATCAGCCCCACCACCTTGCTATTCAAACAGGACAGGCACGGTGGCTCATGCCCGTAATCCCTGCACAGAGTCTCTGGAGCCCAGGATTCTAAGACGAGCCTGGAAAATACAGTGAAATCCCATCTCTACTAAAGATACAAAAATTAGCCGAGTAAGGTGGTGAATGCTTGTAATCCCAGCAACTTGGCAGGCTGAGGCAGGACAATCACTTGAATTTGAGAGAGGTTGCAGTGAGCTGAGATCACACCATGGCACTCCAGCCTGGGTGACGGAGAATGAGACTCCATCTCAAAAACAAACAGGACAAGCACATCCCTCTCCCAGTCCTCTGTGCAGTGGAGCCCCCACCTGGAGCTCTCTTTCCACACTGGCCCTGTGGCTCTTGCTTGAACTGTACTTTCTCCTCAAAGCTGGCCATGGCCACACCATAGGATCCCCAGCTCACCGTCTCACCAATGTTCCATCTCAAGCATTTGCCACCTAAGGTATGGCTCAGTGGTGGTAAACGATGAGCGGTGGGCCACACCCAGCCTGTAGCCGGCTTCTGCACAGCCTGCAAGAAAGAAGGGCTTTTATGTGTTTAAAAGATTACATAACAGGTCGGGAGTAATGGCTCATGCCTGTAATTCCAACACTTTAGAAGGCCGAATGGGTTACATAACTGAAGGTCAGGAGTTTGAGACCAGCCTGGAGTGGCAAAACCCTGTCTACTAAAAACGCAAAAAATTAGCCAGGTGCAGTAGTGCACACACCTGTAGTCCCAGCAACCCGGAGGGCTGAGGCAGGAGAATCACTTGAACATAGGAGGCAGAGGTTGCAATGAGCTGAGATTACACAACTGAGACAGAGCAAGACTCCATTTAAAAAAAAAAGATGATTACAAAGCAAAAGCAAGGAAATGTGACAGAGCAGAATGGCCTGCTTAAGAGGTGATTCTCGGGCTTTCTGCAGGGAGCTGTGCATACTCTGCTGTAGATGATTTCTTGGGCTTCGTGTCTGTCTCTGAGTAAAACTGAGCTTCCTGAAGGCAGGGGTCATCTTTGCCCACTGCACTCTTCCGCAGCAGCTCCTAAAATCCTGCCTGCACTGGGACTGTGCTCACGAGGTCTCTCTGGAGTGAGGAAGAAATCCCAGTTTCCTCTCCTGTGCAATAAGGAGTGAAGAAGCCTCTGTGTAGGGCAGTCAAAGTAGTCAGTGAGTCAGAGCGTGTTGAAGGGTTCAGCAATGCAACTGATACGTGGCAGGAACGCTGGATGCGACACCCCAAACCCAGTGTTACCTGGCTGTGAGGCCATACAGGTCCAGCAGGGCTTTGCAGAGCCTCTTCAGTGCCCATGAGAACGTGGCCTCAGCCCAGGAAAGCATCTGGTGGGCCACCTGGAAAGGGAGGGGACAGTGAGAGCTGTCTCGGTCATCCTCAACTGCCAGCCACATCTCATCCTTGCTCTCACTCACCAGCTCCAGAGTGCCTTTCATGGCCCCCAGGGTCAACCTGATAGGCCTGGGACCCTGGTTGCCTGGCATCCCGGGCACCCAGGCCTGTAGCCACCACATGGCCTCCTCTGCCCACTCCCTCCACACCTCCTCCAGGGGCCGCAGCATCACTTCCAGGTAGGAGTCCTTCAGTGTGGCCAGGGGCCCTGCAACTGGCGGCCAACACCCACCATGAGGCCTCTGGGCAGCTCAGAGGCCCAGCCCAGGCCTCAAAGAGATAGGGCCTCTTCCTGGGATTAAGATGATGGCGGGAGTGGAGGAAAAGGAATAGAGCAGCAGGCACTGGAGATTGCGAGTGAGTTGTCACAGCAGACCCGAGCTGCCTCTGCATGACCTGCTCATAGCTTGTCTGGGAACTTGGACTGGGGGAGGGTTCCCACCAATCCTAGGAGTAATACGAGGTGCTCTGCATCTGAACTGTTTGTACAAACGTGGCTTATTCGAGACCCCTGCTTGCCTCCTAGGAGTCTGACACTGTGCTCTGAGCCAAGCAGCACCTGCCAATTAGGCAGCCACACCAAACACCCTGGGTGACATAGTGCTGGGACAGACAAGTGCGTCCCATGTGAAGGCACAGGGACTGGGAAATGATAGTAGGTGTTGGCCGTGGTGCACTCTAGACTCCACCCCGGCCCCCTTCCCTGTGCCAACACTCCTGCCTCCTCTCACTGTAGTCAATGACAGCTGTGAACAGCATAGTGTGCAGAGTCCTGAGCACTTTTTCAAATTCACTGCCCTGTGGGTGGCCATGGGACTCTGGCACAGCAGAGAGGCTATGGAGGTGACATTCAACAGCCAGCCAGAGGGACGCCAACCCTGACATTGGTCAAGGTCTTAGCCCCAGATGGTGGAGAGGTCAGAAGTTCCTAGTCCTGCCAGGAGGGCAGTTGGAACCAGGCAGCCGCCACTATGACTGCCTAATTTTGGTATTTTATTAGAGGTAGGCTTTCACCATGTTGGCCAGTCTGGTCTTGAATTCCTGACCTCGTGATCCGCCTGCCTCAGCCTCACAAAGTGCTGGAATTACAAGCGTGAGCCACTGTGACTGGCTTTTTTGTAAACTTATTATTTGTTTATTTTAGAGATAAGATCTCACTCTGTTGCCCAGGCTGGAGTACGGTGGCACATTCTTGACTCATTGCAACCTCTGCCTCCAGGGCTGAAGCAATCCTAGATGAATAGACATAAGACTGAAGCTGAAGTGCCAGCCCTGGATTCATTCCTATATGGCTATGCTATTGGAAGCAAGTTCATCTCTGGGGATGAGCTCAGGGTACTCAGATCGCCACTTGCCAGACTCAGGTACTCTCTCTGGACATCCCACCTGGCCGGGGCACCAGCCTTGTGACTGAAAGCCAGGATCTGTGTGCAGTGGAGTGTGCGGCCCGGCCCAAGCCTGTAGGCGCTGTCTGAGCCGCTCTCTGTCTGCAGCCTCTGGCCAGTGCTGCACTGGTGCGCTGGCTGCTTTGCCTGAGCTGTGAGGATCGATCAAAGAACCCCTACCCTCCTCTGCCAGGCAGCCCTCCACCAGGGCTCCAAGAGGAGGAGGCCCAAGCCCAGCCTGGCCTCTGCCGTGTTCTCCCAGCCCTGTGGTCTGCTTCGCCCATCACTCCATCAAAACCTGTCCGTGGGGAGGTCTTAAGAGATGAATGAATGTCCCCTAAACAGACACACTTTTTTTTCTTTTTTTCCTAATGAGAAGCTACTAAGTCCTACTCAGAGCCCACAGAATGACTGATGGAAAATCCTGTGGTGACAGCGTATTTTAGCTCACAGAGCCACAGCCACAGGAACCGGGGAAGGCCCTGCCACCTCCACCTTCCCCGCAGCCAGGCATGCAGTGCCTTACCCGGGAGGCCATACGGGATACTCAGGGATTCGGTCCGCAGCCAGCCCCGCTGCTGCAGCAGGCCAAGGGCAAGCAGCCCTGACAGTCCTGACACGAACAGCTTGGCATCCACGGCAGCCACTCATCATCCAGCCTCCTTCCTTTCCATCGGTGCTGCAGGGATAGAGAGCAGGCAAATGAAAGGGTCAGCCCCCAGGGACCGACACCCCCAGCCCCAGGCAAAAAAAGGACTCGGGAATACCCCAGGGTCCTTGGGATTGGGGGATCCTTGAAGAGTCAACACCTGGGCCCTGCACAACAGCCCACAGACAGGCCTGATCGTGGCTCCCTGCAGCCTTGACCTCCAAGACTCAATCGATCCTTTCACCTCAGCCTCCCAAGTAGCTGGTACTACAGACATGTGCCACCACCTTGGCTAACTTTGTGTGTGTGTGTGCACGTGCATATATATATATACACATCATTTTTTTTTTCTGTAGAAACAGGGGTCTCAGTATGTTTCCCAGGCTGGTCTTGAACTCCTGGGCTCAAGCAATTCTCTTGCCTTGGCTTCCCAAAGTTCTGGGATTATAGGTGTGGGACACTGTGCTTGGCCCAAGGATAAAGTAGAATGAGGCCGGGCAGAGTGACTCATTCCTGTAATTCCAGCACTTTGGAAGGCCAAGGCAGACAGATTTCCTGAGGTCAGGAGTTTCAGACCAGCCAGGCCGACATAGTAAAACACCGCCTCAACAAAAATACAAATAAATAAATAAATAACAAAGTATGGCAGGAGGCACCTGTAATCCCAGCTACTTGGGAGGCTGAGGCAGGAGAACCGCTTGAACCCAGGAGGCAGAGGCTGCGGTGAGCCAAGATTGCACCATTGCATCCAGTCCGAGCAACACTGTGAGATTCTGTATAAAAAAAAAAAAAAAAAAAAAAAGAAGTAGAATGAAACAAAATCAAATAGGACAGATGACAAAAGAATTAACTACACATCATGGGTCGTTAAATAAATTTCACTTTCTGAAGCTTCTGCGTCTGCAACACTGAAGGTCATCCAGAACAGACAGGTGGAAATGGGCCAGCTGTTATGACTCCCAAACACCCACATGAGGTGGTCAACAGCCACCGCTCCAAGTGCCCCCAGCCCAAGCTCCTGTCCTTACCTTAGAATCTTTCAGAAAACATAAGCGGCACACCCTGGTGTCACCGCCCTGGCTCTGGCACAGTGCCAGCATCTGCTAAGCCTGTGTGTGTGTGTTTTAAATGCCTCGTGTATTTTAGGCCAATGTTTTACATATGTTTCTTATTGTGGGTGAGAATAAGAACAACCCAAAATCTGCTATTTTATGGTTTCTGGGGACAGCCGGAGGTTGTGGGAAGTTCTGGGGGCTCACACTGAGCCTGAGTCTGTCCTTAGATGGGATGTTGATATTGAGAAACTGAAGTGATGAAGATCATCAGGAGGCATTTGGCCCACACCCTAGCCTGGTCACGGAGGAGACAGGACACAGGGAGTTGCATCTCCTACCTGTCACATGGGCCTGCTCACTCAGCAGATGGCTCAGTGATGTGGAGAGGCCAGCTTGCTGCCCACCTGCTGTGTGAGGTTCCCTGTAAAGATGACAGGGCTGCCCCCATCACCAGTTTCATCTCCAGCTGTGCCTAAAACCACTCAGCCTTGCCGACCATGGGTGGCAGCAGGTCTCTCTAGCCCTGAAAAGGCCTTGGTGTCATCTGAAATGACAGGCTTGGACAGAAAGCCCAGCCATGATTACACAAGCTGGGACCAGAGAGAGGGCAGGAGATAGCCAAGCTAATGGCTTTCTATGCCGATTCTTCCGCAATTTTTAATTTTTCTTGAGACGGAGTCTCACTCTGTCACCCAGGCTGGAATGCAGTGGCAGGATCCAGGTACATTGCAATTTTCGCCACCCGGGTTCAAATAATTCTCCTGCATCAGCCTTTCAAGTAGCTGGGATGACAGACGCACACCACAGTGCCCAGCTAATTTTTGTATTTTTAGTAGAGATGGGGTTTTACCGTGTTGGCGAGGCTGATCTCAAACTCCTGATCCCAAGTGATCCGCCCACCTTGGCCACCCAAAGTGCTGAGATTACAGGTGTGAACCACTATGCCCGGGCCTTCCCCAATTTTTTAAACTCCGGATTTCTCAAAATTAGAAACCTGTGTTATAAACACAGAGGACTCCTCTTCTCTCCTTGACAACCCCCTCATTGGATCCATCAGGAACTCAGTCGACCGTCGCTATGGAATGTGACTAGAGTCAACCTCATCTGCCACCTATGCTGCACACCAGCTCCAGCCCTGGTTATTGAACCTGTCTGACTGCAACATCCTCCTGGCTCTTCCAGCTCCCATCCCGCCACTGGCAACGGATCTCCACTTGCAGACCAGACACGTCCGATGATGGCATATAGCGTTTTTTACTGTACGATCCAAAGTCCTTGAGGCCTGCAAAGCCAGAATTTTGTTGGCCACTGGTGCAGACATTGGCAGGCGGGCCACAGGATCAGCTCACTACACTCTAAGCCTCCACATGGGAGATCCTCTAGAAAAGCCACGAGCAACTACAAATACCGCGTTTGATGGCCCTGCCAACCTGCAGACACACCTCACACACCCCTCTGATAGCCACTAGCTAGTCAGTTCACCCAAAAGATGTCAAAACAATACTAGCTATTATCAGACCGTCACTACTTAATGCTGTATTTCCCTGATCCCCACCGACGTATGTGCAGATGTGTGTGGACGAATGTGTATGCATCTGTGTACGGATTTATCTGTACATGGATGTGTGTAGATGTGTATGTATACAGCTATACCAAAATACACAGATAGGTGTGTATGAATGTGTGGATATGGATTGTGTGTACAGTGATGTGTACATGAAGGTGTCTATATGTAGACATGTGTATGAATGTGTGGGTGTACAGACGTGTGTGGATGTAAAGACATGTATATATATGGATGTGTGTATATGAATGTATGTGTACAGATATGTCTACATGTGGATGTAGATGCTTGCAGCTCTTCCTGCTGACAGGCACCTCCTAGCGCTGGCTTTCTCCAGTATGTATCAGAAGCTGTGCAGTGGTGTCAGAGCCTCCTCAGGGTGCGGGTGAACTGGGTGAGCACAGAATTTCTCTCCCAAACCATGACGTTTTGCAGTTAAAGACTGCACAAATGCGTCACAAATGCGTCAGGTCAGCAGGCATAAACTGGGTCTCTGCAGGCAACCCAGGACACAACCCCCACACACCAGGGTAGGGGGTGCCAAACAGAAAGCTTCCAACATCAACCTTTACTCCCACAAACTCTAAGGTTGAACACGAGCCTCGAAACCCTGGGCCCAGGGATTCGAGGTTGAACCCAAGCTCTGGCACTTTGTATTCATGAGCTCATCTGCCTCTGTTTCCTCATCTTAAATGGGGTTACAAAGAGGACTTGAAGAACAGACTTCCTCTCTGCTGGAACAGGATCCAGAAAGTTGGAGTGCTGGCTGTTACTGTAATTTTGATGAGTCTGGGGCAGATGGAAGTAGAATTTCTCCAAAGGCAAATAAAGATTTCGAGGCTTCAGGCAGCTCTACAGAGAGTGGCAGGAAGGTCTCAGGGGAGGTACGGGCAATCTGTGCTTGCATATGTAGCAGATAACAAGACGTTCAAGGTCCCCTGGGAGTTCTGGAAATGAGGCAGAGGTCTCAGCCATCAGACAGGTGGGGCTGTAGGAGGACGACGGCTCTCCCCTGACATGAGTCTTCACCCAGGCTGATGGCACAGGTGGAAGTGGAGAGAGTATTTATGCAGCAAGACATCCAGCTCGGCTTCAGATGCTATACTCCAGGCCCCAGAGAAGACACTGAAAACTGAGGCAGAATCGGTGATCCTATGCTGAACGTGCCCAGTGGTCATGCCTGGCGAGATCAAGTCTAAAGCTGCTATTTGTACCTGGCTGGAGTGCGGCGGCACGATCTCGACTCACTGCAACATCCGCTTTCCGGATTCAAACAATTCGCATGCCTCAGCCTCCTGAGAAGCTGGGCCTACAGGCGTGCACCACCACGCTCATGTAAGTTTTGTATTTTTGGTAGAGGCAGGGTTTCACCTTCCTGGCCAGCCTGGGCCCAAATTCCTGACTTCATGTGATCCTTCCGCCTTGCCTCACAACATTCGTACATTTCTGAAGTCACTGATCTGCCTGAAAAGGGGATAGAAGTTTTAAATCTCCCCGGGATGGAGGAGGCAGACACAAAATTTCAACACAAGGACAAGAGCTTCAAGTGACTAAGTTCTATCCAGGTACCTTTTGGTAAGATCTCTTGAAAAGCACCTACATAGATGAAAACGACCCTGAACAATATAGTAAGACCCATCTCCACTAAAAAGAAAATAAAAATATAGAAAGGCATGGGGGCACAGGTTTTAGTCTCTGCTACTTGGGAGGCTGAGGAAAGAGGATCGCTTGGGCCCAGGGGTTCAAGGCTGCAGTGAATTAGAATTATGCCATTAAATAGAAGACCTTGTAAAAGAAAGAGAAAAGTGGGGGAGAGAAAAAAGAGGAGGATGAGAGGGGGAAAGGGAAGAAAAAAAGTAGGAAGAGGGAATAGTGAGAGGGAAAGAAAGAAAAGAAAAGAAAAAAAAAGAAAGAAAATGGAAAAGAAATGAGAAAAACATATAAACATTCTGGCCAGGGAATTCCACTGTTAAAAATGTACTCTGTGAGAGAATGGTGTTCTCGACAGAATAATTTTAACAGGAAACCTGGGAAAAACTCAAGAGCACTTCATTATGAAACTAGCTGAATACATTCCATTCCATGGTCATTTGCACTACACGGGAGATGCTGATTTTATTAGGTACATATATTAACTCCACGTGCTGATTGTGTGCATAGATCATCTCGGAAAAGAATCACCAAAGGAACCGTAACAGCGGTTCGCTTCGAGGAGGGGTGGGAGAGCGGCTTTAAGGCTGCACCAACACCAACCGATAGAACTTTTTGCAATAAACACCATATTTCCGGGCCATCTGCAGCTGTGGAGTACTTGAAATGTGGCCCACGCAGCCAAAGAACCAAATCTTTCATTTTCTTAAATGTTAATTTATTTAGATTTTTTTTTTTTTTTGAGATGGAGTCTCGCTCCGTTGCCCAGGCTGAAGTAAAGTTGCATGATCTTGGCTAACCGCAACCTCTGTCCCCCAGGTTCAAGCACCTCTTTTGCCTCAGCTTCCAAAGTAGATAGGGTTATATGGGCTCACCGCCGCATCCGGTTGCTTTTTGTGTTTTTAGTATACATGTGGTTTCACCATGTTGGTCAGGCTGCTCTCAAACTCCTGACCTCAGGTGAGCCACCCGACTCGGCCTCCTAAAATGCTGGGATTACAGGCATGAGCCACCGTATCCAGCCTCACGTAGATCTCATAAACACATATGCCATGAGCTGCCATATGGGAGACTCGGTTCTATACTCTTTCATAGTTTTTGAACTTTGAATAATTTAAATGCATGGCCTATTTTTTTTAGTTGTAGCACTTAATAGAATAGTATTTAGATTGTATTAATCTAAATAAAATCTACCATAGAATTTACATTGTACCAGTGAATGCTGATGTATAAAAAAATTGCCAAAGTGTGTGTGTGTGTTCATGTGCACGTTTATATGTATGTATATTTCACTTTTTTTGAGTTAGTCTCGCTCTGCCACCAAGTCTGGAGTGCGGGAGTATGAACCTGGCTCGCTGCAACCTCTGCCTCTAGGGTTCAAGCGGTTCTCCTACCTAAGCTTCCCGAGTAACTGGGATTACAGGTACACACCACCACATCCAGCTCATTTTTGTATTTTTAGTAGAGAAGGCGTTACACCATGTGGGCCAGGCTGGTCTTGAACTCCTGATCTCAAGAGATCCACCTGCCTTGGCCTCCCAAAGTACTGAGGATTACAGGCATGAGCCAGTATGCACAGATAAAAAGGTGTGTTTTTTGAGAAAAATGAACAACGTACCAACAAAAAATTGGGAACAGCTGGGGCTGGTGGCTCATTCCTATAATCCTAGCTCTTTGGGAGGCTGAGGTGGGAAGATCGCTGGAGTCCAGGAGGTTAAGGCTGCGGTGACCTATGATTGCACCACTGCCCTCCAGCATGAGTATTGAAGCAAGACCCTGCCTCAAGAAAAACTAAAATTTTAAAAAACCAAAACCTAAGCATGACAATTGGGTTATCAGGCTATTTTATGATATGTGCCATTCTCAAAACTTTTTGCGGTATCATCACATCACTCATCCGACACGAAAAAATAAAAAATAAAACCCAGAAACTCAAACTAAAAATATTTACAAATCCATAGTGTTATGCGTTGTGCTCTGTCTCCCTGAAAGACGCTGAAGCCCTATGCCGCAGGGTCTGTGGATGCGACCTTATTTGGAAATAGCCTCTTCACATGTAATCGAGCTAAGCTGAGGTAATGAGGGTGAATCCTAATCCAGTGTGCCTGGTGTCCTTATAAAAAGGGGATGTGTGGACAAAGACACCTACAAAGGGAAGACAGTTTCAAGACAGAGACAGAAGACCACCTGCAAGCCAAGGAACTCTGGAGGCTCTGAGAATCCATGAGCGAGACCTGGGACGGACCTCCATCACAGCCTTCAGAGAAAAAACAAACAAACAATAAAAAATCCCTTGATTTCAGACTCCTGGTCTCCAGAACTGTGAGAATAAGTCTCTGTGGTTGAAGCCACACAGTTTAGGGTACTTTGTTAAGGCAGTGCTGGGAAATGAATGCAGAGTTCTTGGGGCACGCATCCACACTTCTGAAGGAAATGTGGCACATGCAATGCTTGAACTTACAATTCATACCTTTCTCTACTCTGAATTCTTTTTTTGAGAGGCAGGGTCTCACTCTGTCACCCAGGCTGGAGTGCAGTGGCACAAGCATGGCTCACTGCAACCTCCAGTTCCTGGGCTGCAGCAATCCTCTTGCCTCAGCCTCCTGAGTAGCTGAGACTATGGGCACATGCCACTGTGCCCAATTTTTAAAAAATGTTTTGTAGAGATGGGGTCATGCTATGTTGCCCGGGTTTACCTGGAACTCCTAGCCTCAAGTGATCTTTCCATCTTGGCCTCCAAAATTCTGGGATTATAGGTTTGTAACTGGCTTGCCTTTAAAAACAAAAACAAAAACAAAACCAGAATCTTCCTATATTGCCCAGGCTGGAGTCCAGGGACATGATCTTGGCTCACTGCAACCTCGACCTCCTGGGTTCAAGCAATTCTTTTGCCTCAGCCTCCAGAGTAAGTCAGCTTATAGGCTCCTACCACCACACCTAGCTAATTAATGTATTTATATTACAGGCGAGGTTTCACCTGTGGGCCAGGCTTGTCTCGAACTGCTGACTTCAGGTGATCCGCCCACTTCAGCCTCCCAAAATGCTATGATTGTGGCTCACTGCAACCTCCGCTCCTTGGTTCAAGCAATGCTCCTGCCTCAGCCTCCCAAGTAGCTGGGATGACAGGTTCTTGCAGCATGCCAGTTTTTGTACCTTTAGCAGAGACGGTGTTTCACCATGTTGGCCAGGCTGGTCTTGAACCCCCGACATCAGGTGATCTGACTGCTTCAGCCTCCCAAAATGATAGGATAACAGGCATGTGCCACTGTGCCCGGCCCACTTCTGTTATTATTACAGTGTAATATATAATGAAATATTTACACAACTCACCGTAACGTAAAATTAGTGGGAGCCCTGAGCTTGTTTCCCTAAAACTAGAGCATCCCTTCTGAAGTTGACGGGAGACATTGACAGATAAACAGGCATTGGATTCTCATAAGGAGCACGCAGTCCAGCTCCCTCGCATGTGCTGCTTACGGTAGGGTTTGCATTCCTATGAGACGCTAACAACGCCACCGATCTGACAGAAGGTGGAGCTCAGGTGGTGATGCCAGAAATAAGGAGCGGCTGTGAACACAGATAAAGCCTCCCTAGCCCGTTCGCTGCTCACCTGCTGTGCTGCCTGCCCAGTTCCCAACAGGTGAGATGGGCACGGTGGCTCGCACCTGTAATCCCAGCACATTGGGAGACTGAGGCACGTGGATCACCTGAGGTTGGGAGTTCGAGACCAACCTGACCAACATAGAGACACCCTGTCTCTACTAGAAATACAAAAATTAGCCTGGCATGGTGGCTCATACCTGTAATCACAGCTACTTGGGAGTCTGAGGCAGGAAAATGGCTTGAATCTGGGAGACAGAGGTTGCAGAGAGTCAAGATCATGCCATTGCATTCCAGCCTGGGCAACAAGAGCAAAACTCCCTGTCAAATTAAAAAAAAAAAAAAAAGCCCGGGTGCAATGGCTCACACTTGCAATCCCAGCACTTTGGGAGAATGAGGAGGGCGAATCACCTGAAGTAAGGCGTTTGGGACCAGCCTGGCCAACATGGTGAAACCCTGTCTCTACTAAAAATACAAAAATTAGCCAGGTGTGGTGGTACCTGAGCCTCGGAGATGGAGGTTACTTGAACCTCGGAGATGGAGGTTACATTTACCTGAGATAGCACCGCTGCACAGACTGAGACTCTGTCTCAAAAAGAAAGAGAGAAAAAAAAAGAAAAACAAAAACAGGCTACTGGTACAGATCCGTGGCCAGGAGGGTTGGGGACCCAAGCTGTAGACAATATGTAATGATCAAATCGGGGTAACTGAGACAGTCATCACCTCAAATATTTATCTTTTGTTTTGGGAACAAGAAAAGTCTTCTCTTCTAGCTATCTAGAAATATTCAAATAAATTCTCATTCACTGTAATTTCCCTTGTGCACTATTGATTACTGGAACATATTCCTTCTATCTAGGCCTTCTGGTCTTTCATTCATTCTTTTTAAAATTATTTTCATTTATTTCTGAGACAGTCTCTCTCTCTCTGCCAGGCTACAGTGCAGTGACATGGTCTGGACTCAATGTAACCTTCACCTCCTGGGTACAGGCAATTCTCCTGTCTCGGCCTCCTAAATAGCTGGGATTACAGGCGTGCATCAGTATTCCTAGCTAACTTTTTTTATTTTTAGTAGAGATGGGGTTTCACCATATTGTCCAGGCAGGTCTCGAATCCCTGACCTCAAGCAATCCACCCACCTCGGTCTCCCAAAGTGCTAGGATTACAGGCGTGAGCCACAGCACCCGGCCATTTATTCATTCTTACATTCATTCATTCTATGAATAACTACTGCCTGGTTATCATATACCTGACAGGGTTCCGGGCTCTGGGCAAACAGCAATGAGCAAAACAAAGTTGCTGCTCTCTTAATGGATCCATCATTCTAATGAGGGGGAAAGAGACAGGCGATCCATAAACAAACCATTAACACAGACAGCTCATCAGGTGGAGAGTGCTATGAAGAATAAAAACTAAAGCAGGTATGGCCAGGTGCGGTGGCTCCCATCTGTAATCCCAGCACTTTGGGAGGCTGAGGAGGATGGATCCCTTGAGGTTAGGAGTTCAAGACCATCCTGGCCAACATGGTGAAATGCCAACTCTACTAAAGGTACAAAAAAGAAAATTACCTAGGCATGGTAGCAACTGCCTGTAATCCTAGCTATTCAGGAGGGTGAGGTGGGAGGATTGTTTGAACTTGGGAGGTGGAGGTTGCAGTGAGCCGACATTGCCTCACTGCACTCCAGCCTGGGGAACAGAGCAAGATTCTGTCTTCAAAAATAAAAAAGTAAAGAGAAATCGGGTGCAGGTTAGAGTGCACTAGCACAAGCAGGGGTGCTCAGATGCTGGTGAAGGTGGTCAGGAAAGGCCTCTCTATGAAGGTGATAGACATGAGGGCTGAGCCTGGGGACTCCTGAAGAGAGCAGCATGGGAGGGCCCTAGGTATTGGTCCCATTTGTGATCCTTTTGTTTTGTTTTGTTTGGTTTTTGACACAAAGTCTTGCTCCGTCACCCAGGCTGGAGTGAAGTGGCACAATCTGGGGACACTGCAACCTCCACCAACTGGGTTCAAGGCACCTCAGCCTCCCAAAGAGCTCGGATGGCAGGCATAAGTCACTGTGCCTTGCCTATGCATCATGTTTAAATTCTTCTGAAAGCTGTGCTTTAGGAAGAGTGTTCTGACAGCAATCAGAAATAAATGACAGAACGGCAGAACAAGAATCACGTCAGTGACAGGGTGGCTATGGACATTTGTTGGCCAGCAGCAAGAAAGCCACTCATACCCTGGATTCTACCTCTGCAGCCTGTCTGCACCTGAACTCTCCTCCCCACGTCAATGGAAGCCTGGAACTCTCAGAAGAGCAGACCTCAACGGCCGCTGTCATCTTCACCAGAATGATGGAATTAATTCATTCACACAGAAGATAGCAGAAACCCGGTGAGAACAGGATCCAGAATGTGTGGGTTTTGATGGACAGGGTGGTAGGATCAGGGAGGCTCCACCTACATCACCTCCTGAGCCCCACACTCCTTCCCCAGTCCTGCTCACCATAGAGACTAGAGTGACATGACCAGAAATGTAGACGCTTGGAAAGACACCAGCGACATAAAGAAGAGGAGGCCAGAGGTCCACAAGGTACGCAGATCCTGGCCTCGGATGCCCAGGACTCTGTCCAGAATGGCTCCCTCCCAGCCATGGAACTTGATGGTCCTCGAGTTCCTGAGGATAGAGCTGGTGAGTCGGGCCCACAAGTCCTTCTGCCTTGTTTGCTCTCCTGGGATTGGAGGGAAGAGAGAGATGAAGACATAGTTGGTCCGGAATTCTCCCCTGCACCCTGAAAGTCACTGTGCAGCAAATCCCGCTGATCCTTCCTACTGCGTCCCAAAGCTGTCTGCCTCTCCGCATCTCTGACCCTCAGTCCTGATCCATCCACCATCATCCTGTGCCTGGATTCCTGCAGGAGCTGACCCAGGACCACTGCCACAGAAAGGAGGCTTCTGGTGCCCAGAGAACAGAGGCTGCCCCTGAGCCCACCTGGGTATGGCACCATCAGGAAGGCTACCTGGAGGTGGGTAATGCCTGAGCTACATCTTTCTTCCTTTTACATTTTTGGTGGAGTTGTGGGGTCTCACTCTGTTGCCCAGGCTGGCCTCAAGCTCTTGGGCTCAAGTGACCCTCTGCCCCTGGCCTCCTAAAGTACTGGGATTACAACCTGAGCTACATGTTAAATGGACAGGAGGTGGGTGCTGGGCAGGCAGAGGATGAGGGGATGGAGCCGGGAAGAGGGATTGAAGGCTCTGAGACAGGGGACAGCAAACACCTAGGCAGAGGGAGCAGCATGACTGAGAGGACACTAGGTGTGGCCAGAGGAGTACATGCGCGGCGTCACTTGGCACTTTAGGGTCAGGCAGGAGTTCGGGGTCTGTGCTTAACCAGGGAGGGGCATCATCAGAAGGCAGCTGCCTGGAGAAGGTATTTTGTTATTTCTTGAGATGGAGTCTTGCTTTGTTACCAGCCTGGAGTGCAGTGGCGCGATCTTGGCTCACTGTAATCTCTGCCTCCTGGGTTCGAGTGATTCTCCTGCCTGACATTCTGGAGTAGCTAAGATTATAGGTGCCTGCCACGATGCTCAGCTAATCTTTGTATTTTTAAGAGGGATGGCATTTTGCCATGTTGACCAGTCTGGTTTAGAACTCCTGAACTCAGGTGATCCACCTGTTTCGAACTCCCAAAGTGCTGGGATTAGAGGCATGAGTCACTGTGCCCGGAGGACGCCATGCAGGAGGCTGGCCAAATGACAGATAATTGGAACAACTGGGCCTAGAGAGAAAATAAGTTCCTTCCCTTTATCCCCCTTCCCTCCCTCCCTCCCACCCTCCCACCTTTCTTTTCTTCCCTACTCCTTTCTTCTGCTCTCCTGCCTTGCTTTCTGCCCTCTTTTTTCACCTCCCTCCTCCCTTTCTTCCTGGCCTCCATCATTCCTTCTCTTCCTCTTTCAACTCTTTCCTTCCCTCCATCTGTCCTCCCCTTTCCTATCTTTCCTTCCCTCCCTCCTTTTCACTCCTCCCCTCCCTCCTTTCTCCCCATCCCTCCCTTCTTCCCTTCCTCTTTCCTACCCTTCTCCCCTCCCTCCCTTCTTCCATAGTTCTCAAACACTGGTCCAGCACCTTCTGCATGCCGAGCACTAACTAGATACTGAATCTGACACAAAGATTGTGCTGTGCTGCCGTGGAGCTTCTAGTCTAAGGAGAGCAAGGCCATCGGCCCCTGCCAGGTGCTTCTTGAAGGGCCCTTTAGGAAGTGGGAAGTGCTGGGGAACAGCAAAAATGAACCCAAAACAGGCCAAGGAAGAGAGATGCTGAAAGGAGAGGGATGGGCGGGGTGTGTCCTTGCTGAACGATGGTGAGGAAGGTGGACCTGACTGCAGGGGGTGCTGGAGGGGACAAGGGTCTTCTGGAGTGAGGGTGGTCCAGGCGGAGAGCAGCTAAAGCAGATGCCTGGAGAGATGTGTGAACATCAGTCAGGTGTGAGGATGGGGTAGGTGGGAAAGGGAGGGAGACGGGTGGAAGGTGAGGCTGGAGTCAATGAGGCAGCTCAGGGAGGGCCAGGTGGGCCACTGCGGGGCCTTTGGCTCAGACTGAGGAAAATGGGGCAGCTGTGTGTCTGAGCAGAGAAGGGTGTGATAAATTCAGCTCACACAGGTCTCCTGTGGCTGGAAGTGAAGAGAGGCTGGGGCGGAAGTAAGGAGTGAGCCAGGGCCTTGCTGCTGGATGCATTTTTCAGATGACGTCAAGCAAATCTGCTGACTGATGGGGTGCAGGAGAAAAAGGCATTGATCTGACCCGGGGCCTGGGGTCTGAACACTGGAGGGAAGAGCCGCCGTCCAATGCGATGGGGAAGGAGAGGGGCAGGTCTGCACAATCGGCAGGTCTGCACAATCGGCAACTCGCAGAGACAAGAACAAAGCCAGACCCGCTGGATCCCACTCAGCTCTGCCCTCCCCATCGCCCACACCAGGGTCTGTGTCTTCCTCCCTACTTCCTGCCTGGTCCATCTTTTCCCCCAAAAGCCGAACCTGAAAGTGATTCCTCTTCTTGCTGAAGGAACAACTCAGAGGCAGGTGGCTCAGGAAGACAGCGATGGTAGAGGGACCCAGGAGCTAGGCACGGAGGGGACAGAACCTCAGGAGATCCCGGGGAGCCCAGCTGCCAGAGGCGTGTGAACCACAGCAGCTCCATCTTGAATAGGAGATGCGTAAAAGGAGGCTGAGACCTACTGGGTTTCATTTCCAGGCAGTGAAGGCATTCTGAGTCACAGGATGACACAGGAGGGCAGCACAGGATATAGGTCACAGAGACCTTGTCAGTAAAACAGGCTGCAGTAAAGAAGCCAGTCCAAGACCCACCAAAACCAAGATGATGACCAGAGTGACCTCTGTTCATCCTCACTCCTACATTTGCCACCAGCGCCATGACAGTTTAAAAATGCCATGGCAACATCAGAAAGTTTCCCTATAAGATCTATAAAAGGGGAGTCATGAATAAAAAGGAGTCTAGCCCTCATTTAGCATGTCAGCAAGAAATGACCCTAAAGATGGGCACCAGCGCCCTCTGGGCTGCTCTATGGAGTAGCTATTTCATCTTCATCTTCTTAAAAAACTTGCTTTTTAAGGAAAGAATAAACTTACACTGTGGCTCACATTTGTAATCCCAGCACTTTGGGAGGCTGAGGCAGGTGGATCACCTGGGGTCAAGAGTTCTAGATCAGCCTGGCCAACATGGTGAAATGCTATCTCTACTAGAAATATAAAAATTAGCCAGGTGTGGTGACATGCACCTGTGATCCCAGTTACTCAGGAGGCTGAAGCAGGAAAATCTCTCGAACCCGGGAGGCGTAGGTCGTACTGAGCCAAGATCACACCGCTACTCTCTATCTAGCCTGGGCAACAAAGACTCCATCTCAAAACCAAACCAAAACAAAACAACAAAAAAAGCAAACAAACAGACAATTGTGCTTTCACTCTACAGACTCATGCTGAATTGCTTCTTACACGAGATCCGAGGACCCTCCCTTGTGGTCTGGATCGGGTCCCCTTTTCTGTAACACAGCTGCAGATCCTGAAGAGGGTCAGACTTGGATCCTAAGATGTGGAGTCAAGGAATGTGATAAGGACAGCCACCGGGTCCCAGGGATCTGGGCTCATGGGGGTCTGCTGGGTCAGGAGGCGCGTGCTGAAGATGGAGTCCATCAATGTCAGGGAGGGGAACCACCCACTTACACGATGGGGAGAGAGTCATATTCAAGAAAGAACATGCACACACACGAGTGGGACTGGGAGCTGTTCCTGGCCACAACAGTGAAGTTGAGACCTCTGGAATCAGGACCGGGTTCAAATCCTGACTCTGAGGATTGTGAGGGTGGCTTTGGGGCAAGTCCCCTCCCTAACGTGCAGTTCCCTTGTCAGCAAAATGGGAAAGAGTTGCCCTCATTTTGCATGTTTGCTTATTACGTTTAAGTATCTTTCTAATCTTTTTACCCTCACGAGGGTTGTAAGACTTAGCAAATCATCATACAGATGCCCAGTTACCTTTGAAGACAAAAAGTAAATAAAGTTTTAGTTTAAGTCTTGTGCATTATTTGAGACATACACTGAGAGTTTGAAACTCTCACTTAACTGGATGTCCTGTGTTTTCTCTGGCAACCCTGCTCCCTACCAACGTGGTGCTTTTGGGATACATATCCCCCTGCCTCTCAGCTTTGGTTTCTATATCTGGAAAATGTGGAAGTGGGAGGTAGAATAAATGATTTTTATGTTGCTCTGACTTTCTGAGAGTCCTTCCTAGGTTACTTGAACCCATTCTCTCACCAAGCCCCACCCCAACTCCAGTCTGCGTGCCTCAATTTCCCATCTCAGTCCTTAGGAACACTCTTTTTTTTGGAGATGGAGTCTCACTCTGTTACCCAGGCTGGAGTGCAGAGTCACGAACTTGGCTCCCTGCAACCTCTGCTTCCCAACCGATTCTGCTGTCTCAGCCTCCTGAGTAGCTAGGATGACAGGTGTGCATCACTATGCCTGGCTAATTTTTGTATTTTTAAAACAGACAGGGTTTCACCATGTTTTCAGGCTGGACTCGAACTCCTGGACTCAAGTGATCTATTCACCTCAGCCTCCCTAAGTGCTGGGATTACAGGTTTGACCCACCCCACTCAGCTCAAAGAAAGTAGAACACCATTTTCTAATGTCGGGTCAGTTTGTTTCATTTATACGGCAATGGCGTCACCTGGTGGCTTCATGGAGGAGTGCCCTGAGGGTAAACCTCCCACAGCAGGGGTTGGCAAAACACTCAAAGGAATCTGACAGAAGATGACCACCTCTCTCTGGGGAAAAATGGTTCATAAAACTGTAGCAACCTCAGTATCCACCCCTCCTTCACCAGGATCTCATGGTGATGTTAGGAACTGTCTACCAAGAGGCAGGAAAAGGGCACAGGGAAAGTGACACGGTGCATTATCTGCGGATATCTCGGTCTTCTTTGATTTTTTTTTTTAAAGAGGAGTCTTGCTCTGTCCCTCAGGCTGGAGTGCAGTGGTGAAATCTCGTCTAACAGCAATTTACACCTCCGGTTCAAGCAATTCTCCTGCCTCAGCCTCCTTAGTAGCTTGGATCACAGGCACACGCAACCATGCCCAGTTCATTTTTGTATTTTTAGCAGAGACAAGATTTCGCCGTGTTAGCCAGGCTGATCTTGAACTCCTGACCTCAAGTGATCTGTCCAGCTCAGCCTCCCAAAGTGCTGGGATTACAGACATGCACCCCCATGCCTGGTTTTCTCACTTTATTTATTTTTTATTTTTTAGATGGAGTCTCACTCTGTCACCCAGGATGGAGTATGATGGTGTGGTCTCGACTCACTGCAACCTCCACCTCCCAGGATTCTCAGCCCATAGTCTCTCGAGTAGCTGGACTACAGGCATATGCCACCACGCCTGGCTAATTTATGTATTTTTAGTAGAGATGGGATTTCACTATGTTGGTCCTGATGGCCTCGAACTCCTGACCTCCAGTGATCCTTTCACCTAGGTTTCCTAAAGTGCTGGGATTACAGGCATGAACCACCATGTCTGGCTGTGGGTTTTCTTGAAAACCCACATGATTCCTTATCATGTTTAACAGAATTGTGCCCCAGCCCTGGACTTCCCTCAATTCATCCTCCTTTGAATAGTGAACCTCTCAAATGCTGTAACAAACATGGAAGAGCCACTGGCAGGGTGGGCTGGTTGGTGGCAGGGGGCCTGGGGTCCCAGCAGTTGGCATCCCCTTTCCCAGGATGTACACATGGCCTCATATACCAGGTCCTTTTATCTCCTAGGTCAGCTGGTCAACACCGTCTGGGTAAAAAAAGGAGACCAGATCTTGTTTTCATCCACATTTGAAGCCAATGTCACCACCCACGACATTGCTGTCAGTGCGTGCCCAAGCCCCCGGTAGCTTAGAAAAATTAAGACCTGGTTTATTAACCATACACCTACCAGACCCAACCCAGCCAAAACATGAAATCGACTGGGCTCAGTGACCCACATCTGTAATTCTAGCACTTGGGGAGGCCAAGGCGGGTGGATGTCCTGAGGTCAGGAGTTTCAGACCAGCCTGGCCAACATGGTGAAACCCCATCTCAACTAAAAATATAAAAATGAGCCTAGGGTAGTGGTGCACACCTGTAATCGCAGCTACTCGGGAGGCTCAGGTTGGAGAATCACTTCAATACAGGAGGTGAAGGTTGTAGTGAGCCGAGATTGAACCATTACATTCCAGCCTGGGCAGAGCGTGAGACTCCATCTCAAAAAACAACAATAACAACAACAGAAACACAAAATCAAACAACGCCTTTTTTTTTTAGAGAGAGAGAGCGACTTCCTGTGTTGTCCAGGCTACAGTGCAGTGGTACAATCATAGCTCACTGCAGCCTCTTATTCCCATGCTCAAGCAATCCTATCACCTAAGCCTCCTGAGTAGTTGGGATTACAGGTGCATGCCACCGTGCTCAACTAATATTTGTGTGTGTGTGGAGATGGGACCTCACCATGTTGGCCAGGCTGTCCTCAAATTTTGGGCATCAAGGGACCCTCGCTTCTCAGCCTTCCAAAGTGCTGGAATTACAGGCATGAGCCTCTGATCCTGGACAAAACCTAATTACACATTCATGAATGACCAAGGGCATGATGGCTCATGTCTGTAATCCCTTTACTTTGGGGAGGATGAGAGGATATCTTGAGGTAAGGAGTTTGAGACTGGCCAGGCCAATAGGATGAAACCCCATCTCTACTGAAAGAATACAAGGCCGGGAGTGGTGGCTAACACCTGTAATCCTATGACTTTGGGAGGCGGAGGTAGGCAAATCATTA
Organism: Callithrix jacchus; assembly: GCF_049354715.1. Taxonomy (NCBI): domain Eukaryota; kingdom Metazoa; phylum Chordata; class Mammalia; order Primates; family Cebidae; genus Callithrix; species Callithrix jacchus. The sequence goes on along the minus strand of NC_133506.1, from coordinate 167,399,290 downwards.
TGTCAGGAGTTCGAGACCAGCGTGGTCAACATGGTGAAACCCTCTCTACAAAAAATACAAAAATTAGCTGGGCGTGGTGGTGCGCCTCTGTAATCCTAGGTACTCAGGAGGCTGAGGCAGGAGAAATGCTTGATCCCAGAAGGTGGAGGTTGCAGTAAGCTGAGATCACACCAATTTATTCCAGACTGAGGGACAGAGCAAGAATCTATCTCAGAAAAAAAAATTAGCCAGGCATGGTTGCATGTTCCTGTGATCTCAAGCTACTCTGAAGGCTGAGGTGGGAGGATTTCTTGAACCAGGGAGAATGAGGCTGCAGTGAGCTGAGGTCATGCCACTGCACTCCAGCCTGGGCGACAGAGCGAGACCCTGTTTCAATAAATCAATAAATAAAATAAAAATTTATTGTCTCCCAATTGGGAGGCCGGAAGTGTAGTTGGGTGTCTGCAGGCCAGGCTCTCTCTGGAGGCTCTGGGACAGCAGGCATCCCTTGACTTATAGTGGCCATTGTCCTTCTATGCATGTCTGTTTCTGTGTGAAAATTTATTTTTGGGCAGGCACAGTGGCTCACACTTATAATCCCAGCACTTTGGGAGGCCGAGACAGGATTGCTTGAGCCTAGAAATTCAAGTTTAGCCTGGGAAACATAGTGAGATACCATCTCTACAGAAAATACAGAAAATTAGCTGGGCATGGTGGAACACACCTGTAGTCCCAGCTACTCAGGAAGCTGAGGTGGAAGGATCATTTGAACCCAGGAGATTGATGCTGCATTGAGCTATGATCACATCACTACACTCAAGCCTGGGTAACAGAACAAGACTGTCTCAAAAAAAATATTTTACTCTTTCTTTTTCTTTTACTGGCAACAAATTTCCCTTTTAGTAAGGACACCAGTTATATGGGATCAGGGCCCCACCATCATGACCCATTTTAACTTGATAACCTCTGTAAAGACCCAGTCTCCAGATAAGATCATGCCTGTAATCCCAGCACTTTGGAAGGCTGAGGTGGGAGGATCACTTGAGGCCAAGAATTCAAGACCAGCCCGGGCAACACAGTGAAACTTCACCTCTACAAAAAAATAAAAAAAAATAGCTTGGTGTAGGGGTGTGTACCTGTAGTCCCAGCTCCTTGGGAGGCAGGAGCACAGAGTGAGCCCAGGAGGTCGAGGATGCAGGCATCTGTGATTGTGCCACTGCCCACCAGCTGGGCAATAGCAAGACCTAGTCTGTCTCAAGAGAAAAAAAAAAGTTTGCTGATCCAATGTGGGGTAATTTTTTATAACTTTAACTCTGTATTTTTTCATATTGCTTAGCTTTTCTACATGAACTCTGTGATTATAACAAGAAAATAGCAGTCACATTACATTTTTTTGTTTTTTGAGATGGCGCTCTGATCTTGTTTCCCAGGCGGGAGTGCAGTGGCATGATCTTTGTTCATTGCAACCTCCGCCTCCTGGGTTGGGCGATTCTCCTGCCTCAGCCTCCTGAGTAGATGGAACTACAGGCACATGCCACCCTGCCTTGCTCATTTTTGTATTTTTAGTAGAGAGGAGAATTCACCGTGTTGGTCAGGCTGGTCTCGAACTCCTGGCTTCAAGTGATCTTCCCACCTCAGCCTCTCAAATTGCTGGAATTGCAGGCATCAGTCACTGCATCCGGCCATTCTTATCTTTTTGTCAACAGAAATGACCAGCATTTCAATTTCTGTTTGTCTTGTTTTTCTTAAATGAAAACAAACTAGCAGTTATAATTGGGAGGACAATTTGCATTATGGGAATCTGGGAGTCATGCCAATTTCTGTAATCAAAGTTGGTAAAAAAAAAACTGGGGTTATGCGATGGGGTGGTGGCACACGCCCATAATTCCAGCACTTTGGGGGACTGGCGTGGGTGGATCACCTGAGATCAGGAGTTTGAAACCAGCCTGGCTAACATGGTGAAAGCCCGTCTCTATGAAAAAAAAAATACAAAAATTAGTCAGGCCTAGTGGTGGGTGCCTGTAATCTCAGTTACTCGTGAGACTGAGCAGGAAAATAACTTGAGCCTTGGAGGGGGAGTGAGACTCTGTCTCAAAAAAAAAAGAAAAGAAAAGGAAAGAAAATTCATCCTGGAATGTAAGGCTGGTTCACCATACACAAGTCTATAAACATAATTCTCCACATAAACAGAACCAAACACAAAAACCACAGGATTATCTCCATAGATGCAGAGAAGGCAAAACTCTCAATAAACTAGGTATTGACAGAACTTATCTCAAAATAATAAAAGCTATTTATGACAAACCCACAGCCAGTATCACAATGAATAGGCAAAAACTGGAAGCATTCCCTTTGAAATCTGGCACTAGACAAGGATGTCCTCTCTCATCACTCCTATTCAATATAGTACTGGAAGTTCTACCCAGAGCAATTAGGCAAGAAAAAAAAAAATAAACCGTATTCAAATAGGAAAGGAGGAAGTCAAATTTTCTCTCTTTGCAGACGACATGATTGTATATCTAGAAGACCCCATCGTCTCAGCCCACAATCTCCTGAAACTGATAAGCAACTTCAGCAAAGTCTCAGGATAAAAAATTAATGCACAAAAATCACAAGCATTCCTATACACCAATAACAGACTTAAAGAGAGCCAAATCAAGAATGAACTGCCATTCACAATTGCTACCAAGAGAATAAAATGCCTAGGAATAAAAGTAACAAGGAATTTAAAGACCTCTTCAAGGAGACCTACAAACCACTGCTCAACAAAATAAGAGAGGACACAAACAGATGGAGAAATATTCCATGGTATTCCTTAGGAAGATTTGGTATCATGAAAATGGCCATACTGCCCAAAGTAATCTATAGATTCAACACTATCCCTATCAAGCCACCAAGGGCCTTCTTCGCAGAACAGGAAAAAAACCACCTTAAACTTCATATGGAACCAAAAGAAAGCCCACATAGCCAAGTCAAATCTAGGCAAAAAGAACAAAGCTGGAGGCATCACACTACCTGACTTCAAACTATACTACAAGCCTACAGTAATCAAAAGAGCATGGTACCGGTACCATAACAGAGATATAGACCAATGGAACAGAACAGAGGCCTCAGAGGCAAGGCCACACATCTACAACCATCTGATCTTTGACAAACCTCACAAAAATAACCAATGGGAAATGGATTCCCTGTTTAATGAATGGTGTTGAGAAGACTGGCTAGTCCCGTGCAGAAAGCAGAAACTAGACCTCTTCCTGACACCTTACACTGAAATTAACACCAGATGGATTAAAGACTTAAACATAAGACCTAACACCATAAAAATCCTAGAAGAAACCCAACACAAAACCATTTAGGATATAGGCATAGGCAAGGACTTCATGACTAAAACACCAAAAGCATTGGCAACAAAGGACAAAATAGACAAATGGGACCTAATCAAACTCCACAGCAAAAGAAACCATCATTAGGGTGAACTGGCAACCAACAGAATGGGAAAAAATTTTTGTAATCTACCCATCTGATAAAGGGCTAATAACCAGAATCTTCAAAGAACTAAAACAGATTTACAAGAAAGAAACAAACAAGCCCATTCAAAAGTGAGTGAAAGATATGAACAGACACTTTACAAAAGAAGACATACATGAGGCCAACAAACATATGAAAAATCTTCATCATCATTGGTCATTAGAGAAATGCAAATCAAAACTACATTGAGACACCATCTCATGTCAATTAGAATGGCAATCATTAAAAAACCTGGAGACAACAGATTCTGGAGAAAATGTGGAGAAATAGAAACACTTTTACACTGTTGGTGGGAGTGCAAATTAGTTCAACCATTGTGGAAGACTGGCGATTCCTTAAGGACCGAGAAATAGAAATTCAATTTGACCCAGCAATTCCATCACTGGGTACATATCCAAAGGATTATAAGTCGTTCTACTATAAGGACACATGCACACGAATGTTAATTTTTGCACTCTTTACAATAATGAAGTCTTGGAAACAACCCAAATGCCCATCTATGGTAGACTGGACAGGGAAATTGTGGCACATATACAACATGGAATACTATGCAGGCATAAAAAAGATGTTTGTAGGGACATGGATGAACCTGGAAACCATCATTCTTACCAAACTGACACAAGAACAGAAAATCAAACCCTTCATGTTCTTACTTATAGGTGGGTGTTGAACAATGAGAACACATGGGCACAGGGAGGGAAACATGATACCCTGGGGTATGTGGTGGGAAACTAGTGGAGGGACAGCATGGGGTGGGGAGTTGGGGAGGGATAACATAGGGAGAAATGCCAGATATAGGTGATGGGGAGGAAGGCAGCAAACCACATTGCCACGTATGTACCTATGCAACAATATTGCATGTTCTTCACATGTACCCCAAAACCTAAAATGCAATTATATATATATATGCACATACAAACATATATATGTACATATATATATAAATGTATATGGAAAGTTGCCTCTCCACCTCTTTCTCCCAGACCAAAAAAAAAAAAAAAAAAAACCAGAAAGAAAAGAAAAAGAAAAATTGGGGTTATTAATCAGTTGGTAAGGAGTAATGGTCTTGTTCACAAACTTCAGATCCTTATTTTGAAGGCTAGAAAGCACTCTAGTTAGTAAAATAATAACAGTAATGACAACAGCCAAAAGGGAAGAGTATTTAAAATGCAGGAGGTGCTTGTCTAGGCTCATTTGTGGGTAACATTATTTAGCCTTGAGCATCACCTTAGGAGAGCATCCTCATATGATTCCTATCTGACAGGTGGGAAAACTGAGGCACAGAGACCTACGCTGTCTGTCCGGACTCAAAGTAGTATTAAGTTGTGGCGCAGGTGTCACCTGACATTGTCTTGTGCACTATGCCTATCTATTATTCTTATTTTTGAGACAGAGTTTCCTTCTTCTTGTCCATGCTGGCGTGCAATCTCAGCTCACTGCAACTTCTGCTTCCCAGGTTGAAGCAGTTCCCCTGACTCAGCCTCCCAAGTAGCTGGGATTACAGGCACGCACCACCATGTTTGCCTAATTTTGTATTTTTAGTAGAAATAGGGTTTCTGCATGTTGGTCAGGCTGCTCTTGAACTACTGACCTCAGGTGATCCATTCACCTCGGCCTCCCAAAGTGCTGAGATTACAGGCATGAGCCACCACACCGGGTTTTGTTTTGTTTTTGAGATGGAGTCTTGCTCTGTCTTCCAGGCTGGAGTGCAGTGGGATGATCTCGGCACACTACAACCTCCACCTCCTGGGTTCAAGCAATTCTCCTGCCTCAGCTTCCTGAGTAGCTGAGATTGTAGGCACGTGCCACCACGCTGGGCTGATTTTTGTAGTTTTAGTGGAGTCAGGGTTTCACCATGTTGGCCAGGCTGGTCTTGAACTTCTGACCTCAGGTGATTCACCCACCTCGGCCTCCCAAAGTGCTGGGATCACAGGCATGAGCCACCTCACCTGGCCACTATGCCTATCTCATTGTATTCCTAAAAAAAGAGGAAAAAGAAATAATTGTATTTCTATCCTCACAGTAACTCCATGAAGGAGATAGTATCATTTACCTTTTACAAATGCGAAAACAAAAGCTCCAGCTTTGTTTCACTTTGAAACACAAGCTTGAGTGCAATGGCATGATCTTGGCTCACTACAGTCTTGACCTCCGGGACTCCAGTGATCCTCCCGCTTTATCCCCCTGAGTAGCTGGGACTACAGGGGGACACAGCCACACCTGGAAAATTTTTTGAAGTTTTTTTGTAGAGATGGGGTCTTGCTATGTTGCCCAGGCTGCTCTCAAACTCCTGGGCTCAAGCAATCCTCCCACATCAACCTCCCAAAATGCTGGGATTACAGGTGTGGTCGCTCCAGCTTTTTTTCCCCCAAGTCCACATGAAGTTGTTAGTGGCTGAGTCAAAAGAGTCCCGGGGTCTGCTGACTCCTACTTCAGTGTTTTTTCATCTAGACTGTAGCCACTGTAATTTCTGGAAATATTCTAACAGTGGACTGTGATGGATTATTTGGGTGTGTAGCACAAACAGAGGAACATCTCTTAGGAGACTGAACCCTGATGTTCTGATGGGGCCAGCATGTATTCTGTAAAAACGTTCCATAGCTCCCATCCATGACCAGTGAATAAGAATTAGGTACCAGGCATGGTGGCTCACGCCTGGAATCCCAGGACTTTGGGAGGCTGATGTGGGTGGATTACTAGGTCAGTTCAAGAACAGCCTGGCCAGTATGATGAAACACCATCTTTACTATAAATAAAAAAATTAGCTGGCCGTGGTGGTGGGTGTCTGTAATTCCAGCTACTCAGGAGGCTGAGGCAGCAGAATCGCTTGAACCCAGGAGGTGGAGATTGCAGTGAGCTGAGATTGCGCCACTAAACTCCAGTCTGGGTGACAAAACAACACTCAGTCTAAAAAAAGAAAATGCTGGGCATTGGCCAGGTGCGGTGCGGTGGAACACATCTGTAATCCCAGCACTTGGAGAGGCTGTGGCAGGCAGATCGCTTGAGGTCAGGAGTTCCAGACCAGCCTGACCGACATGGTGAAAGCCCATCCCTACTAAAAATATGAAAATTAGCTGGGTGTGGTGACAGGTGCCTACAATTCCACCTACTCAGAATGCTGAGGCAGAATTGCATTAACCTAAAAGGCGCAGCCTGCAATGCGCTGAGATCCCACCACTGTACTCCAGCCTGGGCGACAGAGTGGGACTTCATCTCAAAAAAGAAAAAGAGTTGGGTGTGGAGGTGTGTGGTCTCAGCTACTCATGAGACTGAGGTGTGCGGATCGCTTGAGCCCAGGAATTTGAGGCTTCAGTGAGCTATGGTGGAGTCACTGCACTCCAGCCTGGGTGACTAAATGAGACCCCTATTTTAAAAATTTAAAATAATTTAAAAAATGAACAAAATAATAGAGACAATAGGATAGTATTCATCACCAATAAGAGATCAATCATATCACCCACTGAATCTTGCCAACATAATCAAACTCTAATCTAATGGGGTGACCATGAATCCAGCTGCAAATGTGCCAAAAATACAAAAGACAGAGAATGGGTTCACCTTCACCAAGGAAATTTAGACTTTGAGAAAGACCCAACAATGTGGAGTCTTCCAAAATTCATAGAAAGGCAAAGGGATAGGCCAGGCAAGCTGGCTCAGGCCTGTAATTCCAGCACATTGGGAGGCCAAGGTGGGCAAATCACAAGGTCAGGAGTTTGAGACCAGCCTGACCGACATGGAGAAACCCCATCTCTACCAAAAATACAAAAATTAGCCAGGTGTGGTAGCACATGCCTGTGATTCCAGCTATTCAGGAGGCTGAAGCAAGAGAATCACTTGAACCCGGGAGTCGGAGGTTGCAGTGGGCTGAGATTGTGCCATTGCACTATGGCCTGGTGACAGAGCAAGACTCTCTTTCAAAAAAAAAAAAAAAGAAAAAGAAAAAAAGGGAAAAGGGATAGAGAAAAAACTTGTAGATTGCATATTTTTTTAAATTTTACTTTTTGCTGGGCACTGTTCACACCTGTGATCACAATCATTGCACTTTGAGAGACTGAAGTGGGCAGATCACCTGAGGTTAGGAGTTTGAGGACAGCCAAGCTAACATGGTGAAACCCTGGCTCTATTAAAAGTATTAAAATTAGCTGGACATGGTCCCATGTGCCTGTAATCTCAGCTACTCGAGAGGATAAGGCAGAAGAATGGCTTGAACCCAGGAGGTGAAGGTTGCCATGAGCTGAGATCACACCACTGCACTGCAACCTGGCTGGAATTAAAAAAAAAATTAGGTTTTGTAGAGACAGGAGTCTCCCCGTGTTGTCCAGGTCGGTCTCAAACCTCTGAATTTAAATGATCCTATCACATCAGGATTACAGGTGTGAGCACTCACCCAGCTAACAAACTTGGAAATTGAAAGAGGCTTAAAAGACATAACAATGCTGGGAAACAGTTATGGGTGGGAGATGCATACTAGGGCTGCTCTACTCTAAAGAAACAGAAAGAGGCCAGGTGTGGTGTCTCACACCTGTAACACCAAACACTTTGGGAGGCCGAGAAGGGAGGATCGCTTGTGCCCAGGAGTTTGGGATCAGCCTGGCAACATAGTAAGACCCTGTCTCTACAGAAAAAAAAAGTTTTTTTTTATTAGCCGGGAATGGTGATGCACGCCTATATTCCTGGCTACTCAGGAGGCTGAGGGGAGATGATCACTTGAGCCCAAGAGGTCAAGGCTGCAGTGAGCCATGTTTATACCACTGCACTCCAGCCTGGGTAACTGAGCAAGAACCTTCCTCAAAAAAAAAAAAGAGAGAGAGGAACAGAAATCAGCAATTACTGTGAATGTCAGCATTGGGGAATACTTCTGGAGAGAAGGGAGGGGCTGGCATTGTGCCCATCTCCAGCCCTTTCTGGAAGTACAGAGTCTAGTGGGGAAGACAGCAACACGAGTGGAGATTCAGGCTGAAGCACCAGGAAGTTCCCTTCCACTTTCCTGCCTTCTTGCCCTTTCCTTCTGGGAACGGGAGCATGATTTTCTTTCTTCTTTGCCTTTCTAACTAGAGTTTCTGACAGGAGAATTTATATACCAGATATATAGCATCAACATGAACAGCCAGCTGGAATTGACGTCTTTGTTGATACCCCAGTCAGGCACATCCCTGATTCCTCTGCTAAGTACATCTGGATGCTGCTACTGTCCAGGATTCTCAGCCACATGCTTGGTGCCCACTCCCAGATTCTGGAAATTTCCTGACATTACCCCCAAAAGGAGGGACCCTCACTCACAATTCTGCGTAGAAATCGTCTCGATGTGTCCTTTTTTTTTTTTTTTGAGACAGAGTCACTCTGTTGATCAGACTTCAGTCCAATGGTGTGATCTCAGCTCACTGCAACCTCCATCTCCCAGGCTCAAGCAGTTCTCCTGCCTCAGCCTCCCAAGTAACTGGAGTTACAGGCACCTGCAACCATGCCTGGCTAATTTTGTGTTTTGAACGGAGTTGGGGTTTCACCATATTGGTCAGGCTGGTCTTGAATTCCTGGTCTCAAGTGATCCGCTCACCTAGGCCTCCTAAAATGCTGAAATTACAGGCATGAGCCATTATGCCTGGCAATTTCTGTGTCACCCCCCTAGGCCAGCCTCTGCATGTTTGGGTTTGATGAGGCTGTGGCTGTCCAGCTGGCTACCTGCCATCTTAATTTCGTGTCTCCTCGATACTTCTCACCTGCCTATGAATTCATTTTCTTTTCTTTCTTTTGTTTTTTTCTTGAGATGGAGTTTTGCTCTGCCACCAGGCTGGAGTGAAGTGGCATAATCTCAGCTCACTGCAACCCCTGCCTTCCATGTTTGAGCAATTTTTTTGCCTCCGCCTCCCAAGTAGCTCTGACTACAGACATGTGCAACCATGCATGGCTAATTTTTGTATTTTTAGTAAGACAGGGTTTCCTCATGTTGGTCAGGCTGGTCTCAAACTCCTGACCTCAGATGATCCACCCACCTCAACCTTCCTAAGTGCTGGGATTACAGGCATAAGCCACAGTGCCTGGCCTCAGTTTTTAAACTCAGCCTGAATGGGCTTCTCTTGCTAGCAGCTAAGAGCTCTGACCCTTAAAGCCTTCTCCCACCCAGTAGGAAGTGTTTGGATGTTTCTGGATCTAAAATCCAAGTGTCTAAGCCTACCAGTAGTTGCAAGTGCAGATGATCACACAATTTTTTGATTTTACAGTGGCACAAAAACGATCACATTAAGTAGAAACTGTCCTTCCAGTACTGATACAACCTTTCTGGTTTTTACTGTTAGTATAGTATTCAATAAACTGCATGAGGGCCAAGTGCAGTGGTTCATGCCCTTAATCCCAGAAACCAACCGAGCCCCCTTTGACCTAACAGAAGGTGAATCAGAGCTAGTTTCAGGCTTTAATATTGAATATGCCGCAGGCTCATTCACCCTATTCTTTATAGCAGAATACATAAATATTATCATAATAAATGCCCTAACCACCACCATCTTCCTAGCAACATCATTCAACAAAACCATATCAGAAAAATACACAATCAACTTTATAACTAAAACCCTCCTATTAACCACCCTATTCCTATGAATTCGAACAGCATATCCTTGATTCCACTATGATCAACTAATATACCTCCTATGAAAAAATTTCTTACCTCTTACACTAGCACTATGCATATGATATATTTCAATGTCCATCTTAATATCCGGCATCCCACCACAAACATAAGAAATATGTCTGACAAAAGAGTTACTTTGGTAGAGTAAATTATAGAGGTTTAAACCCTCTTATTTCTAGGATTTTAGGAATTGAACCCATACCTGAGAACTCAAAACTCTCCGTGCTACCTATTACACCATATCCTAAACAGTAAGGTCAGCTAAATAAGCTATCGGGCCCATACCCCGAAAATGTTGGTTAAATCCTTCCCGTACTAATATCAACCCCCTAGCCCACCTCATTATTTTCTTAACCATCCTAACAGGAACCACAATTACAATTCTAAGCTCACACTGATTTCTAGGCCTAGAACTGAATATATTAGCCATCGTACCAATTTTAGCCAAAACCACAAACCCCCGATCCACAGAAGCTTCTACTAAATACTTCCTAATCCAAGCAACAGCATCAATAATTCTCCTAATAGCCATTCTCCTTAATAACTTAACCTCCGGACAATGAACAATCAACCCACCCCATAACCAAATTTTATCCACAATAATACTGATTGCCCTAGTAATAAAAATAGGAATAGCCCCCCTCCACTTCTGACTTCCAGAAGTAACCCAAGGAATCCCCCTAATTCCAGCCATAATTGTTCTCACATGACAAAAACTTGCCCCCTTGTCAATCATATTTCAAATCTTTTCATCAATAAATATGAACATTATCCTAATGATCTCAATCCTATCAATTATGGTTGGCAGCTGAGGGGGACTTAACCAAACACAACTACGAAAAATTCTAGCCTACTCCTCAATCACCCACACGGGATGAATAATAGCAGTGCTATACTACAACCCAAGCATCACCATTCTAACCCTTATTATTTATATCTTCCTAACAATCTCCACATTCATAATTTTTTGCCTAAACTCAAACGTAACAACCCTATCACTATCGCACACTTGAAATAAACTAACATGAATAATACCCATAATTCCACTAATAATAATATCCTTAGGAGGCTTACCCCCACTAACAGGCTTCTCCCCTAAATGAGCTATTATACAAGAACTTACAAAAAACAATAACCTAATTATCCCACTCACAATAGCCATATTAACACTAATAAACCTCTACTTCTGTATACGCCTAACATACTCCATCTCAATAACAATATTCCCCACATCCAACAACACAAACATTAACTGACAAGTAAAACACATAAAACCAATGCCACTCCTACCCCCACTCGTAACTTTTTCCACATTACTACTACCATTAACCCCACTAATACTTATAAACTAGAAATTTAGGTTAATAAGACCAAGAGCCTTCAAAGCCCTTAGTAAGTAAACTTTACTTAATTTCTGCACCATTATAAGGACTGCAAAACTTTATTCTGCATCAACTGAACGCAAATCAATTACTTTAATTAAGCTAAGCCCTTCCTAGATTGATGGGACTCTAACCCACAAAAATTTAGTTAACAGCTAAATAACCTAATCAACTGGCTTCAATCTACTTCTCCCGCTGTCAGGGAAAAAAAGGCGGGAGAAGCCCCGGCAGAGTTGAAGCTGCTTCTTTGAATTTGCAATTCAATATGATATATCACCTCGGGGCTGGTAAAAAGAGGGGTTACTCCTCTGTCTTTAGATTTACAGTCTAATGCTTACTCAGCTATTTTACCCCTAACTATGTTCATAAATCGCTGATTATTTTCAACCAATCACAAAGACATCGGAACTCTATACTTATTATTTGGTGCATGAGCAGGAGCAGTAGGAACAGCCCTAAGCCTCCTAATCCGAGCAGAATTAGGCCAACCGGGAAGCCTAATAGAAGATGATCACGTCTACAATGTAATTGTAACGTGTCACGCATTTATTATAATTTTCTTCCTAGTAATACCAATCATAATTGGAGGCTTTGGGAACTGACTTGTCCCTTTAATAATTGGTGCTCTCAACATAGCATTTCCCCGAATAAACAACATGAGCTTCTGACTTCTACCCCCTTCACTCCTCCTCCTACTCGCATCCTCTACCCTAGAAGCTGGTGCCGGAACTGGCTGAACAGTTTACCCACCCTTAGCAGGTAACATATCACACCCAGGAGCTTCTGTAGACCTAACTATTTTTTCGTTGCATTTAGCAGGTGTCTCCTCCATTCTAGCGGCTATTAACTTTATTACAACAATTATCAACATAAAACCCCCAGCCATGACCCAATATCAAACCCCCCTATTCGTATGATCTGTCCTAATTACAGCGGTCCTTCTTCTACTTTCCCTTCCAGTCCTAGCTGCCGGAATTACTATATTACTAACTGATCGTAATCTCAATACTACTTTCTTCGACCCTGCTGGTGGCGGAGATCCCATTCTATATCAACATCTATTCTGATTTTTTGGTCACCCTGAAGTGTATATTCTCATTCTACCAGGTTTTGGAATAATTTCACACATTGTAACATATTATTCCAATAAAAAATAACCATTTGGCTACATGGGTATGGTCTGAGCTGTAATATCCATTGGCTTCCTGTGATTTACTGTATGGGCCCACCATATGTTCACAGTAGGAATAGATGTAGACACTCGCGCATATTTCACATCAGCTACTATAATCATCGCAATCCCCACCGGAGTACAAGTATTTAGCTGACTAGCTACACTACACGGTGGTAATATTAAATGATCCCCCGCAATACTATGGGCCTTGGACTTTATTTTTCTTTTCACCGTGGGCGGATTGACAGGAATTGTATTAGCCAACTCATCATTAGACATTGTATTACACGACACATACTATGTAGTAGCACACTTTCATTACGTATTATCTATGGGAGCAGTATTTGCTATTATGGGAGGCTTTATTCACTGATTTCCACTGTTTTCAGGCTACACACTTGAGCAAACCTATGCTAAAGTTCATTTTACTATTATGTTTGTAGGAGTAAATCTAACCTTTTTTCCGCAGCACTTCCTTGGCCTATCCGGAATACCTCGACGATACTCAGACTATCCAGATGCATATACCACATGAAACATTGTCTCATCTGTGGGATCTTTCATCTCACTAACAGCAGTTATTCTTATAATTTTCATAATTTGAGAAGATTCTCCTCAAAGCGAAAAGTTTCTACCATTGAACAACTATCTACCAATCTAGAATGACTATACGGCTGCCCTCCCCCCAGGGAGGCTGAGGTGGGAGGATGGCTAAAACCCAGGAGTTTGAGGCCAGCCTGGGAACATACTGACATCCTCTCTTTATAAAAAAGATAAAAATTAGCCACGTGCAATTGTTTACACTTGTAGTCCCATCTACTTGGGAGGCTGAGGCAGGAGGGGTCACTTGAGCCCAAGAGATTGAGGCTGCAGTGAGCTATAATCAAGCCACTTCAGCCTGGGTAACAGAGCAGAACCTCGTCTCTGACAAAACAAAAAATGTAGGCCGGGCATGGTGGCTTACGCCTGTAATCCCAACACTTTGGGAGGCTGAGGTGGGTGAATCATGACGAGGTCAGGAATTTGAGACCAGCATGAGAAACACGGTGAAACCCCGTCTCTACTAAAAATACAAAAATTAGCTGGGTGTGGTGGCATGCGCCTATAATCCCAACTCCGGAGGCTGAGGCAGGAAAATTGCTTAGTACCTGGGAGGCAGAAGTAACAGTGAGCCGAGATTGTGCTACTGTACTCTATCCTGGGAGACAGAGCAAGACTCGGTCTCAAAATAAATAAATAAATACATACATACATACATAAAAATTAAAAAGTAGGTAAACTATTGCTTCATGAGGACAGCATTCTATTTGGGATGTTGAGAAAGTTTAGAAACAGATGGTGGCACTGGTTCCACAATATTGTGAATCTACCAAATGCCATTGAATTGTAAACTTAAGTGTGGGTACATTAATCCAAGTTTATTACCTATTTCTACAAACATTCATGAAGGCTGGATCCCTGAAATGTCAAAGTCATGATCCAAGGTGGGGAAGGGTGAGTGGGTTTTGTTCTCCTTTTACTACTGCTTGCTTGTTCTCTACCCAAAGTCGGCTGGGCTAACCTCCAATACTTGGTAGGGTAGGTGTATTACATGCATTTGTGGGCCGGGTATGGTGGCTCACACATGTAATCCCTGCACTTTGGGAGGCTGAGGTGGGCAGATTGCCTAAGCTCAGGAGTTCAAGAGCAGGCTGGGCAACATGGTGAAATCCTGTCTCTACTGAAAATACAAAAAGTAGCTGGGTGTGGTAGCGTGCTTGTAGTCCCAGCTACCTAGTAGGCTGAGGCAGGAGAATCACTTGATCCCGGGAGGCAGAGGTTGCAGGCAGTGAGCCAAGATGGGATCACTGTACTGCAGCCCGGGAAAGAGAGCCAGACTCCACCTTCAAAAATAAAAATAAATAGGCCAGGTACGGTGGTTCATGCCTGTAATCCCAGCACTGGAACCTGATAGGCAGAGGTTGCAGTGAGCCAAGATTGCATCACTGCACTCAAGCCTGGATGACAGTGTGAGACTGTCTCAAAAAATAAATAAATGCATTTTCAACTTAGTATATTTTTTCTTTTTTTCCCCCACATAGAGATAGAATCTCTCTATGTTGCCCAGGCTAGTCTTGAACTCCTGGGATCAAGCAATCTTCCCACATTGACCTCCCAAAGTGCTGCGATTGCTGATGTGAGCTACTGGACTTGGCTGTATTACAAATTGATGACAGATTTATGGGGACATGACACCATCATGAGTTAAGGAGCATCTGTATTTATGCTGAAAATGAGGGTGGCTTGTGTGAGGATATGGGGGAGTGTCACAAAACACAACGGGACCAGGGCCTCCAGGGGGACACCACAGGCTGACTCTGGCTCAAACCCAGGGATCCCTCCTTTGTGTCTCCTGCTGCAGGACAGACCCCAGGCTCACAGCTCTGCAAATCCATGCTGTCTGCACTGCAGGACTTTGAATCCATGGCTGGGGATTGGGGTGATGTTGGAGCATGAGCAGGAGCAGGGAAGGGAGGACACATCAGGGGTTGCACCTGCAGCAATATTTGCAGAGCAAATTCCTTTTCTTTTTTCTTTTTGAAACAGAGTTTTGCTCTTGTTGGCCAGGCTGGAGTGCAATGGCATGATCTCGGCTCACTGCAACCTCAGCATCCCATATTCAAGAGATTCTCCTGCATCACCCTCCTGAGTATCCAGGATTACAGGCATGCACTAGCATGCCTGGCTAATTTTGTATTTTTAGTAGAGATGGGGTTTCACCATGTTGGCCAGCTGGTCTCAAACTCCTGACCTCAAATGATCCACCGGCCTTAGCCTCCCAAACTGCTGGAATTACAGGCGTTAGCCACCGCACCTGGCCCTGGTTGCCCTGTCCTGTCTCCTGGCTCTGTACAGCCTCAGCTTCTCTTCCCCCGACCCCTAGCTGATAGAGAGCAACCCCCACTCTCTGGGGTTCTAGGCCACTTTCTATGAGAGTGGTTACAAGTTACATGGGAACACCAAGTACAATCTGGTGAGCTATGTCCACACCAAACCTTGCTGCATGTCCCCTGAGGGCCCCCTCTTCCTTCTTCCCTTACCAGCATAAAAAGCTGAGGAATTTATAGACAACACAGCCCCCAGCCCTGCCCTGTGGTGAGAAGATATTCAGGCAGCCATCACCTACACACCAGACTTCACTGAAGTGTCACACGGGAACAGCGCGGTGTGAGCTGGAAATCCCAGCACTTTGGGAGGCTGAGGCGGGTGGATCACAAGGTCAAGAGTTTGAGACCCACCTGACCAACATGGAGAAACCCGTCTCTACTAAAAATACAAAAATTAGCAGACCGTGGTGGCCTCCTACTCAGTAGCCTGAGGAAGGAGAATCACTTGGACCCTGGAGGCAGAGGTTGCAGTGAGCTGAGATTGTAGCACTGCACTCCAGCCTGGGTGATAGAGTAAGATCCTGTCTCAATAAATAAATAAATAACAGGAGATTCCCACATGGAGTGACAGCGAGGAGCCTAACCCAGCCTGGGGCAGAGCTATAGAGCTGAGTTAGCTGGGTAAACTGAGGCATAAGGAATTAGTAGGGGCAATTTCCACAGGGCAGGGACCTGATCAGCTGCAAGTCAGCAACATTAAACTTCTTTGACCAGGCTCATCACATCCAGATGAGTGAGGAAAACAATCACTTCTCACTGTGGGTCCCCAGAACTCCAGGAGCAAGGGAGTGGGAGAAATCATACTGGGGCCATTGTTTCTGTAAGCTCCCAGAGGCCTTTCACAGACAGTAGAATTAGAACGGAGCAGGGCTTGGCTGAGCGCAGTGGCTCACGCCTGGAATCACAGCACTTTGGGCGGCCGAGGTGGGTGGATCGCCTAAGGTCAGAAGTTGGATACCAGCCTGGCCAACAGGGCAAAACCCCAGCTCTACTAAAAATGCAAAAATTAGCCAGGTGTGGTAGCACTCACCTGTAGTCCCAGCTACTCAGGCCAGTGAGGCAGGAGAATCTCTTGAACCTGAGAGGTGGAGGTTGCAGTGAGCCAAGATTGCATCACTGCATTCCAGGCTGGGTGAAAGAGCAAGACACCATCTCAAAAAAAAAGTTGGGGCAGGGGACAGAGTGGGGCTAAGTGGCTTCCAGGTTTACCTCTCCTCCAACACCCCATCTCTCCCACAGTCTTGAGTTGGGGGATGCCCATGGTGTTCCATATGTGCACTTGGTATTTCCTCTCCTGAACCCACAGGATATTTACCTAAAACAGAAGCAGAACTGAGGCAGGACTGACCCAACTTCACTTCCAGGTATGCTGTCTCCTGGACAGAGGCAAGGACTGGGCTGCCTACGGGGAGTCCCTTAGCAGGAACAGAGAGAAGCAGGGTTGAGATCATAACCCCAGGTGAAGAACAGTAAAACAGGATGATTAAAACACTTCACAACAGCCAGGGGAGGTAGCTCACACCTGCAATCCCAGCACTCTGGGAGGCCGAGGTGGGCGGGTCACCTGAGGCAAGGAGTTCGAGACCAGTCTGGCCAATATTGTGAAACCCTGTCTCTACTAAAAATACAAAAATGAGCCAGGTGTGGTGGCAGATGTCTATAATCTCAGCTACTCAGGAGGCTGAGACATGAGAATGGCTTGAACCTGGGAGGAGATTGCAGTGAGGCCAGATCATGCCACTGCACTCCAGCCTGGGTGACACAGTGAGACTCCATCTCAACAACAACAACAAAACACTTTATGAATGGTGGTCCCTCAAAACACTTCCACACAGCATTACCATTGGCTCTAACAAAGCCATTGCCATCCATGCCAAAAGAATAGAAAGCAGAAACTTCGAGAGGGATTTCCACACCTGTGCTCACAGCAGCACAATTCACAAAAGCCAAAAGACAAAATCAACCAACGGGTCCACCAGCAGATGAAAAAAAAAAAAACACAGTGTGATCCATCTGCTAAGCAGAATATGACTCAGACTTAAGAAGGAAGGGAGGCCAGGTGAGGTGGCTCAAACCTATAATCCCAGCACTCTAGGAAGCCACAGTGGGTGAAGACTCTGTCTCAACATAATAAATACATCCAAATAAAGAGAAATAACAAAGGAAGTGAGAATATATCGTGAGTGACTCTAATAAGTGAGGACTGAAAGCATTCTCAGCTGCTGATAGCATTACTTCCAACCAGTTCAGTTTTGTTCCTTTTCCCGGCTGGGAAGACCTGCACTTGTCCCCCGGGACTCACCTTTCTTTACACCAGGCCAGTGATGGCAGACTGCAGCCTTATCTGCAGCACCTTAATCTGGTACGTGTTCTGCTGCTCAAACAGCGTCTGCAGGCAGGTAGAGAGGAACATCAGCATTGCGAGGAGGTAGCCCTTCCAGGCCGGAGACTTGGGATCACCAATAAACTCCAGAAAAAGGCTTGCAGGGGAAGGAGGGA
The DNA here is from genome assembly GCF_049354715.1 of Callithrix jacchus. Lineage (NCBI taxonomy): Eukaryota > Metazoa > Chordata > Mammalia > Primates > Cebidae > Callithrix > Callithrix jacchus. The sequence goes on along the minus strand of NC_133506.1, from coordinate 167,381,176 downwards.
GAAGATACAGCTGGTGAGAGTAGATGCCCATGTGTGTTGCCTTTGCCCAAACCAGGCCAGGTGTGGAGGATCAGTCGGCGTGGTTGACTTTTTCGCAATCGTGATCTCGGTTATTTCCCCCACTGTCCATGCTTCTTTTCAATCTTACTGCAGCTCCTCAAGATCAACAGATGGTGTTTTTCTCTCCCCTTGTTATGAGGTAAATTGTGTCCTCACAAAATTTATATGTTGAAGCCCCAACCCCCGGTACCTCTGAATGTGACTGTGTTTGGAAATAGGGCCTTTAAAAAAGCAATGAAGTTAAAATGAGGTCATTAGGCTGGGCCTTCACCCATTCTGGACTCCTGATAAGAGGAGAACATGTAGACACACAGGGAAACACCTGGGTGGTTACAGAGGAAAGACCATATGAGGACACAGGGAGAAAGTGGCCAACTGCACACCAGAGGCAGAAGCCTCAGATGGAACCAACTTGCAGGTACCTGATCTGGAACTCACAGCCACCAGAAACAAGAGGAAAATACATTTCTGTTGTTGAAGCTACTCAGTCTGTGATACTCTGTTATGGCAGCTGAGCAGACACAACTTGGACCTGGGCTGGCCACAAAACCACCTTTGACCAAGAGTAGAGTGGAGGTAAAGCTATGCCAGCTGTGAGCCTCAAGAGAAAATGTAGCTTTTGGCCTATTGCTTAGAACCCTCCCTACTAGCCACATGAACATGTCTGAGCTAGCTTCAGACACAACTACACGCACATGAGAAAACCCAGCCAAGAAAAGAAGGCCCACCCAGCTGAGCCCAGTCCACGTTACTGACCCACATTACTATAAACTAAATAAATGAATGCTTATAACTTTAAGCCACTTATTTGGGGGCATTTTACAACAAAAGCTAATTTATACAGTCAGGTAAGAGCTTACTTATTTGCCCCTGTGGGGGACAGTCACTTTCTCATTAATCATTTTTCTTTTTCAGTATCCTTCCCACCCACCCTCCAGTGTCCCGAGCACCAGATCTATAGGCAGAGGCATGAGAGCTGAAGCCCCCGGACTCTGAATGGATGCCATTAAGAGACCACAAGCCTTAGCGAGATCCTGAAGTCTGGACTCACCTAAGCAGCTTGGGGACAGTGAACCTGAAGACATCACTGATGAAGAGGCTGTGGGTCCCATGAGGAAGGTAGAATGAAACACTTGCCAGATAACCCTCAGCAGGGGGCCCCACTGCCTCCCTTTTTGCTGTAGGAATGCCACTGCCTCTTTTCATTTTAAACACCATTGCCTTGGTGTGCCTTACAGGAAGGGAGAGGCTGCCTCTGGGTCCCGTTTTATACTCTCAGCCACCAGCAGCAGCAGGGCCAGGCACTAAAAGCTTGTTTTCCTAACAATGGGCGTGGGTGGGTGTGGATCCAGCGTGGCTCCCTCACCTGTGCCTCCTTACCACCTTGAGTGCCCATTTAAGAGGCAGTCACAGGAGTTGTGGGGGAAGGGCAGGAGGGCAGCCCTGAGGACTTTTAGATGGCCATGGGAAAGCACACACGTTGAGCACCTACTACGTACCAGACACTCCCCAGTCATCCTAAGACCGCCGGCAAGCCAGATGTTGTTCCCATTTCACAGATGAGAAAACTGAAGCTCTGAGAAGCCAACTTGTCCAAGGGCACACAACTGAGAAGTAAAATCTGGGATTCAATTCCATCTCTCCACCTCCAGAGCTCATGCACTTTTCTTTCCTTTTTTTTTTTTTGAGACAAAGTCTCACTCTGCCACCCAGGCTGCAGTGCAGTGGTGAGATCTCAGCTTACTGCAACCTCTACTTCCTGGATTCAAGTGATTCTTCCACCTCAGCCTCCTGAGTAGTTGGGATTATAGGCAATGTAATCCCACAAATGCCACCACACCCAGCTAATTTTTGTATGTTTAAGAGATGGGTTTCACCATGTTGGCCAGGCTGGTTTTGAAATCCTACCTTAGGTGATCCACCAGCCTCAGCCTCCCAAAGTGCCAAAATTATAGGCCTGAGCCACTGCTCCCAGCATCCCATGTATATTTCAATCTATCATGTTGTCAACCTGGAGGAAGAACAGCACCCCCTCTTCCAAATGCACAACCGGCCAGCCCTTAGGTGGTTTTGTGGCCTGATCTGGTGTTTGGTTTGGCATCTATGGAGGGTTGCGGCTCAGCTCTGTTACTGAGTGGGCATGACCTGCTGCTCACAGGTATTTTAGCATTTGCATCTCAAAGCCAAGAAGATGCCCCTTCCATGCAGAGAGAATCCCTGAACACCCTTCCTGTGTGACCCCACCATTTCATTCATTGCCTTCACAGCCTTGCCCACAGCACCAACCCTCTCTTTGTGTTGTTAGAACCCCAGGGGGGTAGACTTTGCCTGAGTTTTTTACCAAGATATCCATAGTATCGAGTCCAGTTCATGCACACAGAAGAAGCTCAATAAATACTTGTCAAAAGAATGGGAAAAGCAGACTGAGTGATATGTGTAAAAGAGCCTAAGAAGAGTGCCCAGCACATACTGTTATAAACATTTATAGAAGGAAGGATGGAGCCTGGCTGGGTGGACGGAACTTGGCTTTGGAGCCAAAAGACTATTGTCCAGTGCCTACTCTGTCTCCTCCCCTCTGAGCCTTAGTGTTTCAATCTGTAAAATGGGGTTAGGGATGAGTTGAATGAGAAGTTTTTTTTTTGGCTGGAGATTTTACTCAGTTCTGTTCTAGCTGTTTGCCTGAAGAGTGACTGTGTTCAGCCTGCAGGCTCCATAGCAGGCACTTCCCTCTTGTGGAGGTCTCATCTTTGATCAAGGAAGAGGTCCAGATTGCTTTCTGATGTCTGGTCTCTGGACTGAAGGCTATTTAGTGCAGGACTCAAAAAAGTGACTGTGGGGAAAGGCAGGGGGTACGCATGAGTGGCATGGGCAAGGTGTGAGTTGGGGGATACAAAAGGGAGCGATGGAGGCCAGGTGTGGTGGCTGACACCTGTAATCCCAGCACTTTGGGAGGTCGAGGTGGGCAGATGACCTTAGGTCAGGAGTTCGAGGCCAGCCTGATAACCTGAGCAACACAGAGAAACCCAGCCTCTGATAAAAAATACAAAAATCAACTAGATCTCGTGGCAGGCGCTTGTGGTCCCAGCTACTTGGGAGACTAATGAAGGAGAATCATTTGAACCTGGGATGTGGAGCTTGCAATGAGGCAAGATGGTGACACTGCACTCCAGCCAGGGTGACAGAAGCAGAGAGAAGGAGGGAGGGAGGGAGGGAAGGAAGGAGGAGAGGAAGGAAGGAGGTGGGGAAGGAGGAAGGAAGAAAGAAAAAAGAAAAAGAAACAGAAAGAGAAAGGAAGAAAGACAGGAAGGAAGGAAGATAAGAGAGAAAGAAAGAAAGGAAGAGAGAAAGAGAAAGAAAGGAAGAGAGAGAAAAAAGAGGAAGGAAGGAAAGAGGAGGCCAAGAAGAGAGAAAGGGAAGGAGGAAAGGAAGATCATAGAGGAAAGAATAAGATACATGCACGCATATGCTCATTGCAGCATAAATCCCAATAACAAAGACATGAAACCAACTTAAATGCCCATCAATTCTAGACTAATGAAGAAAATGTGGTACATATACGCCACAAAATATGATGGAGCCATAAAACAGGTCATGTCCTGTTTTATGTTTTATTTATAAATGAGGTCATGTCCTTTGCAGCAACATGGATGAAGGTAAAAGCCATTATCTTATATAAACTAACAGAGGAACAGAAAACCACATACTAAATGTTCTCACAAGTAAAAGCTCAACATTGAGTACACATGGACACAACAGACACTGGGACTTATTTGAGGATGGAGGGAAGGATGATAGTCAGGACTTAAAAACTACCTATCAGGTACATGGCCTACCACATAAGTGACTAAATAATCTGTGCACAAATCCCCAGTGACACCTATATAGTAAACCTGCATAGGTACCTCTGAACCTAAAATAAAAGTTTAAAAAAAAACTGATAAACTAAATCAAAAGAAAGCATAAGTAAAGAAAAATGTGAGATAAAAACAAAAAAACAATAGATATAATAAATACTTTGGTCCCTTAAAAGAAAAGGAATAGACAAATTACTGAGAAGGGAAATAAGCATAAAAGCAAATAAAAGACAAGAAAAAAAGTATAAGTTAACTCTAATTATGAGGGACTATTTTGCATAACTCTGTGCAAATACATTTGAAATCTGCATATATTACTATCCAATACAACTTCTAAATCATAAAAATGTCCTACATCTGCACTGTTCAATATGTAGCCACTAGCTACGAGTGTTGAGTGAATACTTGTACACTTAAATGTGACTCATGTGACAGAGAAACTAATTTTTTTTGAATTATTAATTTATTTAATTTTGAATTATAATTTCATTATACTTAGTTTAAATTTGAATGGTCTCATGAAGCTAGTGGCTATTGTATCAGAAAGCATAGAAGATGAAATTTTCTTAAGACAGTGTTATTTACCAGAGTTAAATCCAAAGTGTATTTATTTAAAAAAAAAAAAGCTTAAAGAGATCAACTCTATAAAGAAAAAAAGTTATTAAGGATCTCATTCTCTCCCTCTAACACACACACACACACAAACACATACACGCACACACACATGTGTTACGAGGAAAAGGAAAGCTCTTCTTTATAACACAGAACAGGACTTTGACAAACTACTACTCATGGCCCAAATGCTGCTGCAGACCATTTTCCTGCAGTCCATGAGCTAATAATTTTTACACAGCTAAAGAAGAACTAGAATAAGTAACAGAGACCGTATGTGGCCCACAAAGCCTAAAATACTTAGAATGTGGCTCTTTACTGGAAACATTGACTGGCCCCTGAGCTAGAAAAATGCCTGAATTTTAAAATCACTGTTTTACAAATACCACCAAGTTAATATGAGATTCTGGCATGAAATTACTCCTAACACTATACACTAACATATTGTTAGGAAAAGGACATTCATATATCTCTATTATCCATTTAATGTTTATTAAGTAAGGAATTTAAAATGAAGAGATGAAACTTAGCTTCACAAATATTGAGATAAAATGACATTGTAAACTTCTCGATGGAATGCAATGGGAAACATAATATTTGCCTAAACATTTTGTCTAATCCAGAAGAACAGTTAGATGAATCCAGTTTGAGAAATAGTCTAAGAGACAATTAGTCTGCACTCTTCAAAAATGTCAAGGTTGCAAAAGATGAGGGAAATGGTGGAGGGGAAGCAATATTCAAGACTGATGAAAATAAGAAACATGATAAAAATTCCAATATAAGATCCATGACTAATATAAAGAATATTTGAGAGCAAGTGGAGACATTTAAATTTAGACTGCATACTACATGATATTAATTATCTGTAGCAAATGTCTTGTGATTGTTATTGTAGTAATATAAAAGAATGTGCTAATTTTGGGAAAACTGCCTTAAGTATTCTTGTACAATCTTGATATCTGAATATTGCTTTCAGGCAGTTCAGAGCTACACAAAATGTGAGCGTATGCATGTATATGTACGTGTGTGTAAGAGAGAGAAAATGAGTGTGTATGTGAAGAGGAAAAGAGACATAGAGACACACAAAACCAATCCCAGAAAATGTTAATTTGTGAATCTAAATAAAGGGCACATGTGTCTTTACCGTACTTCTTTTTCAACTTTTCTGTTTGAAGTTAAAAGTTGGAAGAATTTTTAAAGCCACTTGTTTATTCAGGGTGAACATGATCTTCAAATTTCTTTGCTAGATGCTGGTTTCCTGTAGTTGTTAATACTTTTGTGCCGCCTGATTGCCTTATGACAAAACAAACTTAGCTATGCAAAAAACTGTGTAGCCAAAAAGCCAAACAATTGCTTCATTGAATAGAAAATAAACTATGTAGTTTATTGCAGGTAATATTGTTATAAACTGTTATTCTCCTAGTACAATATAACCAATTATTACCTTGTAATGTTAGTCAGCATCTACTAATAAGGAGAGACCAACAGGCAGTATTTATACACAACTACATGAGATCACTTCCTTATAGCCTAAAAAACAATATGGCGAACATAATAGAAGGTACCAGAGGTGTTTTTTTAATGATTTACAGGACGAGAAATCACACTACCTTCTACTAGATGATTAACTATTCTGGGAAACATATTTGGGTTTATAGTTATAATAGACAAGAATACAAGGTGCATAAGCAACGCTGTCACCTTTCATTATTACAATCTTGCCAATCAGGAAGGAAGCAAAAAATGTCACAAGTGGATAGGGGCGTTAGCCTAAGAGAAAAAAGACCAGAGTTATGGCTTCAGCTCTGCTTCCAAACAGCCCCAATATTTTGTGATAAATCACTTCCCTTCTCTGAGCTTTAGTTTCCTCATCTGTCAAATGTGGCAGCTGAACTGAATTAAGATTGCTGGATCTGCAAGATCAAGGTCCATTTATTCTTCAAGGACTGGGAGACAAGATGGCAATTTAGAACAATTTCATAAGAAATAAAAATTTAATGTGATGTGAATATTATTCATTAGAATTCAACATAGCTGAAAATTAGCATCAGCTTCAGGGAGTCACTCCCTTCTAAGACCTAGGGACTAGACTCAGTGGGGAAAGACACTTCACCAGAGGCCTGGAACCTTTTGGATGAAGAATGTCCACAAGAGGAAGGATGGAAAATACACAGGGCCAAGAAGATTTCCATTGACTCCTTGTGTAATACAACATTTTTTTTCAAAACTCACAAAAATCTTTATATTTTTGATGGATTATACTATTTAAATGAATTCTAGAAAGAAGTAATATTTGGCAGCCAGGTAGCAACAGAAATAGAAAAGTCTCCCACAACTACGAGAGGAAACTCTGAGGAAGTAAATCCAGAAATACCCCAAAACTATGAAATTTGGGTGTATCGAGCAACCCATCATTAAACTCCATCTTAGAATAATACTGCATTCTATATTTCACATGGGACTTTGCCAACAAGGATATTTTGCTTAACAAACAAATAAAAATGTGGCTACATAAATCTGCATTCCTATCAACAGGTTACAAGTGTTTCCTTTTCTCTACACCCTCACCACTACTTACTTATCTCTTGACTTTTTCACAACAAGCATCTCACCAGATGTTAGTGGATAAATCATTGTGGTTTTGATTTGTATTTCCCTGTTGACTAGTGATGTTGAGCACATTTTCAGGTACTTGTTGGCCATTTTTATGTCTTCTCTGGAGATAAGTCTGTTCAGGTCCTTTACCTATTTTTTAATCAGGTTATTATTTATTTTGCTATTAGTGTTGTTTGAATTTCTTACATATTTTAGATATTAAACTTTTAAGAGAGACCATGTTTGGTAAATCTATTCTCTCAGTATTTAAGTTGTCTTTTCAGCCTCTTTACCATTGTTTCATGATAAAAACAGTGCTGAGACAGGAATAAATCCAACTTGGTCATTATGTGTAATTTTGTTGATGTTTCTTGAGTACATTTTGCTGGTGTTCTAGTGATGATTTTTCCATCTATGTTCATCTTAGATAGTGGTCTGTAGTTTTCTTATTGTGTCTGACTTTGACACAGGAATGATGCTGGCCCCAAAATGGGTTTGACTGTATTCTCTCTAGTTCTAAACTTTAGAAAAGTTTAAGAAGAATTTGAGATATGTTCCATCAATATCTAGTTTACTGTGCATTTTTAACATGAAGGGATGTTAAATTTTATCAAAGGCTTTTACTGCATGTATTGAGATAATCATATGTGGGAGGTCTGAATGGCCAGGTATGTACCACTTTAACATTCTACTATTTTATCTAACACCTGCAAAAGAGGCTGGCAAGAGGAGCCTAGCTGAGTGACATGGAGGAAGAGAAAATGGTGTGGTGAACAGCCCATTCTTCTTTGTCAGGTTGGCAAAAGAAGCCAGTAAATTTTTCCCATAAGAGATGCTAAAAGGAGTTATTCAGGCTACAATGAAAGAATACCAGCATGAACTCAAGATATAAGAGGAAATAAAGAAGACTGGTAAAAGTAACTTTATATACAAGCCACTCTTATTGTACTTTTTACTTGTACTTTTTTCCCTATATGATTTAAAGGGAAAGTGCGTAAAACAATCATTATAAATCTATGGTAATGAGTTCCCAATATAGAATGACATAATATGTGACAATAACAATATAAAGGGTAGGAAAGGAGATGGATAGAAGCAGAATGTTTCTATGCTATTGAAACTAAGTTGGTTATAAATTGGGTTACTGTTAAAGCTAGATAGTTACAAGTTTAAGACATTAAGTGTAATTTCCCAGAAAACCACTAAGAAAATAACTTTAAACAATACAAAATGAAAAACTGGCAAACTATAAAAAAATCAACAGAATACCAAAAAATGGTGGCGGTAATAGAGAAATTGAAGAACAACAACAACAACAACAACAAACCTACGGAAAACAAAATTAAATGACAGAAGTAAGTCTTTTCTTATCAGTAATTATTTTCAACGTAACTGGATCAAACCCTGCTACTCATAAGACAGAAATTGGCAGAATAAACAAAAAAAGATCCATCTACATACTGTTCACAAGAGAGTCATTGTAAATACAAAAACACAAAAAGTTTGCATAAAAACAATGGACAAATATATTTCATGCAAATGGCATCCAAAACAGAGCTGGGTGGCTATATTGCTATCATACAAAATAGATTTCAAGTCAAAAAATTTTACGAGTGAAATAAAGATGAACACACACACACACACACACACACACACACACACGTAATGGAGTCTTGCTCTGACACCCAGGCTGCAGTGCAGTGGTTCCATCTTGGCTCACTGGAACCTGTGCCTTCCGGGTTCAAGAAATTTTCCTGCCTAACCTCCCAAGTAGCTGGGACTACAGGTACATGCCACCACGCTGAGCTAATTTTTATATTTTTAGTAGAGACAGGGTTTCACCATATTGGTCAGGCTGGTCTTGAACTGACCTTGTGATCCACCCAAATCAGAGTCCCAAAGTGCTGGGATCATAGGCCTGAGCCACCACACCTGGCCAAAGACATTATATATTGATAAAAGTTGCCCTACATCAAGAAAACATACAAATTATATACCCATCTAATGACAACACTCCCAAAACATGTGAAACTAAAATTAACAGAATTGAAGGCATAGTTTAACAATAATATCTGGAGACTTAATTACTCCATTTTCAATAGTGAATAGAATAACCAGACAGAAGATTAATAGACCAATTGTATCTAATACTTAACACAATAAACCAATTTTATCTAATACTCAGAAAGCGCTTCACTCAACAGTAGCAGAGTATACAATTTTCTCAAATGCATTCGGAACATTCTTTGAGACAGATCATATGTTAAGTTCACAAAACATCTTAATAAATTTAAAAATATTGAAATCATAATTCTTTTCTGACTACTCTGCAATGTAACTACCATCAATAACAGAAGAAAAAGTTGTGAAAAACTCACAAATATGTGAAAATTTTTCTAAAAATTATGGTCTTAAACAACATTAGATCAGAAAAAGTAATCACAATAGCAACAAGAAATAAATTAAGGTAAAAACAAACCATAAACCACCAAAGCCTACTCTAGAAGAAGTAGGAAATATGAATACAACTAAAAGAAACAGAGAGGTTTAATCAGTGACCTAAAACCTCCTAATGAAGAAAAACCCAAGATCAGAAGGATTCATTGGTGAAGGTGCCAAACAATTAAAGAAAAATTAACACCAGTCCTCAAACTTTTTCAAAAAGAGAAGAGGAGGAAACATGTCCTACCTCCTTCTGTGAATATAGCACTATCCTAATATAGACAAAGACCCAACAAGAAAAGGAAAACTATAGACCACTATTCCTTATCAATATAGATGCAAAAGTCCTCACAATAGTATCAATAAACTTAATTCAGAATACTGAAAGCATTGTACACTATGGCCAATTGAGATTTTTCCCAATAACAAAAGAAGGGTTCAACATATGAAATCAGTCAGTTTAATAAACTACCTAATAGAATAAAAGAAAAACCTACATGATCATCTCAATTGATACAGAAAAAGCACTTAACAAACTTTAACACGCCTTCATGATAAAATTAATCAATATACTAGGAATATAAGAAAACTTTCTCAACATGCTGTGGCCATGTGAAAAACTCACAACTTTCATACTCAGTGGTGAAAGACTGAAAACTTTTCTCCTAAGATCAAGAGCAAGACAAGGATGCCCATTTTCACTATTCTATTTAACGTAATACTTAAAGTTGTAGTCAGAGCAGATATGCAGGAAAGAGAAATAAAAATATCCAGATTGGAAAAGAATTCAATCTTATAAGTCAAAAACTATAAAGAATATATATACATACACAAAGCTGTCAATACCAATAAATGAGCTCATAAAATTTCAAGATATTAAATCATTGCATAACTGGTTTATTTGGATTCCTACATACAATCAAGTGAAAGAAGATTAAGAGAACAGTTGTGTTTACAGTAACATAAAAAATAAAATACTTAGGAATAAATTTAACAAAGGAGTCACAAGACTTGTATACTGAAAACTATAAACCATTGTTGAAAGATATTTAAAAAGGCCTAAATAACTGGGAAACCTGATTCATTAGTCAGAATCATATATCTGATTTTGTTCATATATCTGAAAAGAAGTTAATATCTTACAGCTTAATAATGTGAAGATGAAAATATTACTCAAATAATTGGCAGATTTAATGCAATCCTTATCTAAATTCCAACAGCATCCTTCACAGAAATAAAGAAAACCATTCTAAAATTTATATAGAATTTCAAGGGATCCTGAATGGGTAAAACAATTTTGTAATAGATCAAATTTGGAGGTCTCAAATTTCTGATTTCAAAACTAAATATAAAGCTATAATTTAAATAAGCAATGGGATATTGGCATAGGGATAGACCTATAAACCAATGGAATAGAATTGAGACCCCAGAAAGAAATTCTCAAATCCATGGCCTATTGATTCATAACAATGATGCTAAGGTCCTACAGAACCGTCTTTTCAAAAAATGGTGCCGAGACAACTGGATTTTAACATGCAAGAAAATAAAGTGGGACGCTTACCTTATACCATACACAGATATTAATTCAATATGGACCAGAGACCTTTATTTGAGACCACACATTATAAACTCAGAACAAAACTGAGGCAAATCTTCATGGCCACCGATTTAGCAATATTTTTTAAATATGATATTATAATCACGGGCAACAACAAAAGATAAATTTCATCAAAATTAAAAATTTTTGTCTATGAAAAGATACTCTAAATATAGTGAAGTACAATCTACACAACGCGAGAAAATAATTGCATATTATGTATCTAAGGGGTTAATATTCAAAACACATATGAACACCTATAACACAACGAATACAAAAAAAAGGTTGCAAAGGGCAAATAACTTGATACAAATGGCAAATGAGTGCATTGAAGGCTCCTCAAAATCTTTAGTCATTAGGGCAATGAAAATACAAACCACAGTAAGTATCACTTCACACCAACTAGCATGGCTCTAATCAAAAACAAAGAAATAACTAGTGTTGATGAGGATATGGAGAACTTGATACTGCTGGTAGGAATGCAAAATAGTGTGGCCACTGTGGAAGACAATTTGCCGGTTTCTAAAATTGCTAAATATAGAATTACTACATAAGCCAATAATCCACTCCTTGATACATACCCAACAAAATTATAAACAAGCACTCAAGTAGTTACTTGCATGCCAGTGTTCCTAATGGCATTATTCACAATAGCCGAAAGTAGAAATATCACATGTCCATCAACAGGTAAATCGATAAACAAAATACACTATATATGAAGTATTTTCAGCCATCAAAAAAAATTAAGTTCTGACATATGCAACAATATGGATGAACCCTGAAAACTGTATGCCAATGATATTTTGGTTTTGTAATTAAACAAGAGATTTCTTCCTCTCTCCCCAAAAAAGTCCTCTTTCAGTTTCTACAAACTTCCTCCTTCCCACCCCTATCCATCCACCCAGAGGAATTTTTATGTGTTCCCACCCAAGCAGATTAGAAGCCTTTGTCTTTTAATTTGAGGCCTGGGATGGAAATTAGAGGTCCAATGTCAAGAAAGAGAGGTGTCCCAGAGCCCTGTTCCATCTGAGCCTCCCACACCCCTAGACTCACTTTACCCCTTAACACACTTCCCTTCCGGTTTACCATCTAAAAGAAAGAATAAACTTATTTCTCTTATTCACCAATAATTTATATAAACCAAAGATTACAAACAAGGGTGTCCTTAGCAACCTGATCTCATTCTCTTCAAATACCAATTGCTCTCCACTAAAGGGATTATCTTTTCAGACATCAATTCACTTGGAAATCTCATTTAAAACAGAAAAGTTAAGGTATTCAAAGGTTTGCTGTGGGCAAAACATTTGCAGGAATGCATGGGGCTGAAGGTCAAAGGCAAAGAAAACAAGGCATAAGTTATTTTGCCCTCATTTCATTTGTCCTTGTACGCCCATGGTCAGTGATTAGTAAGGTCACCTGGCAGTGACAAACATCTGCTTTTGATGGCTTTTTTTTTTTTTTTTTGGAGACAGAGTCTTGTTCTGTAGCCCAGGCAGAAGTGCAGTGGCACAATCTCAGCTCACTGCAATCTCCATCTCGTGGGTTCAAGAGATTTTCCTGCTTCAGCCTCCTGAGTAGCTGGGATTAGAGACACCCATCACCATGCCTGGCTAATTTGTGTGTTTTTAGTTAAGGCGGGGTTTCACCATTTGTCCAAACTGGTCTCAAACTCTCACAAGAGAAATGCCATGTGATCTGCCCACCTCAACCTCCCAAAGTGCTGGGATTGCAGGCGTGAGCCACCTCACCCAGCCAGGTTGATTTTCTCCAATGGAAGTCACAAAACAGGTATAATCCAAAAATCACAGATATATCAAAAATTTTAACACAGTGTTGGAGTCCAGGGGCAATGACTCATGAATATAATCCCAACACCTTGGGAGGCCAAGGCAGGAGAATCACTCGAGACCAAAAGTTTGAGACCATCCTGTCCAACACAGCGAGACCTCTTATCTATAAAACATTTTTAAATGATACTGGAAAATGCTAACTTGGGTAGGGACAGTTTCAATGCATCATTGCCTGGCCTTCTGGGTTTTGCTCTGAACCTCGTGACAGATGATTAAGTCATGTGTCCAAGCTCAGGGACTTCCTGTTGGACACAGATGATCCTCCCTGGAGCACCCTGCTCCAATTCCCCTCCCTTCAACTTGTCCCAGTGTATTATTTTCAGCCCAGACCAGGACAAGCCCCACTCATGCGTCAGCCATGCCCAGGCCAGCAGCCTAGAAAAAAATCCCCATCAACCCCCACAAAGGGCAGGGTGACTCAGTTCACCCACATGGTTCAGGCCAGCTGCATGCCTTGCACTCTTTCCAGACCTGGCCCAGTGTACAAACTTCACAACCAGGGCCCCGTGCTCAGAAGGGTCCCTAATGCTTGCTTGAAGGCTCTGCTGCTTGAATCATTTTTCTTTTTTTCTGAGAATAGTCTTGCACTGTCACCTAGGCTGGAGTGCAATGGTGTGATCTGAGCTCACTCCAATCTCCACCTCCCGGGTTCAAGCAATTCTCCTGCCTCAGCCTCCCAAGCAGCTGGGATTACAGGCACCCACCACCATCCCAGCTAAGTTTTGTATTTTTAGTAGAGACAGGGTTTCACCGTGTTGGCCAGGCTAGTCTCGAACTCCTGACCTTGTGATCTGCCTGCCTTGGCCTCCCAAAGTGCTGGGATTACAAGCGTGGGCCACTGCACCCAGCCCACCTTCATCTTAATTTCTGAAAATTATTGATTTTCATTTTGTACTGATCCCTGCAAATTAAGTAGCAGTTCCTACTTCAGAGCCATCTTGGATTGCTGGAGCAGGCCAGGATTTAAAGAAGCTGGCCAGGCACAGAGCCCCTACAACAGGGAGACCTTTCCCTTGCTCTAAAGTAACCCTCTAAGAGCCATTTCCTAATGGAGTCTGAAAGAGCCTGGTGACCTGCTCTCAACTATTTTAATCACTGGCTATCCCCTCTTCAAGAGCAGGTGCATTTCACATAAGTGCATAATTAATACTAACAAAAGCGGCTGTGCCCATGGGCTGGGGTCCTGTCAAGGGCATTCTGTGTTTGGAGTCCCTGGGAGGCACAGGACCCAGATCTGTCCTTAGAGTATGACAACAGATCACTCTTCAGTGCCCTGTCCTGAGCAAAACAAGACCTAGCAACCCTTTCGGTCAATGCTGAAGCGTCTCCCAGGCATGAGCAATGGTGGAATTTACAGGATGGTTGGCAGCACTTGGCAGTGGGCCAGCTATGCCTCAGTGGCTCTGGCGGTTCAAACCCACAACTCAGCCAACTCACCCTGGACTCCAATCAGCCTGGCTAACTGGGAACAGCTACTCCCAGCTGGACTCAGGCATCTGAGAGAAACTTCCTTTCCCACGAAGCCTCTTTCACAGTTTCAGGAAGGAAATGGAAACAGTAAGGGGAAACCCCAAACCCATGTAACTCTAATAGCATTACCTCTTGGTCCATGGGGGTAGGGGGAGGATGCTTTCTATGTTGAATTTCATCCTGACGCCAGCCTGGTGGGGGTAGGAGCAATACCATTTGCTCCATCTCACAAACAACATTGCATCAGCCCCCGCAAGACACAAAGCCAGAAACTGAGACTGGCTAGCAAAACCAGGACTGGAAATGACTGGGGCTTTCTGACTTGGGAGCCTTAGGGCAGGCTGCTGGTGTCTGCAGATCCCACCCTAGTGTATCCTGTGTGATCAGCCAGGGCTGAGGTTCTCTCTGCTGACAGAGCTTTCCCTCTTAAGGACACTGGTGGGGCCGTGGCCCCATCAGATCATCTATCCCTGGGAACACTCTTTTCCAGAGACCTTCAATGACAAAGTGAAAGTGGGTCCACTGACCTCCGTGTCTCTGAAAATACCCTTGTAAAAGTACATAAGGACCCAACACTGCACTTATAATCAGACAGTTCAGGACCCTCCACTCTGAGAGCATCAACATTGGCCATCTCATTCTCCTGTTTGGGTCTGAAACTCTGCCCGTGGAGCCTTGTTTCAAAGGCTAAGTTTCCAGCCAGAAGAAATGCCCATGCTCTTCTCTCCCAACCCCATGCTCCTGCCATAGCCAGGAAGGCTGAGGACAGACATGGTCTTTGCTCCCCTAGACAGAGCTGACCATGACTGAAGGACCCTCAGGGGCAGGCAGAGCCCTTTGTCCTTTTTTGTCACTATGCTGGCCTCCTTGGGAGCTCAGTCTGATCCTTAAACCTTCTGGGAACACTTAAGGTGCCCAGCACTGCAGAAAGGATTAACTCAACTGAGATGAGACATGTTTTTCCAATTAGTTGTAAACTACCGATGTTGGAGGTTTTCCAAAACTGACTAGTTGCTTTCCCATTACCCGAGATTCCTCATTCTTTCTGCATAAATAATTTCACAAGGTTTTCAAGTAAATTTGGTAGTAAGGCCCATGACCATGGAATAAACAGGATGCTCACAGTGAAATGCTAAAGCCCAAATCTTCTCTTCCATGTGCCATGCTATGAGAAAGGAGATGGAAAGTAACTTCCACCTACCAAACTTCCCTACCTCAGGCTTAAGACACACATCAACAGGTGCAACGACATTTGTGTTGGGACATGCACATAGATAGTAAAATGCCTGTAATCCCAGCACTTTAAGAGGCTGAGTCGGGCAGATCACAAGGTCAATAGATCAATGCCATCCTGGCCAACATGGTGAAACCCCATCTCTACTAAAAAATACAAAAATTAGCTGGGTGTGGTGGCACATGCCTGTAGTCCCAGCTACTCAGGAAGCTGAGGCAAAAGAATCGCTTCAACCTGGAAGGCAGAAGTTGCAGTGAGTGGGGATTGTGTCATTGCACTCCAGCCTGGCAACAGAGCTAGACTCCATCTCAAAAAGAGAAAATATTTTTCCACTGACATTTATTTCTTATGCCAAGTCAGGGACCTGCTGCTGCCAAACTGGGGAGACCAAGATCCCACAGCCAATGTGCTCACTCTCCTTAAAGGGGTGTGACACCAGCGAGAGAGGCGGACAATGTGGTAAAGGCAGGGAAAACACTGTCTCACACTTACAAAGACAGAAGAGGTCTCGCAATGGGCAGGGTAGCCCTGGGAGCGGGTGACTCATAATAGCAGAAATAGATATTATAGCAAGGGCATCAACACATGGGAGGAATTTAACAAGCCTGTTTCTTTTTTGCGATGAAGTCTTGCTTTTTCACCCAAGCTGAAGGGCAGTGGAGTGACATTGGCTCACTGCAACCTCTGCCTCCTAGGTTCAAGCGATTCTCCTTTCTCAGCCTCCTAAGTAAA
Source organism: Callithrix jacchus (assembly GCF_049354715.1). Classification (NCBI taxonomy): domain Eukaryota; kingdom Metazoa; phylum Chordata; class Mammalia; order Primates; family Cebidae; genus Callithrix; species Callithrix jacchus. Next base: position 167,364,730 of record NC_133506.1, on the reverse strand, counting down.
TGGGATTATAGGCATACACCACTGCACCTGGCTAATTTTTTGTATTTTTAGTAAATACAGGATTTCTCCATGTTGGTCAGGCTGGTCTGGAACTCCCATCCTCACGTGATCCACCTGCCTTGGCCTCCCAAAGTGCTGGGATTACAGGTGTGAGCCACTGCATCCGACCAATACATTTGTTTTTTTAAGCTCTTAAGTTTGTGGCAATTCATCACACAGCATTACCAGCTCTGACCAGAGATCTCAAGCACCAACCCCAGCTGTCATACCTTTGGAAAATGCCAAGTCCTCACATGCCTCTCCAGGCCTCCAAGAGACCTCCTGTGGTCCCATTAGGCTCCTAGAGGCCCCTTAGGGCACTGTCACTACTCTCTGCAGGAGCCAGGTGAGGGCAGTGAGAAGACGAGTGGCTGCAGAATTTGAAGATTCTAAGTCCTGGCCCCCTAGGGCCTCAGGTGTCTTACCCAGGTGTGCTGTTAAAGTGGTGTATCACTTGACATTAACCCCAGCTGGCTGTCTGGGGCAGTCTGTCAGGTTTTGCCACTGTAAAGTTACTCTTATTTCTCTTTCCATTCTGGAAGAAAGTCACTGTGCACAGCCCACACTGATGGAGGAGGCATCCTCAACTTTTATTTACTGAGTTTGGCAACACTGCCTGCCACACCGGCACATTCCAAGTACTCCATAGATCCATGAGGCTGCTGACAATCACATTAGACACTGCAGCTCTACTCTAGAACATCAAGGAAAACCAAGTACCCACACATCAGTCTCTCAGGTACTACTGTATTATTGTTTACTTAATAGTTTTCTGTAAAAGGGCTCACTTTTTTTTGAAATAAAATCTCACTCCGACAGCCAGGCTGGAGTGCAATGGAGTGATCTCAGCTCACTACAACCTATGCCTTCTGGGTTCAAGTGACTCTCCTGCCTCAGCCTCCTGAGTAGCTGGGAATATAGGCGTACAGCACCACATCTGGTTAATTTTTATATTTTTAGTAGAGACAGGGTTTCACCATGTTGGCCAGGCTGGTCTCGGACACCTGACCTCAGGTGATCCGCCCACTTTGGCCTTCTAAAGTGCTGAGATTACAGGTGTGAGCCACTGCAACCAGTCACAGGGCTTTTTAAAAAGGAAACTTGATATCACTACCTTGCAACGGCCCAGTATCAAGGATGGCCCTGGACATCCAGGAGGTAGAGAAGCTCTATTCCTAAACATGGGCTTTTCCAGCCTTCCTTTCTTCTCCCCCTCACAAGCCTGGGGCAGGCAGGGACCCCTTGGTCCTGGTCCCCTGGACTCCAGGGTCCCCACTCAAGGGAGCCTTCACCAGTTCACAACCAGTGTCATGGGCAGCTCTGACCCCTCCTGTGCCCCAGGTGTCTCTGGGCCAGAAAGCTGTAGATCTGTGTCTGCCAAACCTGGTTGATGATAAGAGTCACTGGAGAGCTTTCTAAAAGCTTAGACTTTCTTGAGCCCAAAGCACGTGGCTCCTAATTGAAGATACGGGTAGGGACCAGGTAAAAACAGCTCAGGTGGAGCTGATAATTAGCTACATGCCAGAGTCCTACAAGCAGGACAACCAGGCTTAGCTGTGCTCTGGGAAAATTTTCACCTGTAAGTAATGCACAGCTGTCCGATGGAAGACCCCAGGGCAGGCCCTGACTCCAACTCTCTTTTTTGTCTCGAGACACAGTCTCACTCTGTGGCCCAAGCTGGAGTGCACAGTCATGATCTTGGCTCACTGCAACCTCTGACTCCTGGATTCAAGCGATTCTCCTGCTGCAGTCTACACAGAAGCTAGGACCTCAGGCGTGTACTACCACGCCTCGCTAATTTTTGTATTTTTAGTAGTGACAGGGTTTTGCCATGTTGGGCAGGCTGGTCATGAACTCCTGGCTTCAGCATATCTGCCCGCCTTGGCCACCCAAAATGTTGGGATGACATATGTGAGCCACCGCACCCGGCTTGATTCACTTTCTAAAATGAGCAGTACCCACTGAAGAAAAGTGTCTAGGTCAGCCTTCTCCCAAGTTCACAGGACATGGAATGAGGTGCTGACAGACCCTTTGGAGAAACTCCTTTCCCTATCCTCTGTGACCAAGAGGAAAGGAGGCTTAGTGGTCTGGTATTTCTGGGTGTACAGCTTCTTTGTTTCTTCCTTTTCTTGTCCATATCACATATCAGGTCCCTTGGATCAGGGACAGAACTAGATTATACCCCTCTGGGTGGCCGCTCACTACACTTTAGGGCCAGGTAACTGGTTTACTAAGTTCCAGGAGCCTCCCCCATGCCAGATTGAGGTGATTTAGGTGACGAGGTTTAGAGCAGATTTTGGACTCCTGAGTTCATGTTATAATGGCATGAGGCCTTGGGGCAGGGTGGATGTATTTTGTATTTGGGATGAGCACACATCTTCAGGGTCTAAAGAGCTGACTAGATAGGCAGACTGTTCCTCCCCACACAATATCCATGTCCTAATCCTGAGAACCTCTGAATATGTCACCTTATGTAGCAAAAGGGACTTTGCAGGTGGGATTAGTAAGGGGTTTGAGACAGGGAGATTGGCCTGAATAACCAGGTGAGCCCAATCTAACCACACACGTTCTTAAAAGCACAGTACTTTCTCGGGCTTAAACAGGAACAATAAAGAGGAATGGGAGGTCCAAGAAGTCACCATGCCGCACAGGGAGCAACCATGCATCTCGTTCACCTCGTGTATCCCCAGAGCCTGGAACCCAGCAGGCGTTTGGCCACAGAAAGGCAAATAAAGTGAACTTTTGTGGTTTCCTTTTGTTTTTGGGATGGAGTTTTGCTCTTGTTGCCCAAGTTGTAGTGCAATGGTGCAGTCTTGGCTCACTGCAACCTCTGCCTCCTGGGTTCAGGCAATTCTCCTGTCTCAGCCTCTCGAGTAGCATGTGCCACCACGCGCAGATAATTTTTTGTATTTTTCGTAGAAATGGGGTTTCACCATGTTAGCCAGGCTGGTCTCTAACTCCTAACCTCAGCTGATCCACCCGCCTCAGCCTCCCAAAGTGCTGGGATTACAGGCATTAGCCACTAAACTGAACATTTAAGCACTGGATTCCAGCTAGCAGCCATGAATTATTTAACCTCTCTGACCCCCCGTCATCCAGAAGTAAGGGCACTGAAATAACCCACCCAACGTTATCCAATGAATGAACAGTGGGGCTGGCCCCACTGCAAGCTCCTCAGAACCCTTCTGGTTGACAAATCTGACAACTCTCCACCCCCACCTGGGCCTGGCCAAAATGGGCAGAATTCCTGGGTAAACAGGAGTGAAGCTTCTCATGGCCCCATTTTGTTTCTTTGCTTCATTCTGTGCCTTTGCTTTCTGGTGACTGGTTGTCATTCTATTTCCCGAGCACAGACCAGAAGAGTGTGCCAGTGCTCGTGCAGAGATCTTCAGCTCCCAGAGCTGCCCTGGGGAAGAGCTGCTGTATGGAAGGGCCTGCTCCTGACCACCCACAAGTGTCCTTAATGATGAGGGGCACCTACTGGTTCATAACCTGGCTCTGTGACTGGAGAGAGCCCCTGGACAAAGGACTTCATCTCCATGGCTGCAGTTTTCATGGCTGTGAAAGGGGACAGGGGAAATGCACCTCTTTGGGGTACAGGGACAGTAAAATGAAGCAACTTATGAGACGGCTTCTTTCACAGTCCCTGGCACTTCATTCTTTGTTAAACTTCCATTCTTTTTGTTTTGTTTTGTTTGAGACAAAGCTTTGCTCTGTTGCACAGGCTGGAGTGCAGTATCAGTCTCAGCTCATTGCAACCTCCACCTCCTGGGTTCAACTGATCCTTCTGTGTCAGCCTCCTGAGTAGCTGGGATTACTGGCACCCCCCCCCCCACACACACACACCATGTCTGGCTAATTTTTGCATTTTTAGTAGAGACGTGATATCGCCACGTTGGCCAGGCTGATCTTGAACTCCTCACTCCAGGTGATCTGCCCACCTCAGCCTCCCAAAGTGCTGAGGTTACAGGTGTGAGCCACTGAGCCCAGCTGAATTTGCATTCTTTATCAAGAGTCAATCTTGAAGGCCTCTCATTTCAGATTGTGAACAAACAACATGAATCATTTTTTGGACTCAGCTGACTATCTCCTTTTCCTCCATGCTTTTATGTCTTTACCAAGTCTTCCCTCTGTACTTAAAGAGCACTCCCCAACAGTCTAGCCATCATCCTCAGGTTAACTATAAACTATACAGGGGGCCCAATTCAAAAGGCCCTTCTAAGCAGGGAGCTCCTTTCATTTGAATACTGCTGCAGGCCACGTGTAAATGAAAGGCACTGCCTTTGCTTGTATATTTCCACTGTCTTCCAGCCTAAAACCCAGCCAGTCCTAACACTGAATGACTGCCCATGTATGTTATGTAAGACCCCATGCTGGGCAGGGATACTGAGATAAGTAAGAAACACTCACATATCACTGGAAGCACCTCCAACAGAGACAGAGATAGCAACAGATGATTTCAGAACAGCATATGTGCCTGTCTACAGAGACCCACTCTTAAGACGAGAACATTAATTCAGTTCCCAAGAACCTACCAGGTACCACCCTTCAAAGGAAGAGCTCTCCATTTCACAGACTGACTTTCAAGGCCAAAGTCAAAAACGAACCAACAGGACCAGGACCGGACCCCAGGTTTGTCTGACATCACTATCTCCCTTTATGCAAGGAGGAAGAGGCCCCTTGAAGATGTCCTTTTGCACAAGCTCCAAAGTGTCAACTAAATGTAGGTCATTATGGCTGAAAATGCATTTTCTCCTTGTACTTGCATATGCTCTGTAAGTTTGGGCTTTGGCCTGATGTTCATCTGCCTCAGCCCTAGCCAACTGCTGGCCAACAGATCACAGGGTTGTGACCCTTGGAATTGGAAGCCATTCTACACACAGTGTCTCTTCTAGGTCCTTTTTCTCATCAACCATTAAACCACAAAAAGGCCAAGTGACAAAGCACTCAGTTCCTTCACACGGTCATTCCTTCCCCCTCTTGCTTCACCTGATGCAGAAGAATTTGTCAGTCAAATTTGAGCATTACAAGAATATGCAACAGAAAGAAATAGAGAACTCAGCAATCCAAAATCTGCTAAATGAGGATTTTCTGCATTTTTGGGAGTAATGTAAAGGAGTTCCAAGAAAAGTGAAGTCACAGCCTCTGCAGCTTATTTTCAGTTCTTAGAAAAGAGCCAGTGTCAAAGGGAAAGTGGCTCTGCCCCAGCACACAGACTCCATTGTCTGGCAGGGGGTGTCTTCTGATAAACCAGCTTGGATTTGGCACCAGAAACCAAAAAATTCTGACATTTTTGTAGTTGGTGATATCAAGGAGGAAACACAAGCCAAAGCAGTGAAAGTTATTAACATTCAGGGAAACCACACAGCTCAGCTAACATGTTGGGGTGACACCCTTCCATCACCAAGGCACCAGCAGTTTTGAGGTGACTGTTAGAAAAAACACAGTGGCCTCCTTTTCCTACCCCATGCCCCCACACATTCCTGAGATGTGTTATCACTCAGGTCACCATGTAGGCCCAACCAGCATTTTTCAATGGATATTATTTACCAAAAGATGGGGGAGGACAAATGGGTCAGGATAAGGTACAGGTGGTTTTCAGCAGCTTGGGTCTGCTTTCTGGCATACAAGCAGGTTTAGCCACAGTAGGGCAGACTTTAGGTTAAGATCTTGGGAGGCTACTACACATCCAGCTCAGGCGCTACAACCAGGTGCCCTATAATAATTTTGTGAATAAGGTTTGCCTTTTATTTATTTATTTATTTGTTTGTTTGTTTATTTGAGACAGAATCTGGCTTCATCTTCCAGGCTGGGATACAGTCGCACAGTCTCAGCTCACTGAAACCTCCACCTCCTGAGTTCAAGAAATTCTCACGCCGCAGCCTCCAGAGTAGCTGAGATTACAGATGTGTGCCACCATGCCTGGCAAACATTTTTCTATTTTTAGTAGAGATAGGGTCTCATTATGTTGCCCAAGCTGATCTCAAACTCCTGGCCTCCAGTGATGAGTCCGCCTCGACCTCCCAAAGTGTTGGGATTACAGACATGTGCCACTGCACCCAGCCATTGTGAGTAAATTTTAACCTAAGAATTCTGTAACAGAGATCTCATTGTCTGCACCAAAATTTAATTTCAATGTAATCAAAAGAAACTCGAGTGACCCAGCCAGGAAGAGTGCCTAAGGAGAAATGATGATGAGATGGAATGTTATGTCCCAGATGAGACACTGGAACAGGAAAGGACATTAGGAATAATCCCAAGAAATCTGAATGAAGTAGAGACTTGGCTTAATAAAAGCATCTCAATATTTTTCCATTAATTTTAACAAATGCACCTTACTAATGTAAGATGTTAATTATAAGGGAAGCTGGGTACAGGTACATGGGAACTTTTTGTATAATCTCTGCAATTTCTCTGTCTCTCTCTCTCTCTCTCTTTCTGTATGTGTGTGTGTGTATGTGTGTGTGTAGACAAGCAAGAATGTACTTATACTCCCAGCAATAATGATTTGGTGCCTACCAAGTGTCACATACCATGTAAAAGTGATCTACACATATCTTCATTTATTCCTCACACTAGTGCTATGAGCTGGGCATAGTCTGCATTTTACAGATAAAGAAATTGAAGAACAGAGATGCTAGAATACCTTGCTCATAATCACATGGCAAGGTTACTGGCAGATAAAGGGCTCAAATTCAGGTTGACAGGACAGCTCAGCAATATTGCCTAATATATCCCAAACTGTGAACATAAAACAGTTCAAAACAAGCTGCATGAGGGCTATGAAAACAAGGCACACTTTCAAGTCTACCCCATATTAGAAAAAAAAGAGTTTAAAAGCAGAGCACATGCCGGGCACAGTGGCTCATGCCTATAATCCCAGCACTTGGGGAGGCCGAGGCAGTTGGATCATGAGGTCAAAACATTGACACTATCCTGATCAACATGGTGAAACCCCATCTCTACTAAAAACACTTTTTAAAAACATTAGCTGGGCATTGTGGCAGGTGCCTGTAGTCCCAGCTACTCAGGAGGTTGAGGCAGGAGAATTGCTTGAACCTGGGAGGTGGAGGTTGCAGAGAAAAAAAATTATGCCACTGCACTCCAGCCTGGCAACAGAGTGAGATTCAGTCTCAAAAAAAAACAAACAAAAAGCACAGCACACCCAAGACACAACACTCAATGCTGGAGAGGATGTCCATAAGTCCACCAATATCACCATACATTCTGTGCAATCAAGAAACTTACTTGGATGGGGGTGGGGTAGGCTCCTGTGTGTAATTCCAGCACTTTGGGAGGCCAATGCCGGTGGATTACCTCAGGTCAGGGGTCTGAGACCAGCCTGGTCAACAGGGCAAAACCCCATTTCTATCAAAAATACAAACATAGCCTGCTGTGGTGGCACACTCCTGTAATTCCAGCTACTCTAAAGGCTGAGCTGGAGAAATGCCTGAGCCTGAGAGGGGGAGGTTGAAGTGAGCTGAGATTTTACCACTGCACTCCAGCCTGGGAGACACAGTGAAACTCCCTCTCGAAAAAAAAAAAAGAAAAAAAGGAGAGCCATGTGCGGTGAGTCACACCTGTAATCTCAGTACTTTGGGAGGCCAAAGTGGGTGGATCACCTGAGGTCAGGAGTTTGAGACCAGCCTAATCAACATGAAGAAACCTAGTTTCTACTAAAAATACAAATATATACATATATAAATATATGCATATATATAGATATATACATGTACATACATACATACATATATATATATATATTTTAGCCAGGCAGTGGCACCACTACCCTATTCATCACCAATGTTTGTTGATTGATGTCCCTTCCTCTCTCTCTCTCTTTTTTTTTTTTTTTTTGGTGTTGGAGTCTGGCTCTGTAAAGCCTCCTAGGCTGGTGTGCCGTGGGGTGATCTCAGCTCACTGCAACCTCCACCTCCTGGGTTTAAGTGATTCTTCTGCCTCAACCTTCCAAGTAGCTGGGACTACAGGCATGCACTACTACGCCTGGTTAATTTTTGTATTTGTAGTAGGGATGGGGTTTCACCATGTTGGCCAGGATGGTCTCAAACTCCTGACCCCTCCAGTGATCCACCTGCCTTGGGCTCCCAAAGTGATAGGATTACAGGAATGAGCCACCATGCCCCCTTTTTACTTTTTTTGAGTTGGGGTCTCCCTATGTTTCCCAGGTAGGCCCTCAAGCGATCCTCCCACCTCAACCTCCTGAGTTGCTGAGATTGCAGGTGAGTGTCACCTTGCCTGCCATGATTTTGTCGCCACAGACCCCTCTCATTCCCTTTCATAGGAAATCACTGAGAACCGGAAAGCTTGAGCCAAGAACTAGGGAAACTGATATTTGAACTCATTTCTGTTGGGTGCCAAATTTTTCTGTGCCTCTTTCTGTGAAAATTGGAGGTGGCAAGATCCAGTGGCTCACACATATAATCCCAACATTTGGGAGGCCTAGGTGGGTGGATCACCTGAGGCCATTGCACAGCAGTTTGGACAACAAGAGTAAAACTCTATCTTGAAAAACAGAAAGAAAGAGAAAGAAAGGAGAGAGAGGAAGAGAGAATGAGAGAGAGAGAAAGAGAGTTAGAGAGAGAAGAAATAAAGGAAAAAAAAATCAGAGGCTTTGGTCCCTTGATCTGACATTCTGGAGTAATTCTGTTCCTGCTTGAATGTGATCTCCTTGAGGCAAAGTCTGGGTCTCCTTCCTCTTGCGTGCCCACCCTGGCCTGTCTGCCCCACACTAGCTGCTCAATGAAGGCTAGCCCATGTAGAGTATGGGTTTGAGGCATCCCAAGACTTGGAGTTGTAGAAGATGTGAATGAGAAGCCTTGGAATGCTGTGCCCATTAGAAAATGTGTATATCCCACAGTTCATCCAAGAGACTGCTCCCTCCGATGCCAATGCTCAGAGCTCCCCTACTCAGGGTAAAACCTTGGATGGCCAAGTACATTGGCTCAATATTTGCCTTGAGTAGCTGGGTGCAGTGGCTCCAGCCACTGTTGGATCTGTAATCCTAGCACTTTGAGAGGCTGAGGCGGGTATTCAAAATATGATAAACGTAATATCTGCAATGTTTTGAGTGTAACACAAAATTTGAAAAAAAATTTTAAAATTAGATGTAATTCCTTTACATCAATATAAAAAATCCCCTCATGGCAAAACACGGTAAGCAACATCGAAGGACAAACAACAAACTTAAAAGCAACAGTATAAGTCATATCGCCAAGAGCTAATTTGCTTAATATATCTAAAGCTCCTACATATCATCAATAAAACAGTAACCATATAATAGAGAAATAGGTTGCACATACGAACAGTGAGTCCTCAGAAAAAGAATTACAAATGACTCATTCACATGAAAAGATGCCCAAACTCTGTAATAAGAGATATATAAGTTAAAAATCAGAAGAAAATAACATTTTCGCCAATCAGATAAACTCTAGTAGCACTCTGTATTGTTGAGTGTATAAGGAAAGAAACACACTAAAACTTTGTTGGTGTAAGTACATAACGATAAAATGTTAATGGAGAACAATTTGGAAATGTGAGAGATAATGTATTTGCATGTAAGTATTATGTACTTCAGCATAGATATAACAGGAAAAGTGGCGGGGACAACTAAAACATGTTACATTCAGTCGATGGAGTGAATACTCTACAGCCATCACAAAGAATGAGGCAGTCTCGTAAGTACCAAGATGAAGTGATCTCTTAGATACCCAGAGCAGCAGATCTTCTTCCTTTTTGGCTTCACAACTGGTAGAGTCATCTTTGGTAAGGTAAAGCAGAACATCTAAATCAAGAATATGACTTCCCATAAATACTGAAGAAGAATTCAAAGCTACCAATTGAGGAAAGAGCTTTTTATAAAGCAGTGTAAAAATCTACAAATTACCTAGAAAACAGAACATCCTGCAGAAAATTCTAAAAACATCCAAAATGGAATTCTTTACTGCACTTGCATGCTAACCTGTGTCATCATCCTACCGTATCTGCTTCTATTCCTCCTCAGACAACCCCAGATAACAGCACAGAGAGCCCAGAAATCCTTAAACTGCATGTAAGCTCATGATGTTAAAAACAGCCAGAGGGTGATTAACTCATGTGTGTTCTCAGATCATCCACAGGAACAAGAAAGCAGTCAACTTTTCCAAATGCATAGAAACAGAAGCAGAAAGCAAGTGATTTAATCAAGACACCACAGAGATTAAAGGTAAGCATCTACTTACCACGTGAATGAGTGTTTGTCTCATTTTGATCTCTGTCGTAACCAACTATACAAAATTAGTATGAACTGAGCAAAGGGTTATTATACTCTCTTGTGAAATCAGAGGTACTAGATTAACTGAATCCATAACTGCTAAACTATGAAACACAACTAAAGGCTAAACTATGAAGCTTCAGTTTTATTTTAGGCAACCTCCTGACATAAACACAATCTATATTTTAAAAAAAAAGCTCAACAACATACACACATTCCCAAAAAAATCACACAGAACACAAACACACAGAAAGGGTGGGCCTGCTTCCTATCCACAGCACTGTCAAGCTTGCTCTGGTAAATGAAAGCCAGCAGAAAGCTGATCCCTGAACAGGATGAAGGGGATGAATACAAGAACAAGGAAGCCCTTCTATGAAGAGAGTTTGGAATGTGTCTCTGTGTGTATATGTACTCACATTTTTAGTCTCTTTGGTGTGTGAAAGGAAAATAAATCTTGGGGCCCCTAAATCACTAAGCTAGAGGGAAAAGCCAAGCCTGGAACTGCTTAGGGATAACCTGACTGTCACTGAGATACATGCATAGCTGATTGCCTCCTTTAAAAAGGCTAATCAAAAACTCAAAGAATGCAAGCACTCCTCTCTTTCACCTATCTGTGACCCAGAAGCTCCTTCCAACTTCAAGTCTTTTTTCTGTCTTTGCTTCACGTTGTCCTGCCTTTCTGGACACAACCATTGTACTTCTTACATATGTTGGCTGATGTCTCACGTCTCCCTAAAATGTATAAAACTAAGCTGTGTCCCGACCACCCTGGGCACATGTTATCAGGACTTCCAGAGACTGTCTAAGAAGGGTGCATCCTCAAACTTGGCAAAATAAACTTTCTAAATTAACTGAGACTTGTCTCAAATTTTCAGGATTACAAATAATACCAGCAAATCCTGAGACCCACTGAAGGGAAAAAAGAAGGTAGTCTAACTTCATTATGACTGCAAAAATGCATCTGGTATATACATACAATAGGATATTACTTAGCAAACAGAAGAAAAAGAACTACTGACACAAAAAACACCATGGATGAATCTCAAAATAATCACGTTGAATGAAAAAAGCCAGAAAAAAAGAATACCTACTGTATGATTCTATTTATATAAGTTAGAAAATAAAAAGTAATCTACAGTTACAAAAAGCTTATCAGTGGTTGCCTATGGATCAGAGGCAGGAGGGAGACAGTACTGAAGGGTACACGGAAACTGTTGGGATGATAAGTATGTCTATTATCTCTAGTGGTGACAGCTCTATGGCTGAATACCTATGTGAAAACATCTAACTTTACACTTCTAATATGTGCAGCTTGGGTGTCACTTGACTCCTCAATAAAGCTGTTTAAAATGTTTTGATAAAAATAAGTTCATATTGACCACCAATTGGGTTTAACTGAAACCTTACAAAATGAAGATTATTTTCACTTTCAGAAGGATATCTGATCGCAGTTACATATTATGCTTTGTAAACAAGCCATTTCAGAATAAATACAGATTTCCAATACTTAAATGTCTGTATTTCTTCCCATTCATCCTTTTCATTATTTTAAAGCAGCTACAGCATTTTACAAAAAAAATTCCATCACTTCAAGTTTCTTACAGAGACTCTCTGAAATTCAATAAACAGTTAACTTTTTGAAGAAGATGAGACCTTAAACACCATCCTGTCCAACTTTCTCAATTTAAGGAAGTAAACTTAGCCCCTCCCCTTGTAGGGAGTTCATCCTGTCTCATGGCTTTGAAGTCAGCTCTATGTTGCTGACACCTACCTTTGTCATTTTAATCTTGACCTCACCACTGAACTACAGATATTTATTCCACTGCCCACTAAACCACCTCACTTGACTATCTAATAAGTATCTAAAACCAATTGTGGCCAAAAGGTATCTTCTGATTCCCCTCACCACCAACTTCTCCTCGAATTTTCCCCATCTTAGTAATTGAACCATCATACGTTCAGTTGCTCAACTAAAACCTAGGAATCAACTCTTGACTACTCATCTCCTGCCTTCCACATAGAATCCACACTTAAGTTCTTAGCTCTGTCTGCAAAGTACATTGCTAAAGCTGGCCCAGGCTCCATCTACACAGCTACTATGGCTTCTTACCCAGACAACAGCTCTGAAAGGTCACCATTTTCTCTTCTACCTCTACCAGTCATCACTACACAGTAGCCACAGTCATGAGGCCATCAATCCCCAGACCTAGAACACTCTACAGACTTGCTGCCATCATTAAAGTGACATCCTAACTCCTTATTCTACCCTAAAATATCAAGGCCCTTTCCACCTCTCTAGCCTCATCTACTACTATTTCTTCTCTGGATACATTCCAACATTTCCTACTGACAGTCTCAAACACCCTAAACTCATTTCCACCCCAAAACCAATGCTTTGCCACCTCCATACCTGGAATGCATACAGATACTTCATCATTCATATCTCAACTCAAATAACGTCTTCAAAAGCTTCCCAAACCTCGCAATCTTCAGAAGCATCCCCTAGTGAGAAGTTGGTGGTAAGGGGAATCAGGAGCCCTTTGACCACAATAAGTTTGGAAATGTATTAGGTATTCAAGTAAATATTTAATTCACTTATCATAGACCCCATTTTACTGATGTTATGGTACTTATCACTATCTCAAATTATCTTGTAAAGTTCTTTACTTATTTATTAAATATGTTAATAAAATTCATTCATTCATTCCTGCTATGCCTATCAGAAGCACTAGCCCAAATAAGAACTGTGATCTTTTCTTATTTCACTTGAAAGCATTAATTTTTGGGTGCCTGGTACTACTGGTTAAAAAGTACCCATGTGCATTTTTTTACGTCTATTTTAGTTCTTTTTTAATTCCTAAGTATGACGATTGGGTTTCCCCACTCAAACCTAAGTGTGAACATTTTTACAACATCAGCACGTTACCAGTCTGACGTTTAAAAATAAAGGTCAATTTCAGGACTGAAATAAAAATAAATGAAGGAATGCACATTCCTTAAAATATCAGTGATAAAATATATATAGTCACAGTAAGATATATAATCACACTAATACATATATGTCGTGTAATATCACCAAAAAGTACGTATTGTACACATTAGGTATGTATTAGGTACATATGTATAGTGCACATATTATGAAAATATATATGTATCATAACACCGTATGTACACGTATACAAATATGTGCCTACTATTTAAACAATGTACACATGCAGAAATAGGTGCAAACTACATACCTATGCACAGCAGGCTATTACTAAAGTTCTGGTCGTAGCAGCCTCAATGCCCACCCTGGCTGCTTAAATACCCATAGCTCACTGCAGCCCCAAACTCCTGAGCTCAAGTGACCTTTCTGCCATGGCCTCCTGACAGAAGCTGGGCCAACAGGGCAGCAGGTATGCATCCCCACACCCAGTAATTTTTTTTTTGAGAGATGGGGTACCGCTATGTTGCCCAGACTGCTCTCAAATTCCTGGCCTGAAGCAATTTTCCCATATTAGCCTCCTGAATTTCTAGGATTACAGGTGTCACTGTGCCCAACAGGTGTTCTAAATGCAATTTCCACACTGCTATTCTGAAGAAGGGCAAGAAGCAAAGAGACCCTCCTTGAAACATAGAAAATAAAAGCATTCACTATTAAGTGGAGGCAGAGTTGATGATCAGCCAAAACTACTTCAACTGTAATCCAGAAGTCCCATTGATACAGGAGTTCTAAAGGAATTATTGAGTCAGAGATTGAAAGTAAGCAAGTCTTTGGTAAGGTTTCCTTTGAATAAAAAGCAGCCCCAAAACCATTTCTATCAAAGAGTGGCCTGTAAAATCGAGCTGCAGATATAGACAAGCAAGCTGGAAGCTTGCACAGGCGAATGCCAGCAGCTGTAACAATAGGAAGCTACTTGGGTGCCAGGCATGCTCAACCTGACGGCTTCATCTTCCTTTTTCTTTATCAACCACAAGTGCAGTAAGGGACAGACAACATGCACTGGCCAAGTAGAAAACCTATATGCATAAGAAGATTCGGGTGGATAGCCAGTTTCTTCACGAGCTATGTAAAGCTCTCACCTGATCCAACCCGTATTTGGACACTATGTAAATCAAACACCACCTCCTCAACAAGTCTATAAAACCTTGAGCAGTTCACCAGAAAAACAGAAAACACAGTCTTTATTCAGAATCAGCCGAATACATTCAATGCATTCAGGAGATTGGGAGACATTGTTTAAATTTTCCCCAAAACCCAGAAGAACTCAAAAGTACTCATTGTCTTGGCCTTATTGGTATTTGACTATGAATACAATAGATCCCACAGAAGCAAGTCTAGTAGAGTGGCCTTGGCAAAAGGCTAGGATTTAGGAGCAGGTTTAGGCAACTCAAGCCTTCTCAGCTTCCATTTTCTCATCTGTACTTTCATCATTCTGATTTTTAAGAGCACCTTTGTTGAAAGTAAAGGTTCAGTGAAACAGCACAGATGAAGACCTTCCTATTTGGTCTGGCAGGTAGTAGTTGCTCAACACGTCTTGTCTATTAATGACGACCACAATGATCATAGTGGACTAATAATGAATTGATAAAATATGATTATGTAAGTTCAAATGAGTTTTGATCTCGCCCCCTCCTCTGTTTCAGAGGCTGTATGGTTTTTATGTTCTACATTGTATGGCTTAACGTTGGCAGGTGGGGGATTTTGATAGACACATGATAAAATCAGAAGCCCCAAGACTTGTATTTTCATCACAGAAAATGTATTACTTCCTTGAGTTGTGACCTGGAGAGAGTTACTTTGTCTAAGTTAACCTTACTTGTAAAAATAATCATAAATATACCTGCCCTTTCTCATCATCTCAGCCTCTCCGCAGTCAGTGTGAGGTACCATTGGTATAGTGTATATGAAGGGGTTTGCAAGCTCTGGAGTGCTATCTGTATGCTATTTTGCCTCTTCAATTGTGAGTGGTGTTTTCCCATTCTCCTTAAATAACCCAACACTACACTCTTGGTAAAATAAATGCATTTGTGCATGAACATTTGGCAAATAATAAGAGCTGCATTTGCAAGAATTTTTCCCTTGAACAGCCAAGTGAGCCACTTGGCTGAAAAAATAGATTTTTTTCGATTCGCGTAAAATTTGAATTTCGGTATTTTACATGAGAGAGCATACTGAGTTGGTGTATATACTCCAAAAGAGAGTAGAATAAGGCATTGTATATTTTTTCTAACATACTATATACCGAGCCATTTTCTTTTAACTTTGGGGCGCCTAGATATTATTTAGATTTTTTTCGATTCGCATAAAATTACAATTTCTGCATTTTACATGAGAGAGCCTATTGAGTTGGTGTATATCCTGCAAAACAGAGTAGAAAAGGGCATTGTATATAGAATGCTTAGCGCCTGCTTTCAGCTTTGCTGCAAACTAAAACACTGACTGACTTTGGTTAACCCCCTAACCTCTTTGAGCCTCAGTTTTTTCATCTGAAAAAATCAATGATGGTTTGAATTTCTTCCGAATATGACATTCAGTTATCTCTCTCTCCATTGTGGAAGCACTGGGAGCTATTGTTCTCCTGTGTCTGGTGGCCGTTATGACTTCTGCATTATCAAGGGGCCCTCTCTAACCTAAATAACCCCCCAAAGAAATTAAGTTTGTAATCATTTCTGCCTGGTAAGCGAAATGACAAGAGAAAAGAGCTAGTTGTCAATAGCCCTGTGGATGGTGAATTAATGGGATCTGTGCAAACAGTTGCTTATAGAGCCATAATTTGCCTTTCGTTTTCCTTTGCAACTCAGAAAAAAAAGTGAATAATTTTCAAAGAGCCGCTCATTGAACATATTTTTAAAAAACATGTCATTGGCAAAAGGGGCACTTGGTTGCTTGATTGCCATATATCTCTGAGTATGTGGAACAGTTATTTTTAGCTGGGGGTAACTAGCTGAGAAGAAAGCTGCAGCATCTTGGAGGCAGAAGAATCTTTGTATGTCTTATGTTGGCATGGAGAAAGCAAAGCGAAAGGGCAGAGTATAAAAGGTTGTTAACTAGATAAGGGGTCAGCTGCATTTCCTCTGGCTGCTCAGAGGTGAGTTCCTAAAGCAATGGGGACCACATTGTGGGTGGGAATGTGTTTGCAGGGTCTAATTAGTTTACTCAAGAGAGCAAAAAAGAGAAAGGGCTAAAAATATATAGATTGTAAAATTCATGGCTTCATTTGCTCTTCTTTGCCTTCGAAACCTTTTTAAAACCTTATAGTAGAACAATTTGTAATCCTTGAAGCCTTTTTGCTACCACTCTTGTCAGCTTGTCTAAGGCCACCGTAACTTATCAGCTACTGGGGAAAGTTGTTTAAACTCTCTAAGCCTCCTTTTTTCCCACTGGTTCACTTAGGGGCACTAATTCCTAATGTTTCTGCCTGAGTTATTGTTTTTCAGATCCCATAATTGTTTGCATATGTGCTCTATAAGATGCATCACCTAGCACACATTGTGGGCAACCTCAGGTGTAGAAGTTAGGACATCTTTGTGCCTGGATTTGGCTGTTACTAACAAGACGGAACGGGGAGGAAGGGCAGAGTAGACTACTGTAGAATTTTTCTGGATTCTTTTGGTTTCTCCAGAAAATGATACTGTTCTTATATTTAAAGATAACTATCTGCCTAGGCATATTGAAATTCTAAGGTTGACACCACTTTGCATTGATCCTAGGGCAGGGTTTCAGGATTGCTGGAGCAGCAGCATCCTTTTACAGTATAGATTTCAGTCAGCAGGCTGGTCATGGCCTCCTCAGTGTGCAATCTTCTTACTGATGGTGGGCGTCAGTGGGCTGGACTCACAGTTTCCATCTCTTAGGCTGGGCAGGCCCATGGTGGCAATGGAAAAATTTCATGGGAACATACATCAGAAGTAATAAGAAATCCATCTTCTTAAAGCCTTCATAGGAGATTTCCTGAAGATTTATAAAAGGCACTTCATTGATCAAATGACTCTGATGTTTCCCCTCACTGGAAGAAATTCAGGTCACCAGCCCAATTAAAATCATTGTGTTCTTTTTTTGCAGTAACCTCTGCTCATATAATTTCTTTATGGCATATTATATACTATTAACTTAATATCCTGATTAGTGGAGCTAGCAAACACTCAGTATCACTATAAACTGCAGTATCATAACTGACTTCCTTTAAAAATCATCTAATGTTTCTTTAAAATCACTGGTGCTTTTGTAAAGTAGTTCATATTTAGGAATATGAACATTTTATCATGCTGGAAAATTATTTGAATTCCTTTTCATTTAAAACCTATAGCTTTCTATTTAATCTAGCTTTCACAAATATTTTATCTGCCCACTATAGAAAAATCGAGTTTAGAGATAAATGTAAAGTCACTCATAGCTCCATCCAAAAGTCAACAACTCTTAATATCATTATTTTTGTTCTTGTTCTCAGTATTTTTGCTGAATCTATGTTTCGTAGAGTTTCATCATATGTCAGATAAAACTGCATATATATGAGTTTTTAAACAATACATTTTTATTGTCATAAATGAAATACACATTTAATATGGTATGACTAGGACATATAGAGAGATATAACAAAGAAAATTAAAGTCATTTAAAATCTTACCAAATCTAATAACCATAAACCTTTCGATGTATTTTCTCAGAATACTTTTTCCTATGCCTTTTATATTTTCTTGATTATCAAGTACTTCAAGCGTATAGAAAAGACAGAAACTAATATAAGCAGCAATGTAAAATTTTAAAATATGGGTATTTTTCTGCATGTGTTTCAGATTGTTTAGTTTTTGTTGTCCTTTGCCCTCCCCACGTGTCCCTTTATTTTCCTGGCAAAACAAAGCATTACAGATATAGTTGCAGCTTCCTATACTCCATTTTATTTTTCTAAAACTTATTGATATTGAAATGTCTACCTCTGGTCTACTTACTTTCCCTGCCGAATAATACTTTACCATATGGAAATACCACGATGTACAATTACATGCATAGTGCCATATACATTTGTTTACAGGTTTCTTGGGAAGAATCTCTCTTACTGTGTTCCCAGAAGAGGGATTGGTAAATTGTAGGGGAGGCTTGTCTTCATTTTTACTATGAATTTCCAATTGTTTAAAGTAGTTGTAACAATTGGTATTCCCACAGGAAATGTGGGGAAACTTGTTTTGTGTTTGGCTTCACTTGATATTCCTAGGCTTTTACTTTTTGTTTGTCAATCTTATGAACGTAAAATGGTATGTTTTAATTTATATTGTGCACAGACTTATTATTCGGGACACATGTAACCTTTCTCATGCACCACTGTCATGGATTTGTTTTCAACTTAACTCATTTATTAAGCAAGGAAAATTTTGAGGTTTCTCAAAGATGGCGATGAGAACTGCTGATGGATTTGCTGCATTAGATCCACCCTCTCCAGCTCTGGCCCTCTAGTGTCAGTATTTCTGCCTTCCATTTCTAGTGCTTCCTCTTTTCAGGTTCTGGGAACATTCTGGCTGTAGAAATCAGTTGCAGTAATTGGAAGAACTTTTACTAAAGTGACTTACTTGTCTTCTTACCTAGTAATTATGCAGACTGTAAAATATATTTATGAAAAATTCAAGTTATATACAAAACCAGACACTACCAAAGCATATACAAGTTCATAATCCCTTTTATTTTTCTCTTCTTCCTCTTCCAATATATAACCACTTGTAGAGAGCCCCTACTATTTCCTTTGTATTTATGTTTATGTCCAAATGCAATAGATATTCTCTAACATATCTCCTTGGATCCATGAGAAGGTGAATGTAATTTTTAAAAATGAATATGATATCTCTACATCAGCACAGTATTGCATTATACGGAAATAAGAGAAAGAATCTAACTCTTCCATGAACATTTAGGTTGCTTGTAGTTTTCTATTATTTTAAACAGTGTTGTGGAAAACGTTCTTGTAAATGTCTTTGGACATCGATGTGAAAATTGTCTTAGGAGATATTTGTAGAAATGCTATTTACATGGTCTTTTTTGCCTACTTTATTCATTTTTATTTAGAACATTTTATAGAACTTTAGGAATTGGTGACTTCTAAGTAGGTGTAAAACACAGTACCGGGCCAGGCATGGTGGCTCACACCTGTAATCCCAGCACTTCGGGAGGCCGAGGCAGGTGGATCACGAGGTCAAGAGATCGAGACCATCCTGGTCAACATGGTGAAACCCCATCTCTCCTAAAGATACAAAAACTTAGCTGGGCATGGTGGTGCGTTCCTGTAGTCCCAGCTACTTGGGAGGCTGAGGCACGAGAATTGCCTGAACCCAGAAGGCGGAGCTTGCAGTGAGCCGAGATCATGCCATTGCACTTCAGCCTGGGTGGCATGAGCAAAACTCCATCTCAAAAACAAAACAAACAAACAAAAAAAAACACAGTACCTGGATTCTCTGAGCTTTATGTTCTGTTTGAAGCAGGGGAAGTGACAGTAACTACCTGTTAGGGTGATTTTGAGGATTAAATGAGATACTGTGTACAAAGTTTATAGCATGGGTTTTGGATCACAGCAGAGAGTAAAAAGTTCAGTTTTGCCTCCTCTTAGTCGGTCCCGAACCCAAATATACTTTTAAATATTCTTTCAGCACAGATTTTAAAGTTTGATAGAAATAGAATTATATTGTGATCACTCCATATGTAAGGTTTCTTTTAGTCAAGAAAATGTTTTTGATATTCAGCCATGTTGTTGCACATGTCAATAGTTCTTTCCTTTTTTATCCTCCTATCTCAGGTCTTAAAAAAGGAATACTGCAAAAAAAATGAAACAATATTTCCACTTGTATTCGGTTTTGGTCTACAGTTGACATTGTTCTCAAGTATCACTAACAGGTTCCCATGGAGAGAAAAATTTATTTTCTGTCCACAACATAACAGGAATTATAACAGATGCAGAAGGCCTACTAGCCCTGTGTGAAAATCATCATGTTGACTATATTTCTCAAAAGTTAAACTCAGGTGTATGGGCAGCTGTCAGTCTTTGTTTCCTCACTATCAATCCCACCACTTTTATTTTTTCATTTGGGGAAAAATAATAATGACTGTAAGAACAATGAAAAAATAATAAAAGGACAGTAAAAAGGTTGAATGCACTGACTGTGGCAGGGAGCAATCAGAAATGGTTTGTTATGTCCCTTCACTTTATCAAAGTTGCTACGTGGACTCATTCTTACCCACCTGTTGGGTAGAATCTTTGATATTTTCTATTTCACTGAGCAATTTAAGATATTAAGAAATTCTGTCTAGTTCAAAACAGGAGCAGAAAACCAAGCACCACACTTTCTCACTCATAATTGGGAGTCGAACAGTGAGAACACATGGACACAGGGAGAAAACAACACATATTGGGGCCAGTTGGGGGTCAGAGGAGTGTGAGATGGGGAGACCATTAGGACAAATAGCTAGTGCATGTGAAGCTTAAAACCTAGATGAACGGTTGATAGGTGCAGCAAAGCACCATGGTACACATATACCTATATAATAAACCTACACATTCTGCACCTGTATCCTGGAACTTAAGAAAAATCCTGTTTAGTTTAATTTCCAAACTGAAAAATCTCATTCAGCTGAAAACTTAACCCTTTTTCTTACATATTTTAACACATAAAATCATCAACAATGAAAACAGGTAGAGGTTGAGCATCTCTGATCCATAAACCCCAAAATCCAAAATATTCCAAGATCTGAAATTAATCCACATCGATGGCTGAGGTAGCGATATGTGTGCTTTCTGATGGTTCAATGTATACAAACTTTGATTCGTGCACAAAATTGCTAAAAATATGTAAAATTTTATTTGCGTTATGTGTATGAGGTGTACGTAAACATAGGTGAATTTTGTGTTTAGACTTCAGTTATATCTTTAAGAGATCTCTTTATGTATATGTAAATGTTCCAAAATATGAAAAAAGTTTAAAATCCAAAACACTTCTAGTCCCAAGGAATTCAGATAAGGAATATTCAACCACTACATCTAATAAGTCATGGATACTTTAAAATGAAATTTTAAAAGTATTTAAAGAGTCCAAAAGACATCAGGAGAAAAGGGACAGGACAAAAAGTGGGGAAGGGGATGCAAACGAAAACAAACAAAATAATGAAACAAACCATTAAATTGTAAGCTTGAATCCAATTACATCATTCGACCACTAATAAATCTATATTTAATAACGTTAAATGTTATTGAATCATACCACATACTCCAATTAAAGTGCAGAGATTGCCAGAATTGATTTAAAAAACCCACAAGACCCAGTGCTGTATATTAAATACACACTTTGAATAGAAAAAAAGAAGACAAATATACGTAGGTCTAAATAAGTACATTTGAATTTTTTTAAGACAGTGTCCTACTCTATCCCCTAGGCTGGAGTACAGTGGTGCGATCTCTGCTCACTGTAAACTCCGCCTCCTGGGTTCGAGCAATTCTCCTGCCTCAGCCTTTTGAGTAGCCGGGAATACGGAAACCTGCCACCATGCCTAGCTAAATGTTGGGGTATTTTTAATAAAGCTGGGGTTTCACTGCATGGGATAGGCTTGTCCTAAACTTTTGACCTCAAGTGATCTACCTGCCTCAGCCTCCCAAAGTGCTGGGATTGCAGGTGTGAGCCACTGTACCTGACCCTAAATGAGTACATTTAAAATGATATACTATGCAAACAGTCAGCAATGGAAGTGTGAAGAAGCTATATTAATACCAAATAAAATGTGCTTAAGTCAAAACAGTATTTCCAAAGATAAAGAGGGATAGTTCATGATTACAGAAGAGTCATTTCATCAAAAAAATGGATTAAAAATAATTTGTGCATCAATTTGCACAAAACAAAATTGAACTAAAGGAATAAACAAACAATCCACAATTTTGATTGGTGATTTTAATACCCATCTCCCAAGCAATTGATAGATAAACTAGACAAAATCTTAGTCAAGATGCAGATGACCTGAACAACACTCTCCACCATCTTAAACAAACCAATGGAAGACGACACCCAATAACCACAGAATACTGTATGTTTCAAGTACATGTAGTGTTCACTAGGATAGGTCACATGCTAGGTCGTAAAACAAGACTGAATAGATTAAATCAAATTGAATTCATGCAGTGTATGTTACCTGACCACAATAGGATTAAAACAGAAATTAACAATAAGAGAACTAGGAAAGCTCCAAGTACTTGGAGATTAAATATAATACACAAGCCCAAGAAGAAATCAAAGGGTAGAATATAAAATATTTTATTCTAAGGGATAATCAAAATACAACATGCCAACACTTATGAATTACAGCTATGGGAGTTCCCAGAGGGAAGTATAGCCGTACATGCTTATACTGCAATAGAAGAAAAAGAGAAAGGTCTAAAATCAATGACGTAAATGTTCACCTAAAGAAGATTGAAAACACACACACACACAGAGCAAAGAAAACTCCAACGAAGTAGTAAGAAGGAAACAATAAAGGTAAAAGTGCAGAGATAAACCAAATTGAAGACAGACAAAATAATAGAGAAAACTAACAAAGCAAAGAAGCTGGTTGTTTTCAAATATCAACATTAATAAACCTTAAGCTACTCTGATCATGAAAAAAAGAGAGGAAACACAAATGGTCAGTATCCATATCAGAAGTGAAAGCGAAGTGAAACTATCACTACAGATCCTGCAGACCTGAAAAGGATAATAAGAGACTATCATAAACAACGTCATGGTGACAAATTCTGCAACTTAGATGAAATTAACAAAGTATCTGAAAAATACAACAAAAACTAACACGAATTTTGCAGAAAATGTGTCCGGGAAAATTAAAAGATACATTAAACAAAAGAATATGCAAGCCACAGCCTGACAGAAAATGGTCATAAATCTATTTTCAGTAAAGAGCCTGATTTCCAGAATATAGAAAGCAGTTTTATAACCTGAAAATAAGGCTGGGCACAGTGGCTCACACCTGTAGTGCCAGTACTTTGGGAGGCCGAGGAGGATGAATGGCTTAAGGCCAGGAGTTTGAGACTAGTCTGGGCAACATGGTGAGACCCTGATACCTAGTATAAGTACAAAAAATTAGCCTTGTATGTTGGCTAATATCAATACAAAAAGTTAGCCTGGTATCAGCTAATTGGGAGACTGAGGTGGGAGGATCGCTTGAGCCCAGGAAGCAGAGGCTGTAGTGAGCCAAGATTGCACCATTGCCTTCCAGCCTGGATGAGAGAACAACTAAAATAAAAAAGAGAACAATTACTGTTTAGAAGGGGAAAAAATTTGAGGAGCCACTTTGCAAAGATAATATACAAGTGGGACAAAATGGTTAACATCAAGGAAATGCAGATTAAAACCACAGTGAGATACTACTACACACCCCACAAAATAACTAGGTTGGGAAAGACTAAACACCAAATGTTGGCAAGAATACAGCACAACTATAACTATTGCTAATGGGACTATAAAACAGTACAACTACTTTGTCAAATTTCTGGAATTTTCTTATAGAACGAATATACATCTCATCTATAATAAATTTCCGAGTTAGGAATCTACCCAAATTAGTGAAAATACATGTTAATAAAAATACTTACAGAAGACCACAATAGCTTTACTCATAATAATCAAAAGTTGAAAATATTTCTGGTGACCACAAATAGAGGATCAGGTAGCGAACTACGTTATTTCATAGCATGAAATACTACTCAGCAATAAAAATGAAAGAGATACTGATATGTGTAACCTGACTGATAAATATAAAAATTATTTTGTGGACTGAAGGGAGCCTTATATATAGGGTTATCACAACATGATTCAAGTTACGTGGAATTTCTAAAGTTGGCAAACTTAGTCGACAATGAAAAAAATCCAAGGGTACAGAGCTGGAGACTGAGACAAGTCATGAGGAAACTTTCTGGGATTGTATTAGTCCGTTTTTTCACTGCTGATAAAGACATACCTGATACTGGGTACTTTATTCAAAAAAGGTTTAAGGGACTCACAGTTGCACCTGGCTGGGGAGGCCTCATCATCACGGCAGAAAGTCAAAGGGACATCTTACATGGTGGCAGACAAGAGAGAAATGAGAAACAAGCAAAAGGGCTTTCCTCTTATAGAAGCATCAGCTCTTGTGAGACTTATTCACTATCACAAGAACAGTATGGGGGAAACTGTCACCATGATTAAATTCTCTCCCACCACGTCCCTCCCACAACACGTGGGAATTCTGGGAGCTACAATTCAAGAAGAGATTTGGGTGAGGACACAGCCAAACCATACCAGGGATTATAGTAATGTTCTTTATTTGATAGAGTTTTGGGTTACACATATGTATACTTTTGTCAAAATTCGGTAAATACATACTTAAAATTTTTGCATTTCATCATTTGTAAACTTTACACCAAAAGGAAAAAAAAAGGTACCAAATTCTAGTTAATGCACGTTGAGTTACTGATGTCTGCAATTTACTTTAAAATGCCTAAAAACTATAATGGATTACTGGATGGATAGAAAGATGGATCTATGGATGGACATGAGATAAAACAAGACTCCAAGTTGGTGAAGATACAGTTAAAGTGTTCACTGTAAAGTTTTTTCAACTTTGTTGTACGTTCATAAATGTTCATGATAAAATATCAACGAAAACAATTTTCATCCCTCCTCCTCTGTGACAGCCTCAGCCTGAGAAACCCACAGTGGGAAGGGAAAGGAGGGCAGTGTGTTTGTTTATGACCACCCACCCTCACTTCTTAGCAGTGCTTTCTGGCTCTTCTAGGGTTGGATAGGGGCAGGGAGAAAGGAGAGACAGAGGAACAGATAGGGCTTTATTGAATAGTTCAGCTGTATTATGGTGTCACATTTTAGGAGCAGTCATGCAGTTTTGGGCCCTTTCTCATGCGTTCCTGAGAAATTCTCCTGGTAGGGATCTCTGACAGCAGTTCACTACCTCAGGTAATACAGTTTCTAGGAAGTCACTAAGAGCCCTCCTACCACCTGCCTCTGGGGGTCCTGGGCAGCCTCTTCCTTACCCCTGGCAGGAAGCTTTTCAGGGCAGCGTCCTCCTTAAAATCAATGGTTTTCTCGATTATGGAATTCCTATTTGGCCCATATAAAACATGCAAACACCTTTGTTTGGCTTAACTTGAAGTACGGGCCACTCCCAGCTCCAGTCTTTATCGCTTCTATCTGCCCCATTATTTCAACTTGGCCACAGCCTTTTGCCTTTGGATTGTATTCAGATGCGATAGCAGTTCCCGTGTTCTCCAGCCTTCAGGGACAGGAGCTAATCAGTTTGAATTGTTAATTAGAAGTTCCTGTTCATGCAGCTCGTTAGCTTTAAAATGAAGCAGCAGCATTTTCCCATCCATGAGAATTGGGTGAGGAGGGAGTTCATACAACACACAACCCTTTCAAAAGTCTTCAGTGTAATTAAAAAAAAATGCCCAGTGTGGTGGCTCACATCTGTAATCCCAGTACTTTGGGAAGCTCAGGTAGGCAGATCATAAGGTCAGGCTTTGGAGACTACCCTGGCAAACATGGGGAGACATTCATTCCCAAAGCAAAATTTTGGAATGGTAATTCCAAAAGCAAAAATCCAACCACAAAAGATAAAGTCTTAATCAGTAGAGCTTTACAGAAGGAAGTAATGTAGGTAGTAAGGGCACTTTCGGAAATGTCTGGAATCAGAGGAGTCGATGTATCACCTGTTAGAAATTGTACTCGCTTGGTAGCAAAATTTTCCTTGTGTTCACTTAAAATAATAGTCTTCTTGTTTTAAAACCAACGCACAGTCAGAGGGTGACTTGGATGTTTATTTTTTATTCTCTTTGCCTTCTTAAGAATGGATTTTTCCTAAATTCTAATTATTATTGTAACTTACATAAGTGCAGCCGATTTTGCTTTTAAGGATAAAACTACATTTAAGTAGCTTTGTCTGGATGATCAAAACCAGGCCGTGAAGAAGTGAGTTCCTAAAGGGTAGGAACTTTGCTTATGTCTATATCTCAGTTGTGTTAAACAGAATAACTGGCGCAAATTAGCAAATGATGCACTGAGGAATCATAGAACAAAAGACTTTATGAAGAACTAAGTTTCAGATTCAGGGTGACGCTAAGGAGCTAGTGTACCAGAGGATGGTATGCCTTCTGCAATCACAAAAGCAGCATTCAGTCTGATCTGGGCTCTAAGAAGTGCTCCTTGAGACCTGAAATTTTATCCTAACACTGCCACTAACAGGTTAAGTCAGAAAGAGTTCACTTCCCAGAGCTTTCGATTTCTGGTTTCCAAATCAGCACAATGAGAAACTGAAAAGAAGGAAAGAGGAAAAAAAGAGAGGGTCAGAGATCCCTCCTGCTTGTACAATGCCATGATTTGGACACAGGGTTTGGGCAACCATGGCCCATCCACCAATTCCTGCCTGTCGTCTCTTGTCAGACAGCTCATGAGCCACGAATGTGAAAGAATTCAAAAAAGTAACAATATTTTGGGACATGTCAACAACTATATAAAATGCAATTTTCAGTTCTCATAAAAGTACTTTGGAACTCAGCCCCACTCCTTTATTACCCATTTCTATGGCTGCTTTCACACCACAACCACAGAGATGAGTAGCTGTGACAGAGACCATATGGGCTGCCAAGCCTAAAATATTTACTGCCTAGACCTTTCCAGAAAAAAAAAAAAGGATTGCTGATCTTTTACACAGACAATCAAGCAAGCGATCACCTGAGAACATTAAAATCTGTGTCTAGGACAAATGGGGCCTATATAAACTAGGGAATAATCTTCCCCACTACTTATGCAAGAACATTCACCGTTGAGAGAGCAGGCTACATGGCTTGGCAGCACTACTGCCACCAGTCCAGACTTCCCCTCACCTGTGCCCTATAAGTGACCAGCATTTCTAGGCATCCGTGGAGCAGCGGGGTGCATTCTCATGGCTGGCCCCACACCTTCCCTTCCTCCTGCTTCCTCACATTCTATTTTCTGAGTGGTTGTCAAAGGAACGCTGAATTTTGCTGTCACTTTTTCAGACCCCAATTCCACTTATGACAGTCTTGGTACCAGGAAGCATTCCAAGCTCCTATCTCATCACCACAACCGCCTGCTTCTCACTTAGTCCAGACGAGCTTGCCACAGTGCACTTGCTTTTTAATCGCTCTCTCTCTTCTTGCCTTCACCTCCTCTCCCTCCCTCTCTCCCTGGCTCTTTCTGTCACACGGGTGTATGCACATACACAAGTTCCGATTAGATAAAAGAAGAAACACTTTTTAAGTTTCTTTCTAGGCCTAATAGAAAATTCTTTTTTTTTTTTTTTTTTTTTTTTTTTACAAAAACAGAGCTGTTTTTTTCATTGCAAAAAATAATAAAATAGATTTATGAGGTACAGAGGCGTGCAGAAAAGTATTTTAGAAGTGGAGTCAGAACTCTACTGTGGAAAGGGGGCTTTCTTTGTGCCCCTCGCACTCATGGACACCATCTCTAATGCACCGTTCATGCCTAGACCCACGCCTCAGCCTTTCCGGGGGTCGTTCAGAGCCACCTGCCAGGCAGGCACTACCACGCCGGCCTCTCCGGAGCACAGACTTCTGCTCCGTCTACATCCCAGCCTGTGCACCCGAAGGGACCCAACAGCTGAGTCCCAGCCCCACTGCGGCAGAGGGCAGGGACCAGCACGCACACCCTCAAGTCTACATGAAGACCCTCCCCGAGACTGTCGCCAGCACCGACCCCTGGATCACCCCGGCCCTGGGCGACGGATGGGGGTCTGGGGCGCATGCCCCAGAGGCATGGAGGCAGAGAGGAGGCCAGCGGAAGTTAGAGGTCACTGGGACAGGCTTGTCTTCCCCTTCCTTCCAGCAGTGGCGGGCCCCAGTCCCCACCCCTCTCCCAGGCCCCCGGTCTGGTGGCACCATGGCCACAAAGGGCAGCGAGGGTGCGTGCCCGACGCCTCGGTGCCTCGTGGTACCTGAACCCACTTGGTCGAGTGGCAGCTGCACCGCATCGCCGAGGGGCCGCAGCAGGGTGGAGTCCGTGGTACTGGCGGTGCCGGAGGGCGATGGAAAGTCTTAGACTAGGGACTGCTCTCCACCTTGCGCCCAGTGCCGCCCGCGCTCATTGCGAGTGACCGCTCCCTCGCCTCCAACTTCCAGCAACTCCCAACGCTGGTTCTCCACGTTGTGCACGCAGGCGCCAACAGCCGCCCACAGCACAATCCCGGCGTGGAACCCTGACGCGGCAGGCAATCAGAGAGCGCTGGCTGCACAGGGCCCCTCCCCCGTGCTGAGGGGCGGGGCAAAGGGAGGAGGCTCACGGGAAGGTTGTAGCCTGAGGGCGCCTCCTGGGCAGAGTGGGATGCCTTTCTGGGGTGAAACTTTAGAAGGGTGTCGTTGCCCCTTCGCCCCTCCCTTTTTCCTCCCTGGAATGTCATGGCCATCCACCTCTCTCTAGGAGGGACAGCACGCAACCTAGGGGTGGGCAGTGGCCCCCCAAAAAAACAGCAAAGTGAGGGACGTCCAAAGCATTGCTGGGGACATTGGGGACCAAGCTTGGGCCTGGGAGGAGGGGAACGGTGAACCAAACCTAGCTGAAAAGCCCTTTTGTCTTCAAAACTGCTGTGTAAAAGCCCAAAGTGGAAAACAATCCCGTGGTTTGACCCTTTCAGTCCCCCTCCAGCTGCACCTCAGCCATCCAGGTGGAGCCAGGTGTTCCTGGGTTGGATGCCTGTGGTTGTGGGGAGATGGACTCACCTTTGTTGCGTTAAAATTTAGTTCTTTGGTAGCCACCCGCTCTTATTGAACGTCCTGCCTTCCTCCTCAAAGAGGTGGTTTCTAAGCATCCCTTCACCCCCTGAGCACAGTCACCCTCAGACTTTTGAATTCTGCATGTCCGCATACCTTCTGGGTGTTGAGGGAGGGTTATATATATGTGTAATTCATTTGCCCCAAACTTCATAAAAGTAATCCATTTGGGCTCTTTGAAAACGCAACATCAACTTTTGTTCAACAGACGTTTAGAAGAGGAATGCCACAGGAGGGTTCCTAATTCCCCTTGGGAGCTCAAGACATAAGGGTTTGGCAGTTTGTGATTTGGGTAAAAATAGTGTTTACTGGGAGTTTAACTACATGTTTTAATACTTTTGGTAGAATAGCTCAATAATAAAATAGATTTTATTACATTCAGGACTGAATAAAGACTGTTAGAAAAAATATACAATGCCTTATTCTACTTAGTTTTGGATTATATACACCAACTCAGTATGCTCGCTCAGGGAAAATACCGAAATTTTAATTTTATGCGAATCGAAAAAATCTAAATATTATCTAGGCACCCCAATGTTAAAAGCAAAATTGCTGTGAATATAATCTGTCAGAAAAAATATACAATGCCCTTTTGTACTCTGTTTTGGAGTATATACACCAATTCAATATGCTCTCTCATGTAAACTACCAAAATTCTAAATTTATGCGAATCGAAAAAAATCTAAATATTATCTAGGCACCCCAATGTAAAAAAGGAAAATTGCTCTGAATATAATCTGTCATAAAAAATATACAATGCCCTTTTCTACTGTGTTTTGCAGTATATACACCAACTAAATATGCCCGCTCATGTAAAATACCGAAATTCTAATTTTACGCGAATCGAAAAAAATCTAAATAATATCTAGGCCTCCCACAGCTAAAAGAAAATGGCTCTGAATATAGTCTGTTAGTTAAAATATACAATACCTTATTCTACTCTGTTTTGGAGTATATACAGCAACTCCGTATGCTCTCTCATGTAAAATACAGAAATTCTAATTTTACCCGAATTGAAAAAATCTAAATACGATCTAGGCAACCCAATATTAAAAACAAAATTGCTCTGAATCAAATCTGTCAGAAAAAATATACAATGCCCTATTCTACTCTGTGTTGGAGTATATACACAACCTCCATATGCTCTCTCATGTAAAATACAGAAATTCTATATTTAAGCGAATAGAAAAAAATCTACATTTTATCTAGGCACCTTAATGTTAATAGCAAAATTGCTCTGAATATAATCTGTCAGAATAAATATACAATGCCTTACTCTACTCTGTTTTGGAGTAGATACACCAACTCAGTATGCTCTCTCATGTAAAATACCGAAATTCTAATTTTACGTGTATCAAAAAAAACCTAAATATTATCCAGGCACCCAAATGGTAAAAGCAAAATTGCTCTGAAAATACACTGTCAGAAAAAATATACAATGCCCTTTTCTACTCTGTTTCGGTGTATATACACCAACTCAATATGCTCTCTCATGTGAAATACCGAAATTCTAAATTTACATGAATCGAAAAAATCTAAATATTATCTAGGCACCCAAAGTTAAAAGAAAATGGCTCTCAATATAGTCCGTTAGAAAAAATATACAATGCCTTATTCTACTCTGTTTTGGAGTATATACACCAACTAAGTATGCTCTCTCATGTAAAATACAGAAATAATAATTTTACCCGAATCGAAAAAATCTAAATATAATCTAGGCACCCCAATGTTAAAAACAAAATTGCCCTTAATATAATCTGTCAGAAAAAATATACAATGCCCTATTCTACCCTGTTTTGGAGTATATACACCAACTCCATATGCTCTCTCATGTAAAATACAGAAATTCTATATTGAAGCGAATTGAAAAAAAATCTAAATATAATCTAGGCACCCCAATATTAAAAACAAAATTGGTCTGAATATATTCTGTCAAAAAAATATACAATGTTTATTCTACTCTGTTTTGGAGTATATACACCAACTCAGTATGCTCTCTCATGTAAAATACCGAAATTCTAAATTTACATGAATCAAAAAAAAATCTAAATATTATCTAGGCACCACAATGTTAAAAGCAAAATTGCTCTGAATATACTCTGTCAGAAAAAATATACAATGCCCTATTCTACTTTGTTGTGGATTATATACACCAACTCAATATTCTCTCTCATGTAAAATACTGAAATTCTAATTTTATGGAAATCGAATAAAATCTAAATAATATCTAGGTGCCCCAATGTTAAAAGAAATGGTTCTCAGAATAGTCTGTTAAAAAAATATACAATGCCTCATTCTACTCTGTTTTGGAGTATATACGCCAAATCAGTATGTTCTCTCATGTAAAATACCGAGATTCTAATTTTACATTAATCAAAAAATTTTAAATATTATCTAGGCATCCGAATGTTAAAAACAAAATTGCTCTGAATATAATCTGTCAGAAAATATATAAAATGACCTTTTCTACTCTTTTTGGGAGTATATAAACCAACTCAATATGCTCTCTCATGTATAATACCGAAATTCTAATTTTACGTGAATCGAAAAAAATCTAAATATATAGGCGCCCCTAAGCAAAAAAAAAAAAAAAAAATGGCTCTGAATATAGTCTGTAAGAAAAAATATACAGTGCCCTATTCTACTCTCTTTTGGAATATATACACCAATTCAGTATGCTCTCTCATGTAAAATACAGAAATGCTAATTTTACGTGAATCAAAAAAAATCTAAATATTATCCAGGCACCCCAATGTTAAAAGCAAAATTGCTCTCAATATAATTTGTCTGAAAAAATATACAATGCCATTTTCTACTCTGTTTTGGAGTATATACACCAACTCAGTATGCTCTCTCATGTAAAATACAGAAATTCTAAATTTACCCGAATCGAAAATATCTAAGTATAATCTAGGCACCCCAATGTTAAAAACAAAATTGCTCTGAATATAATCTGTCAGAAAAAATATACAATGTTCTATTCTACTCTGTTTTGGAGTATATACACCAAATCCATATGCTCTCTCGTGTAAAATACAGAAGTTCTATATTGAAGCGAATTGAAAAAAAATCTAAATAAAATCTAGGCACCCCAATATTAAAATGAAATTGCTCTGAATATAATTTGTCAGAAAAAATACACAATGCCTTATTCTACTCTGTTTTGGAGTATATACACCATCTCAGTATGCTCTCTCATGTCAAATACCGAAATTCGAATTTTACGCAAATTGAAAAAAATCTAAATAATATGTAGGCACCCGAAAGCTAAAAGAAAATGGCTCTGGAAATATTCTGTAAGAAAAAATATACAATGCCCTATTCTACTCTCTTGGAGTATATACACCAACTCAGTATGCTCTCTCATGTAAAATAGCGTATTTCTAATTTTACGTGAATCAAAAATAATCTAAATTTTTTCAGGCACCCCAATGATAAAAGCAAAATTACTCCGAATATAATCTGTCAGAAAAAATATACAACGCCCTATTCTACTCTGTTTTGGAATATATGCACCAACTCCGTATGCTCTCTCATGTAAAATACAGAAATTCTATATTTAAGCGAATCGAAAAATATCTAAATATTATCTAGGCACCTCAATGTTAAAAGCAAAATTGCTCTAAATATAATCTGTCAAAAAAATATACAATGCCCTATTCTACCCTGTTTTGGAGTATATACACCAACTCAGTGTGCTCTCTCATGTAAAATACCAAAATTCTAATTTTACGTGAATTGAAAAAAATATAAATATTATCCAGGCACCTGAATGTTAAAAGCAAAATTGCTCTGAATATAATATGTTCAGAAAAAATATACAATGCCCTTTTCTACTCTGTTTTGGATTATATACACCAACTCAATATGTTCTCTCATGTAAAAAAACGAAATTCTAATTTTACGTGAATCGAAAAAAATCTAAATAATATCTAGGCGCCGCAAAGATAATAGAAACTGGCTCTGAATATAGTCTGTTAGAGAAAATATACAATGCCTTATTCTACTGTGTTTTTCAGTATATACACCAACTCCATAAGCTCTCTCACGTAAAAAACCGAAATTCTAAATTTACACGAATCGAAAAGAATCTAAATAATATCTAGGCGTCCCAAAGTTAAAGGAAACTGGCTCTGAATATAGTGTGTTAGAGAACATATACAATGCCTTATTCTACTCTGTTTTGGAGTATATACACCAACTCAGTATGCTCTCTCATGTAAAATACAGAAATTCTAATTTTACCCGAATCGAAAAAATCTAAATATTATCTAGGCACCCCAATGTTAAAAACAAAATTTCTCTGAATATAATTTGTCAGAAAAAATATAAAATTCCCTATTCTCTTCTGTTTTGGAGTATATACACCAACTCCATATGCTCTCTCATGTAAAATACAGAACTTCTATATTTAAGGGAATCGACAAAAACCTAAATATGATCTAGGAACCCCAATGTTAAAAGCAAAATTGCTCTGAATATAATCTGTCAGAAAAAATATACAATGCCTTATTCTACTCGGTTTTGGAGTATATACACCAACTCAGTATGCTCTCTCATGTAAAATACCAAAATTCTAATTTTACGTGAATCAAAAAAAATCTAAATAATATCTAGGCACACCAATGATAAAAACAAAATTGCTCTGAATATAATCTGTCAGAAAAAATATACAATGCCCTATTCTACTATGTTTTGGAGTATATACACCAACTCCATATGCTCTCTCATGTAAAATACAGAAATTCTATATTTAAGCGAATCGAAATAAATCTAAAAAATATCTAGGCACCCCAATGTATTAACCAAAATTGCTCTGAATATAATCTGTCAGAAAAAATATACAATGCCCTTTTGAACTCTGGTTTAAAGTATATAAACCAACTCAATATGCTCTCTCATGTAAAAAATACCGAAATTCTAAATTTACGTGAATCAAACAAAATCTAAATATTTTCTAGGCACCCGAATGTTAAAAGCAAAATTGCTCTGAATATAATCTGTCAGAAAAAATATACAATGCTTTTCTCTACACTGTTTTGTAGTATATACACCAACTCAGTATGCTCTCTCATGTAAAATACCGAAATTCTAATTTTACGTGAATCGAAATAATCGAAATATTATCTAGGCAACCGAAAGTTAAAAGCAAAATTTCTCTGAATATAATCTGTCAGAAAAAATATACAATGCTTTATTCTACTCTGTTTTGAAGTATATACACCAACTCAGTATGCTCTCTCATGTAAAAAACCAAAATTCTAATTTTACACGAATCGAAAGGAATCTAAATAATATCTAGGCGCCCCAAAGCTAAAAGAAACTGGCCCTGAATATAGTCTGTTAGAGAAAATATACAATGCCTTATTCTACTCTGTTTTGAAGAATATACACCAACTCAATATGCTCTCTCACCTAAAAAACCGAAATTCTAATTTTACGCGAATCGAAAAAAATCTAAATAATATCTAGGCGCCCCAAAGTTAAAAGAAACTGGCTCTGAATATAATCTGTTAGAAAAAATATACAATGCCTTATTCTACTCTGTTTTGCAGTATATACACCAATTCAATATGCTCTCTCACCTAAAAAACCGAAATTCTACTTTAAGGCGAATCCAAAAAAATCTAAATAATATCTAGGTGCCCCAAAGTTAAAAGAAACTGGCTCTGAATATAGTCTGTTAGAGAAAATATACAATGCCTTATTCTACTCTGTTTGGGAGTATATACGCCAACTCAGTATGCTCTCTCATGTAAAATACAGAAATTCTAATTTTACCAGAATCTAATAAATCTAAATGTTTTCTAGGCTCCAAAATGTTAAAAACAAAATTGCTCTGAATATAATCTGTCAGAAAAAATATACAATGCCCTATTCTACTCTGTTTTGGAGTATACACACCAACTCCATATGCTCTCTCATGTAAAATACAGAAATTCTATATTTAAGGGAATCGAAAAAAATCTAAATATTATCTAGGCACCCCAAAGTTAATAGAAAATGGCTCTCAATATAGTCTGTTAGAAAAAATATACAATGCCTTATTCTACTCTATTTTGCAGTATATACACCAACTCAGTATGCTCTCTCATGTAAAATACAGAAATTCTAATTTTACGCTAATCGAAAAAATCTAAATATAATCTATGCCCTTCAATGTTAAAAACAAAATTGCTCTGAATATAGTCTATCAGAAAAAATATACAATGCCATATTCTACTGTGTTTTGGAGTATATACACCAACTCCACATGCTCTCTCATGTAAAATACCGAAATTCAAATTTTACGCGAATCGAAAAAAATCTAAATAATATCTAGGCACCTGAAAGCTAAAAGAAAATGGCTCTGAAATTAGTCTGTTAGAAAAAATATACAATGCCCTATTCTACTCTCTTGGAGTATATACACCAACTCAGTATGCTCTCTCATGTAAAATACCGTATTTCTAATTTTACGTGCATCAAAAATAATCTAAATTTTTTAGGCACCCCAATGTTAAAAGCAAAATTACTCTGAATATAATTAGTCAGAAAAAATATACAATGCCGTTTTCTACTCTGTTTTGGAGTATATACACCAAATAAATATGCTCTCTCATGTAAAATACCGAAATTCTAATTTTACGCGAATCGGAAAAAATCTAAATAATATCTAGGCGCCCCAAAGTTGAAAGAAAATGGCTCTGCATATAGTCTGTTAGAAAAGATATACAATGCCTTATTCTACTCTGTTCTGGGGTATATACACCAACTCAGTATGCTCTCTCATGTAAAATACAGAAATTCTATATTTAAGCGAATCGAAAAAAAATCTCAATATTATCTAGGCACCTCAGTGTTTAAAGCAAAATTGCTCTGAATATAATCTGTCAGAAAAAATATACAACGCCCTATTCTACTCTGTTTTGGAATATATGCACCAACTCCATATGCTCTCTCATGTAAAATACAGGAATTCTATATTTAAGCGAATCGAAAAAAATCTAAATATTATCTAGGCACCCCAATGTTAAAAGGAAAATTGCTCTGAATATAATCGGTCAGAAAAAATATACAATGCCTTATTCTACCCTGTTTTGGAGTATATACACTAACTCAGTGTGCTCTCTCATGTAAAATACCAAAATTCTAATTTTACGTGAATTGAAAAAAATCTAAATATTATCTAGGCACCCGAATGTTAAAAGCAAAATTGCTCTGAATATAATCTGTTAAGACAAAAATATACAATGCCCTTTTCTACTCTGTTTTGGATTATATTCACCAACTCAATATGCTCTCTAATGTAAAAAACCGAAATTCTAATTTTACACGTATCGAAAAAAATCTAAATAATATCTAGGC
This sequence comes from Callithrix jacchus, assembly GCF_049354715.1. Classification (NCBI taxonomy): domain Eukaryota; kingdom Metazoa; phylum Chordata; class Mammalia; order Primates; family Cebidae; genus Callithrix; species Callithrix jacchus. The sequence continues at coordinate 167,328,277 of NC_133506.1, read as the reverse complement.
GAAAAATTTTAAATATTATCTAGGCATCCGAATGTTAAAAGCAAAATTGCTCTGAATATAATCTCTTCAGAAAAAATATACAATGCCCTTTTCTATTCTGTTTTGGAATATATACACCAACTCAATATGCTCTCTCATGTAAAAAAAGGAAATTCTAATTTTACGCGAATCAAAAAAAATCTAAATAATATCTAGGCGCCCCAAAGTTAAAAGAAACTGTCTCTGAATATAGTCTGTTAGAGAAAATATACAATGCCTTATTCTACTCTGTTTTGCAGTATATACACCAACTCCATATGCTCTCTCACGTAAAAAACCGAAATTCTAATTTTACACGAATCGAAAAATATCTAAATAATATCTAGGCGTCCCAAAGTTAAAAGAAACCGGCTCTGAATATAGTGTGTTAGGGAACATATACAATGCCTTATTCTACTCTGTTTTGGAGTATATACACCAACTCAGTATGCTCGTTCATGTAAAATACATAAATTCTAATTTTACCCAAATCGAAAAAATCTAAATATTATCTAGGCACCCCAATGTTAAAAACAAAATTTCTCTGAATATAATTTGTCATAAAAAATATAAAATTCCTTATTCTCTTCTGTTTTGGAGTATATACACCAACTCCATATGCTCTCTCATACAAAATACAGAAATTCTATATTTAACGGAATCGACACAAATCTAAATATGATCTAGGCACCCCAATGTTAAAAGCAAAACTGCTCTGAATATAATCTGTCATAAAAAATATACAATGCCTTATTCTACTCGGTTTTGGAGTATATACACCAACTCAGTATGCACTCTCATGTAAAATACCAAAATACTAATTTTACGTGAATCGAAAAAAAATCTAAATAATATCTAGGCACACCAACGATAAAAACAAAACTGCTCTGAATATAATCTGTCAGAGAAAATATTCAATGCCCTATTCTACTCTGTTTTGGATTATATACACCAACTCCATATGCTCTCTCATGTAAAATACAAAAATTCTACATTTAAGTGAATCGAAATAAATCTAAATATTATCTAGGCACCCGAATGTATTAACCAAAATTGCTCTGAATATTATCTGTCAGAAAAAATATATAAAGCCCCTTTCTACTCTGTTTTGGAGTATATACACCAACTCAATATGCTCTCTCATGTAAAATACCGAAATTCTAATTTTACGTGAATCGAAAAAAATCTAAATAATATCTAGGCACCCCAAAGTTAAAAGAAACTGGTTCTTACTATAGTCTGTTAGAAATAATATACAATGCCTTTTTCTCCTCTGTTTTGGAGTATATACACCAACTCAGGATGCTCTCTCATGTAAAATACAGAAATTCTAATTTTACCCAAATCGAATACATCTAAGTGTTTTCTAGGAACCCCAATTTTAAAAACAAAATTGCTCTGAATATAATCTGTCAGAGAAAATATACAATGCCCTATTCTACTGTGTTTTGGAGTATATACACCAACTCCATATGCTCTCTAATGTAAAATACTGAAATTCTATATTTAATCGAATCGAAAAAATCTAAATATAATCTAGGCACCCCAATATTAAAAGCAAAATTTCTATTAATATAATCTGTCAAAAAATATACAATGCCCTTTTCTACTTTGTTTTGGATTATATACACCAACTCAATATGCTCTCTCATATAAAATACTGAAATTCTAATTTTCCAGAAATCGAAGGAAATCTAAATAATATCTAGGCACCCCAATGTCAAAAGAAAATGGTTCTGAATATAGTCCGTTAGAAAAAATATACAATACCTTATTCTACTCTGTTTTGGAGAACATACACCAACTCAGTATGTTCTCTCATGTAAAATACCGAAATTCAAATTTTACGTTAATCGAAAAATTTTAAATATTATCTAGGCATCCAAATGTTAAAAGCAAAATTGCTCTGAATATAATCTGTCAGAAAAAATATAAAATGCCCTTTTCTACTCTGTTTTGGAGTATATACACCAAATCAAAATGCTCTCTCATGTAAAATACCGAACGTCGAATTTTACGTGAATCGAAAAAAATCTAAATAATATCGAGGCGCCCAAAAGCAAAAAGCAAATGGCTGTGAATATAGTCTGTTAGAAAAAATATAGAATGCCTTATTCTACTCTGTTTTGGAATATATACACCAACTCAGTTTGCACTCTCATGTAAAATACCTAAATTCTAATTTTACGTGAATCAAAAATATCTAAATATTATCCAGGCACCCTAATGGTAAAAGCAAAATTGCTCTGAATATACACTGTCAGAGAAAATATACAATGCCTTATTCTACTCTGTTGTGGAGTATATACAACAACTCAGTATGCTCTCTCATGTAAACTACCGAAATTCTAATTATACGTGAATCGAAAAAAATCTAAATATTATTTAGGCACCCTAATGGTATCAGCAACTTTGCTCTGAATATACACTGTCAGAAAAAATATACAATGCCCTTTTCTACCCTTTTTTGGGGTATATACACCAACTGAATATGCTCTCTAATGTGAAATACCGAAATTCTAAATTTACGTGAATCGAAAAAAATCTAAATATAATCTAGGCAACCCAACGTTAAAAACAAAATTTCTCTGAATATAATCTGTCAGAAAAAATATACAATGCCCTATTCTACTCTGTTTTGGAGTATATACACCAACTCCATATGCTCTCTCATGTAAAATACAGAAATTCTATATTTAAGCAAATTGAAAAAAAATCTAAATATAATCTAGGCACCCCAATATTAAAAACAAAATTGCTCTGAATATAATCTGTCAGAAAAAATATACAATGCCTTATTCTACTCTGTTTTAAAGTATATACACCAACTCAGGATGCTCTCTCATGTAAAATAACGAAATTCTAATTTTACGTGAATCGAAGAAATCTAAATATTATCTAGGCAACCGAATGTTAAAAGCAAAATTGCTCTGAATATAATCTGTCAGTAAAAATATATAATGCCCTTTTCTACTCTGTTTTGGAGTATACACACGAACTCAATATGCTCTCTCATGTAAAAAAGAGAAATTCTAATTTTACGTGAATCGATAATAATCTAAATATATCTAGGCACCCCAAAGCTAAAAGAAAATGGCTCTGAAAATAGTCTGTTAGAGAAAATATACAATACCCTATTCTACTCTCTTGGAGTATATACACCAACTCAGTATGCTCTCTCATGTAAAATAACTTAATTCTAAATTAAGTGAATCAAAAATAATCTAAATATTATCCAGGCACCCCAATGTTAAAAGGAAAATTACTCTGAATATAATCTGTTCAGAGAAATATACAATGTTTTCTATACTTTGTTTTGGAGTATATGCACCAACTCCATATGCTCTCTCATGTAAAATACACAAATTCTATATTTAAGCGAATCGAAAAAAATCTAAATATTATCCAGGCGCCCCAATGTTAAAAGCAAAATTGCGCTGAATATAATCTGTTCAGAAAAAATATACAATGTTCTTTTCTACTCTGTTTTAAATTATATACACCAAGTCAATATGCTATCTCATGTAAAAAACCGAAATTCTAATTTTACGTGAAATGAAAAAAATCTAAATAATATCTAGGCTCCACAAAGTTAAAAGAAACTGGCTCTGAATATAGTCTGTTAGAGAAAATATACAATGCCTTATTCTACTCTGTTTTGCAGTATATACACCAACTCAATATGCTCTCACACGTAAAAAACCGAACTTCTAATTCTACGCGAATCGAAAAAAATCTAAATAATATCTAGTCGCCCCAAAGTTAAAAAAACTGGCTCTGAATATAGTCTGTTAGAGAAAAAACAATGCCTTATTCTACTCTGTTTTGCAGTATATACACGAACTCAGTATGCTCTCTCATGTAAAATACAGAAATTCAAATTTTACCAGAATCTAATAAATCTAAATGTTTTCTAGGCAACCCAATGTTAAAAAACAATTGCTCTGAATATAATCTGTCAGAAAAAATATACAATGCCCTTTTCTACTTTGTTTTGGAGTATATACACCAACTCAATATGCCCTCTCATGTAAAATAACGAAATTCAAATTTTACCCGAATCGAAATAATCTAAATATATTCTAGGCTACCCAATGTTAAAAGCAATATTTCTCTGAATATAATCTGACATAAAAAATACAATATGCCCTTTTCTACTCTCTTTTGTTGTATATACACCACCTCAATATGCTCTATCACGTAAAATACAGAAATTCAAAATTTACGTGAATCGAAAAAAATCTAAATAATATCTAGGCGCCCCAAAGTTAAAAGAAAATGGCTCTGAATATAGTCTGTTAGAAAAAATATACAATGCCTTATTCTTCTCTCTTTTACAGTATATACACCAACTCAGTATGCTCGCTCATGTAAAATACCGAAATTATAATATTACCGGAATCGAAAAAACCTAAATATTATCTAGGCACCCAAATGTTAAAAACAAAATTGCTCTGCATATAATCTCTCAGAAAAAATATACAATGCCCTTTTCTACACTGTTTTAAAGTATATACAACAACTCAATATGCTCTCTCATGTAAAATACCGAAATTCAAATTTAACATGAGTCGAAAATAATCTAAATAATATATAGGCGCCCCAAAGGTAAAAGAAAATGGCTCTGAGTATAGTCTCTTAAAAAAAATACACAATGCCTGATTCTATTCTGTTTTGGAGCATATAAACCAACTCAGTATGCTCTCTCTCGTAAAATACAGAAATTCTAATTTTACCCGAATAGAAATAATCGAAATATTATCTAGGCACCGCAATGTTAAAAAAAAAACTGCTCTGAATATAATCTGTCTGACAAAATATACAATGCCCTATTCTACTCTGTTTTGGAGTATATTCACCAACTTCATATGCTCTCTCCTGTAAAATAGAGAAATTGTATATTTAGCTAATCGAAAAAAATCTAAATATTATCTAGGCACCCAAATGTTAAAAACAAATTGCTCTGAATATAATCTTTCAGAAAAAATATACAATGCTTTATTCTAATCGGTTTTTACGTATATACACCAACTCCATATGCTCTCTCATGTAAAATACAGAAATTGTATATTTAAGCGAATCGAAAAAAATCTAAATATTATCTAGGCAACACAATGTTAAAAACAATATATTTCTGTGTATAATCTGTCAGAGAAAATATACAATGCCCTTTTCTACTCTGTTTTGTAGTATATACACCAACTCCATATGCTCTCTCATGTAAAATACAAAAATTCTAATTTTACCCGAATCGAAAAAATCTAAATATTATCTAGGCACCCCAATGTTAAAAACAAAATTGCTCTGAATATAATCTGTCAGAAAAAATATACAATGCCCGATTCTTCTCTGTTTTGGACTATACACCAACTCCATATGCTCTCTCATGTAAAATACAGAAATTCTATATTTAAGAGACTCGAAAAAAATCTAAATATTACCTAGGCACCACTTTGTTAAAAACAAAATTCCTCTGAATATAATCTGTCAGAACAAATATACAATGCCCTATTCTACTCTGTTTTGGAGTATATACAAAAACTCTGTATGCTCTCTCATGTAAAATACCGAAATTCTTATTTTAAGTGAATCCATAAGTTTCTAAATATTATCTAGGCACCGCAATGTTAAAATCAAAATTGCTCTTAATAAAATCTGTCAGAAAAAATGTACAATGCCCTTTTCTACTCTGTTTTGTAGTATATACACCAACTCCATATGCTCTCTCATGTAAAATACAGAAATTCTTATTTTCCGAGAATCGAGAAAAATATAAATATTATCTACGCACCCCAATGTTAAAAAAAATTGCTCTGAATATAATATGTCCGAAAAATATACAATGCCCTTTTCTACTCTGTTTTGTAGTTTATACACCAACACAATATGCTCTGTCATGTAAAATACAGAAATTCTAATTCTACCCGAATCAAAAAAATCTAAATATTATTTAGTCAACCCAATGTTAAAAACAAAATTGCTCTGAATATAATCTGTCAGAAAAAATATACAATTCCTTATTCTACACTGTTTTGGAGTATATACACAAACTCAATATGCTCTCTCATGTAAAATACCGAAATTCTATATTTAAGCGAATCGAAAGAAATCTAAATATTATCTAGGCACCCCAATGTTAAAAGCAAAATTTCTCTGAATATAACCTGTCAGAAAAAATATACAATGCCCTATTCTACTCTGTTTTGGAGTATATACACCAACTCCATATGCTCTCTCATGTAAAATACAAAAATTCTGTATTTAAGCGAATGGAAAAAAATATAAAAATTATCTAGGCACCCCAATGTTAAAAGCAAAATTGCTCTGAATATAAACTGTCAGAAAAAATATACAATGCCTTTTTCGACTCTGTTTCATAGTATATAAACCAAGTTAATATGCTCTCTCATGTAAAATACCGAAATTCTGATTTTATGTGAATCAAAAAAAATCTAAATAATACCTAGGTGCCCCAAAGTTAAAAGAAAATGGCTCTGAATATAGTGTGTTAGAGAAAACATACAATGCCTTATTCTACTCTATTTTGGAGTATATACACCAACTCAGTATGCTCTCTCATGTAAAATACAGAAATTCTAATTTTACACGAATCGAATAAAATCTAAATATTATCTGGGCACCCCAATGTTAAAAACAAAATTGCTCTGAATATAAGCTGTCAGAAAAAATATACAATGCCCTAATCTACTCTGTTTCGGAGTATATACAGCAACTCCATATGCTCTCTCATGTCAAATACCGAAATTCGATTTTACGCGAATTGAAAAAAATCTAAATAATATCTAGGCGCCCCAAAGTGAAAAGAAAATTGTTCTAAATATAGTCTGTAAAAAAAAATATACAATGCCTTATTCTTCTCTGTTTTGGAGTATATACACCAACTCCATATGGTCTCTCAAGTAAAATACAAAAATTCTATATTTAAGCGAATCGAAAAAATTCTAGATATTATCTAGGCACCCCAATTTGAAAAGCAAAATTGCTCTTAATATAATCTGTCAGAAAAAATATACAATGCACTTTTCTACTCGGTTTTGTAGTATATAAAGCAACTCAATATGCTCTCTCATGTAAAATACCGAAATTCAAATTTTACGTGAATCGAAAAAAATCTAAATAATATCTAGGCGCCCCAAACTCAAAAGAAAATGGCTCTGAATATAGTCTGTTAGAAAAAATATACAATGCCTTATTCTACTCTGTTTTGGAGTATATACACCAACTCAGTATGCTCTCTCATGTAAAATACAGAAATTCTAATTTTACGCGAATCGAAAAAAATATAAATATTATCTAGGCACCCTAATGTTAAAAACAAAACTGCTCTGAATATATGTCAGAAAAATTATACAATGCCCTATTCTACTCTGTTTTGGAGTATATACACCAACTCAGTATGCTCTCCCATGTAAAATACAGAAATTCTAATTTTACACGAATCGAAAAAAATCTAAATATTATCTAGGCACCCGAAAGTTAAAACCAAAATTGCTCTGAATATAATCTGTGATAAAAAATATACAATACCCATTTCTACTCTGTTTTAAAGTATAAAAACCAACTTAATATGCTCTCTCGTATAAAATACAGAAATTCTATATTGAAGCGAATCGAAAAGATCTAAATATTATCTAGGCACCCCAATGTTAAAAACAAAATTACTCTGAATATAATCTGTCAGAAAAAATATACAATGCCCTTTTCTACTTTGCTTTCGAGTATATACACCAACTCAGTATGCTCTCTCATGTAAAATACAGAAATTCTAATTTTACGTGAATCGAAAAAAATCTAAATATTATCTAGGTACCGGAATGTTTAAAGCAAAATTGCTCTGAATATAATCTGTCTTACCAAATATACAATGTCCTTGTCTACTCTGTTTTGGAGTGTATACACCAACTCTATATGCTCTCTCATGTAAAATACAGAAATTCTTATTTTATGCGAATCTAAAGAAATCTAAATAATATCTAGGCACCCCAATGATAAAAACAAAATTACTCTGAATATGATCTGTCAGAAACATTATACAATGCCCTATTTTACTCTGTTTTGGGTTATATAAAAAAACTCCATATGCTCTCTCATGTAAAATACCGAAATTCTAATTTTACGTGAATCGAAAAAAATCTAAATATTATCTAGGCGCCCCAAAGTTAAAAGAAAATGGCTCTGAATATAGTCTGTTAGAAAAATATACAATGCCCTATTCTACTCTGTTTTGGAGTATATACACCAACTCAGTGTGCTCCCTCATGTAAAATACTGAAATTCTAAATTTTCCTGAAACGAAAAAATCTAAATATTATCTAGGCAACCCAATGTTAAAAAAAAAAATGCTCGGAATATAATCAGTCAGAAAAAATATACAATGCCGTATTCTACCCTGTTTTTGAGTATCTACACCAACTCAGTATGCTATCTCATGTAAAATACAGAAATTCTATATTTAAGCAAATCGAAAAAAATCTAAATATTATCTAGGCACCACAATGTTAGAAGCAAAATTGCTCTAAATATAGTTTGTCAGAAAAAATATACAATGCGATTTTTTACTCTGTTTTGTAGTATATTCATCAACTCAATATGCTATCTCATGTAAAATACAGAAATTCTAATATTAAACAAATAGAAAAAATCTAAATATAATCGAGGCAACCCTATGTGAAAAACAAAATTGTGTTGAATATAATCTGTCGGAAAAAATATAGAATGCCCTATTCTACTCTGTTTTGAAATATATACACCAACTCCATATGCTCTCTCATGTAAAATACAGAAAGTCTATATTTAAGCGAATCGAAAGAAATCTAAATATTATCTAGGCACCCCAATGTTAAAAACAAAATTGCTCTGAATATAAACTGTCAGAAAACATATACAATGCCCTATTCTACTCTGTTTTGGAGTATATACACCAACTCCATATGCTCTCTCATGTAAAATACAAAAATTCTGTATTTAAGCGAATGGAAAAAATACTATAAATTATCTAGGCACCCCAATGTTAAAAGCAAAATTGCTCTGAATGTAATCTGTCAGAAAAAATATACAATGTTTTTTTCGACTTTGTATCATAGTATATAAACCAAGTTAATATGCTCTCTCATGTAAAATACCGAAATTCTGATTTTACGTGAATCAAAAAAAGTCTAAATAATACCTAGGAGCCCCAAAGTTAAAAGAAAATGGCTCTGAATATAGTGTGTTAGAGAAAATATACAATGCCTTATTCTACTCTATTTTGGAGTATATACACGAACTCAGTATGCTCTATCATGTAAAATACAGAAATTCTAATTTTACACGAATCGAAAAAATCTAAATATTATCTAGGCACCCCAATGTTGAAAACAAAATTGCTCTGAATATGATCTGTCAGAAAAAATATACAATGCCCTATTCTACTCTGTTTTGGAGTACATACACCAACTCCATGTATTCTGTCATGTAAAATACAAACATTCTATATTGAAGCGAATCGAAAATAATCTACATATAATCTAGGCACCACAATGTTAAAAGCAAAATTGCTCTGAATACAATGTGTCAGAAAAAATATACAATGCCCTTTTCTACTCTGTTTTCGAATATATACACCAACTCAATATACTCTCTCATGTAAAATACCGAAATTCTAATTTTACGCAAATCGAAATAAATCTAAATAATATCTAGGCACCCCAAAGTTAAAAGAAAATGGCTCTGAATATAGTCAGTTAGAAAAAATATACAATGCTTTATTCTACTTTATTTTGGAGTATATACACCAACTCAGTATACTCTCTCATGTGAAATACCGAAATTCTAACTTAACCGAATTGAAGAAATCTAAATATTATCTAGGCACCCCAATGTTAAAAACAAAATTGCTCTGAATATAATCTGTCAGAAAAAATATACAATACCCTATTCTACTCTGTTTTGGAGTATATACACCAACTCCATATGCTCTCTCATGTAAAATACAGAAATTCTATCTTTAAGAGAATCGAAAATATCTAAATATTATCTTGGCACCCCAATGTTAAAAACAAAATTCCTCTGAATATAATATGTAATAAAAAATATACAATGCCCTTTTCGACTCTGTTTTGGAGAATATACACCAAGTGCATATGCTCGCTCATGTAAAATAGAGAAATTCTGTATTTAAGCGAATCGATAAAAATCTAAATATTATCGAGGCACCGCAATGTTAAAAGAAAAATTTCTCTGAATATAAACTGTCAGAAAAAATATACCATGCCATTTTCTACTCTGTTTTTTAGTATATACACCAAATCAATATGCTCTCATATAAAATAACGAAATTCTAATTTCAAGCGAATCAAATAAAATCTAAATATTATCTAGACACCCCTATGTTAAAAGCAAAATTGCCCTGAATATAATCTGTCAGAAAAAATATACAATGCCCTTTTCTACTCTGTTTTGGATTATATACAGCAATTCAATATGCTCTCTCATGTAAAATACAGAAATTCTATATTTAAGCGAATCGAAAAATATCTAAATAATATCTAGGAGCCTCAAAGTTAAAAGAAAATGGCTCTGAATACAGTCTGTTTGAGAAAATTTACAATGCCTTCTTCTACTCTGTTTTGGAGTATATACACCAACTCAGTATGCTCTCTCGTGTAAAATACAGAAATTCTGATTTTACCCGAATTGAAAAAATCTAAATATTATCAAGGCACCCCAATGTTAAAAACAAAACTTCTCTGAATATAATCTGTCAGAAAAAATATACAATGACCTATTCTACTCTGTTTTAAAGTATATACACCAACTCCACATGCTCCCTAATGTAAAATACAAAAATTCTAATTTCACCCGAATCAAAAAAATCTAAAAATTATCTAGGCACCCCAATGTTAAAAGCAAAATTGCTCTTAATATAATCTGTCAGAAAAAATATACAATTCCCTATTCTACTCTGCTTTGGAGTATATACACCAACTCAATATGCTCGCTCATATAAAATACAGAAATTCTAATATTAAGTGAATGGAATAAAACCTAAAGAATATCTAGGCGCCCCAAAGTTAAGAGAATATAGTCTGTAAGAAAAAATATACAATGCCTTATTCTACTCTGTTTTGGAGTATATACACCAACTCAGTATGCTCTCTCATGTAAAATACAGAAATTCTAATTTTACCCGAATCGAAAAAAATCTAAATATGATCTAGGCACCCTAAAGTTAAAAAAGAAATTTCTCTGAATATAATCTGTCAGAAAAAATATACAATGCCCTATTCTACCTGTTTTTGGTGTATATAAACCAACTCAGTATGCTCTCTCATGTAAAATAGAGAAATTCCAAATTTACGTGGATCTAAAAAAATCTAAATATTATCTAGGCACCCCAAAGTTAAAAGCAAAATTGCTCTGAATATAATCTGTCAGAAACAATATACAATGCCCTATTCTACTCTGTTTTGGAGTATATACACCAACTCAATAAGCTCTCTCATGTAAAATACAGAAATTCTATATTTAAGCGAATAGAGAAAATCTAAATATTATCTAGGAACCCCAATGTCTAAAACAATATTGTTCTGGGTATAATCTGTCAGAGAAAATATACAATGCCCTTTTCTACTCTGTTTTGTAGTATATACACCAACTCAATATGCTCTTTCATGTAAAACACAAAAATTCTAATTTTACCCGAATTGAATATATCTAAATATTATCAAAGCACCCCAATGTTAAAAACAAAACTGCTCTGAATATAATCTGTCAGAAAAAATATACAATTCCCTATTCTACTCTGCTTTGGAGTATATACACGAACTCAATATGCTCTCTCATGTAAAATACAGAAATTCTATATTTAAGCGAATCGAAAAACATCTAAATATTATCTAGGCACCCCAAGGTTAAAAGCAAAATTGCTGTGAATATAATCTGTCAGAAAAAATATACAATGCCCTTTTCGACTCTGTTTTGGAGTATATGCAGCAACTCAATATGCGCTCTCATGTAAAATACAAAAATTATAATTTTATGCGAATTGAAAAAATATAAATAATATCTAGGCACCCCAAAGTTAAACGAAAATGGCTCTGAATATAGTCTGTTAGAAAAAATGCCTTATTCTAATCTGTTTTGGAGTATATACACCAACTCAATATGCTCTCTCATGTAAAATACCGAAATTCTAATATTAAGTGAATTGAAAATAATCTAAATAATATCTAGGCGCCCCAAAGTTAAAAGAAAATGGCCCTAAATACAGTCTGGGAGAAAAAAAAAACAATGCCTTATTCTAATCTGTTTTGGAGTATATACACCAACTCAGTATGCTCTCCCATTTAAAATACCGAAATTCTAATTTTACCCGAATTGAAAAAATCTAAATATGATCTAGGCACCCCAATGTTAAAAACAAAATTGCTCTGAATATAATCTGTCAGAAAAAATATACAATGCCCTATTCCACTTTTTTTTGGTGTATATAAACCAACTCAGTATGCTCTCTCATGTAAAATAGAGAAACTCTAAATTTACGTAAATCTAAAAAAATCTAAATATTATCTAGGCACCCCAACGTTAAAAGCAAAATTGCTCTGAATATGATCTGTCAGAAAAAATATACAATACCCTATTCTATTCTGTTTTGGAGTATATACAACTACTCCATATGCTCTCTCATGTAAAATACAGAAATTCTATATTTAAGCTAATACAGAAAAATCTAAATATTATCTAGGCAATCCAATGTTAAAAGCAAAATTGCTCCGAATATAATCTGTCAGAAAAAATATCCAATGGCCTTTTCTACTCTGTTTTGGTGTATATACACCAACTCAATATGCTCTCTCATGTAAAATACCGAAATTCTAATTTTACACGAATCGAAAAAAATCTAAATAATATCTACGCGCCCCAAAGTTAAAAGAAAATGGCTCTGAATATAGTCTGTTAAAGAAAATATACAATACCTTATTCTACTCTGTCTTACAGTATATACACCAACTCAGTATGCTCCCTCATGTAAAATACCGAAATTCTAAATTTACGCGAATCGAAAAAAATGTAAATAACATCTAGGCGACCCAAAGTTAGAATAAAATGGCTCTGAATGTAGTCTGTTAGAAAAAATATACAATGCCTTATTCTACTCTGTTTTGGAGTATATACACCAACTCAGTATGCTCTCTCATGAAAAATACAGAAATTCTAATTTCACTCGAATCGAAAAAATCTAAATATTATCTAGGCATCGCAATGTTAAAAATAAAATTGCTCTGAATATAATCTGTCTGAAAGAATATACAATGCCTTATTCTACTCTTTTTTGGAGGATATACACCAACTCCATATGCTCTCTCATGTAAAATACAGAATTTCTATATTTAAGCGAATCGAAACAAATCTAAATATTATCTTGGCATTCAAATGTTAAAAATAAAATTGCTCTAAATATAATCTGTCAGAAAAAAAGTACAATGCCCTATTCTATTCTGTCTTGGTGTATATACACCAACTCAGTATGCTCTCTCTAATTTAAATAGAGAAATTCTAAATTTACGTGAATCTAAAATAAACTAAATATTATCTAGGCACCCAAAAGTTAAAAGCAAAATTGCTCTGAATATAATCTGTCTGAAAAAATATACAATGCCCATTTCTACTCTGTTTTGGACTATATGCAGCAACGAAATATGCGCTCTCATGTAAAATACCGAAATTCTAATTTTACGCTAATTGAAAAAATATAAATAATATCTAGGCACCCCAAAGTTAAAAGAAAATGGCTCTGAATATAGTCTGTTAGAAAAAATATACAATGCCTCATTCTAATCTGTTTTGGAGTATATACACCAACTCAGTATGCTCTCTCATATAATATACAGAAATTCGAATTTTACCAGAATCGAAAAAATCTAAATATTATCTGGGCACCCCAATGTTAAAAATAAAATTGCTCTGAATATAATCTGTCTGAAAAAATATACAATGCCCTATTCTACTCTGTTTTGGAGTATATACACCAACTCCATATGCTCTCTAATGTAAAATACAGAAATTCTATATTTAAGCGATTCAAAGAAAATATAAGTATTATCTAGGCACCCCAATGTTAAAAACAAAATTGCTCTGAGTATAAACTGTCAGAAAAAATATACAATGCCCTATTCTACTCTGTATTGGAGTATATACACCAACTCAATATGCTCTCTCATATAAAATATAGAAATTCTATATTTAAGCGAATCAAAAATAATCTAAATATTATCTAGGTACCCCACTGTTAAAAGCAAAATTGCTCTGAATATAATCTGTCAGATAAAATATACAATGCCCTTTTCTACTCTTTTTTAAAGTATATACACCAACTCAATATGCCCTCTCATGAAAAATACCGAAATTCTAATTTTACCTGAATCGAAAAAATCTAAATATTTTCAAGGCAACCCAATGTTTAAAGCAATATTGCTCTGAATATAATCTGACAAAAAAAATATAAAATGCCCTTTTCTACTCTCTTTTGTAGTATATACACCACCTCAACATGCTCTCTCAGGTAAAATACAGAAATTCGAAATTTACGTGAATCGAGAAAAATCTAAATAATATCTAGGCGCCCCAAAGTTAAAAGAAAATGTCTCTGAATATAGTCTGTTAAAAAATATACACATTGCCTGATTCTACTCTGTTTTGGAGTATATACACCAACTCAGTATGCTCTCACATGTAAAATACCAAAATTCTAATTTAACTGGAATCGAAAAAAATCTAAATATTATCTAGGCACCTTAATGTTAAAAACAAACTTGCTCTGAATATAATCTGTCAGAAAAAATATAAAATGCCGTATGCTACTCTGTTTTGAAGTACATACACCAACTCCATATGCTCTATCATGTAAAATACAGAAATTCAATATTTAAGCGAATCGAAAAAATCTAAATATTATCTAGGCACCCGAAGGATAAAAGCAAAATTGCTCTGAATATAATCTGTCAGAAATAATATATAATGCCCTATTCTACTCTGTTTTGGAGTATATACACCAACTCCATATGCTCTCTCATGTAAAATACTGAAATTCTAATTTTACGTGAACGGAAAAAAAGCTAAAGAATATCTAGGCGCCCCAAAGTTAAAAGAAAATTGCTCTGAATATAGTCTGTAAGAAAAAATATACAATGCCTTATTCTACTCTGTTTTGGAGTATATACACCAACTCAGTATGCTCTCTCATGTAAAATACCGAAATTCTAATTTTACCCGAATCGAAAAAATCTAAATATGATCGTGGCACCCCTATGTTAAAAACAAAATTGCTCTGAATATAATCTGTCAGAAAAAATATACAATGCCCTATTCTACTCTTTTTTGGTGTATATAAACCAACTCAGTATGCTCTCTAATGTAAAATAGAGAAAGTCTAAATTTACTTGGATATAAAAAAATCTAAAAATTATCTAGACACCCCAAAGTTAAAAGCAAAATTGCTCTGAATATAATCTGTCAGAAAAAATATACAATGCCCTATTCTACTGTGTTTTGGAGTATATACACCAACTCCATATGCTCTCTCATGTAAAATACAGAAATTCTATATTTAAGCGAATAGAGAAAATCTAAATATTATCTAGGCAATCCAATGTTAAAAGAAAAATTGTTCCAAATATAACCTGTCAGAAAAAATATCCAATGGCCTTCTCTACTCTGTTATGGTGTATATACACCAACTCAATATGCTCTCTCATGTAAAATACCGAAATTCTAAGTCTATGCGAATTGAAAAAAACTAAATAATATATACGCGCCCCAAAGTTAAAAGAAAATGGCTCTGAATATAGTCTGTTAAAAAAAATATACAATACCTTATTCTACTGTGTTTTACAGTATATACACAAACTCAGTATGCTCCCTCATGTAAAATACCGAAATTCTAAATTTAAGCGAATCAAAAAAAATGTAAATAACATCTAGACGCACCAAGTTAAAAGAAAATGGCTCTGAATATAGTCTGTTAGAAAAAATATACAATGACTTATTCTACTTTGTTTTGGAGTATATACACCAACTCCGCATGCTCTCTCATGTAAAATACAGAAATTCTACATTTAAGCGAATCGAAACAAATATAAATATTATCTAGGCACCCCAAAGTTAAACACAAAATTGCTCCGAATATAATCTGTCAGAAAAAATATGCAATGCCCTATTCTATTCTGTTTTGGTGTATATACACCAACTCAGTATGCTCTCTCATGTAAAATAGAGAAATTCTAATTTTACGTGAACCTAAATAAATCTAAATATTATCTAGGCACCCCAAAGTTAATAGAAAAATTGCTCTGAATATAATCTGTCAGAAAAAATATACAATGCCCTTTTCGACTCTGTTTTTGAGTATATGCAGCAACTCAATAAGCGCTCTTATGTAAAATACTGAAATTCCAATTTTACGCGAATTAAAAAAATATATAAATAATATCTAGGCACCCCAAAGTTAAAAGAAAATGGCTCTGCATATAGTCTGTTAGAAAAAATATACAATGCCTTATTCTAATCTGTTTTGGAGTATATACACCAACTCAGTATGCTCTCTCATGTAAAATACCGAAATTCCAATTTTACATGAATCGAAAAAATCTTAATATTATCTAGGCACCCCAATGTTAAAAACAAAATTTCTCAGGATATAATCTGTCACAAAAAATATTCAATCCCCTATTCTACTCTGTTTTGGTGTATATACACCACCTCAGTATGCTCTCTCATGTAAAATAGAGAAATTCTAATTTTACGTGGATCTAAAAAAATCTAAATATTATCTAGGCAGCCCAAAGTTAAAAGCAAAATTGTTCTTAATACAATCTGTCATAAAAAACATACAATTCCCTATTCTACTCTGTTTTGGAGTATATACACCACCTCAGTATGCTCTCTCATGTAAAATAGAGAAATTCTAATTTTACGTGAATCTAAAAAAATCTAAATATTATCTAGGCAGCCCAAAGTTAAAAGAAAAAGTGCTCTTAATACAATCTGTCAGAAAAAATATACAATGCCCTATTCTACTCTGTTTTGGAGTACATACACCAACTCCATATGCTCTCTCATGAAAAATACAGAAATTCTATATTTAAGCGAATCAAAAAAATCTAAATATTATCTAGGCACCCGAAGGTTAAAAGAAAAATTGCTCTGAATATAATCTGTCAGAAATAATATATAATACCCTATTCTTCTCTATTTTGGAGTATATACACCAACTCCATATGCTCTCTCACGTAAAATACTGAAATTCTAATTTTACGTGCATGGAAAAAAAACCTAAAGAATATCTAGGCGCCCCAATGTTAAAAGAAAATGGCTCTGAATATAGTCTGTAAGAAAAAATATACAATGATTTATTCTACACTCTTTTGGAGTATATACACCAACTCACTATGCTCTCTCATGTAAAATAGAGAAATTCTAATTTTACCCGAATCGAAAAAATCTAAATATAATCTAGGCACCCCAATGTTAAAAAAAAATTGCTCTGAATATAATCTGTCAGAAAAAATATACAATGTCCTATTCTACTCTTTTTTGGTGTATATAAACCAACTCAGTATGCTCTCTCAGGTAAAATAGAGAAATTCAAATTAACGTGGATCTAAACAAATCTAAATATTATCTAGGCACCCCAAAGTTAAAAGCAAAATTGCTCTGAATATAATCTGTCTAAAAAAATATACAATGCTCTTCTCTATTCTGTTTTGGAGTATATGCAGCAACTCAATATGCGCTCTCATGTAAAACACCGAAATTCTAATTTTACGCGAATTGAAAGAAATATAAATAATATCTACACACCCCAAAGTTAAAAGAAAATGGCTCTGAATATAGTCTGTTAGAAAAAATATACAACGCCTCATTCTAATCTGTTTTGAAGTATATACACCAACTCAGTATGCTCTCTCATGTAAAATACCGAAATTCTCATTTTACCAGAATCGAAAAATCTAAATATTATCTATGCACACCAATGATAAAAACAAAATTTCTCTGAATATAATCTGTCAGAAAAAATATACAATGCCCTATTCTACTCTGTTCTGGAGTATATACACCAACTCCATATGCTCTCTAATGTAAAATACAGAAATTCTATATTTAAGCGATTCAAAGAAAATATAAGTATTATCTAGGCACCCCAATGTTAAAAACAAAATTACTCTGAATATAATCTGTCAAAAAAAATATTCAATCCCCTATACTACTCCGTTTTCGTGTATATACACCAACTCAGTATGCTCTCCCATGTAAAATAGAGAAATTCTAATACTATGTGAATCTAAAAAAATCTAAATATTATCTAGGCACTCCAAAGTTAAAAGCAAAATTGCTCTGAATATAATCTGTCAGAAAAAATATACAATGCCCTATTCTACTCTGTTTTGGAGTATATACACCAACTCCATATGGTCTCTCATGTAAAATACAGAAATTCAAATTCAACCCGAATCGAAAAAATAAAAATATAGTCTTGGCATTCCAATGTTAAAAACAAAATTTCTCTGAATATAATCTGTCAGAAAAAATATACAATGCCCTTTTCTACTCTGTTTTGTAGTATATACACCAACTCAATATGGTCTCTCATGTAAACTACAGAAATTCGAATTTTATCCGAATCGAAAAAATCTAAATATTATGTAGGTACACCAATGTTAAAGAAAAATTTCTCTGAATATAATCTGACAGAAAAAATATACAATGCTTTATTCTACTGTGTTTTAAAGTCTATACACCAAGTCAGTATGCTCTCTCATGTAAAATACCGAAATTCTAATTTTACCCGAATCAAAAAATCAAAATATTATGTAGGTACCCCAATGTTAAAAACAAAATTGCTCTGAATATAATCTGTCAGAAAAAATATACAATGCCCTATTCTACTTTTTTTTGGAGTATATACAGCAACTCTATATGCTCTTTCATGTAAAATACAGAAATTGTAATTTTACGCGAATCGAAATAAATCTAAATAATATCTAGGCACCCCAACGTTCAAAAAAAATGGCTCTGAATATAGTCTGTTAGAAAAAATGTACAATGCCTTATTCGACTTTGTTTTGGAGTATATACACCAACTCCATATGCTCTCTCATGTAAAATACAAAAATTCTAATTCTACCAGAATCGAATAAATATAAATATTGTCTAGGCACTCCAATGCTAAAAGCAAAATTGCTCTGAATATAATATGTCAGAGAAAATATACAATGCCCTATTCTACTCTGTTTTGTAGTTTATACACCAACTCAATATGCTCTCTCATGTAAAATACAGAAATTCTAATTTTACCCGAATCGAAAAAATCTAAATATTATTTAGGCAACCCAATGTTAAAAACAAAATTGCTGTGAATATAATCAGTCAGGAAAAATATACAATGCACAATTCTACTCTGTTTTAAAGTATATAAACCAGCTCCGTATGCTCTATCATGTAAAATACAGAAATTCTATATTTAAGTGAATCGAAAAATATCTAAATATTACCTAGGCACCCCCAAAGTTAAAAGGGAAATTGCTCTGAATATAATCTGTCAGAAAAAATACACAATGCCCTATTCTACTCTGTTTTGGAGTATATACACCAACTCTGTCTGCTCTCTGATGGAAAATACATAAATTCTGTATTTACGCGAATCGAAAAAAATCTAAGTATTATCTAGGCACCGCAATGTTAAAAACAAAATCGCTCTGAATATAATCTGTCAGAAAAAATATACAATGCCCTATTCCACTCTGTTTTGGAGTATATACACCAACTCCATATGCTCTCTCATGTAAAATACAGAAATTCTTTATTTATGCGAATTGAAAAAAATGTAAATATTATCTAGGCACCCCAATGTTAACAGCAAACTTTCTCTGAATATAATCTGTCAGAAAAAATATACAATGCCCTCTTCTATTCTGTTTTGTAGTATAAACACCAACTCAATATGCTCTGTCATTTAAAATACAGAAATTCTAATTCTACCCGAATCGAAAAAATCTAAATATTTTCTAGGCAACCCAATGTTAAAAGCAATATTTCTCTGAATATAATATGACAGAAAAAATATAAAATGCCCTTTCTTACTCTCTTTTGTAGTATATACACCACCTCAATATGCTCTCTCAGGTAAAATACAGAAATTCGAAATTTACGTGAATCGAAAAAAATCTAAATAATATCTATGCACCCCAAAGTTAAAAGAAAATGGCTCTGAATATAGTCTGTTAAAAAAAATATGCAATACCTTATTCTACTGTGTTTTACAGTATATAAACTAACTCAGTATGCTCCCTCATGTAAAATACCGAAATTCTAAATTTACACGAATCGAAAAAAATGTAAATAACATCTAGACGCCCAAAGTTAAAAGAAAATGGCTCTGAATATATTCTGTTAGAAAAAATATGCAATGATTTATTCTACTTTGTTTTGGTGTATATACAGCAACTCAGTATGCTCTCTCATGTAAAATAGAGAAATTCTAATTTTACGTGAATCTAAAAAAATCTAAATATTATCTAGGCACCTCAAAGTTTAAAGCAAAATTGCTCTGAATATCATCTATCAGAAAAAATATACCATGCCCTTTTGTACTTTGTTTTGGAGTATATGCAGCAACTCCATATGCGCTCTCATGTAAAATACCGAAATTCTATATTTAAGCGAATTGAAACAAATAGAAATAATATATAGGCATCCCAAAGTTAAAAGAAAATGGCTCTCAATATAGTCTGTTACAAAAAATATACAATGCCTTATTCTAATCTGTTTTGGAGTATATACACCAACTAAGGAAGCTCTCTCTTGTAAAATACCGAAATTCTAATTTTACACGAATCGAAAAAATCTAAATATTATCTAGGCACCCCAATGTTAGAAACAAAATTGCTCTGAATATAATCTGTCACAAAAAATATTCAATCCCCTATTCTACTCTGTTTTGGTGTATATACACCAACTCAGTATGCTCTCCCATGTAAAATAGAGAAATTCTAAATTTACGTGAATCTTTAAAAATCTAATTATCTAGGCACCCCAAAGTTAAAAGCAAAATTGCTCTGAATATAGTCTGTCAGAAAAAATATACAATGCCCTATTCTACTCTGTTTTGGAGTATATAAACCAACTCCATATGCTCTCTCATGTAAAATACAGGAATTCTATATTTAAGCGAATAGAGAAAACTCTAAATATTATCTAGGGACTCCAATGTTAAAAGCAAAATTTCTCTGAATATAATCTGTCAGAAAAAAATACAATGCCCTATTCTACTCTGTTTTGGTGTAAATACACCAACTCAGTATGCTCTCTCATGTGAAATACCGAAATTCTAATTTTACCCGAATCGAAAAAATCTAAATGTTATCTAGGTACCCGGAGATTAAAAGCAAAATTGCTCTGAATATAATCTGTGAGAAAAAATATACAATGCCCTTTTCTACTCTGTTTTGGAGTATATACACCAACTCAATATGCTCTCTCATGTAAAATATCGAAATTATTAATTTATGTGAATCGAAAAAATCTAAATATTATCCCGGCACCCCAATGTTGAAAACAAAATTGCTCTGAATATAATCTCTCAGAAAAAATATACAATGCCCTATTCTACTCAGTTTTGCAGTATATACAGCGACTCCATGTGCTCTCTCATGTAAAATACAGAAATTCTGTATTTAAGCGAATCGAAAAAAATCTAAATATTTTCTACGCAACACAATGTTAAATGGAAAACTGCTCTGCATATATTCTGTCATAAAAAATATACAATATCCTTTTCTACTCTGTTTTGGAGTATATACACCAACTCAATATGCTCTCTCAGGTAAAATACCGAAATTCTAATATTACGCGAATCGAATAAAGTCTAAATAATATCTACGCGCCCCAAAGTTAAAAGGAAATGGCTCTGAATATAGTCTGTTAGAGAAAATATACAATGCCGTATTCTACTGTGTTTTGGAGTATATACACCAACTCAGTATGCTCTCTCATGTAAAATACAGAAATTCTAATTTTACCCGAATCGAAGAAATATAAATATTATGTAGGTAACCCAATTTTAAAAATAAAATTGCTCTGAATATAATCTGTCAGAAAAAATATACAATGCCCTATTCTACTCGTTTTTGGAGTATATACATCAACTCAATATGCTCTGTCATATAAAATAAAGAAATTCTAATTTTTCCAGAATCGAAAAAATCTAAATATTATCTAGGCACCCCAATGTTAAAAACAAAATTGCTCTGAATATAATCTGTCAGAAAAAATATACAATGCCCTATTCTACTCTGTTTTGGAGTATATACAAAAACTGCATATGCTCTCTCAGGTAAAATACCGAAATTCTAATTTTACGTGAATCAAAAAAATCTAAATAATATCAAGGCACCCCAAAGTTAAAACAAAATGGCTCTGAATATAGTCTGTTAGAAAAAATATACAATAGCTTATTCTACTCTGTTTTGGAGTATATACACGAACTCAGTATGCTCTCTCATGTAAAATACATAAATTCTAATTTTACCCTAATCAAAAAAATCTAAATATTCTTTAGGCACCCCAATGTTAAAAACAAAACTGCTCTGAATATAATCTGTCAGAAAAAATATACAATGCCCTATTCTACTCTTTTTTGGAGTATATACACCAACTCCATGTGCTCTCTCATGTAAAATACATAAATTCTAATTTTACTCGAATTGAAAAAATGTAAATATTATCTAGGCACCCGAATGTTAAAAACAAACTGGCTCTGAATATAATCAGTCAGAAAAAATATACAATGCCCTATTCTACTCTGTTTTGGAGTATATAGACAAACTCCATATGCTCTCTCATGTAAAATACAGAAATTATATATTTAAGCGAATCGAAAAAAATCTAAATATTATCTAGGCACGCCAATGTTAAAAGAAAAAGTGCTCTGAATGTAATCTGTGAGAAAAAATATACAATGCTTTTTTCTACTCTGTTTTGTATTATATAAACCAACTCAATATGCTCTCTAAGGTAAAATGCCAAAATTCTAATTTTACACGAATCGAAAAAAACCTAAATAATATCTAGGCACCCCAAAGTTAAAAGAAAATGGCTCTGAATATAGTCTGTTAGAAAAAATATACAGTAGCTTATTCTACTGTGTTTTGGAGAATATACACCAACTCTGTATGCTCTCTCTTGTGAAATACAGAAATTCTAATTTGACGTGATTCGAAAAAAAATTAAATATTATCTAGGCACCCCAATGTTAAGAGCAAAATTGCTCTGAATACTATCTCTCAGAAAAAGTATACAATGCCCTTTTCTACTCTGTTTTGTTGTATATACACCAACTCAATATGCTCTCTCGTGGAAAATACAAAAATTATAATTTTACGTGAATCGAAAAAAATCTAAATAATATCTAGGCGCCCCAAAGTTAAACGAAAATGCCTCTGAATATAGTCTGTTAGAAAAAACATAAAATGCCTTATTCTACTTTGTTTTGGAGTCTATACACCAACTCAGTATTCTCTCTCATGTATAATACCGAAATTCTAAATTTACGTGAATCGAAAAAAAATCTAAATAATATCTAGGCACCCCAATGTTAAAAAAAAAATTGCTCTGAATATAGTCTGTCAGAAAAAATAAACAATGCCGTATTCTACTCTGTTTTGGAGTATTTGCCCCAACTTTATATGCTCTCTCATGTAAAATACAGAAATTCTATATTTAAGAGAATCGATAAAAATCTAAATATTATCTATGCACCCCAATGTTATAAGCAAAATTGCTCTGTATATAATCTGTCAGAGAAAATATACAATGCCCTTTCCTACTCTGTTTTGGAGTATATACACCAACTCAGTGTGCTCTCTTATGTAAAATAATGAAATTCTGATTTTGCCCAAATCGAATAAATATGAATATTATCTAGGCACCCCAATGTTAACAACAAAATTGCTCTGAATAAAATCTGTCAGAAAAAATATACAATGCCGTTTTCTACTCTTTTTTGGAGTATATACACCAACTCAATATGCTCCCTCATGTAAAATACAGAAATTGTAAATTTACGCAAATCGAAAGAAATCTAAATATTATCTAGGCACCCCAATGTTAAAAGAAAATGGCTCTGAATATAAACTGTCAGAAAAAATATACAATGCCCTTTTCTACTTTATTTTGGAGTATACACACCAATTCAATATGCTCTCTCATGGAAAATACCAAAATTCTAAATATACGGGAATCGAAGGAAATCTAATTATTATCTAGGCACCCCAATGTAAAATCCCAAATTTCTCGGAACAAAATCTGTCAGAGAAAATAAACTATGTCCTTTTCTACTCTGTTTTCGAGTATATACACCAACTCAATATGCTCTCTCATGTAAAATACCAAAATTATAAATTTACGCTAATCAAATGAAATCTAAATATTATCTAGGCTCCCCAATGTTAATAGGAAAATTGCTATGAATATAATATATCAGAAGAAATATACAATGCCTTTTCTACTCTGTTTAGGAGTATATACACCAACTCAATATTCTCTTTCATGTAAAATACCGAAAATCTAAATTCACTTGAATCGAAAAAAATCTAAGTATTATCAAGGCACCCCAATGTTAAAAGCAAAATTGCTCTAAATGTAATCTGTTCAGTAATAATATACAATGCCCTATTCGTCTCTGGTTTGGAGTATATACACCAAATCAATATGCTCTCTCATGTAAAATACCAAAATTCTAATTTTACGCATATTGAAAAAAATCTAAATATTATGTAGGAAAACCAATGTTAAAAGAAATTAGCTCTGAATATAATCTGTCAGAAAAAATATACAATGACTTTTTCTACTCTGTTTTGGAGTACATACACCAACTCACAATGCTCTCTTATATAAAATACCGAAATTCTAAATTGGCACTAATTGAATAAGATCTAAATATTATCTAGGCACCCCAAAGTTAAAAGAAAATGGCTCTGAATATAATCTTTCAGAAAAAATATACAATACTATTTTCTACTCTATTTTGGAGTATATACACCAATTCAATATGCTCTCTCATGTAAAATACCGAAATTGTAAATATACACGAATCGAAAAACATCTAAATATTATCTAGGCACCCCAATGTAAAAAGCAAAATTTCTCGGAACAAAGTCTGTGGGAGAAAATATACAGTGACCTTTTCTACTTTGTTTTAGAGTGTATACACCAACTCAATATGCTCTCTAATGTAAAATACAGAAATTCTAATTTCACACGAACAGAAACAAATCAAAATATTATCTAGGTACCCCATTGTTAAAAGCAAAATTGCTCTGAATATAATCTGTCAGAAAAAATACACAATGCCCTTTTCTACTCTGTTTTGGAGTATATACACCAATTCAATATGCTTTCTCATGTAAAATACAGAAATTCTAAATTTACGTGAATCCAAAAAAATCTAAATATTACCTAGGCACCCCAATGTTGAAAGCAAAATTGCTCTGAATATAGTCTGTCAGAAAAAATATACAATACCCTTTTCTACTTCGTTTTGGAGTATATACACAAACCCAATATGCTCTCTCATATAAAATACCGAAATTCTTATTATACGCGAATTGAAAAAAATCTAAATATTATCTAGACACCCCAATATTGAAAGAAAATGGCTCTGATTATAATCTGTCAGAAAAAATATACAATGCCCTTTTCTCCTCGGTTTTGGAGTATATGGACCAACTCAATATGCTCTCTCATGTAAAATACCGAAATTCTAAATTTACATTAATCAAATGAAATCTAAATATTATCTAGGCACCCCAATGGTAATAGCAAAATTGCTCTGCATGTATTTCGTCAGATAAAATATACAATGCCCTTTTCTACTCTGTTTTGGAATATATACACCAACTCAATATGCTCTCTCATGTAAAATACAGAAATTCTAATTTTACGAGAATCGAAAAAAATCTAAATATTATCTAGGCACCCCAAAGTTAAAAGAAAATGTCTCTGAATATATTCTGTCAAAAATAATACAATGCCCTTTTCTACTCTGTTTTGGAGTATATAAACCAACTCAATATACTCTCTCATGTAAAATACCGAAATTCTAAATTTACGCGAATCAAAAAAAATCTAAATATTATCTAGGCACCCCAATGTTAAAAGCAAAATTTTTCTCAATATAGTCTGTCAGAGAAAATATACAATGCCCTTTTCTACTTTGCTTTGTAGTATATACAGCAACTAAATATGCTCTCTCATGTAAAACACCGAAATTCTAATTTTACGCAAATCGAAGAAATTCTAAATATTATCTAGGCACCCCTAGGTTAAAAGAAAATGGCTATAAATATAATCTGTCAAAAAAATATACAATGTTTTATTCTACTCTGTTTTGGAGTATACACACCAACTCAATATGCTCTCTCATGTAAAATACCGAAATTCTGATTTTACGCCAATCGAAAAAAATCTAAATAATATGTAAGAACCCCAATGTAAAAAGCTAAACTTCTCTGAATATAATCTGTCAGAAAAAGTATACAATGCTCTTTTCCACTCTGTTTTGGAGTATATACACCAACTCAATATGCTCTCTCATGTAAAATACTGAAATTCTAATTTTACGTGAATCTAACAAACTCTAAATATTACCTAGGCACAGCAATGTTAAAAGCAAAATTGTTCTGAATATAATCTGTCAGAAAAAATATACAATGCCCTATTCTACTCTGTTTTGGGGTATATACACCAACTCAATATGCTCTCACATGGAAAATACCGAAATTCTAATTTACACGAATCGAAAAAAATGTAAATATAATCTAGGCACTCCAATGTTAAAAGCAAAATTTCTCTGGATATAGTCTGTCAGAAAAAATATTCAATGCCCTTTTCTGCACTGTTTTGGATTATATACTCCAACTCAATATGCTCTCTCATGTAGAATACCGAGATTCTAATTTTACGTGAATCGAAACAATCTAAATATTATCTAGGCACACCATTGTTAAAAGAAAAATTTCTCTGAATATAATCTGTCAGAAAAAATATACAATGCGCTATTCTACTTTGTTTTGGAGTATATACACCAAGTCAATATGCTCTCTCATGTAAAATACTGAAATTCTAATTTTACGCAAATCGAAAAAAATCTAAATATTATCTACGCACCCCAATGTTAACAACAAAATTGCTCTGAATATTATCTGTCAGAAAACATATAAAATGCGCTTTTCTACTCTGTTTTGGAGTATATACACCAACTCAATATGCTCTATTATTTAAAATATGGAAATTCTAAATTTACGCGAATCGTAAAAAATCTAAATATTATCTAGGCAACCCAATGTTAAAAGCAAATTTGCTCTGAGTATGATCTGTCAGAAATAATATACAATGCCCTATTCTACTCTGTTTTGGAGTATATACACCAATTCAATATGCTCTCTTGTGTAAAATACTGAAATTCTTAATTTACGCTAATCGAAAAAAATATAAATATTATCTAGGTACCCCAATGTTAAAAGCAAAATTGCTCTCAATATAATCTGTCAGAAAAAATATACAATGCCCTTTTCTACTGTGTTTTGGAGTGTATACACCAACTCAATATTCTCCCTCATGTAAATTACCCAAATCCTAACATTACTCTAAGTATCTCATAAAGTGCACAAGACCCCCTTGATGTTGTTTTTTATAACTAGGGGATTACAGATGACATTACTCACGATATGACTGCGGCTGTTTGCCGGTCCTGTGATAATGTTTCTAATATCCAGAGGAGAGGGGAATGTTTCTGCCCATAGGCAAATCCTCTGAATACGGCAAGACGAGTACACCGTGCTGTGATATTTTCACTAATGTAAACAAGAAAACAATTATATTGAATTAAATATTGCAAGGTGTTAACCCCCCCTATAATTTTCCTTGTAATTTCAAGGGGTTGAGGAGGACATTTTTGTCAAAATGGCGGAGGTGTAACTTCAGCTATTGTCTACTATATAATAAAAAAGGATAAAATTATTATTTACATATGATATGATTGCCAGTATCATATTACACCACATTTTCAAAACATCTGGGCCCCAGCAGCTGTGAGCATGGCAGCCAAGCGAGGGTGTCCCTATGCAACCAGGTTGGGCATTGCAGCTGCTACGGGCCCTTTGTGATTTGTCTGGGGGCTGCTTCGGGCCCTCTGGTGGTGGCTGTGGTAACAGCCACATAGCCAGAGGGTCTCTCAGCATCCAGGGAGGGCCTGGCGGCTGCTACTGTCACTCTGGCAGGGGCTATGGGCACAGCCACCTAACCAGGGGGTCCCTACGTAGCCAGGGTGGGGCTGGAAGCTGCTATAGGCCCTTTGGCGGGAGGTGTGGGGATATCCTGCTCTTCACAGGTACACAGTTTGCACCTATTTCTACATGTGTAGATTGTTTACATAATGGGCACATATTTGTACACATGTACATATAATATCACAATAAACATATATGTACATAATATGTGTACAATAAATATGTACTTTATACGTACCTAATATAGACAATATGTACTTTTTGGTGATATTATGTGATATCTACATATTATTGATTATATATCTTATTGTGATAATATGTATGTTACCACTGAAATTTTTAGAAGTGTACATAGAGTACACTTTATGTACCTATGCATTGTGTACACATTATGGAAATAAATAGGTACATATTTTACAGATTATGTACATTTTTTCTACATGTGTATTTTGTACACATATGTACAGCGGAGTAAATGTACAGACTATACCTATTTTATACATTTATTGTGATATGTCAATAAATGTACACATGAGTACATTCTGGGATATAATTTTTAGCATATTAGACAGGAATTACACCGGTGACCAAAGTGGGTTTACACCCAGGTGCGCACATAGTTTATACATGTACATGTTGTGCTTATTATGTACTCATGTACAGAATGTACATGTCTACATTATATATACATAGGTGTACGCAGCATACATAGTTACATACTGTGCACACATATGTACACGTGCATATATTGTACATCTGTACATAATGGGTACATGATGTACATGTGTACACATCATATCACAATAAATGTAAATATACATGTTTGCAATATGTACGTTTATATTATGTATTACGTTTATTGTGATTATATATGCTGTTGTGATATGATATCATTGTGACATTACAAATGTACATATTATACACATTATGTACCTATGCATTGTGCACAGATTATAGAAATAGAAAGGAACATTTTAAAGGTTATGTACATTTTATTTACTTGTGTATTGGGTACACAGAGTAAATGTACAGATCTTACTTACTTTATACATTTATTGTGATATGCCAATAAATGTACACATTATGAGTACATTCTGTGATATTACATTTAGAATATAAGATAGAAATTACTCTGGTTACCAAAGTGGGTGTAAACTTATGTGTGCACATATTTTGTACATGTACATACTGTGCATATTATGTACTTGTGTACAGAAGGTAAATATCTACATTATATGTATGTATGGGTACAGAGCGTACATATGTACATACTATGTACATATATCTACACCTGAATTTATTGTACATCCGTACATAATGGGTCCATGCTCTACATGTAAACACATCATCATACCACAATAAATGGTAATGTACATAATGTGTGAAATACGTACATTTATATTATGCATTACATGTGTATTGTGATTGTATATGCTGTTCTGATATCATTGTGATATTACAAATGTACATATTGTACACATTATGGACATACCTATTGTGTACATATTATGTACACATAAATGTACATATTGTACAGATTATGTATATTTATTGTACATCTGTATGGTGCACACATATGTACATCACAGTCAACGTACATATGGTACATATTCTGTGCATTGTTTGTAATATTTCAGTAAGAGTACACATTATAAGTATATTCTGGGATATGATTTTTAGTATGTTAGATAAAAATTACTTTCAATATCAAAGTGGGTATACACTTATGTGTGTCCATTTTGTGATATTATCCATCATATCCTGAGTAGGTGTTTCTCTCATTGTGAAAGCAGGTTTACACTCTCGGATTGCTCCAATATCAAGGCAAACTAAAACTCGTCTGTGATGTAGTTAATAATATCCTGAGGACAAAGGATGACCATACCCTGAATATCGCAGGATGTGTACACCACCACTGTAGTATTGTTTCTAATGTTCAAAAACGGAAAGGATATTACTCCAAATATCTCAGAAAGCACACAAGCCCCCCGTGATATTGTTTCTAATAACTAGAGAATTACAGATGACATTACCCACGACCTGACTGGGGCTGTACTCTGGTCCTGGAATATTGTTCCTAATATCCAGAGAAGGAGAGGAAAATGTTGCTGCCCATAGGGAAATACTCTTAATATGGCAAGAGGTGTACACCATGCTTTGATATGGTCACTAATGTAAGCGAGAAAACAATTACATTGAATTAAGCATTGCAAGGAATGAAACTCCCCTATGATTTTCATTCTAATGTCAATGGGGGTGAGGATGACATTTTTGTCAATATGGCAGAGGTGTAACTGGAGCTATTGCCTAATATACAAAAAAAACAGAATAAGATTATCATTTTTATATAATATGGTTGCCAGTATCATATTACACCAGATTTGCAAAATAGCTGGGCCTCAGCAGCTGTGGGCAGAGCCCACAAGCGAGGGGACCCCTAAGCAGCCAGGGTGGGCCTGGGGGCTGCTCTGGGCTTTTTGGTGGGGTCTGTGAGCACATAGACCCAGCCAGCGGTCCCCGAGCAGCCATGGTTGGCCTGGGGGCCGCTACGGGCACTCTGGCATGGGCTTTGGGCACAGACACCTAGTCAGGGGGTCCCTAAGCAGCCAGGGTGGGCATGGGGGCTGCTACAGGCATTCGAGCAGTGTTTGTGGGCACAGTCCAATTGCCAGGGGGTCTCTAAGCAGCCAGGCTGGGCCTGGGGGCTGCTATAAGGGGGGGCTTTGGTAATAGCGTGCTGTGCATCGGTACATAGTTTGCACCTATTACTACATGTGTAAATAGTTTTAATATCGGGCATATATATGTACATGCGTACATATGGAGTTATCACGATAAATTTATATTTACATAATATGTGCAAAACACATATGTACCTAATGCATACCTAATGTGTACAATATGTACTTTTTTGTAATATTAGACAATATATATTACTGTGATTATATATCTTATTGTGATTAAATATATTTTATCACTAATATTTTAAGGAATGTGCATAGTGTACACATTATATACCTATGTATTGTGTACACAATATAGAAATATATAGGTACATATTTTACAGATTATGTACACTTTTTCTACATGTGTATTGTGTACATCTATGCACAGCAGAGTAAATGTACAGACTGTACCTATTTTATACATTTCTTGTGATATGCCAATAAATGTACACATTATGAGTACATTCTAAAATATAATTTTTACCATATTAGAAATTACTCCATTGACCAAAGTGGGTGTACACCCAGGTGTGTACATAGTTTATACGTGTACATATTGTGCATATTAGGTACTCATGTACAAAATGTACATGTCAACATTATATGTATTTATGTGTACATAGTGTGCACATGCACATACTGTTCACACATATGTACATGTGCATATTTTGTACATGTGTACATAATGGGTACATGATGTGCATGTGTACACACCGTGATACCACAATAAATGTAAATGTACACGATGTGTGCAATATGTACATTTATATTATGTATTACTTGTGTATTGTGATTTTATATGCTGTTGTGATATGATATCATTGTAATATTACAATAAATGTACATATTGCACACATTTCATACATACCTATTGTGTACACATTATGTACCTGTAATTGCACATATTGTACAGATTATGTACGTTTTTGGTACATCTGTATTGTGTACACATATGTACATAACACTCTATGTACATATGGTATGTATTCTGCACATTGATTGTAACATCTCAATAAGTGTACACATTATGAGTATATTGTGATATATGATTTTTAGTATATTAGATAAAAATTTCTATATCAAAGTGGGTGTACACCCATGTGTGTCCATTTTTTGATATTATCCATCATATTTTAAGTAGGTATTACTCTCATTTTGAAAGCAAGTGTTCACTCTGTGATTGTTCCAATATCACAGGCAAAGTACAAGGCTTCTTTAATGTACTACCTAATATCCTGGGAACAAAAGATTATTATACCCTGAATATCGCAGGAAGTGTACACTACCACTGTAGTATCGTGTCTAATATCCAAAAACGGAAAAGATATTACTCCAAGTATCTGATAAAGCACACAAGACCCCCGTGATATTTTTTCTAATAACTAAGGGATTACAGATGACATTACTCACGATATGACTTGGGCTGTCCGCCGGTCCTGTGATATTGTTCCTAATATCCAGAGAACGAGAGAATAATGTTGCTGCCCATAGGCAAATCCTCTGAATAAGGCAAGAGGAGTACACTGTGCTCTGATATGGTCACTAATGTAAACAAGAAAACAATTATATTGAATTTAACATTGCAAGGGGTGAAACCCCCTTATGATTTCAATTCTAATGACCAGGGGTGTGAGGATGACATTTCTGTCAATATGGCAGAGGTGTAACTAGAACTATTGCCTAGTATATCAAAAACCAAAATAAAATCATTTCCATATGATATGGTCGCCAGCATCATATTACACCACATTTTCAAAATAGCCGGGCACAGCGCCCTAGCCAGGGGGTCCCTAAGCAGCCAGCGTCAGCCTGGGAGCTGTTACGGGCCCTCTGGCGGGGAACGTGGTTACAGCTCCCTAGCCAGGGGGTCTTTAAGCAGCCAGGGTGGGCCTTGGGGCTGCTACGAGGGGGGCTGTGGTAATAGCCTGTTCTGCACAGGTACATAGTTTTAATAATGAACACATATTTGTATAAGTGTACACATGGTGTTATGATAAATATATATGTACATATGTGCACAATACATATAGACCTAATGCGTACCTACTGTGAACAATATGTACTTTTTTGTGATATTACATGATATATATATATTACTGTGATTATATGCGTTATTTTGATTATATATATTTTATCACTGATATTTTAAGGAATGTGCATAGTGTACACATTATGTACCTATACATTGTTTACACATTATAGAAATATGTAGGTACATATTTTACCGAGTATGTACATTTTTTGTACATGTGCATTGTGTACACATATGTACAGCAGGGTAAATGTACAGATTGTACCTATTTTATACATTTATTGCACTATGCCAATAAATGTACACACTATTACTACATTCTGAATTATTATATTTTGTATATTAGATAGAAATTTCTCTGGTTACCAAAGTGGTTGTACACCCAGGTGTGTACATAGTTTATATGCGTACATATTGTGCATAGAATGTACTCGGGTACCGAAGGTACATATCTACATTATATGTACACATGTGTAGTGTACATATGTACATACTGTACCCACATATGTACACTTGCATATATTGTGCATCTGTACATAATGGGTACATGATGTACATGTTTACATATCATATCACAATAAATGTAAATGTACATGTTTGCAATATGTACATTTATGTTGATATTACATATTACATGTGTATTGTGATTTTATATGCAGTTGTGATTATATAACATTGTGATATTACAATAAATGTACATATTGTACACATTATGTGCATACCTATTGTGTGCACATTTTGTACATATATTCGTACAAATGATAGTTTATGTACATTTATTGTACATCTGTATTGTGTACATGTATGTACATCACAGTCAATGTACATATGTTAAATATTCTGTACATTGAGTGTAATATCCCAATAAGTGTACACATTATGAGTTTTTTCTGGGTTATGACATTTAGTATATTAGATAAAAATGACTTCCAATATCACAGTGGGTATATACCCATGTGTGTCCATTTTGTGATATTATCCATCATATCCTAAGTAGGTATTTCTCTCACAATGAAAGAAGGTGTACACTCTGTGATTGTTCCAATATTATAGGCAAAGTGCAACGCTTCTGCGATGTAGTTCCTAATATCCCAGGGACAGAGGATGAGTATACTCTTAATATCGCAGGAAGTGTACACCACCACTGTAGTATTGTTTCTAATATCCAGAAACTAAAAGGATATTACTCCAAATATCTCCAAAAGCACACGAGACCCCCGTTACATTGTTCTTAATAACTAGGGGATTACAGATGACATTGCTCACGATGTGACTGGCGCTGTAAGCCGGTCCTGTGATATTCTTCCTAATATCCAGATAAGGAGAGAAAAATGTTGCTGCCCATAGAGAAATATTCTGAATACTGCAAGAGATGTACACCGTGCTCTGATATGGTCACTAATGTAAACAAGAAAACAATTATATTGAATTAAACATTGCAAGGGGTGAAACCCTCCTATGCTTTCAATTCTAATGTCAATGGGGTGAGGATGACATTTTTGTCAATATGCCAAATGTGTAACTAGAACTATTGCCTAATATGTAAAGAACCACAATAACATTATCATTTCTGTGTGATATGGTTGCCAGTATCATATTACACCACATTTTCAAAATAGCCGGGCCCCAGCAGCTGTGGGCACAGCGCCCTAGGCAGGGGGTCCCTAAGCAGCCAGCGTGGGCCTGGTAGCTGTTATGGGCCCTCTGGCGGGGGCTGTGGGTACAGCCCCCTAGCCGGGGGTCTTTAAGCAGCCAGGGTGGGCATTGAGGCTGCTACGAGCAGAACTTTAGTAATAGCCTGCTGTGCATAGGTATGTAGTTTGCACCTATTTCTGCATGTGTACATTGTTTAAATAGTAGGCACATATTTGTATACGTGTACATACCGTGTTATCATGATACATATATATTTTCATAATATGTGCACTATACATATGTACCTAATACATACCTAATGTGTACAATACGTACTTTTTGGTGATATTACACGACATATATGTATTAGTGTGATTATATATCTTACTGTGATTATATATTTTATCACTGATATTTTAAGGAATGTGCATAGTGTACACATTATGTACCTATGCATTGTGTACACATTATAGAAATATATAGGTACATATTTTACAGATTATGTACATTTTTGTACATGTGCATTGTGTACACCTATGTACAGCAGAGTACATGTACAGATTGTGCGTATTTAATACATTTATCACAATACGACAATAAATGTACACACTATGACTACATTCTGGGATTTTATATTTAGTATATTAGATAGAAATCTCTCCGGTTACCAAAGTGGGTATACACCTATATGTGTACCTAGTATATACGTGTATATATTGTACATACTGTGTACTCCTGTACAGAAGGTACATATCTACATTATATGAGCATATGTGTAGTGTACATATGTACATACTGTGCACACTTATGTACACGTGTATATACCGCAAATCTGCACGTGTGCATGATGTACATGTGTACATATCATATCACAATAAATGTAAATGTATATAATGTGTGCAATATGTACATTTATATTGATATTATGTATTATATGTGTATTGTGATTATATATGCTGTTTTGATTATATGAAATCATTGTAATATTACAATATATTTACATATTGTACACATTATGTACATACCTACTGTGTACACATTATGTACATATCAATGTACATATTGTACAGATTATGTACATTTTTTGTACATCTGTATTGTGTACACATATGTACATCACAGTCAATGTACATATGGTACATATTTTGTACGTTGATTGTAATATCGCAATAAGTGTACACATTATGAGTATATTCTGGGATATGATTTATAGTATATAAGAAAAAAGTTACTTCCAATATCAATGTGGGTATACTCGCATGTGTGTCCATTTTGCTGTACCTTCTATTAATCTTTGACATTGAACATGATAGTGAGAGGTGGTTCTTTTCTCTAACAAGGTTTTCTGTTAATATAACTCAACTCTACTACCTTGTGGCCTCTGTATCTTCCATTGTAAATTGTAATTACCTATAAAAGAGAATATTTTGACATCACGCATCTACCTCTTGGATCCATCAGCCAGAGGCCTAAAATAAAAAAGACATTCACCCCACGAATGGTTATATAGTGGTTGACAACCCCACTTTCTTCTAGGTAAATAGTATCCTCTCTTTAACAGTAGCTACTTACAAGATTTGTGCATAAAGAATGTGACTTTTTTATCAGTATCTAGTTTATTCTTACATAAATTTCTAACATACTGAGAGAATATTCTGATCATTGGTTATGTACTATTTTAATTTAATTTTTTCCTCTCAAATTTTATCTTAACTGCATACTCTACCCTGTTTATAAGACTGTCCTATGGTTAAATTTAGTAGGTAGTAAATTATCCTGAGCACACAGAACAATTCTTTTTGTAATCAACTCTGAAACATCATTGAAAGAGCAAGGATATGGGAATTAGATTTATCTGGCTTTTCTTTCTGGTACTTACTTGCTCTCTGACCTTGGGCAACTTATGTATTGCTCTGAGTCTCATCTTCTTCATCTGTAAAATGATCATAGTAATACCTAATTCATATGCAGCTTGGAAATGTGTAATTTAGTGATTGATATAAAGTTCCTGATACAATTTCTGACAAAATAATAGACACCCCACGAGAGATAGCCATAACAATCAGAGTTTATATTCACATTAACTGGGATAAAATTGATCTGAAAATACAGCATAAAAAAGCAGCCAAAAATTCACAAGCATATATTTCGCTTGCCTTTTTATACAGAGCTGGAAAATTTCTCATCATTATCTCATCCATTGCCTGCAGCACGATCCTTCCAAAACTCCTCCTAAGACCGTCTGCCAAGGTGGAACACACTGAACCGCATGTGACTCTGCCTTTTCTGACTATTTTTGCAAGATTTTTCTCATAGAGTATTATTAACAGAAAATGGGGCTGTTATCAAGGTGACTAGGAATGGTGCATTCTCAGTTCAGGCTCTGATGGAATGTCTACTTGATCTGGTGCAACTCCCGCTGTGCTCTTGGCTTTCCTCACTTTTGTGGTTCCGAGAATGCAAATATTCTCCCATGGCTTCCTGATTTTGTCTTTCTCCATGAGGTCTCATTCAAGTATAAACATTCTCTTCAATTTTCTCAACTCATTTTATATTGTCTGAATAACCTTGATAATATTCCCTTTCCTAAAGCTATAGACCTTCTTTTTGTGTGTAAGAACAGATTACTCACAAATGTTTACTGTCCGCTAAACATTTATGTGTAATCGGTCCTTAATTCTACACACAAAATATCATCTCTACCAACATTTTACAACTATAGTCTTTCTATAGAGAACTATGAAAGGAACTTGCTCTAAAGGAGAAACTTCCAGAGCTAAACCAAGGGTCTGACAATTGTTAACAATATGTTATTCAGTAAAAATATTTTTTCAGTTAACAGAGAAGAATGCCATGGACAAAATGGCAAAACAGAACTTTTCAGCACTTATTCCTTCACAGAAACATCAATTTGAACAGCCATCCGTGCATCAAAGTGTCTTCAAAAGAGACAAGGAATCCAGGTGAGAGGTTATAGCACGTTTGTGGAGTAGAAAAATAAGAAAAACTGCATAAAATAGAGTATAAAAGAGAGTTTTATATTATCTGCATTACCCCGCCCCTAAACCTGGGTAGTGCAGCATGGAAAGAGATATTATGTATGTGCAGAGAGGAGAGCAAATGTAACACCTGACTTCAACATCAACTCCAATGCCAGGCACAATTCAGTGAACTCAACACCAGGCAGGTTTCTATAGCCACAGGCTATGGGACAGACCCTGTCAACCCAAGCTCCAGGCCTTCCCCTATGGCTCTAAGATCTAATGCCTCCAACCTCCATGGCTCCTATCGACATAGGCTCCAGGCCTTCGCCACAACCAGGCCATTTATGGCTTCCCCAGGCTCCACACTGGTTACTATAGACTCGTAAGTGCCTGGATAAACAAACCTCTACATCGACACAGTGGAATATTATTCAGCAATGAAAGCAATAATCTTTGAATGTGGCTTTTGTTGCAGAAAAAAAGCACGTGAGCTATGAAGCCATTAAAAGACATAGAGGAAACTCAAATACATACTACTAAGTGAAAGAAACCAATCTCAAATGACCACTTACTATATGAATCCAACTATATGACATTCTGGAAAAGGCAAAACTATAGAGACATCAAAACGTTCAGTGATTGCTGGGGGTTGAAAAGTGGGAAAGAATAAATGGGCAGAGCATAGAGGATGTTTAGGGCAATGAAACTACTCTGTGTGTTACTATAATGGTAGACACATGCCATTACACCCTTGTCAAAACTCACTGAATATACGACAGCAACAATGGTCCCTAATGTCAATTATAAACTATGGGTGACAGTGATAAGTCAATGTTGGTTCATCCATTGTAACAAATGTACCTCTCTAGTGAGGAAGGCTGATAGTGGAGGAGGCTGTGCATTTGGGGAGGTGGGAATGTAGGAACTCTCTGTACTTTCCACTATGCCTCACTATTCACTTTACACTGCCCTAAAAATAAAGCGTATTTGAAAAAAGATTGAGCTGTTGATATAAGCCCAATGTCTACTTTGACGTCCAGAAATGTTTCTTTTAAAACGCTAATACACCACTTCCTGGAAGAAAATATTTGTTAACAAATTCTTTTCTAGAACAATTATTTTTGTGGGTGTTCCTGTCACAACTATACATAAAAAACAGAATATGCAGCAACATCTTGATACTCTAAAAACACAATACCAAGAACGTTAAGAAAATCATTTCTAAATTTGATCTAAGCCAAAATGTGTAGAAGCAAAAGGGAAGAAAATTATTTCTGTATAATGAGATTATAGGTTGTTTCTCCAAACTCCTCTACAGTTTTCAGTATTTTCCAACTTCTATCATGGAGATATATAAATATAGAAGTAGATATGTAGATATATAGTCATTAGATATATATTTATATATAATAAATAAACAGATACCATTTTTATTATTTATTTATTTATTTATTTTTTGAGACGGAGTTTCGATCTTGTTTCCCAGGCTGGAGTGCAATGGCGCGATCTTGGCTCACCGCAACCTCCGCCTCCTGGGTTCAGGCAATTCTCCTGCCTCAGCCTCCTGAGTAGCTGGGATTACAGGCACGCGCCACCAAGCCCAGCTAATTTTTTGTATTTTTAGTAGAGACAGGGTTTCACCATGTTGACCAGGATGATCTCGATCTCTTGACCTCGTGATCCACCCGCCTCGGCCTCCCAAAGTGCTGGGATTACAGGCTTGAGCCACCGCGCCCGGCCTACAGATACCATTTTTAAAAGATATATTTATGTATTTTATATATTTATATAATATATACATGTTCATATATACATCATGTTATCACCATTATGGATATAAAGAAGGACATTAAAATAGTGAAAAGATTAAAATAAAATGTACCAAAATGGAAACAGTGTTTTAACTCTGCCTAGCTTTATGTGATTAAACAAGGTATTTTTCAAATCTATTTTTCTTTGCTTTCTAGAGGCTTTATCATAAATCTATATTTTTATATTTAAAAGCCTAATTTTTATTAAACAAATAAAAATTCAGCAACACTGTCTTTAGAACATTTTTTAAATCAACTTGAGCATGAAGAAAATGTTATGACTATGGTGGTGAGCATTTTGAAAGATTAGCAGAAGCAGGGATAATGTGACACTTAGCTGATCTTTCAAGGGAAGCTAGACAAATGACACTTTTCAAAAAGAAAATAGTCACTAGTGTTGAAACATGGTATTGCCAATATGATTAAGAAGGAAAGTGTCAACTGCTTCTGTGGAAAATCCTAACATTACCAAACGTAAGAAGGCAAGTACTTCAACAACAGAAATGAAAAATATCTTGATTCATTTATTTAACACTTTTTTAGAGTTTAATCCCAAAAAGTCTATTTTGAAGAAAAGAAAAAATCTTACTCGTGTATATTACCCTTTGCAGTGAACTGGCCAAATAAGTCTATCCAAGGTACGTTGAATACCGAGCATGCTGGAAACATTTTTATTGACATCATCTCTAATCCCTACAACAATAGTGCAAGGGAAGGTTTAACATCTTCTTTTTACAGAGAGGAAAGCTGAGGCTCAAAGAGGTATAGTAGCTCATTTAACATTACACATCTAATACGTGGTGGAGGTGGGACCTATACTTACATCTGTCAGACCTTAAAGTCTGTGTTCTTCTTTCTACCTCTCTGCCTCAGTCCAACAATTGGGATCTTTGCCATGATGGCTCACGAGTTCACGAGGCACTTTTCAGGAAGTTTTTGACTCAGACTTTATCACTCAGCAAGATACCTCAACTAATTTACAAAATGTGACTTGAAAAGCAGGTTGTAATTCCAAAAGCAAAAATCCAACCACAAAAGATAAAGTCTTAATCAGTAGAGCTTTACAGAAGGAAGTAATGTAGGTAGTAAGGGCACTTTCGGAAATGTCTGGAATCAGAGGAGTCGATGTATCACCTGTTAGAAATTGTACTCGCTTGGTAGCAAAATTTTCCTTGTGTTCACTTAAAATAATAGTCTTCTTGTTTTAAAACCAACGCACAGTCAGAGGGTGACTTGGATGTTTATTTTTTATTCTCTTTGCCTTCTTGTTTTAAGAATGGATTTTTCCTAAATTCTAATTATTATTGTAACTTACATAAGTGCAGCCGATTTTGCTTTTAAGGATAAAACTACATTTAAGTAGCTTTGTCTGGATGATCAAAACCAGGCCCTGAAGAAGTGAGTTCCTAAAGGGTAGGAACTTTGCTTATGTCTATATCTCAGTTGTGTTAAACAGAATAACTGGCGCAAATTAGCAAATGATGCACTGAGGAATCATAGAACAAAAGACTTTATGAAGAACTAAGTTTCAGATTCAGGGTGACGCTAAGGAGCTAGTGTACCAGAGGATGGTATGCCTTCTGCAATCACAAAAGCAGCATTCAGTCTGATCTGGGCTCTAAGAAGTGCTCCTTGAGACCTGAAATTTTATCCTAACACTGCCACTAACAGGTTAAGTCAGAAAGAGTTCACTTCCCAGAGCTTTCGATTTCTGGTTTCCAAATCAGCACAATGAGAAACTGAAAAGAAGGAAAGAGGAAAAAAAGAGAGGGTCAGAGATCCCTCCTGCTTGTACAATGCCATGATTTGGACACAGGGTTTGGGCAACCATGGCCCATCCACCAATTCCTGCCTGTCGTCTCTTGTCAGACAGCTCATGAGCCACGAATGTGAAAGAATTCAAATAAGTAACAATATTTTGGGACATGTCAACAATTATATAAAATGCAATTTTCAGTTCTCATAAAAGTACTTTGGAACTCAGCCCCACTCCTTTATTACCCATTTCTATGGCTGCTTTCACACCACAACCACAGAGATAAGTAGCTGTGACAGAGACCATATGGGCTGCCAAGCCTAAAATATTTACTGCCTAGACCTTTCCAGAAAAAAAAAAAGGGATTGCTGATCTTTTACACAGACAATCAAGC
This sequence comes from Callithrix jacchus, assembly GCF_049354715.1. Classification (NCBI taxonomy): domain Eukaryota; kingdom Metazoa; phylum Chordata; class Mammalia; order Primates; family Cebidae; genus Callithrix; species Callithrix jacchus. The sequence continues at coordinate 167,286,578 of NC_133506.1, read as the reverse complement.
AAGCGATCACCTGAGAACATTAAAATCTGTGTCTAGGACAAATGGGGCCTATATAAACTAGGGAATAATCTTCCCCACTACTTATGCAAGGACATTCACCCTTGAGAGAGCAGGCTACATGGCTTGGCAGCACTACTGCCACCAGTCCAGACTTCCCCTCACCTGTGCCCTATAAGTGACCAGCATTTCTAGGCATCCGTGGAGCAGCGGGGTGCATTCTCATGGCTGGCCCCACACCTTCCCTTCCTCCTGCTTCCTCACATTCTATTTTCTGAGTGGTTGTCAAAGGAACGCTGAATTTTGCTGTCACTTTTTCAGACCCCAATTCCACTTATGACAGTCTTGGTACCAGGAAGCATTCCAAGCTCCTATCTCATCACCACAACCGCCTGCTTCTCACTTAGTCCAGACGAGCTTGCCACAGTGCACTTGCTTTTTAATCGCTCTCTCTCTTCTTGCCTTCACCTCCTCTCCCTCCCTCTCTCCCTGGCTCTTTCTGTCACACGGGTGTATGCACATACACAAGTTCCGATTAGATAAAAGAAGAAACACTTTTTAAGTTTCTTTCTAGGCCTAATAGAAAATTCTTTTTTTTTTTTTTTACAAAAACAGAGCTGTTTTTTTCCATTGCAAAAGTGTGGGTGTCCTTCCTTTTGGAGAGTAACAATCATGTTCTACATGGCCTTCTGACACATTGCATGTTGTACATATGTGTGTGTGCACATGTGCATATAAGTGTTAGAGTATGTGTGTGTAACAGGGAGGAAAGAGATGAAGGAGAGTGTGTATGTGCATGTTGGTTCATATGAGTGTGAGTGTGTGCATGCACGTCCTGTGTGTGTGCACATGTGTATGAGCATGCTTGTATTTGCGTATGAGAATGTGCATGTGAGAGAGAAAGAAAGAATGCGTGTATGTGTGTGTATAGCAGGGAAGAAGGGGATGAAGGAGAGTATGCTAAAAAGAGAACACCTCAGAACAGTCAAATAAAAGATTCCATATCAACATCATATCTTGTTAAAATACAGGATTCCCAAGTCAGTCACCTTCAAGCTGGAAGCCTGGAGTGTAAAAAGAGTGGGTGTTCTTCTCTGACAACTTATTGTCTAAGACAATTTTATGATCAAAAATATATTCGAATAAAAGTACCTGAGAAAAGTACATAAAGAGAATATAGCAAAATGTTAACAATGGTTTTCTTTGGGTGAGAGGAAGAAGAGGCAGGTTGTAGTTGATCTGTTTCTTTCAGTTCAACTATTCTGCATTCCTCACTTTTAAATTTTGGATATTAAGCTGGAGAGAAAGAACATGAATATAAAGATGAATTCGCTGAATGGAGCAACGAATGCTGAGTTAGCCAAAAATGTATGGCTACCTTCTATATCTAATTATCTGAGGGGAAATCAGAAAACACCACTTTCAGAACATTTTTTTTTTTTTTATAAATGAAGTTTCGCTCTTGTTGCCCAAGCTGGAGTGCAATGGCACAATCTCGGCTCACCGCAGCCTCCGCCTTTTGGGTTCAGGCAATTCTCCTTCCTCAGCCTCCCGAGTAGCTGGGATTACAGGCACGCACCACCATGCCCAGCTAATTTTTTGTATTTTTAGCAGAGACAGGGTTTCACAATGTTGACCAGGATGGTCTCGATCTCTTGATCTTGTGATCCACCCACCTCGGCCTCCCAAAGTGCTGGGATTACAGGCTTGAGCCACCGCGCCCAGCCAGAAATTTTTTAAAATGTGTTTTACGTTATTTTCCCTTTCAGCCTAAGGACTAAAAATTGAACACAACTGGATCTGCGCCATTGCCTCAAAGATTCTTAGCCTAGTTCAAGATCCATTGTCTGGACACTCCTGCTTTTTAGACAGAAAACAGGGCTAAATTTTTATTGACTTCCAAATACACAGACCCACAGATTTGTCACAGTAGCCTCTCTCTCTCACCCTGTCTCTGTCCGTCTGAGTCTCTCTTTCTTTCTCTCTCTCTTCCCTCACATCATCCCCAAATCAGAATGCATATATAAAAATTTGATTAACTGAAACATAGAATGATCAAGATTTTACTACGAGAGAAATACACAGACATCAGCTAAGATGTTTGGTTGAATACCTGCATATGCCTTCACTCCATCATTAAACCACATTAACACGGGATGATTAAAAATAAATAAACCAACAAAGATAAAAAGAAAATAAAGACAATCCCTTCAGCATATAGAAAACTGGCAAGCAGAAGCTGTCAGTGACACCTGACAGAAGACCCAGAGATGCTAAATCCCAAGCCAGTGGCAGGAAGGCAACCAGGATCCCCAAGGGTTCAAGAGTTGGCAGCTAAATTTACTTAGGGAATTTATGTTTCAGTAGTAGGTAGATCCCAGATCCTCTCCCTAGAATGGGGGACTGCATCCCTCGGTGGTGGCAGGGTGGAGGTTTCCTCTCTATAGGGCAAAATTTGGTGTCTTTAGGCAGGAGCTCTCTAGACACAAGTGCTTAAATGTACACACTGAACACTGAGATCCTCCAGGTTTTCCTACCACTGAGTTCCAATGAGGGTGGCAGATACACTTGGTCAGAAGTTAAGATGATTTTTCTCTAGAGGGAATCTGTCTTGCTCAAGAAGAAAAGGTCTGACCCAGCAACACCACCACCCACAAAATGTTACAATCACAGAACTTCCATCAGCTTTTAGCTTTTCAGTGCTCCATTTTTTTCTAACAGACACAGACAGCTACGGGTCACCAGGCATCTGAGCAAAGCTTCTAACATGAATGGCCGAGACCAGAGCAAGAAGACACATAAATGCAGCCTGAATGAGGACTGTGCTAGGAGATAAGACCTTCTGAAACCCATATGAATGTTCTCGAAGAGATAAAAGTGTTACCATTTTCATGAAACAAGAACCAAATTTAAAGAAAAAGTAAACGCTTAGAAATTAAAAATATGACAGCAGAACTTGTGAAAAATTCTTGTTAGAATAGTAAGACAACAAAGTTGAGTAGATGAACCTTATATCTTCCAGAAATAGCGATAAGAAAAAAGTTGAAATCCGGAAGAAAATTTGAACAGGTTCAACACTAAAATGATCAGAATTCCAAAGATAGAAATAGAGACAGACAGAGAGAGAGAAAAAAGAACAGACACACGCAGCAAATAAGAAAGAGAGAGAGAAACCCTAACACAGTAATTGCTGGAGACTACAACACCCAACTTTCAGCACTGGACAGATCTTCCAGACAGAAAACCAACCAATCAACATGAAATTTAATCTTTACTACAGACCAAATGGAACTGATATTCAAGGAACATTTCATCCAATGACTGCAGAATACACATTTTTTCAACTCAACACATAGATCATTCATAAGTATAGAAGATACCTTAGGTCACAAAGCAAATGCAATCACATTTGAAATCAGGACTAAGAAATTCATTCAAAACCATACACTTACATGGAAACTGAGTAACTTGCTCCTGAATGACTTCTGGGTAAATAATGACATTAAGGCAGAAATCAAGAAGTTTAAGAAGTTCTTTGAAAGTAATGAGAACAAAGGTACAACTTACCAGAGTTTCTGGGATGCAGCTAGTCAAGTAGCGTTGAGAGAAATTTATAGTACTAAATGCTCACATCAAGAAGTGAGAACTCGGGACAGCTGCGGTGACTCACTCTTGTAATCTCAGCACTTTTGGAGGCCAAGGCGGGCAGATTACAAGGTCAGGAGTTTGAGACCAGCCTGAACAACATGGTGAAACCCCATTCTACTCAAAATACAAAAATTAGCTGGTGTTGTGGCACATACCTGTAATCCCAGGTACTCAGGAGGCTGAGGCAGGAGAACTGCTTGAACCCAGGAGATAAATGTTGCAGTGAGCCCATATCACACCACTGCACTCCAGCCTGGTTGAGAGAACAACACTCCATCTCAAAAACAAAATTGAGATCTCAAGTTAACTACCCAACATCACAATTAAAAGAATTAGAAACCCAAGAGCAAAGAACACCCTCAAAGCTATGCTGAATGGGAGTGGGGAGAGAGGGCATCTTTATCTTGTGCCAATTTTTAAGGGGAATGCTTTCAGCTTTTGTCCATTTAGTATGATGCTGGCTGTGGTTTTGTCACATGTGGCTCTTATTATTTTGAGGTATGTTCCTTCAATACCTGGTTTATTGAGAGTTTTTAACACACATGAAAGTTGAATTTTATCAAAAGCTGTTTTTGCATCCATTGAGATAATCATGTGGGTAATTTTTTTTCTTTAGTTCTGTTTATGTGACGATGACATTGATCAATTTGCATATGTTAAACCAAACTTGCATCTCAGGGAGGGTGGTTGTGACCAGGAATTTATCAGTTTCTTCTAGATTTCTCAATTTTTTCAGGTTCAGTGGCTCACATCTGCAATCCCAGAACTTTGGGAGGTCAAGGTGGGTTGATCACCTGAGATTGGGAGTTCAAGACCAGCTGGATCAACATGGAGAAACCCCATGTCTACTAAAAATACACAATTAACCAGACATGGTGGCACATGCATGTCATCCCAGCTACTCAGGAAGCTGAGGCAGGAGAATAGCTTGAACTCAGGAGGCAGAGGTTGCACTAAGCCGAGATCTCACCATTGCCCTCCAGCCTGAGCAACAAGCACAAAACTTCATCTCAAAATTAAAGAAAAAATAGTCCCTACAGTTGTAGATAATATTCTCCGAGGGTGGTTTGTATTTCTGTGGGGTCAGTGGTAATATTGCCCTTATTGTTTTTGATGGTGTTTATTTGAATCTCTTCCCTTTCTCCTTCATTGGTCTAGCTTCAAGTTTATTATTTTTTAACCAGTATGATTTTAATAGACCAGTTACTGGGTAGTAAATTGAAACATACAGAGTGCCATCTCCAAGAGCAGTCATGATTTCATTTGGGTTCTTGAAAAATGTTAAGAAGCAGGTTGAGTTTTATTATTTTTTTCAGAAAACCAGCTTTTGAAAAATTTATGTGGAACCAAATCCGCCAAGGCAATCCTAAGCACGAAGAGCAAAGCTGGAATCGACATGCTACCAGACTTCAAACTGCATTACAGGGCTACAGGAAACAACAGGATAGTACTGGTACAAAAACAAACACATAGACTAATGGAACAGAATAGAGAATCCAGAAACAAAACCATGCTTCTACAACTATCTGATCTTTGGCAAACTTAACAAAAACCAGCAAGGGGGAAAAGATTCTCCCTATTCAATAAACGATGCCAGGATAACAGGATAGCCATATGCAAAAGACTGAAACTAGACCCCTTCTTTACATTACATACAAAAATTTGCTCATGATAGATTAAACACTGATATGTAAAACCAAAAACTATAAAAGCTCTGCAAGACACGAGACAATGCCATTCAAAACATAAGCACAGGCAAAGATTTCATCATGAACGTGCCAAAAGAAAAGGTAACAAAAGCAAAATTGAAAACTGGGGTCAAATTAAAATGAGAAACTTTCACACAGCAAAATAAACTATCAACAGAGAAAACTGACAACCTACAGAATGTGAGAAAATGTTTGTAAACTATGCATTTCACAAAAATCTTATATCAAATATCGGTAGGGAAATTAAATTTACAAGAGGAAAACAACCCATAAAAAGGTGGGCAAAGAACATAAACAGACACTTTTAAAACAAGACATATATGCAACAAGCAATCATATTAAAAAAGCTCAACGTCACTGATTATTAGAGAAATGCAAATGAAAATTATAATAAGATACCATCTCACACCAGTCATAATGGCAATTATTAAAGCAAAAAAAAACAACACACATACTGGCAAGGTTAGAGAGAAAAACAACACTTACACACTGTATTCGGGAATGCAAATTAGTTCTGCCATTGTGAAAAAGTGTCATGATTCCTCAAAGACCTAAAGAGTGAAATACCATTTGATTCAGCAAACCTAGTAATGGGTTACTAGGTATGTACCCAAAGGAATATAAATCCTTCTGTTATAGAGACATGTGCACGCATATGTCCATGGCAGCACTGTTCACAATAGCAAAAATATGGAATCAAGCTAAATGCCCATCAATGGTAGACTGGATAAAGAAAATGTGGTACATATACAACAAAAAACACTAGGCAGCCACAAAAGAATGCGATCATGTTCTCTTCAGGGACATAGATGAAGCTGGAGACTATTATTCTTAGCAAACTAACGCAGGAACACAAAATCCAAATACCAGATATTTTCACTTGCAAGTGGGAGCTTAATGAGGAGAACACAGGAACATACAACAGGCAGAAGAACAACACACACTAGAGCCTTTCAGAGAGTGGAGAATGAGAGAAGGAAGAAGATCAGGAAAAACAACTAAATGGGACTAGGCTTAATACTGGAGTAATGAAATGATCTGTATAATAAACCTCATGACAGACATTACCTAAATAACAAACCTGTGCTTGAACCTTTGAACTTAAATAAAAGTTAAAAAAAAAGGCAACTTCTCAAGTTCAATAACATAACCTCCTAGGTTTAAACACATGAACACAAACTCACACCAAGGAACATTGTCTTGAAAATCTGCAATATATGACAAAGGAAAACAGCTCTCCTAAGTTTTCAGAAAAGTTTTTTAAAAAACAGTATTTACAAAGAATCAGAAATCAGAATGATTTCAGGCTTCTCAACAGCACTACCAGAAGCTGGGAAATAATGAAGTGGTATCTTTAAAACTTGAATGGGAAATTATTTTCAATCAAAAATTCTATGCCCCACCAGTCATGTAAGTGTAAGAAGAAATAAAGTCATATTTCAGAACAATTTGCTTCAGTGTATCCTTGCTTGAATAAGTTACTGGAGGATACAGTCCACAAACAAGAGATTCAGGGCACGGGGCAGTGCAAAACAACAGAGTGGGTTTGTATTTGTATTGAAAAGACAGCAGCATTCGAGAGTTAGGGAATACTGGAGGAGGAGTTTTCTCCAGCATCCCTGGAGCCCACACCTCTCATTTCCACATTCCTATGTCCCATTGCTGCCCATGAATTCTGATCACCTATTCCTTTGATAGAGGTATTTCTCTCACCGATTAGTTGTAGTCGAGTGGTTCTTTCTTGGGCTACAGGAGGAAATCTATTGCTTTTCATTAAACATCAATTTGATTAACCTGGGCTTAAGGTCAGCATTATGCCATCAGCTGTACGTTCTTGGGAAGACATCTACTCACAAACTGGTTAAAGAACGTGGCCCTCCTACCTCTGACTTCTGTGATTCTAAGCAAGCTATTTAGCACCCTCTCATCTGTGAAACAAACATAAAGTTCTTATCTTGGGCTCCACAAACAGAAAGTGTTGAACAAGAACAGTTTCTTCTCCTCCAAGGCCAGACCATATGGAGGACCCTAAGATAGCCACAGTCTTGGTCAGTAGGACAAACACAAGGTTCAAATTGCACCGTTAAAACTGTGGCCAAACGTTTGCTCTGCCTCTGAGTCACTCACTGTCATAAGGCTCTATCGGTTCCGATTCCAGATAGAAAGTGGGCTTTTGTTGGTTTTTGTTGTGTTTTTCAAGAGATGGAGTCACCCAGGCTGGAGTACAGTGGCATGACCATAGCTCACTGCAGCCCCAAACTCCTGAGCTCAAGTGACCTTTCTGCCATGGCCTCCTGACAGAAGCTGGGCCAACAGGGCAGCAGGTATGCATCCCCACACCCAGTAATTTTTTTTTAGAGATGGGGTACCGCTATGTTGCCCAGACTGCTCTCAAATTCCTGGCCTGAAGCAATTTTCCCATATTAGCCTCCTAAATTTCTAGGATTACAGGTGTGAGCCACTGTGCCCAACAGGTGTTCTTAAATGCAATTTCCACACTGCTATTCTGAAGAAGGGCAAGAAGCAAAGAGTCCCTCCTTGAAACATAGAAAATAAAAGCATTCACTATTAAGTGGAGGCAGAGTTGATGATCAGCCAAAACTACTTCAACTGTAATCCAGAAGTCCCATTGATACAGGAGTTCTAAAGAAATTATTTAGTCAGAGATTGAAAGTAAGGAATTCTTTGGTAAGGTTTCCCTTTGAATAAAAAGCAGCCCCAAAACCATTTCTAACAAAGAGCGGCCTGTAAAATCGAGCTGCAGATATAGACAAGCAAGCTGGAAGCTTGCACAGGCGAATGCCAGCAGCTGTAACAATAGGAGGCTACTTGGGTGCCAGGCATGCTCAACCTGACGGCTTCATCTTCCTTTTTCTTTATCAACCACAAGTGCAGTAAGGGACAGACAACATGCACTGGCCAAGTAGAAAACCTATATGCATAAGAAGATTCGGGTGGATAGCCAGCTTCTTCACGAGCTATGTAAAGCTCTCACCTGGTCCAACCCATATTTGGACCCTATGTAAATCAAACACCACCTCCTCAACAAGTCTATAAAACCTTGTGCAGTTCACCAGAAAACACTCTCAGAAGCCCCTCTCTCTCTCTGCAGAAGAGAGAGATGTTCTCTTTTCTTCTTTTGCCTGTAAAACCTCCATTCTTAACCTCACTCCATGTGTATTCACGTCCTTGATTTTCTTGACATGAGGCAATGTACCTTGGGTATTACCTCAGATGGACAATGCTGCTTCATCATAGTTCTGTTTTGTTCAGGTTGTGGGACAAACGGCTCCTTTCCTCTGCAACCTCAGCTCAACCTTACTCAGGCCTCCTTCCAGCAGAATCACAGAGCCAAATGAAACCCCTTAAGTCTTCTTTTAAATTGGCAGCCGCTCCAAAGAAAGCAGCATGATGAGTTTCAGGTGGCCCGGGGTGGGGGCAGTGCTACTCTGGCTTCTCCGTGCTCAGTCCCTCTCAGTTCAAAAGCGCACCACGTGGAGCAATAGAACACCTGCTCATCTGAGTTTTAAAAATAGTGGGAGGAAAAGCGCTGTCTTCATGCTTATTTCCCTGGCAGAGGGGAGGTCATAAAACACTAATTTCTAAGCAGTGGACCAGAGTTTTACTGATCTCTTCTGTTACTTACTCATGTTTACCCAGAGAAACCACATCACAAATCTGAGTCTCCTCTGGCAAGAGAAGGAATCGGATTCATGATTCTCTCAGCCCCCTTTCCACAGTGGAGTTCTGACTCCACTTCTAAAATACTTTTCTGCAAGCCTCTGTACCTCATAAATGTTTTACTATACTCGAGACAGCAAAGGGAAGCACAGATTAGCTACTGTTTTCAGAAGAGTGGAAACATGCTGTCTTCTCCACGTTTGGCATTGGAGTCAAAGATCAATCGCCAAACAGTAGTTGTCAAGAATCCTTTCATTTACAATCAGGTTCTAGACTTTTCAAATGGTGTGGGCAAGAACCAGTTTTGCCAGAATAGGTTATTATCTACCTCTTACCTTTATAGGACAGGACTAAAAATTCTCTTTTTTAAGACAGAGTCTTGCTCTGTTCCCGAGGCTGGAGTGCAGTGGCATGATCTCGGCTCACTACAACTTCTGCCTCTGAGGTTGAAGTGATTTTCCTGCCTAAGCCTCCTGAGTAGCTGGAATTACAGGGGCCCACCACTACACTCAGCTAATTTTTGAATTTTTAGTAGAGACAGTGTCTCCCCATGTTTGCCAGGGTAGTCTCCAAAGCCTGACCTTATGATCTGCCTACCTGAGCTGCCCAAAGTACTGGGATTACAGATGTGAGCCACCACGCTGGGCATTTTTTTTAATTACACTGAAGACTTTTGAAAGGGTTGTGTGTTGTATGAACTCCCTCCTCACCCAATTCTCATGGATGGGAAAATGCTGCTGCTTCATTTTAAAGCTAATGAACTGCCTGAACAGGAACTTCTATTTAACAATTCAAGCTGATTAGCTCACGTCCCTGAAGGCTGGAGAACACGGGAACTGCTATCCCATCTGAATACAATCCAAAAGCAAAAGGCTGTGGCCAAGTTGAAATAATGGGGCAGATAGAAGCGATAAAGACTGGAGCTGGGAGTGGCCCGTACTTCAAGTTAAGCCAAACAAAGGTGTTTGCATGTTTTATATGGGTCAAATAGGAATTCCATAATAGAGAAAACCATTGATTTTAAGGAGGACGCTGCCCTGAAAAGCTTCCTGCCAGGGGTAAGGAAGAGGCTGCCCAGGACCCCCAGAGGCAGGTGGTAGGAGGGCTCTTAGTGGCTTCCTAGAAACTGTATTACCTGAGGTAGTGAACTGCTGTCAGAGATCCCTACCAGGAGAATTTCTCAGGAACGCATGAGAAAGGGCCCAAAACTGCATGACTGCTCCTAAAATGTGACACCATAATACAGCTGAACTATTCAATAAGGCCCTATCTGTTCCTCTGTCTCTCCTTTCTCCCTGCCCCTATCCAACCCTAGAAGAGCCAGAAAGCACTGCTAAGAAGTGAGGGTGGGTGGTCATAAACAAACACACTGCCCTCCTTTCCCTTCCCACTGTGGGTTTCTCAGGCTGAGGCTGTCACAGAGGAGGAGGGATGAAAATTGTTTTCGTTGATATTTTATCATGAACATTTATGAACGTACAGCAAAGTTGAAAAAACTTTACAGTGAACACTTTAACTGTATTATCACCAACTTGGAGTCTTGTTTTATCTCATGTCCATCCATAGATCCATCTTTCTATCCATCCAGTAATCCATTACAGGTTTTAGGCATTTTAAAGTAAATTGCAGATATCAGTAACTCAACGTGCATTAACTAGAATTTGGTACCTTTTTTTTCCTTTTGGTGTAAAGTTTACAAATGATGAAATGCAAAAATTTTAAGTATGTATTTACCGAATTTTGACAAAAGTATACATATGTGTAACCCAAAACTCTATCAATTAAAGAACATTACTATAATCCCTGATATGGTTTGGCTGTGTCCTCACCCAAATCTCTTCTTGAATTGTAGCTCCCAGAATTCCCACGTGTTGTGGGAGGGACCTGGTGGGAGAGAATTTAATCATGGTGACAGTTTCCCCCATACTGTTCTTGTGATAGTGAATAAGTCTCACAAGAGCTGATGCTTCTATAAGAGGAAAGCCCTTTTGCTTGTTTCTCATTTCTCTCTTGTCTGCCACCATGTAAGATGTCCCTTTGACTTTCTGCCGTGATGATGAGGCCTCCCCAGCCAGGTGCAACTGTGAGTCCCTTAAACCTTTTTTGAATAAAGTACCCAGTATCAGGTATGTCTTTATCAGCAGTGAAAAAACGGACTAATACAATCCCAGAAAGTTTCCTCATGACTTGTCTCAGTCTCCAGCTCTGTACCCTTGGATTTTTTTCATCGTAGACTAAGTTTTTCAACTTTAGAAATTCCACGTAACTTGAATCATGTTGTGATAACCCTATATATAAGGCTCCCTTCAGTCCACAAAATAATTTTTATATTTATCAGTCAGGTTACACATATCAGTATCTCTTTCATTTTTATTGCTGAGTAGTATTTCATGCTATGAAATAACGTAGTTCGCTACCTGATCCTCTATTTGTGGTCACCAGAAACATTTTCAACTTTTGATTATTATGAGTAAAGCAATTGTGGTCTTCTATAAGTATTTTTATTAACATGTATTTTCACTAATTGGGGTAGATTCCTAACTCGGACATTTATTATAGATGAGATGTATATTCGTTCTATAAGAAAATTCCAGAAATTTGACAAAGTAGTTGTACTGTTTTATAGTCCCATTAGCAATAGTTATAGTTGTGCTGTATTCTTGCCAACATTTGGTGTTTAGTCTTTCCCAACCTAGTTATTTTGTGGGGTGTGTAGTAGTATCTCACTGTGGTTTTAATCTGCATTTCCTTGATGTTAACCATTTTGTCCCACTTGTATATTATCTTTGCAAAGTGGCTCCTCAAATTTTTCCCCTTCTAAACAGTAATTGTTATCTTTTTTTCTTTTAGTTGTTCTGTCATCCAGGCTGGAAGGCAATGGTGCAATCTTGGCTCACAACAGCCTCTGCTTCCTGGGCTCAAGCGATCCTCCCACCTCAGTCTCCCAATTAGCTGATACCAGGCTAACTTTTTGTATTGATATTAGCCAACATACAAGGCTAATTTTTTGTACTTATACTAGGTGTCAGGGTCTCACCATGTTGCCCAGACTAGTATCAAACTCCTGGCCTTAAGCCATTCATCCTCCTCGGCCTCCCAAAGTACTGGCACTACAGGTGTGAGCCACTGTGCCCAGCCTTATTTTCAGGTTATAAAACTGCTTTCTATATTCTGGAAATCAGGCTCTTTACTGAAAATAGATTTATGACCATTTTCTGTCAGGCTGTGGCTTACATATTCTTTTGTTTAATGTATCTTTTAATTTTCCCCAGACACATTTTCTGCAAAATTTGTGTTAGTTTTTGTTGTATTTTTCAGATACTTTGTTCATTTCATCTAAGTTGCAGAATTTGTCACCATGACGTTGTTTATGATAGTCTCTTATTATCCTTTTCAGGTCTGCAGGATCTGTAGTGATAGTTTCACTTCGCTTTCACTTCTGATATGGATACTGACCATTTGTGTTTCCTCTCTTTTTTTCATGATCAGAGTAGCTTAAGGTTTATTAATGTTGATATTTTAAAACAACCAGCTTCTTTGCTTTGTTAGTTTTCTCTATTATTTTGTCTGTCTTCAATTTGGTTTATCTCTGCACTTTTACCTTTATTGTTTCCTTTTTACTACTTCGTTGGAGTTTTCTTTGCTCTGTGTGTGTGTGTGTGTGTGTGTGTGTGTGTGTGTGTGTGTGTTTTCAATCTTCTTTAGGTGAACATTTACGTCATTGATTTTAGACCTTTCTCTTTTTCTTCTATTGCAGTATAAGCATGTACGGCTATACTTCCCTCTGGGAACTCCCATAGCTGTAATTCATAAGTGTTGGCATGTTGTATGTTGAATATCCCTTAGAATAAAATATTTTATATTCTACCTTTTGCTTTCTTCTTGGGCTTGTGTATTATATTTAATCTCCAAGTACTTGGAGCTTTCCTAGTTCTCTTATTGTTAATTTCTGTTTTAATCCTATTGTGGTCAGGTAACATACACTGCATGAATTCAATTTGACTTAATCTATTCAGTCTTGTTTTACGACCTAGCATGTGACCTATCCTAGTGAACACTACATGTACTTGAAACATACAGTATTCTGTGGTTATTGGGTGTCGTCTTCCATTGGTTTATTTAAGATGGTGGAGAGTGTTGTTCAGGTTATCTGCATCTTGACTAAGATTTTGTCTAGTTTATCTATCAATTGCTTGGGAGATGGGTATTAAAATCACCAATAAAAATTGTGGATTGTTTGTTTATTCCTTTAGTTCAATTTTGTTTTGGGAAAAGTGATGCACAAATTATTTTTAATCCATTCTTTGATGAAATGACTCTTCTGTAATCATGAACTATCCCTCTTTATCTTTGGAAATACTGTTTTGACTTAAGCATATTTTATTTGGTATTAATATAGCTTCTTCACACTTTCATTACTGATTGTTTGCATAGTATATCATTTTAAATGTACTCATTTAGGGTCAGATACAGTGGCTCACACCTGCAATCCCAGCACTTTGTTAGGTTGAGGCAGGTAGATCACTTGAGTCAAAAGTTTAGGACAAGCCTATCCAATGCAGTGAAACCCCAGCTTTATAAAAATACCCCCACATTTAGCTAGGCGTGGTGGCAGGTTTCTGTATTCCCGGCTACTCAAAAGGCTGAGGCAGGACAATTGCTCGAACCCAGGAGGCGGAGTTTACAGTGAGCAGAGATTGCACCACTGTACTCCAGCCTGGGAGATAGAGTAGGACACTGTCTTAAAAAAATTCAAATGTACTTATTTAGACCTACGTATATTTGTCTTTTTTTTCTATTCAAAGTGTGTATTTGATATACAGCACTGGGTCTTGTGGGTTTTTTAAATCAATTCTGGCAATCTCTGCACTTTAATTGGAGTATGTGGTATGATTCATTAACATTTAACGTTATTAAATATAGATTTATTAGTGGTCGAATGATGTAATTGGATTCAAGCTTACAATTTAATGGTTTGTTTCATTATTTTGTTTGTTTTTGTTTGCATCCCCTTCCCCACTTTTTGTCCTGTCCCTTTTCTCCTGATGTCTTTTGGACTCTTTAAATACTTTTAAAATTTCATTTTAAAGTATCCATGACTTATTAGATGTAGTGTTTGAATATTCCTTATCTGAATTCCTTGGGACTAGAAGTGTTTTGGATTTTAAACTTTTTTCATATTTTGGAACATTTACATATACATAAAGAGATCTCTTAAAGATATAACTGAAGTCTAAACACAAAATTCACCTATGTTTATGTACACCTCATACACATAACGCAAATAAAATTTTACATATTTTTAGCAATTTTGTGCACGAATCAAAGTTTGTATATATTGAACCATCAGAAAGCACACATATCGCTATCTCAGCCATCGATGTGGATGAATTTCAGATCTTGGAATATTTTGGATTTTGGGGTTTATGGATCAGAGATGCTCAACCTCTACCTGTTTTCATTGTTGATGATTTTATGTGTTAAAATATGTAAAAAAGGGTTAAGTTTTCAGCTGAATGAGATTTTTGAGTTTGGAAATTAAACTAAACAGGATTTTTCTGAAGTTCCAGGATACAGGTGCAGAATGTGTATGTTTATTACATAGGTATATGTGTACCATGGTGCTTTGCTGCACCTATCAACCGTTCATCTAGGTTTTAAGCTTCACATGCACTAGCTATTTGTCCTAATGGTCTCCCCGTCTCACTCTCCTCCGACCCCCAACTGGCCCCAATGTGTGTTGTTCCCTCCCTGTGTCCATGTGTTCTCACTGTTCGACTCCCAATTATGAGTGAGAAAGTGTGGTGCTTGGTTTTCTGCTCCTGTTTTGAACTAGACAGAATTTCTTAATATCTTAAATTGCTCAGTGAAATAGAAAATATCAAAGATTCTACCCAACAGGTGGGTAAGAATGAGTCCACGTAGCAACTTTGATAAAGTGAAGGGAAATAACAAACCATTTCTGATTGCTCCCTGCCACAGCCAGTATATTCAACCTTTTTACTGTCCTTTTATTATTTTTTCATTGTTCTTACAGTCATTATTATTTTTCCCCAAATGAAAAAATAAAAGTGGTGGGATTGATAGTGAGGAAACGAAGACTGACAGCTTCCCCTACACCTGAGTTTAACTTTTGAGAAATATAGTCAACATGATGATTTTCACACAGGGCTAGTAGGCCTTCTGCATCTGTTATAATTCCTGTTATGTTGTGGACAGAAAATAAATTTTTCTCTCCATGGGAACCTGTTAGTGATACTTGAGAACAACGTCAACTGTAGACCAAAACCGAATACAAGTGGAAATATCGTTTCATTTTTTTTTTGCAGTATTCCTTTTTTAAGACCTGAGATAGGAGGATAAAAAAAGGAAGGAACTATTGACATGTGCAACAACATGGCTGAATATCAAAATCATTTTCTTGACTAAAAGAAACCTTAAATATGGAGTGATCACAATATAATCCTATTTCTATCAAACTTTAAAATCTGTGCTGAAAGAATATTTAAAAGTATATTTGGGTTCGGGACCGACTAAGAGGAGGCAAAACTGAACTTTTTAGTCTCTGCTGTAATCCAAAACCCATGCTATAAACTTTGTACACAGTATCTCATTTAATCCTCAAAATCACCCTAACAGGTAGTCACTGTCACTTCCCCTGCTTCAAACAGAACATAAAGCTCAGAGAATCCAGGTACTGTGTTTTTTTTGTTTTTTTGTTTTTTTTTTTGAGACGGAGTTTCGCTCATGCCACCCAGGCTGAAGTGCAGTGGTGTGATCTCGGCTAACTGCAAGCTCCGCCTTCTGGGTTCAGGCAATTCTCGTGCCTCAGCCTCCCAAGTAGCTGGGACTACAGGAACGCACCACCAAGCCCAGCTAATTTTTTGTATCTTTAGTAGAGATGGGGTTTCACCATGTTGACCAGGATGGTCTCGATCTCTTGACCTCGTGATCCACCTGCCTCGGCCTCCCGAAGTGCTGGGATTACAGGCGTGAGCCACCATGCCTGGCCCGTTACTGTGTTTTACACCTACTTAGAAGTCACCAATTCCTAAAGTTCTATAAAATGTTCTAAATAAAAATGAATAAAGTAGGCAAAAAAGACCATGTAAATACCATTTCTACAAATATCTCCTAAGACAATTTTCACATCGATGTCCAAAGACATTTACAAGAATGTTTTCCACAAGACTGTTTAAAATAATAGAAAACTACAAGCAACCTAAATGTCCATGGAAGAGTTAGATTCTTTCTCTTATTTCCGTATAATGCAATACTGTGCTGACGTAGAGATATCATATTCATTTTTAAAAATTACATTCACCTTCTTCTCATGGATCCAAGGAGATATGTTAGAGAATATCTATTGCATTTGGACATAAACATAAATACAAAGGAAATAGTAGGGGCTCTCTACAAGTAGTTATATATTGGAAGAGGAAAAAGAGAAAAATAAAAGGGATCATGAACTTTGTATATGCTTTGGTAGTGTCTGGTTTTGTATATAACTTGAATTTTTTCATAAATATATTTTACAGTCTGCATAATTACCAGGTAAGAAGACAAGTAAGTCACTTTAGTAAAAGTTCTTCCAATTACTGCAACTGATTTCTACAGCCAGAATGTTCCCAGAACCCGAAAAGAGGAAGCACTATAAATGGAAGGCAGAAATACTGACACTAGAGGGCCAGAGATAGAGAGGGTGAATCTAATGCAGCAAATCCATCAGCAGTTCTCATCGCCATCTTTGAGAAACCTCACAATTTTCCGTGCTTAATAAATGAGTTAAATTGAAAACAGATCCATGACAGTGGTGCATGAGAAAGGTTACATGTGTCCCGAATAATAAAGTCTGCGCACAATATAAATTAAAACATACCATTTTACATTCATAAGATTGACAAACAAAAAGTAAAAGCCTAGGAATATCAAGTGAAGCCAAACACAAAACAAGTTTCCCCACATTTCCTGTGGGAATACCAATTGTTACAACTACTTTAAACAATTGGAAATTCATAGTAAAAATGAAGACAAGCCTCCCCTACAATTTACCAATCCCTCTTCTGGGAACACAGTAAGAGAGATTCTTCCCAAGAAACCTGTAAACAAATGTATATGGCACTATGCATGTAATTGTACATCGTGGTATTTCCATATGGTAAAGTATTATTCGGCAGGGAAAGTAAGTAGACCAGAGGTAGACATTTCAATATCAATAAGTTTTAGAAAAATAAAATTGAGTATAGGAAGCTGCAACTATATCTGTAATGCTTTGTTTTGCCAGGAAAATAAAGGGACACGTGGGGAGGGCAAATGACAACAAAAACTAAACAATCTGAAACACATGCAGAAAAATACCCATATTTTAAAATTTTCCATTGCTGCTTATATTATTTTCTGTCTTTTCTATATGCTTGAAGTACTTGATAATAAAGAAAATATAAAAGGCATAGGAAAAAGTATTCTGAGAAAGTACATCGAAAGGTTTATGGTTATTAGATTTGGTAAGATTTTAAATGACTTTAAATTTCTTTGTTATATCTCTCTATATGTCCTAGTCATACCATATTAAATGTGTATTTCATTTATGACAATAAAAATGTATTATTTAAAAACTCATATATATGCAGTTTTATCTGACATATGATGAAACTCTACGAAACATAGATTCAGCAAAAATACTGAGAACAAGAACAAAAATAATGATATTAAGAGTTGTTGACTTTTGGATGGAGCTATGAGTGACTTTACATTTATCTCTAAACTCGATTTTTCTATAGTGGGCAAATAAAATATTTGTGAAAGCTAGATTAAATAGAAAGCTATAGGTTTTAAATGAAAAGGAATTCAAATAATTTTCCAGCATGATAAAATGTTCATATTCCTAAATATGAACTACTTTACAAAAGCACCAGTGATTTTAAAGAAACATTAGATGATTTTTAAAGGAAGTCAGTTATGATACTTCAGTTTATAGTGATACTGAGTGTTTGCTAGCTCCACTAATCAGGATATTATGTTAATAGTATATAATATGCCATAAAGAAATTATATGAGCAGAGGTTACTGCAAAAGGAGAACACAATGATTTTAAGTGGGCTGGTGACCTGAATTTCCTCCAGTGAGGGGAAACATCAGAGTCATTTGATCAATGAAGTGCCTTTTATAAATCTTCAGGAAATCTCCTATGAAGGCTTTAAGAAGATGGATTTCTTATTACTTCTGATGTATGTTTCCATGAAATTTTTACCATTGCCACCATGGGCCTGCCCAGCCTAAGAGATGGAAACTGTGAGTCCAGCCCACTGACGCCCACCATCAGTAAGAAGATTGCACACTGAGGAGGCCATGACCAGCCTGCTGACTGAAATCTATACTGTAAAAGGATGATGCTGCTCCAGCAATCCTGAAACCCTGCCCTAGGATCAATGCAAAGTGGTGTCAACCTTAGAATTTCAATACGCCTAGGCAGATAGTTATCTTTAAATATAAGAACAGTATCATTTTCTGGAGAAACCAAAAGAATACAGAAAAATTCTACATTAGTCTACTCTGCCCTTCCTCCCCGTTCCGTCTTGGTAGTACCAGCCAAATCCAGGCACAAAGATGTCCTAACTTCTACACCTGAGGTTGCCCACAACGTGTGCTAGGTGACGCATCTTATAGAGCACATATGCAAACAATTATGGGATCTGAAAAACAATAACTCAGGCAGAAACATTAGGAATTGGTTCCCCTAAGTGAACCAGCGGGAACAAAGGAGGCTTAGAGAGTTTAAACAACTTTCCCCAGTAGCTGATAAGTTACGGTGGCCTTAGACAAGCTGACAAGAGTGGTAGCAAAAAGGCTTCAAGGATTACAAATTGTTCTACTATAAGGTTTTAAAAAGGTTTCAAAGGCAAAGAAGAGCAAATGAAGCCATGAATTTTACAATCTACATATTTTTAGCCCTTTCTCTTTTTTGCTTTTCTTGGGTAAACTAATTAGACCCTGCAAACACATTCCCACCCACAATGTTGTCTCCATTGCTTTAGGGCCTCACCTCTGAGCAGCCAGAGGAAATGCAGCTGACCCCTTATCTAGTTAACAACCTTTTATACTCTGCCCTTTCGCTTTGCTTTCTCCATGCCAACATAAGACATACAAAGATTCTTCTGCCTCCAAGATGCTGCAGCTTTCTTCTCAGCTAGTTACCCCAGCTAAAAATAACTGTTCCACATACTCAGAGATATATGGCAATCAAGCAACCAAGTGCCCCTTTTGCCAATGACATGTTTTTAAAAACTATGTTCAATGAGAGGCTCTTTGAAAATTGTTCACTTTTTTCTGAGTTGCAAAGGAAAACGAAAGGCAAATTATGGCTCTATAAGCAACTGTTTGCACAGATCCCATTAATTCGCCATCCACAGGGCTATTGACAACTAGCTCTTTTCTCTTGTCATTTCCCTTACCAGGCAGAAATGATTACAAACTTAATTTCTTTGGGGGGGTTATTTAGGTTAGAGAGGGCCCCTTGATAATGCAGATGTCATAACGGCCACCAGAGACAGGAGAACAATAGCTCCCAGTGTTTCCACAATGGAGAGAGAGATAACTGAATGTCATATTCGGAAGAAATTCAAACCATCATTGATTTTTTCAGATGAAAAAACTGAGGCTCAAAGAGGTTAGGGGGTTAACCAAAGTCAGTCAGTGTTTTAGTTTGCAGCAAAGCTGAAAGCAGGCGCTAAGCATTGCAACACCTGGTGTCTTCCTTCCTCCCCTCCATCCTGCTGCTAGTAGTGTCAGTGGCAAATACAAGCCAGTTCAAGGAAATGTGGCCTCAGCGAGGAGTACTAACGACCAAGCACCAATGCATCTTGCCATTTACAACAAATTCCTTAATTACAAGGCTTCATTTATTCACAGAAGCTGCCTCTTTTGTACATAGCCAAACACACACACACACACACACACACACACACACACACACACACAGTGTGACAGAGATAATTTATCATTATCTGAACGCACTCAGGGTGGTCAATTTCAGCCAGAGTGAAGAACAGAGAAAGGCAGGGTCAAGAGCACTATAGAAATAGCTGTTCCTGCTTCACTTTTCAGCCCTCCTTCCCCTCCCATCAGCCCACTTTCATTACTTTTCTCTTTGATGCAAAATCTGAAAATCTTGGTCAGGCAGCTCTGCTTATCAGTGGGTTCTGAATAACCCACTTTTATCAAACTTCATCTGATGGACCCAAAATATATTTGATCTTAGCACAAAGTACCCTTATCAGTCCTAAAATGACACTGTCCCAAAGTGAATAGTGTTAGCAGCCAACTCTCTAGAACCAGAAAGAAGTATGTTTCAATCCTCAATCCATCACTTTCTAGCCATGCTGCATGTCCAACACATTCTTCTTAAACAATATCTCACTAAGCACACTAGACTGTAGAAATGCACACAGATAGGGCCTTACCTTTTCTGGCTTTATTCCTGCGAGGCAGCAGTGGACACTAACATATCTGTCACTCCAGTTAATGTAAAGGTTTAACTGGTACAAGTGCTGTGCAGGCAGGTCTCTGGAACAATGAGAGCACACAGGAGGCTTTGCTTTAGTTACAAAGGTCAGGAAAGGTTTCCCCTAGGGAGGGACCGAGATCAGAAGCATGAGTGGGCAGTAAGTGGGCAAACTAAGGACGATCTGGCATTCCTGGCAAATATGTGGTGCAGGGGGACCTGGACCTTGGCCAGTCCAAGATGCTGAGTCTTTGCAGTGCAGAGCAGAGAGGAGGGGCACGCCATGAGGACAGAGAAATGGAAAGAAGACTGTGGCCATGGCGAGGAGGTCTGTCCTCATTCTAAGAAGGACTGGGAGGTATGGGGCATGGTCTGACTTACGTGGAGGACAGACTGGAGACAACATGGACACAGACACACAGGTGGAAGGCCAGGAGGTAATCCACAGAAGGGCTGCAATGAGAATTTTAATGGAAAGAAAAAACAGAAGCTAAGGGATATTTAAGAACTAAAATCAGCAGGCCTGAATGGTAAGTTGGATATGAGAAGTGAGAGAGAAAGGGATAAACCAGAGCTCACTCATAGGACTTTGGCTTTTGTGACTGGATAGATGGTGGCACCATTTTCTAAAAACCAGAATGGAAGAAGGAGCAGACTAGTGACTTAAACCTCATAGCCTCAGTTTTCTCATCTGTAAAATGGGAATAGTCCTACATATATCACAATGTTTTTGAAAGCATTAGAAAATATTGCTAGAAAATGAAGCCTTCATACAAAGTGGTGTATGTTTCTCCCCCAAATAAATGGGACCTATTCTTATAGGCTTCTTTTTCTTGATCTGATTGGAAACTCAGGATCTCAGATATTCATTTCTTTTCATCCTCTTTGATGGCTCTACCAAATTGCTGGTTTACTGATCTCATCACCCTAAACAACGTATGGTACTCCATACTAGTCAAATAGGCAAGTTGGCAATTGCTCTTCTGAACAAATTATTGTAAATGTCACTGCTACAGTGCAGCTCATAGTGGCTCACTTGGCTGTTCAAGAGAAAAATTCTTGCAAATGCAGCTCTTATTATTTTCCAAATGTTCATGCACAAATGCATTTATTTTACCAAGAGTGTAGTGTTGGGTCATTTAAGGAGAATGGGAAAACACCACTCACAATTGAAGAGGCAAAATAGCATACATACAGCACTCCAGAGCTTGCAAACCCCTTCATATACACTATACCAATGGTACCTCACACTGACTGCGGAGAGGCTGAGATGACAAGAAAAGGCAGGTATATTTATGATTATTTTTATAAGTAAGGTTAACTTAGACAAAGTAACTCTCTCCAGGTCACAACTCAAGGAAGTAATACATTTCTGTGATGAAAATACAAGTCTTGGGGCTTCTGATTTTATCATGTGTCTATCAAAATCCCCCACCTGCCAACTTTAAGCCATACAATGTAGAACATAAAAACCATATGAAACAGAGGAGAGGGGTGAGATCAAAACTCATTTGAACTTACATAATCATATTTTATCAATTCATTATTAGTCCACTATTATCATTGTGGTCGTCATTAATAGACAAGACGTGTTGAGCAACTACTACCTGCCAGACCAAATAGGAAGGACTTCATCTGTGCTGTTTCACTGAACCTTTACTTTCAACAAAGGTGCTCTTAAAAATCAGAATTATGAAAGTACAGATGAGAAAATGGAAGCCGAGAAGGCTTGAGTTGCCTAAACCTGCTCCTAAATCCTAGCCTTTTTCCAAGGCCACTCTACTAGACTTGCTTCTGTGGGATCTATTGTATTCATAGTCAAATACCAATAAGGCCAAGACAATGAGTACTTTTGAGTTCTTCTGGGTTTTGGGGAAAATTTAAACAACGTCTCCCAATCTTCTGAATGCATTTAATGTATTCCGCCGATTCGATAAGCGAACAGGCATGAACGCTTATCTGAGATGATACCACTCTAGTTTCACTCTAACAGTACATTTTGTGTAGAATATTCTATCTCAAATGCTGATCCTCATTCTGTTACTTACTCGCTGTATATCGTTGGACAAGTGGCTTAGCAGCTCAGACACTCAATTTAGTAGTCTGCGAAGTAGGGTTGACGATAGTTCCAATAGTAAAATAAAAGTGGAACCATCTGCAGAAAGCACTTGACATGGTTTCTAGAACATGGTTAGTAAGCCACACATACTAACTATGATTATTTTTTATTTTGATGATCCTTGTGACCACAGAATAGAGGTTAGCTACATTCTACAGAGAGGAAACTGGTTCTAAGATATAAAGTGTTTTGTGTAAATTCACCCAGCTTGATAGAATAAAGATAAGGAAGCACGTCTCCTAAATGTGACAGAGAAAATTTTTGTTACTAAAATCTCCAGCAACTCTCTGAGGAGGTGGGTCTTGGTAGCTGAAGAATTCTGAAAGTAGAAGTGGACAGAAGCTAAAATGCTCATCGGGAAAAGATAAGAAATCAAGAAACCTGAAAATGATGCAATAGTGAGCAAAGAGAAAAACAGGGGAGAGGGAGAATATGTTCAAAGGGATTTGAGAAATTTGCTCCCACACACAATGTAAATTACTATGAAAATACTGTGTTAGAAAAAATATACAAGGCCCTTTTCCACACTAAAGTATATACACCGTCTCAATATTGGCTGTCTTGTAAAATACAAAAATTCTATTTTTATGCAGTTACAGAAAATATAAATACTCTAATTTAACCTTAAAAAATTTACTCTGAAGACACTCTGATAGAAAAACTATACAATGCAATTTTCTACTATGTTTTAAAGTATATGCACCGACTCAATATTCTCTATCTTGTAAAATATAAAAATTCTAATTTTATGCGGTTACAGAATATATACATACTCATTTTAACACAAATGTTAAACACAAAATTACTAAAAATATAAATATTCTCTTTTTACCCCAACGTTAAAAACAAAATTGTTCTGACAATACTCTGTTAGAAAAAATATACAATGCCCTTTTCTATTCTGTTTTAAGGTATATACACCATCTCCATATTCCCTCTTGTAAAACATGGAAATTCTATTATTACGTGGATAGAGAAAATGTAAGTATTTCCTTTGACTTCAATGTTAAAAACCAAATTACTCTAAAGACACTCTGTTAGAAAAAATACACAATGCTTTTTTTTACTATCTTTCTTAGTATATACACAATCTCAATATTCTCTCATATGTAAAATACAAAAATTCTAAATTTATGTGGTTAGACAAAAATATAAATATTCTCTATGCACCCCAATGTAAAAAACAAAATTGCGTGGAAGATACTCTGTTAGAAAAAAAATACAATGCTCTTTTCTACTCTCTTATGGTGTATAAATACCATCTCAATATTCTCTCTCATGTAAAATACTGAAAATCTAAATTTATGCTGTTAGAAATAAATATAAATATCCTCTATGTCCCCGAATGATATAAGCAAAATTGCTCGAAAAATAATCTGTTAGAAAAAATATACAATGCCCTCTCCTACATTCTTTTGGAGTATATACACTATCTCAATATTCTTTGTCATGTAAAATACCAAAACTCTAAATTTACGTGAATAGAAAAACATATAAATATTATATATTTACCCAAATGCTGAAAGCAAAATTGCTGTAATAATAATCTGTATGAAAAAATATACAATGCCCTTTTCTACACTCTTTTGGAGTATATACACCAAATCAATACGCTCTCTCATGTAAAATATTAAAATTCTAAATTTACCGGATAAAAAAATATATAAATATTATCTATGTACCACAATGTTAAAAGCAAAATTGCTCTAAAGAAAATCTGTTCCAAAAAATATACAATGCCCTTTCCTACTCTGTTTTGGAGTATATACACCATATCAATAAGCTCAATCATGTAAAATATATAAATTCTCAATTTACGTGGTTACAAAAAATATAAATATATTCTATGTACACCAACGTTAAAAGCAAAATTGCACATAATATAATGTGTAAGAGAAAATATACAATGACCTTTTTTACTCTTTCTTGGAGTATATACACCAAATCAATAGGCTCTCTCATGCAAAATACCGAAATTCTAAATTAACGCAAATAGAAAAAAATCTAAATATTATCTAGGCACCCCAATGTTAAAAGAACAAATGCACTGAATATCATCTGTCAGAAAAAATACACAATGCCCTTTTCTACTCTGTTTTGGAGTATATACACCAAATCAATATGCTGTCTCATGTAAAATACCGAAATTCTAATATTACGGGAATCAAAATAATATAAATTTTATCTAGGGACCCCAATGTTAAAATCAAAATTTCTCTGAATAAAATCTGTCAGAAAAAATATACAATGCCTTCTTCTACTCTGTTTTGGAGTATATACACCAACTCAATATGCTCTCTCATGTAAAATACAGAAAATCTAAATATACGTAAATCGAAAAAAATGTAAATATAATCTAGGAACCCCATTGATAAAAGCAAAATTGTTCTGAATATAATCTGTCAGAAAAAATATACAATGCCCTTTTCTACTCTGTTTGGAGTATATACACCAACTCAATAGGCTCTCTCATGTAAAATGCCGAAATTCTAACTTTACGCAAATCGAAAGAAATCTAAATATTATCTAGGTACACCAAGGAAAAAAGCAAAATTTCTCAGAATATAGTCTGTCAGAAAAAATATACAATGCCCTTTTCTACACTGTTTGGGAGTATATACACCATATCAATAAGCTCTCTCATGTAAAATATTTAAATTCTCAATTTACGCGGTTACAAAAAATATAAATATTTCCTATGTACACCACCGTTAAAAGCAAAATTGCACATAATATAGTGTGTAAGAGAAAATATACAATGCCCTTTTTTACTCTTTCTTGGAGTATATCCACCAAATAAATAGGCTCTCTCATGCAAAGTAAGGAAATTATAAATTTACGCCAATATAAAAGAATCTAAATATTATCTAGGCACCCCAATATTAAAAGCAAAATTGCACTGAATAGCATCTGTCAGAAAAAATATACAGTGCCTTTTTCTACTCTGTTTGGAGTATATACACCAACTCAATATGCTCTCTGATGTAAAATACAGAAATTCTAATTTTACGCGAATCGAAAATAATCTAAATATTATCTAGGCACCCCAATATTAAAAGCAAAATTGCTCTGAATATAATCTCTCAGAAAAAATCTACAATGCTCTTTCTACTCTGTTGTAAAGTATAGACACCAACTTAATATGCTCCCTCATGTAAAATACAAAAATTCTAAATTTACGCAAATCGAAAAAAAATTAAATTTTATATAGGCACCTCAATGTTAAAGCAAAATTGCTCTGAATATAATCTGTCAGAGAAAATATTCAATGCCCTATTCTACTCTGTTTTGCAGTATATACACCAACTCCATGTGCTCTCTCATGTAAAATAAAAAAATTCTATAATGAAGCGAATCGAAAAAAATCTAAATACTATCTAGCCACCCCAATGTTAAAAGCAAAATTGCTCTGAATATAATCTGTCAGAAAAAATATACAATGCCCTTTTTTACTCTGGTTTGGAGTATATACACCAACTCTATATGCTCTCTCATGAAAAATAACGGAATTCTACATTTACGTGAATCGAAAAATAACTAAATAATATCTAGGCGCCCCAAAATTAAAAGAAAATGGCTCTGAATATAGTCTCTTAGAAAAAATATACAATGCCTTATTCTACTCTGTTTTGGAGTATATACACCAACTCAGTATGCTCTCTCATGTAAAATACAGAAGTTCTTATTTTACCCAAATTTAAAAAATCTAAATATTATCTAGCCACCCCAATGTTAAAAACAAAATTACTCTGAATATAATCTGTCTGAAAAAATATACAATGGCCTATTCTACTCTTTCTTAGAGTATATAAAAGAACACAATATGGTCTCTCATATAAAATACAAAAATTCTATATTTAAGCGAATGGAAAAAATCTAAATATTATCCAGGTACTCCAATGTTATAAGCAAAATTGCTCTGAATATAATCTGTGAAAAAAAAATTTACAATGCCCTTTTCTACTCTGTTTTGGTGTATATACACCAACTCAATATGCTCTCTCATGTAAAATACCAAGATTCTAATTTTATGCAAATCGAAAAAAATCTAAAAAATGTCTAGGCACCCCAAAGTTAAAAGAAAATGGCTCTGAATATAGTCTGTAAGAAAAAATATACAATGCCTTATTCTACTCTCTTTTGGAGTATATACACCAACTGTTTATGCTCTCTCAGGTAAAACAGAGATATTCTATATTTAAGCGAATCGAAAAAAATCTAAATAATATCTAGGCACCCCAATGTTAAAAGCTAAACTGCTCTGAATATTAACTGTCAGCAAAAATATACAATGCTCTTTTCTACTCTGTTTTGTTGTATATACACCAACTCAATATGCTCTCTCATGTAAAATACCGAAATTCTAATTTTATGCGAATCGAAAAAAATCTAAATAATATCTAGGCGCCCAAAAGTTAAAAGAAAATGGCCCTGTATGTAGACTGTTAGAAAAAATATACAATGCCTTATTCTACTCCGTTTTGGAGTATATACACCAACTCAGTATGCTCTCTCATGTAAAATACAGAAATTCTATTTTAACGTGAATCCAAAAAAATCTAAATAATATCTAGGTGCCCCAAAGTTAAAAGAAAATGGCTCTGTATGTAGACTGTTATAAAAAATATACAATGCCTTATTCTACTTAGTTTTGGATTATATACAACAACTCATTATGCTCTCTCAGAGAAAATACGGAAATTCTAATTTTATGCAAATGGAAAAAATATAAATATTATCTAGGCACCCCAATGATAAAAGCAAAATTGCTGTGAATATAATCTGTCAGAAAAAATATACAATGCCCTTTTCTACTCTGTTTTGGAGTATATACACCAATTCAATATGCTCTCTCATGTCAACTACCAAAATTCTAATTTTATGCGAATCAAAAAAAATCTAAATATTATCTAGGCACCCCAATGTAAAAAGGAAAATTGCTCTGAATATAATCTGTCATAAAAAATATACAATGCCCCTTTCTACTGTGTTTTGCATTATATAACACCAACTAAAAATGCTCTCTCATGTAAAATACCGAAATTCTAATTTTATGTGAATCGAAAAAAATCTAAATAATATCTAGGCATCCCACAGCTAAAAGAAAATGGCTCTGAATATAGTCTGTTAGACAAAATATACAATACCTTATTCTACTCTGTTTTGGAGTGTATACAACAACTCCGTATGCTCTCTCATGTAAAATAGAGAAATTCTAATTTTACCCGAATCGAAAAAATCTAAATATGATCTAGGCAACCCAATATTAAAAAAAAAATTGCTCTGAACCAAATCTGTCAGAAAAAATATACAATGCCCTATTCTACTCTGTGTTGGACTATATACACCACCTCCATATGCTCTCTCATGTAAAATACAGAAATTCTATATTTAAGCGAATCGAAAAAAATCTACATTTTATCTAGGCACCTTAATGTTAATAGCAAAATTATTCTGAATATAATCTGTCAGAATAAATATACAATGCCTTACTCTACTCTGTTTTGGAGTATATACACCAACTCAGTATGCTCTCTCATGTAAAATACCGAAATTCTAATTTTACATGAATCGAAAACAATCTAAATATTATCTAGGCAACCGAATAATAAAAGTAAAATTGCTCTGAATATAATCTGTCAGAAAAAATATACAATGTGTTTTTCTACTCTGTTTTGGAGTATATACACCAACTCAATATGTTCTCTCATGTAAAATACGGAAATTCTAATTTTACGTGAATCGAAAATATCTAAGTATTATCTAGGTGCCCCAAAATTAAAAGAAACCATCTCTGAATATAGTCTCTAAGAAAAAAATATACAATACCTATTTCTACTCTTTTTTGGAGTATATACCCCAACTCAGTATGCTCTCTCATGTAAACTACCACAATTCTAATTTTACGCGAATTGAAAGAAATCTAAATAATATCTAGGTGTCCCACAGCTAAAAGAAAATGGCTCTGAATATAGGCTGTTAGGTAGAATATACAATATATTATTCTACCCTGTTTTGGAGTATATAAAGCTACTCCGTATGCTCTCTCATGTAAAATACAGAAATTCTAATTTTACCCGAATCAAAATAATCTAAATATGATCTAGGCACCTGAATATTAAAAACAAAATTGCTCTGAACAAAATCTGTCAGAAAAAATATACAATGACTTATTCTACTCTGTGTTGGAGTATATACACCACCTCAATATGCTCTCTCATGTAAAATACAGAAATTCTATATTTAAGCGAATCGAAAAAAATCTACATATTATCTGGGCACCTTAATGTTAAAAGCAAAATAGCTCTGAATACACGCTGTCAGAAAAAATATACAATGCCTTATTATATGCTGTTTTGGAGTATATATACAAACTCAGTATACTCTGTGATGTAAAATACCAAAATTCGAAATTTACGTGAATTGAAAAAAATCTAAATAATATCTAGGCGCCCCAAAGTGAAAAGAAAATGGCTCTGAATATAGTTTGTTAGAAAAAATATACAATGCCTTATTCTACTCTGTTTTGGAGTATATACACCAACTCAGTATGCTCTCTCATGTAAAACACAGATTCTAATGCTACCCAAATCGAAAAAATCTAAATATACTCTAGGCACCCCAATGTTAAAAAAAAATGGCTCTGAATATAATCTGTCAGAAAAAATATACAGTGCCCTATTCTACTCTGTTTTGGAGTATATACACCAACTCCATATGCTCTCTCATGTAAAATACAGAAATTCTATATTTAAGCGAATCGACAAAAATCTAAGTATAATCTAGGCACCCCAATGTTAAAAGCAAAATTGCTCTCAATATAATCTGTCAGAAAAAATATACAAAGCCTTATTCTACTCTGTGTTGGAGTATATACACCAACTCATTTTGCTCTCTCATGTAAAATACCGAAATTCTAACTTTACGTGAATCGAAAAAAATTTAAATATTATCTAGGCACCCGAATGTTAAAAGCAAAATTGCTCTGAATATAATCTGTCAGAAAAAATATACAATGCCCTTTTCTACTCTGTTTTGTAGTATATACACCAACTCAATATGTCCTCTCATGTAAAATTCCGAAATTCTAATTTTGCGCAAATCGAAAAAAATCTAAATAATATCTAGGCGCCCAAAGTTAAAAGAAAATGGCTCTGAATATAGTCTGTTAGAAAAAACGTATAACGCCTTATTCTACTCTGTTTTGGAGTATATACACCAACTCCCTATGTTCTCTCATGTAAAATACAGAAATTCAAATTTTACCCGAATTGAAACAATCTAAATATTATCTAGGCACCCCAATGTTAAAAGCAAAATTGCGCTGAATATAATCTATCAGAAAAAATATACAATGGTCTTTTCTACTTTGTTTTGTTGTATATACACCAACTCAATATGCTCTCTCTTGTAAAATACCGAAATTCTAATGTTCCATGAATTGAAGAAAATCTAAATAATATCTAGGCGCCCAAAAGTTAAAAGAAAATGGCTCTGAATATACTGTGTCAGAAAAAATATACAATGCCTTATTCTACTGAGTTTTGGAGTATATACACCAACTCAGTATGCTCTCTCATGTAAAATAGAGAAATTCTAATATTACCCGAATCAAAAATATCTAAATATTATTTAGGTACCCCAATGTTAAAAACAAAATTGCTCTGAATATAATCTGTCAGGGAAAATATACAATGACCTATTCTACTCTGTTTTGGAGTATATACAACAACTACATATGCTCTCTTATGTAAAATACCGAAATATTAATTTTACGCGAATCGAAAAAAATCTAAATAATATCTAGGCGCCCCAAAGTTAAAAGAAAATGGCTCTGAATATAGTCTGTTAGTCCAAATTTACAATGCCTTATTTTGCTTTGTTTTGGGGTATATACAGCAACACACTTTGCTCTCTCATGTAAAATACAAAAATTTTACATTTACCCGAATTGAAAAAATCTAAATATTATCTAGGCACCCCAATGTTAAAAACAAAATTGCTCTGAATATAATCTGTCAGAACAAATATACAATGCCCTATTCTAATCTATTTTGGATTATATACACCAACTCCATGTGCTCTCTCATGTAAAATAAAAAAATTCTATAATGAAGCAAATCGAAAAAAATCTAAATACTATCTAGGCACCCCAATGTTAAAAGCAAAATTGCTCTGAATATGATCTGTCAGAAAAAATATACAACGCCCCTTTTTACTCTGGTTTGGAGTATATACACCAACTCTATATGCTCTCTCATGAAAAATAACGGAATTCTACATTTACCTGAATCGAAAAATAACTAAATAATATCTAGGCGCCCCAAAATTAAAAGAAAATGGCTCTGAATATAGTCTCTTAGAAAAAATATACAATGCCTTATTCTACTCTGTTTTGGAGTATATACACCAACTCAGTATGCTCTCTCATGTAAAATACAGAAATTCTAATTTTACGTGAATCGAAAAAAATCTAAATATTATCTAGGCAACCGAATAATAAAAGTAAAATTGCTCTGAATATAATCTGTCAGCAAAAATATACAATGTCCTTTTCTACTCTGTTTTGGAGTATATACACCAACTCAATATGTTCTCTCATGTAAAATACGGAAATTATAATTTTACGTGAATCGAAAAAATCTAAGTATTATCTAGGTGCCCCAAAATTAAAAGAAACCGTCTCTGAATATAGTCTCTAAGAAAAAATATACAATGACTATTTCTACTCTTTTTTGGAGTATATACCCCAACTCAGTATGCTCTCTCATGTAAAATACCGAAATTTTAATTTTACCGGAATCGAAAATATCTAAATAAGATCTAGGCACCCCAATGTTAAAAACAAAATTGCTGTGAATATCATCTGTTAGAAAAAATATACAATACGTTATTCTACTCTGCTTTGGACTATATACACCAACTCCATATGCTCTCTCATGTAAAATACTGAAATTCTATATTTAAGCGAATCGAAAAAAATCTAAATATTATCTAGGCACCTTAATGTTAAAAGCAAAATTGCTCTGAATACACGCTGTCAGAAAAAATATACAATGCCTTATTCTACTCTGTTTTGGTATATATACACCAACTCAGTATACTCTCTCATGTAAAATACAGAAATTCTATATTTAAGCGAATCGAAAATAATGTAAATATTATCTAGGCACCTCAATGTTTAAAACAAAATTGCTCTGTATATAATCTGTCAGAAAAAATATACAATGCTTTATTCTACTCTTTATTGGAGTATATACACTAACTCCATATGCTCTCTCATGTAAAATACAGAAAT
This sequence comes from Callithrix jacchus, assembly GCF_049354715.1. Classification (NCBI taxonomy): domain Eukaryota; kingdom Metazoa; phylum Chordata; class Mammalia; order Primates; family Cebidae; genus Callithrix; species Callithrix jacchus. The sequence continues at coordinate 167,254,626 of NC_133506.1, read as the reverse complement.
TCAAATTTTACGTGAGTCAAGAAAAATGAAAATGGTATCTAGGCACACCAATGTTATAAGCAAAATTTCTCTGAATATAATCTGTCAGAAAAAATATACAACGCCCTTTTCTACTTTGTTTTGTAGTATATATCCCAACTCAGTATGCTCTCTCATGAAAAATACAGATATTCTAATTTTACATGAATCGAATAAAACCTAAATAATATCTAGGCATCGCAAAGTAAAAAGGAAAATGGCTCTGAATGTAGTCTGTTAGAAAAAATTTACAATGCCTTATTCTACTCTGTTTTGGAGTATATACACAAACTCAGTATGCTCTCTCATGTAAAATACAGAAATTCTATATGTAAGCGAATCGAGAAAAATCGAAATATTATCCAGGCATCCCAATGTTAAAAGAAAAATTGCTCTGAATATAATCTGTCAGAAAAAATATACAATCCGCTTTTCTACTCTGTTTTGGAGTATATACACAAAATCAACTTTCTCTCTCATGTAAAATACCGAAATTCTAATTTTACGTGAATCGAAAAAAATGTAAATATTATCTAGGCACCCCAATGATAAAAACAAAATGGCTCTGAATATAATCTGTCAGAAAAAATATACAATGCCCTATTCTACTCTGTTTTGGAGTATATACACCAACTCCATATGCTCTCTCATGTAAAATACAGAAATTCTATATTTAAGCGAATCGAAAAAAATTTAAATATTATCTAGGCACACCAATGTTAAAAGAAAAATTTCTCTGAATATAATCTGTCAGAAAAAATATACAATGCCCTTTTCTACTCTGTTTTGGAGTATATACACCACCTCAATATCCTCTCTCATGAAAAATTAAAAAATTCTAATTTTACCCGAACCTAAAAAATCTAAACATTATCTAAGCACCCCAATGTTAAAAACAAAATTTCTCTGAATATAAACTGTCAGAAAAAATATACAATGCCCTATTCTACTCTGTTTAGGAGTATATACACCAACTCAGTATGCTCTCTCATGTAAAATACCGAAATTCTAAATTTACGTGAATTGAAAAAAATCTAAATATTATCTAGGCACCCCAATGTTAAAAACAAAATTGCTCTGAATATAATCTGTCAGAAAAAATATACAATGCCCGATTTTACTCTGTTTTGGAGTATATACACCAACTTAATATGCTCTCTCATGTAAAATACAGAAATTCTATATTTAAGCGAATCGAAAAAAATCTAAATAATATTTAGATGCCCCAAAGTTAAAAAAATATGGCTCTGAATATAGTCTGTTAGAAAATATATACAATGTATTATTCTACTCTGTTTTGGAATATATACACCAACTCAATATGCTCTATCATGTAAAATAGAGAAATTCTAATTTTACCCGAATTAAAAAAATCTAAACAATATCTAAGCACCCCAATATTAAAAACAAAATTGCTCTGCATATAATTTGTCAGAAAATATGTACAATGCCCTATTCTACTCTGTTTTGGAGTATATACACCAACTCAGTATGCTCTCTCATGTAAAATACAGAAATTCTATATTTAGGCGAATCGAAAAAAATCTAAAGATTATCTAGTCACCCCAATGCTAAAAGAAAAATTGCTCTGAATATAATCTGTCAGAAAAATATAGAATGCCCTTTTCTACTCTGTTTTGTAGTATATACGAAAACTCAATATGCTCTCTACTGTAAAATAACGAAATTCTAATTTTACGCATATCGAAAACAATCTAAATTATATGTCGGCGCCACAAAGTTAAAAGAAAATGGTTCTGAATATAGTCTGTTAAAAAAATATACAGTGCCTTATTCTACTTTGTTTCGGAGTATATACACCAACTCAGTATGATCTCTCATGTAAAATACCGAAAATCTAATTTTACGTGAATTCAAAAAAATCTAAATACTATCTAGGCACCCCAATGATAAAAACAAAATTGCTCTGAATATAATGTGTCAGAAAAAATATACAATGTCCTATTCAACTTTGTTTCAGAGTATATACACCAACTCCATATGCTCTCTCATGTAAAATACAGAAATTCTATATTTAAGGGAATCAAAATAAAACCTAAATATTATCTAGGCACCACAATGTTAAAAGCCAAATTGCTCTGAATATAACCTGTCAGAAAAAATATACAATGCTTTTTTATACTTTGCTTTGTAGTATATACACCAACTCAATATGCTCTCTTATGTAAAATAAAGAAATTCTAATTTTACCTGAATCCATAAAATCTAAATATTATCTAGGCACCCCAATGTTAATAACAAAATTGCTCTGAATATAATCTGTCAGAAAAAATATACAATGCCCTATTCTACTCTGTTTTGGAGTATATACGCCAACTCAGTATGCTCTCTCATGTAAAATACCGAAATTCTAATTTTCCGTCAATCGAAAAAAATCTAAATATTATCTAGGCACACCAATGTTAAAAGAAAAATTGATCTGAATATAATCTGTCAGAAAAAATATACAATGTTCTTTTCTACTCTGTTTTGTAGTAAATACACCACCTCAATATGCTCTCTCATGTAAAATACCGAAATTCTAATTTTACGTAAATCGAAATAAATCTGAATGATATCTAGGTGCCCCAAAGTTAAAAGAAAATGGTTCTGAATATAGTCTGTTAGAAAAAATATACAATGCTTAATTCTACTCTGTGTTGGAGTGCATACACCAACTCAGTATGCTCTCTCATGTAAAATACCGAAATTCTAAATTTACGAGAATCGAAAAAATCTAAGTATTATATAGGCACCCCAATGTTAAAAGCAAAATTGCTCTGAATATAATCTGTCAGAGAAAATATACAATGCCCTTTTGTGATCTGTTTTGGAGTATATACACCAACTCAATATTCTCTCTCATGTAAAATACGGAAATTCTAATTTTACGCGAATCGAAAAATCTAAGTAATGTCTAGGTGCCGCAAAGTTAAAAGAAAATGGCTCTGAATATACACTCTTAGAAAAAATATACAATGCCTTATTCTACTCTGTTTTGGAGTACATACAACAAATCAGTATGCTCTCTCATGTAAAATACAGAAATTCCAATTTTACCTGAATTGAAAAAATCTAAATATTATCAAGCACCCCATTGTTAAAAACAAAATTTCTCTGAATATAATCTGTCAGAAAAAATATTCAATGCCCTTTTGTGCTCTGTTTTGGAGTATATACACCAAATCTATGTGCTCTGTCATGTAAAATACCAAAATTCTAATTTTACACGAATCGAAAAATCTAAGTAATATCTAGGTGTGACAAAGTTAAAAGAAAATGGCTCTCAATATAGTCTGTTAGAAAAAATATGCAACGCCTTATTCTACTCTGTTTTGGAGTATATACACCAACTCAGTATGCTCTCTCATGTAAAATACGGAAATTCCAATTTTACCCGAATCGAAAAAATCTGAATAATATCTAGGCACCCCAATGTTTAAAACAAAATTGCTCTGAATATAATCTGTCAAAAATAATATACAGTGCCCTATTCTACTCTGTTTTGGAGTATTCACACTAACTCAGTATGCTCTTTCATGTAAAATACCGAAATTATAATTTAAGGTGAATCGAAAAAAATCTAAATATTATCTATGCACACCAATGATAAAAAGAAAATTGCTCTTTATATAATCTGTCAGAAAAAGTATACAATGCCCTATGCTAGTCTGTTTTAAAGTATATACTCCAACTCCATATGCTCTCTCATGTAAAATACAAAAATTCTATATTTAAGCGAATCGACAAAATCTAAATATTATCTAGGCATCCCAATGTAAAAAGCAAAATTGCTCTGAATATAATCTGTCAGAAAAAATATACAATGCCCTTTTCTACTCTGTTTTGTAGTACATACAAGAACTCAATATGCTCTCTCATTGAAAATACCGAAATTCTAATTTTACGTTACTCGAAAAGCATCTAAATAATCTCTAGGCACCCCAATGTTAACAGCAATATTTCTCTGAATATAATCTGTCAGAAAAAATATACAATGTCCTATTTTACTGTGTTTTGGAGTGTATACACCAACTCAGTATGGTCTCTCATGTAAATACAAAAATTCTATATTTAGGCGAATCGAAAAATATCTAAAGATTATCTTGGCACCCCAATGTTAAAAGCAAAATTGCTCTGAATATAATCTGTCAAAAAAAATATACAATGCCCTTTTATACTCTGTATTGGATCATATACACCAACTTAATTGCTCTCTACTGTAAATTATCGAAACTCTAATTTTACGCAAATCGAAAAAAATCTATATAATATGTAGGTGCCACAATGTTAAAACAAAATGGCTCTGAATATAGTCTGTTATAAAAAACATATAATACCGTATTCTACTTTCTTTTGGAGTATATACACCAACTCAGTATGATCTCTCATGTAAAATACAGAAATTCTATATTTAAGGAAATCAAAATAATACCTAAATATTATCTAGGCACCACAATGTTAAAAGCAAAATTGCTCTGAATATAGTATGTCAGAAAAAATATACAATGCACTTTCCTACTCTGTTTTGTAGTATATACACCAACTCAATATGCTCTCTCATGTAAAATACAGAAATTCTACTTTTACCCGAATCCAAAAAATCTAAATATTATCTAGGCACCCCAATGTTAAAATCAAAATTGCTCTGAATATAATTTGTCAGAAAAAATAAACAATGCCCTATACTACTCTGTTTTTGAGTATGTACACCAACTCAGTATGCTCTCTCATGTAAAATAATGTAATTCAAATTTTTCGTGAATCGAAAAAAATCTAAATATTATTGACGCACCCCAATGTTAAAAGCATAATTGCTCTGAATAAAATCTGTCAGAAAAAATATACAATGCCCTATTCTACTCTGTTTTAAATTATATACACCAACTGCATATGCTCTCTCATGTAAAATAAAGAAATTCTATATGTAAGCAAATCGAAAAAAATCGAAATATTATCTAGGCACACCAATGTTAAAAGAAAATTTCTCTGAATATATTCTGTCATAAAATTTATACAATGTTCTTTTCTACTCTGTTTTGTAGTACATACACCAACTGAATATGCTCTCTCACGTAAAATACAGAAATTCTAATTTTACCCATATCGAAAACATCTAAATATTATCTAGGCACCCCAATGTTAAAAACAAAATTGCTCTGAATATAATCAGTCAGAAGAAATATACAGTGCCCTAATCTACTCTGTTTTGGAGTATATCCACCAACTCCATATGCTCTATCATATAAAATACAGAAATTCTATATTTAAGCGAATTGAAAACAATTTAAATATATCTCCGCAAGCCAATATTTAAAACAAAATTGCTCTGAATATAATCTGTCAGAAAAAATATACAATGCCCTATTCAACTCTGTTTTGGAGTATATACACCAACTCCATATGCTCTATCATGTAAAATACAGAAATTCCATATTTAAGCAAATCGAAAAAAATGTATATATCATCTAGGCACCCGAATGTTAAAATCAAAATTCCTCTGAATATAATGTGTCAGAGAAAATAAACAATGCCCTATTCTACTCTGTTTTGGAGTAGGTACACCAACTCAGTATGCTCTCTCATGTAAAATACAGAAATTCTAATTTTACATGAATCAAAAAAAAATCTATATATTATCTAGGCACCCCAATGTTATAAGAAAAATTGCTCTGAATATAATCTGTCAGAAAAAATATATAATGTCCGATTCTACTCTGTTTTGCAATATATAATCCAGGTCCATATGCTCTCTCATGTAAAATACAGAAATAATAATTTTACGCGAATCGAAAAAAATCTAAATAATATCTAGGCACCATAAATTTAAAAGAAAATGGCTCTTAATATAGTCTGTTAGAGAAAATATACACTGCTTTATTCTACTCTGTTTTGGAGTATATACACCAACTCACTATGCTCTCTTATGTGAAATACATAAATTCTAATTTTACCCGAATCGAAAAAATCTAAATATTATTTAGTCAACCCAATGTTAAAAACAAAATTGCTCTGAATATAATCTGTCAGAAAAAATATAGAATGCCCTATTCTACTCTGTTTTCGAGTATATACACCCACTCCATATGCTCTCTCATCTAAAATACAGAAATTCTATATTAAAGCGAATCAAAAAATATCTAAATATTATCTAGGCACCCCAATGTTAAAAGAAAAATTTCTCTGAATATAATCTGTCAGAAAAAATACACAATGCCATTTTCTACTCCGTTTCGTAGTATATACACGAACTCAATATGCTCTGATATGTAAAATACAGAAATTCTAATTTTATCCGAATCGAAATAATCTAAATATTAAGTAGGCACGTCAATATTAAAAACAAATTGCTCTGAATATAATCTTTCAAAAAAAATATAGAATGCCCTATTCTACTCTGTTTTAGAGTATATACACCCACTCCATATGCACTCTCATGTAAAATACAGAAATTCTATATTTAAGCGAATCGAAAAAAATCTAAATATTATCTAGGCACCCCAATGTTAAAACCAAAATTGCTCTGAATAAAATCTGTCAAAAAAATTTACAATGCCCTTTTCTACTCTTTTTTGGAGTATATACAGCAACTCAGGATGCTCTCTCATGTAAAATATAGAAATGCTAATTTTACCCGAATTGAAAAAATGTAAATATTATCTAGGCACCTCAATGTTAAAAACAAAATTGCTCTGTATATAATCTGTCATAAAAAATATACAATGCCCTATTCTACTGTTTTCGAGTATATACAACAACTCCATATACTCTCTCATGTAAAATACAGAAATTCTTTATTTAAGCTAATCGAAAAAAATCTAAATATTATCTAGGCACCCCAATGTTAAAAACAAAATTGCTCTGAATGAAATCTGTCGGAAAAAATATACAATTCCCTTTTCTACTCTGTTTTGTAGTATATACACCAACTCAATATGCTCTCTCTTATGAAATACCGAAATTATAATTTTACGTGAAACGAAAAAAAACCTAAATAATATCTTGGCACCCTAAAGTTAAAAGAAAATGGTTCTAAATATAGTCCGTAAGAAAAAATATACAATGCCTTATTCTTCTCTGTTTTGGAGTATATACACGAACTCCATATGCTCTCTCAAGTAAAATACAGAAATTCAATATTTAAGCAAATCAAAAAAAATCTAAACATTATCTAGGAACCCCAATGTTAAAAGCAAAATTGCTCTGAATGGAATCTGTCAGAAAAAATATACAATGCTTTTTTCTACTCTGTTTTGTAGTATATACACCAACTCAATATGCTCTCTGATATAAAATACTGAAATTCTAATTTTACGTGAAACGAAAAAAATCTAAATAATATCTTGGCGCCCCAAAGTTAAAAGAAAATGATTCTAAATATAGTCTGTAAGAAAAAATATACAATGCCATATTCTTCTCTGTTTTGGAGTATATACACGAACTCCATATGCTCTCTCAAGTAAAATACAGAAATTCTAAATTTAAGCAAATCGAAAAAAATCTAAATATTATCCTGGCACCCCAATGTTAAAAGCAAAATTGCTCTGAATATAATCTGTTTAAAAAATACACAATGCCCTTTTGTACTGTTTTGTTGTATATAAACCAACTCAGTATGCTCTGTCATGTAAAATACAAATATTCTAATTTTACCCAAATCGAAACAATCTAAATGTTATTTAGGCAACTCAATGTTAAAACAAAATTGCGCTGAATATAATCTGTCAGAAAAAAATATACAATGCACTATTCTACTTTGCTTTGGAGTATATACACCAACTCCATATGCTCTATCATGTAAAATACAGAAATTCTATATTTAAGCGAATCGAAAACAATTTAAATATTATCTAAGCACCCCAATGTTAAAAACAAATTTCTCTGAATATAATCTGTGAGAAAAAATATACAATGCCCTATTCTACTCTGTTTTGGAGTATATACACCAACTCAATATGCTCTCTCATGTAAAATACAGAAATTCAAATCCTACCCGAATCGAAAAAATATAAATATAGTCTTGGCACCCCAATGTTAAAAAAAAATGGCTCTGAATATAATCTGTCAGAAAAAATATACAATGCCTTATTCTACTCGGTTTTGGAGTATATACACCAACTCCATATGCTGTCTTATGTAAAATACAAAAATTCTATATTTAAGCGAATCGAAAAAAATCTAAATATTATCTAGACACCCCAATGGTAAAAACAAAATTGCTCTGAATATAATCTGTCATAAAAAATATACAATGCCCTATTCTACCCTGTTTTGGAGTATATACACCAACTCAATATGCTCTCTCATGTAAAATACCAAAATTTTAATTATACGTGAATCGAAAAAAAACTAAATAATATCTAGGTGCCCCAAAGTTAAAAGTAAATGGCTCTGAACATAGTCTGTCAGAAAAAATATACAATGCCCTATTCTACTCTGTTTTGGAGTATATACACAAACTCCATATGCTCTCTAATGTAAAATACAGAAATTCTATATTTGAGCAAATCGAAAAAAACTAAATATTATCTAGGCACCCCAATGTTAAAAGCAAAATTGCTCTGAATATAATCTGTCAGAAAAAATATACAATGCCCTTTACTACTCTGTTTTGCAGTATATACACCAACTCAATATGCTCTCTCATGTAAATTACCGAAATTCTAATTTTACGCAAATCGAAAAAAATCTAAATAATATCTAGGCGCCCCAAAGTTAAAAGAAAATGGCTCTGAAAATAGTCTGTTATAAAAAATATACAATTCCTTTTTCTATTCTGTTTTGGAGTATATAGACCAACTCAGTATGCTCTCTGATGTAATATACCGAAATTCTAATTTTACGTGAATCGAAAAAAATCTAAATATTATCTAAGCACTGGAATGTTAACAGTAGATTTGCTCTGAATATAATGTGTTATAAAAAATATACAATGCCCTTTTCTACTCTGGTTTGGAGTATATACACCAACTCAATATGCTCTCTCATGTAAAATAAAGAAATTCTAATTTAAGGCGAATCGAAAAAAATCTAAATAATATCTAGGCACCTCGAAGTTAAAAGAAAATGGCTCTTAATATAGTCTGTTAGAAAAAATATAGAATGCCTTCTTCTACTTTGTTTTGGAGTATATACAACAACTCAGTATGCTCTCTCATGTAAAATACAGAAATTCTATATTTAAGTGAATCGAAAAAAATCTGAATATTATCTAGGCACCCCAATGTTAAAAACAAAATTGTTCTGAATATAATCTGTCATAAAAAATATACAATGCCCTTTACTACTCTATTTTGCAGTATATACTCCAACTCAATATGCTCTCTTATGTAAAATACCGATATTCTGATTTTACACGAATGAAAAAAATATAAATAATATCTAGGCGACCAAAAGGTAAAAGAAAATGGCTGGGAATATAGTCTGTTAGAAAAAAATACAATGCCTTATTCTACTCTGTTTTGGAGTATATACACGAACTCAGTATGCTCTCACATGTAAAATAACGAAATTCTAATTTTACGTGAATCGAAAAATATCTAAATATTATTTAGTTACCCCAATGTTAAAAACAAAATTGCTCTGAATATAATCTGTCAGAGAAAATATACAATGTCGTCTTTTACTCTATTTTAGAGTATATACATTAACTCTATATGTTCAACCATTTAAAATACAGAAATTCTATATTTAAGCGAATCGAATAAAATCTAAATATAATCTAGGCACCCCAACGTTAAAAGCAAAATTGCTCTAAATATAATCTGTCAGAACAAATATACAATGCCCTTTTCTACTCTGTTTTGTAGCATATACACCAAATCTATATGCTCTCTCATGTAAAAAAGAGAAATTCTATTATTACCAGAATCGAAAAATCTAAATATTATCTAGGCACCCCAATGTTAAAAGCAAAATTGCTCTGGATATAATCTGTCAGTAAAAATATACAATGCCCTATTCTACTCTGTTTTGGATTATATACACCAACTCAATATGCTCTCTTATGTAAAATAAAGAAATTCTAATTTTACGCAAATTGAAAAAAATCTAAATAATATCTAGTCGCCCCAAAGTTAAAAGAAAATGGCTCTGAATATAGTCTGTTAGAAAAAATATACATTGCCTTATTCTACTCTGTATTGGAGTATATACACAAACTCAGTATGCTCTCTCATGTAAAATACAGAAATTATAATTTTATGTGAATCGAAAAAAATCTAAATATTATCTAGGAACCCCAACGTTAAAAAAAAATTGCTCTGAATATAATCTGTCATAAAAAATATACAATGTTCTATTCTACTCTGTTTAGGAATATATACACCAACTCTGTATGCTCTCTGTTGTGAAATACAAAAATTCTAATTTTACGTGAATCAAAAACAATTTAAATATTATCTAGGCACCCCAATGTTAAAATCAAAATTGCTCTGAATATCATCTGTCAGAAAAAATATACAATGCCCTTTTCTACTCTGTTTTGGTGTATATACACCAACCCAATATGCTCTCTCACGGAAAATACGGAAATTATAATTTTACGCGAATCGAAAAAAATCTAAATAATATCTAGGCGCCCGAAAGTTAAACGAAAATGCCTCTGAATATAGTCTGTTAAAGAAAATATACATCGCCCTTTTATAATCTCTTTTGGAGTTTATACACCAAATCAGTATGCTCTCTGATGTAAAATGCTGAAATTATAATTTTAGGAGAATAAAAAAATATCTAAATATTATGTAGGCACCCCAATGTTAAAACAAAATTGCTCTGAATATAATCTGTCAGAAAAATATACAATGCCTTATTCTACTCTGTTTTGTAGTATAGACACCAACTTAATATGCTCTCTCATGTAAAATACAGAAATTCTATATTTATGTGAATCGAATAATATCTAAATATAATCTAGGGACCCCAATGTTAATAGCAAAATTGCTCTGAATATAATCTGTCAGAAAAAATATACAATGCCTTATTCTACTCTGTTTTGGAGTATATACACCAACTGAGTGCGCTCTCTCATGTAAAATACTGAAATTCTAATTTACGTGAATCGAAAACAATCTAAACATTATCTAGGCACACCAACGATGAAACCAAAATTGCTCTGAAAATAATGATTCAGAAAAAATATACAATGCCCTTTTCCACTCTTTGTTGGAGAATATACACCAACTCAATATGCTCTCTCATGTAAAATACCAAAATTCTAATTTACGAAAATGGAAAAAGTCTAAATAATATCTATGCGTCCCAATGTTAAAAGAAAATGGCTCTGAATGTAGTCTGTCAGAAAAAATATACAATGTTTTATTCTACTTTGTTTAGAAGTATATACACCAACTTCGTGTACTCTCTCATGTAAAATACAGTAATTGTAATTTTACCGGAATACTTAAAATCTAAATATTTCCTAGGTACCCCAATGTTTAAAACAAAATTTCTCTGAATATAATCTGTCATAAAAAATATACAAGTCCCTATTCTACTCTGTTTTGAAGTATATACACCAACTCCATATGCTCTCTCAATTAAAATACAGAAATTCTATATTTAAGCGAATCGAAAAAAATCTAAATATTATCTAGGCACCTTAATGTTAAAAGGAAAATTGCTCTGAATATAATCTGTCAGAAAAAATATACAATGCCTTATTCTACTCTGTTTTGGAGTATATACACCAAGTAAGTATGCTCTCTCATGTAAAATGCCGAAATTCTAATTTTACGCGAATCGAACAAAGTCTAAACAATATCTAGGCGACCCAAAGTTAAAAGAAAGTGGCTCTGAATATAGTCTGTTAGAAAAAATATACAATTCCTTATTCTACACTGTTTTGGAGTATATACACCAACTCAGTATGCTCTCTCATGTAAAATACAGAAATTCTAATTTTACCCGAATGGAAAAAATCTAAATATTATATAGGCACCCCAATGTTAAAAAGAAAATTGCTCGGAATATAATCTGTCAGAAAAATATACAATGCCCTATTCTACTCTGTTTTGGAGTATATACACCAACTAAGTATGCTCTCTCATGTAAAATACCAAAATTCTCATTTTACGTGAATGCAAAAAAATCTAATTATTATCTAGGCAACCGAAAGTTAAAAGCAAAATTTCTCTGAATATAATCTGTAAGAAAAATTATACAATGCGCTTTTCTATTCTGTTTTGGAGTATATACACCAACTTCATATGCTCTTTCATGTAAAATACAGAAATTCTGTATTGAAGCAAATCGAAAAAAACCTAAATAATATCTAGGCACCTTAACGTTAAAAGCAAAATTGCTCTGAATATAATCTGTCAAAAAAAATATACAATGACGTATTCTACTCGGTTTTGGAGTATATACACCAACTCCGTATGCTCTCTCATGTAAAATACAGAAATTCTATATTTAAGCGAATCGAAAAAATTTAAATATTATCTAGGCACCTTAATGTTAAAAGCAAAATTGCTCTGAATATAATCTGTCAGAGAAAATATACAATGCCTTATTCTACCCTGTTTTGGAGTATATACATCAACTCCATATGCTCTCTCATGTAAAAGAGAGATATTCTATATTTAAGCCAATCGGAATAATTTTAATAATATCTAGGCAACCCAATGTTAAAAGCAAAATTGCTCTAAATATATTCTGTCAGAAATAATATACAATGCCCTTTTCTACTCTGTTTAGGAGTATATACACCAACTAAATATGCTCTCTCATGCAAAATACAGAAATTCTAATTTTACGCGAATCGAAAAAAATCTAAATAATATCTAGGTGCCCCAAAGTTAAAAAAAAATAGCTCTGAATATAGTATGTTAGAAAAAATATACAAAGCCTTATTTCAGTCTATTTTGGACTATATACACCAAGTCAGTCTGTTCTCTCATGTAAAATAACGATATTCTAATTTTACCAGAATAGTTAAAATAGAAATATTACCTAGGCACCCCAATGTTTAAAACAAAATTGTTCTGTATATAATCTGTCAAAAAAAATATACAATGCCCTATTCTACTCTGTTTTCGAGTATATACACCAACTTCACATGCTCTCTCATGTAAAAAACAGAAATTCTATATTTAAGCTAATCGAACAAAAACTAAATATTATCTATGCACCCCAACGATAAAAGCAGAAGTGCTGTGAATATATTCGGTCAGAAAAAATATACAATACCCGTTTCTACTCTGTTTTGTAGTACATACACCAACTCAATATGCTCTCTCATGTAAAATAGAGAAATTCTAATTTTACCCGAATCATAAAAATATAAATACAATCTAGGCACCACAATGATAAAAACAAAATTGCTCTGAATATAATCTGTCATAAAAAATATACAATGCTCGATTCTTCTCTGTATTGGACTATACACCAACTCCATATGCTCTCCCATGTAAAATACAGAAATTCTATATTTAAGAGACTCGAAAAAAATCTAAATATTATCTAGGCACCCCTATGTTAAAAACAAAATTTCTCTGAATATAATCTGTCAGAACAAATATACAATGCTCTTTTCTAGTCTGTTTTGTAGTATATACACCAAGTCAATATACACTCTCATGTACAATAACAAAATTTTAATTTTACGTGAATCGAGAAAAATCTAAATATTATCTAGGCACCCCAATGTTAAAAGCAAAATTGCTCTGAATAAAATCTGTCATAAAAAATATACAATGCCTTTCCTACTCTTTTTTGGAGTATATACACCAACTTAATATGCTCTTTCATGTAAAATACGGAAATTCTTATTATTCGCGAATCCAAAAAAATCTAAATAATATCTAGGCACCACAAAGTTAATAGAAAACGGCTGTTAATATAGACTGTTAGAAAAAATATACAATGCCTTATATTACTCTGTTTTGGGGTATATACACCAACTCAGTATGCTCTCTCATGTAAAATACAGAAATTCTAATTTTACACGAATTGAAAAAAATCTAAATATTATCTAGGCACCCCAATGTTAGAAACAAAATTGCTCTGAATATATTCTGTCACAAGAAATATTGAATCCCCTATTCTAATTTGTTTTGGTGTATATAAACCAACTCATTATGCTCTCCCATGTAAAATAGAGAAATTCGAAATTTACGTGAATCTAAAAAAATCTAAATATTATCTAGGCACCCAAAAGTAAAAAGAAAAATTGCTCTGAATATAATCTGTCAGAAAAAATATACAATGCCCTATTCTACTCTGTTTTGGAGTATATACACCAACTCCATATGCTCTCTCATGTAAAATACAGGAATTCTATATTTAAGCGAATAGAGAAAACTCTAAATATTATCTAGGCACTCCAATGTTAAAAGCAAAATTGCTCTGAATATAATCTGTCAGAAAAAATATACAATGTCCTATTCTATTCGGTTTTGGTGAAAATACACCAACTCAGTATGCTCTCTCATGTAAAATACCGAAATTCTAATTTTACCCGAATCGAAAAAAATCTAAATATTATCTAGGTACCCGGAGATTAAAAGCAAAATTGCTCTGAATATAATCTGTCAGAAAAAATATACAAGGCTTTTTTCTACTCTGTTTTGGAGTATATACACCAACTGCATATGCTCTCTCATGTAAAATACAGAAATTAAATTCTACCCGAAACGAAATAATCTAAATATTGTCTAGGCACCCCAATGTTAAAAACAAAATTGCGAGAGGGGACTCAAGATGGCGCTGTGAGAACAACCCAGGATTGGAGCCCGCGTTGAATCCGGAAACGGTGAGTCAGTGCTGCATTTCCAGACTGATCTTTGTTGCGCACAGAACGGAGAAACTGCCAAGTATAAAAAGACACGGGACGCCAGGCAGTAGGTCTGCCTGGTGAAGCGGGCAGCTGGGGCGGCGGCGGCCGGCCCTACCCAGCAATCCCCACAGGGCACGCTTGTCCGGGTGCCTTGTTGAACCGGCAACCTGAGACTTGAGAGGGCTGGACTTGAGACTGAACGAGACTTGCACAGTAGCCCAGCCCAGGGGATTGCAGGGACAGATCGTTTGGGATACCCAGTGGGACGAACAAAACTGTGATTTCAAACTATCCCAAGCAGACGGCCTGAGACGCTCTGTGGGGGAGCGGCGTCCACCACTACCGAGGCAACCCGCCCCAACTGAGATACACGCCCACTGCTGACGCAGCCAGCCGTTGCCGAGGCAACCCACCCCAACTGAGATACACGCCCACTGCTGACGCATCCAGCCGTTGCCGAGGCAACCCGTCCCTACTGAGATACACGCCCACTGCTGAAGCAGCCTGCCTTTGCTGAGGCAACACCCTACAATGAAGAGACTCTGCCGCAGGGCGTGGCGAAGACCACAGCAGAGCCTGCAGGAACAGGGCGAATCACACAACAGCAGGGCGGAGCCTGGGAACCAAACAGTGGCTAGTCTGCCTTCTAGCTGGGCAGGACACTTCATCGAACATCCAAAAATAAAGCCCAAACCCCTCAATACAGAGCATTTGAGAAAAAAATAAAAGGGTTTTTTAATGAGCTCTGTTGCAGCAGAATCAAACATAGCAGCCTAACAGCACTGAAGGAACAACAGAGCGCACAGCTCAGCAATTAAACCCCTATAAAGTACAAACTGTCTCCTCAAGCAGCTCCCTGACCCCTCTATATCCAAAAGACTGATATTAGGCAGGCATCATCCTGGGACAAAGATAGCAGAAAAAGAAACTGGTAGCATCCCTCGCTGTGCCACAGCAGCTAGAGGTGCACCCCAGACAAGCAGGGTCTGGAGCGAACCTCAGCAGTTGTACAGTGAAGGGGCTAGACTGGTAGAAGAAAAACCAAGCAACAGAAATACTCCATCATCAACATTCTGGGTGTCCACTCAGAGACCCAATCGAAAAATCAGCAACTACGCAGACGACCAGCGGACAAATCCACAAAGATGGGAAGAAACCAGCGCAAAAAGGAGGAAAACACCCGAAACCAGAACACCTTGCCTCCTAGAAAGGACCAAAACACCTCACCAGCAAGGGAACAAAGCTGGACGGAGAATGACCATGACAAAATGACGGAATTAGACTTCAGAAGATGGATAATGAGAAACTTTTGTGAGCTAAAAGATCATGTATTAAATCAATGCAAAGAAACTAAGAACCTTGAAAATAGATTTGAAAAAAGATTCGAGGAAATGATAACAAGAATGGATAACTTAGAGAGGAATATGAATGAATTAAAGGAGCTGAAAAACACCATACGAGAACTTCGCGAAGCAAACACAAGTTTCAATAGCCGAATTGACCAAGCAGAAGAAAGAATATCTGAAGTCGAAGACCAACTCAATGAAATAAAACGAGAAACCAAGATCAGAGAAAAAAGCGCAAAAAGGAATGAACAAAGTCTCCAAGAAATGTGGGACTATGTGAAAAGACCTAACCTACGTTTGATAGGTGTACCAGAAGAGGACGAAGAGAATGAATCCAAGCTGGAAAATACTCTTCAGGACATCATCCAGGAAAATTTCCCCCACCTAGCAAGACAGGCCAACACTCAATTGCAGGAAATACAGAGAACACCACAAAGATATTCCGCAAGAAGAGCAACCCCAAGGCACATAATCGTCAGATTCAATAGGGTTGAAATAAAGGAGAGAATACTAAGGGCAGCCAGAGAGAAAGGTCGGGTAACCCACAAAGGGAAGCCCATCAGACTCACAGCAGATCTCTCGGCAGAAACACTACAAGCCAGAAGAGAGTGGGGGCCAATATTCAACATTCTTAAAGAAAAGAACTTTTAACCCAGAATTTCATATCCAGCCAAACTGAGCTTCAGAAGTGAAGGAAAAATAAAATCCTTTGCAAACAAGCAAGTACTCAGAGATTTTGTCACCACCAGGCCTGCTTTACAAGAGCTCCTAAAAGAGGTACTACACATAGAAAGAAACAACCAGTACCAGCCATTCCAAAATCACACTGAATGCTAAAGAGCTTCATCATAATGAAGAATCTACAACAACTAACAGGCAAAACGGCCACTTAGCATCAAAATGGCAGTATCAAATTCACACATAACAATATTAACCCTAAATGTAAGTGGACTAAATGCACAAATCAAAAGACACAGACTGGCAAATTGGATAAAAATCCAAAACCCATCAGTGTGCTGTATCCAGGAAACACATCTCACATGCAAGGATACACAAAGGCTCAAAATAAAGGGATGGAGGAAGATTTACCAAGCTAATGGAAAGCAAAAAAAAGCAGGAGTTGCAATTCTCATCTCTGATAAAATAGACTTTAAAGCAACAAAGATCAAAAGAGACAAAGAAGGCCATTACATAATGGTAAAAGGATCGATACAACAAGAAGAGCTAACGATCCTAAACATATATGGACCCAATGCAGGAGCACCCAGATACATAAGGCAAGTTCTTAATGACTTACAAAAGGACTTAGACTCCCACACAATAATAGTGGGAGACTTTAACACTCCACTGTCAATACTAGACAGATCAACCAGACAGAAAATCAACAAGGATATCCAGGGCTTGAACTCAGACCTGGAGCAAGCAAACCTGATAGACATTTACAGAACTCTCCACCCCAAATCCACAGAATACACATTCTTCTCAGCACCACATCACATCTACTCTAAAATTGACCACATAATTGGAAGTAAAGCACTGCTCAACAAATGCAAAACAACTGAAATCATAACAAACAGCCTCTCAGACCATAGTGCAATCATATTAGAACTCAGAATTCAGAAACCAACCCAGAACCGCACAGCTTCATGGAAACTGAACAACTGGCTCTTGAATGTTGACTGGGTAAACAACGAAATGAAGGCAGAAATAAAGAAGTTCTTCGAAACCAATGAGAACGAAGACACAACGTGCCAGAACCTCTGGGACACATTTAAAGCAGTCTCTAGAGGAAAGTATATAGCAATAAGTGCCCATATGAGGAGAATGGAGAGATCCAAAATTGACACCCTATCGTCAAAATTGAAAGAGCTAGAGGACCAAGACCAAAAAAACTCAAAACCCAGCAGAAGACAAGAAATAACTAAGATCAGAGCTGAGCTGAAAAAGATTGAGACACGAAAAACCCTTCAAAAAAATCAATAAATCCAAGAGCTGGTTTTTTGAAAAGATCAACAAAATAGACAGACCACTAGCCAGATTGATTAAAAAGAAAAGAGAGAACAACCAAAAAGATGAAATAAAAAATGATAAAGGGGAAATCACCAGATTCCACAGAAATTCAAACCATCATCAGAGAATATTACAAACAACTCTATGCACATAAACTAGTAAACCTGAAAGAAATGGATAAATTCCTGGACTCCTGTGTCCTCCCAAGCCTAAACCAGGAGGAAGCTGAAACTATGAATAGACCAATAACCAGGTCTGAAGTTGAGGCAGCAATTAACAGCCTACCACACAAAAAAAGCCCAGGTCCAGATGGGTTCACAGCCGAATTCTACCAGACACACAAGGAGGAGCTGGTACCATTCCTTCTAAAACTATTTCAAACAATCCAAAAAGAGGGAATCCTTCCGAAATCATTTTATGAGACCAATATCATCCTGATACCAAAACCCGGCAGAGACCCAACGAGAAAAGAAAACTTCAGGCCAATATCCATGATGAACATAGATGCAAAAATCTTCAATAAAATATTGGCAAGCCGAATGCAACAGCAAATCAAAAAACTTATTCATCATGATCAAGTAGGATTCATCCCAGGGTTGCAAGGCTGGTTCAACATACGCAAGTCTATCAACATAATTCAGCACATAAACAGAACCAAAAACAAAAACCACATGATTATCTCAATCGACGCAGAGAAGGCATTTGACAAAATTCAACAGCCCTTTATGCTAAAAACCCTCAATAAACTCGGTATCGATGGAACGTATCTCAAAGTACTAAAAGCTATTTATGACAAACCAACAGCCAATATCATACTGAATGGGCAAAAACTGGACGCATTCCCTTTAAAATCCGGCACTAGACAAGGATGCCCTCTCTCACCACTCCTATTCAATATAGTACTGGAAGTTCTAGCCAGAGCAATCAGGAGAGAAAAAGAAATAAAGGGTATTCAAATAGGAAAGGTGGAAGCCAAATTGTCTCTATTTGCAGACGACATGATAGTATACCTAGAAGACCCCATCGCCTCAGCCCAAAAACTCCTAAAACTGATAAGCAACTTCAGCAAAGTCTCAGGATATAAAATCAATGTGCAAAAATCACAAGCATTCGTCTACACCAATAACAGACGTAAAGAAAGCCAAATCAAGAGTGAACTGCCATTTGCAATTGCTACAAAAAGAATAAAATACCTTGGAATACAACTCACAAGGAACGTAAGGGACCTCTTCAAGGAGAACTACAAACCACTGCTCAACGAAATCATAGAGGACACAAACAGATGGAGAAACATTCCATGTTCATGGTTAGGAAGAATTAATATCGTTAAAATGGCTATACTGCCCAAAGTAATTTACAGAATCAATGCTATCCCCATCAAGCTACCATTGACTTTCTTCACAGAACTGGAAAAAACCACCATGAACTTCATATGGAACCAAAAGAGAGCCCGCATAGCCAAGTCAATTCTAAGCAAAAAGAACACAGCGGGGGGCATCACACTACCGGATTTCAAACTATACTACAAGGCTATAGTAATCGAAACAGCATGGTACTGGTACCAAAACAGAGATATAGACCAATGGAACAAAACAGAGGCACCAGAGGCAACACAACATACATACAACTATACAATCTTTGATAAACCTGACAAAAACAAGCAATGGGGCAAGGATTCCATGTTTAACAAATGGTGTTGGGAAAACTGGCTAGCCATGTGCAGAAAGCAGAAACTGGACCCCTTCCTGACACCTTTCACTAAAATTAACTCCAGATGGATTAAAGACTTAAACATAAGACCTGGCACCATAAAAACCCTAGAAGGAAATCTAGGCAAAACTATCCAGGACATAGGAGTAGGCAAGGACTTCATGAACAAAACACCAAAAGCATTGGCAACAAAAGCCAAAATAGACAAATGGGACCTAATGAAACTCCACAGCTTCTGCACAGCAAAAGAAACAGTCACTAGAGTGGATCGGCAACCAACAGAATGGGAAAAAATTTTCGCAGTCTACCCATCTGACAAAGGGCTGATATCCAGAATTTACAAAGAACTCAAACAGATTTACAGGAAGAAAACAAACAAGCCCATTCAAAAGTGGGCAAAGGACATGAACAGATACTTTACGAAAGAAGACATATATGAGGCCAACAATCATATGAAAAAATGCTCATCGTCACTGGTCATCAGAGAGATGCAAATCAAAACCACATTGAGATACCATCTCACGCCAGTTAGAATGGCGATCATTAAAAAATCTGGAGACAACAGATGCTGGAGAGGATGTGGAGAAAAAGGAACACTTTTACACTGTTGGTGGGAGTGTAAATTAGTTCAACCATTGTGGAAGACAGTGTGGCGATTCCTCAAGGCCTTAGAAATAGAAATTTCATTTGACCCAGCAATCCCATTACTGGGTATATATCCAAAAGACTATAAATCCTTCTACTATAAGGACACATGTACACAAATGTTCATTGCAGCACTGTTTACAATAGCAAAGACCTGGAATCAACCCAAATGCCCATTGATAATAGACTGGATTGGAAAAATGTGACACATATACACCATGGAATATTACGCAGCAATCAGAAATGATGAGTTTGTGTCATTTGTAGGGACATGGATGAATCTGGAGAACATCATCTTCAGCAAACTGACACAAGAACAGAAAATGAAACACCGCATATTCTCACTCATAGGTGGGTGATGAAAAATGAGAACACATGGATATAGAAAGGGGAGTACTAAACACTGGGGTCTATTGGGGGAAAACGGGGAGGGCCAGTGGGAGGGGGAGGTGGAAAGAAATAGCCTGGGGAGAAATGCCAAATGTTGGTGAAGGGGAGGAGAAAAGAAAAGCACACTGCCATGTGGGTACTTACGCAACTGTCTTGCAAGCTTTGCTCATGTACCCCAAAACCTATAATCCAATAAAAAATTAAAAAAAAGAAAATGCCTCTAAATATAGTCTGTTAGAAAAAATATACAATGCCTTATTCTACTCTGTTTTCGAGTATATACACCAACTCAATATGGTCTGTCAAGTAAAATACCGAAATCCTAATTTTAGGTGAATCGAAAAAAATCTAAATATTATCTAGGACACCCAATGTTAAAAACAAAATTGCTCTGAATATAATCTGTAAGAAGAAAAATAAAATGCCCTATTCTACTTTGTTTTGGAGTATATACACCACCTAAATATGCTCTCTCATGTAAAATACAGAAATTCTATATTTAAGCGAATCGAAAAAAATCTAAATATTATCAAGGCACCCCAATGTTAAAAGCAAAATTTCTCTGAATGTAATCTGTCAGAAAAAATATACAATGACATTTTCTACTCTTTTTTGGAGTATATAAACCAACTCAGTATGCCCTCTCATGTAAAATATAGAAATTCTAATTTTACCCGAATCGAAAAAATCTAAATAATATCCAGTCTCCACAAAGTTAAAAGAAAATGGCTCTGAATATAGTCTGTTAGAAAAAATATACAATGCCTTATTCTACTCTGTTTTAAAGTATATACAACAACTCAGTATGCTCTCTCATGTAAAACACAGAAATTCAAATTTTATGTGAATCGAAAATAATCTAAATATTATCTAGGCACCCCAATGTTAAAAGCAAAATTTTTCTGAATATAATCTGTCAAAAAATATATACAATGACCTTTTCTACTCTGTTTTGGTGTATATACACCAACTCAATATGCTCTCTCATGTAAAATACAGAAATTGTAATTTTACGTGAATCGAAAAAAATCTAAATAATATCTAGGCACCCCAAAGTAAAAAAAAATGGCTCTGAATATAGTCTGTTAGAAAAAATATACAATGCCATATTCTACTCTGTTTTGGAGTATATACACCAACTCAGTATGCTCTCTCACGTAAAATACAGGAATTCTAATTTTACCCGAATCGAAAAAATCTAAAAATTACCTAGGCACCACAATATTAAAAACAAAATTGCTCTTAATACAATCGGTCAGAAAAAATATACAATGCCCTATTCTACTCTTTTTTGGAGTATATACACTATCTCGATATGGTCACTCATATAAAATACAGAAAATCTATATTTAAGCGAATCGAAACAATCTATATATTATCTAGGCACCCCAATGTTAAAACCAAAATTTCTCTGAATATAATCTGTCAGAAAAAATATACAATGCCCATTTTCTACTCGGTTTTGTAGTATATACACCAACTCAATATGCTCTCTCAGGTAAAATACAGAAATTCTAATTTTACCCTAATCGAAAAAATCTAAATATTACCTAGGCACCCCAATGTTAAAAACAAAATTGCTCTGAATATAATCTGTCAGAACAAATATACAATGCCTTATTCTACTCTGTTTTGGAGTATATACACCAACTCAGTATGCTCTCTCATTTAAAATACTGAAATTATAATTTTAGGTGAATCGAAAAAAATCTAAATATTATTTAGGCACCCCGATATTAAAAACTAAATTGCTGTGAATATAATCTGTCCGAGAAAATATACAATGCTTTTGTCTACTCTGTTTTGGTGTATATACACCAAAACCCTATGCTCTCTCATTTAAAATACAGAAATTCTATATTTAAGCGAATCGAAAAAAATCTAAATATTATCAATGCACCCCAATATTAAAAGCAAAATTGCTCTAAATATAATCTGTCAGAAGAAATATACAATGCCCTTTTCTACTTTGTTTTGGGGTATATACACCAACTCAATATGCTCTCTCATGTAAAATACCGAAATTCTAATTTTACACGAATCGAAAAAAATCAAAATAATATCTAGGCGCCCAAAAGTTAAAAGAAAATGGCTCTGAATATAGTCTACTAGAAAAAATATACAATTCCTCATTCTACTCTCTTTTGGAGTATATACACCAGTCAGTATGCTCTCACATATAAAATACTGAAATTCTAATTTTATGTGAAACGAAAAAAAATCTAAATAGTATGTCAGCACCCGAATGTTAAAAGCAAAATCGCTCTGAAGATAATCTGTCGTAGAAAATATACAATGCTCTTTTCTACTTTTTTTTGGAGTATATACACCAACTCAATAATCTCTCTCATATAAAATTCCGAAATTCTAATTTTACGCGAATCGAAGAGAATCAAAATAAAATCTAGGCGCCCCTAAGTTAAAAGAAAATGGCTCTGAATATGGTCTGTTAGAAAAAATACACAAGGCTTTACTCTACCCTGTTTTGGAGTATATACACCAACTCACTATGCTCTCTCATGTAAAATACCAAAATTTTATATGTATGCGAATCGAAAAAAATTAATTTTATCTAGGCACCCCAATGTTAAAAGCAAAATTTCTCTGAATATAATCTGTCAGAAAAAATATACAATGACAATTTCTACTCTTTTTTGGAGTATATAAACCAACTCAGTATGCCCTCTCATGTAAAATATAGAAATTCTAATTTTACCCGAATCGAAAAAATCTAAATAATATCCAGGCGCCACAAAGTTAAAAGAAAATGGCTCTGAATATAGTCTGTTAGAAAAAATATACAAGGCTTTATTCTAGTCTGTTTTGGAGTATAAACACAAACTCAGTGTGCTCTCTCATGTAAAATACCGAACTTCTAATTTTACGTGAATCGAAAAAAATCTAAATATTATCTAGGCACACGAATGTTAAAAGCAAAATTGCTCAAAATATAATCTGTCAGAAAAAATATACAATGCCCTTTTCTACTTTCTTTTGGAGTATATACACCAACTCAATATGTTCTCTCATGTAAAATACCGGAATTCTAATTTTACTGGAATCGAAATAAATCTAAATAATATCTGGGCGCCCCAAAGTTAAAAGAAAATGGCTCTAAATATAGTCTCTTAGAAAAAATATACAATGACCTATTCTACTCTCTTTTGGAGTATATACAATACCTCAATATGCTCTGTCATGTAAAATACAGGAATTCTAATTTTACGCGAATCAAAAAATATCAAAATAATATCTAGATGCCCCAAAGTTAAAAGAAAATGTCTCTGAATATAGTCGGTTAGGAAAAATATGCAATGCCTTATTCTAATCGGTTTCGGAGTATATACACCAGTCAGTATGCTCTCTCATGTAAAATACCAAAATTCTAAATTTCCGTGAATTGAAAAAAATTTAAATAGTATCTAGGCACCCCAATGTTAAAAGCAAAATTTCTCTGAGTATAATATGTCAGAAAAAATATACAATGATTTTATCTACTCTGTTTTGTAGTATATACACCAACTCAGTATTCTCTCTCATGTAAAATACCGAAATTCTAATTTTACGTGAATCAAAAAAAATCTAAATAATATCTAGGCGCCCCAAAGTTAAAAGAAAATGTCTCTAAATATAGTCTATTAGAAAAAATATACAATGCCTTATTCTACTTTGATTTGGAATATATACAGCAACTCAGAATCCTCTCTCATGTAAAATACAGAAACTCTAATTTTACGTGAATCGAGAAAAAACTAAATATTATCTAGGCACTCCAATGTTAAAAACAAAACTACTCTGAATGTAATCTGTCAGAATAAATATAAACTGCCTTTTTCTACTCTGTTTTGGAGTATATACACCAACTCCATTTGCTCATTCATGTAAATAAAGCAATTCTATATTTAAGCGAATCAAAAAAATCTAAATATTATTTAGGCAGCCCAATGTAAAAATCAAAGTTGCTCTGAATATAATCTGTCAGAAAAAATATACAATGCTTTATTCTACTTTGTTTTGGCGTATATACACCAACACAGTATGCTGTCTCATGTAAAATAAAGAAATTCTAATTTCACGTGAATCAAAAAAAATCTAAATATTAGCTCGGAACCCCAATGTGAAAAGCAAAATTTCTCTGAATATAATCTCTCAGAAAAAATATACAATGCCGTTTTCTACTCTCTTATAAATTATATACTCCAACTCAATATTGTCTCTCATGTAAAATACGGAAATTCTAATTTTACACGAATCGAAAAAAATCTAAATAATATCTAGGCTCCCCAAAGTTAAAAAAAAATGGCACTGAATTTAGTCTGTTAGAAAAAACATACAATGCCTTATTCTACTCTTTTTTGGAGTATATACACCAATTCAGTATGCTCTCTCATGTAAAATACAGAAATTCTAATTCTCCCCAAATCGAAAAAATCTAAATATTATCTAGGCAACCTAATGTTAAAAACAAAATTTCTCTTAATATAGTCTGTCAGAAAAAATATATAATGCCCTAATCTACTCTGTTTTGGAGTATATACACCAACTCCATATACTCTCTAAAGAAAAATACAGTAATTCTATATTTAAGCGAATCGAAAAAAATCTAAATATTATCTAGGCACCCAAATGTTAAAAACAAAATTTCTGTGAATATAATCTGTCAGAAAAAATATACAATGCCCTATTCTACTCTGTTTTTGTGTATATACACCAACTCAGTATGCTCTCTCATGTAAAACACCGAAATTCTAATTTTATGCAAATTGATAAAAATATAAATAATATCTTTGCGCTCCAAAGTTAAAACGAGATGGCTCTGAATATAGTCTGTTAGAAAAAATATAAAATGCCCTATTCTACTCTGTTTTGGAGTATATACACCAACTCCATACGCTCTCTCATGTAAAATACAGAAATTCTATATAGAAGCGTATCAAAAAAAATCTAAATATAATCTAGGCACCCCAATGTTAAAAGCAAAATTTCTCTGAATATAATCTGTCAGAAAAAATACAGAATTCCCTTTTCTACTTTTTTTGGAATATATACACCAACTCAATATGCTCTCTCACATAAAATACCGAAATTCTAATTATACGTGAATCGAAAAAAATCTAAAGAATATCTAGGTGCCTTAAAGTTAAAACAAAATGGCTCTGAATATAGTCTGTTAAAGAAAATATACAAGGCCTTAATCTACTTTGTTTTGTAGTATATACACCAACTCAGTATGCTCTCTCATGTAAAATACCGAAATTCTAATATTACATAAATCTAAAAATATCTAAATATTATCTAGGCACCCCAATGTTAAAAACAAAATTGCTCTGAATATAATCTGTCAGAAAAAATATACAATGCCTTCTTCTACTCTGTTTTGTAGTATATACACCAACTCAATATGCTCTCTCATGTAAAATACCAAAATTCTAATTTTACGCGAATCGAAAAAAATCAAAATAATATCTAGGTTCCCCAAAGTTAAAAGGAAATGGCTCTGAATACAATCCGTTGGAAAAAATATACAATGCCTTATTCTACTCTGCTTTGGAGTATATACACCAACTGAATATGCTCTATCATGTAAAATACCAAAATTCAAAATTTACATGAATCACAAAAAGCTGAATATTATCTAGGCAACCGAATGTTAAAAGCAAAATTTCTCTTAATAAAATCTGTCAGAACAAATATACAATGCCCTTTTCTACTCTGTTTTGGAGTATATACACCAACTCAATATGCTCTCTTATGTAAAATACCGAAACTCAAATTTTACGTGAATCGAAAAAATCTAAATATTACCTAGGCACCCCAATGTTAAAAACAAATTTGCTCTGAATATAATCTGTCATAAGAAATATACAATGCCCTATTCTACTCTCATTTGGAGTATATACACCAACTCAATATGCTCTATCATATAAAATACCGAAATTCCATATTTAAGCGAATCGAAAAAAATCTAAATATTATCTAGGCACTTCAATGTTAAAACCAAAATTGCTCTGAATATAGTCTGTCAGAAAAAATATACAACGCCCTATTCTACTGTGCTTTTGAGTATATACACCAACTCCATATGATCTCTCATGGAAAATACAGAAATCCTATATTTAAGCGAATGAAAAAAATCTAAATATCATTTAGGCACCCGAAAGGTAAAAGCAAAATTGCCCTGAATATAGTATGTCAGAAAAAATATACAATGCCCTATTCTACTCTGTTTTGTAGTATATACACCAACTCAATATGCTCTCTCACGACAAATACCGAAATTCAAATTTTATGAGAATCGAAAAAAATCTAAATAATATCTAGGCAACCCAAAACTAAATGAAAATGGCGCTGAATATAGTCTGTTAGAAAAAATAAACAATGCCTTATTCTACTCTGTTTTGGAGTACATAAACCAACTCTGTATGCTCTCTGATGTAAAATAAAGAAATTATAATTTTACACGAGTTGAAAAAAATCTAAATAATATCTAGGCACACCAAAGTTAACAGAAAATGGCTCTGAATACAGTCTGTTAGAAAAAATATACAATGCCTTATTCTACTCTGTTTTGCAGTATATGCACCAACTCAGTATGCTCTCTCATTTAAAATTTTGAACTTCTAAATTTACGTGAATTGACAAAATCTAAATATTATCTAAAAACACCAAATGTTAAAAACAAAATTGCTCTGAATATAATCTGTCAGAAAAAATATAAAATGCCCTTTTCTACTCTGTTTTCGAGTATACACACCAACTCCATATTCTCTCTCATGTAAAAAACCAAAATTCTGTATTTAAGAGAATCAAATAACATTTAAATATTATTTAGGGAACCCAAAATTTAAAGCAAAATTGCTCTGATTATAATTTGTCAAAAAAAATATACAATGCCCTTTTCTACTCTGTTTTGTAGTATATACACCAACTCAACATGCTCTGTCATGTAAAATACCGAAATTATAAATTTACGCGAATCGAACAAAATCTAAAAATTATCTAGGCACCCCAATGTTAAAAGCAAAATTGCTCTGAATATAATCTGTCAGAAAAAATATACAATGCCCTTTTCTACTCTACTTTGGTGTATATACACCAACTCAATAATCTCTCTCATGTAAAATTCTGAAACTCTAATTTTGCGAGAATCAAAAAAGATCTAAATTATATCTAGGTGCCCCACAGTTAAAAAAAATGGCTCCGAATATAGTCTGTTAGAAAAAATATACAATGCCTTATTTTACTCTATTTTTGAGTATATACACCAACTCCATATGCTCTCTCACGAAAAATCCAGAAATTATATATTTATGCGAATCGAAAAGAATCTAAATATTATCTAGGCGCCCCAATGTTAAAAGCTAATTGCTCTTAATATAATCGATCAGAAAAAATATACAATGCCCTTTTCTACTTTGTTTTGTAGTATATACACCAACTTAATATGCTCTCTCACGTAAAATACAGAAATTCTAATTTTACCTGAATCGAAAACATCTAAATATTATCTAGGCAACCCATGTTAAAAACAAAATTCCTCTTAATATAATCTGTCTGAAAAAATATACAATTCCCTATTCTACTCTTTTTTTGAGTATATACACCAACTCAGTATGCTCTCTCGTGTAAAACACCGAAATTCTAATTTTACGCGAATCGAAAAAAATCTAAATAGTATCTAGGTCCTCCAAAGTTAAAACAAAATGGCTCTGAATATAGTCTGTTAAAAAAATATACAATGCCTTATTTTATTCTGCTTTGGAGTATATACACAAACTCAGTATGCTCTCTCATGTAAAATACAGAAATTCTAATTTTACGTGAATCAAAAAAAATCTAAATATTATCTATGCACCAAAATGTTAAAACCAAAATTGCTCTGAATATAATCTGTCAGAACACATATACAATGCCCTATTCAACTCTGTTTTGGAGTATATAAACCAACTCCAAATACTATCTCATGTATAATACAGAAATTCCATATTTAAGCGAATCGAAATAAATCTAAATATTATCTAGGCACCCCAATGTTAAAAGTAAAATTGCTTTGAATATAATCTGTCAGAAACAATATACAATGCCCTTTTCTACTCTGTTTTGTAGTATATACACCAATTCAATATGCTCTCTCATGTAAAATACAGAAATTATAATTTTACCCGAATCAAAAGAATGTGAATATTATCTAGGCACCCCAATGTTAAAAACAAAATTACTCTGAATATAATCTTTCAGAAAAAATATACAATGCCTTATTCTACTTTGTTTTGGAGTATATACTCCAACTCAATATGACCTCTCATGTAAAACACAGAAATTCTATATTTAAGAGAATCGAGAAAAATCTAAATAATATCTAGGCGACCCAAAGTTAAAAGAAAATGGCTCTGAATATAATCTGTTAGAAAAAATATACAATGCTTTATTCTACTCTGTTTTGGAATATATACACCAACTCAGAATGCTCTCTCATGTAAAATAGAGAAATTCTAATTTTATGTGAATCGAAAATAAACTAAATATTATCTAGGCACTCCAATGTTAAAAACAAAATTGCTCTGAATGTAATTTGTCAGAAAAAATATACAATGCCATTTTATACTCTGTTTTGGAGTACATACGCCAACTCAGTATGCTCTCTCATGTAAAATACCGAAATTCTAATATTACGTGAATCGAAAAAAACTAAATAATATCTAGGTGCCTAAAAGTTAAAGGAAAATGGCTCTGAATATAGCCTGTTTGTAAAAATATGCAATGCCTTATTCTACACTGTTTTGGAGTATATACACCAACTCAGTATGCTCTCTCATGTAAAATATAGAAATTCTAAATTTACATAAATCGAAAAAAATCTAAATATTATCTAGGCACCCCAATGTTAAAACAAACTTTCTCTGAATATAATCGGTCAGAAAAAATATACAATGCCCTATTGTACTCTGTTTTGGAGTATATACACCAACTCAGTATGCTCTCTCATGTAAAATACCGAAATTCAAATTTTACGCGAATCGAAAAAAACTAAATAATATCTAGGCGCCCCAAATTTAAAAGAATATGGCTCTGAATATAGTCTGTTAGAAAAAATATACAATGCCTTTTTCTACTCCGTTTTGGTGTATATACACCAACTCAGTATGCTCTCTCATGTAAAATACAAAAATTCTAATTTTACGTGATTCGAAAAAAATTTAAATATTATGTAGGCATCCGAATGTTAAAAACAAAATTGCTATGAGTATAATCTATCAGAAAAAATATACAATGCTCTATTCTACTCTGTCTTGGAGTATATAAACCAACTCAGTTTGCTCTCTCATTTAAAATACTGAAATTCTAATTTTACATGAATCGAAGAAAATCTAAACAGTATCTAGGCACCCTGAAGTTAATAGAAAATGGCTCTGAATATACTCTGTTTGGGTAAGTATGCAATGCCTTATTGTACTCAGTTTTGGAGTATATACACAAATTAAGTATGCTCTCTCATGTAAAATACAGAAATTATAAGTTTTCCCGAATCGAAGAAATCTAAATATTATCTAGGGACCCAATATTAAAAGCAAAATTGCACTGAATATAATCTGCCAGAATAAATATACAATGCTTTTTTTTACCCTCTTTTGTAGTATATACACCAACTCAATATGCTCTCTAACGTAAAATACAAAAATTCAAATTTTACCCGAATCGAAAAATCTGAATATTATCTAGGCACGCCAATGTAAAAAATAAAATTGCTCTTAATATTATCTGTCAGAGAAAATATACAATGCCCTATTCTACTCTGTTTTGGAGTATATAAACCAACTCAATATGCTCTCTCATGTAAAATACCGAAATTCAAATTATACGAGAATGGAAAAAAATGTAAATAATATCTAGGCGCCCCAAAGTGAAAATAAAATGGCACTGAATATTGTTTGTTAAAAAAATATACAATGCCTTTTTCTACTCTGTTTTGGAGTATATACACCAACTCACTATGCTCTCTCAGGTAAAATACAGAAATTCTAATTTTACGTGAATCAAAAAAAATCTAAATAATATCTAGACACCCCAATGTTAAAAAAAATTGCTCTGAATATAATCTGTCAGAAAAAATATACAATGCCCTATTCTACTCTGTTTTGAAGTATATACACCAATTCAGTATGCTCTCTCATGTAAAATAACAAAATTCTAATTTTCTGTGAATCAAAACGATCTAAATAATATCTACGAGCCCTAGAGTTAAAAGAAAATGGCTCTGAATATAGTCTCTTAGAAAAAATATACGATGCCTTATTCTACTCTGTTTTAAAGTATATACACCAACTAAGTATGCTCTCTCATGTAAAATACAGAAATTCTAATTTTACCTGAATCGAAAAGATCTAAATATTATCTATGCAACCCAATGTTACAAACAAAATTGCTCTGAATATAATCTGTCAGGAAAAATATACAATGCCCTTTTCTAATCTGTTTATGAGTACATACACCAACGTAGTATGCTCTCTCATGTAAAACAACGAAATTCTAATTTTATGAGAATCGAAAAAAATCTAAATAATATCTAGGCGCTCAAAAGGTAAAACAAAATGGCTCTGAATATAGTCTGTCAAAAAAAATATACAATGCCTTATTCTACTCTGTTTTGGAGTATATAAACAAACTCAGTATGCTCTCTCATGTAAGATACAGAAATTCTAATTTTACCCGAATCGAAAAAAATCTAAATAATATCTAGGTGCCCCAAAGTTAATAGTAAATGGCTCTGTATATAGTCCTTTAGAAAAAATATACAATGCCTTACTATACTCTGTTTTGGAGCATATACACCAACTCAGTATGCTCTCTCATGTAAAACACAGAAATTCTAATTTTACCCGAAACAAAAAAAAATCAAATTAATGTTTAGGTGCCCCAAAGTTACAAGAAAATGGCTCTGAATATAGTCTGTTAGAAAAAATATACAATGCCTTATTCTACTCTGTTTTGGAGTATAAACACCAACTCAGTATACTCTCTCATGTAAAATACCGATATTCTAATGTTACCCAAATTGAAAAAATCGAAGTATTATCTAGGCACCCCAATGTTAAAAACAAAATTGCTCTGAATATAATCTGCCAGAAACAATATAAAATTCTCTATTCTACTCTGTTTTGGAGTATATACAGCAACTCCATATGCTCTCTTATGTAGAATACAGAAATTCTATATTTAAGCGAATCGAAAAAAATCTAAATATTATCTAGGCACCCCAATGTTAAAAGAAAAATTGCTCTGAATATAATCTGTCAGAAAAAATATACAATGCTTTTTTCTACTCTGTTTTGTAGTATATACACAAACTGAATATGCTCTCATGTAAAATACCAAATTCTAATTTTACACGAATCAAAAAAAATCTAAATAATATCTATGTGCCCCAAAGTTAAAAGAAAATGGCTCTGAATATTGTCTGTTAGAAGAAATATACAATGCCTTATTCAACTCTGTTTTGGAGTATATACACCAACTCAGTATGCTCTCTCATGTAAAATACCGAAATTCTAAATTTACGTGAATTGAAAAAAATCTAAATATTATCTAGGAACCCCAATGTTTAAAACAAAATTGCTCTCAATATAATCTGTCAGAAAAAATATACAATACCCTATTCTACTCTGTTTTGGAGTATATTCACCAACTCTATGTGATCTCTCATGTAAAATACAACAATTCTATATTTAAGCGAATCGAAAAAAATCTAAATATTATCTAGGCACCCCAATGTAAAAAGCAAAATTGCTCTGGATATAATCTCTCAGAAAAAATATACAATGCCCTTTTCTACTTTGTTTTGTAGTATATACACCAACTCAATATGCTCTCTCATGTAAAATAACAAAATTCCAATTTTTTGTGAATCGAAAAAAACCTAAATATTATCTAGGCACCCCAATGTTAAAAACAAAATTGGTCTGAATACAATCTGTCAGAAAAATTATACAATGCCCCATTCTACTCTTTTTAGGATTATATACACCAACTCTATATGCTCTCTCATGTAAAATAGAGAAATTCTATATTTAAGCGAATCGAAAAAGTCTAAATATTATCTAGGCATGCCAATGTTAAAAGTAAAATGGTCCTGAATATAATCTGTCAGAAAAAATATACAATGCCATTTTCTACTTTGTTTTGTAGTATATACACCAACTCAATATGCTCTCTCATTTAAAATACAGAAATTCTAATTTTACCCAAATCGAAAAAATCTAAATATTATCTAGGCATCCCAATATTAAAAACAAAATTGCCCTGAATATAATCTGTCAGAAAAAAATATACAATGTTCTATTTTACTCTGTTTTAAAGTATATACACCAACTCAGTATGCTCTCTCATGTAAAATACCGAAATTATAAATTTACGTGAAATGAAAAAATCTAAATATTATCTAGGCACCCCAACGTTAAGAAAAAAATTGCTCTGAATATAATCTGTCAGAAAAAATATACAATGCCCTTTTCTACTCTTTTTTGTAGTATATACACCAACTCAATATGCTCTATCATGTAAAATACAGAAATTCTAATTTTACCCGAATCGAAAAAATCTAAATATTATTTAGTCACCCCAATATTAAAACCAAAATTCCTCTGTATATAATCTGTGGGAAAATATATATAATGTCCTATTCTACTCTGTTTCAGAGTATATACACCAACTCCATATGATCTCTTTGTAAAATGCAGAAATTCTATATTTAAGCAAATCGAAAAAAATCTAAATATTATCTAGGCACCCCAATGTTAAAAGAAAAATTGCTCTGAATATATTCAGTCAGAAAAAATATACAATGCCCGTTTCACCACTATTTTGAATTATATACACCAACTCAATATGCTCTGTCATGTAAAATACCGAAATTCTAATTATATGCGAATCTAAATAAATCTAAATAATATCTAGGCGCCCCAAAGTTAAAAGAAAATGGCTCTGAATATAGTCTGTTAGAAAAAATATACAATGCTTTATTCTACTTTGTTTTGAAGTATATACACCAACTCAGTATCATCTCTCATACAAAATAATGAATTTGTAATTTAACGTGAATCTAAAAAGATCTTAATATTATCTAGGCACCCAAATGTAAAAAAAAAATTGCTCTGAATATAATCTGTCAGACAAAATATACAATGCCATTTTCTTCTCTGTTTTGAAGTATATTAACCAACTCAATATGACACCTCATGTAAAATACAGAAATTCTAATTTTACCGGAATCGAAAATATCTAAATATTATCTAGTCATCCCAAAGTTAAAAACAAAATTGCTCTGAATATAATCTGTAAGATAAAATATACAATGCCATGTTCTACTCTGTTATGGAGTATATACACCAACTCAATATGCACTCTCATGTAAAATACTGAAATTCAAATTTTACGTGAATCGAAAAAAATCTAAATAATATTTAGGTGCCTTAAAGTTAAAAGAAAATGGCTCTGAATATAGTCTGTTAGAAGAAATATACAATGCCTTATTCTACTCTGTTTTGGAGTATATACACCAACTCAGTATGCTCTCTAATATAAAATACCGAAATTCTAATTTTACGTAAATCGAAAAAAATCTAAATATTATCTAGGAACCCCAATGATAAAACAAAATTGCTCTGAATATAATCTGTCAGAAAAAATATACAATGCCCTTTTCAACTCTGTTTTGGAGTATATACACCAACTGAATATGCTCTCTCAAGTAAAATACAGAAATTATAAATTTACGTGAATCGAAAATAATGTAAATAATATCTAGGCAACCCAAAGTTAAAAGAAAATGGCTCTGAATATAGTATGTTAGAAAAAATATTCAATGCCTTATTCTACTCTGTTTTGGAGTATATACACCAACTCAGTACGCGCTGTCATTTAAAATACAGAAATTCTAATTTTAGGTGAATTGAAAAAAATCTAAATATAATCTAGGCACCCCAATGTTAAAAACAAAATTGCTCTGAATATAGTCTTTCAGAAAAATAATACAATGCTCTATTCTACTCTATTTTGAAGTATATACACCAACTCCATATGCTCTCTCACTTAAAATACAGAAATTCTATATTTAAGCGAATCAAAAAAAATCTAAATATTATCTAGGTACCCCGATGTTAAAAGAAAAATTGCTCTGAATATAATCTGTCCGATAAAATACACAATGCACTTTTTACTCAGTTTTGTAGTATATACACCAACTCAATATGCTCTCTCCTTTAAAATACAGAAATTCTAATTTTACCCGAATCGACAAAATCTAAATAGTATTTAGGCACCCCAATTTTAAAAACAAAATTGCTCTGAATATAATCTTTCATAAAAAATATACAATACCATATTCTACTCTGTTTTGGGGTATATAATCCAACTCAGTATGCTCTCTCATGTAAAATACCGAACTTCTAAATTTACGTGAATTGAAAACAATCTAAATATTATCTAGGCACCACAATGATAAAAACGAAATTGCTCTGAATATAATCTGTCAAAAAAAATATACAATGCCCTATTATACTCTGTTTTGGAGTATATACACCAACTCCATCTGCTCTCTAATGTAAAATAGAGAAATTCTGTATTTAAGCAAATCGAACAAAATCTAAATATTATCTAGGGAACCCAATGTTAAAAGCAAAATTGCTCTGAATATAATCTGTCAGTAAAAATATACAATGCCCTATTCTACTGTTTTGTAGTATATACACCTACTCAAAATGCTCTCTCATGTAAAATACCGAAATTCAACTTCTACATGAATCTAAAAAATTCTAAATAATATCTAGGCTACCCACAGTTTAAAGAAAATGGCTCTGAATATAGTCTGTTAGAAAAAATATTCAATGCTTTATTTTACTCTGTTTTGGAGTATATACACCAACTCAATATGCTCTCTCATGTAAAATTCTGAAATTCTAATTTTACGTGAATCGAAAAATATCTAAATAATATCTAGGCGCCCCAAAGTTAAAAGAAAATTGCTCTAAATTTACTCTGCTAGAAGAAATATACAATGCCTTATTCTACTGTGTTTTGGAGTATATACACCAACTCAGTATGCTCTCTAATGTAAAATACAGAAATACTAATTTTGCGTGAATTGAAAAAAATCAAAATATTTTCTAGGCACCTCAGTGTTAAAAACAAAATTTCTCTGAATATAATCTGTCAGAAAATATATACAATGCCCTATTCTACTCTGTTTTGGAGTATATACACTAACTCAGTGGGCTCTCTCATGTAAAATACAGAAATTCTATATTCAGCAAATCGAAAAGAATCTAATTAATATCTAGGCACCCCAATGTTAAAAGCAAAATTCTTCTGAGTATAATCTGTCAGAAAAAATATATAATGCCCTATTCTACTCTGTTCTGGAGTATATACTCCAAATCCATATGCTCTCTCATGTAAAATACAAAAATTCTATATTTCAGTGTATCGAAAAAAACTAAATATAAGCTAGGCACCCCAATGTTAAAAGCAAAATTGCTCTCAATATAATCTGTGAGAAAAAATATACAATGGCCTTTTCTACTCTGCTTTGGAAAATACATACCAACTCAATATGCTCTCTCATGTAAAATTCCGAAATTCTAATTTTACGCGAATCGAAACAAATCTAAATAATATCTAGGTGCCCCAAAGTTAAAAGAAAATGGCTCTGAATATAGTCTGTTAAAGAAAATATACAATGCCTTATTCTACTCTGTTTTGGAGTATATACACCAAATAAGTATGCTCTCTAATGTAAAATACTGAAATTGCAATTTTACATGAATCAAAAAAAATCTAAATATTATCTAGGCACCACAATGTTATAAACAAAATTGCTCTGAATATAATCTGTCATAAAAAATATACAATGCCCTATTCTAGTTTGCTTTGGAGAATATACACGAACTCTATATTCTCTCTCATATAAAATACAGAAATTCTATATTTAAGTGAATCGAAAAAAATCTAAAGATTATCTAGCCACCCCAATGTTAAAGCAGAATTGCTGTGAATATAATCGGTCAAAAAAAATATACAATGCCCTTTTCTACTCTGTTTTGGGGTATATACACCAACTCAATATGCCCTCTTATGTAAAATACTGAAATTCTGATTTTACGTGAATCGAAAAAAATCAAAATAATATCTAGGCACCCAAAAGTTAAAAGAAAATGGCTCTGAATATAGTCCATTAGAAAAAATATACAATGCCTTATTCTACTCTGCCTTTGAGTATATACACCAACTCAGTATGCTCTCTCATGTAAAATACCGAAATTCTAATATTAGTCAAATCAAAAAAAATCTAAATAATATCTAGGTGCCCCAAAGTTAAAAGAAAATGGCTCTGTATATAGTCTGTTAGACAAAATATACAATGACTTATTCTACTTTGTTTTGGAGTATATACACCAACTCTGTATGCTCTCTCATTTGAAATACAGAAATTCTAATTTTACACGAATCGAAAGAAATCTAAATAATATCTAGGCGTTCCAAAGTTAAAAGAAAATGGCTCTGAATACAGTGTGTTAGAAAAAATGTGCAATGTTTTATTCTACTCTGTTTTGGAGTATATGCACCAACTAAGTATGCTCTCTCATGTAAAATACCAAAATTCTAATTTCACCCGAATCGACAAAATGTAAATATAATCTAGACACCCCAATGTTAAAAACAAAATTTCTCTGAATACAATATGTCTGAAAAAATATACAAGGCCCTATTCTACTATATTTTGGAGTATATACACCAACTTCATATGCTCTCTCATGTAAAATACAGAAATTCTATATTTAAGCGAATCGAGAAAAATCTATATATTATCTAGGCACCCCAATGTTAAAAGCAAAATTGCACTGAATATCATCTGTCAGAAAAAATATGCAATGCCGTTTTCTACTCTGTTTTGGAGTATATACACCAACTCAATATGCTCTTTCATGTAAAATACAAAAATTCAAATTTTACGCAAATGGAGAATATTCTATATAATACCTAGGCGCCCGAAAGTTTAAAGAAAATGGCTCTGAATATAGTAGGTTAGAAAAAATGCCTTATTATACTCTGTTTTGGAGTATATACACCAACTCAGTATGCTCTCTCATGTAAAACACAAAAATTCTAATTTTACCCGAATCGAAAAAAATCTAAATAATATCTAGGTGCCCCAAAGTTAAAGAAAATGGCTCTAAATATAGTCTGTTAAGAATAATAAACAATGCCTTATTCTACTCTGTTTTGGAGTATATACACCAACTCAATATGCTCTCTCAAGTAAAATACAGAAATTCTAAATTTACGTGAATCGAAAAAAATCTAAATATTATCTAGGCACCCTAATGTTAAAAACAATATTGCTCTGAATATAATTTGTCAGAAAAAATATACAATGACCTATTCTTCTCTGTTTTGGAGTATACACACCAACTCAATATGCTCTCTCACATAAAATACCGAAATTCTAATTTTACATGAATCTAAAAAAATCTAAATAATATCTAGGCGCCCCAAAGTTAAAAGAAAATGGCTCTGAATATAGTCTGTTAGAAAAAATATACAATGCCTTATTCTACATTATTTTGGAGTATATACACCTACTCCATATGCTCTCTCATGTAAAATACAGAAATTCAATATTTAAGCGAATCGAAAATTTTCTAAATATTATCTAGGCACCCCAATGTTAAAATAAAAATTGCTCTTAATATAGTCTGTCAGAAAAAATATACAATGCCCTAGTCTATTTGGTTTTGGAGTATATACACCAACTCCATATGCACACTCATGTAAACTAGAGAAATTCTATATTTAAGCAAATAAAAAAAATCTAAATATTATTCAGGCACCACAATGTTATAAGCAAAATTGCTATGAAGATAATATGTCAGAGAAAATACACAATGCCCTTTTCTACTCTGTTTTGTAGTATATACACCAACTAAATATGCTCTTTCATGTAAAATACAGAAATTCTAATTTTACCCGAATCGTTGATATCTAAATATTATGTAGGCACCCCAATCTCAAAACCCAAATTGCTCTGAATATAATCTGTCCGAAGAAATATACAATGCCCTATTCTACTCTGTTTTGGAGTATAAAAACCAACTCAGTATGCTCTCTCAAGTAAAATACAAAAATTCTAAATTTACGTGAATCGAAAAAAATCTAATTATTATGTAGGAAACCCAATGTTAAAAGCAAAATTGCTCTGAATATAATCTGTCAGTAAAAATATACAATGCCCTATTCTACTCTGTTTTGACTTATATACACCAAGTCAATATGCTCTCTCGTGTAAAATACCGAAATTCTTAAGCTTATGTGAATCGAAAAAAATCTAAATATTATCTAGGCACTCCAATGTTAAAAGCAGAATTGCTCTAAATATATACTGTCAAAAAATATATGCAATGCCTTTTTCTACTCTGTTTTGGAGTATATACACCAACTCAATATGCTCTGTCATGTAAAATTCCAAAATTCTAATTTTACGATAATCGAAAAAAATCTAAATAATCTCTAGGCGCCCCAAAGTTAAAAGAAAATGGCTCTAAATACACTCTGCTAGAAGAAATATACAATACCTTATTCTACTGTGTTTTGAAGAATATACACCAACTCAGTATGCTCTCTAATGTAAAATACAGAAATTCTAATTTTACGTGAATCGAAAGAAATCTAAATATTATCTAGGCACCCCAGTGTTAAAAACAAAATTGCTTCGAATATAATCTGTCAGTAAAAATATACAATGCCCTATTCTACTCTGTTTTGGAGTATATACATTAACTAAATATACTCTCTGATGTAAAATATCAAAATTCAAATTTTACGTGAATGGAAGAAATTCTAAATAATATCTAGGCGCCCAAAAGTTAAAAGAAAATGGCTCTGAATATAGTCTGTTAGGAATAATATACAATGCCTTATTCTACTCTGTTTTAAAGTATATACACCAACTCCATATGCTCTCTCATGTAAAATACAGAAATTCTAAATTTACGTGAATCTAAAAAAATCTAAATATTATCTAGGCACCCCAATGTTAAAAACAGAATTGTTCTTAATATAATCTGTCAGAAAAAATATACAATGCCGTATTCTACTCTGTTTTGGAGTATATACACCAACTCCATACGCTCTCTCATGTAAAAAATAAAGAAATTCTATATATAAGCGTATCGAAAAAAATCTAAATATAATCTAGGCACCCTAATGTTAAAAGCAAAATTGCTCTGAATATGATCTATCAGAAAAAATATAGAATTCTCCTTTCTACTCTGTTTTGGAGTATATACACCAACTCAATATGCTCTCTCATGTAAAATACAAGGATTCTAACTTTACGTGAATCGAAAAAAATCTAAAGAATATCTAGGCATTCCAAAGTTAAAAGAAAATGGCTCTGAATATAGTCTGTGTGATAAAATATACAATGCATTATTCTACTCTGTTTTGGAGTATATACACTAACCCAGTGTGCTCTCTTATGTAAAATACCGAAATTCTACTTTTACCCATATCGAAAAAATCTAAATATTATCTAGGCACCCCAATGTTAAAAACAAAATTGCTCTGAATATAATCCGTCAGAAAAAATATACAATGCCCTATTCTCTCTTTTATAGTATATACACCAACTGAACTCAATATGCTCTCTCATGTAAAATAAAGAAATTCTAATTTTACCCAAATCGAAAAAATCTAAATATTATCTAGGCCCCCAATGTTAAAAACAAAATTGCTCTGAATATAATCTGTCCGAAAAAATATACAATGCCGTATTCTACTCTGTTTTGGAGTTTATACACCAACTCAGTGTGCTCTCTCATGTAAAATACCGAAATTCTAAATTTACGCGAATCGAAAAAAATCTAAATATTATTTAGGCACTCCAATGTTAAAAGCAAAATTGCTCTGAATATAATCTGTCAGAAAAAATATACAATGCCATTTTCTACTCTTTTTTGGAGTATATAAACCAAGTCAATATGCTCTCCAACGTAACATAACGAAATTATAATTTTACGTGTATCGAAGAAAATCTAAATAATATCTAGGCACCCCTAAGGTAAAAGAAAATGGCTCTAAATATAGTCTGTTATAAAAAATATACAATGCCTTATTCTACTCTGTTTTGGAGTATATACACCAACTCAGTATGCTCTCTCACGTAAAATACACAAATTCTAATTTTACCCGAAATGTTAAAATCTAAATACTATCTAGGCACCCCAATGCTTAAAACAAAATTGCTGTGAATATAATCTGTCAGAAAAAATATACAATACCCTAGTCTACACTGTTTTGGAATATATACACCAAATCAATATGCTCTCTCATTTAAAATACCGAAATTCTAATTTTACGTGAATCGAAAAAAATCTAAATAATATCTGGGCGTCCCAAAGTTAAAAGAAAATGGCTCTGAATATAGTCTGTTAGAAAAAATATCCAATGCCTTATTCTATTCTGTTTTGGAGTTTATACACCAACTCAGTATGCTCTCTCACGTAAAATACAGAAATTCAAATTTTACCCGAATCGGAAAAATCTAAATATCTAGGCACCCAAATGTTAAAAACAAAATTGCTCTGACTATAATCTGTCAGAAAAAATATACAATGCCCTATTCTACTTCGTTTCGGGGTGTATACACCAACTCAGTATGCTCTCTCCTGTAAAATACCGAAATTCTAATTTAAGGTGAATCGAAAAAAATCTAAATATTATCTAGGCACCCCAATGTGAAAAACAAAATTTCTCTGAATATAATCTCTCAGAAAAAATATACGAAGCCTTATTCTACCCTGTTTTGGAGTATATACACCAATTCCATATGCTCTCTCATGTAAAAATACAGAAATTCTATATTTAAGCGAATCAAAAAAAATCGAAATATTATCTAGGCACCCCAATGTAAAAAGCAAAATTGCTCTGAATATAATCTGTCAGAAAATATATACAATGCTCTTTTCTACTCTGTTATATAGTATATACACCAACTCAATATACTCTCTCATGTAAAAAACCGAAATTCAAATTTTACACTAATCGAATATAATCTAAATAATCTAAAGGCGCACAAAAGTTAAAAGAAAATGGCTC
This sequence comes from Callithrix jacchus, assembly GCF_049354715.1. NCBI lineage: Eukaryota > Metazoa > Chordata > Mammalia > Primates > Cebidae > Callithrix > Callithrix jacchus. Next base: position 167,212,584 of record NC_133506.1, on the reverse strand, counting down.
TGAATATAGTCCCTTAGAAAAATCAGAAGAAATATACAATGCCATATTCTACCCTGATTTAAAGTACATACACCATCTCCATATGCCCCCTCATGTAAAATACTGAAATTCTATATTCAAGCGAATTGAAAAAAAATCCAAATATTATCTAGGCACTCCAATGTTAAAAGAAAAATTGCTCTGAATATAATCTGTCAGATTAAATATGCAATGCCCTTTTCTACTCCATTTTGGAGTATATACACCAACTCAATATGCTCTCTCATGTAAAATACCAAAATTCTAATTTTACGTGAATCAAAAAAAATCTAAATAATATCTAGGCGCCCCAAAGTTAAAAGAAAATGGCTCTGAATACAGTCTCTTAAAAAAATGTACAATGCCTTATTCTACTCTGATATGGAGTATATGCACCAACTAAATATGCTCTCTCATTTAAAATGCAGAAATTCTATGTTTAAGTGATTCTAAAAAAATCTATAAATATTATTTAGGCACCCTAATATGGAAAGCAAAATTGCTCTGAAAATAATCTCTCAAAATATATACAGTGCATTTTCTACTCTGTTTTGTAGTATATACATCAAGTCCATATGCTTTCTCATGTAAAATACCGAAATTGTAATTTTACGCATATCGAAAATAATCTAAATATTATCTAGGCACCCCCATGTTAAAAACAAAATTGCTCTGAATATAATCTGTCCAAAAAAATATACAATGCCCTTTTCTACTCTGTTTTGGAGTATATACACCAACTCCATATGCTCTCTCATGTAAAATACAGAAATTCTATATTTAAACGAATCTAAAAAATCTAAATATTATCTAGGCACCCAATGTTAAAAGCAAAATTGCTCTGAATATAATCTATCAGAAAAAATATACAATGCCCTTTTCTATTCTGTTTTGTAGTATATACACCAACTCAATATGCTCCCTCATGTAAACTATAGAAATTTGAATTATACCCGAATCGAAAAAACCTAAATATTATCTAGGCTCCCCAATTGAAAAAAAAATTGCTCTGAATATAATCTGTCAGAGATAATATACAATGCCTTATTCTACTCTGTTTTGGAGTATATACACCAACTCCATATGCTCTCTCATGTAAAATACAGAAATTCTAATTTTACGTGAATCGAAAAAATCTAAATATTATCTAGGCACCCCAATGTTAAAAGCAACATTGCGCTAAATATAATCTGTCAGAAAAAATATACAATGCCCTATTTTACTCTGTTTTGGAGTATATACACCAACTTAATATGCTCTGTCATGTAAAATACCGAAATTCAAATTTTACGCAAATTGAAACCAATCTAAATAATATCTAGGCGCCAAAAAGTGAAAAGAAAATGGCTCTGTATATAATCTGTTAGAAAAAATGTACAATGCCTTATTCTACGCTGTTTTGGAGTATAAACACCAACTCAGTATGCTCTCTCATGTAAAATACAGAAATTCTAATTTTACCCGAATCGAAAAATTCTAAATATTATCTAGTCACCCGAATTTTAAAAACAAATTTGCTCTGAATATAATCTGTCGGAAAAAAAATACAATGCCCTATTCTATGCTGTTTTGGAGAATATACATTAACTCAGTATGCTCTCAATGTAAAATACCGAAATTCTAATTTTACGTGAATTGAAAAATAACTAAATATTATCTGGTCACCCCAATGTTCAAAGCAAAATTGCTGTGAATATAATCTGTCAGAAAAAATATACAATGATTTATTCTACACTATTTTGGAGTATATACAACAACTCAGTATGCTCTCTCATGTAAAATACCGAAATTCTAATTTTACGCAAATCAAAACAAACCTAAATATTATCTAGGCACCCCAATTTTAAAAACAAAATTGCTCTGAATATAATCTGTCAGAAATAAAAGACTATGCGGTATTCTACTCTGTTTTGGAGTATTCACCAACTCCATATGCTCTCTCATGTAAAATACAGAAATTCTATATTTACGCGAAGTGAAAAAATTCTAAATTCTATCTAGGCATCCCAATCTTAAAAACAAACTTGCTGTGAATATAATCTGTCATAAAAAATATACAATGCCCGATTCTACACTGTTTTGGAGTATATACACCAACTCAATATGCTCTCTCACGTAAAATACCGAAATTCTAATTTTACATGAATCGAAAAAAATCTAAATTATATCTAGGCTCTCCAAAGTTAAAAGAAAATGGCTCTGAATATAGTCTGTTAAAAAAATATACAATGCCTTATTCTACTCTGTTTTGCAGTATATACACGAACTCAGTAGGCTTTCTCATATAAAATACCGAAATTATAATTTTACGTGAACTAAAAAAATTCTAAATAATATCTAGGTGCCACAAAGTTAAAAGAAAATGGCTCTGAATATAGTCTGTTAGAAAAAATATACAATGCCTTATTCTACTTCGTTTGGGAGTATATACACCAACTCCATTTGCTCTCTCATGTAAAATATCGAAATTCTAATTTTAAGAGAATCGAAAAAAATGTAAATATCTATGCGTCCCAAATTTAAAACAAAATGGCTCTGAATATACTCTCTTATAAAAAATATTCAATGCCTAATTCCATTTTGTTTTGGAGTATATACACTAACTCAGTATCCTCTCTCATGTAAAATACAGAAATTCTAATTTTACCCAAATCGAAAAAATGTAAATATTATCTGGGCACCCCAATGTTAAAAACAAAATTGCTCTGAGTATAATCTGTCATAAAAAATATACAATGCCCTATTCTACTCTTTCTTGGAGTATAAACACCAACTCCATATGCTGTCTCATGTAAAATACAGAAATTCTATATTTAAGCGAATCTAAAAATATCTAAATATTATCTACGCACCCCAATGTTAAAAGAAAAATTGCTCTGAATATAATCAGTCATAAAAAATATAGAATGCCCTTTTCTACTCTGTTTTGGAGTATATACACCAAATCAGTATGCTCTCTCATGTAAAATACCAAAATTCTAATTTTACGCGAATCGAAAAAAATCTAAACAATATGTAGGCATGCCAAACTTAAAAGAAAATGGCTCTGAATATAGTCTGTTAGAAAAAATATACAATGTTTAATTCTACTCTGTTTTGTAGTATATACACCAACACAATATGCTCTCTCATGTAAAATACCGAATTTCTAATTGTACGTGAATTGAAAAAAATCTAAATATTATCTAGGCACCACAACGTTAAAAGCAAAATTTCTCTGAATATAATCTGTCAGAAACAATATACAATGACTTATTCTACTCTGTTTTGGAGTATTTACACCAACTCAGTATGCTCTCTCATATAAAATACAGAAATTATAATTTTTCTCGAATCCAAAAAATCTAAATATTATCTAGGCACCCCAGTGTAAAAAACAAAACTGCTCTGAATGTAATCTCTCAGAAAAAAATATACAATACCCTATTCTACTTTGTTTTGGAGTATATACACCAACTCCATATGCTCTCTCATGTAAAATACAGCAATTCTATATTTAAGTCAATCGAAAAAAATCTAAATATTATCTAGGCACCCGAATGTTAAAAACAAAATTGATCTGAATATAATCTGTCGGAAAAAATATACAGTCCCCTATTCTACTCTGTTTTGGAGTATATAAAGCAACTCCATATGCTCTCTCATGTAAAATACAAAAATTTCAATTTTACGTGAATGGAAAAAAATCTTAATATTATCGAGGCATCCCAATGTTAAAAGCAAAATTGTTCTGAATATAATCTGTCATAAAAAATATACAATTCCCTTTACTACTCTGTTTTGCTGTACATACACCAACTCAATTTGCTCTCTCATGTAAAATACCGAAATACTAATTTTACATGAATCAAAAAAAATCTAAATAATATCTAGGCGCTCCTAAGTTAAAAGAAAATGACTCAGAATATCGTCTGAGAGAAAAAATATACAATGCCTTCTTCTACTATGTTATGAAGTATATACACAAACTCAGTGTGCTCTCTCGTGTGAAATAGAGAAATTCTAATTTTACCCAAATCGAAAAAATCTAAATATTATCTAGGCACGCCAATGTTAAAAGCAAAATTGCTCAGAATATAATCTGTCAGAAAAAATATACAATGCCCTTTTCTACTCTCTATTGCAGTATATATACCAACTCAATATGCTCTCTCATGTAAAATAACCAAATTCTAATTTTACGTGAATCGAAAATAATCTAAATAATATCTAGGCGTTCCAAAGATAAAAGAAAATGACTCTGAATATAGTCTGTGAGGAGAAATACACAATGCCTTATTCTACTGTGTTTTGGAGTAAATACACCAACTCCATATGCTCTCTCATGTAAAATACCGAAATTCTATATTTAAGCGAATCGACAAAAATCTAAGTATTATCTAGGCACCCCAATGATAAGAACAAAATTGCTCTGCATATAATCTGTCAGAAAAAATGTACAATGCACTTTTCTACTCTGTTTTGGATTATATACACCAACTCCATATGCTCTCTCATGTGAAATACAGAAATTCTATATTTAAACGAATCGAAAAAAATCGAAATATTATCTAGGCACCCCAATGTTAAAAGCAAAATTGCTCTAAATATAATCTGTCATAAAAAGTATACAATGCCCAATTCTACACTGTTTTGGAGTATATACACCAACTCAGTATGCTCTCTATGTAAAATACCGATATTCTAATTTTACGTGAATCGAAATATAACTAAATATTATCTGGGCACCCCAATGATAAAAGCAAAATTGCTGTGAATATATTCTGTCAGAAAAAATATACAATGATTTATTCTACACTATTTTGGAGTATATACAACAACTCAGTATGCTCTCTCATGTAAAATACTGAAACTCTAATTTTACGTAAATCGAAAAAATCTAAATAATATCTAGGCACTCCAAAGTTAAAAGAAAATGACTCTGAATATAGTCTGTGGGGAAAAATACACAATGCCTTATTCTACTGTGTTTTGGAGTAAATACACCAACTCAATATGCTCTCTCATGTAAAATACCGAAATTCTATATTTAAGCGAATCGAAAAAAATCTAAATATTATCTAGGCACCCAATGATAAGAACAAAATTGCTCTGCATATAATCTGTCAGAAAAAATGTACAATGCTTTTTTCTACTCTGTTTTGGGTTATATACACCAACTCCATATGCTCTCTCATGTAAAATACAGAAATTCTAAATTTAAGCAAATGGAAAAGAATCTAAATATTATCTAGGCACCCCAATGTTAAAAACAAAATTTCTCTGGATATAATATGTCAGAAAAATTACACAATGTTCTATTCTACTTTGTTTTGGAGTATATACACGAACTCCATGTGCTCTCTCATGTAAAATAAAGAAATTTTTTATTTAAGCGAATCAAAAATATCTAAATAATATCTAGGCACACCAAACTTAAAAGAAAATGTCTCTGAATATTATCTGTTAGAAAAAATATACAATGCCTTATTTTACTATGTTTTGGAGTATATACACCAACTCAGTATGCTCTCTCGTGTTAAATACAGAAATTCTAATTTTACCCGAATCGAAAAAATCTAAATATTATCTAGGCACCCCAATGTTAAAAACAAAATTGCTCTGAATATAAACTGTTAGAAAAAGTTTACAATGCCATATTCTACTCTGTTTTTCAGTATATACACCAGCTCTACGTGCTCTCTCATGTAAAATACAGAAATTCTAATTTTACCCAAATCGAAAAAAATCTAAATAATATCTAGACGCTCCAAAGTTAAAAGAAAATGCCTATGAATATAGTCTGTTAGAAAAATATACAATGCCTTATTCTACTCTGTTTTGGAGTAAATACACCAACTCAGTATGCTCTCTCACGTAAAATACAAAAATTCTAATTTTACCAGAATCGAAAAAATCTAAATATTATCTAGGAACCCCAATGTTAAAAAGAAAATTGCTCTGAATATAAACTGTCAGAAAAAATATACAATGCCCTATTCTACTCGGTTTTTCTGTACATACACCAACTCTACGTGCTCTCTCATGTAAAATACAGAAATTCTATATTTCAGCGAATCAAAAATAATCTAAATATTATCTAGGCACCCCAATTTTAATAGCAAAATTGCTCTGAAAGTATATGTCAGAAAAAATATACAACACCATTTTCTACTCTGTATTGGAGTATATACACCAAATCAATATGCTCTCTGATGTAAAATAAATAAAATAAAAATATAATATATTTATTCTGACAGGCACCCCAATGATAAAAACAAAATTGCTCTGAATATAATCTGCCAGAAAAAATATACAATGCCCTTTTCTACTTTGTTTTGGATTATATACACCAACTCCATATGCTGTCTCCTGTAAAATACAGAAATTCTAATTTTACCCGAATCGGAAAAATCTAAATATTATTTAGTCAACCTAATGTTAAAAACAAAATTTCTCTGAATATAATCTGTCAGAAAAAATATAGAATGCCCTATTCTACTCTGTTTTGGAGTATATACACCGACTCCATATCCTCTCTCATCTAAAATACAGAAATTCTATATTTAAGCAAATCGAAAAATATCTAAATATTATCTAGGCATCCCAATGTTAAAAGCAAAATTGCTCTGAAAATAATGTGTCAGAAAAAATACACAATGCCATTTTCTACTCTGTTTTGTAGTACATACATCAACTCAATATGCTGTGATATGTAAAATACAGAAATTGTAATTTTATCTGAATTGAAAAAATCTAAATATTACGTAGGCACGTCAATGTTAAAAACAAAATTGCTCTGAGTATAATCTTTCAGAGGAAATACACAATGCCATTTTCTACTCTGTTTTGTTTATATACACCAACTCAATATGCTCTCTAATGTAAAATACCGAAATTTTTTTTAAGCGAATCAAAAAAATCTGAATAAAATCTAGGCGCCTTAAAGTTAAAAGAAAATGGCTCTGAATATAGTCTGTAAGAAAAAATACACATTGCCTTATTCTACTGTATTTTGGAGTATATACACCAACTCAGGATGCTCTCTCATGTAAAATACAGTAATTCTAATTTTACCCGAATCGAAAAAATCTAAATATTATCTAGGCACCCCAGTGTTAAAATAAAAATTAGTCGAAAATAATCTGTCAGAAAAAATATACAATGCCCTATTCTACACATTTTTGGAGTATATACACTAACTCCATATGCTCTCTCATGTAAAATACAGAAATTCTATATTTAGGTGAATCTAAAAAAAACCTAAATATTATCTAGGCACCCCAATGTTAAGAGAAAAATTGCTCTGAATATAATCTGCCAGAAAGAATATACAGTGCCATTTTCTACTCTGTTATGGAGTATATACACCAACTCAATATGCTTTCTCATGTAAAATATCGAAATTCTAATTTTACGCGAATCAAAAAACATCTAAACAATATCTATGCGCCCCAAAGTTAAAAGAAAATGGCTCTGACTATAGTCTGTTAGAAAAAATAAACAATGCCTTATTCTACTCTGTTTTGGAGTACATACACCAACTCAGTATGCTCTCTCATGTAAAATACCGTAATTCTAATTTTACGTGAATTGAAAAGAATCTAATCATTATCTAAGCAACCCAATGTTAAAAACCAAATTGCTCTGAATATAATCTGTGATAAAAAATAGACAGTGCCCTATTCTTCTCTGTTTTGTAGTATATACACCAACTCAGTATGCTCTTTCATGTATAATACTGAAATACTAATTTTACGCAAATCAAAAAATTGTAAATAATATCTAGGCGCCCCAAAGTTAAAAGAAAATAGCTCTTAATATAGTCTGTCAGAAAAAATATACAATGCCCTATTCTACCCTCTTTTGGAGTATATACACCAACTCCATATGCTCTCTCATGTAAAATACAGAAATAATATATTTAAGTGAACCGAAAATAATATAAATATTATCTAGGCACCCCAATGTTAAAAACAAAGTGGCCCCGAATATAGTCTGTTAGAAAATATATACAATGCCTTATTCTACTCTGTTTTGGAGTATATGCACCAACTCCCTATGCTCTCTCATGTAAAATACCGTAATTCTAATTTTACGTGAATTGAAAAAAATCTAAATATTATTTAGGCACCCCAATGTTAAAAACAAAATAGCTCTGAATATAATATGTCAGAAAAAATATACAATGCCCTATTCTACTCTCTTTTGGAGTATATACACCAACTCCATATGCTCTCTCATGTAAAATACAGAAATTGTATATTTAAGCATATTGAAAAAAATCTAAATATCATCTAGGCACCCCAATGTTAAAAACAAAATCGCTCTGAATATAATATATCAAAAAATATATACAATGCCCTTTTCTACTTTGTTTTGGGGTATATACACCAACTAAATATGGTCTCTCATGTAAAATAGCGAAATTTTAATTTTCCGCAAATCGAAAAAAATCTAAATAATATCGAGGTGCCCCAAAGTTAAAAGAAAATGGCTCTGACTATAGTCTGTTAGAAAAAATAAACAATGCCTTATTCTACTCTGTTTTGGAGTGCATACACCAACTCAGTATGCTCTCTCATGTAAAATACAGGAATTCTAATATTATGTGAATTGAAAAAAATCTAAATATTATCTAGGCACCGCAATGTTAAAAGTAAAATAGCTCTGAATATAATCTGTCAGAAAAAATATACAATGCCCTTTTCTACTCTGTTTTGGAGTATATATACCAACTCAATATGTTCCCTCATGTAAAATACCGAAATTCAAATTTTCCATGAATCGAAAAATATCTAAATAATATCTATCCGTTTTAAAGTTAAAAGAAAATGAGTCTGAATATACTCTGTTAGAGAAAATATACAATGCCTTATTCTACTCTGTTTTGGAGTATATACACCAACTCAGTATGCTCTCTCATGTAAAATACCGAAATTCTAAATTTACGTGAATCGAAAAAAATCTAAATATTATCTAGGCACCACAATGTTAAGAAAAAAATTGCTCCGAATATAATCTGTCAGAAAAAATATACAACGTCCTATTGTACTCTATTTTGGAGTATATACACCAACTCCATATGCTCTCTCATGTAAAATACAGAAATTCTATATTTAAGAGAATTGAAAAAAATCTAAATATTATCTAGGCACCCCAATGTTGAAAGCAAAATTTCTCTGAAAATAATCTGTCCAAAAAATATACAATTCTCTATTCTACTCTGTTTTGTAGTATATACACCAACTCGATATTCTCTCTCATGTAAAATACAGAAATTCTAAATTTACGTGAATCGAAAAAAATCTAAATATTATCTGGGCACCCCAATAATAAAAGCAAATTTGCTCTTAATATAATCGGTTAGAAAAAATATATAATGCCCTATTCTACACTGTTTTGGAGCATATAAATCAACTCAATATGCTCTCTCATGTAAAATACCGAAATTCAAATTTTACGCGAATAGAAGAAAAACTAAATAATATCTAGGCACTACAAATTTAACAGAAAATGGCTATGAATATAGTCGGTTAGAAAAAATATACAATGTCTTATTCTACTCTGTTTTGGAGTAAATACACCAACTCGGTATGCTCTCTCATGTAAAATACAGAAATTTAATTTTACCAGAATCGAAAAAATCTAAGTATTATCTAGGCACCCCCATGTTAAAAACAAAATTTCTCTGAATATAATCTGTCAGAAAAAATATAAAATGTCCTACTCCACTCTGTTTTGGAGTGTATAGACCAACTCCATATGCTCTCTCATGTAAAATACAGAAATTCTATATTTAAGCGAATCGAACAAAACTAAATATTATCTAGGCACCCCAATGTTAAAAGCAAAATAGCTCTGAATATAGTCTGTCTGAAAAAATATACAATGCCCTATTCTACTCTGTTTTGGAGTATATAAACCAACTCAATATGCGCTCTCATGTAAAATACCAAAATTCTAATTTTACGTGAATCGAAAAAAATCTAAATATTATCTAGGCACCACGATGTAAAAGCAAAATTGCTCTGAATATAATCTGTCATAAAAAATATACAATGCCCTTTTCTACTACGTTTTGGAGTACACACACCAACTCCATACGCTCTCTCATGTAAAATACAGAAATTCTATATTTAAGCGAATCGAAAAAAATCTAAATATTATCTAGGCACCCCAATGTTAAAACCAAAATTGCTCTGAATATACTCTGTCAGAAAAAATATAAAATAATCTTTTCTACTCTGTGTTGGTGTATATACACCAACTCAATATGCTCACTCATGTAAAATACTGAAATTCTAATTTTATGTGAATCGAAAAAAATTGAAATAATATCTATGCACCCCAAAGTTAAAAGAAAATGGCTCCAAATATAGTCTTTTAGAGAAAATATACAATGCTTTATTCTAATCTCTTTTGGAGTAAATATACCAACTAAGTATGCTCCCTCATGTAAAATACTGAAATTCTAATCTTTCCCGAATCGATAAAAATCTAAATATTATTTAGGCACCCCAATGTTAAAAACAAAATTGCTCTGAATATAATCTGTCAGAACAAATATACAATGCCCTATTCTACTCTGTTTTGGAGTATATATACCAACTACATACGGTCTCTAATGTAAAATACAGAAATTCTAATTTTACGCGAATCGAAATAAATCTGAATAATATCTAGGCACCACAAAGTTAAACGAAAAGGGCTCTGAATATAGTCAGTTAGAAAAAATATAGAATGCTTTATTCTACTCTATTTTGGAGTATATACATCAACTCCATAAGCTCTCTCATGTAAAATTCAGGAATTCTATATTTAAGCGAATTGAAAAAAATCTAAATATTATCTAGGCACCCCAATGTTAAAAACAAAATTGCTCTGAATATAATCTGTCACAAAAAAATATACAAGGCCCTATTCTACTCTGTTTTGGAGTATATACACCAACTCCATATGCTCTCTCATTTAAAATACAGGAATTATATATTTAAGCGAATCGAAAAAAATCTAAATATTATCTAGGCACCTCACTGATAATAGCAAAATTGCTATGAATATAGTCTGTCTCACAAAATACAAAATGCCCTTGTCTACTCTATTTTGCAGTATATACACCAACTCAATATGCTCTCTTATGTAAAATACCGAAATTCTAATTTTACGCGATCCAAAAAAAATCTAAATAATATCTAGGCGCCCCAATGTTAAAAGAAAATTTCTCTGAATATAGTCTGTTAGAAAAAATATACAATGCCTTATTCTACTATGTTTTGGAGTATATACACCAACTTAAGACACTCTCTCATGTAAAATTCAGAAATTCTATATTTAAGCGAATCGAATAAATCTAAATAATATCTAGGCACCCCAATGTTATAAGGATAATTGCTCTGAATATAGTCTGTCAGAAAAAATATAAAATGCCCTTTTCTACTCTATTTTGGTGTATATACACCAACTAAATATGCTCTCTCATATAAAATACCGAAATTCTAATTTTACGTGAATCGAAAATAATTGAAATAATATCTAAGCACCCCAGAGTTAAAAGAAAATGACTCTGAATATAGTCTTTTAGAGAAAATATACAATGCTTTATTCTACTCTCTTTTGGAGTATATACACCAACTAAGTATTCTCCCTCATGTAAAATACAAAATTCTAATTTTTCCCGAATCGATAAAAATCTAAATATTATCTAGGCACCCCAATGTTAAAAACAAAATTGCTCTGAATATAATCTGTCAGAACAAATATACAATGCCCTATTCTACTCTGTTTTGGAGTATATACACCAACTTTATATGCTCTCTAATGTAAAATACAGAAATTCTATATATAAGCGAAACGAAAAAAATCTAAATATTATCGAGGCACCCCAATGATAAAAGCAAAATTGCTCTGAATATAATCTGTAAGAAAAAATATACAATGCCCTTTTCTACTACGTTTTGGAGTAAATACACCAACGCCGTATGCTCTCTCATGTAAAATACCGAAATTCTAATTTTACCAGAATCGAAAAAATCTAAATATTATCTAGGCACCCCAATGTTAAAAAAAAATTGCTTTCAATATAATCTGTCAGAAAAAATATACAATGCCTTGTTCTACTCTGTTTTGGAGTATCTACACCAACTCAATATGCTCTCTCATGTAAAATACCGAAATTCTAATTTTACGTGAATCGAAAAAAATCTAAATAATATCTAGGCGCCACAAACTTAAAAGAAAATGGCTCTAAATATTGTCTGTCAGAGAAAATATACAATGACTTATTCTACTCTGTTTTGGAGTATATACACCAACTTCATATGCTCTCTCATGTAAAATATCGAAATTCTAATTTTACCCAAATCGATAAAATCTAAATATTATCTTGACACCCCAATGTTAAAAACAAAATTGCTCTAAATATAATCTGTCAGAAAAAATATAAAATGCCTTATTCTACCCTGTTTTGGAGTATATACAACAACTCCATATGCTCTCTTATGTAAAATACAGAAATTCTATATTTAAGCGAATCAAAAAAAATCTAAAAATTATCTAGGCAACCCAATGTTAAAAACAAAATTGCTCTGAATATAATCTGTCAGAAATAATATACAATGCCCTATTCTATCCTGTTTTGGAGTATATACACCAACTCTATATGCTCTCTCCTGTAAAATATGGAAATTCTAATTATATTTGAATCGAAAATAATCTATATAATATCTAGGCCCCCCAAAGTTAAAAGAAAATGGCTCTTAATATAGACTGGTAGAAAAAATATACAATGCCTTATTCTACTGTGTTTTGGAATATTTACACCAACACAGTATGTTCTCTCATGTAAAATAACGAAATTCTAATTTTACGTGAATCGAAAGAAATCTAAATAATATCTAGGGACCCCAAAGTTAAAATAAAATGGCTCTGAATATAGTCTGTTAGAAAAAATATACAATGTTTAATTCTACTTTGTTTATGAGTATATACACCAACTTTGTGTACTCTCTCATGTAAAATACAGAAATTCTAATTTTACCGGAATAGTTAAAATCTAAATAATTCCTAGGCACCCCAATGTTTAAAAGAGAATTTCTCTGTATATAATCTGTAAAAAAAAATACAATGCCCTATTCTACTCTTTTTTCTAATATATACACCAACTCCACATGCTCTCTCATGAAAAAAAAAGAAATTCTATATTTAAGCGAATCAAACAGAATCTAAATATTATCTATGCATCCCAATGTTAAAAGCAAAAGTGCTGTGAATATATTCGGTCAGAAAAAATATACAATGCCCGTTTCTACTCTGTTTTGTAGTATATACACCAACTCAATTTGCTCTCTCATGTAAAATACAGAAATTCTAAATTTACCAGAATCGAAAAAAATATAAATATTATCTAGGCACCCCAATGTTAAAAGCAAAATTGCTCTGAATTTAATCTGTCAGAAAAAATATACAATGCCCTATTCTACTCTGTTTTCGAGTATATACACCAACTCCATATGCTCTCTCATGTAAAATACAGAAATTCTATATTTAAGCGAATTGAAAAAACTCTAAATATTATCTACGCACCCCAACATTAAAAGCAAAAGTGCTGTGAATATATTCAGTCAGAAAAAATGTACAATGCCCTTTTCTACTCTGTTTTGTAGTATATAAACCAACTCAATATGCTCTCTCATGTAAAATACAGAAATTCTAATTTTACCCAAATCGAAAAAATGTAAATATAATCTTGGAACCCCAATGTTAAAAGCAAAATTGCTGAATATAATCTGTCATAAAAATTATACAATGCCCTTTTCTACTCTGTATTGGAGTATATACACCAACTCAATATGCTCTATCATGTAAAATACCCAAATTCTAATTTTACACGAATCGAAAAAAATCTAAATAATATCTAGGCACCTCAAAGTTAAAAGAAAATGGCTCTGAATATAGTCTGTTAGAAAAAATGTACAATGCCTTATTCTACTATGTTTTGGAGTATATACACGAACTCAGTATGCTCTCTCATATAAAATAAAGATATTCTAATTTTACCCAAATCTAAAAAATCTAAATATTATCAAGGCACCCCTATGATAAAAACAAAATTTATCTGAATATAATCTGTCAGAAAAATTATACAACGCCTTATTCTACTCTGTTTTGGAATATATACACCAACTCTAATTGCTCTCTCATGTAAAATACAGAAATTCTATATTTAATCGAATCGAAAAAAATCTAAATATTATCTAGGCACCCCAATGTTAAAAGCAAAATTTCTCTGAATATAGTCTGTCAGAAAAAATATACAATGCCCTTTTCTACTCTGTTTTTGAGTATATACACCAAATCAGTATGCTCTCTCATGTAAAATACCGAAATTCTATATTTTAGCGAATCGAAAAAAATATAAATAATATCTAGGCGCTGAAAAGTTAAAAGAAAAAGGCTCTGAACATAGTCTGTTAGAGAAGATATACAATGCCCTATTCTACCCTCTTTTGGGTATATACACCAACTCAGTGTGCTCTCTCATGTTTAACACTGAAATTCTAATTTTACGTGAATCAAAAAAATTCTAAATATAATCCAGGCACCACAAGGTTAAAAGCAAAATTTCTCTGAATATAATCTGTCAGAAACAATAAAGAATGTTCTTTTCTACTCTGTTTTGAAGTATATACAGAAACTCAATATGCTGTCAGCTAAAATACCAAAATTCTAAATTTACGTGAATCAAAAGAAATCTAAATATTATCTAGGCACCCCAATGTTAAAAGCAAAATTGCTCTGAATATAATCTTTCAGAAAAAATAATCAATGCCCTATTCTACTCGGTTTTGGTGTATACACACCACCTCAATACGCTCTCTCATGTAATATATAGAAATTCTAATTTTACCCGAATCGAAAGAATCTAAATATAATCTAGGCACTCCAAAATTAAAAAAAAAATTGCTCTGAATATAATCTTTCAGAAAAAATATACAATGTTCTATTCTCCTTTGTTTTCGAATATATACACCAACTCAGTGTGCTCTCTCATGTAAAACACCGAAATTCTAAATTTACGTGAATCGAAAAACACCTAAATATTATCTAGGCACCCCAATGTTAAAAGCAAAATTGCTCTGAGTATAATCTGTCATAAAAATTATACTATGACATTTTCTACACTGTATTGGAGTATATACACCAAATCCATATGCTCTCACATGTAAAATACAGAAATTTTATATGTAAGCGAATCGAAAAAAATCTAAATATTATCTAGGCACCCCAATGTTAAAAGCAAAATAGCTCAGAATATAATCTGTCAGAAAAAATATACAATGCCCTTTTTTACACTGTGTTGGAGTACATACACCAAATCAGTGTGCTCTTTCACGTAATATAACAAAACTCTAATTTTACGTGATTCGAAAAAAATCTAAATAATATCTAGGTTCCCCAAAGTTACAAGAAATTGGCTCTGAATATAGTCTGTTAGTAAATATATACAATGCCTTATTCTACTCTGTTTTGGAGTACATACACCAACTCAATATGCTCTCTCATGTAAAATACAGAAATTATAATTTTACCCAAATCGAAAAAATCTACATATTATCCTGGCACCCCAATGTTAAAAACAAAATTGCTCTGAATATAATCTGTCAGAAAAAATATACAATGCCCTATTCTACTCTGTTTTGGAGTATATACACCAAATCCATATGCTCTCACATGTAAAATACATAAATTCTATATTTAAGCGAATCGAAAAAAATCTAAATATTATCTAGGCACCGCAAGGATAAACACAAAATTGCTCGGAAGTTAATCCGTCAGAAAAATATACAATGCCTTTTTGTACTCTGTTTTGGAGTACATACACCAACTCAGTATGCTGTCTCATGAAAAATAAAAAAATTCTAATTTTACCCGAATCGAAAAAATCTAAATATTATCTAGGCACCCCAATGTTAAAAACAAAATGGCTCTGAATATAATCTGCCAGAAAAAATATACAATTTTCTATTCTACTCTGTTTTCGAGTATATACACCAACTCAATATGCTGGCTCATGGAAAAGACAGAAATTATAATTTTAGCTGAATCAAAATAATCTAAATATATTCTAGGCACCCCAATGTTAAAAACAAAATTTCTCTGAATATAATCTGTAAAATAAAATATAAAATGCCCTACTCTACTCTGTTTTGGAGTATATACACCAACTCAGTATTCTCTCTCATGTAAAAGATCGAAATTCTGATTTTACGTGAATCGAAAAAAATCTAAATGTTATCTAGGCACCACAATGTTAAAATCAAAATTGCTCTGAATATAATCTGTCATAAAAAATATACAGTGCCCTTTTCTACTCTGTATTGGAGTATATACACCAACTCAATATGCTCTCTCATGTAAAATACTCAAATTCTAATTTTACGAGAATCGAAAAAAATCTAAATAATATCAATTCGCCCCAAAGTTAAAAGAAAATGGCTCTGAATATAGTCTGTTAGAAGAAATATACAATGCCTTACTCTACTATATTTTGGAGGATATACACGAACTCAGTATGCTCTCTCATGTAAAATACAGAAATTCTAATTTTACCCGAATTGAAAAAATCTAAATATTATCTAGGCACACCAATGTTAAAAACAAAATTTCTCTTAATATAATCTGTCAGAAAAAATATACAATGCAGTTTCCTACTCTGTTTTGGAGTATATACACCAACTCCATATGCTCTCTCATGTAAAATACAGAAATTCTAATTTTACGTGAATCGAAAAATATCTAAATATTATCTAGGCACCCATTGTTAAAAGCAAAATTTCTCTGAATATAATCTTCCAGAAAAAATATACAATGCCATTTTCTACTATGTTTTGGAATATATACACCAACCCAATACACTCTCTCATGTAAAATACCAAAATTTTAAATTAACGCTAATCAAATGAAATATAAATATTATCGAGGCACCACAATGGTAGTAGCAAAATTGCTATGAATATAATCTATAAGAAAATATATACAATGCTTTTTCTACTCAGTTTTGGAGTATATACACCATCTCAATATGCTCTCTCAATTAAAATACCGAAATTCTAAATTTATGCGAATCGAAAAAAATCTAAATATTATTTAGGCACCCCAATCTTAAAAGCAAAATTGCTCTGAGTATATTCTGTCATAAAAAATATACAATGCCTTTTTCTACCCTGTTTTGGCGTATATACACCAAATCAATATGCTCTCTCATGTAAAATACGGAAATTCTAATTTGACTTGAGTCGAAAAATATGTAAATATTATCTAGGCACCCCAATGTTAAAAGCATAATTGCTCTTAATATAGTCTGTCACAATAATTATACAATGCCCTATTCTACTCGGTTTTGACGTATATACACCAACTCAGTATGCTCTCTCAAGTAAAATACACAAATTCTATATTTAAGCAAATCAAAAAAAGTCAAAATATTATCTATGCATCCCAATGATAAAAGCAAAATTGCTCTGAATATAATCGGTCAGAAAAAATATACAATGCCCTTTTCTACTCTGTTTTGTAGTGTATACACCAACTAAATATGCTCTCTCATGTAAAATAGAGAAATTGTAATTTTACCCCAACCGACAAAATCTAAATATTATCTAGGCACCCCAATGTTAAAAGCAAAATTGCTCTGAATATAATCTGTCAGAAGAAATATACAATGCCCTCTTCTATTCTGTTTTGTAGTATAAACACCAACTCAATATGCTCTGTCATGTAAAATACAGAAATTCTAATTCTACCTGAATCGAAAAAATATAAATATTATCTAGGCACCCCAATGTTAAAAGCAAAATTGCTCTGAATATAATCTGTCAGAAAAAATATACAATGCTCTTTTCTACTCTGTTTTGGCATATATACACCAAATCAACATGTTCTCTCAGGTAAAATATGGAAATTGTAATTTTAGGTGAATCAAAAAAAATCTAAATAATATCTAGGATCCCCAAAGTTAAAAGAAAACCGCAATTCTAATTTTACGTGAATCGAAATAAATCTATATATTATCTAGGCACTTCAATGTTAAAAACAATATTGCTCGGAATATAATCTGTCAATAAAATATACAATGCCCTATTCTACTCTGTTTTGTATTATATACACCAACTCAATATGCTCTTTCATGTAAAATACAGAAACTCTAATTTTACCTGAATCAAAAAAATCTGAATATTTTATAGGCACGTTAATGTTAAAAACAAAATTGCTCTGCATAAAATTTGTCAGAGAAAACATACAATGCCCTTTTCTACTTTGTTTTGGGGTATATACACCAACTCCATAGGCTCTCTCATGTAAAATACCGAAATTCTAATTTTACGCAAATCGAAAAAAATCCAAATGATATCTAGACGCCCCGAAGTTAAAAGTTAATGGTTTGGAATAAAGTCTGTTAAAAAAAATATACAATGCCTTATTCTACTCTGTTTTGGAGTATATAAACCAACTCAGTATGCTCTCTCATGTAAAATAGAGAAATTCTATATTTAAGCGAATCGAAAATAATTTAAATATTATCTAGGCACCCGAATTTTAAAAGAAAAATACCTCTGAATATAATCTGTCAGGAAGAATATACAATGCACTATTCTACTCTGTTTTTAGTATATACAAGAACTCAATATGCTCTCTCATGTAAAATACAGAAATTCTAATTTTACCCGAATCGAAAAAATCAAAATATTATCAAGGCACCCCAATGTTAAAAGTAAAATTTCTCTGAATATAATCTGTCAGAAAAAATATACAATGCCCTATTCTACTCTGTTTTGGAGTATATACACCAATTCAGTATGCTCTCTCAAGTAAAATAGAGAAATTCTATATTTAAGTGAATCGAAAAAAATTTAAATATTATCTAGGCACCCAAATGTAAAAAAAAATAGCTCTGAATATAATCTGTCAGAAAAAATATACAATCCTGTATTCTACTCTGTTTTGGAGTATATACACCAACTCCATATGCTCTCTCAGGTAACATGCAAAAATTCTCTATTTAAGCGAATCGAAAAAAATCTAAGTATTATCTAGGCACCCCAATGTTAAAAAAAAATTGGTCTGAATATTATCTGTCAAAAAAATTTACAATCCCGTATTCTACTCTCTTTTGGACTATACAAATGAATTCCATATGCTCTCTCATGTAAAATACAGAAATTCTATATTTAAACAAATCGAAAAAAATCTAAATAATATCTAGACGCTCCAAAGTAAAAAGAAAATGCCTCTGAATATAGTCTGTTAGAAAAAATATACAATGCCTTATTCTACTCTGTTTTGGAGTAAATACACCAACTCAGTATGCTCTCTCATGTAAAATACAGTAATTCAAATTTTACCCGAATCAAAAAAATCTAAATATTATTTAGGCACCCTAATGTTAATAACAAAATTTCTCTGAATACAAAGTGTCAGAAAAAATATACAATGCCCTATTCTACTCTGTTTTTGAGTATATACACCAACTCTACCTGCTCTCTCATGTAAAATACAGAAAATCTATATTTCAGCGAATCAAAAAAATATATAAATATTATCTAGGCACCCCAATGTTAATAGCAAAATTTCTCTGAATGTAATCTGTCAGAAAAAATATACAACGCCCTTTTCTACTATGTTTTGGAATATATACACCAAATCAATATGCTCTCTTATGTAAAATACCAAACTTATAATTTCACGTGAATCGAAATAAATATAATTATCTAGGCACCCCAATGTTTAAAGCATGTTTTCTCTGAATATAATCTGTCAGAAAAAATATACAATGCCCTTTTCTACTCTGTTTTGTAGTATATACACCAACTCAATATGCTCTTTAATGTAAAATATAGAAATTCTAATTTTACACGAATTGAAAGAATCTAAATATTATCTAGGCACACCAATGATAAAAACAAATTGCTCTGAATATGATCTGTCAGAAAAAATATACAAGGCCCTATTCTACTCTGTTTTTGGATATATACAAAAACTCAGTATGCTCTCTCAAGTAAAATACCGAAATTCTAATTTTACGTGAATAGAAAAAATTCTAAATAATATCGAGGCGCCCCAAAGTTTAAAGAAAATGGCTCTGAATATAGTCTGTTAGAAAAAATATACAATGCCTTATTCTACTCTTTTTTGGAGTATATACACCAACTCAGTATGCTCTCTCCTGTAAAATACAGAAAATATAATTTTACTTGAATCGAAAACATCTAAATATTATCTAGGCACACAATGTTAAAAACAA
Organism: Callithrix jacchus; assembly: GCF_049354715.1. NCBI lineage: Eukaryota > Metazoa > Chordata > Mammalia > Primates > Cebidae > Callithrix > Callithrix jacchus. The sequence goes on along the minus strand of NC_133506.1, from coordinate 167,192,285 downwards.
AATTACTCTCAATATAATCTGTCAGAAAAAATATACAATGCCTTATTCTACTCTGTTTTGAAGTATATACACCAACTCCATATGCTCTCTCATATAAAATACAGAATTTCTATATTTAAGTGAATCGAAAAAAATCTAAATATTATCTATGCACCCCAATGTTAAAACCAAAATTGCTCTGAATATAGTCTGTCAAAAAAATATACAATGAACTTTTCTACTCTTTTTTGTAGTATATACAACAACTCAATATGCTCTCTCATGTAAAATGCAGAAATTATGATTTTACCCGAATCAAAAAACTAAATATAATCTAGGCACACACTATTAAAAACAAAATTGCTCTGAATATAATCTGTCAAAAAAATATACAATGCTTTATTCTACTGTGTTTTGTGGTATATACACCAACTCAGTATGCTCTCTCATGTAAAATAACGAAATTCTAATTTTTCATGAATCGAAAAAAATCTAAATATTATCTAGGCACCCCAATGTTAAAAGCAAAATTTCTCTGAATATAATCTGTCAGAAAAAATATACAATGCCCTTTTCTACTCTGTTTTGGAGTATATACACCAACTCAATATGCTCTCTCATGTAAAATACCGAAATTCTAATGTTACGCGAATCGAAAAAAATCTAAATAATATATAGGCGCCCCAATGTTATAAGAAAATGGCTCTGAATATAGTCTGTTAGGAAAAATATACAATGCCTTATTCTACTATGTTTTGGTGTATATAAACCAACTCACTATGCTGTCCAGCGTAAAATGCAGAAATTCTAATTTTACCCGAATCGAAAAATCTAAATATTATCTAGGCAACCCAATGTTCAAAACAAAATTTCTCTGAATATTATCTGTCAGAAATAATATACAATGTCCTATTCTACTCTGTTTTGGGGTATATACACCAACTTTATATGCTCTCTCATGAAAAATAGAGAAATTCTATATTTAAGCAAATCGAAAAAATCTAAATATTATCAAGTTACCCCAATGTTAAAAACAAAATTGCTCTGAATATAATCTTTCAGAAAAAATATACAATGCCCTATTCTACTCTGTTTTGGAGTATATACACCAACTCTATATGCACTCTCATGTAAAATAGAGAAATTCTATATTTATGGAAATCGAAAAAAATCTAAATATAATCTTGGCACCCCAAAGGTAAAAGCAAAATTGCTGTTCACATAATCTGTCAGAAAAAATATACAATGCCCTTTTCTACTCTGCTTTGGAGTATATACACCAAATCAATATGCTCTCTCATGTGAAATACAGAAAATCTAATTTTATGCGAATCGAAAAAAATCTAAATAATATCTAGGCACCCAAAAGTTTCACGAAAATGGGGACGAATATAGTCTGTTAGAAAAATAAACAACGCCTTATTCTACTCTGTTTTGGAGTAAATACACCAACTCCGTATGCTCTGTCACGTAAAATACAGAAATTTAATTTTACCAGAATCGAAAAAATCTAAATATTACCTAGGCACCCCAATGTTAAAATATACAATGTCCTATTCTACCCTCTCATTTAAAATACAGGAATTCTATATTTAAGCGAATCGAAAAAAATCTAAATATTATCTAGGCACCCCAATGTTAAAAGCAAAATTGCTCTGAATATAGTCTGTCAGAAAAAATATACAATGTCCTTTTCTACTCTGTTTTGGAGTATATCCACCAACACAATATGCTCTCTCATGTGAAATACCGAAATTCTAAATTTATGCGAATCGAAAAAAATCTAAATATTATTTAGGCACCCCAATGTTAAATGCAAAATTGCTCTGAGTATATTCTGTCATAAAAAATATACAACGCCTTTTTCTACTCTGTTTTCTCGTATATACAACAACTCAATATGCTCTCTCATGTAAAATACCGAAATTCTAATTTGACTCGAGTCGAAAAATATCTAAATATTATCTAGGCACCCCAATGTTAAAAGCAAAATTGCTCTTAATATAGTCTGTCACAATAATTATGCAATGCCCTATTCTACTCGGTTTTGACGTATATACACCAACTCAGTATGCTCTCTGAAGTAAAATACACAAATTCTATATTTAAGCAAATCGAAAAAAATCTAAATATTATCTATGCACCCCAATGTTAAAAGCAAAATTGCTCTGAATATAATCGGTCAGAAAAAATATACAATGCCCTTTTCTACTCTGTTTTGTAGTGTATACACCAACTAAATATGCTCTCTCATGTAAAATACAGAAATTCTAATTTTACCCGAACCGAAAAAACCTAAATATTATCTAAGCACCCCAATGTTAAAAGCAAAATTGCTCTGAATATAATCTGTCAGAAGAAATATACAACGCCCTCTTCTATTCTGTTTTGTAGAATAAACACCAACTCAATATGCTCTGTCATGTAAAATACAGAAATACTAATTCTACCCGAATCAAAAAAATATAAATATTATCTAGGCACCCCAATGTTAAAAGCAAAATTGCTCTGAATATATTCTGTGAGGAAAAATATACAATGCTCTTTCCTACTCTGTTTTGGCGTATATACACCAACTCAACATGGTCTCTCATGTAAAATACGGAAATTCTAATTTTAGGTGAATCAAAAAAAATCTAAATAATATCTAGGATCCCCAAAGTTAAAAGAAAATGGCTCTGAATATAGTCTTTTAGAAAAAATTTACAATGCCTTATTCCACTCTGTTTAGGAGTATATACACCAACTCAGGATGCTCTCTCATGTAAAATACAGAAATTCTACATTTAGGCGAATCGAAAAAAATCTAAATATTATCTAGGCACCCCAATGTTAGAAGCAAAATTGCTCTGAATAAAATTTGTCAGAAAAAATATACAATGCCCTTTTCTACTCTGTTTTGGAGTATATACAGCAACTCAATATGCTGTCTCATGTAAAATACCGAAAGTCTAATTTTAGGCGAATCAGAAAAGATCTAAATAATATCTAGGTGCCCCAAAGTTAAAAGAAAATGGCTCTGAATATAGTCTGTTAGAAAAAATATACAATGCCTTATTCTACTCTGTTTTGGAGTATATACAGCAACTCAGGATGCTCTCTCATGTAAAATACAAAAATTCTATATTTAAGCGAATCGAAAAAAATCTAAATATTATCTAGGCACCCCAATGATAAAAACAAAATTGCTCTGAATATAATCTTTCAGAAAAAAAATACAATGCCCTGTTCTACTCTGTTTTGGAGTATATACAGCAACTCTATATGCTCTCTCATGTAAAATACAGCATTTCTAATAGTACGCGAATGGAAAAAAATCTAAATAATATCTAGGCGCCCCAACGATCAACAAAAATGGCTCTGAATAAAGTCTGTTAGAGAAAATATACACTGCCTTATTCTACTTTGTTTTGGAGTATATACACAACTCCATATGTTCTCTCATGTAAAATACAGAAATTCTAATTCTACCCTAATCGAAAATATATACATATTGTCTAGGCATCTGAATGTTAAAAACAAAATTGCTCTGAATATAATATGTCACAAAAAATATTCAATCCCCTATTCTACTCTGTTTTGTAGTATATACACCAACTCAGTATGCTCTCTAATGTAAAATACCTCAATTCTAATTTTACGTGAATCGAAAAAGTCTATACATTATCTAGGCACTTCAATGTTAAAAACAATATTGCTCTGAATATAATCTTTCAGAAAAAATATACAATGCCCTTTTCTACTCTGTTTTGGAGTATATACAGCAACTCAATATGCTGTCTCATGTAAAATACCGAAAGTCTAATTTTAGGCGAATCAGAAAAGATCTAAATAATATCTAGGCGCCCCAAAGTTAAAAGAAAATGGCTCTGAATATAGTCTGTTAGAAAAAATATACAATGCCTTATTCTACTCTGTTTTGGAGTATATACAGCAACTCAGGATGCTCTCTCATGTAAAATACAAAAATTCTATATTTAAGCGAATCGAAAAAAATCTAAATATTATCTAGGCACCCCAATGATAAAAACAAAATTGCTCTGAATATAATCTTTCAGAAAAAAAATACAATGCCCTGTTCTACTCTGTTTTGGAGTATATACAGCAACTCTATATGCTCTCTCATGTAAAATACAGCATTTCTAATAGTACGCGAATGGAAAAAAATCTAAATAATATCTAGGCGCCCCAACGATCAACAAAAATGGCTCTGAATAAAGTCTGTTAGAGAAAATATACACTGCCTTATTCTACTTTGTTTTGGAGTATATACACAACTCCATATGTTCTCTCATGTAAAATACAGAAATTCTAATTCTACCCTAATCGAAAATATATACATATTGTCTAGGCATCTGAATGTTAAAAACAAAATTGCTCTGAATATAATCTGTCACAAAAAATATTCAATCCCCTATTCTACTCTGTTTTGTAGTATATACACAAACTCAGTATGCTCTCTAATGTAAAATACCTCAATTCTAATTTTACGTGAATCGAAAAAGTCTATACATTATCTAGGCACTTCAATGTTAAAAACAATATTGCTCTGAATATAATCTGAAAGCAAAAATATACAATGCCCTATTCTACTCTGTTTTGTATTATATACACCAACTCAATATGCTCTTTCATGTAAAATACAGAAATCCTATATTTAAGCGAATCGAAAAAAATCTAAATATTATCTAGGCACCCCAATGTTAAAAACAAAATTACTCTGAATAAAATATGTCACAAAAAATATACAATACCCTTTTTTACTCTGTTTTTTTGTATATCCACCAAATCAATATGCTCTCTCATATAAAATACCGTAATTCTAAATTTATGTGAATCGAATATAATCTAAATATTATTGAGAAACCCCTTATGTTAAAAGCAAAATTGCTCTGAATATTATCTGTCAGAAAAAAATATACAATGCCCTTTTCTACTCTGTTTTGGAGTATATACACCAACTCCATATGCTCTCTCATGTAAAATACAGAAATTCTATATTTAAGCGAATCAAAAAAATTCTAAATAATATCTAGGTGCACCAAAGTTAAAAGAAAATGGCTCTGAATATAATATGTTAGAAAAATTATACTATGCCTTATTCTACTATGTTTTGGAGTATATACACCAACTCAGTATGCTCTCTCGTGTAAAATACAGAAATTCTAATTTTACCCGAATCGAAAAAAATCTGAAAATTATCAAGGCACCCCAACGTTAAAAACAAAATTGCTCTGAATATAAATCCTCAGAAAAAATATAGAATGCGCTATTCTACTCTGTTTTTGAGTATATACACCAACTCTACATGCTCTCTCATGTAAAATACAGAAATTCTATATTTAAGCGAATCGAAAAAAATCTAAATATTATCTAGGCACCCCAATGTTAAAAACAAAATTGGTCTGAATATAATCTATAATTAAAAATATACAATGCACTTTTCTGCTCTGTACTGGAGAATATACACCAACTAAATATGCTCTCTCATGTAAAATACCCAAATTCTAATTTTACGCGAATCAAAAAAAATCTAAATAATATCTAGGCGCCCCAAAGTTAACAGACAATGGCCCTGAATATGGTCTGTTAGAATAAATATACAATGCCTTATTCTACTACGTTTTGGAGTATATACACGAACTCAATATGCTCTCGGGTAAAATAAAGAAATTATAATTTTACCCGAATTGACAAAATCTAAATATTATCTAGCAACCCCAATATTAAAAACAAAATTGCTCTGAATATATAGTGTCAAAAAAATTATACAATGCCCTATTCTTTTCTGTTTTGGAGTATATACACCAACTCCATATGCTCTCTCATGTAAAATACAGAAATTCTATATTTAAGCGAATCGAAAAAAATCTAAATATTATCTAGGCACCTCAATGTTAAAAGCAAAATTGCTCTGAATATAATCTGTCAGAAAAAATATACAATGCTCTTTTCTACTATGTTTTGGAGTATATACACCAACTCAGTATGCTCTCTCATGTAAAATACCAAAATTCTCATTTTACGCGAATCGAAAAAAATCTAAATAATATCTAGGCACCCCAATGTTATAAGAAAATGACTATGAATATAGTCTGTTATAAAAAATATACAATGCCTTATTCTACTCTGTTTTGGAGTATATACACCAACTCCATATGCTCTCTCAGGTTAAATACAGAAATTCTATATTTAAGCGAATCAAAAAATCCTAAATATTATCTAGACACCCCAATGTTAAAAGCAAAATTGCTCTGAATATAATCTGACAGAAAAAATATACAATGCCCTTTTCTAATCTGTTTTGGTGTATACACACCAATTCTATATGCTCCCTCATGGAAGATACAAAAATTCTAATTTTACGCGAATCGAAAAAAATCTAAATAATATCTAGGCGCACCAAATTTAAAAGAAAATGGCTCTGAATATATTCTGTTAGAAAAAATATAAAATGCCTTATTCTACTATGTTTTGGAATATATACACAAACTCAACTTGCTCTCTCATGTAAAACACCGAAATTCTAAATTTACGCGGATCGAAAGAAATCTAAATATTATCTAGGCAACCCAATGTTAAAAGCAAAATTTTTCTGAATATAATCTTTCAGAAAAAATATACAATGCCATTTTCTACTGTAGAAATTTTAATTTACGTGAATGGAAAAAATCTAAACAATATCTAGGCGACCCAAACATATGAGAAAATGCCTCTGAATATAGTCTGTTAGAAAAATATACAATGATTTATTCTACTGTGTTTTGGAGTATATAAACCAACTCAGTATGCTCTCTCATGTAACATACCGAAATTCTAATTTTGCGTGAAGCGAAAAATATCTAAATATTATCTAGGCACCCCAATTTTAAAAACAAAATTGCTCTGAATATAGTCTGTCAGAAAAAATATACAATGCCCTATTCTACTCTGTTTTGGAGTATATACATTAACTCTATATGCTCTCTCATGTAAAAAACATAAATTCTATATTTAAGCGAATCGAAAAAATTCTAAATATTATCTAGGCACCCCAATGTTAAAAGCAAAATTGCTCTTAATATAATTTGTCAGAAAAAATATACAATGCCCTATTCTACTCTGTTTTGGAGTAGATACACCAACTCAGTATGCTATCTCATGAAAAATACCGGAATTCAAATTTACGCGAATGGAAAAATAACTAAATAATATCTAGGCGACCCAAAGTTTAAAGAAAATAGCTCTGAATATACTCTGTTAGAAAAATATACAATGCCTTATTCTACTCTGTTTTGGAGTATATACACCAACTCAGTATGCTCTCTCATGTAAAATACCGAAATTATAATTTTACGTGAATCGAAAAATATCTAAAAATTATCTAGGCACCGCAATGTTAAAAACAAAATTGCTCTGAATATAATCTGTCATAAAAAATATATAATGCCCTATTCTACTCTGTTTTGGAGTATGTACAACAACTCAATATGCTCTCTCATGTAATATACCAAAATTCTAATTTTACGAGAATAAAAAAATCTAAATAATATCTAGGCGTCTCTAAGTTAAAAGAAAATGGCTCTGAATATAGTCTGTTAGAAAAAATATACAATGCTTTTTTCTACTCGGTTTTGTAGTATATACACCAACTCATTATGCTCTCTCATGTAAAATACAGAAATTCTAATTTTACCCGAATAGAAAAAATCTAAATATTATCTAGGCACCACAATGTTAACAACAAAATTTCTCTGAATATAATCTGTCAGAAAAAATATACAATGTCCTTTTCTACTCTGTTTTGGAATATATAAACCAACTCAATATGCTCTATGATGTAAAATACCGAAATTCTATATTTTAGCGAATCGAAAAAAATCTAAATAATATCTAGGCGCTCCAAAGTTAAAAGAAAATGGTTCTCAATATAGTCTGTTAGAAAAAATATAGAATACCTTATTCTACTATGTTTTGGAGTATATACACCCACTCAGTATGCTCTCTCATGTAAAATACGGAAATTCTAAATTTACGTAAATCGAAATAAATATAAATATTATCTAGGTACCCCAATGTTAAAAGAAAAATTTCTCTGAATATAATCTGTCAGAAAAAATATACAATGCCATTTTCTACTCTGTTTAGTGGTATATACACCAACTCCATATTTTGTGTCATGTAAAATACAGAAATTCTAATTTTACCCACATTGAAAAAATCTAAATATTATCTAGGCACCCCAATATTAAAAACAAAATTGCTCTGAATATAATCTGTCAGAAAAAATATACAATGCCGTATTCTAGGCTGTTTTGGAGTATATACACCACATCCATAAGCGCTCTCATGTAAAATATAGAAATTCTATATTTAAGCGAATCGAAAAAAATCTAAATATTATCTACGCATCCAAATGTTGAAAGCAAAATTGTACTGAATATAATCTGTCATAAAAAATAAACAATGCCCTTTTCTACTCTGTTATGTAGTATATACACCAACTCAATATGCTGTCCCATGTAAAATACCAAAATTATAATTTTTCACGAATCGAAAAAAATCTAAATCTTATCTAGGCGCCCCAAAGTTTAAAAAAATGACTCTGAATATAGTCTGTTAGAAAAATATACAATGCCTTATTCTACTCTGTTTTGAAGTATACACAACAATTCAGTATGCTCTCTCATTTAAAATACAGAAATTCTAATTTTACGTGAATCGAAAAAAATCTAAATATTATCTAGGCACCCCAATGTTAAAAGAAAATTGCTCTGAATATAATCTGTCAGAAAAAATATATAATGCCCTATTCTACTCTGTTTTGGAGTATATACATAAACTCAATATGCTCTCATGTAAAATACAGAAATTCTATATTTAAGTGAATCAAAAAAATGTAAATATTATCTAGACACCCCAATGTTAAAAGCAAAATTGCTCTGATATAATCTGTCGGAAAAAATATACAATGCTCTTTTCTACTCTGTTTTGTATTATATACACCAACTCAATATGCTCTCTCCTGTAAAATACCAAAATTCTAATTTTACGTGAGTCGACAAAAATATAATTAATAGCTAGGCGCCCCAAAGTTAAAATAAATGGCTCTGAATATAGTCTGTTAGAAAATATATACAATGCCTTATTCTACACTTTTTTGGAGTATATACACCAACTCTGTTTGCTCTCTCATGTAAAATACCAAAATTCTAAATTTACGTGAATCAAAAACAATCTAAATATTATCTAGGCACCCCAATGTTAAAAACAAAATTGCTCTGAATATAATCCATCAGAAAATATATACAATGCACTATTCTACTCTCTTTTGGAGAATATACACCAACTCAGTATGCTCTCTTATGTAAAATACCGAAATTCTAATTTTACGTGAATCAAAAAAATCTAAATATCATCAAGGCACCCCAATTATAAAAGCAAAATTGCTCTGAATATAATCGGTCAGAAAAATTATACAATGCCCTTTCCTACTGTGTTGTGGAGTATATAAACCCACTCAATATGCTCTCTCATGGAAAATATCAAAATTAAAATTCTAAGCGAATCAAAAAAATTTAAATAATATCTAGGCGCCCCAAAGTTAAAAGAAAATGGCTATGAATATAGTCTTTTAAAAAAATATACAATTTCTAATTCTACTCTGTTTTGGAGTATATACACCATCTCAGTATGCTCTCTCATGTAAAATACCGAAATTTTATTTTTACGTAAATCGAAAAAAATCTGAATATTATCTAGGCACCCGAATATTAAAAGCAAAATTGCTCTGAATATAATCTGTCAGAAAAAATATACAGTGCCCTTTTCTACTCTGTTTTGTAGTATATACACCAACTCAATATGCTTTCTCATGTAAAATACAGAAATTCTAATTTTACCCGAATTGAAAAAATCTAAATATTGTCTACAACAACTCCATATGCTCTCTCATGAAAAATACAGAAATTGTATATTTAATCGAATCGAAAAAATTCTAAATATTATCTAGGCACCCAAATTTTTTAAAAAATTACTCTGAATATAATCTGTCAGAAAAAATATAAAAGGCCCTATTCTACTCTGTTTTGAAGTATATACACCAACTCCATATGCTCTCTCATGAAAAATACAGAAATTCAATATTTAAGCGAATCGAAAAAAATCTAAATATTATCTAGGCACCCCAATGTAATTAGCAAAATTGCTCTGAATGTAATCTGTCAGAAAAGATATACAATGCCCTTTTCTACTCTGTTTTGGTGTATATAAACCAACTCAATATGCTCTCTCATGTAAAATACCGAATTTCTAATTTTACGCAAATCAAAAAAATTTAAATAATATCTAAGCACCCCAAAGTTAAAGAAAATGGCTCTGAATATAGTCTGTTAGAATAAATATACAATGCCTTACTCTACTTTGTTTTGGAGTATATACATCAACTCTGTATGCTCTCACATGTAAAATACCGAAATTCTAATTTTACATGAATCGAAAAAACTCTAAATATTATCTAGGCACCGCAATGTTAAAAACGAAATTGCTCTGAATATAATAGGTCAGAAAAAATATACAATGCCATTTTCTACTCTGTTTGGGAGTATATACACCAACTCCATACGCTCTCTCATGTAAAATACAGAAATTCTATATTTAAACGAATCGAAAAAAATGTAAACATTATCTAGGCACCCCAATGTTAAAAGCAAAATTGCCCTGAATATGATCTGTCAGAAAAAATATACAATGCCCTTTTCTACTTTGTTTTGTAGTATATACACCAACACAATATGCTTTCTCTTGTAAAATACCGAAATTCTAATTTTACCCAAATCGAAAAAATCTAAATATTATCTAGGCACCCCAATGTTAACAACAATATTGCTCTTAATATCATCTGTCAGATAAATATACAATGCACTTTTCTAGTTTGTTTTGTAGTATATACACCAACTCTATATGCCCTCTCTTGTAAAATACTGAAATTCTAATTTTACTTGAATCGAAAAATTCTTTTTTTTTTTTTTTTTTTTTTTTTTTAATTTTTTATTGGATTATAGGTTTTGGGGTACATGAGCAGAGCATGCAAGACAGTTGCGTAGGTACACACATGGCAGTGTGCTTTGCTTTTCTTCTCCCCTTCACCCACATTTGGCATTTCTCCCCAGGCTATCCCTCCCCACCTCCCCCTCCCACTGGCCCTCCCCTTTTCCCCCCCAATAGACCCCAGTGTTTAGTACTCCCCTTTCTGTGACCATGTGTTCTCATTTTTCATCACCCACCTATGAGTGAGAATATGCGGTGTTTCATTTTCTGATCTTGTGTCAGTTTGCTGAGGATGATGTTTTCCAGATTCATCCATGTCCCTACAAACGACACGAACTCATCATTTCTGATTGCTGCATAATATTCCATGGTGTATATGTGCCACATTTTTCCAATCCAGTCTATTATCAATGGGCATTTGGGTTGATTCCAGGTCTTTGCTATTGTAAACAGTGCTGCAATGAACATTCGTGTACATGTGTCCTTATAGTAGAACGATTTATAGTCTTTTGGATATATACCCAGTAATGGGATTGCTGGGTCAAATGGAATTTCTATTTCTAAGGCCTTGAGGAATCGCCACACTGTCTTCCACAATGGTTGAACTAATTTACACTCCCACCAACAGTGTAAAAGTGTTCCTTTTTCTCCACATCCTCTCCAGCATCTGTTGTCTCCAGATTTTTTAATGATCGCCATTCTAACTGGCGTGAGATGGTATCTCAATGTGGTTTTGATTTGCATCTCTCTGATGACCAGTGACGATGAGCATTTTTTCATATGATTGTTGGCCTCATATATGTCTTCTTTCGTAAAGTGTCTGTTCATATCCTTTGCCCACTTTTGAATGGGCTTGTTTGTTTTTTTCCTGTAAATCTGCTTGAGTTGTTTGTAAATTCTGGATATCAGCCCTTTGTCAGATGGGTAGACTGCGAAAATTTTTTCCCATTCTGTTGGTTGCCGATCCACTCTAGTGACTGTATCTTTTGCCGTGCAGAAGCTGTGGAGTTTCATTAGGTCCCATTTGTCTATTTTGGCTTTTGTTGCCAATGCTTGAAAAATTCTAAATATTGTCTAGGCTCCCAATCTTAGAAACTAAATTGCTCTGAATATAATCTGTCCGACAAAATATACAATGTCCTATTCTACTCGCTTTTGGAGAATATACACCAACTCAGTATGCTCTCTTATGTAAAATACCGAAATTTTTATTTTTCGTGAATCAAAAAAAATCTAAATATTATCTAGGCACGCCAATGTTTAAAGCAAAATTGCTCTGAATATATTCTGTCAGAAAAAATATACAATGCCCTTTTCAACTCTGTTTTGGAGTATATACACCAACACAATATGCTCTCTCATGTAAAACACTGAAATTCTAATTTTACGTGAATTGAAAAAAAATCTAAATATTATGTAGGCACCCCAATGGTAATAGCAAAATTGCTCTGAATAAATTCGGTCAGAGAAAATACGAAATGCCCTTTTGTACTCTGTTTTGGAGTATATAAACCAACTCAGTATGCTCTCTCATGTAAAATACAGAAATTCTAATTTTACCCGAATCGAAAATATCTAAATATTATCTAGGCACCCCAATGTTAACAACAAAATTGCTCTGAATATAATCCGTCAGAAAAAATATACAATGCCCTATTCTACTCTGTTTTGGAGTATATACACCAATTCCATATGCTCTCTCATGTAAAATACAGAAATTGCATATTTAAGCAAAACAAAAAAAATCTAAATATTATCTAGGCACCCCAATGTTCAAAGCAAAATTGCTCTGAATATAATCTGTCACAAAAAATATACAATGCCCTTTTCTACTCTGTTTTGTAGTATATACATCAACTCAATATGGTCTCTCATGTAAAATACAGAAATTCTAATTTTACCCGAATAGAAAAAATCTAAATATTATCTAGGCACCCCAATCTTAAAAACAAAATTTCTCTGAATATACTCTGTCAGAAAAAATATACAATGCCCTATTCTACTCTGTTTTAATGTATGTACACCAACTCAATTACTTCTCTCATGTAAAATACTGAAATTCTCATTTTACGCGAATCGAAAAAATCTAAATAATATCTAGGCGCCTGAAAGTTAAAAGAAAATGGCTCTGAATATAGCCTGTTAGAAAATATATACAATGCCTTATTGTACTATGTTTTGGAGTATATACACCAACTCGGTATGCTCTCTAATGTAAAATACCGAAATACAAATTTTACGTGAATTGAAAAAAATCTAAATATTATCTAGGCACCCCAATGTTAAAAACAAATTGCTCTGAATATAATCTGCCAGAAAATATATACAATGCCGTATTCTACGCTGTTTTGGAGTATATATTCCAACTACATAAGCTCTCTCATTTAATATACAGAAATTCTATATTTAAGCGAATCGAAAAAATTCTAAATATTATCTAGGCACCTTAATGTTAAAAGCAAAATTGCTCTTAATATAATCTGTCAGAAAAAATAAACAATGCCATTTTCTACTCTGTTTTGTATTATATACACCAACTCAATATGCTCTCTTATGTAAAATACTGAAATTCTAATTTGACGAAAATCAAAAATAATCTAAATAATATCTAGGCGCTCCAAAGTTAAAAGAAAATGTTTCTCAAAATAGTCTGTTAGAAAAAATATACAATACCTTATTCTACTCTGTTTTGGAGTATATACACCAACTGAGTATGCTCTCTCATGTAAAATACTGAAATTCTAAATTTACGTAAATCGAAAAAAATCTAAATATTATCTAGGCAGCCCAATGTTAAAAGCAAAATTGCTCTGAAAATAATCTCTCAGAAAAAATATACAATGCCCTTTTCTACTCTATTTTGTAGTATATACACCAACTCCATATTCTGTGTCATGTAAAATACAGAAATTCTAATTTTACCAACATCGAAAAAATCTAAATATTATCTAGGGACCCCAATGTTAAAAACAAAATTGCTCTGAATATAATCTGTCAGAGAAAATATACAATGCCGTATTCTATGCTGTTTTGGAGTATATACACCACGACCATTAGCTATCTCATGTAAAATACAGAAATCCTATATTTAAGCGAATCGAAAAAAATCTAAATATTATCTACGCATCCAAATGTTGAAAGCAAAATTGTACAGAATATAATCTGTCAGAAAAAATAAACAATGCCCTTTTCTACTCTGTTATGTATTATATACACCAATTCAGTATGCTCTCTCATGAAAAATATAGAAATTCTAATTTTACGTGAATCGAAAAAAATCTAAATATTATCTAGGCACCCCAATGTTAAAAACACAATTGCTCTTAATATAATCTGTCAGAAAATATATACAATGCTGTATTCTACGCTGTTTTGGAGTATATATTCCAACTCCATAAGCTCGCTCATGTAATATACAAAAATTCTATATTTAAGCGAATTGAAAAAAATCTAAATATTATCTAGGCACCCCAATGTTAAAAGCAAAATTGCTCTGAATATAATCTGTCAGAAAAAGTAAACAATGCCCTTTTCTACTCTGTTTTTTAGTATATACACCAACTCTATATGCTCTCTCATGTAAAATACCGAAATTCTAATTTTACACAAATCGAAAAAAATCTAAGTAATATCTAGGCGCCCCAAAGTTAAAAGAAAATGGCTCTGAATATAGTCTGTTACAGAAAATATACAATGCTTCATTCTACTTTGTTTTGGAGTATATACACCAACTCAATATGCTCTCTCATGTAAAATACAGAAATTCTAATTAAACCTGAATCGAAAAAATATAAATTCTGTCTAGGCATTCCAATGTTAAAAACAAAATTGTGCTGAAAATAATCTGTCCGAAAAAATATACAATGCCCTATTCTACTCTGTTTTGGAGTATATACACCAACTCCATATGCTCTCTCATGTAAAATACAGAAAACCTATATTTAAGGGAATCGAAAAAAATCTAAATATTATCTAGGCACGCCAATTTTAAAAGTAAAATTGCTCTGAATATAATATGTCGAAAAAATATACAATGCCCCTTTCTACTCTGTTTTGTAGTATATACACACACTCAATATGCTCTCTCATGTAAAATATAGAAATTCTAATTTTACATGAATCGAAAAAATCTAAATATTATCTAGGCACCCCAATGTTAAAATCGAAATTACTCTGAATATAATTTGTCAGAAAAAAATATACAATGCCCTATTCTACTCTATTTTTGAGTATGTACACAAAATCTGTATGCTCTCTCATGTAAAATACCATAATTCAAATTTTACGTGAATCGAAAAAAATCTAAATATTATCTAGACACCCCAATGTTAAAAGCAAAATTGCTCTGCATATATTCTGTCAGAAAAAATATACAGTGTTTTTCTCTACTCTGTTTTGGAGTACATACACCAACTCCATAGGCTCTCTCATGTAAAATACAGCAATTACAATTTTACAAGAATCGATATAAATCTAAATAATATCTAGGCACTTAGAAGTTAAAAGAAAATGGCTGTTAATATAGTCTGTTAGAAAAAATATACAATGCCTTATTCTACTCTGTATTGGAGTATATACACCAACTCAGTATGCTCTCTCATGTAAAATACAGAAATTCAAATTTTACCTGAATCAAAAAAATCTAAATATTATTTAGGCAACCCAATGTTAAAAGCAAAATTGCTCTGAATATAATCAGTCAGAAAAAATATACAATGTACTATTCTACTCTCTTTTGGAGTATATACACCAACTCCATATGCTCTATCGTGTAAAATAGAGAAATTCTATATTTAAGTGAATGGAAAACAATTTAAATAGTATATCGGCACGCCAATGTTAAAAACAAAATTTCTCTGAATATAATCTGTCAGAAAAAATATACAATGCCCTATTCTACTCTGTTTTTGAATATATACACCTACTCAATATGCTCTCTCATGTAAAATACCGAAATTCTAATATTACGCGAATCGAAAAAAATCTAAATAATATCTAGGCCCCCCAAAGTTAAAAGAAAATGGCTCTGAATATAGTCTGTTAGAAAAAATACACAATGCCCTATTCTACTCTCTTTTGGAGTATATACACCTACTCAGTATGCTCTCACATGTATAATAATGAAATTCTAATTTTACGTGAATTAAAAAAATCTAAATATTATCTAGGCACCCCAATGTTAAAGGAAAATTGCTCTGCATAAAATCTGTAAGAAAAAATAAACAATGCCCTATTCTACTCTGTTTTGGAGTATGTACACCAACTCAGTATGCTGTCTCATGTAAAATACAGAAATTTTAATTTTACCCGAATCGAAAAAATCTAAATATTATTTAGTCAACCCAATGTTAAAACCAAAATTGCTCTGAATAAAATCTGTCAGAAAAAATATACAATGCCCTTTTCTACTCTGTTTTGTAGTATATACACCAACTCAATATGCTCTCTAATGTAAAATACAGAAATTCTAATTTTCCGCGAATCGAAAAAAATCTAAATATCTAGGCGCCTCAAAGTTCAAAGAAAATGGCTCTGAATACAGTCTGTTAGAAAAAATATACAATGCCTTATTCTATTCTGTTTTCGAGTATATACACCAACTCAGGATGCTCCCTCAAGTACAATATAGAAATTCTAATTCTACCCGAATCGCAAAATCTAAATATTATCTAGGCCCCCAAATGTTAAAAACAAAATTGCTCCAAATATAGTCTATCAGAGAAAATCTACAACGCCCTATTCTACTCTGTTTTAAAGTATATACACCAACTCCATATGCTCTCTCATGTAAAATACAGAAATTGTATATTTAACTGAATCGAAATAATTCTAGATAGTATCTATGCACCCCAATGTGAAAAGCAAAATTGCTCCTAATATAATATGTCAGATAAAATATACAATGCCCTTTACTTTTCTGTTTTGTAGTATATACACGAAATCAATATACTCTCTCATGTAAAATTCAGAAATTCTAATTCTACCCAAATCGAAAATATCTAAATATTATCTAGGCACTCTAATGTTAAAAACAAAATTGCTCTGAATATAAACTGTCAGAATAAATATACAATGCCCTATTCTACTCTGTTTTGGAGAATATACACCAACTTCATATGCTCCCTCTTGTAAAATACAGAAATTCCATATTTAAGCGAATCAAAATAAATCTAAATATTATCTAGGCACCACAAGGTAAAAAGCAAAATTGCTCTGAATATAATCTGCCAGATAAAATATATAATGCTCTTTTCTACTCTGTTTTGGAGTATATACACCAACTCCATATGCTCTCTCATGTAAAATAGAGAAATTTTAATTTTACGTGAATCAAAATATATCTAAATAATATCTAGGCGCCCCAAAGTTAAAAGAAATTGGCTCTGAATATAGTCTGTTAGAAAAAATATACAATGCCTTATTCTACTCTGTTTTGGAGTATATACACCATCTCAGTATGCTCTCTTATGTAAAATACAGCAATTCTAATTTTACGTGAATCAAAAATAATCTAAATATTATCTACGCACCCCAATGTTTAAAAAAAATTGCTCTTAATATAATCTGTCAGAATAAATGTACAATGCTCTATTCTAATTTTTTTTAAAGTTTATACACCAACTCCATATGCTCTCTCATGTAAAATACAGAAATTCTAATTTTACTTGAATCGAAAAAATCTAAATATTATCTTGGCACCTCAGTGTTAAAAAAAATTGCTCTGAATATAATCTCTCAGAGAAACTATACAATGCCCTATTCTACTCTGTTTTGGAGTATGTACACCAACTCAGTATGCTCTCTCATGTAAAATACAGAAATTCTAATTTTACGTGAATCAAAAAAAATGTAAATATTATCTAGGCACCCCAATGTTAAAAGGAAAATTGCTCTGAATATAATCGGTCAGAAAAAATACACAATGTCCGATTCTACTCTGTTTTGGAGTATATACACCAGTTCCATATGCTCTCTCATGTAAAATACAGAAATACTAATTCTACGTGAATCGAAAAAAATGTAAATAATATCTAGGCCCCACAAAGTTACAAGAAAATGGCTCTTAATATAATCTGTTAGAGAAAATATACACTGCCTTATTCTACTGTGTTTTGGAGTATATACACCAACTCAGTATGCTCTCTTATGTAAAATACAGAAATTCTAATTTTACCCGAATCGAAAAAATCTAAATATTATTTAGTCAACCCAATGTTAAAAACAAAATTGCTCTGAATATAATCTTTCAGAAAAAATATAGAATGCCCTATTTTACTCTGTTTTGGAGTATATAAACCGACTCCAAATGCTCTCTCATCTAAAATACAGAAAATCTATATTGAAGTGAATCGAAAAATGTCTAAATATTACCTAGGCACCCCAATGTTAAAAGCAAAATTGCTCTGAATATAATCTGTCAGAAAAAATACACAATGCCATTTTCTACTGTGTTTTGTAGTATGTACACCAACTCAGTATGCTCTCTCATGTAAAATACAGAAATTCTAATTTTACCCGAATCGAAAAAATCAAAATATTATGTAGGCAACGCAATGTTACAAACAAAATTTCTCTGAATATAATCTGTCAGAAAAAATATTCAATTCCCTATTCTACTCTCTTTTAAAGTATATACACCAACTCAGTATGTTCTCTCATTTAAAATACCGAAATTCTAAATTTACGTGAATCGAAAAAAATCTAAATATTATCTAGGCACTTCAATGTTAAAAACAAGATTGCTCTGAATATAAGCTGTCATAAAAAATATACAATGCCCTATTCTACTCTGTTTTGGTGTATATATAGCAACTCGATATGCTCTCTCATGTAAAATACCGAAATTCCAATTTTACGCCAATCGAAATAAATCTAAATAATATCTAGGTGCCCCAAAGTAAAAAGAAAATGGTTCTCAATATAGTCTGTAAGAAAAAATATACAATGTTTTATTCTTCTCTGTTTTGGAGTATATATACCAACTCCATATGGTCTTTCAAGTAAAATACAGAAATTCTATATTTAAGAGAATTGAAAAATTTCTAGATATTATCTAGGCACCCAAATGTGAAAAGCAAAATTGCTCTTAATATAATCTGTCAGATAAAATATACAATGCCCTTTATTTCTCTGTTTTTTAGTATATACACCAACTCAATATGCTCTCTCATGTAAAATACAAAAATTCTATTTCTACCCAAATCGAAAAAATCTAAATATTATCTAGGCACCCCAGTGTTAAACAAAAAATTGCTCTGAATATCATCCGTCAGAAAAAATATACAATGCCCTATTCTACTCTGTTTTGCAGTATATACACCAACTCCCTATGCTCTCTCATGTAAAATACAGAAATTCTATATTTAAGCGATTTGAAAAAAATCTAAATATTACCTAGGCACCGAAATGATAAAAAAAAATCGCTCTGAATATAATCTGTCAAAAAATATATACAATGCTCTATTCTACTCTGTTTTTGAGTATATACACCAACTCCATATGCTCTCTCATGTAAAATACAGAAATTATTTATGCAAATCGAAAAGAATCTAAATGTAATCTAGGCACCCCAATGTTAAAAGCAAACTTGCTCTGAATATAATCTGTCAGATAAAATATACAATGCCCTTTTCTCCTCTGTTTTGGAGTATATACACCAACTCCATATGCTCTCTCATATAAAATAGAGAAATTCTAATTTTACGTGAATCGAAATATATCTAAATAATATCTAGGCACCCCAAAGTTAAAAGAAATTGGCTCTGAATATAGTCTGTTAGAAAAAATATACAATGCCTTATTCTACTCTGTTTTGGAGTATATACACCATCTCAGTATGCTCTCTTATGTAAAATACAGCAATTCTAATTTTACGTGAATCAAAAAAAATCTAAATATTATCTACGCACCCCAATGTTTAAAACAAAATTACTCTGAATATAATCTGTCAGAAAAAATATACAATGCCCTATTCTAATCTGTTTTACAGTTTATACACCAACTCCATATGCTCTCTCATGTAAAATACAGAAATTATAACGTTACTGGAATCGAAAATATCTAAATATTATCTAGGCACATCAGTGTTAAAAAAAATTGCTCTGAATATAATCTCTCAGAGAAAATATACAATGCCCAATTCTACTCTGTTTTGGAGTATATACACCAACCGGACATTCTCTCTCATGTGAAATACATAAATTATATATTTAAGCGAATCGAAAAAAATCTAAATATTATCTAGGCACCCCAAAGAAAAAACAAAATCTTTTTGAATATATTCTGTCAGAAAAAATATACCATGCCCTATTCTACTTTGCTTTGGAGTATATACACCAACTCCAAATGCTCTCTTATATAAAATACAGAAATTCTATATTTATGCGAATCGAATAAATCTAAATATTATCTAGGCATCCCAATGTTAAAAGCAAACTTGCTCTTAATATAATCTGTCACAAAAAATATACAATGCCCTATTCTACTCTGTTTTGGAGTATATACACCAACTCCGTATGTTCTCTCATGCAAAATACAGAAATTCTATATTTAAGCAAATCGAAAAAAATCGAAATATTATCGAGGCAACCCAATGTAAAAAGAAAAATTGCTCTGATAGGAATCTGTCAGAAAAAATATACAATGCTTTTTTCTACTCTGTTTTGTAGTATATACACCAACTCAATATGCTCTCTCATGTAAAATACCGAAATTCTAATTTTATGTGAATCGAAAAAAATCTAAATTATATCGAGGCGCTCCAAAGTTAAAAGAAAATAACTCTGAATATAGTCTGTTAGAAAAATATACAATGCCTTATTCTACTCTGTTTTGGAGTATATATACCAACTCAGTATGCTCTCTCATGTAAAATACAGAAATTCTAATTTTACCTGAATCGAAATAATCTAAATATTATATAGGCATCCCAATGTTAAAAGCAAAATTGCTCTAAATATAATCTGTCAGAAAAAATATACAATGCCTTTTTCTACTTTGTTTTGTAGTATAGGCAACAACTCAATATGCTCTCTCATGTAAAATACAGAAATTATAATTTTATGTGAATCAAAAAAAATCTAAATATTATCTAGACAACCCAATGTAAAAAACAAAATTTCTCTGAATATAATCTGTCACAATAATTATACAATGCCCTATTCTACTTGGGTTTAGAGTATATACACCATCTCAGTATGCTCTCTCATGTAAAATACAGTAATTCTATATTTAAGCAAATCGAAAAAAATCCAAATATTATCTAGGCACCCCAATGTTAAAAGCAAAATTTCTCAGAATATAATCTGTCAGAAAAAATATACAATGCCCTTTTCTACTCTGTTTTGTAGTATATAGACCAACTCAATATGCTCTCTCATGTAAAATACAGAAATTCTAAATTTACCCGAACCGATAAAATCTGAATATTATCTAGGCACCCCAATGTAAAAAGCAAAACTGCTCTGAATATAATCTGTCAGAAAAAATATACAATGCCCTATTCTACTCTCTTTTGGAGTATATATACCAACTCCATATGCTCTCTCAGGTAAAATACAGAAATTCTATATTTAAGCGAATTGAAAAAAATCTAAATATTATCTAGGCACCGCAATGGTAAAATCAAAATCGCTATGAATATCATCTGTCATAAAAAATATACAATGTTCTAATCTACTCTATTTTTGAGGATATACACCAACTCAATATGCTCTCTCATGTAAAATACAGAAATTCTATATTTATGTGATCGAAAAAAATCTAAATATTACCTAGGCACTCCAATGTTAAAGTAAACTTGCTCTCAATATAATCTGTCAGAAAAAATATACAATGCCCTATTCTACTGTGCTTCAAAATATATACACTGACTCAGCATGCTCTCTCATGTAAAATACCAAAATTCTAATTTTACGTGAATCGAAAAAAATCTAAATATTATCTAGGCACCCTAATGTTAAAAACAAAATTGCTCTAAATATAATCTGTCAGAAAAATTATACAATACCCTATTCTACTCTGTTTTCGAGTATATACACCAACTTCATATGCTCTCTCATGTAAAATACAGATATTCTGTATTTAAGCGAATCGACAAAAATCTAAATATTCTCTAGGCACCTCAATTTTAAAAGCAAAATTTCTCTGAATATAATCTGTCAGAAAAAATATACAATGCCCTTTTCTACTCTGTTTTGGAGTATATAACGCAACTCAGGATGCTCTCTCATGTAAACTACAGAAATTCTATATTTAAGCGAATCGAAAAAAATTTAAATATTATCTAGGCACCCGAATGTTAAAAGTGAAATTGCTCTGAATATAATCTGTCAGAAAAAATATACAATGCCTTTCTACCCTGTTTTTAGTATATACACCAATTCAATATGCTCTCTTATGTAAAATACAGAAATTCTAATTTTACCCGAAGCGAAAATATCAAAATATTATGTAGGCACCCCAATGTTTAAAACATAATTGCTCTGAATATAATCTGTCAGAATAAATATAAAATGCCCTATTCTACTCTGTTTTGGAGAATATACACCAACTTTATATGCTCCTCCATGTAAAATACAGAAATTCCATATTTAAGCGAATCGAAATAAATCTAAATATTATCTAGGCACCACAAAATGAAAAGCAAAATTGCTCTGAATATAATCATTCAGAAATAATATATAATGCCCTTTTCTACTCTGTTTTGTAGTATATACACCAAATCAATATGCTCTCTTAGGTAAATTACAGAAATTCTAATTCTACCCGAATCGAAAATATCTAAATATTGCCTAGGCACCCCAATGTTAAAAAAAAAATTGCTCTGAATATAATGTATCAGAAAAAATTAACAATGCCCTATTCTACTCTGTTTTGGAGTATATACACCAACTCAGTGTGCTCTGTCATGTAAAATACGGAAATTCTAATTTTACGTGAATCGAGAAAAATCTAAATTTTATCTATGCACCCCAATGTTAAAAGTAAAATTGCTCTGAATATAATCTGTCAGAAAATATATACAATGCCCGATTCTACTCTGTTTTGGAGTATATACACCAACTCCATATACTCTCTCATGTAAAATACAAAATTCTAATTTTACGCAAATCAAAATATATCTAAATAATATCTAGGCGCCCCAAAGTTAAAATAAATTGGCTCTGAATATAGTCTGTTAGAAGAAATATCAAATGCCTTATTCTACTCTGTTTTGGAGTATATAAACCATCTCAGTATGCTGTCTTATGTAAAATACAGCAATTCTAATTTTACGTGAATGAAAAAAAATCTAAATATTATCTACGCACCCCAATGTTAAAAGCAACATTGCTCTGAATATAATCTGTCAGAAAAAATGTACAATGCCCTATTCTAATCTGTTTTAAAGTTTATACACCAACTCCATATGCTCTCTCATGTAAAATACAGAAATTCTAATTTTACTTGAATCGAACAAATCTAAATATTATCTAGGCACCTCTGTGTTAAAAAAAATTCCTCTTAATATAATCTCTCAGAGAAAATATACAATGCCCTATTCTACTCTGTTTTGGAGTATATACACCAACTCCACATTCTCTCTCATGTAAAATACATTCTATATTTAAGCGAATTGAAAAAAATCCAAATATTATCTGGTCACCCCAAAGGTAAAAACAAAATCGATCTGAATATAATCTGTCAGAAAAAATATACAATGTCCTATTCTTCTCTGTTTTGGTGTATATACACCAACTCCATATGCTCTCTCATGCAAAATACAGAAATTCTATATTTTAGCAAATCGAAAAAACTCGAAATATTATCTAGGCAACCCAATGTTAAAAGAAAAATTGCTCTGATAGTAATCTCTCAGAAAAAATATACAATGCTTTTTTCTACTCTGTTTTGTAGTATATACACCAACTCAATATGCTCTGACATGCAAAATACAGAAATTCTAATTTTACCCGAATCGAAAAAATCTAAATATTATGAAGGCAGGCCAATGATATAAACAAAATTGCTCTGAATATAATCTGTCAGAGAAAATATACAATACCGTATTCTACTCTGTTTGGGGTATATACACCAACTGCATATGCTCTCTCATGTAAAATAGAGAAATTCTATATTTAAGCGAATTGAAAAATATCTAAATATTATCTTGGCACCCCAATGTTAAAAACAAAATTTCTCTCAATATAAACTGTCAGAAAAAATACACAATGCCATTTTCTACTTTGTTTTGTATTATATAAACCAACTCAATATGCTCTTTCATGTAAAATACAGAAACTCCAATTTTACCCGAATCGAAAAAATCTAAATATTTTTTAGGCACACCAATGTTAAAAACAAAATTGCTCTGCATAAAATCTGTCAGAAAAAATATACAATACCCTTTTTATCTTCGTTTTGGGGTATATACACCTACTCCATATGCTCTGTCAAGTAAAATACCGAAATTCTAATTTTATGCAAATCGAAAAAAATCTAAATGATATCTAGATGCCCCGAAGTTAAAAGTTAATGGCTCGAAATATAGTCTGTTAAAAAAATATACAATGCCTATTCTACTCTGTTTGGGAGTAAATAAACCAATTCAGTATGCTCTCTCATGTAAAATAGAGAAATTCTATATTTAAGCGAATCGAAAAAAAGTTAAATATTATCTAGGCACCCGAATGTTAATAGAAAAATACCTCTGAATATAATCTGTCAGAAAAAATATACAAAGCCCTATTCTACTCTGTTTTTAGTATATACACCAACTCAATATGCTCTCTCATGTAAAATACAGAAATTCAAATTTTACTTGAATCGAAAAAATCGAAATATTATCTAGGCACCCCAATGTTAAAATTAAAATTTCTCTGAATAAAATCTGTCAGAAAAAATATACAATGCCATATTCTACTCTGTTTTGGAGTATATACACTAATTCAGTATGCTCTCTCAAGTAAAATAGAGAAATTCTATATTTAAGTGAATCGAAAAAAATTTAAATATTATCTAGGCACCCCAATGTTAAAAGCAAAATTGCTCTGAATATAATCTTTAAGAAAAAATATACAATGCCCTTTTCTACTCCGTTTCGTAGTATATACACCAACTCAATATGCTCTCTCATGTAAAATACAGAAATTAAAATTTTATCCGAATTGAAAAAATCTAAATATTATGTAGGCACGCTAATGGTAAAGAAAAAATTGCTCTGAATATAATCTGTCAGAAAAAATATACAATGGCCTATTCTACTCTGTTTTAAAGTATATACACCAACTCAGTACGCTCTCTCACTTAAAATACCGAAATTCAAATTTTACGTGAATCGAAAAAAATCTAAATATTATGTAGGCATTCCAATGTTAAAATCAAAATTTCTCTGAATATAATCTGTCAGAAAAAATATACAGTGTCCTTTTCTACTCTGTTTTGGAGTATATACAACAACTCCATATGCTCTCTCATGTAAAATACAAAAATTATAATTTTACTCGAATCGAAAAAAATCTAAATAACACCTAGGCGCCTCGAAGTTCAAATAAAATGGCTCTTAATATAGTCTTTTAGAAAAAATATAGAATGCCTTATTCTACTTTGTTTTGGAGTATATACACCAACTCAGTATGCCATCAGATGTAAAATACTGAAATTCATATTTTACCCGAATTGAAAAAATCTAAATATGATTTAGGCAACCCAATGTTAAAAACAAAATTGCTCTGAATATTATCAGTCAGAAAAAATATTCAATGCACTATTCTACTCTATTTTGGAGTATATACACCAACTCCATATGCTCTATCATGTACAATACAGAAATTCTATATTTAAGCGAATCGAAAAAAATTTAAATATTATATAGGCACCCCAATGTTAAAGCAAAATTGGTCTCAATATAATGTGTCAGAAAAAATATACAATGCCCTTTTCTACTCTGTTTTGGAGTATATACACCAACTCCATATGCTCTCTCCTATAAAATACGGAAATTCTGTATTTAAGCGAATCGAAAAATATCTAAATATTATCCAGGCACGCCAATGTTAAAGCAAAATTGCTCTGAATATAATCTGTCCGAAAAAATATATAATGCCCTTTCCTACTCTGTTTTGTAGTATATACACCAACTCAATATGCTCTCTCATGTAAAATACAGAGATTCTAATTTTACCCGAATCGAAAAAATTTAAATATTATCTAGGCACCACAATGTTAAGAACAAAATTGCTCTGAATATAATCTGTCAGAGAAAATATACAATGCCCTATTCTGCTCTGTTTTGGAGTATACACACCAACTCCATATGCTCTCTCATGTATAAAAGCGAAATTCTAATTTTATGCTAATCGAAAAAAATCTAAATAATATCTAGGCGCCCCAAAATTAAAAGAAAATGGCTCTCAATATAGTGTGTTAGAAAAAATATACAATGCCTTATTCTACTTTGTTTTGGAGTATATACAGCAACTAAGTATACTCTCACATGTAGAATACCGAAATTCAAATTTTACATGAATTGAAAAATTCTAAGTATTATTTAGGCACCCGAAGGGCAATAGCAAAATTGCGCTGAATATAATCTGTCAGAAAAAATATACACTTCCCTTTGCTACTCTTTTTTGGAGTATATACACCAACTCAAAAAGCTCTCTCATGTCAAATACCGAAATTCTAATTTTACCCGAATCTAAAAAAATCTAAATAATATGTAGGCGCCCCAAAGTTAAAAAAAAATGGCTCTGAATATAGTCTGTCAGAAAAAACATACAGTGCCTTATTCTACCCTGTTTTGGAGTATATACACCAACTCAGTATGCTCTCTCATGTAAAATACCGAAATTCAAATTTTACGTGAATCGAATAAAATCCAAATATTATCTAGGCACCCCAATGTTAAAAACATAATTGCTCTTAATGTAATCTGTCATAAAAAATATACAATGACCTATTCTACTCTCTTTTAAAGTATATACACCAACTCCATATGCTCTCTCATGTAAAATACAGAAATTCTATATTTAAGTGAATCGAAAAAAATCTAAATATTATCTAGGGACCACAATGTTAAAAGCAAAATTAATCTCTATATAATGTCAGAAAAAATATACAATGCCATTTTCTACTCTGTTTTCGAGTATATACACCAACTCAATATGCTCTATCCTGTAAAATTTAGAAATTCTAATTTTAGCCGAGTCGAAAAATCTAAATATTTTCTAGGCACCCGAATGTTAAAAACAAAATTGCTTTGAATATTATCTATCAGAAAAAATATACAATGCCCTATTGTACTTCGTTTTGGAGTATATACACCAACTCAGTATGCTCTCTAGGGTAAAACAGCGAAATTCTAATTTTACGTGAATCGAAAAAAATCTAAATATTATCTAGGCACCCCAATGTTACAAAAAAATTGCTCTTAATATAATCTGTCAGCAAAAATAAACAATGCCCTATTCTACTCTGTTTTGGAGTATATACACCAAATCAGTATGCTCTCTCATGTAAAATACCGAAATTCAAATTTTATGTGAATCAAAAAAAATCTATATAATATCTAGGCACCCCAAAGTTAAAAGAAAATGGCGCTGAATATAGTCTGTTAGAAAAAATATACAACGCCTTATTCTACTCTGTTTTGGAGTATATACACCAAATCAGTATGCTCTCTCATGTAAAATACCGAAATTCTAATTTTACGTGAATCAAAAAAAATCTAAATATTATCAAGGCACCCGAATGTTAAAAGTAAAATTGCTCTGATTAGAATCTGTCAAAAAAATATACAATGCCCATTTCTACTCTGTTTTGGAGTATATACACCAACTCAATATGCTCTCTCATGTAAAATACCGAAATTCTAATCTTACGTGAATCAAAAAAAATCTAAATATTATCTAGGCACCCCAATCTTAAAAACAATATTGCTCTGAATATAATCTGTCAGAAAAAATATACAATGCCCTATGCTACTCTGTTTTGCATTATATACACCATCTCCATATGATCTCTCCAGTAAAATACAGAAATTCTATATTTAAGCGAATCGAATGAAATCTAAATATTATCTAGGCACCCCAATGGTAAGAGCAAAATTTCTCTGATTATAATCTCTCAGAAAAAATACACAATGCCCTTTTCTACTTTGTTTTGGGTATATACCCTAACTCAATATGGTCTCTCATGTAAAATACAAAAATTCTAATTTTACCCAAATTGAAAAAATCTAAATATTATCTAGGCTCCAAATGTTAAAAGTAAAATTGCTCTGAATATAATCTGTGAGAAAAAATATACAATGCTTTTTTCTACTCTTTTTTGTAGCATATACACGAACTGAATATGCTCTCTCATGTAAAATAACGAGATTCTAATTTTACACGAATCGAAATAAATCTAAATAATATCAAGGTGCACCAAACGTAAAATAAAATGCCTCTCAATATAGTCTGTTAGAAAACATATACAATGACTTATTCTACTCTGTTTTGACTATATATATCAACTCAATATGCTCTCTCATGTAAAATACAGAAATTCTAATTTTACCCGAATCAAAAAAATCTAAATATTATCTAGGCTCTCCAATGTTAAAAAAAAAAATTGCTCTGAATATAATCTGTGAGAAAAAATATACAATGCTTTTTTCTACTCCATTTTCTACTATAGACACCAACTCAATTCGCTCTCTCATGTAAAATAACGAAATTCAAATTTTACATGAATCAAAAAAAATCTAAATAATATCTAGGAGATTCAAAATTAAAAAAAAAGTCTCTGAATATAGTCTGTTAGAAAAAATATACAATGCCTTATTCTACTCTGTTTTGGAGTATATACACCAACTCAGCTTGCTCTCTCATGTAAAATACCGAAATTATAATTTTACGCGAATCAAAAAAATCTAAATAATATCCTGGCGCCCCAAAGTTAAACGAAAATGGCTCTGAATATAGTCTGTTAGAAAATATATACAATGCCTTATTCTACTCTGTTTTGGAATACATAGACCAACTCAGTATTCTCTCTCATTTAAAATACAAAAATTCTAAATTTACGTGATTCGAAAAAAATCTAAATATTATCTAGGCTCCCCAATGTTGAAATCAAAATTGCTCTGAATATAATCTGTCAGAAAAAATATACAATGCCCTATTCTACTCTGTTTTCGAGTATATACACCAACTGACTATGCTCTCTCATATAAAATACCGAAATTCTTACTTTACGTGAATCGAAAAAAATTTAATATTATCTAGGCACCCCAATGTTAAAAGCAAATTTGCTCTGAACATAATCTGTCAGAAAAAATAAACAATGCCCTATTCTACTCAGTTTTTGAAGCATATACACCACCTACATATTCTCTCTCATGTAAAATACAAAAATTCTATATTTAGGGAAATCAAAAAAAATCTAAATATTATCTAGGCACCCAAATGTTAAAAGCAAAATTACTCTGAATATAGTCTGTCAGAAAAAATATACAATGCTTTTTTCTACTCAGTTTCAGAGTATATACACCAACTGAGTATGCTCTCTCATGTAAATTACAGAAATTGTAATTTTACACGAATCGAAAAAATCTAAATATTATCTAGTCACCCGAATTTTAAAAATAAATTTGCTCTGAATATAATCTGTCTGAAAAAATATACAATGCCCAATTCTACGCTGTTTTGGAGAATATAAACCAACTCAGTATGCTCCCTATGTAAAATAACGAAATTCTAATTTTAAGTGAATCGAAAAATAACTAAATATTATCTGGGCACCACAATGTTAAAAGCACAATTGCTGTGAATATAATCTGTCAGAAAAAATATACAATGGTTTATTCTACACTATTTTGGAGTATATACAACAACACAGTATGCTCTCTCATGTAAACACCGAAATGGTAATTTTACGCAAATCGAAAAAATCTAAATATTATCTAGGCACCCCAATGTTAAAAACAAAATTGCTCTGAATATAATCTGTTATAAAAAATATACAATGCCCTATTCCACACTGTTTTGGAGTATATACACCAACCCAATATGCTCTCTCATGTAAAATACCAAAATTCTAATTTTACATGAATCGAAAAAAATCTAAATAATATCTAGGCTCTTCAAAGTTAAATGAAAATGGCTCTGAATATAGTCAGTTAAAAAAAATATACAATGCCTTATGCTACTCTGTTTTGCGGTATATACACCAACTCAGTATGCTCTCTCATATATAATACGGAAATTCTAATTTAACGCGAACTGAAAAAATTCTAAATAATATGTAGGCGCCCCAAAGTTAAAAGAAATGGCTCTGAATATCGTCTGTTAGAAAAAATATACAATGCCTTATTCTACTCTGTTTTGGAATACATACACCAACTCAGTATGTTCTTCCATGTAAAATACCGAAATTCTAATTTTAAGTGAATCAAAAAAAATGTAAATATCTAGGCG
The DNA here is from genome assembly GCF_049354715.1 of Callithrix jacchus. Classification (NCBI taxonomy): domain Eukaryota; kingdom Metazoa; phylum Chordata; class Mammalia; order Primates; family Cebidae; genus Callithrix; species Callithrix jacchus. Next base: position 167,161,836 of record NC_133506.1, on the reverse strand, counting down.
CCCCAAATTTAAAACAAAATGGCTCTGAATATACTCTGTAAAAAAAAATATACAATGCCTTGTTCCATTTTGTTTTGGAGTATAAACACTAACTCAGTATCCCCTTTCATGTAAAATACAGAAATTATATTTTTACCGAAATCGAAAAAATCTAAATATTATCTAGGCACCCCAAAGTTAAAAACCAAATTGCTCTGAGTATAATCTCTCAGAAAAAATATACAATGCCCTATTCTACTCTTTTTTGGAGTATTCACCAACTCCATATGCTCTCTCATGTAAAATACTGAATTCCTAATTTTACGTGAATCGAAAAAAATCTAAATCATATCTAGGCACCCCAAAGTTAAAAGAAAATGGCTGTGAATATAGTGTGTTAGAAAAAAAATACAATGCCTTATTCTACTCTGTTTTGGAGTATATACACCAACTCAGTATGCTCTCTCATGTAAAATACAGAAATTCTAATTATACCCAAATTGAAAAAATCTAAATATTATCGTGGAACTCCAATGTTAATAAAAAAATTGCTCTGAATATAATCTGTCATAAAAAATATACAATGCCCTATTCTACTCTTTTTTGGAGTATATGAACCAACTGAATATGCTCTCTCATGTAAAATATAGATATTCTATATTTAAGCGAATCGAAGAAATTCTAAATATTATCTAGGCACCGCAATGTTAAAAGAGAAATTGCTCTAAATATAATCTGTGAGAATAAATATACAATGCCCTTTTATACTCTGTTTCGAACTGTGTACACCAACTCCATATGCTCTCTCATGTAAAATACCGAAATTCTATATTAAAGCGAATCGAAAAAAATCGAAATATTATCTAGAAACCCCAATGATATAAGCAAAATTGCTCTGAATATAATCTGTCAGAAAAAATACACAATGCCTTTTTCGACTCTGTTTTGTAGTATATACACCAAATTAATATGGTCTCTCATGTAAAATACCGATATTCTAATTTTATGTGAATCAAAAAAAATCTAAATAATATCTAGGTCCCGAAAGTTAAAACAAAATGGCTCTGAATATTGTCTGTTAGAAAAAATATAGAATGCCTTATTCTACTCTGTTTTGGAGGAAATACACCAACTCACTATGCTCTCTCATGTAAAATACCGAAATTATAATTTTACGTGAATCGAAGAAAATTTAAATAATATCTAGGCGCCCAAAAGCTAAAAGAAAATGGCTCTGAATATAGTCTGTTAGAGAAAATATACAATGCCGTATTCTACTCTCTTTTGGAGTTTATAAACCAACCCAGTATGCTCTCTCGTGTAAAATACCGAAATTCTAATTTTATGAGAATCAAAAATAATCTAAATATTATGCAGGCACACCAATGTTAAAACAAAATTGGTCTCAATATAATCTGTCAGAAAAATATACAATGCCCTATTCTACTCTATTTTGTAGTATAGACACCAACTTCATGTGCTCTCTCATGTAAAATACAGAAATTCTGTATTTATGAGAATCGAAAAAAATCTAAATATAATCTAGGCACCCCAATGTTATTAGAAAAATTGCTCTGAATATAATCTGTCATAAAAAATATACAATGCCTTATTCTATTCTGTTTTGGAGTATATACACCAACTCAATGTGCTCTCTCATGTAAAACACCGACATTCTATTTTTACGTGAATCGAAATAAATCTAAATATTATCTAGGAACCCCAATGATAAAACCAAAATTGCTTTGAAAATAATCTGTCAGAAAAAATATACAATGCCCTATTTCACTCTTTTTTGGAGTCTATACACCAACTCAATATGCTCTCTCATTTAAAATACCAAAATTCTAATTTTACAAGAATTGAAAAAAATCTAAATAATATCTAGGCGTCCCAATGTTAAAAGAAAATGGCTCTGAATATAGTCTGTTTGAAAAAATATACAACGCCTTATTCTACTCTGTTTTGGAGTATATACACCAAGTCAGTATGCTCTTTCATGTAAAATACCGAAATTCTAATTTTACCCGAATCGAAAAAAGCTAAATATTATCTAGGCACCCCAATGTTAAAAAAAAAATTGCTCTGAATATAATCTGTCAGAAAAAATATACAATGCCCTATTCTACCCTGTTTTGGAGTATATACACCAACTCCTTATGCTCTCTCATGTAAAATACAAAAATTCTATATTTAAGCGAATCGAAAAAAATATAAATATTACCTAGGCACCTTAATGTTAAAAGCAAAATTGCTCTGAATATAATCTGTCAGAGAAAATATACAATTCCTTATTCTACTCTGTTATGGATGATATACAGCAACTCAGTATGCTCTCTTATGTAAAATACCGAAATTCTAATTTTACGTGAATCGAATAAAATCTAAATATTATCTAGGCACCCGAATGTTAAAAGCAAAATTGCTCTGAATATAATCTGTCAGAGAAAATATACAATGCCCTTTTCTACTCTGTTTTAAAGTATATAAACCAACTTAATATGCTCTCTCATGTGAAATACAGAAATTCTATATTTAAGCAAATATAAAAATATCTAAATATTACCTAGAAACCTTAATGTTAAAAGCAAAATTGCTCTTAATATAATCTGTCAGAGAAAATATACAATACCCTATTCTACTCTGTTTAGGAGTATATACACCAACTCAGTATGCTCTCTCAGTTAAAATACCGAAATTCTAATTTGATGACAATCGAAAAAAATCTAAATAATATCTAGGCACAAAAAAGTTACAAGTAAATGGCTCTGAATATAGTCTTTTAGAGAAAATATACAATGCCTTGTTCTACTCTCTTTTGAAGTATATACACCAACTCAGTATGCTCATATGTAAAATGCAGAAATTATAATTTTACCCAAATCGAAAAAATCTAAATATTATCTGGCACCCCAATGTTAAAAACAAAATTGCTTTGAAGGTAATCTGTCAGAAAAAATATACAATACCCTATTCTACTCTGTTTTGGAGTATATACACCAACTCCATATGCTCTCTCATGTGAAATACAGAAATTCTAATTTTACCCGAATCAAAAAAAATCTAAATATTATCTAGGCACCCCAATGGTAAAAACAAAATTTCTCTGAATATAATCTGTCAGAAAAAATATTCAATGCCCTTTGCTACTTTGTTTTGGAGTATACACACCAACTAAATATGCTCTCTCATATAAAATACAGAAAATCAAATTTTACGCGAATCGAAACAAATCTAAATAATATCTAGGCGTGCCAAAGTTAAAAGAATATGGCTATGAATATACTCTGTCATAGAAAATATACAATGCTTTATTCTACTCCGTTTTGGAGTATATACACCAATATGCTCTCTCATGTAAAATACAGAAATTCTAATTTTACCCGAATCGAAACAATCTAAATATAATCTAGGCACCCCAATGTTAAAAACAAAATTGCTCTAAATATAATCTGTCAAAAAAATATACAATGCCTTATTCTACTCTGTTTTCGAGTATATACACCAACTCAGTTTGCTGTCTCCTGTAAAATACCGAAATTATAATTTTATGTGAATCGAAAAAATTCTAAATATTATTTAGGCATCCCAATGATAAAAGCAAAATTGCTCTGAATATAATCTGTCAGAAAAAATATAAAATGTCCTTTTTTACACTGTTTTGCAGTATATACTCCAACACACTATGCTGTCTCATATAAAATACAGAAATTCTAATTTTACACGAATCGAAAAAAATCTAAATAAGACCTAGGCTGCAAAAAGTTAAAAGAAAATGGCTCTGAATATTGTCTGTTAGAAAAAATATACATTGTCTTATACTACTCTGCTTTAAAGTATATACACCAACGCAGTCTGCTCTCTCTTGTAACATACAGAAATTGTATTTTTACCCGAATCGAAAAAATCTAAATATTATCTAGGCACCCGAATGTTGAAAACAAAATTGCTCTGAATATAATCTGTCAGAAAAAAATATACAATGCCCTATTCTACTCTTTTTTGGAGTATATACACCAACTCCACATGCTCTCTCATGTAAAATACAGAAATTCTATATTTAAGCGAATCGAAAAAAATCTAAATATTATCTAGGCACCCCAAAGTTAAAAGAAAATGGCTGTGAATATAGGCTGTTACAAAAAATATACAATGCCTTATTCTACTCTGTTTTGGAGAATATACACCAACTCAGTATGCTCTGTCATGTAAAATACAGAAATTCTAATTTTACCCGAATCAAAAAAATCTAAATATAATCACGGCACCACAATGTTAAAAAGAAAATTGCTCTGAATATTATCAGTCAGAAAAAATATACAATGCCCTATTCTACTCTGTTTTGGAGTACATACACCAACTCCAAACGGTCTCTCATTTAATATACAGAAATTCTATATTTAAGCGAATCGAAAAAAAATCTAAATATTTTCTAGGCACCTTAATGTTAAAAACAAACTGCTCTGAATATAATCTGTCAAAATAAATATACAATGCACTTTTCTACTCTGTTTTGGAGTATATATACCAACTCAATATGCTCTCTCATGTAAAATACTGACATTCTAATTTACGTCTATTGAAAAAAATCTAAATAATATCTAGGAGCCCTAACGTTAAAAGAAAAGGGCTCTGAATATAGTCTGTTAAAAAAATATACAATGTATTATTCTACTCTGTTTTGGAGTATATACACTAACTCATTATGCTCTCTCAAGTAAAATACCGAAATTCTATATTTAAGCGAATCGGAAAAAATCTAAATATTATATAGGCGTCGTAATATTACAAGCAAAATTGCTCTGAATATAATCTGTCACAAAAAATATACAATGCCCTTTTCTACTCTGTTTTGGAGAATATACACGAACTCCATATGCTCTCTAATGTAAAATACAGTAATTCTATATTAAAGCGAATCAAAAAAAATCTAAATATTATCTAGGCACCCCAATGTTAAAAGCAAAATTGCTCCGAAGAAAATCTGTTAGAAAAAATATATAATGCGCTTTTCTACTCTGTTTTGGAGTATATACACCAATTCAATATGCTCTCTCATGTAAAATACAGAAATTCTAAATTTACAGGAATCGAAATAAATCTAAAGAATATCTAGGCGCCCGAAAGTTAAAGAAAAATGGCTCAGAATATAGTCTGTTAGGAAAAATATACAATGCCTTATTCTACTCTGTTTTGGTGTATATACACCAACTCCGTATACTCTCTCATGTAGAATACAGGAATTCTATATTTAAGCAAATCGAAAAAAATCTATATATTATCTAGGCAACCCAATGTTAAAAACATAATTGCTCTGAATATAATCTGTCAGAAAAAAATACAATGCCCTTTTCTACTCTTTTTTGGAGTATATACACCAACTCCATATGCTCTCTCATGTAAAATAGAGAAATTCAATATTTAGGCGAATCGAAAACAATCTAAATAATATCTAGGCGCCCCAAAGTTCAAAGAAAATGGCTCTTAATATAGTGTGTTAGAAAAAATATACAATGCCTTATTCTACTCTGTTTTGGAGTATATACACCAACTCCGTATGCTCTCTCATGTAAAATACAGAAATTCTCTATTTAAGCGAATCAAAAAAAATCTAAATATTATCTACGCACCCCAATGTTAAAAGCAAAATTGCTCTGAATATAATCTGTCAGAAAAAATATACAATGCTTTTTTCTACTCTGTTTTGGAGTATATACACCAAATTCATATACTCTCTCATGTAAAATACAGAAATTATACATTTAAGAGAAACGAAAAAAATCTAAATATTATCTAGGCACCCCAATGTTAAAAACAAAATTGCTCTGAATATAATCTGTCAAAAAAAATATACAATGCCCTTTTATACTATGTTTTAGAGTATATACATCAACTCAATATGCTCTCTAATGTAAAATACCGAAATTCTAATTTTACGCAAATCGAAATAAATGTAAATAATATCTAGGCACCCCAATGTTAAAAGAAAATGGCTCTGAATATAATCAGTTAGAAAAAATATAGAATGCTTTGTTCTACTCTATTTTGGAGTATATACACCAACACAGTATGCTCTCTCATGTAAAATACCGAAATTCTAACTTACCCGAATTGAAAAAATCTAAATATTATCTAGGCACCCCAATGTTAAAAGCAAAATTACTCTGAATATAATCTGTCAGAAAAAAATATACAATGCCCTTTTCTACTCTGTTTTGGAGTATATACACCAACTCAGTATGCTCTCTCAGTTAAAATACCGAAATCATAATTTGACGAGAATCGAAAAAAATCTAAATAATGTCTAGGCACAAAAAAGTTACAAGAAAATGGCTCTGAATATAGTCTTTTTGAGAAAATATACAATGCCTTGTTCTACTCTGTTTTGGAGTTTATACACCAACTCAGTATGCTCATATGTAAAATGCAGAAATTATAATTTTACCCAAATCAAAAAAATCTAAATATTATCTGGCACCCCAATGTTAAAAACAAAATTGCTTTGAAGGTAATCTGTCAGAAAAAATATACAATACCCTATTCTACTCTGTTTTGGAGTATATACATCAACTCAATATGCTCTCTCATGTAAAATAGAGAAATTCTAATTTTACCTGAATCGAAAAAATCTAAATATAATCTAGGCACCCCTATGTGAAAAACAAGATTGCGTTGAATATAATCTGTCATAAAAAATATAGAATGCCCTATTCTACTCTGTTTTGGAGTATATACACCAACTCCATATGCTCTCTCATGCAAAATACAGAAATTCTGTATTTAAGCGAATCGAAAAAAATCTAAAAATTATCTAGGCACACCAATGTTAAAAGCAAAATTGCTCTGAATATAATCTGTCAGAAGAAATATACAATGCCTTTTTAGACTCTGTTTTGTAGTATATACATCAAGGTAATATGCTATCTTATATAAAATACCGAAATTCTGGTTTTACACGAATCAAAAAATTCTAAATAATATCTAGGCGCCCCAAAGTTAAAAGAAAATGGCTCTGAAAATAGTGTGTTAGAGAAAATATACAATGCCTTATTCTACTCTGTTTTGGAATATATACACCAACTCAGTATGCTCTCTTATGTAAAATACAGAAATTATAATTTTACCCGAATTGAAAAAATCTAAATATTATATAGGCACCCCAATGTTAAAAACAAAATTGCTCTGAATATGATCTGTCAGAAAAAATATACAATGCCCTATTCTACTGTTTTTGGAGTATATACACCAACTCCATATGCTCTCTCATGTGAAATACAGAAATTCTAATTTTACCAGAATCGAAAATATCTAAATATTATCTAGGCACCCCGATGTTGAAAACAAAATTGCTCTGAAGATAATCTGTCAGAAAAAATATACAATGTCCTATTCTACTCTGTTTCGGAGTATATACACCCACGCAGTATGCTCTCTAATTTAAAATACCAAAATTCTAATTTTATGCGAATCGTAAAGAATCTAAATAATTTCTAGGTGCCCCAAACTTACAAGGATATGGCTCTGAATCCAGTCTTTTAAAAAAAATATACAATGCCTAGTTCTACTCTGTTTTAGAGTACATACACCAACTCAGTATGCTCTCATGTAAAATGCAGAAATTATAATTTTACCCAAATCGAAAAAATCTAAATATTATCTAGGCAAACCAATGTTCAAAACAAAATTGCTCTGAATATAATCAGTAAAAAAAAATATACAATGCGCTATTCTACTCTGTTTTAGAGTATATACAACAACTCAGTATGCTCTCTCATGTAAAAATACTGAAATTATAATTTTACATGAATCAAAAAAAATGTAAATATTATCTACACAACCCAATGTTAAAAACAAAATTGCTCTGAATAGAAACTGTCAGAAATAATATACAATGCCCTATTCTACTCTGTTTTTGTGTATATGCACCAACTCAACTTGCTCTCTCATGTAAAATACAAAAATTCTGTATTTAAACGAATCGAAAAAAATCTAAATATTATCTAGGCACCCGCATCTTAAAAGCAAAATTGCTCTGAATATACTCTGTCAGAAAAAATATACAATGCTTTTTTCTACTCTGTTTTGGCGTATATAAACCAAATCAATATGCTCCCTCATGTAAAATACCAAAATTCTAATCTTACGTGAATCGAAAAAAATCTAAATAATATCTATGTGCTCCAAAGTTAAAAGAAAATGTCTCTGAATATAGTCTGTGAGAAAAAATATACAATGCCTTATTCTACTCTGTTTTTGAGAATACACACCAACTCAATATGCTCTCTCATGTAAAATACCAAAATTCTAAATTTATGTGAACCAAAAAAAATCGAAATATTATGTAGGCACCCTAATGTTAAAAGCGAAATTGCTCTGAATATCATTTGTCAGAGAAAATATACAATGCCCTATTCTACTCTGTTTTGTAGTATACACACCAACTCAATATGCTCTCTCATGTAAAATAAAGAAATTCTAATTTTACCCGAATCGAAAAGATCTAAATATTATCTAGGCACCCCAATGTTAAAAACAAAATTGCTCTGAATATAATCTGTCAGAGAAAATATACAATGCCCTATTCTACTCTCTTTTGGAGTATATAAACCAACTCAGTATGCTCTCTCAGTTAAAATACCGAAATTCTAATTTTAGGCAAATCGAAAAAAATCTAAATATTATCTAGGCAATCCAATGTTAAAAGCAATATTGCTCTTAATATAATCTGACAGAAAAAATATAAAATGCCCTCTTCTACTCTTTTTTGTAGTATATACAAGACCTCAATATGCTCTCTCACGTAAAATACAGAAATTAGAAATTACGTGAATCGAAAAAAATCTAAATAATATCTAGGCGCCCAAAACGTAAAAGAAAATGGCTCTGAATATAGTCTGTTAGAAAAGATATACAATGCCTTATTCTTCTCTGTTTTAAAGTATATACACCAACTCAGTATGGTCTCTAATGTAAAATACAGAAATTATAATATTACCGTAATTGAAAATATCTAAATTTTATCTAGGCACCCCAATGTTCAAACCAAAATTTCTCTGAATATAATCTGTCATAAAAAATATACAATGCCCTATTCTACTCTTTTTTGGTGTATATAAACTAACTCACTATGCTGTCTCATGTAAAATAGAGAAATTCTAAATTTACGTGGATCTAAAAAAATCTAAATATTATCTAGGCACCCTAAAGTTAAAAGCAAAATTGCTCTGAATATAATCTGTCAGAAAAAATATACAATGCCCTATTCTACTTTTTTTTGGAGCATATACACCAACTCCATATGCTCTCTCATGGAATATACAGAAATTCTATATTTAAGCGAATCAAAACAAATATAAATATTATCTAGGCACCCCAATGTTAAAAACAAAATTGCTCTGAATATAATGTGTCTGAAAAAATATACAATTCCCTATTCTACTCTGTTTTGGAGTATATACAACAACTCAATATGCTCTCTCATGTAAAATACCGAAATTCTAATTTTATGCTAATCGAAAAAATTCTAAATAATATCTAGGCGCCCCAAAGTTAAAAGAAAATGGCACTGAATATATTCTGTTAGAAAAAATATACAATGCTTTATTCTACTCTGTTTTGTAGTATATACACCAACTCAGTATGCTCTCTCATGTAAAATACCAAAATTCGAATTTTACCCAATTCAAAATAATTTCAATATTATCTAGGCACCCCAATGTTAAAAACAAACTTGCTCTGAATATAATCTGTCAGAAAAAATATACAATGCCCTATTCTACTCTGTTTTGGTGTATATTAACCAACTCAGTATGCTCTCTTATGTAAAATAGAGAAATTCTAAATTTACGTGAATAGAAAAAAATCTAAATATTATCTAGGCACCCCGAAGTTAAAAGCAAAATTGCTCTGAATATAATCTGTCAGAAAAAAATATACAATACCCTATTCTACTCTGTTTAATAGTATATACACCAACCCCATATGCTCTCTCATGTAAAATACCAAAATTCAATATTTAAGGGAATCGAAAAAATCTAAATGCAATCTAGGCACCACAATGTTAAAAGAAAAATTGCTCTGAATATAATCTCTCAGAAAAAATATTCAATGTCCTTTTCTAATCTGTTTTGGCGTATATACACCAACTCAATATGCACTCTCAGGTAAAATACCGAAATTCTAATTTTAGATGAATTAAAAGAAATCTAAATAATATTTAGATGCCACAAAGTTAAAATAAAATGGCTCTGAATATAGTCTGTTAGAAAAAATATACAATGCCCTTTCTACTCTCTTTTGGAGTATATACACCAACTCAGTATGCTCTCTCATGTAAAATACCGAAATTCAAATTTTACGTGAATAAAAAAATCTAAATATTATCTAGGCACCCCAATGTTAACAACAAATTTTCTCTGAATATAGTCTGTCATAAAAAATACACAATTCCCTTTTCTACTCTGCTTTGGAGTATATACACCATCTCCATATGCTCTCTCTTGTAAAATACCGAAAATCTATATTTAAGCGAATCTACAAAAATCTAAATACTATCTAGGCAACCCAATGTTAAAAGCAAAATTTCTCTGAATATGGTCTGTCACTAAAAATATACAATGCCCTTTACTACTCTGTTTTGCAGTATATACACCAACTCAATATGCTCTCTCATGTAAAATACCGAAATACTAATTTACGTGAATAGAAAAAAATCTAAATAATATCTAGGCAACCCAAAGTTAAAAGAAAATGCCACTGAATATAGTCCGTTAAAAAAATATACAATGCCTTATTCTACTCTGTTTTGGAGTATATAAATTAACTCCATATGCTCAATCATGTAAAATATAGAAATTCTATATTAAAGTGAATCGAAAAAAATCTAAATATTATCTAGGCACCCCAATGTTAACAACAAAATTGCTCTGAATATAACCTGTCAGATAAAATATACAATTCCCTAATCTACTGTGTTTTCGAGTATATACAACAACTCCATATGCTCTCTCATGCAAAATACAGAAATTGAATATTTAAGTGAATCGAAAATATCTAAATAATATCTAGGTGCCCTAAAGTTAAAAGAAAATGCCTCTGAATATAGTCTGTTAGAAAAAATATACAATGCCTTATTCTACTCTGTTTTGGAGTATATACACCAACTCAATTTGCTCTCTCATGTAAAATAGAGAAAGTCTAATTTTACCCTATTTGCAAATGTGTAAATATTTTCTAGGCACCCCAATGTTAAAAACAAAATTGCTCTGAACATAATCTGTCAGAAAAAATATACAATGCCCTATTCTCCTCTGTGTTGGAGTATATACACCAACTCAATATGCTGTCTCATGTAAAATACCAAAATTCTATATTTAAGCGAATTGAAAAAAAAATAAATATAATCTAGGCACCACTATGTTAAAAGCAAAATTGCTCTAAATATAATCTCTCTGAAAAAATATAAAATACCCTTTTCTACTCTCTTTTGGCGAATATACACCAACTCAATATGCACTCTCATGTAAAATACCGAAATTCTAATTTTACGTGAATCGAGAAAAATCTAAATAATATATACGTGCCACAAAGTTAAATGAAAATGGCTCTGAATATAGTCTGTTAATAAAATATACAATGCCCTATTCTAGTATGTTTTGGAGTACATACACCAACTCACTATGCTCTCTTATGTAAAATAACAAAATTCTACTTTTACGTGAATCCAAAAAATCTAAATATTATCTAAGCAACCCAATGTTAAAAGCAAAATTGCTCTGAATATAATCTGTCTGAAAAAATATACAATGCCCTTTTCTACTCTGTTTTAGAGTGTCTACACCAACTCAGTATGCTCTCTCATGTTAAATACCGAAATTCTAATTTTACGCGAATCGAAAAATATCTAAATAATATCTAGGCACCCCAAAGTTAAAAGGAAATGGCTCTGAATATAGTCTGTTAGGAAAAATATACAATGCCTTATTCTACTCTGTATTGGAGTATATGCACCAACTCCATATGCTCTCTCATTTAAAATAGAGAAATTTTATATTTAAGCGAATTGAAAAAAATCTAAATATTATCTAGGCACACCAATGTTAAAAGCAAAATTGCGATGAATATATTCTGTCAGAAAAAAATATACAATGCCTTATTCTACTCTGTTTTGGAGTATATACACCAACTGAGTATGCTCTCTCATGTAAAATACCGAAATTCTAATTTTACGGAAATCAAAAATAATCTAAATATTACCTAGGCACCCGAATAATAAAAGCAAAATTTCTCTGAATATAACGTGTCAGAAAACATATACGATGCCCTTTTCTTCTTTGTTTTGGAGTATATACACCAACTCCATATGCACTCTCATTTAAAATAACGAAATTCTAATTTTACGCGAATCGAAAAAAATCTAAATAGTATCTAGGCGCCCCAAAGTTAAAAGAAAATGCCTCTGAATATAGTCTGTTAGAAAAAATATACAATGCCTTATTCTAATCTTTTTGGGAGTATATGCACAAACTCAGTGTGCTCTCTCATGTAAAATACAGAAATTCTAATTTTACCTGAATCGAAAAAATCTAAATATTATCTAGGCACCCCAATGTTAAAATCAAAATTGCTCTGAATATAATCTGTCAGAAAAAATATACAATGGCTTATTCTACTCCATTTTGGAGTATATACACCAACTCAGTATGCTCTCTCATGTAAGATAAAGAAATTCTAATTTTACGTGAATCAAAATAATCTAAATATAACCTTGGCACCCAAATGTTAAAAACAAAATTACTCTGTATATAATCTGTCATAGAAAATATACAATGCCCTATTCTACTATGTTTTTGAGTATATACACCAACCCCATATGCTCTCTCATGTAAAATACCGAAATTCTAATTTTACGCGAATTGAAAAGAATTTAAATAATATCTAGGTGCCCTAAAGTTAAAAGAAAATGCCTCTGAATATAATCTGTCACAATAATTATAAAATGCCCTATTCTACTCGGTTTTGGAGTATATACACCAACTCAGTATGCTCTCTCATGAAAAATACAGAAATTCTAATTTTACCCATTTCAAATAAATTTAAATATTTTCTAGGCACCGCAATGTTAAAAACAAAATTGCTCTGAATAAAATCTGTTAGAAAAAATATACAATGCCCTATTCTTTTCTGTTTTGGAGTATATAAACCAACTCAATATGCTCTCTCATTTAAAATACCAAAATTCTATATTTAAGCGAATTGAAAAATATATAAATATAATCTAGGCACCACTATGTTAAAAGCAAAATTGCACTGAATATAATCTCTCAGACAAAATATACAATGCCCTTTTCTACTCTCTTTTAACGTATATACACCAACTCAATATGCACTCTCGTAAAAAACCGAAATTCTAATTTTACGTGAATCGAAAAAAATCTAAATAATATATAGGCGCCACAAAGTTAAATGAAAATGGCTCTGAATATAGTCTGATAAAAAAAATATACAATGCCCTATTCTACTCTATTTTGGAGTATATAAACCAACTCAGTATGCTCTCTTATGTAAAATACCGAAATTCTAATTTTACCTGAATCGAAAAAATATAAATATTATCTAGGCACCCCAATGTTAAAATCAAAATTGCTCTGAATATAATCTGTAAGAAAAAATATACAATACCCTATTCTACTCTGTTTTGGAGTATATACACCAACTGAGTATGCTCTCTCATGTAAAATACCAAAATTCTATATTTAACCGAATCGAAAATATCTAAATGCAATATAGGCACCACAATGTTAAAAGCAAAATTGCTCTGAATATAATCTCTCAGAAAAATTATACAATGCCCTTTTCTAATTTTTTTTGGCATATATACACCAACTCAATATGCACTCTCGTGGAAAATACGGAAATTATAATTTCACACGAATCAAAAAAAATCTAAATAATATCATGGATATTGGCCTGAAGTTTTCTTTTCTCCTTGGGTCTCTGCCGGGTTTTGGTATCAGGATGATGTTGGTCTCATAAAATGATTTGGGAAGGATTCCCTCTTTTTGGATTGTTTGAAATAGTTTTAGAAGGAATGGTACCAGCTCCTCCTTGTGTGTCTGGTAGAATTCGGCTGTGAACCCATCTGGACCTGGGCTTTTTTTGTGAGGTAGGCTCTTAATTGCTGCCTCGACTTCAGACCTTGTTATTGGTCTATTCATAGTTTCAGCTTCCTCCTGGTTTAGGCTTGGGAGGACACAGGAGTCCAGGAATTTATCCATTTCTTCCAGGTTTACTAGTTTATGCACATATAGTTGTTTGTAATATTCTCTGATGATGGTTTGAATTTCTGTGGAATCTGTGGTGATTTCCCCTTTATCATTTTTTATTGCATCTATTTGGTTGTTCTCTCCCTTTTTTTTAATCAATCTGGCTAGTGGTCTGTCTATTTTGTTGATCTTTTCAAAAAACCAGAAAACTTCAGGCCAATATTTATGATAAACATAGATGCAAAAATCTTCAATAAAATATTGGCCAGCCGATTGCAACAGCAAATCAAAAAACTTATTCATCATGATCAAGTAGGATTCATCCCGGGGATGCAAGGCTGGTTCAACATACGCAAGTCTATCAACGTAATTCACCACATAAACAGAACCAAAAACAAAAACCACATGATTATCTCAATTGATGCAGAGAAGGCATTTGACAAAATTCAACAGCCCTTTATGCTAAAAACCCTCAATAAACTCGGTATCGAGGGAACGTATCTCAAAGTAATAAAAGCTATTTATGACAAACCAACAGCCAATATCATACTGAATGGGCAAAAACTGGAAGCATTCCCTTTGAAATCTGGCACTAGACAAGGATGCCCTCTCTCACCACTCCTATTCAATATAGTACTGGAAGTTCTAGCCAGAGAAATCAGGCAAGAAAAAGAAATAAAGGGTATTCAAATAGGAAAGGTGGAAGCCAAATTGTCTCTATTTGCAGACGACATGATAGTATACCTAGAAGACCCAATCGCCTCAGCCCAAAAACTCCTGAAACTGATAAACAACTTCAGCAAAGTCTCAGGATATAAAATCAATGTGCAAAAATCACAAGCATTCGTCTACACCAATAACAGACTTAAAGAAAGCCAAATCAAGAGCGAACTGCCATTCGCAATTGCTACAAAAAGAATAAAATACCTTGGAATACAACTCACAAGGAACGTAAGGGACCTCTTCAAGGAGAACTACAAACCACTGCTCAACGAAATCAGAGAGGACACAAACAGATGGAGAAACATTCCATGTTCATGGTTAGGAAGAATTAATATCGTGAAAATGGCTATACTGCCCAAAGTAATTTACAGAATCAACGCTATCCCCATCAAGCTACCATTGACTTTCTTCACAGAACTGGAAAAAACCACCATGAACTTCATATGGAACCAAAAGAGAGCCCGCATAGCCAAGTCAATTCTAAGCAAAAAGAACAGAGCGGGGGGCATCACACTACCGGATTTCAAACTATACTACAAGGCTACAGTAATCAAAACAGCATGGTACTGGTACCAAAACAGAGATATAGACCAATGGAACAAAACAGAGGCACCGGAGGCAACACAACATACATACAACTATACAATCTTTGATAAACCTGACAAAAACAAGCAATGGGGCAAGGATTCCATGTTTAACAAATGGTGTTGGGAAAACTGGCTAGCCATGTGCAGAAAGCAGAAACTGGACCCCTTCCTGACACCTTACACTAAAATTAACTCCAGATGGATTAGAGACTTAAACATACGACCCGGCACCATAAAAACCCTAGAAGGAAATCTAGGCAAAACTATCCAGGACATAGGAGTAGGCAAGGACTTCATGAACAAAACACCAAAAGCATTGGCAACAAAGGCCAAAATAGACAAATGGGACCTAATGAAACTCCACAGCTTCTGCACGGCAAAAGAAACAGTCACTAGAGTGGATCGGCAACCAACAGAATGGGAAAAAATTTTCGCAGTCTACCCATCTGACAAAGGGCTGATATCCAGAATTTACAAAGAACTCAAGCAGATTTACAGGAAAAAAACAAACAAGCCCATTCAAAAGTGGGCAAAGGATATGAACAGATACTTTACGAAAGAAGACATATATGAGGCCAACAATCATATGAAAAAATGCTCATCGTCACTGGTCATCAGAGAGATGCAAATCAAAACCACATTGAGATACCATCTCACGCCAGTTAGAATGGCGATCATTAAAAAATCTGGAGACAACAGATGCTGGAGAGGATGTGGAGAAAAAGGAACACGTTTACACTGTTGGTGGGAGTGTAAATTAGTTCAACCATTGTGGAAGACAGTGTGGCGATTCCTCAAGGCCTTAGAAATAGAAATTCCATTTGACCCAGCAATCCCATTACTGGGTATATATCCAAAAGACTATAAATCGTTCTACTATAAGGACACATGTACACGAATGTTCATTGCAGCACTGTTTACAATAGCAAAGACCTGGAATCAACCCAAATGCCCATTGATAATAGACTGGATTGGAAAAATGTGGCACATATACACCATGGAATATTATGCAGCAATCAGAAATGATGAGTTCGTGTCGTTTGTAGGGACATGGATGAATCTGGAGAACATCATCCTCAGCAAACTGACACAAGAACAGAAAATGAAACACCGCATATTCTCACTCATAGGTGGGTGATGAAAAATCAGAACACATGGGCACAGAAAGGGGAGTACTAAACACTGGGGTCTATTGGGGGGAAAAGGGGAGGGCCAGTGGGAGGGGGCGGTGGGGAGGGATAGCCTGGGGAGAAATGCCAAATGTGGGTGAAGGGGAGAAGAAAAGCAAAGCACACTTCCATGTGTGTACCTACGCAACGGTCTCGCATGCTCTGCTCATGTACCCCAAAACCTATAATCAAATAAAAAATTAAAAAAAATAATAATAATATCTAGGCGCCCCAAAGTTAAACGAAAATGCCTCTGAATATAGTCTGTTAGAAAAAGTAAAAAATGCCTTATTCTATTTTGTTTAGGAGTCTACAAACCAACTCAGTATTCTCTCTGATGTAAAATACCGAAATTCTCATTTTACGTGAATCGAAAAAAATCTAAATAATATCTAGACACCCCAATGTTAAAAACAAAATTGCTCTGAATATAGTCTGTCAGAAAAGATAAACAATGCCCTATTGGACTCTGTTTTGGAGTATATGCACCAACTCCATATGCTCTCTCATGTAAAATACAGAAATTCTATATTTAAGCGAATCGAAAACAATCTAAATATTATCTCGGCACCCAAATATTATAGGCAAAATTGCTCTGTATATAATCTGTCAGAGAAAATATACAATGCCCTTTTTTACTCTGTTTCAGAGTATATACACCAACTCAATATGCTCTCTCATGTAAAATACGATAATTCTAATTTCACGCGAATCCAAAAAAATCTAAATAATATCTAGGCGCCCCAAAGTTAAAAGGAAATGGCTCTGAATATAGTCTGTTAGAAAAAATACACAATACCTTATTCTACTCTGTTTTTGAGTATATACACCAACTCAGTTTGCTCTCTCATGTAAAATAGAAAAATTCTAATTTTACCCAAATCGAAAGAATCTAAATATTATCTAGTCACCCCAATGTTAAAAACAAAATTGCTCTGAATATAATCTGTCAGACAAAATATACAATGCCCTATTCTACTCTGTTTTGGAGTATATACACCAACTACATATGCTCTCTCATGTAAAATACAGTCATTCTATATTTAGGCAAATTGAAAAAAATGTAAATATTATCTAGGCACCCAAATATTATAAGCAAAATTGCTATGTATATAATCTGTCAGAGAAAATATAAAATGCCTTATTCTACTCCCTTTTGGAGTATGTACACCAACTCCATATGCTCTCTCATGTAAAATACCGAAATTCTAATTTTACGTGAATTTAAATGCATCTAAATAATATCTAGGCACCCCAAAGCAAAAAGAAAATGGCTCTGAATATAGTCTGTTAGAGAAAATATACAATGCCCTATTCTATTCTCAGTATGCTTTCTTGTGTAAAACACCGAAATGCTAATTTTACGAGAATCAAAAAAAATCTAAATATTATGTAGGCACCCCAATGTAAAACCAAAATTGCTCTGAATATAATCTGTCAGAAAAATATACAATGCCCTATTCTACTCTGTTTTGTAGTATATACATCAACTTCATATGCTCTCTCATGTAAAATACAGAAATTCTATATTTATGTGAATCAAAAAAAATCTAAATATAATCTAGGGACCCCAATGTAAAAATCAAAATTGCTCTGAATATAAACTCTCATAAAAATATACAATGCCCTATTCGACTCTGTTTTGGAGTATATACACCAACTCCATATGCTCTCTCATGTAAAATACAGAAATTCTATATTTAAGCGAATCGAAAAATATCAAAATGTTATCTTGGCACCCTAATGTTAAAATCTAAATTGCTCTGAATATAAACTGTCAGAAAAAATATACAATGCCCTATTCAACTAGGTTTTGGAGCATATAAACCAACTCAATATGCTCTCTCATGTAAAATACAGAAATTCTATATTTAAGCGAATCGAAACAAATCTAAATATTATCTAGTCACCCCAATGTTAAAAGCAAAATTTCTCTGAATTTAATCTGTCAGAAAAAATATACAATACCCTTTTCCACTTTGTTTTGTAGTATATACACCAACTCAATATGCTCTGTCTTGTAAAATACCAAAATTCTAATTTTACACGAATCGAGAAAAATGTAAATAATATCTAGGCGACCCAACGTTAAAAGAAAATGGCTCTGAATATAGTCTGTTATAAAAAATATACAATGCCTTATTCTACTCTGTTTTGGAGTATATACATCAACTCATTATGCTCTCTCATGTAAAATAACGAAACTTAAATTTTACCAGAATCGAAAAACTCTAAATAATATATAGGCACTGCAAAGTTTAAAGAAAACAGCTCTAAATATAGTCTGTTAGAGAAAAGATATAATGCCTTATTCTACTCTGTTTTGGAGTATATACACCAACTAACTATTGCTCTCTCATGTAAAATACCGAAATGCTAATTTTACCCAAATTGAAAAAATCTAAATATTATCTAGGCACCCCAATGTTTGAAACAAAATAGCTCTGAATATAGTCTGTCAGAAAAAATATACAATGCCCTATTCTACTCTGTTTTGGTGTATATACACCAACTTCATATGCTCTCAAATAAAAAATACATAAATTGTATATTTAAGTGAATCGAAAACAATCTAAATATTATCTAGGAATCCCTATGTTGAAAGCAAAATTGCTCTGAATATAATCTGTCAGAAAAAATATACAATGCCCTTTTCCATTCTGTTTTGGTGTATATTCACCAACTCAATATGCTCTCTAATAGAAAATACATAAATTCTGTATTTAAGCGAATCGAAAAATATCTAAATACTATCTAGGCATCCCTATGTTAATAGCAAAATTTCACTGAATATAATTTGTCAGAAGAAATATACACTGCCGTTTTCTACTCTGTTTTGGAATATATACACCAACTCAATAGGCTCTCTCATGTAAAATACGGAAATATAAATTTTACGTGAATAAAAAAATCTAAATATTATCTAGGCACACCAATATTAAAAAGAAATTTGCTCTGAATATAGTCAGAAAATATATAAAATGCCCTTTTCTACTCTGTTTTGGAGTATATACACAAACTCTGTATGCTCACTCATGTAAAATACAGAAATTCTAATTTTACGTGAATCGAAAAAAATCTAAATATTATCTAGGAACCCCAATGTTAAAAACAAAATTGCTCTGAATATAATCTGTCAGAAGAAATATACAATGCCCTATTCTACTCGGTTTAGGAGTATATACACCAACTCAGTATGCTCTCTCTTGTGAAATACGGAAATTCTCATTTTACGTGAATCGAAAAAAATTTAAATATTATCTAGGCACCCCAATGTTAAAAGCAAAATTGCTCTAAATATCATCTGTCATAAAAAATATGCAATGCCCTTTTCTACACTGTTTTGGTGTATATACACCAACTCAATATGCTCTCTCGTGGAAAATACAAAAATTATAATTTCACGCTAATAAAAAAAAATCTAAATAATATCTAGGCGCCCCAAAGTTAAACGAAAATGCCTCTGAATATAGTCTGTTAGAAAAAATATAAAATGCCTTATTCTACTTTGTTTTGGAGTCTATACACCAGCTCAGTATTCTCTCTGTTGTAAAATACCGAAATTCTAATTTTACATGAATCGAAAAAAATCTAAATAATATCTAGGCACCCCAATGTTCAAAACAAAATTTCTCTGAATATAGTATGTCAGAAAAAATAAACAATGCCCTATTCTACTCTGTTTTGGAATATATGCACCAACTCCATATGCTCTCTCATGTAAAATACAGAAATTCTATATTTAAGCGAATCGAAAAAAAGATAAATATTATCTAGGCACCCCAATATTATAAGCAAAATTGCTCTGTATATAATCTGTCAGAGAAAATATACAATGCCCTTTTCTACTCTGTTTTGGAGTATATACACCAACTCAATATGCTCTGTAATGTAAAATACCTAAATTATAATTTTACGCGAATCGACAAAAATCTAAATAATATCTATGCGCCCCAAAGATAAAAAAAATGGCTCTGAATATAGTCTGTTATAAAAAATATACAAAGCCTTATTGTACTCTGTTTTGGAGTATATACACCAACTCAGTATGCTCTCTCATATAAAATACTGAAATTCTAATTTTATGTGAATCGAAAAAAATCTAAATGTTATATAGGCACCCCAATATTAAAAGCAAAATTGCTCTTAATACAATGTGTCAGAAAAAATATAGAATTCCCTTCTCCACTTTCTTTTGGAGTATATACAGCAACTCAATATGCTCTGTCATGTAAAATACCTAAATTCTAATTTTACGCGAATCGAAAAAAATCTAAATCATATCTATGCACCTTAAAGTTAAAGGAAAATGGCTCTGAATATAGTCTGTAAGGAAAAATATACAATAACTTATTCTACTCTGTTTTATTGTATATACATCAACTCAGTATGCTCCCTCATGTAAAATACTGAAATTTTAAATTTACATGAATGGAAAAAAATGTAAATAACATCTAGGCGCCCCAAAGTTAAAAGAAAATGGCTCTGAATATAGTCTGTCAGAAAAAATATACAATGCCTTATTCTACTCTGTTATGGAGTATATACACCAACTCAGTATGCTCTCTCATGTAAAATGTAGAAATTCTAATTTTACACGAATCGAAAAAATCTAAAAATTATCTAGGCACCCCAAAGTTAAAAACAAAATTGCTCTGAATATAATGTGTCAGAACAAATATACAATGCCCTATTCTACTCTTTTTTGGAGTATATACACCAACTCCATATGCTCTCTCATGTAAAAAACAGAAATTCTATATTTGAGCGAATCGAAAAAAACTCAATACTATCTAGGCACCCCAATGTAAAAGTAAAATTGCGCTGAATATCATCTGTCAGAAAAAATATAAAATGCCCTTTTCTACTCTGTTTTGTAGTATATACACCAACACTATATGCTCTCTCATGTAAATTAACAAAATTGTAATTTTACGCGAATTGAAAAATATCTAAATAATATCCAGGTGCCCGAAAGTTAAAAGAAAATGGCTCTGAAAATAGCCTGTTATAAAAAATATACAATTCCTTATTCTACTCTCTTTTGGAGTATATACACCAACCCACTATGCTCTCTGATGTAAAATACCGAAATTCTAATTTTACGTGAATCGAAAAAATTCTAAAAACAATCTCGGCACCACAATGTTAAAAGCAAAATTGCTCTGAATATAATCTCTCAGAAAAAATATACAATGCCCTTTTCTAATCTGTTTTGGCTTATATACACCAACTCAATATGCACTCTCATTTAAAATACCAAAATTCTAATTTTACGTGAATTGAAAATAATCTAAATAATATATAGGTGCCACAAAGTTAAAATAAAATGGCTTTGAATATACTCTGTTAGGAAAAATATACAATGCCTTATTCTACTCTGTATTGGATTATATACACAAACTCAGTATGCTCTCTAATGTAAAATACCGAAATACTAATTTTACGTGAATCGAAAAAAATCTAAATAATATCTAGGTGCCCCAAAGGTAAAAGAAAATGGCTCTTAATATATTCTGTTAGAGAAAATATACAATGCCCTATTCTACTCTGTTTTGGAGTATATACACCAACTCAGTATGCTCTCTCATGTAAAATACCAAAATACTAATTTTACGTGAATCAAAAATAATCTAAATATTTTCCAGGCACCACAATGTTAAAAGCAAAATTTTTCTGAATATAATCTGTCATAAAAAATATACAATGCCCTTTTCTACTCTGTTTTGGAGTATATACACCAACTCAGTTTGCGCTCTCATGTAAAATACAGAAATTCTAATATTACCCGAATCGAAAAAATCTAAATACTCAGTAGGCACCCCAATGTTAAAAACAAAACTGCTCTGAATATAATCTGTCAGTTAAAATATACAATGCCCTATTCTACTTTTTTTTGGAGTATATACATTAACTTCATATGCTCTCTCATTTAAAATACAGAAATTCTAATTTTACTCAAATCGAAAAAATCTAAATATTATCTAGGCACCACAATGTTAAAAGCAAAATTTCTCTGATTATAATCTCTCAGAAAAAATATACAATGCCCTTTTCTAATCTGTTTTGGCGTATATAGACCAACTCAATATGCACTCTCATGTAAAATACCAAAATTCTAATTTTAGGTGAATCGAGAAAAATCTAAATAATATTTAGGCACCACAAAGTTAAAATAAAATGGCTCTGAATATAGTCTGTTAGCAAAAATATACAATGCCCTATTCTACTTTGTTTTGGAGTATATACACCCACTCAGTATGCTCTCATGTAAAATACCGAAATTCAAATTTTACGTGAATAAAAAAATCTAAATATTATCTAGGCACCCCAATGTTTAAACAAATTTTCTCTGAATATAGTCTGTTATAAAAAATATACAATGCCCTTTCTACTCTTTTTTGGAGTATATACACAAACTCAATATGCTCTCTTATGTAAAATACCGAAATTCTAATTTTACGCGAATCGAAAAAAATCAAAATAATATCTAGGCGCCCCAAAGTTAAAAGAAAATGGCTCTGAATATATTCTGTTAGAAAAAATATACATTGCCTTATTCTACTCTGTATTGGAGTATATACACAAACTCTGTAGGCTCTCTCATGTAAAACACAGAAATTCTAATTTTAAGTGAATCGAATAAAATCTAAATATTATCTAGGCAACCCAATGTTAAAAACAAAATTACTCTGAATATAATCTGTCAGAAAAAATATACAATGCCCTATTCTACTCTGTTTTGGAGTATATACATTAACTCCATATGCTCAATCATGTAAAATACATAAATTCTATATTAAACTGAATCGAAAAATATCTAAATATTATCTAGGCACCCCAATGTTAGCAACAAAATTGATCTGAATATAATTTGTCAGAGAAAATATACCATGCCCTTTTCTACTCTGTTTTTTAATATATACACAAACTCAATATGCTCTCTCATGAAAAATACAGAAATTCTAATTTTACCAGAATCGAAAAACCAAAATTTATCTAGGCACCACAATGTTGAAAACAAAATTTCTCTGAATATAATCTGTTGGAAAAAATGTACCCTGCCCTTTTCTACTCTGTTGTGGATTATATATACCAAATCAGTATGCTCTCTCATGTCAAATACCGAAATACTCATTTTAGGTGAATCGAAAAAAATCTAAATATTATTTAGACACCCCAATGGGAAAACAAAATTGCTCTGAATATAATCTGTTAGAATAAATATACAATGCCCTATTCTACTCTGTTTTGGAGTATATACACTAACTCAGTATGCTCTCTCATGTAAAATACCAAAATTCTAACTTTACGTGAATCGAAAAAATTCTAAATATTAGCTAGGCACCCCAATGTTAACAGCAAAATTGCTCTGAATATAATCTGTCAGAAAAAATATACTATGCCCTTTTCTACTCTGTTTTGGAGTATATACACGAGCTCAATATGCTCTCTCATGTAAAATACTGAAATTCTAATTTTACACGAATCGAAAAAAATCGAAATAATATCTAGGCACCACAAAGTTAAAAGAAAATGGCTCTAAATATAGTCTGTCAGAAAAAATATAGAATGCCTTATTCTACTCTGTTTTGGAGTATATACACCAACTCCATATGCTCTCTCATGTAAAATACCGAAATTCAAATTTTACCTGAATCAAAAAAATCTAAATATTATCTTGACACCCCAATGTAAAAACAAAATTGCACTGAATATAATCTGTCAGAAAAAATATACAATGAATCATTCTACTCTATTTTGTAGTACATACACCAACTTTATATGCTCTCTTATGTAAAATATGGAAATTCTATATTTAAGCGAATCGAAAAAATCTAAATATTATCTAGGCACCCCAATGTTAAAAGCAAAATTCCTCTGAATATAATCTGTCAGAAAAAATATACAATGCCCTATTCTACTCTGTTTTGGAGTATATACACCAACTCAATATGCTCCCTGATGTAAAATAGAGAAATTCTAAATTTGGGAGAATCGAAAAAAATCTAAATATTATCTAGGCACCCAAATGTTAAAAGCAAAATGATCTAAATATAATCTGTCATAAAAAATATACAATGCTTCTTTCTACTCTTTTTTGTAGTATATACAACAACTCAATATGCTCTCTCATATAAAGAACCGAAATTCTAATTTTACGCGAATTGAAATAAATCTAAATAATATCTAGGTGCCCAAAAGTTAAAAGGAAATGGCTCTCAATATAGTCTGTTTGAAAAAATATACAATGCCTTATTCTACTCTGTTTTGGAGTAAACACACCAACTCAGTGTGCACTCTAATGTAAAATACGGAAATTCTAAATTTACGTGAATTGAAAAAAATTTGAATATTATCTAGGCACCCAAATTTTAAAAACAAAATTGCTCTAAATGTAATCTGTCAGAAAAATTATAGAATGCCCTATTCTACTCTGTTTTGGAGTATAAAAAACAACACCTTATGCTCTCTCACATAAAATAAAGAAATTCTATATTTAAGCGAATCGAAAAGAATCTAAATATTATCTAGGCACCCCAATGTTAAAAGCAAAATGATTTAAATATAATCTGTCATAAAAAATATACAATGCTTCTTTCTACTTTTTTGTAGTATATACACCAACTCAATATGCTCTCTCATGTAAAATACAGAAATTCTAATTTTACCAGAATAGAAAATATCTAAATATTATCTAGGCACACCAATGCTAAAAAGAAAATTGCTCTGAATATAATCTGTCAGAAATAATATACAATGCCTTATTCTACTATGGTTTGGAGTATACACACCAACTCAGTATGCTCTCTCATGTAAAATACAGAAATTCTAATTTTAACAGAATCGAAAAAATCCAAATATAATCTAGGCACCCCAATGTTAAAAACAAAATTGCTCTGAATATAATCTGTCAGAAAAAATATACAATGCCCTATTCTACTCTGTTTTGAAGTGTATACACCAACTCCATATGCTCTCTCATGTAAAATACAGAAATTCTATATTTAAGCGAATAGAAAAAAATCTAAATATTATCTACGCACCCAGTGTTAAAACCAAAATTGCTCTGAATATAATCTGTCAAAAAATATATACAATGCTTTATTCTACTGTGTTTTGTGGTATATACACGAACTCAGTATGCTCTCTCATGTAAAATACCAAAATTCTAATTTTTCGTGAATCGAAAAAAATCTAAATATTATCTAGGCACCCCAATGTTAAAAGCAAAATTGTTATGAATATAATTTGTCAGAAAAAATATACAATGCCGTTTTCTACTCTGTTTTAGAGTATATACACCAACTCAATATGCTCTCTCATGTAAAATACTGAAATTCAAATGTTATGGGAATCGAAAAAAATCTAAATAATATATAGGCGCCCCAATGTTAAAAGAAAATGGCTCTGAATATCGTCTGTTAGAACAAATATACAATGCCTTATTCTACTATGTTTTGGTGTATATAAACCAACTCACTATGCTGTCTACTGTAAAATACAGAAATTTTAATTTTACCCAAATCGAAAAAATCTAAATATTATCTAGGCACCCCAATGTTGAAAGCAAAATTGCTCTGAATATAATCTGTCTGAAAAAATATAGAATGCTCTTTACTACTCTGTTTCAAAGTATATACACCAACTCAATATGCTCTGTCATGTAAAATACCGAAATTCTAATTTTACGTGAATCGACAAAAATCTAAATAATATCTAGGCGCCCCAAAGTTAACAGAAAATGGCTCTGAATATAGTCTGTTAGAATAAATATACAATGCCTTATTCTACTATGTTTTGGAGTATATACACGAACTCAATATGCTCTCTCGGGTAAAATAAAGAAATTAAATTTTACCCGAATTGACACAATCTAAATATTATCTAGGAACCCCAATATTAAAAAAAAATTGCTCTGAATATAATCTGTCATAAAAAATATTCAATGCCCGTTTCTACTCTATTTTGGAGTATATAAACAAACTCAATATGCTCAATCATGTAAAATACCGAAATTCTAATTTCACGCGAATTTAAAAAAATCTAAGTATTATCTAGGTACCCCAATGTTAAAGGAAAATGGCTCTGGAATATAATCTGTCAGAAAAAATATACAGTCCCCTTTTCTAGTTTATTTTCGAGTATACACACCAATTCAATATGCTCTCTCATATAAAATACCGAAATAGTAAATACACGGGTATCGAAGAAAATCTAAGTATTATCTAGGCACCCCAATGTAAAAAGCAAAATTTCTCGGAACAAAATCTGTCAGAGAAAGTATACAATGCTTTTTTCTACTCTCATTTGGAGTATATACACCAACTAAATATGCTCTCTCATGTAAAATACCGAAATTCTAATTTTACACGAACCAAAAAAAATCTAAATATTATCTAGGCACACCAATGTTGAAAGCAAAACTGCTCTGAATATAATCTTTCATAAAAAATATACAATGCCCATTTCTACTCTGTTTTGTAGTATATACACTAATCCAATATGCTAGCTCATGTAAAATACAGAAATTCTAATTATACGTAAATCGAAAAAAATCTAAATACTATCTTAGCACCCCAATGTTAAAATAAAATAGCTCTGAATATAATCTGTCAGAAAAATTATTCAATGCCCTATTATACTCTGTTTTGGAGTATATACACCAACTCAATATGCTCTCTCATGTAAAATACCGAAATTCTAAATTTACGCAAATCGAAAGAAATCTAAATATTATTGAGGTACCCCAATGTTAAAACAAAATCCCTCTGATTATAATCTGTCAGAAATAATATACAATGCTTTATTCTATTTTCTTTTGAAGTATATACACAAACTCAATATGCTCTCTCATGTAAAATACCGAAATTCTAATTTTACGGGAATCAAAAAAAATCTAAATATTGTCTAGGAACCTTAATGTTAAAAGCAAAATTGCTCTGAATATAATTTGTGAGAAATAATATACAATACCTTTTTCTACTCTGTTTTGGGGTATATAAACCAACTAAATATGCTGTCTCATGTAAAATACCGAAATTCTAATTTTACGCAAATTGAAAAAAATCTAAATATGATCTAAGCACCACAATGTTAAAAGGAAAATTGCTCTGAATATAATCTGTCAGAAAAAATGTACAACGCCCTTTTCTACTCTGTTTTTGAGTATATAAACCAACTCAATATGCTCTCTCATGTAAAGTAACGTAATTCAATTCTTACGCGAATCGAGAATTCTAAATAATATCTAGACGCCTCAAAGTTAAAAGAAAATGGCTCTGAATATAGTCTGTTAGAAAAAATATACAATGCCCTATTCTACTCTGTTTTGGAGTATATACACCAACTCAGAATGCTCTCTAATATAAAATACCGAATTTCTAATTTTACGTGAATTGAAAAAAATCTAAATATTATCTAGGCACTCCAATGTTAAAAGCACAATTGCTCTGAATATAATCTGTCATAGAAAATATACAATGCCCTTTTCTACTCTGTTTTGGAGTATATACACCAACTCAATACGCTCTCTCAAGTAAATTACCAAAATTCTAATGTTACGCGAATCGAAAAAAATCTAAATAATATCTAGGCGCCCCAAAGTTAAAAGAAAATGTCTCTGAAAACATTCCGTTATAAAAAATATACAATTTTTTATTCTACTCTGTTTTGGAGAATATACACCAACTCAATATGCTCTCTGATGTAAAATACAGAAATTCTAATTTTACGTGAATCGAAAAAAATCTAAATATTATCTACGCACCCGAATATTAGAAGTACAATCGCTCTGAATAAAATCTGTCAGAAAAAATATACAACGCCCATTTCTACTCTGTTTTGGACTATATACAACAACTCAATATGCTCTCTCATGTAAAATACCGAAATTCTAATTTTACGTGAATCGAAAAAAGTCTAAATAATATGTAGGCGCCCCAAGTTAAAAGAAAATGGCTCTGAATATAGTCTGTTAAAGAAAATATACAATGTCGTATTCTACTATGTTTTGGAGTATATACACCAACTCAGTATGCTCTCTCATGTAAAATAAAGAAATTCTAATTTTACCCAAATCGAAAAAATATAAATATTATCTAGGTACCCCAATGTTAAAAATAAAATTGCTCTGAATATAGTCTGTCAGAAAAAATATACAATGCCCTATTCTACTCTTTTTTAGAGTATATACATCAACTCCATATATTCTCTCATGTAAAATACAGGAATTCTATATTTAAGAGAATCGAAAAAAATCTAAATATTATCTAGGCACCTCAATGTTAAAAACAAAATTGCTCTGAATATAATCTGTCAGAAAAAATATACAATGCCCTATTCTACTCTTTTTTAAAGTATATACACCAAGTCTATAAGCTCTCAAATGTAAAATACAGAAATTCTAATTTTACCCGAATCAAAAAAATCTAAATATACTGTAGGCACCCCAATGTTAAAAACAAAACTGCTCTGAATATAATCTGTCAGATAAAATATACAATTCCCTATTCTACTCTTTTATGGAGTATATACACCAACTCCATATGCTCTCTAATGTAAAGTACAGGAATTCTAATTTTACTCGAATCGAAAAAATCTAAATATTGTCTAGGCACTCCTATGTTAAAAACAAAATTGCTCTGAATATAATCAGTCAGAAGTAATATATAATGCCTTATTCTACTCTGTTTTGGAGTATATACACCAACTGCATATGCTTTCTCATGTAAAATACAAAAATTCTGTATTTGAGCGAATGGAAAAATATCTAAAATTTATTTAGGCACCTCAATGTTAAAAGCAAAATTGCTCTGAATATAATCTGTTATAAAAAATATACAATGCCTTTTTGGACTCTGTTTTGTAGTATATACACCAAGTTATTATGCTCTCTCATGTAAAATACCGAAATTCTGATTTTACGCGAATCAAAAAAAATCTAAATAATATCTAGGCCTCTCAAAGTTAAAAGAAAATGGCTCTGAATATAGTGTGTTAGAGAAAATATACAATGCCTTTTTCTACTCTGTTTTGGAGTATATACAGCAACTCAGTATGCTCTCTCATGTAAAATACAGAAATTCTAATTTTACGTGAATTGAGAAAAATCTAAATATTATCTAGGCACCCGAATGTTAAAAGAAAAATTTCTTTGAATATAATCGGTCAGAAAAAATATTCAATGCCCCTTTCTACTCTGTATTAAATTATATAAACCAACTTAATATGCTCTCTAATGTAAAATACAGAAATTCTATATTTAAGCGAATCAAAAAAATCTAAATACAATCTAGGCACCACAATGTTAAAAGCAAAATTGCTCTGAATATAATCTTTCATAAAATATATACAATGCCGTTTTCTAATCTGTTTTGGCGTATATACACCAACTCAATATGCACACTCATGTAAAATACCGAAATCCTAATTTTACGTGAATCGAAAAAACTCTAAATAATATATAGGCGCCACAAAGTTAAAATAAAATGGCTCTGAATATAGTCTGTTAGAAAAAATATACAATGCCTTATTCTACTTTGTTTTGGAGGCTATACACCAACTCAGTATACCCTCTCATGTAAAATACCGAAATTCTAATTTTACGTGAATTGATAAAAATCTAAATAATAACTAGGCACCCCAATGTTAAAAACAAAATTATTCTGAATATAGTTTGTCAGAAAAAATAAACAATGCCCTATTCTACTCTGTTTTGGAGTATATGCACCAACTCCATATGCTCTCTCATGTAAAATACAGAAATTCTATATTTAAGTGAATCGAAAGAAATCTAAATATTATCTAGGCACCTTAATATTATAAGAAAAATTTCTCTGTATATAATCTGTCAGAGTAAATATACAATGCCCTTTTCAACTCTGTTTTGGAGTATATACAGCAACTCAATATGCTCTCTCATGTAAAATACCAAAATTTCATATTTAAGCGAATTAAAAAAATATAAATATAACGTAGGCACCACTATGTTAAAAGCAAAATTGCTCTGAATATAATCTCTCAGACAAAATATACAATGTCCTTTTCTACTCTCTTTTGGCGTATATACACCAACTCAATATGCACTCTCATGTAAAACACCGAAATTCTAATTTTGCATGAATCAAAAAAAATCTAAATAATATATAGGCGCCAGAAAGTTAAATAAAAATGGCTCTGAATATAGTCTGTTAAAAAAATATACAATGCCCTATTCTACTCTGTTTTAAAGTATATACACCAACTCAGTATGCGCTCTTATGTAAAATACCGAAATTCTAATTTTACGTGAATCCAAAATATCTAAATATTATCTAGGAACTCCAATGTTAAAAGCAAAATTTCTCTGAATATAATCTGCCTGAAAAAATATACAATGCCTTATTCTACTCTGTTTTGGTGTATATACACCAACTGAGTATGCTCTCTCATGTAAAATACCGAAATTCTAATTTTACGGGAATCAAAAAAAATCTAAGTAATACCTAGGCACCCGAATGTTTAAAGCAAAATTTCTCTAAATATAATCTGTCAGAAAAAATATACGATGCCCTTTTCTTTTTTGTTTTGGACTATATACACCAACTCAATATGCACTGTCATTTAAAATACCGAAATTGTAATTTTACGTGAATCGAAAAAAATCTAAATAGTATCTAGCCACACCAATGTTAAAAGAAAGATTGTTCTCAAGAAAATCTGACAGAAAATGTATACAATGCCCTTTCCTACTCTGTTTAGGAGTATATACACCAACTCAAAGTGCTCTCTAATGTAACATTCTAAATTTCGAATATTACGTGAATCAAAAAAAATCTAAATAATATCTAGGTGCCCCAAAGTTAAAAGAAAATGGCTCTGAATATAGTGTGTTTGAAAAAATATACAATTCCTTATTCTACTCTGTTTTAAAGCATATACACCAACTCAGTATGCTTTCTCATGTAAAATAACAAAATTCTAATTTTAACAAAATCGAAATAATCTAAATATTATCTAGGCACCCCAATGTTAAAAACAAAATTGCTTTGAGTATAATCTCTCAGAAAAAATATACAATGCCCTATTCTACTCTCTTTTGGAGTATATACACAAACTCCATATGCTCTCTCATGTAAAATACAGAAATTCCATATTTAAGCGAAGCAAAAAAAATCTAAATATTATTTAGGCAACCCAATGTTAAAAGCAAAATTTCTCTGAATATAATCTTTTAGTAAAAATATACAATGCCCTTTACTACTCTGTTTTGCAGTATATACACCAACTCAATATGCTCTCTCATGTAAAATAAAGAAATTCTAATTTTACGTGAATCGAAAAAAATCTAAATATTATCTAGGCACCCAATGTTAAAAACAAAATTGCTCTGAATATAATCTGTCATAAAAAATTTACAATGCCTTATTCTACTCTGTTTTGGAGTATATAAACCAACTCAGTATGCTCTCTCATGTAAAATACCAAAATTCTAATTTTGCGTGAATCGAAATATATCTAAATATTATCTAGGCACCCCAATGTTAAAAACAAAATTGCTCTGAATATAATCTGTCAGAAAAAATATACAATGCCCTATTCTACTCTGTTTTGGAGTATATACATTAACTCTATATGCTCTCTCATGTAAAATACAGATATTCTATATTTAAGTGAATCCAAAAAATTCTAAATATTATCTAGGCACCCCAATGTTAAAAGCAAAATTACTCTGAATATAATCTGTCAGAAAAAATATACAATGCCCTATTCTACTCTGTTTTGGGGTATATACACGAACTCAGTATGCTCTCTCATGAAAAATACCGAGATTCTAATTTTACGTGAATCGAAGAAAATCTAAATAAAATCTAGGCTCCCCAAAGTTAAAAGAAAATGGCTATGAATACAGTCTGTAATGAAAAATATACAATTCCTTATTCTACTGTGTTTTGGAGTTTATACACCAACTCCATATGCTCTCTCAAGTAAAATACAGATATTCTATTTTTAAGCGAATTGAAAATAATCTAAATATTATCTAGGCAACTTAATGTTAAAAGCAAAATTTCTCTGAATATAATATGTCAGAAAAAATATACAATGCAATTTACTACTTTGTTTTGCCATATATACACCACCTCAATATGCTCTCTCATGTAAAATACCGAAATTCTAATTTACGCGAATCGAAAAAAATCTAAATAATATCTAGGCGACCCAAAGATAAAAGAAAATGGCTTTGAATATACTTTGTTAGAAAATTATACAATGCCTTATTGTACTCTGTTTTGGAGTATATACACCAACTCCATATGCTCTCTCATGTAAAATATCGAAATTCTAATTTTACCTGAATCGAAAAAACCTAAATATT
The DNA here is from genome assembly GCF_049354715.1 of Callithrix jacchus. Classification (NCBI taxonomy): domain Eukaryota; kingdom Metazoa; phylum Chordata; class Mammalia; order Primates; family Cebidae; genus Callithrix; species Callithrix jacchus. Next base: position 167,128,757 of record NC_133506.1, on the reverse strand, counting down.
ATCTAGGCACCCCAATGTTAAAAAGAAAATTGCTCTGAATATAATCTATCAGAAAAAATATACCATGCCCTTTTCTACTCTTTTCTTTAATATATACACCAACTATATATGCTCTCTCATGTAAAATTCAAAAATTATAATTTTACCAGAATTGAAAAACCAAAATTTATTTAGGCACCCCAATGCTAAAAACAAAATTGCTCTCAATATATCCTGTCAAAAAAAATATACAGCCCTATTCTACTCTGTTTTGGAGTATATACACCAACTCAGTATTCCCTCTCATGTAAAATACAGAAATTCTCATTTTAAATTAATCGAAAAAAATCTAAATATTATCTAGGCATCCCAATGTTAAAAACAAAATTGCTCTAAATATAATCTGTCAGAATAAATATACAATGCTTTATTCTACTCTGTTTTGGAGTATATACAACAACGCAGTATGCTCTCTCATGTAAAATACCGGAATTCTAATTTTACGTGAATCGATAAAAATCTAAATATTATCTAGGCACCCCAATGTTAACAGCAAAATTGCTCTGAATACAATCTGTCAGAAAAAATATACAATGCCCTTTTCTACTCTGTTTTGGACTATATACAACAACTCAATATGCTGTCTCTTGTAAAATACCGAAATTCTAATTTTACGTGAATCAAAAATAATCTAAATAATATCTAGGTGCCACAAAGTTAAAAGAAGATGGCTCTAAATATAGTGTGTCAGAGAAAATATACAATGACTTATTCTACTCTTTTTTGGAGTATATACACCAACTACATATGCTCTATCATGTAAAATATCGAAATTCTAATTTTACCCGAATCGAAAAAGTCTAAATATTATCTTGACACGCCAATGTTAAAAAAAAAATTTCTCTGAATATAATCTGTCGGAAAAAATATACAATGCCTTATTCTACTCGGTTTTGGAGTATATACACCAACTCCATATGCTCTCTCATGTTAAATACAGAAATTCTATATTTAAGTGAATCGAAAAAAATCTAAATATTATCTAGGCAACCCAGTGTTAAAAACAAGATTGCTATGAATATAATCTGTCAGAAAAAATATACAATGCCCTATTCTACCCTGTTTTGGAGTATACACACCAACTCAATATGCTCTCTCATGTAAAATAACGAAATTCTAATTTTATGCAAATCTAAAAAAATCTAAATAATATCTAGGCGCAACAAATTTAAAAGAAAATGGCTCTGAATATAGTCTTTTAGAGAAAATATACAATGCCTAATTCTACCCTGTTTTGGAGTATATACACCAACTCAATATGCTCTCACATGTAAAATGTAGAAATTCTAATTTTACACGACTCGAGAAAATCTAAAAATTATTTAGGTGCCCCAAAGTTATAAACAAAATTGCTCTGAATATAATGTGTCAAAAAATATATACAATGCCCTATTCTACTCTGTTTTGGAGTATATACACCAACTCAGTATGCTCTCTCATGTAAAATACCGAAATTCTAATTTTACATGAATCGAAAAAAATATAAAGAATATCTAGGGACCCCAATGTTAAAAACTAAGTTGCTCAGAATATAATTTGTCAGATAAAATAAACAATGCCCTATGCTCTTCTGTTTTGGAGTATATGCACTAACTCCATATGCTCTCTCATTTAAAATACAGAAATTCTATATTTAAGCGAATCGAAAAAATTCTAAATATTATCTAGGCACCCCAATGTTTAAAGCAAAATTACTCTGAATATAATGTGTCAGAAAATATATAGAATGGCCTGTTTTACTCTGTTTTGGAGTATATACACCAACTCAACATGATCTCTCATGTAAAATACCAAAATTCTAACTTTACGCGAATCGAAAGTAATCTAAACAATATCTAGGTGCCCCAAAGCTAAAAGAAAATGGGTCTGAATATACTCGGTCTGTAAAATATACAATGCCCTATTCTACTCTGTTTTGTAGTATAGACACCAACTTCATATGCCCTCTCATGTAAAATAGAGAAATTCTATATTTATGCGAATCAGAAAAAATCTAAATATAATCTAGGGTCCCCAATGTTAATAGCAAAATTGCTCTGAATATAATCTGCCAGAAAAAATATTCAATGCCTTATTCTACTCTGTTTTGGAGTATATTCACCAATTCAGTGTGCTCTCTCATGTAAAATACCGAAATTATATTTTTACGTGAATCAAATAAAATCTAAATATTATCTAGGGACGCCAATGATAAAACCAAAATTGCTCTAAAAATAATCTGTCAGAAAAAATATACAATGTTCTTTTCCACTCTTTTTTGGAGTATATACACCAAGTCAGTTTGCTCTCTCATGTAAAATACCGAAATTCTAATTTTACCAGAATCAAAAATATCTAAATATTATCTAGGCACCCCAATGTTAAAAACAAAATTGCTCTGAATATAATCTGTCAGAATAAATATACAATGCCCTATTCTACTCTGTTTTGGAGTATATACACCAACTCCGTATTCTCTCTCATGTAAAATACATTAATTCTATATTTAAGCAAATCGAAAAAAATCTAAATACTATCTAGGCACCTTAATGTTAAAAGCAAAATTGCTCTGAGTATAATCTGTCAGAAAAAATATACAATGCCTTATTCTACTCTGTTTTGGAGTATATACACCAACTCACTATGCTCTCTTATGTAAAATAAGGAAATTCTAATTTTACGTGAATCGATAAAAATCTAAATATTATGTAGGCACCCGAATGTTAAAAGCAAAATTGCTCTGATTATAATATGTCAGGAAAAATATACAATGCCCTTTTATACTCTGTGTTGGATTATATACACTAACTCAATATGCTCTCTCATGTAAAATACCGAAATTCTAATTTTAGGCGAATCGAAAAAAATCTAAATAATATCTAGGCACCACAAAGTTAAAAGAAAACGGCTCTAAATATAGTATGTCAGAAGAAATATATAATGCCTTATTCTACTCTGTTTTGGAGTATATACACCAACTCCATATGCTCTCTCATGTAAAATACCAAAATTCTAATTTTACCCGAATAGAATAAATCTAAATATTATCTTGACACCCCAATGTTAAAAACAAAAGTGCACTGAATATAATCTCTCAGAAAAAATATACAATGCATTATTCTACTCTGTTTTGGAGTACATACACCAACTCCATATGTTCTCTTGTGTAAAATACAGAAATTCTATATTTAAGCGAATCGAAAAACATCTAAATATTATCTAGGCACACGAATGTTAAAAGCAAAATTTCTCTGAATATAATCTGTCAGAAAAAATATACAATAGCTTATTCTACTCTGTTTTGGAGTATATACACCAACTCAGTATGCTCTCTCAAGTAAAATACATAAATTCTAATTTTACCCGAATTGAAAAAATCTAAATATTATCTAGAAACACCAATGTTAAGAACAAAATTTCTTTGAATATAATTTGTTAGAAAAAATATAAAATGCTTTATTCTACTCTGTTTTGTAGTATATACACCAACTCCATATGCTCTCTCCATGTAAAACACAGAAATTCTATATTTAAGGGAATCGATAAAAATCTAAATATGATCTAGACACCCCAATGTTAAAAGCAAAATTGCTCTGAATATAATCTGTCAGAAAAAATATACAATGCCTTATTCTACTCTGTTTTGGCGAATATACCCCAATTAATATGCTCTCTCATGTAAAATTCCGAAATTCAAATTTTACGTGTATTGAAGAAAATCTAAATAAAATCTAGGCACCTCAAAGTTAAATGAAACTGGCTCTGAATATATTCTGTTAGAAAAAAAATACAATGCCTTATTCTACTGTGTTTTGTAGTATATACACCAACTCAGTATGCTCTCTCATGTAAAATACCAAAATTCTATTTAACCGAATCGACAAAATCTAAATATTATCTATGCACCCCAATGTTAAAAACAAAATTGCTCTCAATATAATCTGTCAGAGAAAATATGCAATGCCTTATTCTACTTTGTTTTGCCATATATACACCACCTCAATATGCTCACTCATGTAAAATACCGAAATTCTATTTTAACTGGAATTGAAAAAAATCTAAATAATATCTAGGTGCCCCAAAGTTAAAAGAAAATGGCTCTGAATATAGTCTGTAAGAAAAAATATACAACGCCCTATTCTACACTGTTTCGGAGTATATACACCCACTCAGTATGCTCTGTCATGTAAAATCCAGAAATTCTAATTTTACCCAAATCGAAAAAATCTAAATATAATCTAGGCACCCCAATGTTAAAAACAAAATTGCTCTGAATATAATCTGTCAGAAGAAATATACAATACCCTATTCTACTCTTTTTTGGAGTAAATACACCAACTCCATATGCTCTCCTGTAAAATAAAGAAATTCTATATTTAAGCGAATAAAAATAATCTAAATATTATTTAGGCACCCCAATGTTAAAAACAAAATTTCACTGAATATCATTTCTCAGAAAACATATACAATACCTTATTCTACTCTGTTTTGGAGTATATACAGCAACTACATATACTCTCTCATGTAAAATACAGAAATTCTCTATTTAAGCAAATCGAAAAAATCCTAAATATTATCTAGGCACTTCAATGTTAAAAGCAAAATTTCTCTGAATATAATCTTTCAGAAAAAATATACAATAGTCTATTCTACTCTGTTTTGGAGTATATACACCTACTCAATATGCTCTCTCATGTAAAATACAAAAATTCTAATGTTACGTGAATCGAAAAAAATCTAAATATTATCTAGGCACCCCAGTTTGAAAGAAAAATTGCCCTGAATATAATCTGTCAGAAAAAATATACAATGCTTTTTTCTACTCTGTTTTGGAGTACATACACCAACTCCATATGCTCTCTCATGTAAAATACAAAAATTCTATATTTAAGCGAATTGAAAAAAATCTAAATATTATCTAGGCACCCCATTTTGAAAGAAAAATTGCCCTGAATATAATCTATCAGAAAAAATATTCAATGCCCTACTCTACTCTGTTTTCGACTATATACACCAACTCGATATCCTCTTTCATGTAAAATACCGAAATTCTAATTTTACGTGTATCAAAAACAATCTAAATAATATCTAGGCGCCCCAACGTTAGAAGAAAATGGCTCTGAATATAGTCTGTTAGAGAAAATATACAATGCCTTATTCTACTGAGTTTTGGAGTATATACACCACCTCAATATGCTCTCTCATGTAAAATAGAGAAATTCTAATATTACCCGAATCGAAAAAATCTAAATATTATTTAGGTACCCCAATGTTAAAAACAAAATTGCTCTGAATATAACCTCTCAGAGAAAATATACAATGCCCTATTCTACTCTGTTTTAGATTATATACACCAACTCAATATGCTCTCTCATGTAAAATACAGAAATTGTATATTGAAGCGAATGGAAAAAAATCTAAATACTATCGAGGCACCCCAATTTTAAAAGCAAAATTGATCTGAATGTAAGCTTTCAGAAAAAATATACAATGCCCTTTTCTACTCTGTTTTGTAGTATATGAACCAAATCAGTATGCTCTCTCATGTAAAATACCGAAATTCTAATTTTACACCAATCGATAAAAATCTAAATAATATCTAGGCTCCTCAAAGTTAAAAGAAAATGGCTCTGAATATAGTATGTTGGAAAAAATATACAATGCCTTATTCTACTCTGTATTGGAGTATATACACCAACTCAGTATGCTCTCTCAAGTAAAATACCGAAATTCTAATTGTACGTGAATCGATAAAAATCTAAATATAATCTAGTCTCCCCAATGTTAAAAGCAAAATTGCTCTGAATATGATCTGTCAGAAAAAATATACAATGCCCTATTCTACTCTGTTTGCAGTATATACACCAATTCCATATGCTCTCTTCTGTAAAATAAAGAAATTCTATATTTAAACGAATCGACAAAATCTAAATATTATCTAGGCACCCCAATGTAAAAAGCAAAATTGCTCTAAATGTAATCTGTCAGAAAAAATATACAATGCCCGTTTCTACTCTTTTTTGTAGTATATGCACCAACTCAATATGCGCTCTAATGGAAAATACCGAATTTCTAATTTTACGCGAATCGAAAAAGATCTAAATAATATGTATGTGCCGCAAGGTTAAAAGAAAATGGCTCTTAATATAGTCTGTAAGAAAAAATATACAATGCCTTATTCTACACTGTTTCGGTGTATATACACCAACTTAGTATGCTCTCTCATGTAAAATCCAGAAATTCTAATTTTACCCAAATCGAAATAATCTAAATACAATCTAGGCACCCCAACGTTAAAAACAAAATTGCTCTAAATATAATCTGTCATAAAAAATATACAATGCCCTATTCTACTCTGTCTTGGAGTATATACACCAACTTCATATTCTCTCTCATGTAAAATACAGAAATTCTATCGAAAAAAACCTAAATATTATCTAGGCTACCCAATGTTAAAAGCAAAATTGCACTGAATATAAACTATCAGAAAAAATATACAATGCCCTTTTCTACTTTGTTTTGTAGTATATACACCAACTCAATATGCTCTCTCTTGTAACATACCAAAATTCTAATTTTCCGCGAATCGAAAAAAATCTAAATAATATCTAGGCTCCACAAAGTTAAAAGAAAATGGCTCTGAATATAGTCTGTCAGAAAAAATATACAATGCCTTATTCTACTGAGTTTTGGAGTATATACACCAACTCAGTATGCTCTCTCATGTAAAATAGAGAAATTCTCATATTACCCGAATCGAAAAAATCTAAATATTATTTAGGCACCCCAATGTTAAAAACAAAATTGCTCTGAATAAAGTCTGTCAGAGAAAATATACAGTGACCATTTCTACTCTGTTTTGGAGTATCTACACCAACTCCATATGCTCTCTCATGTAAAATACAGAAATTCAGTATTTAAGCCAATCGAAAAAAATCTAAATATTATCTAGACAATCCAATGTTAAAAGCAAAATTGCTCTGAATATAATCTGTGAGAAAAAGTATACAATGCCCTTTTCTACTCTGTTTTGTAGTATATACACGAACTCAAATGCTCTCTCATGTAAAATACAGAAATTCTAATTTAACCCGAATCGGAAAAATCTAAATATTATCTAGGCACCCCATTGTTGAAAACAAAATTGCTCTGAATATAATCTGTCAGAAAAAATATACAATTCTACTTTGTTTTGGAGTATATACACCAACTCAGTATGCTCTCTCATGTAAAATACAGAAATTCTATATTTAAGCGAATCGAAAATAATCTAAATATTATCTAGGCACCCCAATGTTAAAAGCAGAATTGCTCTGAATATAATCTGTCAGAAGAAATATACAATGCCCTTTTATACTCTGTTTTGGAGTATATACACCAACTCAATAGGCTCTCTCATGTAAAATGCAAAAATTCTAATTTTATGTGAATCGAAATAAATCTAAATAATATCTAGGCCCCTCAAAGGTAAAAGAAAATGGCTCAGAATATAGTCTGTTAAAAAAAATATACAATGCCTTATTGTACTCGGTTTTGGAGTATATATACCAACTCAGTTTGCTCTCTCAATTAAAATACTGAAATTCTAAATTTACGCGAATCGAAGAAAATCTAAATAATATCTAGGCACCCCACATTTAAAAAAAACTGACTGAAAATATAGTATGTTATAGAAAATATACAGTGCCTTATTGTACTTTGTTTTGGAATATATACACCAACTCAGTATGCTCTCTCATGTAAAATACAGAAATTCTATATTTAAGCGAATAAAAAAAAGTCTACATAGAAACTAGGCACCCCAATGTTAAAAACAAAATTGCTCTGAATATAATCTGTCAGAAAAAATATTCAATGCCTTTTTCTACTCTGTTTTGGAGTATATACACCAACTCCATATGCTCTCTCATGTAAAATACAGGAATTCTATATTAAAGCGAATCGAAAAATATCTAAATATAATCTAGGCACCCCAATGTTAAATTCAAAATTGCTCTGAATATAGTCTGTCAGAAAAAATATACAATGCCTTATTCTACTCTGTTTTGGAGTATATACACCAACTCAGTATGATCTCTCATGTAAAATACGGAAATTCTAATTTTACGTGAATCGAAAAAATGTAAACATTATTTAGGCACCCGAATGGTAAAAGCAAAATTGCTCTGGATATAAACTGTCAGAAAAAATATACAATGCCCTTTTCTACTCTGTTTTGCGGTATATATACCAACTCCATATGCTCTCTCATGTAAAATACAGAAATTCTATATTTAAGCGAATCGAAAAAAATCTAAATATTATCTAGGCACCCCAATGTTAAAAGGAAAATTGCTCTGAATATAATCTGTCAGAGAAAATATAAAATGCCTTATTCTATTCTGTTTTGGAGTATATACACCAACTCAGTGTGCTCTCTCATGTAAAATACCAAAATTCTAATTTTACGTGAATCGAAAAAAATCTAAATATTATCTAGGCACACGAATGTTAAAAGCAAAATTGGTCTGAATATAATCTGATCAGAAAAAATATACAATTCTTTTTTCTACTCTGTTTTGGATTATATAAACCAACTCGATATGCTCTCTCATGTATAAAACTGATATTCTAATTTTACGTGAATCGAAAAAAATCTAAATAATATCTAGGCACCCCAGAGTTAAAAGAAACTGGCTCTGAATATAGTCTGTTAGAGAAAATGTACAATGCCTTACTCTACTCTGTTTTGGAGTATATACACCAACTATGTATGCTCTCTCATGTAAAATACAGAAATTCTAATTTTACTCGAATCTAATAAATGTAAATGTTTTCTAGGCACCACAATGTTAAAAACAAAATTGCTCTGAATATAATCTGTTAGAAAAAATATAAAATGCCCTATTCTACATTGTTTTTGAGTATATACAGCAACTCTATATGCTCTCTCATGTAAAATACAGAAATTCTATATTGAAGCGAATTGAAAAAAAATCTAAATATAATCTAGGCTCCCCAATATTAAAAGCAAAATTGCTCTGAATATAATCTGTCAGAAAAACTATACAATGCCTTATTCTACTCTGTTTTGGAGTATATACACCAACTCAGTATGCTCTCTCATGTAAAAAAAGAAATTCTAATTTTACCCGAATCGACAAAATCTAAATATTATCTAGGAACCCCAATGTTATAAACAAAATTGCTCTGAATATAATCTGTCAGAAAAAATATACAATGCGCTATTCTACTCTGTTTTGGAGTATATACCCCGACTCAATATGCTCTCTCATGTAAAATACAGAAATTCTATATTTAAGCGAATCGAAAAAAATGTACATATAATCGAGGCACCCCAATGTTAAAAAAAAAATTGCTCTGAATCTACTCTGTCAGAAAAAATATTCAATGCCTTATTCTACCCTGTTTTGGAATATTTACACCAACACAGTATGCTCTGTCATGTAAAATACAGAAATTCTATATTTAAGCAAATCGAAAATAATCTAAATATTATCCACGCACCCCAATGTTGAAAGCAGAATTCCTCTGAATATAATCTGTAAGAAGGAATATACAATGCCCTTTTCTACTCTGTTTTGGAGTATATACACCAACTCAATAAGCTCTCTCATGTAAAATGCAGAAATTATAATTTTACATGAATCCAAAAAAATCTAAATAATATCTAGGCGCCTCAAAGTTAAAAGAAAATGGCTCGGAATATAGTATGTTAGATAAAATATACAATGCCTTATTCTACTCGGTTTTGGAGCATATACACCAACTCAGTATGCTCTCTCATGTAAAATACCGAAATTCTAATTTTACGCGAATCGAAAGAACTCTAAATAATATCTAGGCGCCCCAAAGCTATAAGAAAATGGCTCGGAATATAGTCTGTTGGAAAAAATATACAATGCCTTATTCTACTCTGTTTTGGAGTATATACACCAACTCAGTATGCTCTCTCATGTAAAATACTGAAATTCTAATTTTACCTGGACTGAAAAAATCTTCATAATATCTAGGCGACCCAATGTTAATAAAAAATGGCTCTGAATATAGTCTGTTAACAAAAATATACAATGCCTTATTCTACTCTGTTTTGGAGTATATACATTAACTCAGTATGCTCTCTCATGTAAAATACAGAAATTCTATATTTAAGCGAATCGAAAAAATTCTACATATAAACTAGGCACACCAATATTAAAAACAAAATTGCTCTGAATATATTCTGTCAGAAAAAATATTCAATGCCCTTTTCTACTCTGTTTTGGAGTATATACATCAACTCAATATACTCTCTCATGTAAAATACAGAAATTCTATATTAAAGCGAATGGAAAAATATCCAAATATAATCTAGGCACCCCAATGTTAACAGCAGAATTGCTGAGAATATATTCTGTCAAAAGAAATATACAATGCCCTTTTCTACTCTGTTTTGCAGTATATAACCCAACTCAATAGGCTCTCTCTTGTGAAATGCAAACATTCTAATTTTACGTGAATCGAAATAAATCTAAATAATATCTAGGCGCCCCAAAGTAAAAAGAAAATGGCTCGGAATATAGTCTGTTAGAAAAAATATACAATGCCTTATTCTACTCTGTTTTGGAGTATATACAACAACTCAGTATGCTCTCTGATGTAAAATACCGAAATTCTAATTTTACGCGAATCGAAAAAAATCTAAATTTTATATAGGATCCCCAATGTTAAAAGGAAAATTGCTCTGAATATAATCTGTCTGAAAATATATTCAATGCCTTTCTCTACTATGTTTTGGAGTATATACACGAACTCAGTATGCTCTTGCGTGTAAAATAAAAAAATTCTAATTTTACCCGAATCGAAAAATCTAAATATTATCTAGGCAACGCAGTGTTAAAAACAAAATTGTTCTTAAAATATTCTGTCAGAAAAAATATACAATGCCCTATTTTACTCTGTTTTGGAGTATATACACGAACTCCATATGCTCTCTCATGTTAAATACAGATATTCAATATTTAAGCGAATCGAAAAAAATCTAAATTTATCTAGGCACCCCAATGTTAAAAGCAAAATTGCTCTGAATATAATCTGTCTGGCAAAATATACAATGCCCTTTTCTACTCTGTTTTGGAGTATATACATTAACTCCATATGCTCTCTCATGTAAAATACGGAAATTCTATATTTAAGCGAATCGAAAACAATCTTAATATTATCAAGGCACCCCAATGTTAAAAACAAAATTGCTCTGAATATAATCTGTCATAAAAAATATACAATGCCCTATTCTACTCTGTTTTGGAGTATATACACCAACTCCATATGCTCCATCATGTAAAATACAGAAATTATAATTTTACCCAAATCGAAAAAATCTAAATATAATTTAGGCACCCCAATGTTAAAAACAAAATTGCTGTGAATATAATCTGTCAAAAAAATATAAAATGCCCTATTCTACTCTGTTTTCGATTATATACACCAACTCAGTATGCTGACTCGTGTAAAATAAAAAAATTCTAATTTTACCCATATCGAAAAAATCTAAATATTATCTAGGCAATGCAATGTTAAAAACAAAATTGCTCTGAATATATTGTCAGAAAAAATATACAATGCCCTATTTTATTTTGTTTTGGAGTATATACACCAACTCCATATGCTCTCTCATGTAAAATACAGAAATACTATATTTAAGCGAATCGAAAAAAATCTAAAAATTATCTAGGCAACCCAATGTTAAAAAAAAATTTCTCTGAATATAATCTTTTAGAAAAAATATGCAATGCTCTTTTCTACTTTATGTTGGAATATATACACCAACATTATATGCTCTCTCATGTAAAATAACGAAATTCTATATTTAAGCGAATCGAAGAAAATCTAAATATTATCTAGGCACCCCAATGTGAAAACCAAAATTGCTTTGAATATTATCTGTGAATAAAAATATATAATGCCCTTTTCTACTCTGTTTTGTAGTATATACACCATCTCAATATGTTCTCTCATGTAAAATAACGAAATTTTAATTTTACACGAATCGAAAAAAATTTAATTATATCTAGGTGCCCCAAATTTAAAAGAAAATGGCTGTGAATATAGTCTGTTAGAAAAAATATACAATGCCTTATTCTACTCTGTTTTGGAGTAAATACACCAACTCAGTATGCTCTCTCATGTAAAATACAGAAATTCTAATTTTACCAGAATTGAAAAAATCTAAATATTATCGAGGCACCTCAATGTTAAAAACAAAATTGCTCTGAATATAATCTGTCAGAAAAAATATACAATGCCGTATTCTACTCTGTTTTGAAATATATAAACCAACTCCATATGCTCTCTCATGTAAATTACAGAAATTCTATATTTAAGCGATACGAAAAACATCTAAATATAATCTAGGCACCCCAATGTTAAAAACAAAATTGCTCTGAATATAATCTGTCAGAAAAAATATACAATGCCCTTTTCTACTCTGTTTTGGGGTATATACACCAACTCCATATGCTCTCTCATGTAAAATACAGAAATTCTATATTTAAGTGAATCGAAAAAATTCTAAATATTATCTAGGCACCTCAAGGTTAAAAACAAAATTGCTCTGAATATAATCAGTCAGAAAAAATATACAATGCCCTTTTCTACGCTGCTTTGGATTATATACACAAACTACTTTTACTCTCTCATGTAAAATACAGAAATTCTGTATTTAAGTGATACGAAAAACATCTAAATATAATCTAGGCACCCCAATGTTAAAAACAAAATTTCTCTGAATATAATCTGTCAGAAAAAATATACAATGCCGTATTCTACTCTGTTTTGAAATATATAAACCAACTCCATATGCTCTCTCATGTAAATTACAGAAATTCTATATTTAAGCGATACGAAAAACATCTAAATATAATCTAGGCACCCCAATGTTAAAAACAAAATTGCTCTGAATATAATCTGTCAGAAAAAATATACAATGCCGTTTTCTACTCTGTATTGGAGAATATACACCAACTCAATATGCTCTCTCATGTAAATTACCCAAATTCTAATTTTATGCGAATTGAAAAAAATCTAAATAATATCTAGGCACCCCAAGGTTAAAAGAAAAACTGCTCTAAATATAATCCGTCAGAAAAAATACCCAATGCCCTTTTCTACTCTGTTTTGGAGTATATACAACGACTCAATATGCTCTCTCATGTAAAATACGGAAATTCTAATTTTACGCGAATCGAAAAAAATCTAAATATTATCTAGGAAAACCAATGTTAAAAGTAAAATTGCTCTGATTATAATCTCTCAGAGAAAATCTACAATACCCTTTTCTACTCTATTTTGGAGTATATAAACCAACTCAATATGCTCTCTCATGTGAAATACCAAAATTCTAAATTTACGTGAATTGAAAAAAATCGAAATATTATCTAGGCATTCCAATGTTAAAAGTAAAATTGCTCTTAATAAAGTCTGTCAGAGAAAATACACAATGCCCTTTTCTGCACGATGTTGGTGTATATACACCAACTCAATATGCTCTCTCATGTAAAATACAGAAATTCTAATTTTACGTGAATCGAAAAAAATCTAAATATTATCTAGGCACCCCAATGTTGAAAGTAAAATTGCTCTGAATATAATCTATCAGAAATAATATAAACTGGCCTTTTCTACTCTGTTTGGGAGTATACACACCAACTCAACATGCTCTCTCATGTAAAATATCAAAATTCTAATTTATATGAACCGAAAAAATTTAATTTTATCTTGGCACCCCAATGTTAAAAGCAAAATTGCTCTGAATATCATCTGTCAGAAGAAATATGCAATGCCCTTTTATACTCTGTTTTGGGGTATATACACCAACTCAATATGCTCTCTCATGTAAAATACCGAAATTCTAAATTTACGCGAATCTAAAAAAATCTAAATATTATCTACGCACCCCAATATTAAAAGCAAAATTGCTATGAATATTAGTTTTCAGAAAAAAATATACAATGCCTTTTTCTACCCTGTTTTGGAGTATATACACCAACCCAATATGGTCTCTCATGTAAAACACTGAAATTCTATATATACTCGATAGAAAAAATCTAAATATTATCTAGGCACCCAAATGTGGATAAAAAGTGGCTCTGAATATAATCTGTCAGAAAAAATATACAATGCGGTTTCTACTCTGTTTTGGAGTACATATACCAACTCAGAATGCTCTCTCATGTAAAATACCAAAATTATAAATTTACGTTAATCAAAGGAAATTTAAATATTATCTAGGCACCCCAATGTTAATAGCAAAATTGTTCTGAATATAAAATGTCAGAAAAAATATACAATGCCCTTTTCTACTTTGTTTTGGAGGATATACACTAACTTAATATGCTCTCTCATGTAAAATACAGAAATTCTAAATTCACTCGAATTGAAAAAAATATAAATATTAATTTGGAATCCCGATGTTAAAAGCAAAATTTCTCGGAATATTATATGTCAGAAAAAATACACAATGCCCTATTCTATTCTGTTTTGGAGTATATACACCAACTCAATATGCTCTCCCATGTAAAATACCAAAATTCTAATTTTACGGGAATCCAAAAAAATCTAAATATTATTTAGGAACCCCAATGTTAAAAGCAAAATTGCTCTGAATAAAATCTGTCATAAATAATATAAAATGCAATTTTATACTCTGTTTTGGAGTATATACACCTACTCAATACTCTCTCTCATGAACAATACCGAAATTCAAATTTTTCACGAATCGAAAAAATCTAAATATTATCTAGGAACCCTAATGTTAAAAAAAAATGGCTCTGAATACAATCTGTAAATACAAATATAGAATGACTTTTTCTACTTCGTTTTGGAGTATATACACCAACTCAATATTCTCTCTAATGTAAAATACCGAAATTATAAATTTACGCACATTAAAAAAATTCTAAATATTATATAGGCACCTCAATGTTAAAAGCAAAATTTTTCTGAATGTAATCTGTAAGAAGAAACATAAAATGCCTTTTTCTACTCTCTTTTGAAATATATACACCAACTCAATATGCTCTCCCATGTAAATTGCAGAAATTATAATTTTACACGAACCGAAAAAATCTAAATATTATCTAGGCATTCCAATGTTAAAACCAAAATTGCTCTGAATATAATCTGTCAAAAAAAAATACACAATGCTTTTTTCTATTCGGTTTTGGAGTACATACAGCAACTCAATATGCTCTCTCATGTAAAATACCGAAATTCTAAATTTACGCGAATCATAAAATATCTAAATATTATCTATGCACCCCAATGTTAAAAGCAAAATGACTCTGAATATAATCTGTCCGAAAAAATATACAATGCCCCTTTCTACTCTGTTTCGGAGTATATAAACCAACTCAATATGCTCTGTCATGTAAAATACTGAAGTTCTATTTATACACGAATTGAAAAAATCTAAATATTTAGGAAGCCCAATGTTAAAAGAAAATGGCTCTCAATATAATTTGTCAGAAAAAATATACAATGCTTTTTTCTACTCTGTTTTGGAGTATATACACCAACTCAATATGCTCTCTCATGTAAAATACTGAAATTCTAATTTTACTCGAATCGAAAAAAATCTAAATGTCATCTAGGCAACCCAATGTTAGAAGCAAAATTGCTCTGAATATTATCTGTCAATTAAAATATACAATGCCCTTTTCTACCCGATTTTGGAGTATATACACCAACTCAATATGCTCTCTCATGTACAATACCGAAATTATAAATTTGCGCGAGTCGAAAAAAATATAAACAATATCTAGGCACTGCAACGTTAAAAGAAAAATTTCTCTGAATATAATGTGTCAGAATAAATATACAATGCGATATTCTACTCTGTTTTGGAGTATATACAACAACTCAAAATGCTCTCTCACGTAAAATACCGAAATTTTAATTTTACGCTAATCGAAATAAATCTAAATCTTATCTATGTACCCCAATGTTGAAAGCAAAATTGCTCTGAATATAATCTGTCAGAAAAAATATACAATGCCCTTTTTTACTCTGTTTTGGAGTATATACACCAACTCCATATGCTCTCTTATGTAAAATACCGAAATTCTAATTTTAGGTGAATCAAAAAAAAATCTAAATATTATCTAGGCACCCCAATGTTAAAAGCAATATTGCTCAGAATATAATCTGTCAGAAAAAATATACAATGCCCTTTTCTACTCTGTTTTGTAGTATATACACCAACTCAATATGCTCTCTCATGTAAAATACAGAAATTCTAAATTTACCCCAACCGAAAAAATATAAATATTATATAGGCACCCCAATGTTAAAAGCAAAATTGCTCTGAATATAATCTGTCAGAAAAAATATACAATGCCCTCTTCTATTCTGTTTTGTAGTATAAACACCAACTCAATATGCTCTGTCATGTAAAATACAGAAATTCTAATTCTACCCGAATCTAAAAAAATCTAAATATTATCTAGGCACCCCAATGTTAAAAACAAAATTGCTCTGAATATAATCTGTCAGAAAAAATATACAATGCCCTTTTCTACGCTGTTTTGGAGTATATACACCAACTAAATATGCTCTCTCATGTAAAATACCGAAATTCTAATTTTAGGTGAATCAAAATAATCTAAAAAATATCTAGGCGCCCCAAAGTTAAATGAAAATGCCTCTGAATATAGTCTGCTAGAAAAAATATAAAATGCCTTATTTTACTTTGTTTTGGAGTATATACACAAACTCAGTATGCTCTCTCATGTAAAATACAGAAATTCTAATTTTACGTGAATCGAAAATAATCTAAATATTATCTAGGCAACCCAATGCTAAAAAAAATTGCTCTGAATATAATCTGTAACAATAAATATAAAATGCCCTATTCTACTCGGTATTGGAGTATATACACCAACTCCATATGCTCTCTCATGTAAACTACAGAAATTCTATAATTAAGAAAATCAAAAAAAATCTAAATATTGTCTAGGCACCCCAATGTTAAAAGAAAATTGCTCTGAATATAATCTGTCAGAAAAAATATACAATGCACTTTCATACTCTGTTTTGTAGTATATACACCAACTCAATATGCTCTCTCATGTAAAATACAGAAATTCTAATTTTACCGGATCGAAAAAATCTAAATATTATCTAGGCACCCCAATGTTAAAAAAAAATTGCTCTGAATATAATCTATCAGAGAAAAATATACAATGCACAATTCTACTCGGTTTTGGAGTATATACACCAACTCCATATGCTCTATCATGTAAAATACTGAAATTCTATATTTAAGTGAATCGAAAAAAATTTAAATATTATCTAATCACCCCAATGTTAAAAACAAATTGCTCTGAATATAATCTGTGAGAAAAAATATACAATGCCCTATTCTACTCTGTTTTGGAGTATATACACCAACTCCATATGCTCTCTCATGTAAAATACAGAAATTCAAATTCTACCTGAATCGAAAAAATATAAATATAGTCTTGGCACCCCAATGTTAAAAACAAAATGGCTCTGAATATAATCTGTCAGAAAAAATATACAATGCCTTATTCTACTCGGTTTTGGAGTATATACACCAACTCCATATGCTGTCTTATGTAAAATACAAAAATTCTATATTTAAGCGAATCGAAAAAAATCTAAATATTATCTAGGCAACCCAATGTTAAAAACAAAATTGCTCTGAATATAATCTGTCAGAAAAAAATATACAATGCCCTTTTCTACCCTGTTTTGGAGTATATACACCAACTCAATATGCTCTCTCATGTAAAATACCGAAATTTTAATTATATGTGAATCAAAAAAAAACTAAATAATATCTAGGCACTGCAAAGTTAAAAAAAAATGGCTCTGAACATAGTCTGTCAGAAAAAATATACAATGCACTATTCTACTCTGTTTTGGAGGATATACACAAACTCCATATGCTCTCTAATGTAAAATACAGAAATTCTATATTTGAGTGACTCGAAAAAAACTAAATATTATCTAGGCACCCCAACGTTAAAAGCAAAATTGCTCTGAATATAATCTGTCAGAAAAAATATACAATGCCCTTTACTAGTCTGTTTTGTAGTATATACACCAACTCAATATGCTCTCTCATGTAAATTACCGAAATTCTAATTTTACGTAAATCGAAAAAAATCTAAATAATATCTAGGTGCCCCAAAGTTAAAAGAAAATGGCTCTGAAAATAGTCTGCTATAAAAAATATACAATTCCTTTTTCTACTCTGTTTGGAGTATATAGACCAACTCAGTATGCTCTCTGATGTAATATACCGAAATTCTAATTTTACGTGAATCGAAAAAAATCTATATATTATCTAGGCACTGGAATGTTAACAGTAGAATTGCTCTGAATATAATGTGTCATAAAACATATACAATGCCCTTTTCTACTCTGGTTTGGAGTATATACACCAACTCAGTATGCTCTCTCATATAAAATAAAGAAATTCTAATTTTAGGCGAATCGAAAGAAATCTAAATAATATCTAGGCGCCCCGAAGTTAAAAGAAAATGGCTCTTAATATAGTCTGTTAGAAAAAATATAGAATGCCTTCTTCTACTTTGTTTTGGAGTATATACAACAACTCAGTATGCTCTCTCATGTAAAATACAAAAATTCTATATTTAAGTGAATCAAATAAAATCTAAATATTATCTAGGCCCCCCAATGTTAAAAACAAAATTGCTCTGAATATAATCTGTCATAAAAAATATACAATTCCCTTTACTACTCTATTTTGCAGGATATACTCCAACTCAATATGCTCTCTTATGTAAAATACCAATATTCTGATTTTACACGAATGAAAAAAATATAAATAATATCTAGGCAACACAAAGATTAAAAAAAATGGCTGGGAATATAGTCTGTTAGAAAAAAATACAATTCCTTATTCTACTCTGTTTTGGAGTATATACACCAACTCAGTATGCTCTCACATGTAAAATACCGAAATTCTAATTTTACGTGAATCGAAAAATATCTAAATATTATTTAGTTACCCCAATGTTAAAAACAAAATTGCTCTGAATATAATCTGTCAGAGAAAATATACAATGTCCTCTTTTACTCTTTTTTAGAGTATATACATTAACTCCATATGTTCAACTATTTAAAATACAGAAATTCTATATTTAAGCGAATCGAATAAAATCTAAATATTATCTAGGCACCCCAACATTAAAAGCAAAATTGCTCTAAATATAATCTGTCAGAACAAATATACAATGCCCTTTTCTACTCTGTTTTGTAGCATATACACGTAATCCATATGCTCTCTCATGTAAAATAGAGAAATTCTATTTTTACCAGAATCGAAAAATCTAAATATTATCTAGACACCCCAATGTTAAAAGCAAAATTGCTCTGGATATAATCTGTCAGAAAAAATATACAATGCCCTATTCTACTCTGTTTTGGATTATATACACCAACTCAATATGCTCTCTTATGTAAAATAAAGAAATTCTAATTTTACGCAAATTGAAAAAAATCTAAATAATACCTAGGCGCCCCAAAGTTAAAAGAAAATGACTCTGAATATAGTCTGTTAGAAAAAATATACATTGCCTTATTCTACTCTGTATTGGAGAATATACACAAACTCAGTATGCTCTCTCATGTAAAATACAGAAATTATAATTTTACGTGAATCGAAACAAATCTAAATATTATCTAGGCACCCCAACGTTAAAAACAAAATTGCTCTGAATATAATCTGTCATAAAAAATAAACAATGCCCTATTCTACTCTGTTTAGGAGTATATACCCCAACTCTGTATGCTCTCTGTTGTGAAATATAGAAATTCTAATTTTACGTGAATCGAAAACAATTTAAATATTATCTAGGCACCCCAATGTTAAAAGCAAAATTGCTCTGAATATTATCTGTCAGAAAAAATATACAATGCCCTTTTCTACTCTGTTTTGGTGTATATACACCAACCCAATATGTTCTCTTGCGGAAAATAAGGAAATTATAATTTTACGCGAATCAAAAAAAATCTAAATAATATCTAGGCGCACCAAAGTTAAACGAAAATGCCTCTGAATATAATCTGTTAAAGAAAATATACATCGCCCTTTTCTACACTCTTTTGTAGTTTATACACCAAATCAGTATGCTCTCTGATGTAAAATACAGAAATTATAATTTTAGGAGAATAAAAAAAAATCTAAATATTATGTGGGCACCCCAATGTTAAAACAAAATTGCTCTGAATATAATCTGTCAGAAAAATATACAATGCCTTATTCTACTCTGTTTTGTAGTATAGACACCAACTTAATATGCTCTCTCATGTAAAATACAGAAATTCTATATTTATGTGAATCGAATAAAATCTAAATATAATCTAGGGACCCCAATGTTAATAGAAAATTTCTGTGAATATAATCTGTTAGAAAAAAATATACAATGCCTTATTCTACTCTGTTTTGGAGTATATACACTAACTCAGTGCGCTCTCTCATGTAAAATACTGAAACTCTAACTTACATGAATCGAAAAAAATCTAAATATTATCTAGGCACACCAATGATAAAACCAAAATTGCTCTGAAAATAATCGTTCAGAAAAAATATACAATGCCCTTTTTCACTCTTTGTTGGAGAATATACACCAACTCAATATGCTCTCTCATGTAAAATACCAAAATTCTACTTTACGAGAATGGGAAAAATCTAAATAATATCTATGCGTCCCAACGTTAAAAGAAAATGGCTCTGAATATAGTCTGTTAGAAAAAATACACAAGGTTTTATTCTACTCTGTTTAGGAGTATATACACCAACTTCGTGTACTCTCTCATGTAAAATACAGTAATTCTAATTTTACCGGAATACTTAAAATCTAAATATTACCTAGGTACCGCAATGTTTAAAACAAAATTGCTCTGAATATAATCTGTCATAAAAAATATACAATTCCCTATTCTACTCTGTTTTGAAGTATATACACCAACTCCATATGCTCTCTCAATTAAAATACAGAAATTCTATATTTAAGCGAATCGAAAAAAATCTAAATATTATCTAGGCACCTTAATGTTAAAAGGAAAATTGCTCTGAATATAATCTGTCAGAAAAAATATACAATGCCTTATTCTACTCTGTTTTGGAGTATATACACCCACTAAGTATGCTCTCTCATGTAAAATATTGAAATTCTAATTTTACGCAAATCGAAAAACATCTAAATAATATCTAGGCGACCCAAAGTTAAAAGAAAGTGGCTCTGAATATAGTCTGTTAGAAAAAATATACAATTCCTTATTCTACACTGTTTTGGAGTATATACACCAACTCAGTATGCTCTCTCATGTAAAATACAAAAATTCTAATTTTACCCAAATGGAAAAAATCTAAATATTATATAGGCACCCCAATGTTAAAAAGAAAATTGCTCGGAATATAATCTGTCAGAAAAATATACAATGCCCTATTCTACTCTGTTTTGGAGTATATACACAAACTAAGTATGCTCTCTCATGTAAAATACCGAAATTCTAATTTTACGTGAATGGAAAAAAATCTAATTATTATCTAGGCAACCGAAAGTTAAAAGCAAAATTGCTCTGAATATAATCTGAAAGAAAAATTATACAATGCGCTTTTCTACTATGTTTTGGACTATATACACCAACTTCATATGCTCTTTCATGTAAAATACAGAAATTCTATATTGAAGCAAATCGAAAAAAATCTAAATATTATCTAGGCACCTTAATGTTAAAAGCAAAATTGCTCTGAATATAATATGTCAAAAAAATATACAATGCCTTATTCTACTCTGTTTTGGAGGATATACACCAACTCAGTATGCTCTCTTATGTAAAATACCGAAATTCTAATTTTACGTGAATCGAAAAAAATTGAAATATTATCTAGGCACCCGAATGTTAAAAGCAAAATTGCTGTGAATATAATCTGTAAGGAAAAATATACGATGCCATTTTCTACTCTGTTTTGGAGTATATACACCAACTTAATATGCTCTCTCATGTAAAATACCGAATTTCTAATTTTACGTGAATAAAAAAATCTAAATATTATGTAGGCGCCCCAAGGTTAAAAGAAAATGGCTCTGAATATAGTCTGTTATAAAAAATATACAATGCCTGATTCTACTCTGTTTTGGAGTATATACACCAACTCAGTATTCTCTCTCATAAAAAATACAATAATTCAAATTTTACCCGAATCGAAAAAATCTATATATGATCTAGGCCCCCCCAATGTTAAAAAACAAAATGGCTCTGAATATAATCTATCAAAAAAAATATACAATGCCCTATTCTACTCTGTTTTGAAGTATATACACCAACTCCATATGCTCTCTCATGTAAAATACAGAAATTCTATAAGCGAATCAAACAAAATCTAAATATTATCTACACACGCCAACGTTAAAAGCAAAAGTGCTGTGAATATATTCGGTCAGAAGAAATATACAGTGCCCGTTTCTACTCTGTTTTGTAGTATATACACCAACTCAATATGCTCTCTCATGTAAAATAGAGAAATTCTAATTTTACCCGAATCAAAAAATGTAAATATAATCTAGACACCCTAATGTTAACAACAAAATTGCTCTGAATATAATATTTCAAGAAAAATATACAATGCTTTATTCCACTCTCCTTTGGAGTATATACACCAACTCCATATGCTCTTTCATAAAAAATACAGAAATTCTATATTTAAGCGAATAAAAATAATCTAAATAATATCTAGGTGCCCCAAAGTTAAAAGAAAATGGCTCTGAATATAGTCTGTTAGAGAAAATATACAATCCCCTATTCTACTCTCTTTTGGAGTATATACACCAACTCAGTATGCTCCCTCATGTAAAATACCGAAATTCAAATTTTACGTGAATCAAAAAAATTCTAAATATTATCCAGGCACCAATATGTTAAAAGGAAAATTGCTCTGAATATAATGTGTCAGAGAAAATATACAATGCCCTTTTCTACTCTGTTTTGAATTATATACACCAACTCCATCTGTTCTCTCATGTAAAACACCGAAATTCTAATTTTACGCGAATCGAAAAAAATCTAAATAATATCTAGGCGCCTCAAAGTTAAAAGAAAATGACTCTGTATAAAGTCTGTTAAAGAAAATATACAATGCCCTATTCTACTCTGTTTTGGAGTATATACACCAAATCAGTATGCTCTCTCAAGTAAAATACAGAAATTCTAATTTTACCCGAACAAAAAAATTCTAAATATTATCTAGGCACCACTATGTTAAAAACAAAATTGCTCTGAACATAATCTGTCAGAAAAAATATACAATGCCCTTTTATACTCTGTTTTGTAGTATATACACCAACTCAATATGCTATCTCATGTAAAATAAAGAAATTCTAATTTTACGTGAATCGGAAAAAACCTAATATTATCTAGGCACCCCAATGTTAGAAACAAAATTGCTCTGAATATATCTGTCAGAGAAAATAAACAATGCCCTATTCTACTCTGTTTTGGAGTATATACACCAACTCAATATGCCCTCTAATGTAAAATACAGAAATTCTAGTTTTACCAAAATCGAAAAAAATCTAAATAATATCTAGGCGCCCCCAAGTCAAAAGAAAATGGCCCTGAATATAGTCAGTCAGAGAAAATATACAATGCCTTATTCTACTCTGTTTTGGAGTGTATACACCAACTCAGTAAGCTCTCTCATTTAAAATAAATAAATTCTAATTTTACCAGAATCTAAAAAATCTAAATATTATCTGGGCACCCCAATGTTGAAATCAAAATTGCTCTGAATAACATCTGTCAGAAAAAATATACAATGCCTTTTTCTACTCTCTTTTGTAGTATATACACCGACTCTACCTGCACTCTCATGTAAAATACTGAAATTATAATTTAAGGCGAATCGAAAAAAATCTAAATAATATCTAGGCGCCGCAAAGTTAAAAGAAAGTGGCTCTGAATATAGTCTGTTAGAAAAAATATACAATGCCCTATTCTACTCTGTTTTGAAGTATATACACCAACTTCATATGCTCTCTCATGTAAAATACAGAAATTCTATATTTAAGCGAATCGAAAAAATCTAAAAATTATCTAGGCAACCCAATGTTAAAAAAAAATTCTCTGAATATAATCTGTCAGAAAAAATATACAATGCCCTATTCTCCTCTGTTTTTGAATATATACAAGAACTCAGTATACTCTCTCATGTAAAATACCGAAAATCTAAATTTACGTGAATCGAAAAAAACATAACTATTATCTAGGCACCCCAATGTTAAAAGCAAAATTGTTCTGAATACAATCTTTCATAAAAACTATAAAATTCCCTTTTCTACTCTGTATTGGAGTATATAAACCAACTCAGTATGCTCTCTCATGTAAAATACCGAACTTCTAATTTTACGCGAATCGAAAATAATCTAAATAATATCTAGGCGCCCCAAAGTTAAAAGAAACTGGATCTGAATATAGTCTGTTAGACAAAATATAAAATGCCTTATTCTACTCTGTTTTGGAGTATATACACCAACTCAGTATGCTCTCTCATGTAAAATACAGAAATTAAAATTTTACCCGAATCGAAAAAATCTAAATATTATCTAGGCACCCCAATGTTAAAAACAAAATTGCTCTGAATATAGTCTGTCATAAAAAATATACAATGCCCAATTCTTCTCTGTTTTGGACTATACACCAACTCAATATGCTCTTTCATATAAAATACCGAAATTCTAATTTTACACGAATTGAAAAGAATCTAAATAATAACTAGGCGCCCCAACATTAAAAGAAAATGGCTCTGAATATAGTCTATTAGAAAAAATATACAATGCCGTATTCTACTATGTTTTGGAGTACATACACCAACTCAGTATGCTCTCTCATGTAAAATACAGAAATTCTAATTTTACCCGAATCAAAATAATCTAAATATTATCTAGGCACCCCAATGTTAAAAACAAAATTGCTCTGAATATTATCTGTCATAAAAAATATACAATGCCCGATTCTTCTCTGTTTTGGACTATACACCAACTCCACATGCTCTCTCATGTAAAATACAGAAATTCTATATTTAAGAGACTCGAGAAGAATCTAAATATTATCTAGGCACCCCTATGTTAAAAACAAAATTGCTCTGAATATATTCTGTCAGAAAAAATATGCAATGCCCTTTTCTACTCTGTTTTGTAGTATACAAACCAAGTCAATATACTCTCTCATGTATAATAAGAAAATTCTAATTTTACATGAATCGAAAAAAATCTAAATATTATCTAGGCACCCCAATGTTAAAAGCAAAATTGCTCTGAATAAAATCTGTCAACAAAAATATACAATGCCTTTTTCTACTCTCTTTTGGTGTATATACACCAACTCAATATGCTCTTTCATGTAAAATACAAAAATTCTTATTTTTCACGAATCGAAAAAATTCTAAATAATATCTAGGCGCCACAAAGTTAATAGGAAATGGCTCTTAATATAGACTGTTAGAGAAAATATACAATGCTTTATATTACTCTGTTTTGGGGTATATACACCAACTCACTATGCTCTCTCATGTAAAAAACAGAAATCCTAATTTTACCCGAATCCAAAAAAAACCTAAATATTGTATAGGCACCCCAATAATAAAAACAAAATTGCTTTGTTTATAATCTGTCACAAAAAATATACAAAGCCCTATTCTACTTTGTTTTGGAGTATATACACCAACTAAGTATGCTCTCTCATGTAAAATACAGAAATTCATATTTTACCCGAATGGAAAAAATCTAAATATTATATAGGCGCCCCAAAGTTAAATAAAATGGCTCTGAAGATAGTCTGTTAGAAAAAATATACAATGCCCTATTCTACTCTGTTTTGGAGTATATACACCAATTCTATATGCTCTCTCATATAAAATAAATAAATTGTATATTTAAGTGAATCTAAAAAAATCTAAATATTTTCTAGGCACCCCAATGTTAAAAGCAAAATGGCTCTGAATATAATCTGTCAGAAAAAATATACGATGCCTTATTCTACACTGTTTTGTAGTATATACAAAAACCCAGTATGCTGTCTCATGCAAAATACCAAAATTCTAATTTAATGGGAATCGAATAAAATCTAAATATTATCAAGGCACCCCAATGTTAAAAGCAAAACTGCTCAGAATATAATCTGTCACAAACAATATACAATGCCCTTTTCTACTCTTTTTTGGAGTATATACACCAACTCAATATGCTTTCTCATGTAAAATACTGAAATTGTAATTTTACGCGAATTCAAATAAAATCTAAATAATATCTAGGCGCCCCATAGTTAAAAGAAAATGGCTCTGAATATAGTCTGTTCGAAAAAATATACAATGCCTTATTCTACTCTGTTTTGGACTATAAACACCAACACAGTATGCTCTCTCATGTAAAATAACGAAATTCAAATTTTACGTGAATCGAAAAAATCTAAATAATATCAAGGCGCCCCAAAGGTAAAGGAAAATGGCTCTTAATATAGTCGGTTAGTAAACATATACAATACCTTATTCTACTCTGTTTTGGAGTATATACACCAAATCAATAGGCTCTCTCATGTAAAGTGCAGTAATTCTGATTTTAAGAAAATCGAAATAAATCTAAATAATATCTAGGCGCCCCAAAGTTAAAAGAAAATAGCTCTGAATATAGTCTGTTCGAAAAAACATACAATGCCTTATTCTACTTCGTTTTGGAGTATATACACCAACTCAATATGCTCACTCATGTAAAATACCAAAATTCTAATTTTACCCATATCGACAAAATCTAAATATTATCTAGGCACCCCAATGTTAAAAACTAAATTTCTCTGAATATAATCTGTCAGAAAAAAATATACAATGCCCTATTCTACTCTGTTTTGGAGTATATCCACCAACTCCATTTACTCTATCATGTAAAATACTAAAATTTTAATTTTACATGAATCGAATAAAATCTAAATAATATCTAGGCGCCCCAAAGTTAAAAGGAAATGGCTCTGAATATATTCTGTTAGAAAAAATATACAATAGCTTATTCTACTCTGCTTTGGAGTATATACACCAACTCAGTATGCTCTCTCGTGTAAAATACTGAAATTCTAATTTTACGTGAACCGAAATAAATCTAAATAATATCTAGGCACCCCGAAGTTAAAAGAAAATGGCTCTGAATATATTTTGTTAGAGAAAATATACAATGCCTTATTCTACTTCGTTTTGGAGTATCTACACCACCTCAGTATGCTCTCTCATTTAAAATACCAAAATTCTAATTTTACCCAAATCGACAAAATCTAAATATTATCTAGGTACTTTAATGTTAAAAACAAAATTGCTCTGAATATAATCTGTCAGAAAAAATATACAATGCCCTATTCTACTCTGGTTTCGAGTATAGACACCAACTCCATATGTTCTCTCACGTAAAATACAGAAATTATATATTTAAGCGAATCACAAGAACTCTACATATAAAGTAGGCACCCAAATGTTAAAAACAAACTTGCTCTGAATATAGTCTGTCAGAAAATATATTCAATGCCCTTTTCTACTTTGTTTTGGAGTATATACACCAACTCCATATGCTCTCTCATGTAAAATACATAAATTCTATATTAAAGCGAATCGAAAAATATCTAAATATAATCTAGGCACCCCAATGTTAAAAGCAAAATTGCTCTGAATATAATCTCTCAGAAAAAATATACAATGCCTTGTTGTACTCTGTTTTGAAGTATATACACCAACTCAGTATGCTCTCTCATATAAAATACCAAAATTCTAATTTTACCCGTATCGACAAAATCTAAATATTATCTATGCACCCCAGTGTTAAAAACAAAATTGCTCTGAATATAATCTGTCAGAAAAAATATACAATGCCCTATTCTACTCTGTTTTGGAGTATATACACCAACTCCATATGCTCTATCATGTAAAATACCGAAATTCTAATTTTACGCAAATCGAAAAAAATCTAAACAATATCTATGCACCCCAAATTTAAGAGAAAATGGCTCTGAATATAGTCTGTTAGAAAAAATATACAATGCCTTATTCTACTCTGTTTTGGAGTACATACACCAACTCAGTATTCTGTTTCATGTAAAATACCGAAATTTTAATTTTACCCGAATCGACAAAATCTAAATATTATCTAGGCACCCAAATGTTAAAAACAAAATTGCTCTGAATATAATCTCTCAGAAAAAATATACAATGCCCTATTCTACTCTGTTTTGAAGTATATACACCAACTCCATATGCTCTCTCATGTAAAATACAGAAATCCTATATTTAAGTGAATCGAAAAAAATCTAAATATTATCTAGGCACCCTAATGTTAAAAACAAAATTGCTCTGAATATAATCTATCAGAAAAAATATACAATGCCTTATTTTCCTCTGTTTTGAAGTATATACACCAACTCAATAGGCTCTCTCATGTAAAAAACAGAAATTTTATATTTAAGCGAATCGAAAACAATCTAAATATTTTCTAGGCACCCGAATGTTAAAAACAAAATTGCTCTGAATATAATCTGTCAGAGAAAATATACAATGCCTTATTCTCCTCTGCTTTGGAGTACATACACCAACTCAGTATGCTCTCTCATGTAAAATACAAAAATTATATATTTAAGTGCATCGAAACAAATCTAAATATTATCCAGGCACCCCAATGTTAAAAACAAAATTGCTCTGAATATAATCTGTCAGAAGAAATATACAATGCCCTTTTCTACTCTGTTTTGGATTATACACCAACTCAATAGGCTCTCTCAAGTAAAATGCAGAAATTCTAATTTTACGTGAATCGAAAAAAACCTAAATAATATCTAGGCCCCTCATAGGTAAAAGAAAATGGCTCGGAAGAAAGTATGTTAGAAAAAATATACAATGTTTTATTCTACTCTGTTTTGGAGTATATACACCAACTCAGTATGCTCTCTCATGTAAAATACTGAAATTCTAATTTTACGCAAACCGAAAAAATCTAAATAATATCTAGGCTCGCCAAAGTTAAGGGACAATGGCTCTGAATATAGTCTGTCAGAAAAAATATGCAAAGCCTTATTCTACTCTGCTTTGGAGTTTATACATTAACTCAGTATGCTATCTCATCTAAAATACCAAAATTCTAATTTTACACAAATCGACAAAATCTAAGTATTATCTAGGCACCCCAATGTTAAAAACAAAATTGCTCTGAATATAATCTGTCAGAAAAAATATACAATGCCCTATTTTACTCTGTTTTGGAGTATATACGCCAACTCCATATGCTCTCTCATGTAAAATACAGAAATTCTATATTTAAGCGAATTGAAAATAATCTAAATATTATCTAGGCACCCCAATGTTAAACACAAAATTGCTCTTAATACAATCTGTCAGAAAAAAATATACAATACATTATTCTACTCTCTTTTGGAGTATACACAGCAACTCCATACGCTCTCTCATGTAAAATACAGAAATTCTATATTTAAGCGAATAGAAATACATCTAAATATTATCTAGGCACCCCAATGTTTAAAGCAAAATTGGTCTGAATAAAATCTGTCAGAGAAAATACACAATGCCATTTTCTACTCTGTTTTGTTTATATACACCAACTCAATATGCTCTTCAGTGTAAAATACAGTAACTCTAATTTTACCCGAATCGAATAAATCTAAGTATTATTTGGGCAACACAATGTTAAAAACAAAATTGCTCTGAATATAATGAGTCAGAAGAAATATACAATGTACTATTCTACTCTGTTTTGGAGTATATACACCAACTCCATATGCTCTATCATGTAAAATACAGAAATTCATTATTTAAGCGAATGGAAAACAATTTAAATATTATCTTGGCACGCCAATGTTAAAAACAAAATTTCTCTGAATATAATCTGTCATAAACAATATACAATGCCCTATTCTACTCTGTTTTAGAGTATATACACCTACTCAATATGCTCTATCATGTAAATACCGAAATTCTAATATTACGCGAATAGAAAAAAATCTAAATAATATCTAGGCGCCCCAAAGTTAAAAGAAAATGGCTCTGAATATCGTCTGTTATAAAAAATACACAATGCCTTATTCTACTCTCTTTTGGAGTATATACACCTACTCAGAATGCTCTCTCATGTATAATAACGACATTCTAATTTTACCTGAATCGAAAAAATCTAAATATTATCTAGGCACCCCAATGTTAAAGCAAAATTGCTCTGCATAAAATCTGTCAGAAAAAATATACAATTCCCTTTTCTACTTCGTTTTGGGGTATATACACCAACTCCAGATGCTCTCTCAAGTAAAATATCGAAATTCAAATTTTCCGCAAATCGAAAAAAATTTAAATGATATCTAGGCGCCCCGAAATTAAGAGTTAATGGCTCGGAATATAGTCTGTTAAAAAAATATACAATGCCTTATTCTACTCTGTTTTGGAGTAGATAAACCAACTCAGTATGCTCTCTCATGTTAAATACAGAAATTCTATATTTAAGCGAATCTAAAATAATTTAAATATTATCTAGGCACCCGAATGTTAAAAGAAAAATTCCTCTGAATATAATCTGTCAGAAAAAATATACAATGCCCTATTCTACTTTGTTTTTAGAATATACACCAACTCAATATGTTCTCTCATGTAAAATATAGAAATTCTAATTTTACCCGAATTGAAAAAATCAAAATATTATGTAGGCAGCCCAATGATAAAAACAAAATTGCTCTGAATATCATCTGTCATAAAAAATATGCAATGCCCTATTCTACTCTGTTTTGGAGTATATACACCAACTCAATATGCTCTCTCATGTAAAATACAAAAATTCCATATTTAACCAAATCGAAAAAAGTCTATATATTATCTAGGCACCCGAATGTAAAAATCAAAATCCTTTAAATATAATTTGTCAGAAAAAATAAACAATGCCCTATTCTACTCTGTTTTGGAGTATGTACACCAACTCAGTATGCTCTCTCATGTAAAATATAGAAATTCTAATTTTACCCGAATCGAAAAAATCTGAATATTATTTAGTCAACCCAATGTTAAAAACAAAATTGCTCTTAATATAATCTGTCAGAAAAAATATAGAATGCCCGATTCTACTCTGTTTTGGAGTACATACACCGACTCCATATGCTCTCTCATCTAAAATACAGAAATTCAATATTTAAGCGAATCAAAAATATCTAAATATTATCTAGGCACCCCAATGTTAAAAACAAAATTGCTCTGAATATAATCTGTCAGAAAAAATATACAATGCCTTATTCTACTCTGTTTTGTAGTATATACACCAACTCAATATGCTCTCTCATGTAAAATACAGAAATTTTATATTTAAGCGAATTGAAAAAAATCTAAATATTATCTAGGCACCCCAATGTTAAAAACAAAATTGCTATGAATAGAATTTGTCAGAAAAAATATACAAT
Source organism: Callithrix jacchus (assembly GCF_049354715.1). Lineage (NCBI taxonomy): Eukaryota > Metazoa > Chordata > Mammalia > Primates > Cebidae > Callithrix > Callithrix jacchus. Next base: position 167,097,236 of record NC_133506.1, on the reverse strand, counting down.
ACACTAATCTACTCTGTTTTGGAGCATACAAACCAACTCCATACGCTCTCTCATGTAAAATATAGAAATTCCATATTTAAGCGAATTGAAAAATATCTAAATATTATCTAGGCACCCCAATGTTAAATGCAAAATTTCTCTAAATATAATCTGTCAGAAAAAATATACAATGAACTATTCTACTCTGTTTTGGAGTATATATACCAACTCAGTATGCTCTCTCATGTTAAATACAGAAATTCTATATTTAAGCGAATCTAAAATAATTTAAATATTATCTAGGCACCCGAATGTTAAAAGAAAAATTCCTCTGAATATAATCTGTCAGAAAAAATATACAATGCCCTATTCTACTTTGTTTTTAGAATATACACCAACTCAATATGTTCTCTCATGTAAAATATAGAAATTCTAATTTTACCCGAATTGAAAAAATCAAAATATTATGTAGGCAGCCCAATGATAAAAACAAAATTGCTCTGAATATCATCTGTCATAAAAAATATGCAATGCCCTATTCTACTCTGTTTTGGAGTATATACACCAACTCCATATGCTCTCTCATGTAAAATACAAAAATTCCATATTTAACCAAATCGAAAAAAGTCTATATATTATCTAGGCACCCGAATGTAAAAATCAAAATCCTTTAAATATAATTTGTCAGAAAAAATAAACAATGCCCTATTCTACTCCGTTTTGGAGTATGTACACCAACTCAGTATGCTCTCTCATGTAAAATATAGAAATTCTAATTTTACCCGAATCGAAAAAATCTGAATATTATTTAGTCAATCCAATGTTAAAAACAAAATTGCTCTTAATATAATCTGTCAGAAAAAATATAGAATGCCCGATTCTACTCTGTTTTGGAGTACATACACCGACTCCATATGCTCTCTCATCTAAAATACAGAAATTCAATATTTAAGCGAATCAAAAAATATCTAAATATTATCTAGGCACCCCAATGTTAAAAACAAAATTGCTCTGAATATAATCTGTCAGAAAAAATATACAATGCCTTATTCTACTCTGTTTTGTAGTATATACACCAACTCAATATGCTCTCTCATGTAAAATACAGAAATTTTATATTTAAGCGAATTGAAAAAAATCTAAATATTATCTAGGCACCCCAATGTTAAAAACAAAATTGCTATGAATAGAATTTGTCAGAAAAAATATACAATACACTAATCTACTCTGTTTTGGAGCATACAAACCAACTCCATACGCTCTCTCATGTAAAATATAGAAATTCCATATTTAAGCGAATTGAAAAATATCTAAATATTATCTAGGCACCCCAATGTTAAATGCAAAATTTCTCTAAATATAATCTGTCAGAAAAAATATACAATGCCCTATTCTACTCTGTTTTGGAGTATATATACCAACTCAGAATGCTCTCTCATGTAAAATACAGAAATTCTGTATTTAAGAGAATCAAAAAGAATTTAAATATTATCTAAGCACCCGAATGTTAAAAGCAAAATTTCACTGAATATAATCTGTCAAAAAAATATACAATGCCCTTTTCTACCCTGTTTTTAGTATATACACCAATTCAATATGCTCTCTCACGTAAAATACAGAAATTCTAATGTTACCCAAATCGAAAAAATCAAAGTATTATGTAGGCACCCCAATGTTAAAAACAAAATTGCTCTGAATATAATCTGTCAGAAAATAAATAAAATGCCCTATTCTACTCTGTTTTGGGGAATATACACCAACTCTATATGCTCTCTTATGTAAAATACAGAAATTCATATTAAAGCGAATCGAAAACAATCTAAATATTATCTAGGCACCACAATGTTAAAAGAAAAATAGCTCTGAATATAATCTGTCAGAAAAAATATACAATTCCCTTTTCTACTCTGTTTTTAGTATATACACCAACTCAATATGCTCTCTCCTGTAAAATATAGAAATTCTAATTTTACACGAATCGAAAAAATGAAAATATTATGTAGGCATCTTAATGTTAAAAACAAAATTGCTCTGAATAAAATTTGTCAGAGAAAATAAACAATGCCCTATTCTACTCTGTTTTGGAGTATATACACGAACACAGTATGCTCTGTCATGTAAAATACAGAAATTCTAATTTTACGTGAATCGAAAAAAATCTAAATATTATCTAGGCACCCCAATGTTAAAAGCAAAATTGCTCTGAATATAATCTGTCAGAAAATATATACAACGCTCTTTTCTACTCTGTTTTGTAGTATATACACCAACTCAATATGCTCTCTCATGTAAAAAACCGAAATTCAAATTTTAAGCTAAACGAAAAAAATCTAAATATTATCAAGGCGCACCAAAGTTAAAAGAAAATGGCTCTGAATATAGTCCCTTAGAAAAATAAGAAAATATATACAATGCCCTATTCTACCCTGTTTTAAAGTACATACACCATCTCCAAATGCCGCCTCATGTAAAATACAGATATTCTATATTTAAGCGAATCGAAAAAAGTCTAAATGTTATCTAGGCACCCCAATGTTAGAAACAAAATAGCTCTGAATAGAATCTGTCAGATAAAATATACAATGACCTATTCTACTCTTTTTTGGAGTATATACACCAACTCAATATGCTCTCTCATGTAAAATACATAAATTCAAATTTTACCCCAGTCGAAAAAATCTATATATTGTCTACGCACCCGAATGATACAAAAAAAATTGCTCTGAATATAATATTGCAGAAAAAATATACCATGCCCTATTCTACTTAGTTTTGGAGTATATAAACCAACTCAGTATGCTCTCTCATGTAAAATACCGAAATTTTAATTTTACGCGAATCGAAAAAAATCTAAATAATATCTAGGCATCCCAAAGTTAAAAGAAAATGGCTCTGAATATAGTCTTTAGAAGAAATGTACAAAGCCTTATTCTACTCTGTTTTGGAGTATATACACCAACTCAGTACGCTCTCTCATGTAAAATACCGAAATTCTAATTTTATGTGAATCGAAAAAAATCTAAATAATATCCAGGCTCCCGAAAGTTAAAAGAAAATGGCTCTGAATATAGTCTGTTAGAAAAAATGTAAATTGCCTTATTCTACTCTGTTTTGGAGTATATACACCAACTCAGTATGCTCTCTCATGTAAAATACAGAAATTCTAATTGTACCCGAATCGAAAAAATCTAAATATTATCTATGCACCAAAATGTAAAAAACAAAATTCCTCTGAATATCGTCTGTCAGAAAAAATATACAATGCCCTATTCTACTCTGTTTTGGAGTATATACACCAACTCCATATGCTCTCTCATGTAAAATACAAAAATTCAATATTTAAGCAAATCGAAAAAAATCTAAATATTATCTTGGCAAACCAAAGTAAAAAGCAAAATTGCTCTGAATAAATTCTGTCAGAAAAAATATACAATGCCCTTTTCTACTCTGTTTTGGAGTATATACACCAACTCAATATGCTCTCTCAAGTAAAATACCAAAATTATTATTTTACGCAAATCGAAAAAAATATAAATAATATCTAGGCGCCCCCAAGTTATAAGAAAATAGCGCTGAATATAGTCTGTTAGAAAAAATATACAATGCCTTATTCTACTCTGTTTTGGAGTATATAGACCAAATCAGTATGCTCTCTCATGTAAAATACCGACATTCTCAATTTACGTGAAACGAAAAAAACCTAAATAATATCTAGTCACCACCATGTTAAAAACAAAATTGTTCTGAATATTTTCTGTCAGAAAATATATACAATGGCCTATTCTATTTAGTTTTGGAGTATATACATCAACTACATATGGTCTCTCATGTAAAATACAAAAAATCTATAGTTACGTGAATCAAAAAAAAATCTAAATATTATCTAGTCACCCAAATTTTAAAAGAAAAATTGCTCTGACTATCATCTGTAAGAAAAAATATACAATGCCCTTTGTTACTCTGTTTCAGAGTATATACACCAATTCAATATGCTCTCTCATGTAAAATATTTAATTTTAATTTTACACGAATCGAAAAAAATCTAAATAATATCGAGGCACCTCAAAGTTAAAAGAAAATGGCTCTGAATATAGTCTGTTAGAAAAAATATACAATGCCCTATTCTACTCTGTTTTGGAGTATATACACCAAGTCAGTATGCTCTCTCATGTAAAACACTTAAATTCTAATTTTATGAGAATCGAAAAAAATTAAAATATTATCAAGGCACCCCATGTTAAAAACAAAATTGCTCTTAATATTATCTGTGAGAAAAAATATACAATGCCCTATTCTACTCTGTTTTGGAGTATATACACCAACTCCATATGCTCTCTCATGTAAAATACAGAAATTCTATATTTAAGCGAATCTAAAAAATCTAAATATTATCTAGGCAACTCAATATTAAAAACAAAATTGCTCTGAATATAATCTGTAAGAGAAAATATACAATGCCCTATTCTACTCTGTTTTGAAGTATATACATTAACTCCATATGCTCTGTCATGTAAAATACAGTAATTCTATATTTAAGCGAATCAAAAAAAATCTAAATAATATCTAGGCACCCCAATGTTAAAAACAAAATTGCTCTGAATATATTGTGTCAGAAAAAATATACAATTCCCTATTCTACTCTGCTTTGGAGTATATACACCAACTCCATACCCTCTCTTATGTAAAATACAGAAATTCTATATTTAAGCGAATCGAAAATAATCTAAGTATTATCTATGCAACCCAATGTCAAAAGCAAAATAGCTCTGAATATAATCTGTCAGAAAAAAATATACAATGACCTTTTCAACTCTGTTTTGGAGTATATACACCAACTCAATATGCTCTCTCATGTAAAATACCGAAATTCAAATTTTAACCTAAACGAAAAAAATCTAAATATTATCAAGACGCACCAAAGTTAAAAGAAAATGGCTCTGAATATAGTCCCTTAGAAAAATAAGAAAATATATACAGTGCCCTATTCTACCCTGTTTTAATGTACATACACCATCTCCAAATGACCCCTCATGTAAAATACAGAAATTCTAATTTTACTCGAATCGAAAAAAATCTAAATAATATGTAGGCGCCCCAAAGTTAAAAGAAAATGGCTCTGTATACAGTCTGTTTGAAGAAATGTACAATGCCTTATTCTACTCTTTTTTGGAGTATATACACCAACCCAGTGTGCTCTCTCATGTAAAATACCGAAATTCTAATTGTACCCGAATCGAAAAAATCTAAGTATTATCTAGGCAACCCAATGTTAAAAACAAAATTGCTCTGAATATACTCTGTCAGAAAAAATATACAATGCCCTATTCTAGTCTCTCTTGGAGTATATACACCAACTCCATATGTTCTCTCATGTAAAATACAGAAATTCTACATTTAAGCGTATCGAAAAAATCTAAATATTATCTAGGCACGCCAATGTTAAAAACAAAATTGCTCTGAATATAGTCTGTCAGAAAAAATATACATTAACCTATTCTACTCTGTTTTGGAGTATATACAACAACTCCATATGCTCTCTCATGTAAAATACCGAAATTCTAATTTTACGCAAATCGAAGAAAATCTAAATAATATCTAGGCGTTCCAAAGTTAAAAGAATATGGCTCTGAATATACTCTGTTAGAAAAAAAGTACAATGCCTTATTCTACTCTGTTGTGGAGTATATGCAGCAACTCAGTATGCTCTATCATGTAAAATGCCGAAATTCTAATTTTCCATGAATTGAAAAAATCTAAATAATATCTAGTCACCCCAATGTTAAAAACAAAATTCCTCTGAATATAATCTGTCAGAGAAAATATTCAATGCTCTATTCTACTTAGTTTTGAAGGATATACACCAACTACATATGCTCTCTCATGTAAAATACAAAAATTGTATATTTAGGGGAATCAAAAAAAATCTAAATATTATCTAGGCACCCAAATGTTAAAAGCAAAATTGCTCTGAATATAATCTGTTAGAAAAAATATACAATGCCCTTTTCTACTTTGTTTTGGAGTATATACACCAACTCAATATGATCTCTCATGTAAAATACTTAATTTTAATTTTACCCGATTCGAATAAAATCTAAATAATATCTAGGCGCCCCAAAGTTAAAAGAAAATGGCTCTGAATATAGTCTGTTAGAAAAAACATACAATGCCCTATTCTACTCTCTTTTGGAGTATATACACCAACTAAGTGTGCTCTCTCATGTAAAATAACGAAATTCTAATTTTAGAAGAATCAAAAAAAAATCAAAATATTATCAAGGCACCCCGTGTTAAAAACAAAATTGCTCTGAATATAATCTGTCAGAAAAAATATACAATGCCCTATTCTACTCTGTTTTGGAGTATATACACCAACTCATATGCTCTCTCATGTAAAATACAGAAATTGTATATTTAAGCGAATCGAAAAAGATCTAAATATTATATAGGCACCCCAATGTTAAAAGCAAAATTGCTATTAATATAATCTGTTCGAGAAATATACAATGCCCTTTTATACTCTGTTTTGTAGTATATACACCAACTCAATATGCTCTCTCATATAAAATACCGAAATTCTAATTTTACGTGAATCGAAAAAAATCAAAATAATATCTAGGCACCCCAATGTTAAACGAAAATGGCTCTGAATATCGTCTGTTAGAAAAAATATACAATGCCATATTCTACTCTGCTTTGGAGTGTATACACCAACTCAGTATGCTCTCTCATGTAAAATACCGAAATTCTAATTTTACGTGAATCGAAAAAATCTAAATATTAACTAGGCACCCCAATGTAAAAAACAATATTGCTCTGAATATAATCTGTCAGAAAAAATAGACAATGCCCTATTCTACCCTGTTTTGGAGTACATACACCAACTCCGTATGCTCTCTCATGTAAAATACAGAAATCGTATATTTAAGAGAATCGAAAAAATTGAAATATTATCTTGGCACACCAATTATTAAAACAAAATTGCTCTGAATATAATCTGTCAGAAAAAATATACAATGACCTATTCTACTTACTTTTGGCGTATATACACCAACTAAATATGCTCTCTCATGTAAAATACAGTAATTCTATATTTAAGCGAATCAAAACAAATCTAAGTATTATCTAGGCACCCAACTGTTGCAAGCAAAATTGCTCTGAAAATAATCTGTCAAGAAAATATACAATGCCGTTTTCGACTCTGTTTTGTAGAATATACACCAAGTCCATATGCTGTCTCATGTAAAATACCAAAATTGTAATTTTACGCAAATAGAAAAAAATCTAAATAATATCTAGGCGCCCCAAAGTTAAAGGAAAATGGCTCTGAATATAGTCTGTTAGAAAAAATATACAATGCCATATTCTACCCTGTTTTGGAGTATATAAACAAACTGCATATGCTCTCTCATCTAAAATAAAGAAATTCTAATTTTACGTGAATCGAAAAAAATCTAAATATTATCTAGGCACCCCTATATTAAAACCAAAATTGCTCTCAATATAATTTGTCAGAAAAAATACACAATGCCCTTTTCTAGTCTGTTTTGTAGTATATACAGCAACTCAATATGCTCTCTCATGTAAAACACGGAAATTCTAATTTTATGCCAATCAAAAAAAATCTACATAATATCTGGGCGCCCAAAGGTTAAAAGAAAATAGCTCTGAATATACTCTTTCAGAAAAAATATACAATGCCCAATTCTACTCTGTTTTGGAGTATATACACCAACTCCATATGCTCTCTGATGTAAAATACAGAAATACTACATTTAAGCGAATCGAAAAAAATCTAAATATTATCTAGGCACCCCAATGTTAAAAGCAAAGTGGCCCTGAATATACTCTGTCAAGCAAAATATACAATGCCTTATTCTACTCTGTTTTGGAGTATATACACCAACTCACTATGCTCTCTCATGTAAAATACCGAAATCCTAATTTTACGCGAATCAAAAAAAATCTAAATAATATCTAGGCTCCCCACAGTTCAAAGAAAATGGCTTTGAATATAGTCTGTTAGAAAAAATATACAATGCCTTATTCTACTTCGTTTTGGAGTATATACACCAACTCCATATGCTCTCTCATTTAAAATACAGAAATTCTAATTTTACCCGAATCGAAAAAATCTAAATTTTATCTAGGCACCCCAATGTTAAAAACAAAATTTCTTTGAATATAATCTATCAGAAAAAATATACAATGCCCTATTCTACTATTTTTTGGAATGTATACACCAAATCCATATGCTCTCTCATATAAAATACAGAAATTGTATATTTAAGCGAATCAAAAAAAATCTAAATAATATCTAGGTTCCCCAAAGTTAAAAGAAAATGGCTCTGAATATAGTCTGTTAGAAAAAAGATACAATGCCCTATTCTCGGTTTTGTAGTATATACACCAACTCAACTCAATATGCTCTCTCATGTAAAATACAGAAATTCTAATTTTACCCGAATCGAAAAAATCTAAATATTATCTAGGCTTCCCAATGTTAAAAACAAGATTGCTCTTAATATATTCTGTCAGAGAAAATATACAATGCCCTATTTTCTGTTTTGTATTATATACACCAACTCAACTAAACATGCTCTCTCATGTAAAATACAGAAATTCTAATTTTACCTGAATCGAAAAAAATCTAAATATTATCTAGGCTTCCCAATGTTAAAAACAAGATTTCTCTTAATATATTCTGTCAGAAAAAATATACAATGCCGTATTCTACTCTGTTTTGGAGTATATACACCAACTCAATATGCTCTCTCATATAAAATACCGAAATTCTAAGTTTACGCGAATCGAAGAAAATCTAAATAATATCTAGGCGCTTCAAATGTAAAAGAAAATGGCTATAAATATAGTCTGTTACAAAAAATATACAATTCCTTATTCTGTTTTGTTTTGGAGTATATACACTAACTCAGTATTCTCTCTCATGTAAAATACAGAAATTCAAATTTTACCCGAATCGAAAAAATCTAAATATTATCTAGGCACCCCAATGTATAAAACAAAATTGCTCTGAGGATAATCTGTCAGAAAAAAATATACAACGCCTTATTCTACTCATGTTTGGAGTATAAACACCAACTCCATATGCTCTCTTTTGTAAAATACAGAAATTATATATTTAAGTGAATCAAAAAAAACCTAAATATTATCTAGGCACTACAATGTTAAAAATAGAATTGCTCTGTATATAATCTGTCAGAAAAAATATACAATGCCATATTCTACTCTGTTTTGGAGTATATACACCAACTCCATATGCTGTCTTATGTAAAATACAGAAATTTTATATTTAAGCATATTGAAAAAAATCTAAATATCATCTAGGCACCCCAATGTTAAAAGAAAAATTGCTCTGAATATAGTCTGTCATAAAAAATATACAATGCCCTTTTTTACTCTGTTTTGGAGTATATACACCAACTCAATATGCCCTGTCATGTAAAATAACGTAATTCTAATTTTACCTGAATCGAAGAAAATCTAAATAATATCTAGGCGCCCCAAAAATAAAAGAAAATGGCGCTGAATATAGTCTGTTAAAAAATTATACAATGCCTTATTCTACTCTGTTTTGGAGTATATACACCAACTCACTATGGTCTCTCATGTAAAATACCGTAATTCTAATTTTACGTGAATTGAAAAAAATCTAAATATTATCTAGGCACCCCAATGTTAAAAACAAAATCGTTCTGAATATAATATGTCAGAAAAAATATACAATGCCCTATTCTACTCTCTTTTGGGGTATATACACCAACTAAATACCCTCTCTCATGTAAAATACAGAAATTCTATATTTAAGCATATTGAAAAAAATCTAAATATCATCTAGGCACCCCAATGTTAAAAAGAAAATTGCTCTGAATCTAATCTGTCATAATAAATATACAATGCCCTATTCTACTCTTTTTTGAAGTATATACACCAACTTTATATGCTCTCTCATGTAAAATACAGAATTTCTATATTTAGGTGAATCGATAAAAAACCTAAATATTATCTTGGCATTCCAATGTTAAAAGCAAAATTGCTCTGAATATAATCTGTCAGAATAAATATACAATGCCCTATTCTACTCTCTTCTGGAGTATATACACCAACTCAATATGCTCTCTCATGTTAAATATCAAAATTTTAACTTTACGCAAATCGAAAAATATCTAAATAATATCGAGGTGCCCCAAAGTTAAAAGAAAATGGCTCTGACTATAGTCTGTAAGAAAAAATAAACAATGCCTTATTCTACTCTGTTTTGGAGTATGTACACAAACTCAGTATGCTCTCTCATGTAAAATACAGAAATTATAATGTTACCCGAATTGATAAAATCTAAATACTATCTAGGCACCCCAATGTTAAAAACAAAATTGCTCTGAACATACTTTGTCAGAAAAAAAATACAATGCCCTATTCTACTCTGTTTTGGAGTATATAAACCAACTCCATATGCTCTCTCATGTAAAATACAAAAAATCTACATTTAAGCGAATCGAAAAAATCTAAATATTATCTAGTCAGTACAATGTTAAAAACAAAATTGCTCAGAATATAATCTGTCAGAAAAAATATAGAATTTTCTATTGTACTCTGTTTTGCAGTATAAACACAATCTCCATATGCTCTCTCATGTAAAATACAAAACTCTAAATTTAAGCGAATCGAAAAAAAGGTAAATATAATCTAGGCACCCCAATATTAAAAGCAAAACTACTCTAAATATAAGCTGCCCGAAAAAATATAGAGTACCGTTTTCTACTCTGTTTTCGAGTATATACACCAACTCAATATGCTCTCTCATGTAAAATATCGAAATTCTAATTTTATACGAATCGAAAGAAATCTAAATAATATCTATGCACCCCAAAGTTAAAAGAAAATGGCTCTGAATATAGTCTGTTAGAAAAAATATACAATGCCTTATTCTACTCTCTTATGGAGTATATACATCAACTCACTATGCATGCTCATGTAAAATTCAGAAATTTTAATTTTACCAAAATCAAAAAAATCTAAATATTATGTAGGCATCCCAATGTTAAAAACAAAATTGATCTGAATATAATCTGTCAGAAGAAATATACAATGCCCTAGTCTAATCTTTTTTGGAGTATATACAAATACTCCATGTGCTCTCTCATGGAGAATACAGAAATTCTATATTTAAGCAAAGTGAAAAAAATTTAATATCATCTAGGCACCCAAATGTTAAAAGCCATATTGCTCTGAATATAATCTGTCATAAAAAATACACAATGCCCTTTTCAACTCTCTTTTGGAATATATACACAAGCTCAATATGCTCTCTCATGTAAAATACCGAATTTCTAATTTTATGTGAAACCAAAAAAGTCTAAATAATATCTAGGCTCTCCAAAGTTAAAAGAAAACTTCTCTGAATATAGTCTGTTAAAAAAGATATACAATGCCTTATTCTACTCTGTTTTGGAGTATATACACCAACTCAGTATGCTCTCTCATGTAAAATACAGAAATTCTAATTTTATCCGAATCGAAAAAATCTAAATATTATCTAGGCACTCCAATGTTAAAAACAAAATTGCTCTGAGTATAATCTGTCAGAATAAATATACAATGCCCTATTCTACTTTTTTCTGGAGTATATACACCAACTCCATATTCTCTCTCTTGTAAAACACAGAAATTCTATATTTAAGCAAATTGAAAAAAATCTAAATATTATCTAAGCACCCATATGTCAAAACCAAAATTGCTCTGAATATAATCTGTCAGAAAAAATACACACTGCTTTTTTCTACTCTGTTTTTTAGTATATACAGCAACTCAATATGCTCTCTCATGTAAAATACCGAAATTCTAATTTTACGCCAATCAAAAAAAAAATATAAATAGTATCTAGGCGCCCCAAAGGTAAAAGAAAATAGCTCTGAATATAGTGTGTCAGAAAAAATATACAATGCCCTATTCTACTCTGTTTTGGAGTATATACACCAACTCCATATGCTCTCTCATGTAAAATAGAAAAATACTATATTTAAGAGAATAGAAAAAAATCTAAATATTATCTAGGCACCCCAATGTTAAAAGCAAAGTGGCCCGGAATATAGTCTGTTAGAAAAAATATACAATGCCTTATTCTACTCTGTTTTGGAGTATATACACCAACCCACTATGCTCTCTCATGTGAAATACCGTAATTCTAATTTTACGTGAATTGAAAAAAATCTAAATATTATCTAGGCACGCCAATGATATAAACAATATTGCTCTAAATACAATCTGTCAGAAAAGATATACAATGCCCTATTCTACCCTGTTTTGCATTATATACACCAACTCCATATGCTGTATCATGTAAAACACAGAAATTCTATATTTAAGCATATTGAAAAAAATCTACGTATCATCTAGGCACACCAATGTTAAAAACAAAATTGCTCTGAATATAATCTGTCAGAAAAAATATACAATGCCCTATTCTACTATGTTTTGGAGTATATACACCAACTCAATATGCTCTCTCTTGTAAAATAGCGAAATTTAAATTTTACGCAAATTGAAAAAAATCTAAATAATATCGAGGTGCCCCAAAGTTAAAAGAAAATGGCTCTGACTATAGTCTGTTAGAAAAAATAAACAATGCCTTATTCTACTCTATTTTGGAGTACGTACACCAACTCAGTATGCTCTCTCATGTAAAATACAGAAATTCTAATTTTACGTAAATTGAAAAAAATCTAAATATTATATAGGCACCGCAATGTTAAAAGTAAAATTTCTCTGAATATAATCTGTCAGAAAAAATATACAATGCCCTTTTCTACTCTGTTTTGGAGTATATACACCAACTCAATATGCTCTCTCATGTAAAATACAGAAATTCTAATTTTCTGTGAATTGAAAAAAATCTAAATAATATCTATCCGTACCAAAGTTAAAAGAACAGGGCGCTGAATATAGTCTGTTAGAGAAAATATACAATGCCTTATTCTACTTTGTTTTGGAGTATATACACCAATTCAGCATGCTGTCTCATGTAAAATACAAAAATTCTAATTTTACGTGAATCGAAAAAAATCTAAAATTATCTAGGCACCCCAATGTTAAAAACAAAATTGCTCTGAATATAATCTGTCAGAAATAATATACAATGCCCTTTTCTACTCTCTTTTGTAGTATATATACCAACTCAATATGCTCTCTCATGTAAAATACCGAAATTCTAATTTTACGCGAGTCGAAAAAAATCTAAATAATATCTTGGCGCCCCAAAGTTAAAAGAAAATGGCTCTGAATATAGTCTGTTAGAAAAAATATACGATGCCTTATTTTACTCTGTTTTGGAGTATATAAGCCAACTCAGTGTGCTCTCTCACGTAAAATACCGAAATTCTAAATTTACGTTAAACGAAAAAAATCTAAACATTATCTAGGCACCCCAATGTTAGAAGCAAAATTGCTCCGAATATAATCTGTCAGAAAAAATATACAATGTCCTATTGTACTCTGTTTTGGAGTATATACACCAACTCCATATTCTCTCTCATGTAAAACAGAGAAATTCTATATTTAAGGGAATTGAAAAGAATCTAAATATTATCTGGGCACCCGAATGTTGAAAGCAAAATTGCTCTGAAATAATTCTGTCAAATAAATATACAATTCTCTATTCTACCCTGTTTTGTAGTATATACACCAACTCGATATGCCCTCTCATGTAAAATACTGAAATTCTAAATTTACGTGAATCGAAAAAAATCTAAATATAATCTAGGCACCCAAATGTAAAAAGCAAAATTACTCTGAATATAGTCTGTCACAAAAAATATAAAATGCCCTTTTCTACTCTGTTTTTGAGTACATACACCAACTCAGTATGCTCTCTCATGTAAAACACCGAAATTCTAATTTTACGTGAATCGAAAAATAACTAAATATTGTCTGAAAACCCCAATAATAAAAGCAAAATTGCTCTTAATATAATCGGTCAGAAAAAATATATAATGAACTATTCTACACTGTTTTGGAGTATATACACCAAATCAATATGCTCTCTAATGTAAAATACCGAAATTCTAAATTTACATTAATCGAAAAAAATCTAAATAATATCTAGGAATCCCAAAGTTAAAAGAAAATGGCTCTGAATATAGTCTGTTAAAAAATCTATACAATACCTTATGCTACTCTGATTTGGAGTATATACACCAACTCAGTATGCTGTCTCAGGTAAAATATCGAAATTCTAATTTTACGTGAATCGAAAAGAATCTAAATATTATCTTGACACCCCAATGTTAAGAACAAAATTGCTCTGAATATACTCTGTCAGAAAAAATATACAATGCCCTATTCTACTCTGTTTTGGAGTATATAAACCAACTCCATATGCTCTCTCATGTAAAATACAGAAAATCTATATTTAAGCGAATCGAAAAAATCTAAATATTATCTAGGCATTCCAATGTTTAAAACAAAATTGCTCAGAATATAATCTGTCAGAAAAAATATACAATTCCCTATTGTACTCTGTTTTGGAGTATATACACCAACTCAGTATGCTCTCTCATGAAAATTACAGAAATTCTAATTTACCCGAATCGAAAAAATTTAAATATTATCTAGTCACCCGAATTTTAAAAACAATATTGCTCTGAATATGATCTGTCGAAAAAAATATACAATGCCCTATTTTATTCTGTTTTGGAGAATATACACCAACTCAGTATGCTCTCTATATAAAATACCGAAATTCTAATTTTACGTGAATCGAGAAATAACTGAATATTACCTGGGCACCCCAATGTTAAAAGTAAAATTGGTGTGAATATAATCTGTCAGAAAATATATACAATGCCCTATTCTACACTATTTTGGAGTATATACAACAACTCAGTATGCTCTCTCATGTAAAATAGCAAAATTCTAATTTTACGCGAATCGAAAAGAATCTAAATATTATCTAGGCACCTTAATGTTAAAAACAAAATTGCTCTGAATATAATCTGTCAGAAAAAAAAAGACTATGCGTTATTCTACTCTGTTTTGGAGTATTTACACCAACTCAGTATGCTCTCTCATGTAAAATACAGAAATTCTAATTTTACGCGAATCGAAGAAAATCTAAATAATATCTTGGCACCCCAACGTTAAAAGAAAAATTTCTCTGATAGTAATCTGTCACAAAAATATGCAATGCTTTTTTCTACTCTGTTTTGTAGTATATACACCAACTCAATATGCTCTCTCATGTAAAATACCGAAATTCTAATTTTACGCGAATCGAAGAAAATCTAAATAATATCTAGGTGCCCCAAAGTTAAAAGAAAATGGCTCTGAAGAGAGTCTGTTAGATAAAATTTACAATGCCTTATTCTACTCTTTTTTGGAGTATATACACCAACTCAGTATGCTCTCTCATGTAAATTACAGAAATTCTAATTTTACGCGAGTCAAAAAAAATCTAAATATTATCTAGGCACCCCAATGTTAAAAACAAAATTGCTCTCAATATAATCAGTCAGAAAAAATATACAATGCACTATTCTACTCTGTTTTATAGTATATACACCAACTCCATATGCTCTATCATGTAAAATACAGAAATTCTATATTAAAGCGAATTGAAAACAACTTAAATATTATCTCGGCACGCCAATGTTAAAAACAAAATTGCTCTGAATATATTCTGTCAGAAAAAATATACAATGCCATATTCTAATCTGTTTTAAAGTTTATACACCAACTCCATATGCTCTCACATGTAAAATACAGGAATTCTAATTTTACTTGAATCAAAAAAATCTAAATATTATCTAGGCACCTCAGTGTTAAAAAAAAAATGCTCTAAATATAATCTCTCAGAGAAAATATACAGTGCCCTATTCTACTCTGTTTTGGAGTATATACACCAACTCCACATTCTCTCTCATGTAAAATACAGAAATTCTATATTTAAGCGAATCGAAAAAAATCTAAATATTATCTAGGCACCCCAAAGTTAAAAACAATATCGATCTGAATGTAATCTGTCAGAAAAAATATACAATGCCCTATTCTACTCTGTTTTGGAGTATATACATCAACTCAGTATGCTCTCTCATGTAAATTACAGAAATTCTAATTTTACGTGAATCAAAAGAAATATAAATATTATCTAGGCACCCCAATGTTAAAAGCAAAATTGCTCTGAATATAATCTGTCAGAAAAAATATACAATGCCCTCTTCTATTCTGTTTTGTAGTATAAACACCAACACAATAAGCTCTGTCAAGTAAAATACAGAAATTATAATTATACCCGAATCAAAAAAAATCTAAATATTATCCAGGCACCCCAATGTTAAAAGAAAAATTGCTCTGAATATAATCTGTCAGAAAAAATATACAATGCCCTTTTCTACTCTGTTTTGGAGTATATACACCAATTCAATCTGCTCTCTCATATAAAATACCGAAATTCTAATTTTAGGTGAATCAAAAAAAGCTAAATAATATCTAGGCGCCCCAAACTTAAAAGAAAATGGCTCTGAAAATAGTCTGTTAGAAAAAATATACAATGCCTTATTCTACTATTTTTTTGGAGTATATACACCAACTCAGTATGCTCTCTCATGTAAAATACAAAAATTATAATGTTACCCGAATTGATAAAATCTAAATACTATCTTGGCACCCCATGTTAAAAACAAAATTTCTGTGAATATACTCTGTCAGAAAAAATATACAATGCCCTATTCTACTCTGTTTTGGAGTACATAAACCAACTCCATATGCTCTCTCATTTAAAATACAGAAAATCTATATTTAAGCAAATCGAAAAAAATCTAAATATTATTTAGGCAGTCCAATGTTAAAAACAAAATTACTCAGAATATACTCTGTCAGAAAAAATATAGAATTCCCTATTGTACTCTGTTTTGGAGTATATACACCAACTCAGTATGCTCTCTCTTGTAAAATACGGAAATTCTAAATTTACGTAATTCGAAAAAAATCTAAATATTACCTAGGCACCCCAATGTTAAAAGCAAAATTGCTCTGAATATAATCTGTCAGAAAAAATATACAATGCCCTTTTCTACTCTCTATTGGAGTATATATACAAACTCAATATGCTCTCTCATGTAAAATACCCTAATGCTAATTTTACGTGAATCGAAAAAAATCTAAATAATATCTAGGCGCTCCAAAGTTAAAAGAAAATGACTCTGAATATAGTCTGTGAGAAAAAATACACAATGCCTTATTCTACTGTGTTTTGCAGTAAATACACCAACTCCATATGCTCTCTCATGTAAAATTCCAAAATTCTGTATTTAAGCGAATCGAAAAAATCTAAATATTATCTAGGCACCCCAATGTTAAAAGCAAAATTGCTCTGAATATAATCTGTCAGAAAAAATATACAATATTCTATTCTACTCTGTTTTGCAGTATATGCACCAACTCCATATGCTCTCACATGTAAAATACAGAAATTTTTTAATTCAAGCGAATCAAAAAATATCTAAATAATATCTAGGCAACCCAAACTTAAAAGAAAATGTCTCTGAATATAGTCTGCTAGAAAAAATATACAATGCCTTATTCTACTATGTTTTGGAGTATATACACCAACTCAGTATACTCTCTCGTGTAAAATACAGAAATTCAAATTCTACCCGAATCGAAAAAATCTAAATATTATCTAGGCACCCCAATGTTAGAAACAAAATTGCTCTGAATATAAACTGTCAGAGAAAGTTTAAAATACCCTATTCTACTATGTTTTTCAGTATATACACCAACTCAGCATACTCTCTCATGTAAAATATCGAAATTTTAATTTTACCCGAATGAAAAAAAATCTAAATATTACCTAGGCACCCCAATTTTAAAATCAAAATAGCTCTGAATATAATGTCATAAAAAATATTAAGTGCCCTGTTCTACTCTGTTTTGTAGTATATAAACCAACTCGATATGCGCTCTCATGTAAAATACCGAAAATCTAAATTTACGTGAATCAAAAAAAATCTAAATATTATCTAGGCACCTCAATGTTAAAAGCAAAATTTTTCTGAATATAATCTGTCACAAAAAATATACAATGCCCTTTTCTACACTGTTTTGTAGTATATACACCAACGCAGTATGCTCTCTCAGGTAAAATACCGAAATTGTAATTTTACATGAATCGATAAATAACTAAATATTATCTGGGCACCCCAATAATAAAATCAAAATTGCTCTGAATATAATCTGTCAGAAAAAATATACAATGCCCTTTTCTACTCTGTTTTGGAGTATATACACCAACTCAATATGCTCTCTCATGTAAAATACAGAAATTCTAATTTTACCCGAATCGAAAAAATCTAAATATTATCTAGGCACCCCAATGTTAAAAACAAAATTGCTCTGAATATAACCTGTCAGAGAAAATATACAATGCCCTTCTTTACTCTATTGTGGCGTATATAAACCAACTCTATATGCTCTCTCATGTAAAATACAGAAATTGTATATTTAAGCGAATCTAAAAAAATCTACATATTATCTAGGCACCCCAATGTTAAAAACAAAATTGCTCTGAATATAATCTGTCATAAAAAATATACAGTCCCCTATTCTACTCTGTTTTGGAGTATATACACCAACTCTATATGCTCTCTCATGTAAAATACAAAAATTCTATATTTAAGCGAATCGAAAAAAATTTAAATATTATCTAGGCACCCCAATGTTAAAAACAAAATAGCTGTAAATATAATCTTTCAGAAAAAATATACACTCCTGTATTCTACTGTGTTTTGGAGTATATACACCAACTCCATATGCTCTCTCAGGTAAAATGCAAATATTCTCTATTTAAGCGAATCGAGAAAAATCTAAATATTATCTAGGCACCCCAATGTCAAAAACAAAATAGCTCTGAATATAATCTGTCAGAAAAAATATACAATCATTTATTCTACTGAGTTTTGGAGTACATACACCAACTCCATATGCTCTCTCAGGTAAAATGCAAAAATTCTCTATTTAAGCGAATCGAAAAAAATCTAAATATTATCTAGGCACCCCAATGTTAAAAACAAAATTGCTGTGAATATTATCTGTCAAAAAAATATACAATCCCGTATTCTACTCTCTTTTGGACTATACAAACGAACTCCATATGCTCTCTCATGTAAAATACAGAAATTCTATATTTAAACGAATCGAAAAAAATCTAAATAATATATAGACGCTCCAAAGTTAAAAGAAAATGCCTCTGAATATAGTCTGTTAGAGAAAATATACAATGCCTTATTCTACTCTGTTTTAGAGTAAATACACCAACTCAGTATGCTCTCTCATGTAAAATACAGTAAATCAAATTTAACCCGAATCGAAAAAATCTAAATATTATTTAGGCACCCCAATGTTAATAACAAAATTTCTCTGAATATAAAGTGTCAGAAAAAATATACAATGCCCTATTCTACTCTTTTTTTGAGCATATACACCAACTCTACCTGCTCTCTCATGTAAAATACAGAAAATCTATATTTCAGGGAATCAAAAAAAATCTAAATATTATCTAGGCACCCCAATGTTAATAGCAAAATTTCTCTGAATGTAATCTGTCAGAAAAAATATACAACGCCCTTTTCTACTATGTTTTGGAGTATATACACCAAATCAATATGCTCTCTCATGTAAAATACCCAACTTCTAATTTCACGTGAATCGAAATAAATCTAGTTATCTAGGCACCCCAATGTTAAAAGCATATTTGCTCTGAATATAATCTGTCAGAAAAAATATACAATGCCCTATTCTACTCTGTTTTCGGGTATATACAAAAACTCAGTATGCTCTCTCAAGTAAAATACAGAAATTCTAATTTTATGCGAAAAAGAAATCTAAAAAATATTTAGGCTCCCCAAAGTTAAAAGAAAATGGCTCTGAATATAGTCTGTTAGAAAAAATATACAATGCCTTATTTTACTCTGTTTTGGAGTATATACACAAACTCAGTATACTATCTCATGTAAAATATCGAAATTATAATTTTACCCGAATCGAAAAAATCTAAATACTATCTAGGCACCCCAATGTTAAAATCAAAATTGCTCTGAATATAATGTCAGAAAAAATATACAATGGCTTTTTCTACCCTGTTTTGGAGTATATACACCAACTGCATATGCTCCTCATGTAAAACACAGAAATTCTATATTTAAGCGAATTGATAAAAATCTAAATATTATCTAGGCACACCAATATTGAAAGCAAAATTGATCTGAAAATAATCTGTCAAAAAATATACACTTCTCTATTCTACTCTGTTTTGTAGTCTATACACCAACTCGATATTCACTCTCATGTAAAATACCGAAATTCTAAATTTACGAGAATCGAAAAAAATCTAAATATTATCTAGGCACCTGATTGTTAAAAGCAAAATTGCTCTGAATATAATCTGTCACAAAAAATATACAATGCTTTTTTCTACTCTGTTTTGGAGTATATAAACCAACTCAGTATGCTCTTTCATGTAAAATACCGAAATTGTAATTCTACATGAATCGAAAAATAACTAAATATTATCTGGGCACCCCAATAATAAAAGCAAAATTACTCTGAATATAATCTGTCAGAAAAAATATTCAATGCCCTTTTCTATTTTGTTTTGTAGTATATACACCAACTCAATATGCTCTCTCATGTAAAATAGAGAAATTCTCATTTTACCCGAATCGAAAAAATCTAAATATTATCTAGGCACCCCAATGTTAAAAACAAAATTCCTCGGAATATAAACTGTCATAAAAAATAAACAATGCCCTATTCTACTCCGTTTTCGAGTATATACACCAACTCAGTGTGCTCTCTTATGGAAAATACCGAAATTCTAAATTTACGTGAATCAAAAAAAATCTAAATATTATCTTGGCACCTCAACGTTAAAAGAAAAATGGCTCTGAATATAATATGTTGGAACAAATACACAATGCCCTATTCTACTCTGTTTTGGAGTATATACACCAACTCCATATGCTGTCTCATGTAAAATACAGAAATTCTATATTTAAGTGAATCGAAAAAATTCCAAATATTATGTAGGCACCCCAATGTTAAAAGCAAAATTGCTCTGAATATAATCTGTCAGATCAAATATACTATGCCCTTTTCTACTGTGTTTTGTAGTATATACACCAACTCAATATGCTCTTTCATGTAAAATACCGAAATTCAAATTATACGCGAATCCCAAAAAATCTAAATAATATCTAGGAGCCCCAAAGTTAAAAGAAAATGGCTCTGAATATAGTCTGTTAGAAAATATATACAATGCCTTATTCTACTCTTTTTTGGAGTATATACACCAACTCAGTATGCTCTCTCATGTAAAATATAGAGATTCTAATTTTACCCGAATCGAAAAAATCAAAATATTATCTAGGCACACAAATGTTAAAAACAAAATTTCTCTGAATATAATCTGTCAGAAAAAATACACAATGCCATTTTCTACTCTGTTTGGGAGTATATACACCAACTCAATATGCTCTCTTGTAAAATACTGAAATTCTAATTTTAGGCAAATCGGAAAAAATATAAATAATATCTAGGCGCCCCAAAGTTAAGGAAAATTGCTCGGAATATTGTCTGTTATAAAAAATATACAATGTCTTATTCTACTCTGTTTTTTAGTATATAAACCCACTCAGTATGCTCTCTCATGTAAAATACTGAAAATCTAATTTTACCCGAATCGAAAAAATCTACATATTACCTAGGCACTTCAATGTTAAAAACAAAATTGCTCTGAATATAATCTGTCAAAAAAATATACAATGCCCTATATTACTCTGTTTTGAAGTACATAGACCAACTCCGTTTGCTCTTTTGTAAAATACAGAAATTTTATATTTAAGCGAATTGAAAGAAATCTAAATATTATCTAGGCACCCCAATGTTAAAAGCAAAACTGCTCTGTATGTAATCTGTCAGAAAAAATATACAATGCCCTATTCTACTCTGTTTTGTTGTATATACACCAATTCCATATGCTCTCTTAGGTAAAATACCGGAATTACAATTTTACGCAAATTGAAAAATATTAATAATATTTAGGCATCCCAAATTTAAAAGAAAATGGCTCTGAATATAGTCTCTTAGAGAAAATATACAATGCCTTATTGTACTGTGTGTTGGAGTATATACACCAACTCCATATGCTCTCACATGTAAAATACAGAAATTCTATATTTAAGAGTATCGAAAAAAAATCTAAAAATTATATAGGGACCTCAATGTTAGAAGAAAAATTGCTCTGAATATAATCTGTCAGAAACAATATACAATTCCCTTTTTTACTCTGTTTTGTCGTATAGAAACCAACTCAACACGCAATCTCATGTAAAATACAAAAATTGAAATTTTACCTGAATCGAAAAAATCCAAATATTACCTAGGCACCCCAATGTTAAAACAAAATTTCTCTGAATATAATCTGTCAGAAAAAATATGCAATGCCCTATTTTACTCCGTTTTGGAGTATATACACCAACTCAGTATGCTCTCTCATGTAAAACACCGAAATTCTAATTTTAGGTGAATCAAATAAGATCTAAATATTATCGAGGCACCCCAATGTTAAAAACAAAATTTCTCTGAATATAATCATTCAGAAATAATATACAATTCCCTATTCTACTCTGTTTTAGAGTATATACACCAACTCGATATGCTCTCACCTGTCAAATACAGAAATTCCACATTTAAGCGAATCGAAAAAAATCTAAATATTATCTATGCACCCCAATGTTAAAAGCAAAATTACACTGAATATAATCTGACAGAAGAAATATACAATGCCCTTTTCTACTCTGTTTTGGAGTATATACACCAACTCAATCTGCTCTCTCATTTAAAATACAGAAATACAAATTTTATGCGAATCGAAAAAATCTAAATAATATCAAGGCACCCCAAAGTTAAAAGAAAATGGCTATGAATATAGTCTGTTCGAAAAAATATACAATACCTTATTTTACTCTGTTTTGGAGTATATACACCAACTGCATATGCTCTATCATGTAAAATACAGAAATTCTAATTTTACGTGAATCAAATAAATCTAAATATTATCTAGGCACCCCACTGTTCAAAAGAAAATTGCTCTGAATATAATCTGTCAGAAAAAATATACAATGCCCTTTTCTACTCTGTTTTGGAGTATATACTCCAACTCCATACGCTCTATCATGTAAAATACAGAAATTCTGTATTTAAGTGAATCGAAAAAAATCTAAATATTATCTAGGCACCCCAATGTTAAAAGCAAAATTGCTCTGAATATAATCTGTCAGAAAACATATACAATGCCCTATTCTACTCTGTTTTGGAGTATATACAGCAATTCCATATGCTCTATCATGTAAAATACAGAAATTCTAAATTTAAGCGCATCGAAAAAAATTTAAGTATTATCCAGGCATCCCAATGTTAAAAACAAAATTGCTCTGAATACAATCTGTCAGAAAAAATATACAATGCCCTTTTCTACTTTGTTTTGGAGTATATACACCAACTCCATATGCTCTTCCATGTAAAATACCAAAATTCAAATTTTATGCAAATCGAAAAAAATCTAAATGATATCTAGGCGCCCCAAAGTTAATAGAAAATGGCTCTGAATATACTCTGTTAGGAAAAATATACAATGCCTTATTCTACTGTGTTTAAGACTATATACCTTAACTCAGTATGCTCTCTCATGTAAAATACCGAAATTCTAATTTTAAGTGAATCGAAGACATCTAAATATTATCTAGGCAAACCAATATTAAAAGCAAAATTGCTCTGAATATAATCTGTCAGAAAAAATATACAGTGCCCTATTCTACTCTGTTTTGGAGTATATACACCAACTCCATATGCTCTCTTATGTAAAACAAAGAAATTCTATATTTAAGCGAATCCAAAAGAATCTAAATATTACCTAGACACCCCAATATTAAAAACAAAATTGCTCTGAATATAATCTGTCAGAAAAAATATAAAATGACTTTTCTACTCTGTTTTGGAGTATATATACCAACTCAATATACTCTCTCATGTAAAATAACAAAATTTTAATTTTATGAAAAGCGAAAATAATCTAAATAATATCTAGGCGCCCCAAAGATAAAGGAATATGTCTCTGAATACAGTCTGTTAGAAAAAATATACAATGCCTTATTCTACTCTGTTTTGGAGTATATACACCAACTGAGTATGTTCTCTCATATAAAATACCAAAATTCTAATTTTACGTGAATCAAAAAAATCTAAATATTATATAGGCACCCCAATGTAATAAGCAAGATTGCTCTGACTATAGTCTGTCATAAAAAATATACAATGCCTTATTCTTCTCTGTTTTGGAGTATATACACCAAATCAGTATGCTCTCTCATCTAAAATACAGATATTCTAATTTTACCCAAATCGAAAAAATCTAAATATTATGTAGGCATTCAAAAGTTAAAAACAAAATTGCTCTGAATATAATCTTTCAGAAAAAATATACAGTGCCCTATTGTACTCTGTTTTGGAGTATATACACCAACTCCATATGCTGTCTCATGTAAAATACAGAAATTCTATATCTATGCAAATTGAAAAAAATCCAAATATTATCTAGGCACCCCTATATTAAAAGCAAAATTGCTCTAAATATAATCTGCCAGAAAAAATATACAATGCCCTTTTCTACTCTGTTTTGTAGTATATACACCAACTGAATATGCTCTCTCATGTAAAATACCAAAATTCTAATTTTACCCAAATCGAAAAAATCTAAATATTATCTAGGCAACCCAATGTAAAAAACAAAATTGCTCTCAATATATTCTGCCAGAGGAAATATACAATGCCCTATTCTACTCTGTTTTGGAGTATATACACCAACTACATATGCTCTCCCATGTAAAATACAGAAATTCTATATTTAAGCGAATTGAAAAAAATCTAAGTATTATCTAGGCAACCCAAAGTTAAAAGAAAAATTGCTCTGAATATAATCTGTCAGAAAAAATATACAATCCCCTTCTTTACTCTGATTTGAAGTATATACACCAACTCAATACGCTCTCTTATGTAAAATAAGGAAATTCTAATCTTACCCGAAACGAATAAATCTAAATATTATCTAGGAACCCCAATATTAAAAACAAAATTGCTCTGAATATAATCTGTCAGAAAAAATATACAATGCCCTATTCTACTCTGTTGTTCAGTATATACACCAACTCAGTATGCTCTCTCATGTAAAATACCGAAATTCTAATTTTACGTAAATCGAAAAAAATCTAAATAATATCTAGGCGCCCCAAAGTTCAAAGAAAATGGCTCTCAATATAGTCTGTTAGAAAAAATATACAATGCCTTATTCTACTCTGTTTTGAAGTATATACATCAACTCAGTATGCTCTCTCATGTAAAACACAGAAATTTTAACTTTACGTGAATCAAAAAAATCTAAACATTATCTAGGCACCCCAATGTTAAAAGCAAAATTGCTCGTAATATACTCTGTCAGAGAAAATATACAATGCCCAATTTTACTCTATTTGGAGTATATACACCAATTCCATATGTTCTCTCATATAAAATACAGAAATTCTATATATAAGTGAATCGAAAAAATCTAAATAATATCTAGGCGCCCCAAAGTTAAAAGAAAATGGCTCTGAATATAGTCTGTTAGAGAAAATATACAATGCCTTATTCTACTCTGTTTTGGAGTACATACACCAACTCAGTATGCTGTCTCATGTAAAATACAGAAATTCTAATTGTACGTGAATTAACAAAAATCTAAATATTATCTAGGAACCTTAATGTTAAAAACAAAATTGCTCTGAAAATACTCTGTCAGTAAAATATAAAGTGCCCTATTCTACTCTGTTTTGGAGTATATACACCAACTCCATATGCTCTCTCATGTAAATTACAGAAATTCTATATTTAAGCGAATTGAAAAAAATCTAAATAGTATCGAGGCACCCCAATGTTAAAAGCAAAATTGCTCAGAATATAATCTGTCAAAAAAATATACAATGCCCATTTCTACTCTTTTGTAGTATATACACCAACTAAATATGCTCTCTCATGTAAAATACAGAAATTCTAATTTTACCCGAATCGAAAAAATCTAAATATTATCTAGGCACCACAATTTTAATAACAAAATTGCTCTGAATATAATCTGTCAGAAACATTACAGAATCCCCTATTCTACTCTATTTTGGAGTATATACAACAACTCAATATGCTCTCTCATGTAAAATACTGAAATTCTAATTTTACCCGAATCGAAAAAAATTGAAATATTATCTAGGCACCCCAATGTTAAAAGCAAAATTTCTCGGAATATTATCTGTCAGAAAAAATATACAATGCCCTTTTCTACTCTGTTTTGTAGTATATACACCCCATTAATATGCGCTGTCAAGTAAAATACACAAATTCTATATTTAAGCGTATCGAAAGAAATCTAAATATTATCTAGGCACCCCAATGTTAATAACAAAATTGCTCTAAATATAATCTGCCAGAAAAAATATACAATGCCCTATTCTACTCTGTTTTGGAGTATATACACCACCTCAATATGCTCTCTTATGTAAAATACCGAAATTCTAATTTTACGTGAATCGAAAATAACCTAAATATTATCTTGGCACCCGAATGTTAAAAGCAAACTTTCTCTGAATATAGTCTGAAAGAAAAAATATACAATGCCTTATTCTACTCTGTTTTGGAGAATATACACCAACTCAGTATGCTCTCTCATGTAAAATACAGAAATTCTAATTTTACATGAATCAAAAAAAATCTAAATATTATCTAGGCACCTCAATGTTAAAAACAAAATTGCTCAGAATATAATCTTTCAGAAAAAATATACAGTGCCCTATTGTACTCTGTTTTGGAGTACATACACCAACTCCATATGCTGTCTCATGTAAAATACAGAAATTCAATATTTATGCGAATTGAAATAAATCTAAATATTGTCTAGGCACCCCAATATTAAAAGCAAAACTGCTCTGAATATAATCTGCCAGAAAAAATATACAATGCCCTTTTCTGCTCTCTTTTGTAGTATATACACCAACTGAATATGCACTCTCATGTAAAATACCAAAATTCTAATATTACCCGAATCGAAAAAATCTAAATATTATCTAGGCACCCCAATGTAAAAAACAAAATTTCTCTCAATATATTCTGTCAGAGAAAATATACAATGCCCTATTCTACTCTGTTTTTGAGTATATACACCAACTCCATATGCTCTCTCATGTAAAATACAGAAATTCTATATTTAAACGAACCGAAATAATTCTAAATATTATCTAGGCACCCCAATGTTAACAGAAAAACTACTCTGAATAAAATCTGTCAGAAAAAAATATACAACGTTGTTTTCTACTCTGTTTTGTAGTATATACACCAACTCAATATGCTCTCTCATATAAAATACCGAAATTCTAATTTTACGCAAATTGAAAAAAATCTAAATACTATCTAGGCGCCCCAAAGTTAAAAGTAAATGGTTCTGAATATAGTCTGTTAGTGAAAATATACAATGCCTTATTCTACTGTGTATTGTAGTATATATACGAACTCAGTATGCTCTCTCATGTAAAATACTGAAATTCCAACTATACGTGAAACGAAAAAAATATAAATATTATCTAGGCACCCCAATATTAAAATAAAATTGCTCTAAATATAATCTGTCAGAAAAAAATATACAACCCCATTTTCTACTCTGTTTTGTAGTATATACACCAACTCAATATGCTCTCTCATGTAAAATACCGAAATTTTAATTTTACGCAAATTGAAAAACATCTAAATAATATCTAGGCTCCCCAAAGTTGAAAGAAAATGGCTCTGAATATAGTCTGTTAGAAGAAATATACAATGCCTTATTCTATACTCTTTTGGAATATATACAACAACTCAGTATGCTCTCTCATGTAAAATACCGAAATTCAAATTTTACGTGAATCGAAAAAAATCTAAATACTATCTAGGCACCCGAATGTTAATAGCAAAATTGCTCTTAATATAATCTGTCAGAAAAAATGTACAATGCCCTATTCTACTCTGTTTTGGAGTATATACATCAACTAAATATGCTCTCTCATATAAAATACCGAAATTCTAATTTTATGCGAATCGATAAATATCTAAATAATATCTAGGCGCCTTAAAGTTAAAAGAAAATGGCTCTGAAAATCGTCTGTTACAAAAAATATACAATGCCTTATTCTACTTTGTTTTGGAGTATGTACACCAACTCAGTATGCTCTCTCATGTAAAATACCGAAATTCTAATTTTACGGGAATTGAAAAAAGTCAAAGTAATATCTCGGTACCCTATAGCTAAACAAAAATGGATCTGAATATAGTGTGTTTGAAAAAATATACAATGCCTTATTCTACTTTGTTTTGGATTCTGTACACCAACTCAGTATGCTCTCTCCTGTAAAATACCGAAATACTAATTTTACGCGAATCGTAGAAAATCTAAAAAATATCTAGGCGCCCCAAAGTATAAAGAAAATGGCTCTGAATATAGTCTGATAGAAAAAATATACAATGCCTTATTCTACTCTGTTTTGGAGCATATACACCAACTCCGTATGCTCTCTAATGTAAAATACCGAAATTCTAACTTTACGTGAATCAAAAAAAATCTAAATATTATCTAGGCACCACAATGTTAATAACAAAATTCTTCTGAATATAATCTGTCAGAAAAAATATACAATGCCCTTTTCTACTCTGTTTTTTAGTATATACACCAACTCCATATGCTCTCTCATCAAAAATACAGAAATTATATATTTATGCGACTCGAAAATAATCTAAATATTATCTAGGCACCCCAATGTTAAAAACAAAATTGCTTTGAATATAATCTGTCAGAATAAATATAAAATGCCCTATTGTACTCCGTTTTGGAGTTTATACACCAACTCCATATGCTCTCTCATGTAAAATACAGAAATTCTATATATAAGCGAATCAAAAAAAAATCTAAATCTTATCTAGGCACCCCAATGTTAAGAGCAAAATTGCTCTGGATAGAATCAGTCAGAAAAAATATACAATGCGGTATTCTACTCTGTTTTGGAGTATATACACCAACTCAGTATGCTCTCTCATGTAAAATACAGAAATTCTAATTTTACCTGATGCGAAAAAATCTAAACATTATCGAGGCACCCCAATGTTAAAAACAAAATTGCTCTGAATGTAGTCTGTCAGAAAAAATATACAATGCCCTATTCTACTCTTTTTTGGAGTATATACACCAACTCAGTATGCTCTCTCATGTAATATACAGAAATTCTAATTTTACGTGTATCAAAATAAATCTAAATAATATCCAGGCACCCCAAAATTAAAAGAAAATGACTCTGAATATATTGTATTAGAAAAAATATACAATGCCTTATTCTACTCTGTTTTGGAGCATATACACCAACTCAGTATGCTCTCTCATGTAAAATACCGAAATTCTAATTTTACGCAAATTGAAAAAAATTTAAATAATATCTAGGTGCCCCAAAGTTAAAAGAAAATGGCGCTGAATATAGTCTGTTTGAAAAAATATACAATGCCTTATTCTACTCTGTTTTTTAGCATATACACCAAGTCAGTTTGCTCTCTCATGTAAAATACAGAAATTCTAATTTTACCTGAATCGAAAAAATCTAAATATTATCTAGGCACCCCAATGTTAAAAACAAAATTGCTCTGAATATAATCTGTCCGAAAAAATATACAATGCCCTATTCTACTCTGTTTTGGAGTATATCCACCAACTCAGTATGCTCTCTCATGTAAAATACCGAATTCTAAATTAATGTGAATCGAAAAAAATCTAAATATTATCTAGGCTCCCCATTGTTCAAAGCAAAATTGCTCTGAATAAAATCTGTCAGAAAAAACATACAATGCCCTTTTCTACTCTGTTTTGGAGTATGTACACAAACTCAGTATGCTCTCTCATGCAAAATACCGAAATTCTAATTTTACGGGAATCGAAAAAAATCTAAATAATATCTAGGGGCTTCAAAGTTAAATGGAAATGGCTCTGAATATAGTCTGTTAGACAAAATGTACAATGCCTTATTCTACTCTGTTTTCGAGTATATACACCAACTCAGTATGTTCTCTCCTGTAAATTTCCGAAATTCTAATTATACGTGAATCAAAAAAAATCTAAATATTATCTAGGCACCCGAATATTAAAAGCAAAACTGCTCTGAATATAATCTGTCAGAATAAATATACAATGCCCTTTTCTACTCTGTTTTGGCGTATATACACCAACTCAATATGCTCTCTCATGTAAAATACCGAAATTGTAATTTTACGAGAATCAAAATAAATCTAAATAATATCTAGACGCCCCAAAGTTTAAAGCAATATTTCTCTGAATATAATCTGTCAGAAAAAATATACAATGCCCTTTTCTACTTGGTTTTGGTGTATATACACCAACTCAGTATACTCTCTCATGTAAAATACCGAAATCCAAACATTACTCTAAGTATCTCATTAATTGCACAAGACCCCCGTGATGTTGTTTTTACTAACTAGGGGATTACAGATGACATTACTCACGATATGACTGCAGCTGTTTGCCGGTTCTGTGATAATGTTTCTAATATCCAGAGAAGTAGAGGAGAATGTTTCTGCCCATAGGCAAATCCTCTGAATACGGCAAGAGGAGTACACCGTGCTTTGGTATGGTCACTAATGTAAACAAGAAAACAATTATATTGAATTAAATATTGCAAGGTGTTAACCCCCCCTATAATTTTTTTCTAATTTCAAGTGGGTGAGGAGGACTTTTTTGTCAAAATGGCGGAGGTGTAACTACAGCTATTGCCTACTATATAATAAAAAAGGATAAAATTATTATTTACATATGATATGATTGCCAGTATCATATTACACCACATTTTCAAAATATCTGGGCCCCAGCAGCTGTGGGCATGGCAGCCAAGCGAGGGTGTCCCTATGCAACCAGGTTGGGCATTGGGGCTGCTACGGGCCCTTTGTGGTTTGTCTGGGGGCTGCTACGGGCCCTCTGGCGGTGGCTGTGGTAACAGCCACATAGCCAGAGGGTCTCTCAGCATCCAGGGAGGGCCTGGCGGCTGCTACTGACACTCTGGCAGGGGCTATGGGCACAGCCACCTAACCAGGGGTCCCTAAGTAGCCAGGGTGGAGATGGAAGCTGCTATAGGCCCCTTGGCGTGAGGTGTTGGGATACCCTGCTCTTCACAGGTACACAGTTTGCACCTATTTCTACATGTGTAAATGGTTTACATAATGGGCACATATTTGTACACATGTACATATGTTACTATCACAATAAACATATATGTACATAATATGTGTACAATAAATATGTACTTTATACGTACCTAATATAAACAATACGTACTTTTTGGTGATATTATGTGATATCTACATATTATTGATTATATATCTTATTGTGATAATATGTATGTTACCACTGAAATTTTTAGAAATGTACATAGAGTACACTTTATGTACCTATGCATTGTGTACACATTATAGAAATAAATAGGTACATATTTTACAGATTAGGTACATTTTATCTACATGTGTATTTTGTACACATATGTACAGCAGAGTAAATGTACAGACTATACCTATTTTATACATTTATTGTGATTGTCAATAAATGTACACATGAGTACATTCTGGGATATAATTTTTAGCATATTAGATAGGAATTACACCTGTGACCAAAGTGGGTTCACACCCAGGTGCGCACATAGTTTATACATGTACATGTTGTGCATATTATGTACTCATGTACAGAATGTACATGTCTACATTATATATACATAGGTGTACGCAGCATACATATGTACATACTGTGCACACATATGTACACGTGCATATATTGTACATCTGTACATAATGGGTACATGATGTACATGTGTACACATCCTATCACAATAAATGTAAATATACATAATGTTTGCAATATGTACGTTTATATTATGTATTACATTTATTGTGATTATATATGCTGTTGTGATATGATATCATTGTGACATTACAAATGTACATATTATACACATTATGTACCTATGCATTGTGCACAGATTATAGAAATAGAAAGAAATATTTTACAGGTTATGTACATTTTATTTACTTGTGTATTGGGTACACAGAGTAAATGTACAGATCTTACTTACTTTATACATTTATTGTGATATATGCCAATAAATGTACACATTATGAGTACATTCTGTGATATTACATTTAGAATATAAGATAGAAATTACTCTGGTTACCAAAGTGGGTGTAAATTTATGTGTGCACATACTTTGTACATGTACATACTGTGCATATTACGTACTTGTGTACAGAAGGTAAATATCTACATTATATGTATGTATGGGTACAGAGCGTACATATGTACATACTATGTACATATATCTACACCTGAATTTATTGTACATCCGTACATAATGGGTCCATGCTGTACATGTAAACACATCGTCATACCACAATAAATGGAAATGTACATAATGTGTGAAATACGTACATTTATATTATGTATTACATGTGTATTGTGATTGTATATGCTGTTCTGATATCATTGTGATATTACAAATGTACATATTGTACACATGGACATACCTATTGTGTACATATTATGTACACATGAATGTACATATTGTACAGATTATGTATATTTATTGTACATCTGTATGGTGCACACATATGTACATCACAGTCAACGTACATATGGTACATATTCTGTGCATTGTTTGTAATATTTCAGTAAGAGTACACATTATAAGTATATTCTGGGATATAATTTTTAGTATGTTAGATAAAAATTACTTTCAATATCAAAGTGGGTATACACTTATGTGTGTCCATTTTGTGATATTATCCATCATATCCTGAGTAGGTATTTCTCTCATTGTGAAAGCAGGTTTACACTCTCGGATTGCTCCAATATCAAGGCAAACTAAAACTCGTCTGTGATGTAGTTAATAATATCCTGAGGACAAAGGATGACCATACCCTGAATATCGCAGGAAGTGTACACCACCACTGTAGTATTGTTTCTAATGTTCAAAAACGGAAAGGATATTACTCCAAATATCTCAGAAAGCACACAAGCCCCCCGTGATATTGTTTCTAATAACTAGAGAATTACAGATGACATTACCCACGACGTGACTGGGGTTGTACTCTGGTCCTGGAATATTGTTCCTAATATCCAGAGAAGGAGAGGAAAATGTTACTTCCCATAGGGAAATACTCTTAATACAGCAAGAGGTGTACACCATGCTTTGATATGGTCACTAATGTAAGCAAGAAAACAATTAGATTGAATTAAGCATTGCAAAGAATGAAACTCCCCTATGATTTTCATTCTAATGTCAATGGGGGTGAGGATGACATTTTTGTCAATATGGCAGAGGTGTAACTGGAGCTATTGCCTAATATACAAAAAAACAGAATAAGATTATCATTTTTATATAATATGGTTGCCAGTATCATATTACACCGGATTTGCAAAATAGCTGGGCCTCAGGAGCTGTGGGAAGAGCCCACAAGCGAGGGGACCCCTAAGCAGCCAGGGTGGGCCTGGGGGCTGCTCTGGGCTTTTTGGTGGGGTCTGTGAGCACATCGACCCAGCCAGGGGTCCCTGAGAAGCCATGGTTGGCCTGGGGGCCGGTACGGGCACTCTGGCATGGGCTGTGGGCACAGACACCTAGTCAGGGGGACCCTAAGCAGCCAGGGTGGGCATGGGGGCTGCTACAGGCATTCGAGCAGTGTTTGTGGGCACAGCCCAATTGCCAGGGGGTCTCTAAGCAGCCAGGCTGGGCCTGGGGGCTGCTATAAGGGGGGCTTTGGTAATAGCGTGCTGTGCATCGGTACATAGTTTGCACCTATTACTACATGTGTAAATAGTTTTAATATCGGGTATATATATGTACATGCATACATATGGTGTTATCACGATAAATTTATATTTACATAATATGTGCAAAATACATATGTACCTAATGCATACCTAATGTGTAAATATGTACTTTTTTGTAATATTAGACAATATATATTACTGTGATTATATATCTTATTGTGATTAAATATATTTTATCACTAATATTTTAAGGAATGTGCATAGTGTACACATTATATATCTATGTATTGTGTACACAATATAGAAATATATAGGTACATATTTTACAGATTATGTACACTTTTTCTACATGTGTATTGTGTACACCTATGCACAGCAGAGTAAATGTACAGACTGTACCTATTTTATACATTTCTTGTGATATGCCAATAAATGTACACATTATGAGTACATTCTAAAATATAATTTTTACCATAATAGAAATTACTCCATTGACCAAAGTGGGTGTACACCCAGGTGTGTACATAGTTTATACGTGTACATATTGTGCATATTAGGTACTCATGTACAAAATGTACATGTCAACATTATATGTATTTATGTGTACATAGTGTGCACATGTACTTACTGTTCACACACATGTACATGTGCATATTTTGTACATGTGTACACAATGGGTACATGATGTGCATGTGTACACACCGTGATAC
Source organism: Callithrix jacchus (assembly GCF_049354715.1). Classification (NCBI taxonomy): domain Eukaryota; kingdom Metazoa; phylum Chordata; class Mammalia; order Primates; family Cebidae; genus Callithrix; species Callithrix jacchus. Next base: position 167,062,565 of record NC_133506.1, on the reverse strand, counting down.
CACAATAAATGTAAATGTACACGATGTGTGCAATATGTACATTTATATTATGTATTACTTGTGTATTGTGATTTTATATGCTGTTGTGATTATATCATTGTAATATTACAATAAATGTACATATTGCACACATTTCGTACATACCTATTGTGTACACATTATGTACCTGTAATTGCACATATTGTACAGATTATGTACGTTTTTGGTACATCTGTATTGTGTACACATATGTACATAACACTCTATGTACATATGGTATGTATTCTGCACATTGATTGTAACATCTCAATAAGTGTACACATTATGAGTATATTGTGATATATGATTTTTAGTATATTAGATAAAAATTTCTTTCTATATCAAAGTGGGTATACACCCATGTGTGTCCATTTTTTGATATTATCCATCATATTTTAAGTAGGTAGTACTCTCATTTTGAAAGCAAGTGTTCACTCTGTGATTGTTCCAATATCACAGGCAAAGTACAAGGCTTCTTTAATGTACTACCTAATATCCTGGGGACAAAAGATTATTATACCCTGAATATCGCAGGAAGTGTACACCACCACTGTAGTATCGTGTCTAATATCCAAAAACGGAAAAGATATTACTCCAAGTATCTGATAAAGCACACAAGACCCCCGTGATATTTTTTCTAATAACTAAGGGATTACAGATGACATTACTCACGATATGACTGGGGCTGTCCGCTGGTCCTGTGTTATTGTTCCTAATATCCAGAGAACGAGAGAATAATGTTGCTGCCCATAGGCAAATCCTCTGAATACGGCAAGAGGAGCACACTGTGCTCTGATATGGTCACTAATGTTAACAAGAAAACAATTTTATTGAATTTAACATTGCAAGGGGTGAAACACCCTTATGATTTCAATTCTAATGTCCAGGGGTGTGAGGATGACATTTTTGTCAATATGGCAGAGGTGTAACTAGAACTATTGCCTAGTATATCAAAAACCAGAATAACATCATTTCCATATGATATGGTCGACAGCATCATATTACACCACATTTTCAAAATAGCCGGGCACAGCGCCCTAGCCGGGGTGTCCCTAAGCAGCCAGCGTCAGCCTGGGAGCTGTTACGGGCCCTCTGGCGGGGAATGTGGTTACAGCTCCCTAGCCAGGGGGTCTTTAAGCAGCCAGGGTGGGCCTTGAAGCTGCTACGAGGGGGGCTGTGGTAATAGCCTGTTCTGCACAGGTACATAGTTTTATTTTATTTATTTATTTATTTATTTTTGAGACGGAGTTTCGCTCTTGTTACCCAGGCTGGAGTGCAATGGCGCGATCTCGGCTCACCGCAACCTCCGCCTCCTGGGTTCAGGCAATTCTCCTGCCTCAGCCTCCCGAGTAGCTGGGATTACAGGCACGCGCCACCATGCCCAGCTAATTTTTTGTATCTTTAGTAGAGACGGGGTTTCACCATGTTGACCAGGATGGTCTCGATCTCCTGACCTCGTGATCCACCCGCCTCGGCCTCCCAAAGTGCTGGGATTACAGGCTTGAGCCACCGCGCCTGGCCTTGGTAAATAGTTTTAATAATGAACACGTATTTGTATAAGTGAACACATGGTGTTATGATAAATATATATGTACATATGTGCACGATACATATAGACCTAATGCGTATCTACTGTGTACAATATGTACTTTTTTGTGATATTACATGATATATATATATTACTGTGATTATATGCGTTATTTTGATTATATATATTTTATCACTGATATTTTAAGGAATGTGCATAGTGTACACATTATGTACCTATACATTGTTTACACATTACAGAAATATGTAGGTACATATTTTACAGAGTATGCACATTTTTTGTACATGTGCATTGTGTACACAAATGTACAGCAGGGTAAATGTACAGATTGTACCTATTTTATACATTTATTGCAATATGCCAATAAATGTACACACTATTACTACATTCTGAATTATTATATTTTGTATATTAGATAGAAATTTCTCCGGTTACCAAAGTGGTTGTACACCCAGGTGTGTACATCGTTTATATGTGTACATATTGTGCATAGAATGTACTCGGGTACAGAAGGTACATATCTACATTATATGTACACATGTGTAGTGTACATATGTACATACTGTACCCACATATGTACACTTGCATATATTGTGCATCTGTACATAATGGGTACATGATGTACATGTTCACATATCATATCACAATAAATGTAAATGTACATCTTGTTTGCAATATGTACATTTATATTGATATTACATATTACATGTGTATTGTGATTTTATCTGCAGTTGTGATTATATAACATTGTGATATTACAATAAATGTACATATTGTACACATTATGTGCATACCTATTGTGTGCACATTTTGTACATATATTCGTACAAATGATACAGTTTATGTACATTTATTGTACATCTGTATTGTGTACATGTGTGTACATCACAGTCAATGTACATATGTTATATATTCTGTACATTGAGTGTAATATCCCAATAAGTCTACACATTATGAGTTTTTTCCGGGTTATGACTTTTAGTATATTAGATAAAAATGACCTCCAATATCACAGTGGGTATATACCCATGTGTGTCCATTTTGTGATATTATCCATCATATCCTAAGTAGGTATTTCTCTCACAATGAAAGAAGGTGTACACTCTGTGATTGTTCCAATATTATAGGCAAAGTGCAACGCTTCTGCGATGTAGTTCCTAATATCCCAAGGACAGAGGATGAGTATACTCTTAATATCGCAGGAAGTGTACACCACCACTGTAGTATTGTTTCTAATATCCAGAAACTAAAAGGATATTACTCCAAATATCTCCAAAAGCACACGAGACCCCCGTTACATTGTTCTTAATAACTAGGGGATTACAGATGACATTGCTCACGATGTGACTGGCGCTGTAAGCCGGTCCTGTGATATTCTTCCTAATATCCAGATAAAGAGAGAAAAATGTTGCTGCCCATAGAGAAATATTCTGAATACTGCAAGAGATGTACACCGTGCTCTGATATGGTCACTAATGTAAACAAGAAAACAATTATATTGAATTAAACATTGCAAGGGGTGAAACCCTCCTATGCTTTCAATTCTAATGTCAATGGGGTGAGGATGACATTTTTGTCAATATGCCAAATGTGTAACTAGAACTATTGCCTAATATGTAAAGAACCACAATAACATTATCATTTCTGTGTGATAGGTTGCCAGTATCATATTACACCACATTTTCAAAATAGCCGGGCCCCAGCAGCTGTACCCACAGCCCCTAGCCAGGGGGTCTGTAAGCAGCCAGGGTGGGCATTGAGGCTGCTACGAGCAGAACTGTAGTGATAGCCTGCTGTGCATAGGCATGTAGTTTGCACCTATTTCTGCATGTGCACATGGTTTAAATAGTAGGCACATATTGTATACGTGTACATACGGTGTTATCATGATACATATATATTTTCATAATATGTGCACTATACATATGTACCTAATACATACCTAATGTGTACAATACGTACTTTTTGGTGATATTACACGACATATATTTATTAGTGTGATTATATATCTTACTGTGATTATATATATTTTATCACTGATATTTTAAGGAATGTGCATAGTGCACACATTATGGACCTATGCGTTGTGTGCACATTATAGAAATATATAGGTACATATTTTACAGATTATGTACATTTTTCTACATGTGCATTGTGTACAGATATGTACAGCAGAGTACATGTACAGATTGTGCCTATTTAATACATTTATCACAATACGACAATAAATGTACACACTATGACTACATTCTGGGATTTTATATTTAGTATATTAGATAGAAATCTCTCCGGTTACCAAAGTGGGTATACACCTATATGTGTACCTAGTATATACGTGTACATATTGTACATACTGTGTACTCCTGTACAGAAGGTACATATCTTCATTATATGAACATGTGTAGTGTACATATGTACATACTGTGCACTTATGTACATGTGTATATACCGCAAATCTGCACGTGTGCATGATGTACATGTGTACATATCGTAATATCACAATAAATGTAAATGTATATAATGTGTGCAGTATGTACATTTATATTGATATTATGTATTATATGTGTATTGTGATTATATATGCTGTTGTGATAATATGAAATCATTATATTACAATATATTTACATATTGTACACATTATGTACATACCTACTGTGTACACATTATGTACATATAAATGTAATATTGTACAGATTATGTACATTTTTTGTACATCTGTATTGTGTACACATATGTACATCACAGTCAATGTACATAAGGTACATATTTTGTACGTTGATTGTAATATCCCAATAAGTGTACACATTATGAGTATATTCTGGGATATGATTTATAGTATATAAGAAAAAAGTTACTTCCAATATCAATGTGGGTATACTCGCATGTGTGTCCATTTTGCTGTACCTTCTATTAATCTTTGCCATTGAACATGATAGTGAGAGGTGGTTCTTTTCTCTAACAAGGTTTTCTGTTAATATAACTCAACTCTACTACCTTGTGGCCTCTGTATCTTCCATTGTAAATTGTAATTACCTATAAAAGAGAATATTTTGACATCACGTATCTACCTCTTGGATCCATCAGCCAGAGGCCTAAAATAAAAAAGACATTCACCCCACGAATGGTTATATAGTGGTTGACAACCCCACTTTCTTCTAGGTCAATAATATCCTCTCTTTAACAGTAGCTACTTACAAGATTTGTGCATAAAGAATGTGACTTTTTTATCAGTATCTAGTTTATTCTTACATAAATTTCTAAAATACTGAGAGAATATTCTGATCATTGGTTATATACTATTTTAATTTAATTTTTCCTCTCAAATTTTATCTTAACTGCATACTCTACCCTGTTTATAAGACTGCCCTATGGTTAAATTTAGTAGGTAGCAAATTATCCTGGTCACACAGAACAATTCTTTATGTAATCAACTCTGAAACATCATAGAAAGAGCAAGGATATGGGAATGAGATTTATCTGGCTTTTATTTCTGGTACTTACTTGCTCTCTGACCTTGGGCAACTTATGTATTGCTCTGAGTCTCATCTTCTTCATCTGTAAAATGATCATAGTAATACCTAATTCATATGCAGCTTGGAAATGTGTAATTTAGTGATTGATATAAAGTTCCTGATACAATTTCTGACAAAATAATAGACACCACCCCACGAAAGATAACCATAACAATCAGAGTTTATATTCACATTAACTGGGATAAAATTGATCTGAAAATACAGCATAAAAAAGCAGCCAAAAATTCACAGGCATATATTTCGCTTGCCTTTTTATACAGAGCTGGAAAATTTCTCATCATTATCTCATCCATTGCCTGCAGCACGATCCTTCCAAAACTCCTCCTAAGACCGTCTGCCAAGGTGGAACACACTGAACCGCATGTGACTCTGCCTTTTCTGACTATTTTTGCAAGATTTTTCTCATAGAGTATTATTAACAGAAAATGGGGCTGTTATCAAGGTGACTAGGAATGGTGCATTCTCAGTTCAGGCTCTGGTGGAATGTCTACTTGATCTGGTGCAACTCCAGCTGTGCTCTTGGCTTTCTTCACTTTTGTGGTTCCGAGAATGCAAATATTCTCCCATGGCTTCCTTATTTTGTCTTTCTCCATGAGGTCTCATTCAAGTATAAACATTCCCTTCAATTTTCTCAACTCATTTTATATTGTCTGAATAACCTTCATAATTTTCCCTTTCCTAAAGCTATAGACCTTCTTTTTGTGTGTAAGAACAGATTACTCACAAATGTTTACTGTCCGCTAAACATTTATGTGTAATCGGTCCATAATTCTACACACAAAATATCATCTCTACCAACATTTTACAACTATAATCTTTCTATAGAGAACTATGAAAGGAACTTGCTCTAAAGGAGAAACTTCCAGAGCTAAACCAAGGGTATGACAATTGTTAACAATATGTTATTCAGTAAAAATATTTTTTCAGTTAACAGAGAAGAATGCCATGGACAAAATGGCAAAACAGAACTTTTCAGCACTTATTCCTTCACAGAAACATCAATTTGAACAGCCATCCGTGCATCAAAGTGTCTTCAAAAGAGACAAGGAATCCAGGTGAGAGGTTATAGCACGTTTGTGGAGTAGAAAAGTAAGAAAAACGGCATAAAATAGAGTATAAAAGAGAGTTTTCTATTATCTGCATTACCCCGCCCCTAAACCTGGGTAGTGCAGCATGGAAAGAGATACCATGTATGTGCAGAGAGGAGAGTAAATGTAACACCTGATTTCAACATCAACTCCAATGCCAGGCACAATACAGTGAACTCAACACCAGGCAGGTTTCTATAGCCACAGGCTATGGGACAGACCCTGTCAACCCAAGCTCCAGGCCTTCCCCTATGGCTCTAGGATCTAATGCCTCCAACCTCCATGGCTCCAATCGACATAGGCTCCAGGCCTTCGCCACAACCAGGCCATTTATGGCTTCCCCAGGCTCCACACTGGTTACTATAGACTCGTAAGTGCCTGGATAAACAAACCTCTACATCGACACAGTGGAATATTATTCAGCAATGAAAGCAATCATCTTTGAATGTGGCTTTTGTTGCAGAAAAAAAGCACGTGAGCTATGAAGCCATTAAAAGACATAGAGGAAACTCAAATACATACTACTAAGTGAAACAAACCAATCTCAAATGACCACTTACTATATGAATCCAACTATATGACATTCGGGAAAAGGCAAAACTATAGAGACATCAAAACGTTCAGTGATTGCTGGGGGTTGAAAAGTGGGGAAGGATAAATGGGCAGAGCATAGAGGATGTTTAGGGCAATGAAACTACTCTGTGTGTTACTATAATGGTAGACACATGCCATTACACCCTTGTCAAAACTCACTGCATATACGACAGCAAGAATGGTCCCTAATGTCAATTATAAACTATGGGTGACAGTGATAAGTCAATGTTGGTTCATCCATTGTAACAAATGTACCTCTCTAGTGAGGAAGGCTGATAGCGGAGGAGGCTGTGCATTTGGGGAGGTGGGAATGTAGGAACTCTCTGTACTTTCCACTATGCCTCACTATTAACTTTACACTGCTCTAAAAATAAAGCGTATTTTAAAAAAGATTGAGCTGTTGATATAAGCCCAATGTCTACTTTGACGTCCAGAAATGTTTCCTTCAAAACGCTAATACACCACTTCCTGGAAGAAAATATTTGTTAACAAATTCTTTTCTAGAACAATTATTTTTGTGGGTGTTCCTGTCACAACTATACATAAAAATCAGAATATGCAGCAACATCTTGATACTCTAAAAACACAATACCAAAAACGTTAAGAAAATCATTTCTAAATTTGATCTAAGCCAAAATATGGAGAAGCAAAAGGGAAGAAAATTATTTCTCTATAATGAGATTATAGGTTGTTTCTCCGAACTCCTCTACAGTTTTCAGTATTTTCCAACTTCTATCATGGAGATATATAAATATAGAAGTAGATATGTAGATATATAGTCATTATATATATATTTATATATAATAAACAAATACCATTTTTATTTTTTATTATTTATTTATTTATTTTTTTTTTTAGACGGAGTTTCGCTCTTGTTTCCCAGGCTGGAGTGCAATGGCGCGATCTTGGCTCACCGCAACCTCCAACTCCTGGGTTCAGGCAATTTTCCTGCCTCAGCCTCCTGAGTAGCTGAGATTACAGGCACGCGCCACCAAGCCCAGCTAATTTTTTGTATTTTTAGTAGAGACGGGGTTTCACCATGTTGACCAGGATGGTCTCGATCCCTTGACCTCGTGATCCACCCGCCTCGGCCTCCCAAAGTGCTGGGATTACAGGCTTGAGCCACCGCGCCCGGCCTACAGATACCATTTTTGAAAGATATATTTATGTATTTTATATATTTACATAATATATACATGTTCATATATACATCATGTTATCACCATTATGGATATAAAGAAGGACATTAAAAAATAGTGAAAAGATTAAAATAAAATGTACCAAAATGGAAACAGTGACTTAACTCTGCCTAGCTTTATGTGATTAAACAAGGTATTTTTCAAATCTATTTTTCTTTGCTTTCTAGAGGCTTTATCATAAATCTATATTTTTCTATTTAAAAGCCTCATTTTTATTAAACAAATAGAAATTTAGCAACACTGTCTTTAGAACATTTTTTAAATAAACTTGAGCATGAAGAAAATGTTATGACTATGGTGGTGAGCATTTTGAAAGAGTAGCAGAAGCGGGGATAATGTGACATTTAGCTGATCTTTCAAGGGAAGCTAGACAAATGACACTTTGCAAAAAGAAAATAGTAATTAGTGTTGAAACATGGTATTGCCAGTATGATTAAGAAGGAAAGTGTCAACTTCTTCTGTGGAAAATCCTAACATTACCAAACGTAAGAAGGCAAATACTTCAACAACAGAAATGAAAAATATCTTGATTCATTTATTTAACACATTTTTACAGCTTAATCACAAAAAGTCTATTTTGAGGAAAAGAACAAATCTTACTCGTGTATATTACCCTTTGCAGTGAACTGGCCAAATAAGTCTATCTAAGGTACGTTGAATACCGAGCATGCTGGAAACATTTTCATTGACATCATCTCTAATCCCTACAACAATAGTGCAAGGAAAGGTTTAACATCTTCTTTTTACAGAGAGGAAAGCTGAGGCTCAAAGAGGTATAGTAGCTCATTTAACATTACACATCTAATACGTGGTGGAGGTGGGATCTATACTTACATCTGTCAGACCTTAAAGTCTGTGTTCTTCTTTCTACCTCTCTGCCTCAGTCCAACAATTGGGATCTTTGCCATGATGCCTCACGGGTTCACGAGGCACTTTTCAGGAAGTTTTTGACTCAGACTTTATCACTCAGCAAGATACCTCAACTAACTTACAAAATGTGACTTGAAAAGCAGGTTGTAATTCCAAAAGCAAAAATCCAACCACAAAAGATAAAGTCTTAATCAGTAGAGCTTTACAGAAGGAAGTAATGTAGGTAGTAAGGGCACTTTCGGAAATGTCTGGAATTAGAGGAGTCGATGTATCACCTGTTAGAAATTGTACTCGCTTGGTAGCAAAATTTTCTTTGTGTTCACTTAAAATAATAGTCTTGTTGTTTTAAAATCAACGCACAGTCAGAGGGTGACTTGGATGTTTATTTTTTCTTCTCTTTGCCTTCTTGTTTTAAGAATGGATTTTTCCTAAATTCTAATTATTATTGTAACTTACGTAAGTGCAGCCGATTTTGCTTTTAAGGATAAAACTACATTTAAGTAGCTTTGTCTGGATTATCAAAACCAGGCCCTGAAGAAGTGAGTTCCTAAAGGGTAGGAACTTTGCTTATGTCTATATCTCAGTTGTGTTAAACAGAATAACTGGCGCAAATTAGCAAATGATGCACTGAGGAATCATAGAACAAAAGACTTTATGAAGAACTAAGTTTCAGATTCAGGGTGACGCTAAGGAGCTAGTGTACCAGAGGATGGTATGCCTTCTGCAATCACAAAAGCAGCATTCAGTCTGATCTGGGCTCTAAGAAGTGCTCCTTGAGACCTGAAATTTTATCCTAACACTGCCACTAACAGGTTAAGTCAGAAAGAGTTCACTTCCCAGAGCTTTCGATTTCTGGTTTCCAAATCAGCACAATGAGAAACTGAAAAGAAAAAAAGAGAAAAAAAAGAGAGGGTCGGAGATCCCTCCTGCTTGTACAATGCCATGATTTGGACACAGGGTTTGGGCAACCATGGCCCATCCACCAATTCCTGCCTGTCGTCTCTTGTCAGACAGCACATGAGCCACGAATGTGAAAGAATTCAAAAAAGTAACAATATTTTGGGACATGTCAACAATTATATAAAATGCAATTTTCAGTTCTCATAAAAGTACTTTGGAACTCAGCCCCACTCCTTTATTACCCATTTCTATGGCTGCTTTCACACCACAACCACAGAGATAAGTAGCTGTGACAGAGACCATATGGGCTGCCGAGCCTAAAATATTACTGCCTAGACCTTTCCAGAAAAAAAAAAAAAAGGATTGCTGATCTTTTACACAGACAATCAAGCAAGCGATCACCTGAGAACATTAAAATCTGTGTCTAGGACAAATGGGGCCTATATAAACTAGGGAATAATCTTCCCCACTACTTATGCAAGAACATTCACCCTTGAGAGAGCAGGCTACATGGCTTGGCAGCACTACTGCCACCAGTCCAGACTTCCACTCACCTGTGCCCTATAAGTGACCAGCTTTTCTAGGCATCCGTGGAGCAGCGGGGTGCATTCTCATGGCTGGCCCCACACCTTCCCTTCCTCCTGCTTCCTCACATTCTATTTTCTGAGTGGTTGTCAAAGGAACGCTGAATTTTGCTGTCACTTTTTCAGACCCCAATTCCACTTATGACAGTCTTGGTACCAGGAAGCATTCCAAGCTCCTATCTCATCACCACAACCGCCTGCTTCTCACTTAGTCCAGACGAGCTTGCCACAGTGCACTTGCTTTTTAATCGCTCTCTCTCTTCTTGCCTTCACCTCCTCTCCCTCCCTCTCTCCCTGGCTCTTTCTGTCACACGGGTGTGTGCACATACACAAGTTCCGATTAGATAAAAGAAGAAACACATTTTAAGTTTCTTTCTAGGCCTAATAGAAAATTCTTTTTTTTTTTTTTACAAAAACAGAGCTGTTTTTTTCCATTGCAAAAGTGTGGGTGTCCTTTTTTTTGGAGAGTAACAATAATTTCCTACATGGTCTGCTGACACATTGCATGTTGTACATATTTGTGTGTACACATGTGCATATGAGTGTTAGAGTATGTGTGTGTAGCAGGGAGGAAAGAGATGAAGGAGAGTGTGTATGTGCATGTTGGTTCATATGAGTGTGAGTGTGTGCATGCACGTGCCTGTGTGTGCACATGTGTATGAGCATGCTTGTATTTGCGTATGAGAATGTGCATGTGAGAGAGAAAGAAAGAATGCGTGTATGTGTGAATGTGTATGTGTGTGTATAGCAGGGAAGAAGGGGATGAAGGAGAGTATGCTAAAAAGAGAACACCTCAGAACAGTCCAATAAAAGATTCCATATCAACATCATATCTTGTTAAAATACAGGATTCCCAAGTCAGTCACCTTCAAGCTGGAAGCCTGGAGTGTAAAAAGAGTGGGTGTTCTTCTCTGACAACTTATTGTCTAAGACAATTTTATGATCAAAAATATATTCGAATAAAAGTACCTGAGAAAAGTACATAAAGAGAATATAGCAAAATGTTAACAATGGTTTTCTTTGGGTGAGAGGAAGAAGAGGCAGGTTGTAGTTGATCTGTTTCTTTCAGTTCAACTATTCTGCATTCCTCACTTTTAAATTTTGGATATTAAGCTGGAGAGAAAGAACATGAATATAAAGATGAATTCGCTGAATGGAGCAACGAATGCTGAGTTAGCCAAAAATGTATGGCTACCTTCTATATCTAATTATCTGAGGGCAAATCAGAAAACACCACTTTCAGAAAATTTTTTTTTTTTTTTAGAAATGAAGTTTCGCTCTTGTTGCCCAAGCTGGAGTGCAACGGCACAATCTCGGCTCACCGCAGCCTCCGCCTTTTGGGTTCAGGCAATTCTCCTTCCTCAGCCTCCCGAGTAGCTGGGATTACAGGCACGCACCACCATGCCCAGCTAATTTTTTGTATTTTTAGCAGAGACAGGGTTTCACAATGTTGACCAGGATGGTCTCGATCTCTTGATCTTGTGATCCACCCACCTCGGCCTCCCAAAGTGCTGGGATTACAGGCTTGAGCCACCGCGCCCAGCCAGAAATTTTTTAAAATGTGTTTTACGTTATTTTCCCTTTCAGCCTAAGGACTAAAAATTGAACACAACTGGATCTGCGCCATTGCCTCAAAGATTCTTAGCCTAGTTCAAGATCCATTGTCTGAACACTCCTGCTTTTTAGACAGAAAACAGGGCTAAATTCCTATTGACTTCCAAATACACAGACCCACAGATTTGTCACAGTAGCCTCTCTCTCTCACCCTGTCTCTGTCCGTCTGAGTTTCTCTTTCTTTCTCTCTCTCTTCCCTCACATCATCCCCAAATCAGAATGCATATATAAAAATTTGATTAACTGAAACATAGAATGACCAAGATTTTACTACAAGAGAAATACACAGAGTTCAGCTAAGATGTTTGGTTGAATACCTGCATATGCCTTCACTCCATCATTAAACCACATTAACATGGGATGATTAAAAATGAATAAACCAACAAAGATAAAAAGAAAATAAAGACAATCCCTTCAGCATATCGAAAACTGGCAAGCAGAAGCTGTCAGTGACACCTCACAGTAGACACAGAGATGCTAAATCACAAGCCAGTGGTAGGAAGGCAACCAGGATCCCCAAGGGTTCAAGAGTTGGCAGCTAAATTTACATAGGGAATTTATGTTTCAGTAGTAGGTAGATCCCAGATCCTCTCCCTAGAATCAGTGACTGCATCCCACAGTGGTGGCAGGGTGGAGGTTTCCTCTCTATAGGGCAAAATTTGGTGTCTCTAGGCAGGAGCTCTCTAGACACAAGTGCTTAAATGTACACACTGAACACTGAGATCCTCCAGGTTTTCCTACCACTGAGTTCCAATGAGGGTGGCCGATACACTTGGTCAGAAGTTAAGATGATTTTTCTCTAGAGAGAATCTCTCTTGCTCAAGAAGAAAAGGTCTGACCCAGCAAGACCACCACCCACAAAATGTTACAATCACAGAACTTCCATCAGCTTTTAGCTTTTCAGTGCTCCATATTTTTCTAACAGACACAGACAGCTAAGGGTCACCAGGCATCTGAGCAAAGCTTCTAACATGAATGGCCGAGACCAGAGCAAGAAGACACATAAATGCAGCCTGAATGAGGACTGTGCTAGGAGATAAGACATTCTGAAAACCATATGAATGTTCTCGAAGAGATAAAAGTGTTACCATTTTCATGAAACAAGAACCAAATTTAAAGAAAAAGTAAACGCTTAGAAATTAAAAATATGAAAGCAGAACTTGTGAAAAATTCTTGTTAGAATAGTAAGACAACAAAGTTGAGTAGATGAACCTTATGTCTTCCAGAAATAGCGATAAGAAAAAAGTTGAAATCCGGAAGAAAATTTGAACAGGTTCAACACTAAAATGATCAGAATTCCAAAGATAGAAATAGAGACAGACAGAGAGAGAGAAAAAAAGAACAGACACACGCAGCAAATAAGAAAGAGAGAGATAAACCCTAACACAGTAATTGCTGGAGAATACAACACCCAACATTCAGCACTGGACAGATCTTCCAGACAGAAAACCAACCAATCAACATGAAATTTAATCTTTACTACAGACCAAATGAAACTGATATTCAAGGAATATTTCATCCAATGACTGCAGAATACACATTTTTTCAACTCAACAGATAGATTATTCATAAGTATAGAAGATACCTTAGGTCACATAGATCATTCATAAGTATAGAAGATACCTTAGGTCACAAAGCAAATGCAATCACATTTGAAATCAGGACTAAGAAATTCATTCAAAACCATACACTTACATGGAAACTGAGTAACTTGCTCCTGAATGACTCCTGGGTAAATAATGACATTAAGGCAGAAATCAAGAAGTTTAAGAAGTTCTTTGAAAGTAATGAGAACAAAGGTACAACTTACCAGAGTTTCTGGGATGCAGCTAGTCAAGTAGTGTGGAGAGAAATTTATAGTACTAAATGCTCACATCAAGAAGTGAGAACTCGGGACAGCTGCGGTGACTCACTCTTGTAATCTCAGCACTTTTGGAGGCCAAGGCGGGCAGATTACAAGGTCAGGAGTTTGAGACCAGCCTGACCAACATGGTGAAACCCCATTCTACTAAAAATACAAAAATTAGCTGGTGTTGTGGCACATACCTGTAATCCCAGGTACTCAGGAGGCTGAGGCAGGAGAACTGCTTGAACCCAGGAGATAAATGTTGCAGTGAGCCCATATCACACCACTGCACTCCAGCCTGGTTGAGAGAACAACACTCCATCTCAAAAACAAAATTGAGATCTCAAGTTAACTACCCAACATCACAATTAAAAGAATTAGAAATCCAAGAGCAAAGAACACCCTCAAAGCTATGCTGAATGGGAGTGGGGAGAGAGGGCATCTTTATCTTGTGCCAATTTTTAAGGGGAATGCCTTCAGCTTTTGTCCATTCAGTATGATGCTGGCTGTGGTTTTGTCACATGTGGCTCTTATTATTTTGAGGTATGTTCCTTCGATACCTGGTTTATTGAGAGTTTTTAACACACATGAAAGTTGAATTTTATCAAAAGCTGGTTTTGCATCCATTGAGATAATCATGTGGGTAATTTTTTTTCTTTAGTTCTGTTTATGTGACGATGACATTTATCAATTTGCATATGTTAAACCAAACTTGCATCTCAGGGAGGGTGGTTGTGACCAGGAATTTATCTGTTTCTTCTAGATTTCTCAATTTTTTCAGGTTCAGTGGTTCACATCTGCAATCCAAGAACTTTGGGGGGTCAAGGTGGGTTGATCACCTGAGATTGGGAGTTCAAGACCAGCTGGATCAACATGGAGAAACCCCATGTCTACTAAAAATACACAACCAGACATGGTGGCATATGCATGTCATCCCAGCTACTCAGGAAGCTGAGGCAGGAGAATAGCTTGAACTCAGGAGGCAGAGGTTGCACTAAGCCGAGATCTCACCATTGCCCTCCAGCCTGAGCAACAAGCACAAAACTTCATCTCAAAATTAAAGGAAAAAAAGTGCCTACAGTTGTACATCATATTCTCTGAGGGTGGTTTGTATTTCTGTGGGGTCAGTGGTAATATTGCCCTTATTTTTTTTGATGGTGGTTATTTGAATCTCTTCCCTTTCTCCTTCATTGGTCTAGCTTCAAGTTTATTATTTTTTTAACCAGTATGATTTTAATAGACCAGTTACTGGGTAGGAAATTGAAACATACAGAGTGCCATCTCCAAGAGCACTCAGGATTTCATTTGGGTTCTTGAAAAATGTCAAGAAGTAGGTTGAGTTTTATTATTTTTTTCAGAAAACCAGCTTTTGAAAAATTTATGTGGAACCAAAAACAGCCAAGGCAATCTTAAGCAAGAAGAGCAAAGCTGGAAGCGACATGCTACCAGACTTCAAACTGCATTACAGGGCTACAGGAAACAACAGCATAGTACTGGTACAAAAACAAACACATAGACTAATGGAACAGAATAGAGAATCCAGAAACAAAACCAAGCTTCTACAACTATCTGATCTTTGGCAAACTTAAAAAAAACAAGCAAGGGGGAAAAGATTCTCCCTATTCAATCAACGATGCCAGGATAACTGGATAGCCATATGCAAAAGACTGAAACTAGACCCCTTCTTTACATTACATACAAAAATTTGCTCAAGATAGATTAAACACTGATATGTAAAACCAAAGACTATAAAAGCTCTGCAAGACACGAGAAAATGCCATTCAAAACATAAGCACAGGCAAAGATTTCATCATGAACATGCCAAAAGAAAAGGTAACAAAAGTAAAATTGAAAACGGGTCAAATTAAAATGAGAAACTTTCACACAGCAAAATAAACTATCAACAGAGAAAACTGACAACCTACAGAATGTGAGAAAATGTTTGTAAACTATGCATTTCACAAAAATCTAATATCAAACATCGGTAGGGAAATTCAATTTACAAGAGGAAAACAAACAACCCATAAAAAGGTGGGCAAAGAACATAAACAGACACTTTTAAAACAAGACATATATGCAACAAGCAATCATATTAAAAAAGCTCAACGTCACTGATTATTAGAGAAATGCAAATGAAAATTATAATAAGATACCATCTCACACCAGTCATAATGGCAATTATTAAAGCAAAAAAAAAAACAAACACATACTGGCAAGGTTAGAGAGAAAAACAACACTTACACACTGTATTCGGGAATGCAAATTAGTTCTGCCATTGTGAAAAAGTGTCATGATTCCTCAAAGACCTAAAGAGTGAAATACCATTTGATTCAGCAAACCTAGTAATGGGTTACTAGGTATGTACCCAAGGGAATATAAATCCTTCTGTTATAGAGACATGTGCACGCATATGTCCATGGCAGCACTGTTCGCAATAGCAAAAATATGGAATCAAGCTAAATGCCCATCAATGGTAGACTGGATAAGGAAAATGTGGTACATATACAACAAAAAACACTAGGCAGCCACAAAAGAATGCGATCGTGTTCTCTTCAGGGACATAGATGAAGCTGGAGACTATTATTCTTAGCAAACTAATGCAGGAACACAAAATCCAAATACCAGATATTTTCACTTGTAACTGGGAGCTAAATGATGAGAACACAGGAACATACAACAGGCGGAAGAACAACACACACTAGAGCCTTTCAGAGAGTGGAGAATGACAGAAGGAAAAAGCTCAGGAAAAACAACTAAATGGGACTAGGCTTAATACTGGAGTAATGAAATGATCTGTACAATAAACCTCATGACAGACTTTACCTAAATAACAAACCTGTGCTTGAACCTTTGAACTTAAATAAAAGTTAAAAAAAAAGGCAACTTCTCAAGTTGAATAACATAACCTCCTAGGTTTGAACACATGAACACAAACTCACACCAAGGAACATTGTCTTGAAAATCTGCAATATATGACAAAGGAAGACAGCTCTCCTAAGTTTTCAGAAAAGTTTTTTAAAAAACAGTATTTACAAAGAATCAAAACTCAGAATGATTTCAGGCTTCTCAACAGAACTACCAGAAGCTGGGAAATAATGGAGTAGTATCTTTAAAACTTGAATGGGAAATTATTTTCAATCAAAAATTCTATGCCCCACCAGTCATGTAAGTGTAAGAAGAAATAAAGTCATATTTCAGAACAATTTGCTTCAGTGTATCCTTGCTTGAATAAGTTACTGGAGGATACAGTCCACAAACAAGAGATTCAGGGCACGGGGCAGTGCAAAACAACAGAGTGGGTTTGTATTTGTATTGAAAAGACAGCAGCATTCGAGAGTTAGGGAATACTGGAGGAGGAGTTTTCTCCAGCATCCCTGGAGCCCACACCTCTCATTTCCACATTCCTATGTCCCATTGCTGCCCATGAATTCTGATCACCTATTCCTTTGAGAGAGGTATTTCTCTCACCGATTAGCTGTAGTCAAGTGGCTCTTTCTTGGGCTACAGGAGGAAATCTATTGCTTTTCATTAAACATCAATTGGATTAACCTAGGCTTAAGGTCAGCATTATGCCATCAGCTGTACGTTCTTGGGAAGACATCTACTCACAAACTGGTTAAAGAACGTGGCCCTCCTACCTCTGACTTGTGTGATTCTAAGCAAGCTATTTAGCACCCTCTCATCTGTGAAACAAACATAAAGTTCTTATCTTGGGCTCCACAAACAGAAAGTGTTGAACAAGAACAGTTTCTTCTCCTCCAAGGCCAGACCATATGGAGGACCCTAAGACAGCCACAGTCTTGGTCAGTAGGACAAACACAAGGTTCAAATTGCACCATTAAAACTGTGGCCAAACGTTTGCTCTGCCTCTGAGTCACTCACTGTCATAAGGCTCTACCGGTTCCCATTCCAGATAGAAAGTGGGCTTTTGTTGGTTTTTGTTGTGTTTTTCAAGAGATGAAGTCACCCAGGCTGGAGTACAGTGGCATGACCATAGCTCACTGCAGCCCCAAACTCCTGAGCTCAAGTGACCTTTCTGCCATGGCCTCCTGACAGAAGCTGGGCCAACAGGGCAGCAGGTATGCATCCCCACACCCAGTAATTTTTTTTTGAGAGATGGGGTACCGCTATGTTGCCCAGACTGCTCTCAAATTCCTGGCCTGAAGCAATTTCCCCATATTAGCCTCCTAAATTTCTAGGATTACAGGTGTGAGCCACCGTGCCCAACAGGTGTTCTTAAATGCAATTTCCACACTGCTATTCTGAAGAAGGGCAAGAAGCAAAGAGTCCCTCCTTGAAACATAGAAAATAAAAGCATTCACTATTAAGTGGAGGCAGAGTTGATGATCAGCCAAAACTACTTCAACTGTAATCCAGAAGTCCCATTGATACAGGAGTTCTAAAGAAATTATTTAGTCAGAGATTGAAAGTAAGGAATTCTTTGGTAAGGTTTCCCTTTGAATAAAAAGCAGCCCCAAAACCATTTCTAACAAAGAGCGGCCTGTAAAATCGAGCTGCAGATATAGACAAGCAAGCTGGAAGCTTGCACAGGCGAATGCCAGCAGCTGTAACAATAGGAGGCTACTTGGGTGCCAGGCATGCTCAACCTGACGGCTTCATCTTCCTTTTTCTTTATCAACCACAAGTGCAGTAAGGGACAGACAACATGCACTGGCCAAGTAGAAAACCTATATGCATAAGAAGATTCGGGTGGATAGCCAGCTTCTTCACGAGCTATGTAAAGCTCTCACCTGGTCCAACCCATATTTGGACCCTATGTAAATCAAACACCACCTCCTCAACAAGTCTATAACACCTTGTGCAGTTCACCAGAAAACCAGAAAACACACTCAGAAGCCCCTCTCTCTCTCTGCAGAAGAGAGAGATGTTCTCTTTTCTTCTTTTGCCTGTAAAACCTCCATTCTTAACCTCACTCCATGTGTATTCACGTCCTTGATTTTCTTGACATGAGGCAATGTACCTTGGGTATTACCTCAGATGGACAATGCTGCTTCATCATAGTTCTGTTTTGTTCAGGTTGTGGGACAAACGGCTCCTTTCCTCTGCAACCTGAGCTCAACCTTACTCAGGCCTCCTTCCAGCGGAATCACAGAGCCAAATGAAACCCCTTAAGTCTTCTTTTAAATTGGCAGCCGCTCCAAAGAAAGCAGCATGATGAGTTTCAGGTGGCCCGGGGTGGGGGCAGTGCTACTCTGGCTTCTCCATGCTCAGTCCCTCTCAGTTCAAAAGCGCACCACGTGGAGCAATAGAACACCTCCTCATCTGGGTTTTAAAAATAGTGGGAGGAAAAGCGCTGTCTTCATGCTTATTTCCCTGGCAGAGGGGAGGTCATAAAACACTAATTTCTAAGCAGTGGACCAGAGTTTTACTGATCTCTTCTTTTACTTACTCATGTTTACCCAGAGAAACCACATCACAAATCTGAGTCTCCTCTGGCAAGAGAAGGAATCGGATTCATGATTCTCTCAGCCCCCTTTCCACAGTGGAGTTCTGACTCCACTTCTAAAATACTTTTTTGCAAGCCTCTGTACCTCATAAATGTTTTACTATACTCAAGACAGCAAAGGGAAGCACAGATTAGCTACTGTTTTCAGAACTGTGGAAACATGCTGTCTTCTCCACGTTTGGCATTGGAGTCAAAGATCAAGCGCCAAACAGTAGTTGTCAAGAATCCTTTCATTTACAATCAGGTTCTAGACTTTTCAATGGTGTGGGCAAGAACCAGTTTTGCCAGAATAGGTTATTATCTACCTCTTACCTTTATAGGACAGGACTAAAAATTCTCTTTAAGACAGAGTCTTGCTCTGTTCCCGAGGCTGGAGTGCAGTGGCATGATTTCGGCTCACTACAACTTCTGCCTCTCAGGTTGAAGTGATTTTCCTGCCTAAGCCTCCTGAGTAGCTGGAATTACAGGGGACCACCACTACACTCAGCTAATTTTTGAATTTTTAGTAGAGACAGCGTCTCCCCATGTTTGCCAGACATTATGATCTCCAAAGCCTGACATTATGATCTGCCTACCTGAGCTGCCCAAAGTACTGGGATTACAGATGTGAGCCACCACGCTGGGCATTTTTTTTAATTACACTGAAGACTTTTGAAAGGGTTGTGTGTTGTATGAACTCCCTCCTCACCCAATTCTCATGGATGGGAAAATGCTGCTGCTTCATTTTAAAGCTAATGAGCTGCCTGAACAGGAACTTCTATTTAACCATTCAAGCTGATTAGCTCACGTCCCTGAAGGCTGGAGAACACGGGAACTGCTATCCCATCTGAATACAATCCAAAAGCAAAAGGCTGTGGCCAAGTTGAAATAATGGGGCAGATAGAAGCGATAAAGACTGGAGCTGGGAGTGGCCCGTACTTCAAGTTAAGCCAAACAAAGGTGTTTGCATGTTTTATATGGGCCAAATAGGAATTCCATAATAGAGAAAACCATTGATTTTAAGGAGGACGCTGCCCTGAAAGGCTTCCTGCCAGGGGTAAGGAAGAGGCTGCCCAGGACCCCCAGAGGCAGGTGGTAGGAGGGCTCTTAGTGGCTTCCTAGAAATTGTATTACCTGAGGTAGTGAACTGCTGTCAGAGATCCCTACCAGGAGAATTTCTCAGGAACGCATGAGAAAGGGCCCAAAACTGCATGACTGCATTTTAAAGTAAATTGCAGACATCAGTAACTCAACGTGCATTAACTACAATTTGGTACCTTTGTTTTTCCTTTTGGTGTAAAGTTTACAAATGATGAAATGCAAAAGTTTTAAGTATGTATTTACCGAATTTTGACAAAAGTGTACATATGTGTAATCCAAAACTCTATCAAATAAAGAACATTACTATAATCCCTGATATGGTTTGGCTGTGTCCTCACCCAAATCTCTTCTTGAATTGTAGCTCCCAGAATTCCCACGTGTTGTGGGAGGGACCTGGTGGGAGAGAATTTAATCATGGTGACAGTTTCCCCCATACTGTTCTTGTGATAGTGAATAAGTCTCACAAGAGTTGATGCTTCTATAAGAGGAAAGCCCTTTTGCTTGTTTCTCATTTCTCTCTTGTCTGCCACCATGTAAGATGTCCCTTTGACTTTCTGCCGTGATGATGAGGCCTCCCCAGCCAGGTGCAACTGTGAGTCCCTTCAACCTTTTTTGAATAAAGTACCCAGTATCAGGTATGTCTTTATCAGCAGTGAAAAAACGGACTAATACAATCCCAGAAAGTTTCCTCATGACTTGTCTCAGTCTCCAGCTCTGTACCCTTGGATTTTTTTCATTGTCGACTAAGTTTGCCAACTTTAGAAATTCCACGTAACTTGAATCATGTTGTGATAACCCTATATATAAGGCTCCCTTCAGTCCACAAAATAATTTTTATATTTATCAGTCAGGTTACACATATCAGTATCTCTTTCATTTTTATTGCTGAGTAGTATTTCATGCTATGAAATAACGTAGTTCGCTACCTGATCCTCTATTTGTGGTCACCAGAAATATTTTCAACTTTTGATTATTATGAGTAAAGCTATTGTGGTCTTCTATAAGTATTTTTATTAACATGTATTTTCACTAATTGGGGTAGATTCCTAACTCGGAAATTTATTATAGATGAGATGTATATTCGTTCTATAAGAAAATTCCAGAAATTTGACAAAGTAGTTGTACTGTTTTATAGTCCCATTAGCAATAGTTATAGTTGTGCTGTATTCTTGCCAACATTTGGTGTTTAGTCTTTCCCAACCTAGTTATTTTGTGGGGTGTGTAGTAGTATCTCACTGTGGTTTTAATCTGCATTTCCTTGATGTTAACCATTTTGTCCCACTTGTATATTATCTTTGCAAAGTGGCTCCCCAAATTTTTTCCCCTTCTAAACAGTAATTGTTCTCTTTTTTTCTTTTAGTTGTTCTGTCATCCAGGCTGGAAGGCAATGGTGCAATCTTGGCTCACTACAGCCTCTGCTTCCTGGGCTCAAGCGATCCTCCCACCTCAGTCTCCCAATTAGCTGATACCAGGCTAACTTTTTGTATTGATATTAGCCAACATACAAGGCTAAATTTTGTACTTATACTAGGTATCAGGGTCTCACCATGTTGCCCAGACAAGTCTCAAACTCCTGGCCTTAAGCCATTCATCCTCCTCGGCCTCCCAAAGTACTGGCACTACAGGTGTGAGCCACTGTGCCCAGCCTTATTTTCAGGTTATAAAACTGCTTTCTATATTCTGGAAATCAGGCTCTTTACTGAAAATAGATTTATGACCATTTTCTGTCAGGCTGTGGCTTGCATATTCTTTTGTTTAATGTATCTTTTAATTTTCCCAGACACATTTTCTGCAAAATTCGTGTTAGTTTTTGTTGTATTTTTCAGATACTTTGTTCATTTCATCTAAGTTGCAGAATTTGTCACCATGACGTTGACAAATTATCTCTTATTATCCTTTTCACGTCTGCAGGATCTGTAGTGATAGTTTCACTTCGCTTTCACTTCTGATATTGATACTGACCATTTGTGTTTCCTCTCTTTTTTTCATGATCAGAGTAGCTTAAGGTTTATTAATGTTGATATTTTAAAACAACCAGGTTCTTTGCTTTGTTAGTTTTCTCTATTATTTTGTCTGTCTTCAATTTGGTTTATCTCTGCACTTTTACCTTTATTGTTTCCTTCTTACTACTTCGTTGGAGTTTTCTTTGCTCTGTGTGTGTGTGTGTTTTCAATCTTCTTTAGGTGAACATTTACGTCATTGATTTTAGACCTTTCTCTTTTTCTTCTATTGCAGTATAAGCATGTACGGCTATACTTCCCTCTGGGAACTCCCATAGCTGTAATTCATAAGTGTTTGCATGTTGTATTTTGATTATCCCTTAGAATAAAATATTTTATATTCTACCTTTTGCTTTCTTCTTGGGCTTGTGTATTATATTTAATCTCCAAGTACTTGGAGCTTTCCTAGTTCTCTTATTGTTAATTTCTGTTTTAATCCTATTGTGGTCAGGTAACATACACTGCATGAATTCAATTTGATTTAATCTATTCAGTCTTGTTTTACGACCTAGCATGTGACCTATCCTAGTGAACACTACATGTACTTGAAACATACAGTATTCTTTGGTTATTGGGTGTCGTCTTCCATTGGTTTGTTTAAGATGGTGGAGAGTGTTGTTCAGGTCATCTGCATCTTGATTAAGATTTTGTCTAGTTTATCTATCAATTGCTTGGGAGATGGGTATTTAAATCACCAATCAAAATTGTGGATTGTTTGTTTATTCCTTTAGTTCAATTTTGTTTTGTGCAAATTGACGCACAAATTATTTTTAATCCATTTTTTTGATGAAATGCCTCTTCTGTAATCATGAACTATCCCTCTTTATCTTTGGAAATACTGTTTTGACTTAAGCATATTTTATTTGGTATTAATATAGCTTCTTCACACTTCCATTGCTGACTGTTTGCATAGTATATCATTTTAAATGTACTCATTTAGGGTCAGGTACAGTGGCTCACACCTGCAATCCCAGCACTTTGGGAGGCTGAGGCAGGTAGATCACTTGAGGTCAAAAGTTTAGGACAAGCCTATCCAATGCAGTGAAACCCCAGCTTTATTAAAAATACCCCAACATTTAGCTAGGCATGGTGGCAGGTTTCTGTATTCCCGGCTACTCAAAAGGCTGAGGCAGGAGAATTGCTCGAACCCAGGAGGCGGAGTTTACAGTGAGCAGAGATTGCACCACTGTACTCCAGCCTAGGAGATAGACTAGGACACTGTCTTAAAAAAATTCAAATGTACTTATTTAGACCTACGTATATTTGTCTTCTTTTCTTCTATTCAAAGTGTGTATTTCATATACAGCACTGGGTCTTGTGGGTTTTTTAAATCAATTCTGGCACTTTAATTGGAGTATGTGGTATGATTCAATAACATTTAACGTTATTAAATATAGATTTATTAGTGGTTGAATGATGTAATTGGATTCAAGCTTACAATTGAATGGTTTGTTTCATTATTTTGTTTGTTTTTGTTTGCATCCCCTTCCCCACTTTCTGTCCTGTCCCTTTTCTCCTGATGTCTTTTGGACTCTTTAAATACTTTTAAAATTTCATTTTAAAGTATCCATGACTTATTAGATGTAGTGGTTGAATATTCCTTATCTGAATTCCTTGGGACTAGAAGTGTTTTGGATTTTAAACTTTTTTCATATTTTGGAACATTTACATATACATAAAGAGATCTCTTAAAGATATAACTGAAGTCTAAACACAAAATTCACCTATGTTTACGTACACCTCATACACATAACGCAAATAAAATTTTACATATTTTTAGCAATTTTGTGCACGAATCAAAGTTTGTATACATTGAACCATCAGAAAGCACACATATCGCTACCTCAGCCATCGATGTGGATTAATTTCAGATCTTGGAATATTTTGGATTTTGGGGTTTATGGATCAGAGATGCTCAATCTCTACCTGTTTTCATTGTTGATTATTTTATGTGTTAAATATGTAAAAAAGGGTTAAGTTTTCAGCTGAATGAGATTTTTGAGTTTGGAAATTAAACTAAACAGGATTTTTCTGAAGTTCCAGGATACAGGTGCAGAATGTGTAGGTTTATTATATAGGTATATGTGTACCATGGTGCTTTGCTGCACCTATCAACCGTTCATCTAGGTTTTAAGCTTCACATGCACTAGCTATTTGTCCTAATGGTCTCCCCGTCTAACCCTCCTCTGACCCCCAACTGGCCCCAATGTGTGTTGTTCCCTCCCTGTGTCCATGTGTTCTCACTGTTCGACTCCCAATTATGAGTGAGAAAGTGTGGTGCTTGGTTTTCTGCTCCTGTTTTGAACTAGACAGAATTTCTTAATATCTTAAATTGCTCAGTGAAATAGAAAATATCAAAGATTCTACCCAACAGGTGGGTAAGAATGAGTCCACGTAGCAACTTTGATAAAGCGAAGGGAAATAACAAACCATTTCTGATTGCTCCCTGCCACAGCCAGTGCATTCAACCTTTTTCCTGTCCTTTTATTATTTTTTCATTGTTCTTACAGTCATTATTATTTTTCCCCAAATGAAAAAATAAACGTGGTGGGATTGATAGTGAGGAAACAGACTGACAGCTGCCCATACACCTGAGTTTAACTTTTGAGAAATATAGTCAACATGATGATTTTCACACAGGGCTAGTAGGCCTTCTGCATCTGTTATAATTCCTGTTATGTTGTGGACAGAAAATAAATTTTTCTCTCCATGGGAACCTGTTAGTGATACTTGAGAACAATGTTAACTGTAGACCAAAACCGAATACAAGTGGAAATATTGTTTCATTTTTTTTGCAGTATTCCTTTTTTAAGACCTGAGATAGGAGGATAAAAAAGGAAAGAACTATTGACATGTGCAACAACATGGCTGAATATCAAAAACATTTTCTTGACTAAAAGAAACCTTACATATGGAGTGATCACAATATAATTCTATTTCTATCAAACTTTAAAATCTGTACTGAAAGAATATTTAAAAGTATATTTGGGCTCGGGACCGACTAAGAGGAGGCAAAACTGAACTATCTAGTCTCTGCTGTGATCCAAAACCCATGCTATAAACTTTGTACACAGTATCTCATTTAATCTTCAAAATCACCCTAACAGGTAGTTACTGTCACTTCCCCTGCTTCAAACAGAACATAAAGCTCAGAGAATCCAGGTACTGTGTTTTTTTTTGTTTGTTTGTTTTGTTTTTGAGATGGAGTTTTGCTCATGCCACCCAGGCTGAAGTGCAATGGCGTGATCTCGGCTCACTGCAAGCTCCGCCTTCTGGGTTCAGGCAATTCTCGTGCCTCAGCCTCCCAAGTAGCTGGGACTACAGGAACGCACCACCATGCCCAGCTAATTTTTTGTATCTTTAGTAGAGATGGGGTTTCACCATGTTGACCAGGATGGTCTCGATCTCTTGACCTCGTGATCCACCTGCCTCGGCCTCCCGAAGTGCTGGGATTACAGGTGTGAGCCACCATGCCTGGCCCGGTACTGTGTTTTACACCTACTTAGTAGTCACCAATTCCTAAAGTTCTATAAAATGTTCTAAATAAAAATGAATAAATTAGGCAAAAAAGACCATGTAAATACCATTTCTACAAATATCTCCTAAGACAATTTTCACATCGATGTCCAAAGACATTTACAAGAACGTTTTCCACAACACTGTTTAAAATAATAGAAAACTACAAGCAACCTAAATGTCCACGGAAGAGTTAGATTCTTTCTCTTATTTCCGTATAATGCAATACTGTGCTGATGTAGAGATATCATATTCATTTTTAAAAATTACATTCACCTTCTTCTTATGGATCCAAGGAGATATGTTAGAGAATATCTATTGCATTTGGACATAAACATAAATACAAAGGAAATAGTAGGGGCTCTCTACAAGTGGTTATATATTGGAAGAGGAAGAAGAGAAAAATAAAAGGGATTATGAACTTGTATATGCTTTGGTAGTGTCTGGTTTTGTATATAACTTGAATTTTTTATAAATATATTTTACAGTCTGCATAATTACTAGGTAAGAAGACAAATAAGTCACTTTAGTAAAAGTTCTTCCAATTACTGCAACTGATTTCTACAGCCAGAATGTTCCCAGAACCTGAAAAGAGGAAGCACTAGAAATGGAAGGCAGAAATACTGACACTAGAGGGCCAGAGCTGGAGAGGGAGGATCTAATGCAGCAAATCCATCAGCAGTTCTCATCGCCATCTTTGAGAAACCTCACAATTTTCCGTGCGTAATAAATGAGTTAAATTGAAAACAAATCCATGACAGTGGTGCATGAGAAAGGTTACATGTGTCCCGAATAATAAAGTCTGCGCACAATATAAATTAAAACATACCATTTTACATTCATAAGATTGGCAAACAAAAAGTAAAAGCCTAGGAATATCAAGTGAAGCCAAACACAAAACAAGTTTCCCCACATTTCCTGTGGGAATACCAATTGTTACAACTACTTTAAACAATTGGAAATTCATAGTAAAAATGAAGACAAGCCTCCCCTACAACTTACCAATCCCTCTTCTGGGAACACAGTAAGAGAGATTCTTCCCAAGAAACCTGTAAACAAATGTATATGGCACTATGCATGTAATTGTACATCGTGGTATTTCCATATGGTAAAGTATTATTCGGCAGGGAAAGTAAGTAGACCAGAGGTAGACATTTCAATATCAATAAGTTTTAGAAAAATAAAATGGAGTATAGGAAGCTGCAACTATATCTGTAATGCTTTGTTTTGCCAGGAAAATAAAGGGACACGTGGGGAGGGCAAAGGACAACAAAAACGAAACAATCTGAAACACATGGGGAAAAATACCCATATTTTAAAATTTTCCATTGTTGCTTATATTAGTTTCTGTCTTTTCTATACGCTTTAAGTACTTGATAATCAGAAAATATAAAAGGCATAGGAAAAAGTATTCTGAGAAAATACATCGAAAGGTTTATGGTTATTAGATTTGGTAAGATTTTAAATGACTTTAATTTTCTTTGTTATATCTCTCTATATGTCCTAGTCATACCATATTAAATGTGTATTTCATTTATGACAATAAAAATGTATTGTTTAAAAACTCATATATATGCAGTTTTATCTGACATATGATGAAACTCTACGAAACATAGATTCAGCAAAAATACTGAGAACAAGAACAAAAATAATGATATTAAGAGTTGTTGACTTTTGGATGGAGCTATGAGTGACTTTACATTTATCTCTAAACTCGATTTTTCTATAGTGGGCAGATAAAATATTTGTGAAAGCTAGATTAAATAGAAAGCTATAGGTTTTAAATGAAAAGGAATTCAAATAATTTTCCAGCATGATAAAATGTTCATATTCCTAAATATGAACTACTTTACAAAAGCACCAGTGATTTTAAAGAAACATTAGATGATTTTTAAAGGAAGTCAGTTATGATACTGCAGTTTATAGTGATACTGAGTGTTTGCTAGCTCCACTAATCAGGATATTAAGTTAATAGTATATAATATGCCATAAAGAAATTATATGAGCCGAGGTTACTGCAAAAGGAGAACACAATGATTTTAAGTGGGCTGGTGACCTGAATTTCTTCCAGTGAGGGGAAACATCAGAGTCATTTGATCAATGAAGTGCCTTTTATAAATCTTCAGGAAATCTCCTATGAAGGCTTTAAGAAGATGGATTTCTTATTACTTCTGATGTATGTTCCCATGAAATTTTTCCATTGCCACCATGGGCCTACCCAGCCTAAGAGATGGAAACTGTGAGTCCAGCCCACTGACGCCCACCATCAGTAAGAAGATTGCACACTGAGGAGGCCATGACCAGCCTGCTGACTGAAATCTATACTGTAAAAGGATGATGCTGTTCCAGCAATCCTGAAACCCTGCCCTAGGATCAATGCAAAGTGGTGTCAACCTTAGAATTTCAATACGCCTAGGCAGATAGTTATCTTTAAATATAAGAACAGTATCATTTTCTGGAGAAACCAAAAGAATCCAGAAAAATTCTACAGTAGTCTACTCTGCCCTTCCTCCCCGTTCCGTCTTGTTAGTAACAGCCAAATCCAGGCACAAAGATGTCCTAACTTCTACACCTGAGGTTGCCCACAACGTGTGCTAGGTGACGCATCTTATAGAGCACATATGCAAACAATTATGGGATCTGAAAAACAATAACTCAGGCAGAAACATTAGGAATTGGTGCCCCTAAGTGAACCAGTGGAAAAAAAGGAGGCTTAGAGAGTTTAAACAACTTTCCCCAGTAGCTGATAAGTTACGGTGGCCTTAGACAAGCTGACAAGAGTGGTAGCAAAAAGGCTTCAAGGATTACAAATTGTTCTACTATAAGGTTTTAAAAAGGTTTCAAAGGCAAAGAAGAGCAAATGAAGCCATGAATTTTACAATCTACATATTTTTAGCCCTTTCTCTTTTTGCTTTTCTTGGGTAAACTAATTAGACCCTGCAAACACATTCCCACCCACAATGTTGTCTCCATTGCTTTAGGGCCTCACCTCTGAGCAGCCAGAGGAAATGCAGCTGACCCCTTATCTAGTTAACAACCTTTTATACTCTGCCCTTTCGCTTTGCTTTCTCCATGCCAACATAAGACATACAAAGATTCTTCTGCCTCCAAGATGCTGCAGCTTTCTTCTCAGCTAGTTACCCCCAGCTAAAAATAACTGTTCCACATACTCAGAGATATATGGCAATCAAGCAACCAAGTGCCCCTTTTGCCAATGACATGTTTTTTAAAAATATGTTCAATGAGAGGCTCTTTGAAAATTATTCACTTTTTTCTGAGTTGCAAAGGAAAACGAAAGGCAAATTATGGCTCTATAAGCAACTGTTTGCACAGATCCCATTAATTCGCCATCCACAGGGCCATTGACAACTAGCTCTTTTCTCTTGTCATTTCACTTACCAGGCAGAAATGATTACAAACTTAATTTCTTTGGGGGGTTATTTAGGTTAGAGAGGGCCTTTTGATATTGCAGAAGTCATAACGGCCACCAGACACAGGAGAACAATAGCTCCCAGTGCTTCCACAATGGAGAGAGAGATAACTGAATGTCATATTCGGAAGAAATTCAAACCATCATTGATTTTTTCAGATGAAAAAACTGAGGCTCAAAGAGGTTAGGGGGTTAACCAAAGTCAGTCAGTGTTTTAGTTTGCAGCAAAGCTGAAAGCAGGCGCTAAGCATTGCAACACCTGGTGTCTTCCTTCCTCCCCTCCATCCTGCTCCTAGTAGTGTCAGTGGCAAATACATGCCAGTTCAAGGAAATGTGGCCTCAGCGAGGAGTACTAAGGACCAAGCACCAATGCATCTTGCCATTTACAACAAATTCCTTAATTACAAGGCTTCATTTATTCACAGAAGCTGCCTCTTTTGTACATAGCCAAACACACACACACACACACACACACACACACAGTGTGACAGAGATAATTTATCATTATCTGAATGCACTCAGGGTGGTCAATTTCAGTCATAGTGAAGAACAGAGAAAGGTAGGGTCAAGGGCACTATAGAAATAGCTGTTCCTGCTTCACTTTTCAGCCCTCCTTCCCCTCCCATCAGCCCACTTTCATTACTTTTCTCTTTGATGCAAAATCTGAAAATCTTGGTCAGGCAGCTCTGCTTATCAGTGGGTTCTGAATAACCCACTTTTATCAAACTTCATCTGATGGACCCAAAATATATTTGATCTTAGCAAAAAGTACCCTTATCAGTCCTAAAATGACACTGTCCCAAAGTGAATAGTGTTAGCAGCCAACTCTCTAGAACCAGAAAGAAGTATGTTTAAATCCTCAATCCATCACTTTCCAGCCATGCTGTCATGTCCAACTCATTCTTCTTAAACAATATCTCACTAAGCACACTAGACCGTAGAAATGCACACAGATAGGGCCTTACCTTTTCTGGCTTTATTCCTGCGAGGCAGCAGTGGACACTAACATATCTGTCACTCCAGTTAATGTAAAGGTTTAACTGGTACAAGTGCTGTGCAGGCAGGTCTCTGGAACAATGAGAGCACCCAGGAGAAGGCTTTGCTTTAGTTACAAAGGTCAGGAAAGGTTTCCCCTAGGGAGGGACCGAGATCAGAAGCATGAGTGGGCAGTAAGTGGGCAAAGTAAGGACGATCTGGCATTCCTGGCAAATATGTGGTGCAGGGGGACCTGGACCTTGGCCAGTACAAGATGCTGAGTCTTTGCAGTGCAGAGCAGAGAGGAGGGGCACGCCATGAGGACAGAGAAATGGAAAGAAGACTGTGGCCATGGTGAGGAGGTTTGTCCTCATTCTAAGAAGGACTGGGAGGTATGGGGCATGGTCTGACTTACGTGGAGGACAGACTGGAGACAACATGGACACAGACACACAGGTGGAAGGCCAGGAGGTAATCCACAGAAGGGCTGCAATGAGAATTTTAATGGAAAGAAAAAACAGAAGCTAAGGGATATTTAAGAACTAAAATCAGCAGGCCTGAATGGTAAGTTGGATATGAGAAGTGAGAGAGAAAGGGATAAACCAGAGCTCACTCATAGGACTTTGGCTTGTGTGACTGGATAGGTGGTGGCACCATTTTCTAAAAACCAGAATGGAAGGAGGAGCAGACTAGTGACTTAAACCTCATAGCCTCAGTTTTTTCATTTGTAAAATGGGAATAGTCCTACATATATCACAATGTTTTTGAAAGCATTAGAAAATATTCCTAGAAAATGAAGCCTTCATACAAAGCGGTGTATGTTTCTCCCCCAAATAAATGGGACCTATTCTTATAGGCTTCTTTTTCTTGATCTGATTGGAAACTCAGTATCTCAGATATTCATTTCTTTTCATCCTCTTCTCTGATGGCTCTACCAAATTGCTGGTTTAC
Source organism: Callithrix jacchus (assembly GCF_049354715.1). Lineage (NCBI taxonomy): Eukaryota > Metazoa > Chordata > Mammalia > Primates > Cebidae > Callithrix > Callithrix jacchus. The sequence continues at coordinate 167,031,351 of NC_133506.1, read as the reverse complement.
TGATCTCATCACCCTAAACAACGTATAGTACTCCATACTAGTCAAATAAGCAAGTTGGCAATTGCTCTTCTGAACAAATTATTGTAAATGTCACTGCTACAGTGCAGCTCATAGTGGCTCACTTGGCTGTTCAAGGGAAAAATTCTTGCAAATGCAGCTCTTATTATTTGCCAAATGTTCATGCACAAATGCATTTATTTTACCAAGAGCGTAGTGTTGGGTCATTTAAGGAGAATCGGAAAACACCACTCACAATTGAAGAGGCAAAATAGCATACATACAGCACTCCAGATCTTGCAAACCCCTTCATATACACTATACCAATGGTACCTCACACTGACTGCGGAGAGGCTGAGATGACGAGAAAGGGCAGGTATATTTATGATTATTTTTACAAGTAAGGTTAACTTAGGCAAAGTAACTCTCTCCAGGTCACAACTCAAGGAAGTAATACATTTCTGTGACGAAAATATAAGTCTTGGGGCTTCTGATTTTATCATGTGTCTATCAAAATCCCCCACCTGCCAACGTTAAGCCATACAATGTAGAACATAAAAACCATATGAAACAGAGGAGAGGGGTGAGATCAAAACTCATTTGAACTTACATAATCTTAATTTATCAATTCATTATTAGTCCACTATTATCATTGTGGTCGTCATTAATAGACAAGACGTGTTGAGCAATTACTACCTGCCAGACCAAATAGGAAGGACTTCATCTGTGCTGTTTCACTGAACCTTTACTTTCAACAAAGGTGCTCTTAAAAATCAGAATTATGAAAGTACAGATGAGAAAATGGAAGCCGAGAAGGCTTGAGTTGCCTAAACCTGCTCCTAAATCCTAGCCTTTTTCCAAGGCCACTCTACTAGACTTGCTTCTGTGGGATCTATTGTATTCATAGTCAAATACCAATAAGGCCAAGACAATGAGTACTTTTGAGTTCTTCTGGGTTTTGGGGAAAATTTAAACAATGTCTCCCAATCTCCTGAATGCATTTAATGTATTCCGCCGATTCGATAAGCGAACAGGCATGAAGGCTTATCTGAGATGATACCACTCTAGTTTCACTCTAACAGTACATTTTTGTGTAGAATATTCTATCTCAAATGCTGATCCTCATTCTGTTACTTACTGGCTGTATATCGTTGGACAAGTGGCTTAGCAGCTCAGACACTCAATTTAGTAGTCTGCGAAGTAGGGTTGACGATAGTTCCAATAGTAAAATAAAAGTGGAACCATCTGCAGAAAGCACTTGACATGGTTTCTAGAACATGGTTAGTAAGCCACACATATTAACTATGATTATTTTTTATTTTGATGATCCTTGTGACCACAGAATAGAGGTTAGCTACATTCTACAGAGAGGAAACTGGTTCTAAGATATAAAGTGTTTTGTGTAAATTCACCCAGCTTGATAGAATAAAGATAAGGAAGCACGTCTCCTAAATGTGACAGAGAAAATTTTTGTTAGTAAAATCTCCAGCAACTCTCTGAGGAGGTGGGTCTTGGTAGCTGAAGAATTCTGAAAATAGAAGTGGACAGAAGCTAAAATGCTCATCGGGAAAAGATAAGAAATCAAGAAACCTGAAAATGATGCAATAGTGAGCAAAGAGAAAAACAGGGGAGAGGGAGAATATGTTCAAAGGGATTTGAGAAATTTGCTCCCACACACAATGTAAATTACTATGAAAATACTGTGTTAGAAAAAATATACAAGGCCCTTTTCTACACTATTTTAAAGTATATACACCGTCTCAATATTGGCTGTCTTGTAAAATACAAAAATTCTATTTTTATGCAGTTACAGAAAATATAAATACTCTAATTTAACCTTAAAAAATTACTCTGAAGACACTCTGATTGAAAAAATATACAATGCAATTTTCTACTATGTTTTAAAGTATATGCACCGACTCAATATTCTCTATCTTGTAAAATATAAAAATTCTAATTTTATGCGGTTACAGAACATATACATACTCATTTTAACACAAATGTTAAACACAAAATTACAAAAAATATAAATATTCTCTTTTTACCCCAACGTTAAATACAAAATTGTCTGACAATACTCTGTTAGAAAAAATATACAATGCCCTTTTCTATTCTGTTTTAAGGTATATACACCATCTCCATATTCCCTCTTGTAAAACATGGAAATTCTATTATTACGTGGATAGAGAAAATGTAAGTATTTCCTTTGACTTCAATGTTAAAAACCAAATTACTCTAAAGACACTCTGTTAGAAAAAATAGACAATGCTTTTTTTTACTATCTTTCTTAGTATATACACAATCTCAATATTCTCTCACATGTAAAATACAAAAATTCTAAATTTACGTGGTTAGAAAAAAATATAAATATTCTCTATGCACCCCAATGTAAAAAACAAAATTGCATGGAAGATACTTTGTTAGAAAAAAAATACAATGCTCTTTTCTACTCTCTTATGGTGTATAAATACCATCTCAATATTCTCTCTCATGTAAAATACTGAAAATCTAAATTTATGCTGTTAGAAATAAATATAAATATCCTCTATGTCCCCGAATGATATAAGCAAAATTGCTCGAAAAATAATCTGTTAGAAAAAATATACAATGCCCTCTCCTACATTCTTTTGGAGTATATACACTATCTCAATATTCTTTGTCATGTAAAATACCAAAACTCTAAATTTACGTGAATAGAAAAACATATAAATATTATATATTTACCCAAATGCTGAAAGCAAAATTGCTGTAATAATAATCTGTATGAAAAAATATACAATGCCCTTTTCTACACTCTTTTGGAGTATATACACCAAATCAATACGCTCTCTCATGTAAAATATTAAAATTCTAAATTTACCGGATAAAAAAATATATAAATATTATCTATGTACCACAATGTTAAAAGCAAAATTGCTCTAAAGAAAATCTGTTCCAAAAAATATACAATGCCCTTTCCTACTCTGTTTTGGAGTATATACACCATATCAATAAGCTCAATCATGTAAAATATATAAATTCTCAATTTACGTGGTTACAAAAAATATAAATATATTCTATGTACACCCACGTTAAAAGCAAAATTGCACATAATATAATGTGTAAGAGAAAATATACAATGACCTTTTTTACTCTTTCTTGGAGTATATACACCAAATCAATAGGCTCTCTCATGCAAAATACCGAAATTCTAAATTTACGCAAATAGAAAAAAATCTAAATATTATCTAGGCACCCCAATGTTAAAAGAACAAATGCACTGAATATCATCTGTCAGAAAAAATACACAATGCCCTTTTCTACTCTGTTTTGGAGTATATACACCAAATCAATATGCTGTCTCATGTAAAATACCGAAATTCTAATATTACGGGAATCAAAAAAATATAAATTTTATCTAGGGACCCCAATGTTAAAATCAAAATTTCTCTGAATAAAATCTGTCGGAAAAAATATACAATGCCTTCTTCTACTCTGTTTTGGAGTATATACACCAACTCAATATGCTCTCTCATGTAAAATACAGAAATTCTATTTTAACGTGAATCGAAAAAAATCTAAATATTATCTAGGCACCCCAATATTAAAAGCAAAATTGCTCTGAATATAATCTCTCAGAAAAGATCTACAATGCTCTTTCTACTCTGTTGTAAAGTATAGACACCAACTTTATATGTTCCCTCATGTAAAATACAAAAATTCTAAATTTATGCAAATCGAAAAAAAATTAAATTTTATATAGGCACCGCAATGTTAAAAGCAAAATTGCTCTGAATATAATCTGTCAGAGAAAATATTCAGTGCCCTATTCTACTCTGTTTTGCAGTATATACACCAACTCCATGTGCTCTCTCATGTAAAATAAAAAAAATTCTATAATGAAGCGAATCGAAATAAACCTAAATACTATCTAGCCGCCCCAATGTTAAAAGAAAAATTGCTCTGAATATAATCTGTCAGAAAAAATATACAATGCCCTTTTTTACTCTGGTTTGGAGTATATACACCAACTCTATATGCTCTCTCATGAAAAATAACGGAATTCTACATTTACGTGAATCGAAAAATAACTAAATAATATCTAGGCGCCCCAAAATTAAAAGAAAATGGCTCTGAATATAGTCTCTTAGAGAAAATATACAATGCCTTATTCTACTCTGTTTTGGAGTATATACACCAACTCAGTATGCTCTCTCATGTAAAATACAGAAATTCTTATTTTACCCAAATTTAAAAAATCTAAATATTATCTAGCCACCCCAATGTTAAAAACAAAATTACTCTGAATATAATCTGTCTGAAAAAATATACAATGGCCTATTCTACTCTTTCTTAGAGTATATAAAAGAACACAATATGCTCTCTCATATAAAATACAGAAATTGTATATTTAAGCGAATGGAAAAAATCTAAATATTATCCAGGTACTCCAATGTTAAAAGCAAAATTGCTCCGAATATAATCTGTGAAAAAAAAATTTACAATGCCCTTTTCTACTCTGTTTTGGTGTATATACACCAACTCAATATGCTCTCTCATGTAAAATACCGAGATTCTAATTTTATGCAAATCGAAAAAAATCTAAAAAATGTCTAGGCGCCCCAAAGTTAAAAAAAAATGGCTCTGAATATAGTCTGTAAGAAAAAATATACAATGCCTTATTCTACTCTGTTTTGGAGTATATACACCAACTCTTTTTGCTCTCTGAGGTAAAACAGTGATATTCTATATTTAAGCGAATCGAAAGAAATCTAAATAATATCTAGGCACCACAATGTTAAAAGCAAAACTGCTCTGAATATTATCTGTCAGCAAAAATATACAATGCTCTTTTCTACTCTGTTTTGCTGTATATACACCAACTCAATATGCTCTCTCATGTAAAATACCGAAATCCTAATTTTATGCGAATCGAAAAAAGTCTAAATAATATCTAGGCACCCAAAAGTTAAAAGAAAATGGCCGTGTATGTAGACTGTTAGAAAAAATATAAAATGCCTTATTCTACTCCGTTTTGGAGTATATACACCAAATCAGTATGCTCTCTCATGTAAAATAAAGAAATTCTATTTTAACGTGAATCGAAAAAAATCTAAATAATATGTAGGTGCCCCAAAGTTAAAAGAAAATGGCTCTGTATGTAGACTGTTATATAAAATATACAATGCCTTATTCTACTTAGTTTTGGATTATATACAACAACTCAGTATGCTCTCTCAGAGAAAATACGGAAATTCTAATTTTATGCAAATGGAAAAAATCTAAATATTATCTAGGCACCCCAATGATAAAAGCAAAATTGCTGTGAATATAATCTGTCAGAAAAAATATACAATGCCCTTTTCTACTCTGTTTTGGAGTATATACACCAATTCAATATGCTCTCTCATGTCAACTACCAAAACTCTAAATTTATGCGAATCGAAAAACATCTAAATATTATCTAGGCACCCCAATGTAAAAAGGAAAATTGCTCTGAATATAATCTGTCATAAAAAATATACAATTCCCTTATCTACTCTGTTTTGCATTATATACACCAACTAAATATGCTCTCTCATGTAAAATACCGAAATTCTAATTTTACGTGAATCAAAAAAAATCTAAATAATATCTAGGCGTCCCACAGCTAAAAGAAAATGGCTCTGAATATAGTCTGTTAGATAAAATATACAATACCTTATTCTACTCTGTTTTGGTGTATATACAACAACTTCCTATGCTCTCTCATGTAAAATAGAGAAGTTCTAATTTTACCCGAATTGAAAAAATCTAAATATGATCTAGGCAACCCAATATTAAAAAAAAATTGCTCTGAACCAAATCTGTCAGAAAAAATATACAATGACTTATTCTACTCTGTGTTGTAGTATATACACCACCTCCATATGCTCTCTCATGTAAAATACAGAAATTCTATATTTAAGCGAATCGAAAAAAATCTAAATATTATCTAGGCACCCCAATGTTAAAAAAAATAGCTCTGAATAGAATTTGTCAGATAAAATATACAATGTCCTATTCTACTCTGTGTTGGAGTATATACACCACCTCCATATGCTCTCTCATGTAAAATACAGAAATTCTATATTTAAGCGAATCGACAAAAATCTAAGTATAATCTAGGCACCCCAATGTTAAAAGCAAAACTGCTCTCAATATAATCTGTCAGAAAAAATAAACAAAGCCTTATTCTACTTTGTTTTGGAGTATATACACCAACTCATTATGCTCTCTCATGTAAAATACCGAAATTCTAATTTTACGTGGATCGAAAAAAATTTAAATATTATCTAGGCACCCGAATGTTAAAAGCAAAATTGCTCTGAATATAATCTGTCAGAAAAAATATACAATGCCCTTTTCTATTCTGTTTTGTAGTATATACACCAACTCAATATGCTCTCTCATGTAAAATTTCGAAATTCTAATTTTGCGCAAATCGAAAAAAATCTAAATAATATCTAGGCGCCCAAAGTTAAAAGAAAATGGCTCTGAATATAGTCTGTTAGAAAAAACGTACAACGCCTTATTCTGCTCTGTTTAAGAGTATATACACCAATTCCCTATGTTCTCTCATGTAAAATACAGAAATTCAAATTTTACCCGAATTGAAAAAATCTAAATATGATCTAGGCACACCAATGTTAAAAACAAAGTTGCTCTGAATATAATCTGTCAGAAAAAATATACAATGCCCTATTCTACACTGTTTTGGAGTATATACGCCAACTCCATATCCTCTCTCATGTAAAATACGGAAATTCTATATTTAACAGAATCGAAAAAAATCTAAATATTATCTAGGCACCCCAATGTTAAAAGCAAAATTGCGCTGAATATAATCTATCAGAAAAAATATACAATGGTCTTTTCTACTTTGTTTTGTTGTATATACACCAACTCAATATGCTCTCTCTTGTAAAATACTGAAATTCTAATTTTCCATGAATCGAAGAAAATCTAAATAATATCTAGGCGCCCAAAAGTTAAGAGAAAATGGCTCTGAATATACTCTGTTAGAAAAAATATACAATGCCTTATTCTACTGAGTTTTGGAGTATATACACCAACTCAGTATGCTCTCTCATGTAAAATAGAGAAATTCTAATATTACCCGAATTGAAAAAATCTAAGTATTATTTAGGTACCGCAATGTTAAAAACAAAATTGCTCTGAATATACTCTGTCAGGGAAAATATACAATGACCAATTCTACTCTGTTTTGGAGTATATACAACAACTACATATGCTCTCTTATGTAAAATACAGAAATTCTAATTTTACGCGAATCGAACACAATCTAAATAATATCTAGGCGCCCCAATGTTAAAAGAAAATGGCTCTGAATATAGTCTGTTAGACAAAATTTACAATGCCTTATTCTACTTTGTTTTGGGGTATATACAGCAACACACTTTGCTCTCTCATGTAAAATACAAAAATTTTACATTTACCCGAATCGAAAAAATCTAAATATCATCTAGGCACCCCAATGTTAAAAACAAAATTGCTCTGAATATAATCTGTCAGAACAAATATACAATGCCCTATTCTAATCTATTTTGGATTATATACACCAACTCCATGTGCTCTCTCATGTAAAATAAAAAAATTCTATAATGAAGCAAATCGAAAAAAATCTAAATACTATCTAGGCACCCCAATGTTAAAAGCAAAATTGCTCTGAATATGATCTGTCAGAAAAAATATACAACGCCCCTTTTTACTCTGGTTTGGAGTATATACACCAACTCTATATGCTCTCTCATGAAAAATAACGGAATTCTACATTTACGTGAATCGAAAAATAACTAAATAATATCTAGGCGCCCCAAAATTAAAAGAAAATGGCTCTGAATATAGTCTCTTAGAAAAAATATACAATGCCTTATTCTACTCTGTTTTGGAGTATATACACCAACTCAGTATGCTCTCTCATGTAAAATACAGAAATTCTAATTTTACGTGAATCGAAAAAAATCTAAATATTATCTAGGCAACCGAATAATAAAAGTAAAATTGCTCTGAATATAATCTGTCAGCAAAAATATACAATGTCCTTTTCTACTCTGTTTTGGAGTATATACACCAACTCAATATGTTCTCTCATGTAAAATACGGAAATTCTAATTTTACGTGAATCGAAAAAATCTAAGTATTATCTAGGTGCCCCAAAATTAAAAGAAACCGTCTCTGAATATAGTCTCTAAGAAAAAATATACAATGCCTATTTCTACTCTTTTTTGGAGTATATACCCCAACTCAGTATGCTCTCTCATGTAAAATACCGAAATTTTAATTTTACCCGAATCGAAAAAATCTAAATACGATCTAGGCACTCCAATGTTAAACACAAAATTGCTGTGAATATCATCTGTCAGAGAAAATATACAATACGCTATTCTACTCTGCTTTGGACTATATACACCAACTCCATATGCTCTCTCATGTAAAATACTGAAATTCTATATTTAAGCGAATTAAAAAAATCTAAATATTATCTGGGCACCTTAATGTTAAAAGCAAAATTGCTCTGAATATACGCTGTCAGAAAAAATATACAATGCCTTATTCTACTCTGTTTTGGAGTATATACAACAACTCAGTATGCTCTCTGATGTAAAATACAGAAATTCGAAATTTACGTGAATCGAAAAAAATCTAAATAATATCTAGGCGCCCCAAAGTTAAAAGAAAATGGCTCTGAATATAGTCTGTTAGAAAAAATATACAATGCCTTATGCTACTCTGTTTTGGTGTATATACACCAACTCAATATGCTCTCTCATGTAAAATACAGATTCTAATGCTACCCAAATCAAAAAAATCTAAATATACTCTAGGCACCCCAATGTTAAAAGCAAAATTGCTCTGAATATACGCTGTCAGAAAAAATATACAGTGCCCTATTCTACTCTGTTTTGGAGCATATAAACTCACTCAATATGCTCTCTCATGTAAAATAGTGAAATTCTAATTTTACGTGAATCGAAAAAAATCTAAATAATATCTAGGCGCCCCAAAGTTAAAAGAAAATGGCTCTGAGTATAGTCTGTTAGAAAAAATATACAATGCCATATTCTACTCCGTTTTGGAGAATATACACCAAATCAGTATGCTCTCTCATGTAAAATACCGAAATTCTATTTTAATGGGAATTGAAAAAAATCTAAATAATATCTAGGTGCCCCAAAGTTAAAAGAAAATGACTCTGTATGTAGACTGTTAGAAAAAATATACAATGCCTTATTCTACTCTGTTTTGGTGTATATACACCAACTCAGTATGCACTCTCATGTAAAATACAGATTCTAATGCTACCCTAATCGAAAAAATCTAAATATACTCTAGGCACCCCAATGTTAAAAGCAAAATTGCTCTGAATATACGCTGTCAGAAAAAATATACAGTGCCCTATTCTACTCTGTTTTGGAGCATATACAGCAACTCAATATGCTCTCTCACGTAAAATACCGAAATTCTAATTTTACATGAATCGAAAAAAATCTAAATATTATCTAGGCACCCCGATGTTAAAAGCAAAATTTCTCTGAATATAATCTGTCATAAAAATTATACAATGCCCTTTTCTACTCTGTATTGGACTATATACATTAACTCAGTATTCTCTCTCAAGTAAAATACAGAAATTCTAATTTTACGCGAATCGAAATAAATCTAAATAGTATCTAGGCGCCCCAAACTTAAAAGAAAGTGGCTCTGAATATAGTCTGTTAGACAAAATATACAATGCCTTATTCTATTCTGTTATGGAGTATATACACCAACTCAGTATTCTCTCTCATGTAAAATACAGAAATTAAAATTTTGCCCGAATTGAAAAAATCTAAATATTATCTAGGCACCCCAACGTTAAAAACAAAATTGCTCTGAATATAATCTGTCATAAAAAATTTACAATGCCCTTTACTACTCTGTTTTGGAGTATATACACCAACTCAATATGCTCTCTCATGTAAAATAACGAAATTCTAATATTACGCGAATCAAAAAAAATCTAAATAACAACCTGGGGCCCCAAAGTTAATAGAAAATGGCTCGTAATATACACTGTTAGATAAAATATACAATGCCTTATATTACTCTGTTTTGGGGTATATACAACAACTCAGTATGCTCTCTAATGTAAAATACCAAATTCTAATTTTATGTGAATCGAAAAATAAATAAATGATATCTAGGTGCCCCAAAGATAAAGAAAATGGCTGTAAATATAGTCTGTTAGAGAAAATATAAAATGTGTTATTCTACTTTGTTTTGGAATATATACACCAACCCCACATGCTGTCTCATGTAAAATACAGAAATTCTATATTTAAGCAAATCGAAGAAAATCTAAATATTATCTAGGCACCCCAATGTTAAAAGCAAAATTGCTCTGAATATAGTCTGTCAAAAAAAATATGCAAGGCCCTTTTCTACTCTGTTTTGGAGGATATACACCAACTCAGTATGCTCTCTTATGTATAATACCGAAATTCTAATTTTACGTGAATTGAAAAAAATCGAAATATTATCTAGGCACCCGAATGTTAAAAGCAAAATTGCTTTGAATATAATCTGTCAGAAAAGATATACAATGTCATTTTCTACTCTGTTTTGGAGTATATACATCAACTTAATATGCTCTCTCATGTAAAATAACGAATTTATAATTTTACGTGAATAAAAAAATCTAAATATTACGTAGGCGCCCCAAGGTTAAAAGAAAATGGCTCTGAATATAGTCTGTTAGAAAAAATATACAATGCCTGATTCTACTCTGTTTTGGAGTATATACACCAACTCAGTATGCTCTCTCATGGAAAATACAAAAATTCAAATTTTACCCGAATCGAAAAAATCTATATATGATCTAGGCAAACCAATGTTAAAAACAAAATGGCTCTGAATACAATCTGTCAAAAAAAATATACAATGCCCTATTCTACTCTGTTGTGGAGTACATACACCAACTCCATATGCTCTCTCATGTAAAATACAGAAATTCTATATTTAAGCGAATCAAATAAAATCTGAATATTATCTACGCACGCCAATGTTAAAAGCAAAAGTGCTGTGAATATATTCGGTCAGAAGAAATATACAATGCCCGTTTCTACTCTGTTTTGTAGTATATACACCAACTCAATATGCTCTCTCATGTAAAATAGAGAAATTCTAATTTTACCTGAATCAAAAATGTAAATATAATCTAGGCACCCCAATGTTAACAACAAAATTGCTCTGAATATAATCTTTCAAGAAAAATATACAATGCCCTATTCCACTCTCTTTTGGAGTATATACACCAACTCCATATGCTCTCTCATGTAAAATACAGAAATTCTAATTTTACGAGAAATGAAAAATATCTAAATAATATCTAGGCGCCCCAAAGTAAAAATAAATTGTCTCTGAATATAGTCTGTTAGAAAAAATATACAATGCCTTATTCTACTCTTTTTTGGAGTACATACACCAACTCCATATGCTCTTTCATATAAAATACAGAAATTTTATATTTAAGTGAATCGAAAAAAAATCTAAATATTATCTAGGCACCCCAATGTTATAAACAAAATTGCTCTGAATATAATCTGTCAGAAAAAATATACAATGCTATATTGTAATCTGTTTTAAAGCTTATACACCAACTCCATATGCTCTCTCATGTAAGATACAGAAATTTTAATTTTACTGGAATTGAAAATATCTAAATATTATCTAGGCACCTCAGTGTTAAGAAAAAAATTCCTCTGAATATAATCTCTCAGAAAGAATATACAATGCCGTATTCTACTCTATTTTGGAGTATATACACCAACTCCACATTCTCTCTCATGTAAAATAAAGAAATTCTATATTTAAGTGAATCGAAAAAAATCTAAATATTATCTAGTCACCCCAAAGTTAAAAACAAAATCGCTCTGAATATAATCTGTCAGATAAAATATACAATGCCCTATTCTACTCTGTTTTGGAGTATATACACCAACTCCATATGCTCTCTCATGTAAAATACAGAAATTCTATATTTAAGCGAATCGAAGAATATCTAAATATTATCTAGGCACCCCAATGTTAAAAAAAAATTGCTCTGAATATAATCTGTCACAATAATTATAAAATTCCATATTCTACTCTGTTTTAGAGTATATACACCAACTCAGTATGCTCTCTCATATAAAATACAGAAATTCTATATTTAAGCAAATCGAAAAAAATCTAAATATTATCTAGGCACCCCCATGTTAAAAAAAAAATTGCTCTGAATATAATCTGTCAGAAAAAATATACAATGCCCTATTCTACTTTGTTTTGGAGTATATACAACAACTCAGTATGCTCTCTCATGTAAAATACCGAAATTCTAATTTTAAGTCAATCGATACGTTTCTAAATATTATCTAGGCACCGCAATGTTAAAAACAAAACTGCTCTGAAAAAAATCTGTCAGAAATAATGTACAATGCCCTTTTCTACTCTGTTTTGTAGTATATACACCAACTCCATATGCTCTATCATGTAAAATACAGAAATTCCATATTTAAGCAAAACGAAAAAAATTTATATATCATCTAGGCAGCCGAATTTTAAAATCAAAATTCCTCTGAATATAATGTGTCATAAAAAATAAACAATGCCCTATTCTACTCTGTTTTGGAGTAGGTACACCAACTCAGTATGCCCTCTCATGTAAAATACAGAAATTCTAATTTTACGTGAATCAAAAAAAATCTAAATATTATCTAGGCACCCCAATGTTAAAAGGACAATTGCTCTGAATATAATCTGTCAGAAAAAATACATAATGTCCGATTCTACTTTGTTTTGCAGTATATACACCAGGTCCATATGCTCTCTCATGTAAAATACAGATATAATAATTGTACACGAATCTAAAAAAATCTAAATAATATCTAGGCGCCACAAAGTTAAAAGAAAATGGCTCTTAATATAGTCTGTTAGAGAAAATATACACTGCCTTATTCTACTCTGTTTTGGAGTATATACACCAACTCTGTTTGCTCTCTCATGTAAAATACCGAAATTCTAATTTTACGTGAATCAAAAAAATTCTAAATATTATCCAGGCACCACAATGTTAAATGCAAAATTGCTCTGAATATAATTTGTCAGAAACAATAAACAATGCCCTTTTCTTCTCTGTTTTGGAGTATATACACCAAATCAATATGCTCTCTCACGTAAAATACTGTAATTATAATTTTATGCGAATCGAAAATTCTAAATAATATCTAGGGGCCTCAAAGGTAAAATAAAATGTCTCTGAATATAGTATGTTAGTAAAAATGTACAATGCCTTATTCTACTGTGTTTTGGGGTATATAAACCAACTCAGTATGCTCTCTCATGTAAAATACCAAAATTCAAATTTTACCTGAATCAAAAAAATCTAAATATTATCTAGGCACCCCAATGTTGAAAGAAAAATTGCTCTGAATATAATCTGTCAGAATAAATATCCAATGCCCTTTTCTACTCTGTTTTGGTGTATATACACCAACTCAATATACTCTGTCATATAAAATACCGTAATTCTAATTATACGCGAATCGAAAAAAACCTAAATAATATCGACGCGCCCCAAAGTTAAAACAAAATAGCTCTGAATATAGTCTGTTAGAAAAAATATACAATACCTTGTTCTACTCTGTTTTACAGTATATACACCAACTCAGTATGCTCCCTCATGTAAAATACAGAAATCCTAAATTTACGTGAATCGATATAAATCTAACTAATATGTAGCCACCCCAAATATAAAAGAAAACGGCTCTGAATATAGTCTGTTAGAAAAAATATACAATGCCTTATTCTACTCTGTTTTGGAGTATATACAACAACTCGGTATGCTCTCTCATTTAAAATTCAGAAATTCTAACTTTTCCCGAATCAAAAAAATCTAAACATTATCTAGGCACCCCAATGTTAAAAACCAAATTGCTCTGAACATAATCTGTCATAAAAAATATACAATGTTATTTTCTACTCTGTTTTGGAGTACATACACCAACTCCATATGGTCTATCATTTAAATAAAAAATTCTATATTTTAGCGAATGGAAAAAATCTAAAAATTATCTAGGCACCCCAATGTTCAAAACAAAATTTCTCTGAATATAATCTGTCAGAAAAAATATACAATGCCCTTTTCTACTCTGTTTAGGAGTATATACACCAACTCAGTTTGCGCTCTGAAGGAGAATAGAGAAATTTTAATTTTACCCTAATCAAAAAAATCTAAATATTCTTTAGGCACCCCAATGTTAAAAACAAAACTGCTCTGAATATAATCTGTCAGAAAAAATATACAATGCCCTATTCTACTCTTTTTTGGAGTATATAAACCAACTCCATATGCTCTCTCATGTAAAATACAGAAATTCTAATTTTACACGAATAGAAACAATCTAAATATTATCTAGGCACCCCATCGTTAAAAACAAAAGGGCTCTGAATATAATCAGTCAGAATAAATAAACAATGCCCTATTCTACTCTGTTTTGTAGTACATACACCAACTCCATATGCTCTCTCATGTAAAATACAGAAATTCTATATGTAAGCAAATCAAAAAAATCTAAATATTATCTAGGCACCCGAAGGTTAAAAGCAAAATTTCTCTAAATATAATCTGTGAGAAATAATATATAATGCCATATTCTACTCTCTTTTTGAAATATATACACCAGCTCCATATGCTCTCTCATGTAAAATACTGATATTCTTATTTTACGTGAATGGAAAAAAACCTAAAGAATATCTAGGTGCCCCACAGTTAATAGAAAATGGCTCTCAATATAATCTGTAAAAAAAAATATACAATGCCTTATTCTACTCTGTTTTGGAGTATATACACCAACTCAGTATGGTCTCTCATGTAAAATACCGAAATTCTAATTTTACCCGAATCGAAAAAATCTAAATATGATCTAGGCACCCCAATGTTAAAATCAAAATTGCTCTGAATATAATCTGTCAGAAAAAATATACAATACCCTATTCTACTCTTTTTTGGTGTATATAAACCAACTCAGTATGCTCTCTCATGTAAAATAGAGAAATTCTAAATTTACGTGGATCTAAAAAAATCTAAATATTATCTAGGCACTCCAATGTCTAAATCAATATTGTTCTGGGTATAATCTGTCAGAGAAAATATACAATGCCCTTTTCTACTCTGTTTTGTAGTATATACACCAACTCAATATGCTCTTTCATGTAAAATACAAAAATTCTAATTTTACCCGAATCGAAAATATCTAAATATTATCAAAGCTTCACAATGTTAAAAACAAAACTGCTCTGAATATAATCTGTCAGAAAAAATATACAATAACCTATTCTACTCTGTTTTGGAGTATATACACCAACTCCATATGCTCTCTAATGTAAAATACAGAAATTCTATATTTAAGGGAATCGAAAGAGATCTAAATAGTATCTAGGCACCAAAATGTAAAAAGAAAAATTGCTCTAAATATAGTCTGTCAGAAAAAAATATACAATTCCCAATTCTACTCTGCTTTGGAGTATATACACCAACTCAATATGCTCTCTCATGTAAAATACAGAAATTCTATATTTAAGCGAATTGAAAAACATCTAAATATTATCTAGGCACCCCAAGGTTAAAAGCAAAATTTCTCGGCATATAATCTGTCAGAAAAAGTATACAATGCCCTATTCTAATCTGTTTTGGAGTATATAAACCAACTCAATATGCTCTCTCATGTAAAATACCGAAATTCTAACTTTAAGTGAATGGAAAAAAACCTAAAGAATATCTAGGCGCCCCAATGTTCAAAGAAAATGGCTCTGAATATAGTCTGTAAGATAAAAAAAACAATGCCTTATTTTACTCCGTTTTGTAGTATATACATCAACTCAGTAAACTCTCTCATGTAAAATACAGAAATTCTAATTTTACCCGAATCGAAAAAATCTAAATATGATCTAGGTGCTCCAAAGTTAATGGAAAATGGCTCAAAATAAAGTCTGTAAGAAAAAATATACAATGCCTTATTCTACTTTGTTTTGGAGTATATACACCAACTCAGTATGCTCTCTCATGTAAAATACCGAAATTCTAAGTTTACGCGAATCGAGAAAAATCTAAATAATATTTAGGAGCCCCAAAGTTGAAGGAAAATAACTCTAAATGTAGTCTGTTAGAAAAAATATACAATGCCTTATTCGACTCTGATTTGGAGTATATACACCAACTCAGTATGCTCTCTCATGTAAAATACAGAAATTCTAATTTTACGTGAATCGAAAGAAATCTAAATGTTATTTAGGCACCCGAATGTTAAAAGCAAAATTGCTCTGAATATAATCTGTCAGAAAAAATATACAATATCCTTTTCTACTTCTTTTTGGAGTATATACACAAACTCAATATACTCTCTCATGTAAAATACCGAAATTCTAATTTTACGCAAATCAAAAAAAATCTAAATAATATCTAGGCGCCCCAAAGATAAAAGAAAATGTGTCTGAATATAGTCTCTTAGAAGAAATATACAATGCCTTATTCTATTTTTATTTTGGAGTATATACACCCACTCAGTATGCTCTCTCATGCAAAATACTGAAATTTTGATTCTGCCCATATCGAAAAAATCTAAATTTTATCTAGGCACGCCAATGTTCAAAACAAAATTGCTCTGACTATAATCTGACAGAAAAAATATACAATGCCCTATTCTACTCTTTTTTGGAGTATATACACCAACTCAATATGCTCCCTCATGTAAAATATGGAAATTCTAAATTTACGTGAATCGAAATAAATCTAAATATTATCTAGGCACCACAATGTTAAAAGCAAAATTGATCTGAATGTAGTCTGTTAGAAAAAATATACAATGTTTTATTCTACTCTGTTTTGTAGTATATACACCAACTCAATATGCTCTCTCTTATAAAATACCGAAATTCTAATTTTAAGCGAATCGAAAAAATCTAAATAATATCTAAGCGCCCCAACGTAAAAAAAAAATGTCTCTGAATATAGTCTGTTATAAAAAATATACAATTCCTTATTCTACTCTGTATTGGAGTATATACACCAACTCCATATGCTCTCTCAAGTAAAATACAGAAATTCTAGCTTTAAGCGAAT
The DNA here is from genome assembly GCF_049354715.1 of Callithrix jacchus. Taxonomy (NCBI): domain Eukaryota; kingdom Metazoa; phylum Chordata; class Mammalia; order Primates; family Cebidae; genus Callithrix; species Callithrix jacchus. Next base: position 167,014,196 of record NC_133506.1, on the reverse strand, counting down.
CGAAAAAAATCTAAATATTATCTAGGCACCAAAATGTTAAAAGCAAAATTGCTCTGAATATAATCTGTTAGAAAACATATACAATGCCCATTTCTACTCTGTTTTGTAGTATATAAACCAAATCAATATGCTCTCTCATGTAAAATACAGAAATTCTAATTTTACCAGAATCGAAAAATCTAAATATTATCTAGGCACCCCAATGTTAAAAGCAAAATTGCTCTGAATATAATCTGTCAGAATAAATATACAATGCCCTATTCTACCCTGTTTAGGAGTATATACACCAACTCCATATGCTCTATTATGAAAAATACAGAAATTCTATATTTAAGAAAATCGAAAATAATCTAAATATGTTCTAGGCACCCCAATGTAAGAAGCAAAATCGCTCTGAATATAATCTGTCAGAATAAATATAAAATGCCCTGTTCTACTCTGTTTTAAAGTATATACACCAACTCCATATGCTTTCTCATGTAAAATACCGAAATTCTAATTTTACGTGAATCGAAAAAAATCTAAATAATATCTGGGCTCCTCAAAGTTTAAAGAAAATGGCTCTTAATATAGTCTGTCAGAAAAAATATATAATGCCTTATTCTACTTTGTTTTGGAGTATATGCATCAACTCAGGATGCCCTCTCATGTAAAATAGAGAAATTCTAATTATACCTGAATCGAAAAAATCTAAATATTATATAGGCACCCCTTGTAAAAAACAAAATTGCTCTGAATATAATCTGTCAGAAAAAATATACAATAACCTATTCTACTTTGTTTTGGAGTATATACACCAACTCCATATGCTCTCTCATGTAAAATACAGAAATTCTAATTTTACGTGAATCGAAAAAAATCTAAATAATATCGAGGTGGCCCAAACTTAAAAGAAAATGGCTCTGAATATAGTCTGTTATTAAAAATATACAATGCCTTATTCTACTGTGTTTTGGAGTATATACACAAACTCAGTGTGCTCTCTCATGTAAAATACAGAAATTCTAATTTTAAACCAATCTAAAAAATCTAAATATTATCTAGGTACCCCAATGTTAAAAAAAAAATTGCCCTGAATATAATCTGTCAGAGAAAAATACAATGCTGTATTCTACTTTATTTTGGAGTATATACACCAAATCCATATGCTCTGTCATGTAAAATTCAGAAATTCTTTATTTATGCGAATCGAAATAAATCTAAATATTATTTAGGCACTCCAATGTTAAGAAAAATATTGCTCTAAATATAATCTGTCAGAAAAAATATGCAATGCCCTATTCTACTCTGTTTTGGTGTATATACACCAACTCCATATGCTTTCTCATGTAAAATACCGAAATTCTAATTTTACGTGTTTCGAAAAAAATCTAAATATTATCTAGGCACCCGATTGTTAAAAGCAAAATTGCTCTGAATATAATCTGTCAGAATAAATACACAATGCCCTTTTCTACTCTTTTTTGTAGCATATACACCAACTCAATATGCTCTCTCATGTACAATACAGTAATTCTAATTTTACCAAAATCGAAAAAATCTAAATATTATCGAAGCACACCAATGTTAAAAAAAAAATTGCTCTGAATATACTCTGTCTAAAAAATAAATAATGACCTATTCTACTCGGTTTTGGAGTATATACACCAACTCAGTATGCTCTTTGATGTAAACCGAAATTCTAATTTTATGCGAATCGAAAAAAATCCAAATAATATCTCGGGGCCTGAAAGTTAAAAGAAAATGGCTCTGAATATAGTCTGTTAGAAAAATATACAATGCCTTATTCTACTCTGTTTTGGAGTATATACACCAACTCAGTATGCTCTCTCATATAAAATACAGAATTGTAAGTTAACAAGAATCAAAAGAATCTAAATATTATCTAGGCAACCCAATGTTAAAAACCAAATTCCTCTGAGTATAATCTGTCATAAAAAATATACAATGCCCTTTTCTACTCTGTTTTGGAGTATATAAACCAACTCCATATGCTCTCTTATCAAATACAGAAATTCTATATTTAAGCGAATCAAAAATAATTTAAATATTATCTAGACACCCCAATGTTAAAAGCAAAATTCTCCAAATATAATCTTTCAGAAAAAATATACAATGCCCTTTTCTACTCTGTTTTAGAGTACATACACCAACTCAATATGCTCTCTAATGTAAAATACCGAAATTCTAATTTTACGCGAATCGAAAAAAATCTAAATAATATCTAGGCGTCCCAAAGTTAAAAGAAAATGGCTCTGAATATAGTCTGTGAGAACAAATATACAATGCCTTATTCTACTCTTTTATGGAGTATATACACCAACTCAGTATGCTTTCTTATGTAAACTACAGAAATTCTAATTTTACCCGAATCAAAAAAATCTAAATTTTATCTAGGCACCCCAATGTTAAAAACAAAATTCCTCTGAATATAATCTGTCAGATAAAATATACAATGCCTTATTCTATTCTGTTTTGGAGTATATACACCAACTCATTATGCTCTCTCATGTAAAATATCGAATTTCTAATTTAGGCGAATCAAAAAAAATCTGAATAATATCTAGGCGTCCCAAAGTTAAAAGAAAATGGCTCTGAATATAGTCTGTAAGAGAAAATATACAATGCCTTATTCTACTGTGTTTTGGAGTATATACACCAACTCAGGATGCTCTCTCATGTAAAATAAAGTAATTCTAATTTTACCCGAATCGAAAAAATCTAAATATTTTCTAGGCACCCCAGTGTTAAAAAAAAATTGGTCTTAATATAATCTGTCATAAAAAATATACAATGCCCTATTCCACTCTGTTTTGAAGTATATACACCAACTCCATCTTCTCTCTCATGTAAAATACAGAAATTCTATATTTAAGCGAATCAAAAAAAATCTAAATATTATCTAGGCACCCCAATGTTAAAAGCAAAATTGCTCTGAATATAATCTCTCAGAAAAAATATACAGCGCCTTTTTCTACTTGGTATTGTATTATATACACCAACTCAATATGCTCTCTCATGTAAAATACTGAAATTCTAATTTTACGCGAATCGAAAAAAATTTAAATAATATCTAGGCGCCCCAAAGTTAAAAAAAAATGGCTCTGAATATAGTCTGTTAGCAAAAATATAAAATGCCTTATTTTACTCTTTTTTGGAGTATATACACCAACTCAGTATGCTCTCTCATGTAAAATACAGAAATTTTAATTTTACATGTATCGAAAAACATCTAAATATTTTCTAGGCACCCCAATGTTAAAAACAAAGTTGCTCTGAATATAATCTGTCAGAAAAATTATACAATGCCCTATTCTACTCTGTTTTGGAGTATATACACCAATTCAGGATGCTCTCTCATGTAAAATAGAGAAATTCTAATTTTACCCGAATCGAAAAAATCTAAATATTATCTAGGCACCTCAATGTTAAAAACAAAATTGCTCTGAATATAATATGTCAGAAAAAATATACAATGCCCTATTCTACTGTTTTCGAGTATATACAACAACTCCATATGCTCTCTCATGTAAAATACAGAAATTCTAATTTTACCCAAATTGAAAAAATCTAAATATTAACTACGCACCCCAATGGTAAACGCAAAATTGCTCTGAATATAATCTGTCAGAAAAAATATACAAGGCCCTTTTCTACTCTGTTTTGTAGTATAAAAACCAACTCAATATGCTCTGTCATGTGAAATACAGAAATTCGAATTCCACCGGAATCAAAAAAACCTAAATATTATCTAGGCACCCCAATGTTAAAAGCAAAATTTCTCTGAATATAATCTGTCAGAAAAAATATACAATGCCCTATTCTACTCTGTTTTAAAGTATATACACCAACTGCATATGCTCTCTCATGTAAAATACAGAAATTAAATTCTTCCCGAAATGAAATAATCTAAATATTGTCTAGGTACCCCAATGTTAAAAACAAAATTGCGAGAGGGGACTCAAGATGGCGCTGTGAGAACAACCCAGGATTGGAGCCCGCGTTGAATCCGGAAACGGTGAGTCAGTGCTGCATTTCCAGACTGGTCTTTGTTGCCCACAGAACGGAGAAACTGCCAAGTATAAAAAGACACGGGACGCCAGGCAGTAGGTCTGCCTGGCGAAGCCGGCAGCCGGGGCGGCGGCGGCCGGCCCTACCCAGCAATCCCCACAGGGCGCGCTTGTCCGGGTGCCTTGTTGAACCGGCAACCTGAGACTTGAGAGGGCTGGACTTGAGACTGAACGAGACTTGCACAGTAGCCCAGCCCAGGGGATTGCAGGGACAGATCGTTTGGGATACCCAGTGGGACGAACAAAACCGCAATTTCAAACTATCCCAAGCAGACGGCCCGAGATGCTCTGTGGGGGTGGGGCGTCCACCACTACCGAGGCAACCCGCCCCAACTGAGATACACGCCCACTGCTGACGCATCCAGCTGTTGCCGAGGTAACCCGTCCCTACTGAGATACACGCCCACTGCTGAAGCAGCCTGCCTTTGCTGAGGCAACACCCTACAATGAAGAGACTCCGCCACAGGGCATGGCGGAGACCACAGCAGAGCCTGCAGGAACAGGGCGAATCACACAATAGCAGGGCGGAGCCTGGCAACCAAACAGTGGCTAGTCTGCCTTCTAGCTGGGCAGGACACCTCATCAAACATCCAAAAATAAAGCCGAAACCCCTCAATACAGAGCATTTGAGAGAAAAATAAAAGGGTTTTTTAATGAGCTCTGTTGCAGCAGAATCAAACATAGCAGCCTAACAGCCCTGAAGGAACAACAGAGCGCACAGCTCAGCAATTAAACCCCTATAAAGTACAAACTGTCTCCTCAAGCAGCTCCCTGACCCCTCTATATCCAAAAGACTGATATTAGGCAGGCATCATCCTGGGACAAAGATAGCAGAAAAAGAAACTGGTAGCATCCCTTGCTGTGCCACAGCTGCTAGAGGTGCACCCCAGACAAGCAAGGTCTGGAGCGGACCTCAGCAGTCATACAGCGAAGGGGCTAGACTGGTAGAAGGAAAACCAAGCAACAGAAATACTTCATCATCAACATTCTGGGTGTCCACTCAGAGACCCAATCGAAAAATCAGCAACTATGCAGACCAGCGGACAAATCCACAAAGATGGGAAGAAACCAGCACAAAAAGGAGAAAAACACCCGAAACCAGAATACTTCGCCTCCTAGAAAGGACCAAAACACCTCACCAGCAAGGGAACAAAGCTGGACGAAGAATGACTGTGACGAAATGACGGAACTAGACCTCAGAAGATGGATAATGAGAAACTTTTGTGAGCTAAAAGATCATGTATTAAATCAATGCAAAGAAACTAAGAACCTTGAAAAAAGATTTGAAAAAAGATTCGAGGAAATGATAACAAGAATGGATAACTTAGAGAGGAATATGAATGAATTAAAGGAGCTGAAAAACACCATACGAGAACTTCGCGAAGCAAACGCAAGTTTCAATAGCTGAATTGACCAAGCAGAAGAAAGAATATCTGAAGTCGAAGACCAACTCAATGAAATAAAACGAGAAACCAAGATCAGAGAAAAAAGCGCAAAAAGGAATGAGCAAAGTCTCCAAGAAATGTGAAACTATGTGAAAAGACCTACCCTACGTTTGATAGGTGTACCAGAAGGGGACGAAGAGAATGAATCCAAGCTGGAAAATACTCTTCAGGACATCATCCAGGAAAATTTCCCCCACCTAGCAAGACAGGCCAACACTCAATTGCAGGAAATACAGAGAACACCACAAAGATATTCCGCAAGAAGAGCAACCCCAAGGCACATAATCGTCAGATTCAACAGGGTTGAAATAAAGGAGAGAATACTAAGGGCAGCCAGAGAGAAAGGTCGGGTCACCCACAAAGGGAAGCCCATCAGACTCACAGCAGATCTCTCGGCAGAAACACTACAAGCCAGAAGAGAGTGGGGGCCAATATTCAACATTCTTAAAGAAAAGAACTTTCAACCCAGAATTTCATATCCAGCCAAACTGAGCTTCAGAAGTGAAGGAAAAATAAAATCCTTTGCAAACAAGCAAGTACTCAGAGATTTTGTCACCACCAGGCCTGCTTTACAAGAGCTCCTAAAAGAGGCACTACACATAGAAAGGATCAACCAGTACCAGCCATTCCAAAATCACACTGAATGCTAAAGAGCTTCAACATAATCAAGAATCTACCACAACTAACAGGCAAAACAGCCACTTAGCATCAAAATGGCAGTATCAAATTCACACATAACAATATTAACCCTAAATGTAAATGGACTAAATGCACCAATCAAAAGACACAGACTGGCAAATTGGATAAAAATCCAAAACCCATCAGTGTGCTGTATCCAGGAAACCCATCTCACATGCAAGGATACACAAAGGCTCAAAATAAAGAGATGGAGGAAGATTTACCAAGCTAATGGAAAGCAAAAAAAAGCAGGAGTTGCAATTCTCATCTCTGATAAAATAGACTTTAAAGCAACAAAGATCAAAAGAGACAAAGAAGGCCATTACATAATGGTAAAAGGATCAATACAACAAGAAGAGCTAACGATCCTAAACATACATGGACCCAACGCAGGAGCACCCAGATACATAAGGCAAGTTCTTAATGACTTACAAAAGGACTTAGACTCCCACACAATAATAGTGGGAGACTTTAACACTCCACTGTCAATACTAGACAGATCAACCAGACAGAAAATCAACAAGGATATCCAGGGCTTGAACTCAGACCTGGAGCAAGCAAACCTGATAGACATTTACAGAACTCTCCACCCCAAATCCACAGAATACACATTCTTCTCAGCACCACATCACACCTACTCTAAAATTGACCACATAATTGGAAGTAAAGCACTGCTCAACAAATGCAAAACAACTGAAATCATAACAAACAGCCTCTCAGACCATAGTGCAATCAAGTTAGAACTCAGAATTCAAAAACCGACCCAGAACCGCACAGCTTCATGGAAACTGAACAACTGGCTCTTGAATGTTGACTGGGTAAACAACGAAATGAAGGCAGAAATAAAGAAGTTCTTCGAAACCAATGAGAATGAAGACAAAACATGCCAGAACCTCTGGGACACATTTGAAGCAGTCTCTAGAGGAAAGTATATAGCAATAAGTGCCCATATGAGGAGAATGGAGAGATCCAAAATTGACACCCTATCGTCAAAATTGAAAGAGCTAGAGGAGCAAGATCAAAAAAACTCAAAACCCAGCAGAAGACAAGAAATAACTAAGATCAGAGCTGAGCTGAAGGAGATTGAGACACAAAAAACCCTTCAAAAAATCAATAAATCCAAGAGCTGGTTTTTTGAAAAGATCAACAAAATAGACAGACCACTAGCCAGATTGATTAAAAAGAAAAGAGAGAACAACCAAATAGATGCAATAAAAAATGATAAAGGGGAAATCACCACAGATTCCACAGAAATTCAAACCATCATCAGAGAATATTACAAACAACTCTATGCGCATAAACTAGTAAACCTGGAAGAAATGGATAAATTCCTCGACTCCTGTGTCCTCCCAAGCCTAAACCAGGAGGAAGCTGAAACTATGAATAGACCAATAACCAGGTCTGAAGTTGAGGCAGCAATTAACAGCCTACCACACAAAAAAGCCCAGGTCCAGACGGGTTCACAGCCGAATTCTACCAGACACACAAGGAGGAGCTGGTACCATTCCTTCTAAAACTATTTCAAACAATCCAAAAAGAGGTAATCCCTCCCAAATCATTTTATGAGACCAACATCATCTTGATACCAAAACCCGGCAGAGACCCAACGAGAAAAGAAAACTTCAGGCCAATATCCATGATGAACATAGATGCAAAAATCTTCAATAAAATATTGGCAAGCCGATTACAACAGCAAATCAAAAAACGTATTCATCATGATCAAGTAGGATTCATCCCAGAAATGCAAGGCTGGTTCAACATACGCAAGTCTATCAACGTAATTCACCACATAAACAGAACCAAAAACAAAAACCACATGATTATCTCAATCGACGCAGAGAAGGCATTTGACAAAATTCAACAGCCCTTTATGCTAAAAACCCTCAATAAACTCGGTATCGATGGAACGTATCTCAAAGTACTAAAAGCTATTTATGACAAACCAACAGCCAATATCATACTGAATGGGCAAAAACTGGACGCATTCCCTTTAAAATCCGGCACTAGACAAGGATGCCCTCTCTCACCACTCCTATTCAATATAGTAGTGGAAGTTCTAGCCAGAGCAATCAGGCAAAAAAAGAAATAAAGGGTATTCAAGTAGGAAAGGTGGAAGCCAAATTGTCTCTATTTGCAGACGACATGATAGTATACCTAGAGGACCCCATTGCCTCAGCCCAAAAACTCCTGAAACTGATAAGCAACTTCAGCAAAGTCTCAGGATATAAAATCAATGTGCAAAAATCACAAGCATTCTTCTACATTAACAACAGACTTAAAGAAAGCCAAATCAAGAGCGAACTGCCATTCGCAATTGCTACAAAAAGAATAAAATACCTTGGAATACAACTCACAAGGAACGTAAGAGACCTCTACAAGGAGAACTACAAACCACTTCTCAACGAAATCAGAGAGGACACAAACAGATGGAGAAACATTCCATGTTCATGGTTAGGAAGAATTAATATCGTGAAAATGGCTATACTGCCCAAAGTAATTTACAGAATCAACGCTATCCCTATCAAGCTACCATTGACTTTCTTCACAGAACTGGAAAAAACCACCATGAACTTCATATGGAACCAAAAGAGAGCCCGCATAGCCAAGTCAATTCTAAGCAAAAAGAACACAGCGGGGGGCATCACACTACCGGATTTCAAACTATACTACAAGGCTACAGTAATCAAAACAGCATGGTACTGGTACCAAAACAGAGATATAGACCAATGGAACAAAACAGAGGCACCGGAGGCAACACAACATACATACAACTATACAATCTTTGATAAACCTGACAAAAACAAGCAATGGGGAAAGGAATCCATGTTTAACAAATGGTGTTGAAAAAACTGGCTAGCCATGTGCAGAAAGCAGAAACTGGACCCCTTCCTGACACCTTACACTAAAATTAACTCCATATGGATTAAAGACTTAAACATAAGACCTGGCACCATAAAAAACCTAGAAGGAAATCTAGGCAAAACTATCCAGGACATAGGAGTGGCAAGAACTTCATGAACAAAACACCAAAAGCATTGGCAACAAAAGCCAAAATAGACAAATGGGACCTAATCAAACTCCACAGCTTCTGCACGGCAAAAGAAACAGTCACTAGAGTGGATCGGCAACCAACAGAATGGGAAAAAATTTTCGCAGTCTACCCATCTGACAAAGGGCTGATATCCAGAATTTACAAATAACTCAAACAGATTTACAGGAAAAAAACAAACAAGCCCATTCAAAAGTGGGCAAAGGATATGAACAGACACTTTACGAAAGAAGACATATATGAGGCCAACAATCATATGAAAAAATGCTCATCGTCACTGATCATCAGAGAGATGCAAATCAAAACCACATTGAGGTACCATCTCACGCCAGTTAGAATGGCGATCATTAAAAAATCTGGAGACAACAAATGCTGGAGAGGATGTGGAGAAAAAGGAACACTTCTACACTGTTGGTGGGAGTGTAAATTAGTTCAACCATTGTGGAAGACAGTGTGACCATTCCTAAAGGCCTTAGAAATAGAAATTCCATTTGACCCAGCAATCCCATTACTGGGTATATATCCAAAAGACTATAAATCGTTTTACTATAAGGACACATGTACACGAATGTTCATTGCAGCACTGTTTACAATAGCAAAGACCTGGAATCAACCCAAATGCCCATCGATAATAGACTGGATTGGAAGAATGTAGCACATATACACCATGGAATATTATGCAGCAATCAGAAATGATGAGTTTGTGTCGTTTATAGGGACATGGATGAATCTGGAGAACATCATCCTCAGCAAACTGACACAAGAACACAAAATGAAACACCGCATATTCTCACTCATAGGTGGGTGATGAAAAATGAGAACACATGGACACAGAAAGGGAAGTACTAAACACTGGCGTCTACTGGGGGGAAAAGGGGAGGGCCAGTGGGAGGGGGAGGTGGGCAGGGATAGCCTGGGGAGAAATGCCAAATGTGGGTGAAGGAGAGAAAAAAAGCAAAGCACACTGCCATGTGTGTACCTATGCAACTGTCTTGCATAGTATGCTCATGTACCCCAAAACCTAAAATCCAATAAAAAATTTAGAAAAAAAAAATTGCTCTGAATATGATCTGGCAGAAAAAATAAATATACAATGCCCTATTCTACTCTGTTTTGGAGTATATACACCAACTTTATACGCTCTGTCATGTAAAATACAGAAATTCTATATTTAAGCAAATCGAAAAAAATCTAAATATTATCTAAGCACCACAATGTTAAAAACAAAATTAGTCTGAATAAAATCTGTCAGAAAAAATATACAGTGCCCTTTTCTACTCTGTTAAGTAGCACATATACCAACTCAATATGCTCTCTCATGTAAAATACCAAAATGCTAATTTTACCCGAATAAAAAATCTAAATATTATGTAGGCACCCCAATGTCAAAAGCAAAATTGCTCTGAATATAATCTGTCCGAAAAAATATACAATGCTCTTTTCTACTCTGTTTTGTAGTATAAACACCAACTCAATACGCTCTCTCATATAAAAATACCGAAATTCTAATTTTATATGAATCGACAAAAATCTAAATAACATCTAGGCGCCCCAAACTTAAAAGGAAATGGCTCTTAATATAGTCTGTTAGAAAAAATATACAATGCCTTATTGTACTCTATTTTGGAGTATATACACCATCTCAGGATGCTCCTCAGGTAATATACAGAAATTCTAATTTTACTCGAATCGAAAAAATCTAAATATTATCTAGGCACCTCAGTGTTAAAAAAAAAATTGCTCTGAATATGATCTGTCATAAAAAATAAACAATGCCCTATTCTACGCTGTTTTGGAGTATATACACCAACTCCATATGCTCTCTCAAGTAAAATAGAGAAATTCTATATTTAAGCGAATCGAAAAAAATTTAAATATTATCTAGGCACACCAATGTTAAAAGAAAAATTGCTCTGAATATAATCTGTCATAAAAAATATACAATGCCCTTTACTTCTGTGTTTTGTAGTATATACACCAACTCCATATGCTCTCTCATGTAAAATACAGAAATTCTATATTTAATGGAATCGAAAAAAATCTAAAAGTTATCTAGGCACCCCAATGTTAAAAGAAAAATTGCGCTGAATATAATCTGTCAGAGAAAATATACAATGCCCTTTTCTACTCTGTTTTTTAGTATATACACCATCTCAATATGCTCTCTCATATAAAATACCGAAATTCTAATTTTACGTGAATCGAAAAGAATCTAAATAATATCTAGGCACCCCAAAGTTAAAAGAAAATGGTTCTTAATATAGTCAGTAAGAAAAAAATATACAATGCCTTACTCTAGTCTTTTTTGGAGTATATACACGAACTCAAAGTGCTCTCTCATGTAAAATACAGAAATTCTAATTTTACGTGAATCAAAAAAAATCTAAATATTATCTAGGCATACCAATGTTAAAAACAAAATTGCTCTGAATATATTCTGGCAGAAAAAATATACAATGCCCTATTCTACTCTGTTTTGGAGTATATACACCAACTCCATATGCTCTCTCATGTAAAATACAGAAATTCTATATATAAGCGAATCGAAAAAATCTAAATATTATCTAGGCTTTCCAATTTTAAAAGCAAAAGTGCTCTGAATATAATCTGTCAGAAAATATATACACTGCCCTTTGCTACTCTGTTATGTAGTATATACAACAACTCAATATGCTCTCTCATGTAAAATACCGAAATTCTAATTTTACGCGAATCGAAAAAAATCTAAATAATATCTAGGCGCCCCAAAGATAAAAAATAATTGCTCTGAATATAATCTGTTAAAAAAAGTATGCAATGCCTTATTCTACTATGTTTTGGAGTATATACACCAACTCAGGGTGCTCTCTCATGTAAAATACAGAAATTCTAATTTTACCAGAATCGAAAAAAATCTAAATATTATTTAGGCACCTCAATGTTAAAAACAAAATTGCTCTGAATATAATCTGTCAAAATATATACAATGTTCTGTTCTACTTTCTTTTGGAGTATATACACCAACTCATTATACTCTCTCATGTAAAATACCGAAATACTAATTTTAAATGAATCGAGAATAATGTAAATATTATCCAGGCACCACAATGTTAAAAAAAAAATTGCTCTGAATGAAGTCTGTAAGACAAAATATACAATGCCCTTTTCCACACTGTTTTGTAGTATATACACCAACTCAGTATGCTCTCTCATGTAAAATATAGAAATCCTAATTTTACAGGAATCGAAAAAGATCTAAATAATATCTAGGCGCCCCCATGTTAAAACAAAATGGCTCTGAATATAGTCTGTTAGAAAAAATATACAATGTTTTATTCTACTCTGTTTTGGAGTATATACACCAACTCAGGATGCTCTCTTATGTAAAATACAAAAATTCTAATTTTATGTGAATCAAAAAAATCAAAATATTATCTATGCAACCCAATGTTAAAAACAAAATTGCTCTGAATATAATCTGTCAGAAAAAATATACAATGCCCTATTCTAATCTGTTTTAAAGTATATACACCAAGTCCATATGCTCTCTTATGTAAAAGGCAGAAATTCTATATTTAAGCAAATAGAAAAAAATCTAAATATTATCTAGGCACCCCTATGTTAAAAGCAAAATTGCTCTGAATATAATCTGCCAGAAAAAATATACAACACCCTTTTCAACTCGGTTTTGTAGTATATACACCAATTCAATATGCTCTGTCATGTAAAATACAGAAATTCTAACTCTACCCGAATCGAAAAAATCTAAATATTATCTAGGCACCCCAATGTTAAAAGCAGAATTGCTCTGAATATAATCTGTAAGAGAAAATATACAATGCCCTTTTCTACTCTGTTTTGGAGTATATACACAAACTCAATATGCTCTCTCATGTAAAATACCGAAATTCTAATTTTAGGCGAATCAAAAAGACTCAAAATAATACATAGGCACCTGAAAGTTAAAATAAAATGGCTCTGAATATAGTCTGTTCGAAAAAATATACAATGCCTTATTCTACTCTGTTTTGGAGTACATACACCAACTCAGGATGCTCTCTCATGTAAAATACAGAAATTCTAATTTTACCCAAATCAAAAAAATCTAAATATTATCTAGGCACCCCAGTGTTAAAAAAAATTGCTCTAAATATAATCCGTCACAAAAAATATACAATGCCCTATTCTTCTCTGTTTTGGAGTATACACTCCCACTCCATATGCTCTCTCATGTAAAATACAGAAATTCTAAGTGAATCAAAAAAAATCTAAATATTATCTACGCACCCCAATGTTAAAAACAAAATTGCTCTGAATATAATCTCTCAAAAAAAATATAAAATGAACTATTCTAAACTGTTTTAAAGAATATACACCGACCCAATATGCTCTCTCATGTAAAATACAGAAATTCTATATTTAAGCGAATCGAAAAAAATCTAAATATTATCTAGTTACCACAATTTTAAAATCGAAATTGATCTGAATATAATCTGTCAGAAAAAATATACAATGCCCATTTCTACGTGGTTTTGTAGTATATACACCAACTCAATATGCTCTCTCATGTAAAATACAGAAAATTCTAATTCTACACAAATCAAAAAAATCTAAATATTATCTAGGCACCCCAATGTTATAAACAAAATTACTCTGAATATAATCTGTCAGAAAAAATATACAATGCCCTATTCTACTCTGTTTTCAAGTATATACAGCAACTCCATATGCTCTCTCATGTAAAATACAGAAATTCTAATTTTACACGAATCGAAAAAAATCTAAATAATATCCAGGCGCCCCAAAGTTAAAAGAAAATGGCTCTAAATATAGTCTGTTAGAAAAAATATACAATACCTTATTCTACTCTGTTTTGGAGTATATACACCAACTCAGTATGCTCTCTCATGTAAAATACAGAAATTCTAATTTTACGTAAATCGAAAAAAATCTAAATATTATCTAGGCAACCCAATGTTAAAAAGAAAATTGCTCTGAATATAATCTGTCACAATAATTATACAATGCCCTATTCTACTCGTTTTGGAGTATATGCACCAACTCAGTATGCTCTCTCATGTAAAATACAGAAATTGTATATTTGAGCAAATCGAAAAGAATCTAAATATTATCTAGGCACCCCAATGTTAAAAGCAAAATTGCTCTGAATATAATCTGTCCGAAAAAAAATACAATGCTTTTTTCTACTCTGTTTTGTAGTGTATACACCAAATCTCATGTAAAATACAGAAATTCTAATTTTACCTGAACCGAAAATATCTAAATATTATCTAGGCACCCCAATGTTAACAGCAAAATTGCTCTGAATATAATCTGTCATAAAAAATATACAATGCCCTCTTCTATTCTATTTTGTTGTATAAACACCAACTCAATATGCTCTGTCATGTAAAATACAGAAATTCTAATTCTACCCAAATCATAAAAATCTAAATATTATCTAGGCACCTTAATGTTAAAACCAAAACTTCTCTGAATAAAATCTGTCAGAAAAAATATACAATGCCTTTTTCTACTCTGTTTTGGAGTATATACAGCAACTCAACATGCTCTCTCATGTAAAATACGGAAATTCTAATTTTAGGTCAATAAAGAAAATCTAAATAATATCTAGGCTCCCCAAAGTTAATAGAAAATGGCTCTGAATATAGTTTGTTAGAAAAAATATACAATGCCTTATTTTACTCTGTTTTGGAATATATACACCAACTCAGGATGCTCTCTTATGTAAAATACCGAAATTCTAATTTTACCCGAATAGAAAATAATCTAAATATTATCTAGGAACCTCAGTGTTAAAAAAAAATTGCTCTGAATATAGTCTGTTAGAAAAAATATACAATGCCTTATTCCACTTTGTTTTGGAATATATACACCAACTCCATATACTCTCTCATGTAAAATACAGAAATTCTATATTTGAGCAAATCGAAAAAAATCTAAATATTATCTAGGCACCCCAAAGTTAAAAACAAAATCGCTCTGAATATAATCTGTCAGAAAAAATATACAATGCCCTATTCTACTCTGTTTTGGAGTATATACACCACCTCCATATGCTCTCTCATGTAAAATACTGAAATTCTAATTTTATGCGAATCGAAAAAAATCTAAATAATATCTAGACGCCCCAAAGTTAAAAGATAATGGCTCTGAATATAGTCTGTTAGATAAAATTTACAATGCCTTATTCTACTCTTTTTTGAAGTATATACACCAACTCAGTATGCTCTCTCATGTAAAATACCGAAATTCTATATTTAAGCGAATCGAAATAATTCTAGATATTATCTATGCACCCCAATGTGAAAAGCAAAATTGCTCTTAATATAGTCTGTCAGATAATATATACAATGCCCTTTACTTCTCTGTTTTGTAGTATATACAACAACACAACATGCTCTCTCATGTAAAATACAGAAATTCTAATTCTACCCAAATCGAAACAATCTAAATATTTTCTAGGCACCCTAATGTGAAAACCAAAATTGCTCTGAATATAATATGTCAGAAAAAATATACAATGCCCTTTTCTACTGTTTTGTAGTATATACACCAACTCAATATGCTCTCTCATGTAAAATACAGAAATTCTAATTTTACCCGAATCGAAAAATTCAAAATATTATCTAGACACCCCAATGTTAAAATCAAAATTGCTCTGAATATAATCTGTCAGAAACAATATACAATGCCCTATTGTACACTGTTTTTGAGTATGTACACCAACTCAGTATGCTCACTTATGTAAAACACTGTAATTCAAATTTTACGTGAATCGAAAAAAATCTAAATATTATCTAGGCACCCCAATGTTAAAAGCAAACTTGCTCTTAATATAATCTGTCAGAAAAAATATACAGTGTCCTTTTCTACTCTGTTTTGGAGTATATACACCAACTTTATAGGCTCTCTTATGTAAAATACAGAAATTCTAATTTTACAAGAATCTAAAAAAATCTAAATAATATCTAGGCGCCTCGAAGTTGAAAGAAAATGGCTCTTAATATAGTCTGTTAGAAAAAATATACAATGCCTTATTCTACTCTTTTTTGGAGTATATACACCAACTCAGTATGCTCTCTCATGTAAAATACACAAATTCTAATTTTACCTGAATCTAAAAAATCTGAATATTATTTAGTCAACCCAATGTTAAACACAAATTGCTCTGAATATAATCTGTCAGAAAAAACATACAATGCCCTATTCTACTCTGTTTTGGAGTATTTTCACCAACTCAGTATGATCTCTCATGTTAAATACCAAAATTCTAATTTTACGGGAATCGAAAAAAGTCTAAATATCATCTAGGCAGTTCAGTGATAAAAATAAAATTGCTCTGAATATAATCTGTCAGAAAAAACATACAATGCCCTATTCTACTCTGTTTTGGAGTATATACAGAAACTCTATACGCTCTCTCATTTAAAATACAGAAATTCTAATTTTACGCAAATCGAAATAAATCTAAATAATATCTAGGCGCCCCAACGTTCAACAAAAATGGCTCTGAATATAGTCTATTAGAAAAAATATACAATGCCTTACTCTACTCTCTTTTGGAGTATATACACCTACACAGTATGCTCTCTCATGTATAATACAGAAATTCTAATTCTACCCTAATCGAAAAAATATAAATATTGTCTAGGCACCTGAATGGTAAGAACAAAATTGCTCTGAATATAATCTGTCCGAAAAAATATGCAATGCCCTATTCTACTCTGTTTTGGAGTATATATACCAACTCCATATGCTCTCTCATGTAAAATACAGAAATTCTATATTTAAGGCAATCGAAAAAAATCTAAATATTATACAGGCACCCCAATGTTAAAATCAAAATTGCTCTGAATATAATCTGTCAGAAAAAATATAAATGCCCTTTTCTACTCTGTTTTGTAGTATATACACCAACTGAATATGCTCTCTCATGTAAAATACAGAAATTCTAATTTTACCCGAATCAAAAAGATCTAAATATTATGTAGGCACCCCAATGATTAAAACAAAATTGCTCTGAATATAATCTGTTAAAAAAAATATACAATGCCCTATTCTACTCTCTTTTGGAGTATATACACCAACTCAGTATGCTCTCTCATGTAAAATACACAAATTCTAATTTTACCTGAATCGAAAAATCTAAATATTATTTAGGCAACCCAATGTAAAAAGAAATTGTTCTGAATATAATCTGTCAGAAAAAACATACAATGCCCTATTATACTCTGTTTTGGAGTATATACAACAAGTCAGTATGATCTCTCATGATAAATACCGAAATTCTAATTTTACGTGAATCGAAAAAATCTAAATATTATCTAGGCACCCCAATGTTAAAAACAAAATTGCTCTGAATATAAACTGTCAGTAAAAATATGCAATGCCATTTTCTCCTCTGTATTTTAGTATATACACCAAATCAATATGCTCTCATATAAAATACAGAAATTCTAAACTTATGCAAATCGAATAAAATATAAATATTATCTAGACACCCCTATGTTAAAAGCAAAATTGCTCTGAATATAATCTGTCATAAAAAATACACAATGCCCTAATCTACTCTGTTTTGTAGTATATACACCAACTACATACGCTCTCTCATATAAAATAGAGAAATTCTATATTTAAGCGAATCGAAAAAAATCTAAATATAATCTAGGCATTTTAATGTTAAAAGCAAAATTTCTCTGAATATATAATGTCAGAAAAAATATACAATGCCCTTTTGTACTTTTTTTTTTAGGATATACACAAAATCTATATGCTCTCATATAAAATACTGAAATTCTAATTTTACACGAATCGAATAAAATCTAAATATTATCGAGGCACCCCTATGGTAAAAGCAAAATTGCTCTGAATATAATCTGTCAAAAAACTATACAATGCCCCTTTCTACTCTGTTTTGAAGTATATGCACCAACTCCATATGCTCTCTCATGTAAAATACAGAAATACTATATTCAGGCATATCAAAAACAATCTTAATAATATCTAGGCGCCCCAAAGTTAAAAGAAAATGGCTCTGAATATAGTATGTTAGAAAAAATATACAATGCCTTATTCTACTATGGTTTGGACTATATACACCAACTCAGTATGCTCTCTCATGTAAAATACAGAAATTCTAATTTTACCCGAATAGAAAATATCTAAATATTATCAAGGCAGCCCAATGTTAAAAACAAAATTGCTCTGAATATAAACTCTCAGAAAAAATATACAATGCCCTATTCTACTCTTTTTTTGAGTATATACAACAACTCTATATGCTCTCTCATGTAAAATACAGAAATTCTATATTTAAGCGAATCAAAAGAAATCTAAATAATATCTAGGTGCCCCAAAGTTAAAAGAAAATGACTCTGAAAATAGTATGTTATAAAAAATATACAATGCCTTCTTCTACTATGTTTTGGAGTATATACACCAACTCAGGATGCTCTCTCATGTAAAATAATGAAATTCTAATCTTACGCAAATCGAAAAAAAATCTAAATAATATAGAGGCGCCCAAAAGTTAAAAGAGAATGTCTCTGAATATAGTCTCTTAGAAAAAATATACAATGCCTTCTTCTACTCTGTTTTGGAGTATATACACCAACTCAGTATGCTCTCTCATGCAAAATGCAGAAATTCTATATTTAAGCGATTCTAAAAAAATCTAAATATTATCTACGCACCCCACATGGAAAGCAAAATTGCTCTGAAAATAATCTGTCAAAAAATGTACAATGCCTTTTTCTACTTTGTTTTGTAGTATGTACACCAAGTCTATATGCTCTCTCATGTAAAATACCAAAATTGTAATTTTACGCATGTTGAAAATAATATCTAGGCGCCGCAAAGTTAAAAGAAAATGGCTCTGAATATAGTCTGTTAGAAAAAATATACAATGCCTAATTCTACTCTGTTTTGCAGTATATTCACCAATTCAGTATGCTCTCTCATGTAAAATAGCAAAATTCTAATTTTACGCGAATCGAAAAAAATCTAAATATTATCTAGGTGCCTTAAAGGTAAACGAAAATGGCTCTGAATATAGTCTTTTAGATAAAAGGTACAATGCCTTATTCTACTCTGTTTTGGAGTATATACAGAAACTCAGTATGCTCTCTCATGTAAAAAACTGGAATTCTAATTTTACCCGAATCGAAAAAATCTAAATATTATCTAGGCACCCCAATGTTAAAAACAAAATGGTTCTGAATATAATCTGTCAGAAAAAATATACAATGCCCTATTCTACTCTGTTTTGGAGTATATACACCAACTCCGTATACTCTCTCATGTAAAATACAAAAATTCTATATTTAAGTGAATCGAAAAAAATATAAATATTATCTAGGCACACCAATGTTAAAAGCAAAATTGCTCTGAATGTAATCTGTCAGAAAAAAATATACAATGCCTTTTCTACTCTGTTTTGAAGTATATACACAAACTCAATATGCTCTCTCATGTAAAATACTGAAATTCTAATTTTACGTGAATCGAAAAACATCTCAATAAAATCTAGGAGCCCCAAAGTTAAAAGAAAATGGCTGTGAATATAGTCTGTTAGAAAAATTATACAATGCATTATTCTACTCTGTTTTGGAGTATATATACCAACTGAGTATGCTCTCTCATGTAAAATACCGAAATTCTAATTTTACATAAATCGAAAAAAATCCAAGTATTATCTAGGCACCCCAATGTTAAAAACAAAATAACTCTGAATAGAATCTGTCTGAAAAAATATACAATGCCCTATTCTACTTTGTTTTGGAGTATATACACCAACTCCATATGCTCCTTCATGTAAAATACAGAAATTCTATATTTAAGTGAATCGACAAAAATCTAAATATAATGTAGGGACCCCAATGTGAAAAGCAAAATTGCTCTGAATATAATCTGTCAGAAAAAATATACAATGCCCTTTTCTACTCTGTTTTCGAGTATATACACCAACTCAATATGCTCTCTCATGTAAAATACAGAAATTCAAATTTTACCCGAGTCAAAAAAATCTATATATTATCTAGGCACCCGAAGGATAAAAATAATTTCTCTGAATATAGTCTTTTAGAAAAAACATACAATGCGTTATTCTACTCTGTTTTGGAGTATATACACCAACTAAGTGTGCTCTCTCATGTAAAATAACGAAATTGTAATTTTATGAGAATCAAAAAAAATCCAAATATTATCAAGGCACCCCGTGGTAAAAAAAATTGCTCTGAATATAATCTGTCAGAGAAAATATACAATGCCCTATTCTACTCTGTTTTGGAGTATATAAACCAACTCCATATGCTCTCTCATGTAAAATACAGAAATTCTATATTTAAGCGAATTGAAAAAGATCTAAATATTATCTAGGCACCCCAATGTTAAAAGCAAAATTGCTCTTAATATAATTTGCTAGAAAAATATATAATGCCATTTTCTACTGTATTTTGTAGTATATACATCAACTCAATATGCTCTCTCATATAAAATACCGAAATTCTAATTTTACGTGAATCAAAAAAAATCAAAATAATATCTAGGCGCCTCAAAGTTAAAAGAAAATGGCTCTGAATACCGTCTGTTAGAAAAAATATACAATGCCTTATTCTACTCTACTTTGGAGTATATACACCAACTCAGTATGCTCTCTCATGTAAAATACCGAAATTATAATTTTACCTGAATCGAAAAAATCTAAATATTATCTAGGCACTTCAATGTAAAAAACAAAATTGCTCTGAATATAATCTGTCAGAAAAAATATACAATGCCCTATTCTACTCTATTTTGGAGTATATACACCAACTCAGTATGCTCTCTCATGTAAAATACAGAAATTCGAATTTTACCCGAATCGAAAATATCTAAATATTATCTAGGCACCCCTATGATAAAAGCAAAATTGCTCTGAATATAATCTATCAAAAAAAATATACAATGCCCTTTTCTACTCTGTTTTGAGGTATATGCACCAACTCCATATGCTCTCTCATGTAAAATACAGAAATTCTATATTTAGGCATATCTAAAACAATCTTAATAATATCTAGGCACCCCAAAGTTAAAAGAAAATGGCTCTGAATATAGTATGTTATAAAAAATATACAATGCCTTATTGTACTATGTTTTGGAGTATATACACCAACCCAGTATGCACTCTCGTGTACAATACAGAAATTCTAATTTTACCCGAATCGAAAAAATCTAAATATTATCAAGGCACCCCAATGTTAAAAGCAAAATTGCTCTGAATATATTATGTCAGAAAAAATATGCAATGCTTTATTCTACTCTGTTTTGCAGTGTATACACCAACTCAATATGCTCTCTTATGTAAAATACCGAAATTCTAATTTTACGAAAATCAAAAAAGTCTATATATCTAAGCACCCCAAAGTTAAAAGAAAATGGCTCTAAATATAGTCTGTTAGAAAAACATACAATGCCTTATTTTACTCTGTTTTGGAGTATATACATCAACTCAGTTTGCTCTCTGATGTAAAATACCGAAATTCTAATTTTACACGAATCGAAAAAAATCTAACTAATATCTAGTCTCCCCACAGTTAAAAGAAAATGGCTGTGAATATAGTCTGTTAGAAAAAATATACAATGCCTTATTCTACTTCGTTTTGGAGTATATACACCAACTCAGTATGCTCTCTCATGTAAAATACCGAAATTCAAATTTTATGTGAATCGAAAAAAATGTAAATAATATCTTGGCGCCCCAAATTTAAAAGAAAATGGCTCTGAATGTAGTCTGTTATAAAACATATACAATGCCTTATTCTAATTTGTTTTGGAGTATATAAACTAACTCAGTATTCTCTCTCACGTAAAATACAGAAATTCTAATTTTACCCGAATCGAAAAAATCTAAATATTATCTAGGCACCCCAATGTTAAAAACAAAATTGCTCTGAGTATAATCTGTCAGAAAAAATATGCAATTTTCTAGTCTCTGTTTTGTAGTATATACACAATCTCAACTCAATATGCTCTTTCATGTAAAATACAAAAATTCTGATTTTACCCGAATCCAAAATATCTAAATATTATCTAGGCCCCCCAGTGTTAAAAACAAAATTGCTCTGAATATATTCTCTTAGAAAAAATATACAAGGACCTAATCAAATCTGTTTTGGAGTATATACACCAACTCAGTGTGCTCTCTCATGTTAAATACTGAAATTCTAATTTTACGTGAATCGAAAATAATCTAAATATTATCTAGGCACTGCAATGTTAAAAGCAAAATTGCTCTGAATATATTCTGTCAGAAAAAATATGGAATGCTTTTTCCTATTCTGTTTTGGAGTGTATACACCAACTCAATATGCTCTCTCATGTAAAATACCGAAATTCTAATTTTACGAGAATCGAAATAAATTGAAATATCTAAGGGCCCCAAAGTTAAAAGAAAATTGCTCTCAATATAGTCTGTTAGAAAAACATACAATGCCTTATTCTAGTCTGTTTTGGAGTATATACACCAACTCAGTTTGCTCTCTGATGTAAAATACCGAAATTCTAGTTTTACGCGAATTGAAAAAAATCTAAATAATATATAGGCTCCCCACAGTTAAAAGAAAATGGCTGTAAATATAGTCTGTTAGAAAAAACATACAATGCCTTATTCTACTTCGTTTTGGAGTGTATACACCAACTCAGTGTGCTCTCTCATGTAAAATACAGAAATTCTAATTTTACGTGAATCGAAGAAAATCTAAATATTATCTAGGCACCCCAATGTTAAAAACAAAATTGCTCTGAATATAATCTGTCTGACAAAATATACAATACCCTATTCTACTCTGTTTTGGAGTATATACACCACCTCAATATGCTCTCTCAGGTAAAATACAGAAATTCTATATTTAAGCGATTCAAAGAAAATATAAGTATAATCTAGGAACCCCAGTGTTAAAAACAAAATTGCTCTGAATATAAAGTGTAAGAGAAAATATACAATGCCCTATTCTACTCTGTATTGGAGTATATACACCAAATCAGTATGCTCTCTCATGTAAAATACCAAAATTCTAATTTTACGCGAATCGAAAAAATCTAAATACTATCTAGGCACCCCAATGTTAACAGCAAAATTTCTCTGAATATAATCTGTCAGAAAAAATATACAATGCCTTTTTGTACTCTGTTTTGTAGTATATACACCAACTCAATACGCTCTATCATTTAAATCACAGAAATTCTAATTTTACGCGAATTGAAAAAAATCTAAATAGTATGTAGGCAACCAAAAGTTAAAAGAAAATGGCTCTGAATATATTGTTATTAAAAATATACAATGCCTTATTCTAGTCTGTTTTCGAGTATATACACCAACTCAGTATGCTCTCTCATGTAAAATATAGAAATTCTAATTTTACACGAATTGAAAATATCTAAAAATTATCTAGGCACCCCAAAGGTAAAAACAAAATTTCCCTAAATATAATCTGTCAGAAAAAATATACAATACCCTATTCTACTCTGTTTTTGAGTATATACACCAACTCCATATGCTCTCTCATGTAAAATACAAAAATTCTATATTTAAGCGAATTGAAGAAAATCTAAATATTATCTACGCACCCCAATGTTAAAAACAAAATTGCTCTGAATATAATCGGTCAGAAAAAATATACAATACGCTATTCTATTCTTTTTTGGACTATATACACCAACTCCATATGCTCTCTCATGTAAAATACAGTAATTCTAATTTTACCCGAATCGAATAAATCTAAATATTATCTAGGAACCCCAATGTTAAAAGCAAAATTGCTCTGAATATAATCTGTCAGAAAAAATATACAATGCCCTATTCTACTTTATTTTGGAGTATATACACAAAGTCCATATGCTCTCTCATGTAAAATACAGAAATTCTATATTTAAGTGAATCGAAAAAAATCTAAATAATATCTAGGACCCCAAAGTTAAAAGAAAATGGCTCTGAATATAGTCTGTTAGGAAAAATATACAATCCCTTATTCTACTATGTTTTGGAGTATATACACCAACTCAGTATGCTCTCTCATGTAAAATTCAGAAATTATAATTTTACCCAAATAATAAAAATCTCAATATTATCTAGGCACCCCAATGTTAAAAACAAAATTGCTCTGAATATAATCTGTCAGAAAAAATATAAAATACCCTATTCTACTCTGTTTAGGAGTATATACACTAACCCCATATGCTCTCTCATGTCAAATAACAAAATTCTATATTTAAGTGAATCGAAAAAATTTAAATACAATCTAGGCACCACAATGTTAAAAGGAAAATTGCTATGAATATAATCTCTCAGAAAAAATATACAATGCCCTTTTCTAATCTGTTTTGGCGTATATACACCAACCCAATATGCACTCTCATGTAAAATACCGAAATTCTAATTTTACATGAATCGAAAAAAATCTAAATAATATATAGGCGCCACAAAGTTAAAATAAAATGGCTCTGAATATAGTCTGTTAGAGAAAATGTAAAATGCCCTATCCTACTCTTTTTTGGTGTATATACACCAACTCAGTATGCTCTCTCATGTAAAATACCGAAATTCAAATTTTACGTGAATAAAAAAAATCTAAATATTATCAAGGCACCCCAATGTTAAAAGCAAATTTGCTCTTAATATAGTCTGTCAGAAAAAAAATACAATGCTTTTTTCTACTCTGTTTTTGAGTATATACACCAACTCAATATGCTCTCTTATGTAAAATACCAAAATTCTAATTTTACATGAATCGAAGAAAATCTAAATAATATCTAGGCGCCCCAAAGTTAAACGAAAATGGCTCTAAATATAGTCTGTTAGAAAAAATATACAATGCCTTATTCTACTATGTTTTGGAGTATATACACCAACTCAGTATGCTCTCTCATGTAAAATAGAGAAATTCTAATTTTTATTAAATTGAAAAAATTTAAATAATATCTAGGCACGCCAATGTTAAAAAAAAATTGCTCTGAATATAATTTGTCAGAAAAAATATACAATGCCCTATTCGACTCTGTTTTGGAGTATATACACCAACTCCATATGCTCTCTCAGGTAAAATACAGAAATTCTATATTTAAGCGAATCGAAAAAAATCTAAATATGATCTTGGCACCCTAATGTTAAAATCAAAATTGCTCTTAATATAAACTGTCAGAAAAATTATACAATGCCCTAGTCAACTATTCTTTGGAGCATATAAACCAACTCCATATGCTCTCTTATGTAAAATACAGAAATTCTATATTTAAGCGAATCGAAAAAAATCTAAATATTATCTAGTCACCCCAATGTTAAAAGAAAAATTCCTCTGAGTATAATCTGTCAGAAAGAATATACAATGCCCTTTTCCACTTTGTTTTGGAGTATATATACCAACTCAATATGCTCTGTCCTGTAAAATACCGAAATTCTAATTTTACGCGAATCGAGAAAAATCTAAATAATATCTAGGCACACCAAAGTTAAAAGAAAATGGCTCTGAATATAGTCTGTCAGAAAAAATATACAATGCCTTAATCTACTCTGATTTGGAGTATATACACCAACTCAGTATGCTCTCTCATGTAAAATGTAGAAATTCTAATGTTACACGTATCAAAAAAATCTAAAGATTATCTAGGGACCCCAAAGTTAAAAACAAAATTGCTCTGAATATAATCTGTCAGAAAAAATATACAATGCCCTATTCTACTCTGTTTTGGAGTATATACACCAACTCCATATGCTCTCTCATGTAAAATAAAGAAATTCTATGTTTGAGCGAATCGAAAAAAACTCAATATTATTTAGGCACCCCAATGTAAAAAGCAAAATTGCTCTGAATATAATCTGTCAGAAAAAATATACAATGCCCTTTTCTACTCTGTTTTGTAATATATACACCAACACAATATGCTCTCTCATGTAAATTACCGAAATTGTAATTTTACGTGAATCGAAAAATATCTAAATAATATCAAGGCGCCCCAAAGTTAAAAGAAAATGGCTCTGAAAATAGCCTGTTATAAAAAATATACAATGCCCTATTCTACTCTGTTTTGTAGTATATACACCAACTCAGTATGCTCTCTCATGTAAAATACCAAAATTCTAATTTTATCCGTATCGACAAAATCTAAATATTATCTAGGCACCCCAATGTTAAAAGCAAAATTGCTCTGAATATAATCTGTCAGAAAAAAATATGCAATGCCTTATTAAACTCTGTTTTGGAGTATATACACCAACTCCATATGCTCTATCATGTAAAATACTGTTATTCTAATTTTACACGAATCGAAAAAAATCTAAATAAAATCCAGGCGCCCCAAAGTTAAAAGAAAACGGCTCTGAATATATTCTGTTAGAAAAAATATACAATACCTTATTCTACTCTGCTTTGGAGTATATACGCCAACTCAGTATGCTCTCTCATGTAAAATACCGAAATTCTAATTTTACGCAAATCGAAAAAAATCTAAATAATATCTAGGCGCCCCAAATTTAAGAGAAAATGGCTCTGAATATAGTCTGTTAGAAAAAATATACAATGCGTTATTCTACTCTGTTTTGGAGTATATACACCAACTCAGTATGCTGTTTCATGTAAAATACCGAAATTTTAATTTTACCCGACTCGACAAAATCTAAATATTATCTAGGCACCCCAATGTTAAAAACAAAATTGCTCTGAATATAATGTTTCAGAAAAAATATACAATGCCCTATTCTACTCAGTTTTGAAGTATATACACCAACTCCATATGCTCTCTCTTGTAAAATACAGAAATCCTATATTTAAGCGAATCGAAAAAAATCTAAATATTATCTAGGCACCCCAATGTTAGAAACAAAATTGCTCTGAATATAATCTATCAGAAAAAATATACAATGCCTTATTCTCCTCTGTTTTGAAGTATATACACCAACTCAATAGGCTCTCTCATGTAAAATGCAGAAATTCTGATTTTAAGTGAATCGAAATAAATCTAAATAATATCTAGGCGCACCAAAGTTAAAAGAAAATGGTTCTGAATATAGTCTGTTCGAAAAAATATACAATGCCTTATTCTACTTCGTTTTGGAGTATATACACCAAGTCAGTGTGCTTTCTCATGTAAAATACCAAAATTTTAATTTTACCCGTATCGACAAAATCTAAATATTATCTCGGCACCCCAATGTTAAAAACTAAATTTCTTTGAATATAATCTGTCAGAAAAGAATATACAATGCCCTATTCTACTCTGTTTTGGAGTATACACACCAACTCCATTTGCTCTATTATGTAAAATACCGAAATTCTAATTTTACATGAATCGAAAAAAATCTAAATAATATCTAGGCACCCCAAAGTTAAAAGAAAATGGCTCTGAATATATTCTGTTAGAAAAAATATACAATACCTTATTCTACTTGCTTTGGAGTATATACACCAACTCAGTATGCTCTCTTAGGTAAAATACCGAAATTCCAATTTTACGTGAATTGAAAAAAATCTAAATATTATTTAGGCACCCGAATGGTAAAAGCAAAATTTCTCTGAATATAAAGTGTCAGAAAAAATGTACAATGCCATTTTCTACTCTGTTTTAGGGTATATACACCAACTCAATATGCCCTCTCATGTGAAATACCGAAATTCTAATTTTCCGTGAATCAAAAAAAATCTAAATATTTTATAGGCACCCCAAAGTTAAAAGAAAATGGCTCTGAATATAGTCTGTTAGAAAAAATATACAATGCCTTATTCTACTCTGTTTTGGAGTATACACACCAACTCAGTATGCTCTATCATGTGAAATACAGAAATTCTAATTTTAACTGAATCGAAAAAATCTAAATATAATCTAGGCACTCCAATGTTAAAAACAAAATTGCTCTGAATATAATCTGTCAGAAAAAATATTCAATTCCCTTTTCTACTCTGTTTTGGAGTATATACACCAACTCCATATTCTCTCTCATGTAAAATCCAGAAATTCTATATTTAAGCGAATTGAAAAATATCTAAAGATAATCTAGGCCCCCCAATGTTTAAAGCAAAATTGCTCTGAATATAACCTGTCAGAATAAATATACAATGCCTTATTCTACTCTGTTTTGGAGTATATACACCAACTCAGTATGCTCTATCATGTGAAATACAGAAATTCTAATTTTACCCGAATCGAAAAAATCTAAATATAATCTAGGCACTCCAATGTTAAAAACAAAATTGCTCTGAATGTAACCTGTCAGAATAAATATACAATGCCTTATTCTACTCTGTTTTGGAGTATATACACCAACTCAGTATGCTCTCTCATGTAAAATACAGAGATTCTATATTTAAGCGAATTGACAAAAAGCTAAATATTATCCAGGCACCCCAATGTTAAAGCAGAATTTCTCTGAATATAATCTGTCAGAAGAAATATACAATGCCCTTTTCTACTCTTTTTTGGATTATATACACCACTTAATATGCTCTCTCAAGTAAAATGCAAAAATTCTAATTTTACGCGAATTGAAATAAATCTAAGTAATATCGAGGCGCCCCAAAGTTACAAGAAACTGGCTCTGAATATAGTCTGTTAGAAAAAATATACAATGCCTTATTATACTCGGTTTTGGAGTATATACACCAACTCAGTATGCTCTCTCATGTAAAATACTGAAATTATAATTTCACGTGAATCGAAAAAAATCTAAATAATATCTAGGCGACCCAAAGTTAAACAAAAATTCCTCTGAATATAGTCTGCTAGAAAAAATATAAAATGCCTTATTCTACTTTGTTTTGGAGTCTATACACCAACTCAGTAGTCTCTCTGATGTAAAATACCAAAATTCTAATTTTACGTGAATCGAAAAAAATCTCAATAATATCTAGGCATCCCAATGTTAAAAACAAAACTTCTCTGAATATAGTCTGTCAGAAAAGATAAACAATGCCCTATTCTACTCTGTTTTGGGGTATATACATTAACTCCATATGCTCAATCATGTAAAATACAGAAATTCTATATTTAAGCGAATCGAAAAAATTCTAAATAGTATCTAGGCACCCCAATGTTGAAAACAATATTTTTCTGGGTATAGTTTGTCAGAGAAAATATACAATGCCCTTTTCTTCTTTGTTTTGTAGTATATACACCAACTCAATATGCTCTTTCATGCAAAATACAAAAACACTAATGTTACCCGAATTGAAAAAATCTATATATTATCAAGGCACCCCAATGTTAAAAACAAAACTGCTCTGAATATAATCTGTCAGAAAAAATATACAATGACCTCTTCTACTCTATTTTGGAGTATATACACCAACTCTGTATGCTCTCTCATGTAAAATACAGAAATTCTAATTTTACCCGAATGAAAAAAATATAAATATTATCTAGGTACCCCAATGTTAAAAACAAAATTGCTCTGAATATAATCTGTCAGAAAAAATATACAATGCCCTATTCCACTCTTTTTTGGAGTATATACACCAACTCCATGTGCTCTCTCATGTAAAATACAGAAATTCTAATTTTACCCGAATCGAAAAAATCTAAATATAATCTAGGCACCCCAATGTTAAAAACAAAATTGCTCTGAATAGAATCTGTCAGAAAAAATATACAATGCCCTATTCTACCCTGTTTTCGAGTATATACACCAACTCAGTATGCTCTCTCATGTAAAATACAGAAATTCTATATTTAAGCGAATCAAAAAAATCTAAATATTATCTAGGCACCCCAATGTTAAAAGTAAAATCGCTCTGAATATAACATGTCAGAAAAAATATACAATGCCCTTCTGCACTTTTTTTTTGGAGTATATACAGCAACTCAAAATGCTCTGTCATGTAAAATACCGAAATTTTAATTTTACGCGAATCGAAAAAAATCTAAATAATATCTAGGCACCCCAAAGTTATAAGAAAATGGCTCGGAATATAGTCTGTTGTAAAAAATATACAATGCCTTATTCTCCTCTGCTTTGGAGTACATACACCAACTCAGTATGCTCTCATGTAAAATACAGAAATTCTATATTTAAGCGAATCGAAAAAAATCTAAATATTATCCAGGCACCCCAATGTTAAAAACAAAATTACTCTGAATATAATCTGTCAGAAGAAATATACAATGACCTTTTCTACTCTGTTTTGGAGTATATACACCAACTCAGTAGGCTCTCTCATTTAAAATACCGAAATTTTAATTTTACTTGAATCGACAAAATCTAAATATTATCTAGCCACCCCAATGTTAAGAACAAAATCCTCTTAATATAATCTGTTAGAAAAAATATACAAAGCCTTATTCTACTCTGTTTTGAAGTATATACACCAACTTCATATGCTCTCTCATGTAAAATACAGAAATTATATATTTAAGGGAATTGAGAAAAATCTAAATATAATCTAGGCACCCCAAAGTTAAAAGAAAATGGCTCTGAATATAGTCTGTTAGAGAAAATATACAATGCCCGTTTCTACTCTGTTTTGGAGTATATACACCAACTCAGTATGCTCTCTCCTGTAAAATACAGAAATTCTAATTTTATCCGAATCGAAAAAATTTAAATAACATCTAGGCACCCCAATGTTAAAAACAAAATTGCTCTGAATATAATCTGTCAGAAAAATTATTCAATGCCCATTTCTACTCTGTTTTGGAGTATATACACCAACTCCATATTCTCTCTCATGTAAAATACAGAAATTCTATATTTAAGCGAATCGAAATACATCTAAATATAATCTAGGCAGCCCAATGTTAAAATCAAAATTGCTCTGAATATATTCTGTCAGAAAAAATATACAATGCCTTAATCTAATCTGTTTTGAAGTATATACACCAACTCAGTTTGCTCTCTCATGTAAAATACCGAAATTCTAAATTCACGTGAATCGAAAAACATCTAAATATTATCTAGGCACCCGAATGTTAAAAGCATAATTGCTCTTAATATAATCTGTTCAGAAAAAATATACAATGCCCTTTTCTACTCTGTTTTGGATTATATACACCAACTCAATATGCTCTCTCTTGTAAAAAACCGAAATTGTACTTTTACCCGAATCAAAAGAAATCTAAATAATATCTAGGCGCCCCAAAGTTAAAAGAAACTGGCTCTGAACATAGTCTGTTAGAGAAAATATACAATGCCTTATTCTACTCTGTTTTGGAGTATATAAACCAACTCCATATGCTCTGTCACGTAAAAAACTGAAATTCTAATTTTACGCAAATCAAAAAGAATCTAAATAATATCCAGGCGTTCCAAAGTTAAAAGAAACTGACTCTGAATGTATTCTCTCAGAAAAAATATACAATGCCTTATTCTACTCTGTTTTGAAGTATATACACCAACTCAGTATGCTCTCATGTAAAATACCAAAATTCTAATTTTACCCGTATCGACAAAATCTAAATATTATCTAGGCACCCCAATGTTAAAAACAAAATTGCTCTGAATATAATCTGTCAGAAAAATTATACAATGCCCTATTCTACTCTGTTTTGGAGTATATACACCAACTCCATATGCTCTATCATGTAAAATACCGAAATTCTAATTTTACGTGAATCGAAAAAAATCTAAATATTGTTTAGGAAACCGAACGGTAAAAGCAAAATTGCTCTGAATATAAACTGTCAGAAAAAAATATACAATGCCCTTTTCTACTCTGTTTTGGGGTATATACACCAACTCAATACGCTCTCTCATGTGAAATACCGAAATTCTAATTTTACGTGAATCGAAAATATCTAAATATTATCTAGGCATACCAAAGTTAAAAGAAAATGGCTCTGAATATAGTCTGTTAGAAAAAATATACAATGCCCTTTTCTACTCTGTTTTGGGGTATATACACCAACTCAATACGCTCTCTCATGTGAAATACCGAAATTCTAATTTTACGTGAATCGAAAATATCTAAATATTATCTAGGCATACCAAAGTTAAAAGAAAATGGCTCTGAATATAATCTGTCAGAGAAAATATACAATGCCCTATTCTACTCTGTTTTGATGTATATACACCAACTTCATATGCTCTCTCATGTCAAATAGAGAAACTCTATATTTAAGCGAATAGAAAAAAATCTAAATATTATCTAGGCACCCCAATGTTAAAAGCAAAATTGCTCTAAATATAATGCCCTTTTCTACTCTGTTTAGGAGTATATACACCAACAAAATATACTCTCACATGTAAAATACAGAAATTGTAATTTTACGTGAATCTAAAAAAATCTAAATAATATCTAGGCGCCCCAAAGTTAAAACAAAATGGCTCTGAATATAGTCTGTTAGAAAAAATATACCATGCCTTATTCTACTTTGTTTTGGAGTATATACACCAACTCAGTATGCTCTCTCATGTAGAATAGAGATATTCTAATTTTACGTGAATTGAAAAAATCTAAACATTACCTAGGCAACTTAATGTTAAAAAAATTCTCTGAATATAATCTGTCAGAGAAAATATACAATGCCCTATTCTACTCTGATTTGGAGTACATTCACCAACTCCATATGGTCTCTCATGTAAAATACAGAAATTCTATATTTAAGCGAATTGAAAAAAATCTAAATATTATCTAGGCACCCCAATGTTAAAAGCAATATTGCTCTGAATATATTCTGTCAGAAAAAATATACAATACCCTATTCTACTTTGTTTTGGAGTATATACACCAACTACATATGCTCTCTCATGTAAATTACAGAAATTTTATATTTAATTCAATCGAAACGAATCTAATTATTATCTAGGCACCCCTATGTTAAAAGCAAAATTGCTCTGAATATAATCTGTCATAAAAAAATACAATGCCCTTTTCTACTCTGTGTTGAAGTATATACGCCAACTCAATATGCTATCTCATGTAAAATACCGAAATTCAATATTTTAGCTAATCGAAAAAAAACTAAATAATATCTAGGCGCCCCAAAGTTAACAGAAAATGACTCTTCATATAGTCTGTTAGAAAAAATATACAATGCCTTATTCTACTCTCTTTTGGAGTATATACACGAACTCAATATGCTCTCTCATGTAAAATACAGAAATTCTATATTTAAGCGAATCGAAAAAAATATAAATATTATCTAGGCACCCCAATGTTAATAAAAAAATTGCTATGAATATAATCTGTCAGAATAAATATACAATGCCCTTTTCTACTTTATTTTGGTGTATATACACTGACTCCATATGCTCTCTGATGTAAAATACAGAAATTCCATATTTAACCGAATCAAAATAAATCTAAATATTATCTACGCACTGCAATGTTAAAAAAAATTGCTCTGAATATAATCTGTCAGAAAAAATATACAATGCCCTTTCTACTCTCTTTTCGAGTATATACACCAACTCCATATGCTCTCTCATGTAAAATGCAGAAACTCTGTATTTAAGCGAATCGAAAAAAATCTAAATATTATCTAGGCACCCCAATGTTAAAAGCAAAATTGCTCTAAATATAATGTGTCAGAAAAAATGTACAATGCCCTTTTCTATTCTGCTTAGGAGTATATACACCAACTCAATATGCTCTCACATGTAAAATACCAAAATTGTAATTTTACGTGAATCGAAAAAAATCTAAATAATATCTAGGCTCCTCAAAGTTAAAACAAAATAGCTCTGAATATAGTCTGTTAGAAACAATATACAATGCCTTATTCTACCTTGTTTTGGAGTATATACAAAAACTCAGTGTGCTCTCTCATGTAAAATAATGAAATTCTAATTTTCCCCGAACTGAAAAAATATGAATATTGTCTAGGCACCCCAATGTTAAAAACAAAATTGCTCTGAATATAATCTGTCAGAGAAAATATACAATGCCCTATTCTACTCTGTTTTGGATTATATACACCAACTCCATATGCTCTCTCATGTAAAATACAGAAATTATATATTTAAGAGCATAGAAAAAAATCTAAATATTATCTAGGCACCCCAATGTTAAGAACAAAATAGCTCTGAATATAATCTGTCAGAAAAAATATACAGTGCCCTATTCTACTCTGTTTTGGACTATATACAACAACTCCATATGCTCTCTCATGTAAAATACAGAAATTCTATATTTAAGCGAATCGAAGAAAATCTAAATAATATCCTGGCACCAGAATGTTAAAAGCAAAATTTCTCTGAACATAGTCTGTCAGAAAAAATATATAATGCCCTTTTCTACTCTGTTTTGTAGTATATACACCAACTTAAAATGCTATCTCATGTAAAATACGGAAATTCTAATTATAGGTGAATCGAAAAAAATCTAAATAATTTCTAGGCACACCTAAGTTAAAAGAAAATGACTCTGAATATAGTCTGTTAGAAAAAATATACAATGTTTTATTCTACACTGTTTTGGAGTATATACACCAACTTCGTGTACTCTCTCATGTAAAATATAGAAATTCTAATTTTACCGGAATAGTTAAAATCTAAATATTACCTAGGCGCCCCAAAGTTAAAATAAAATGGCTCTAAATATAGTCTGTTAGAAAAAATATAGAATACCTAATTATACTCTGTTTTGAAGTATATACGCCAACTCACTATGCTCTCTCATGTAAAATACCGAAATTCTCATTTTACCCGAATAGAAGAAATCTAAATAATGTCTAGGCGCCCCAAGGTTAAAAGAAAATGGCTCGGAATATAGTCTGTTAGAAAAAATATACAATGCCTTATTCTACTCTGTTTTGGAGTACATAAACCAACTCAGTATGCTCTCTCATGTAAAATACAGATATTCTAATTTTACGTGAATCGAAAAAATCTAAATATTACCTAGGCACCTTAATGTTAAAAACAAAATTGCTCTGAATATCATCTGTCAGAAAAAATATTCAATTTTCTATCCTACTCTGTTTTGGAGTATATACATCAACTCCATATGCTCTCTCATGTAAAATACCGAAATTCCAATTTTACGCGAATCGAAAAAAATCGAAATAATATCTAGGCGCCCCAAAGTTCAAAGAAAATGGCTCTGAATATAGTCTGTTAGAAAAAATATACAACGCCTTATTCTACTCTGTTTTGGAGTATATACACCATTTCAGGATGCTCTATTATGTAAAATACAGTAATTCTAAATTTACCCGAAACGAAAACATCTAAATATTATCTAGGCAACACAATGTTAAAAACAAAATTGCTGAATATAATCTGTCAAAAAAACATACAATGCCCTATTTTACTCTGTTTTGGAGTATATACGCCAACTCCATATGCTCTCTCATGTAAAATACAGAAATTCCATATTTAAGCGAATTGAAAATAATCTAAATATTATCTAGGCACCCCAATGTTAAACACAAAATTGCTCTTAATACAGTCTGTCAGAAAAAATATACAATACACTATTCTACTCTCTTTTGGAGTATACACATCAACTCCATACGCTCTCTCATGTAAAATACAGAAATTTTATATTTAAGCGAATAGAAATATATCTAAATATTATTAGGCACCCCAATGTTAAAAGCAAAATTGGTCTGAATATAATCTGTCAGAGAAAATACACAAGGACATTTTCTAGTCTGTTTTGTTTATATACACCAACTCAATATGCTCTTTCATGTAAAATACCGAAATTCTAATTTTACGTGAATTGAAAAAATTCTAAATGATATCTAGGCGCCTCAAAGTTAAAAGAAAAGTGCTCTGAATATAGTCTGTTAGATAAAATTTACAATGCCTTATTCTACTCTTTTTTGGAGTATATACAACAACTCAGTATGCTCTCTAATGTAAATTATAGAAATTATAATTTTACGTGTATCAAAAGATATCCAAATATTATCTAGGCACCCCAATGTTAAAAAACAAAATTGCTCTGAATATAATCTGTCACAATAATTATACAATGCCCTATTCTACTCGGTTTTGCAGTATATACACCAATTAAGTATGCTCTCTCATGTAAAATACAGAAATTATAAATTTATGCAAAAGGAGAAGAATCTAAATATTATCTAGGCACCCCAATGTTAAAAGCAAAATTTCTCTTAATATAATCTGTCAGATAAAATACACAACGCTGTTTACTTCTCTGTTTTCTAGTATATACACCAACTCAATATGCTCTCTCATGTAAAATACAGAAATTCTAATTCTACCCAAATCGAAAAAATCTAAATATTATCTAGGCACCCCAATGTTAAAAACAAAATTACTCTGAATATAATCTGTCAGAAAAAATATACAATGCTTTATTCTACTCTGTTTTGGAGTATATACACCAACTCCATAGGCTTTCTCATGTAAAATACCGAAATTCTAATTTTACACGAATCGAAAATAATATAAATAATATCTAGGCACCCCAAAGTTAAAAGAAAATGGCTCTGAATATAGTCTGTTAGAGAAAATAAACAATGCCTTATTCTACTCTGTTTTGGAGTATATACACCAACTTAGTATGCTGTCTCATGTAAAATACAGAAATTCTAATTTTACGTAAATCGAAAAAAATCCAAATATTATCT
Source organism: Callithrix jacchus (assembly GCF_049354715.1). Classification (NCBI taxonomy): domain Eukaryota; kingdom Metazoa; phylum Chordata; class Mammalia; order Primates; family Cebidae; genus Callithrix; species Callithrix jacchus. The sequence continues at coordinate 166,977,450 of NC_133506.1, read as the reverse complement.
AGGCAACCCAATGTTAAGAACAAAATTGCTCTGAATATAATCTGTCACAATAATTATACAATTCCCTATTCTACTCGTTTTTGGAGTATATACACCAACTCAGTATGCTCTCTCATGTAAAATACAGAAATTCTATATTTGAGCAAATCGAAAAGAATCTAAATATTATAAAGGCACCCCAATGTTAAAAGCAAAATTGCTCTGAATATAATCTGTCAGAAAAAACATACAATGCCCTATTCTACTCTGCTTTGTAGTGTATACACCAACTCAATATGCTCTCTCATGTAAAATAGAGAAATTCTAATTTTACCCGAACCGATAAAAACTAAATATTATCTAGGCACTCCAATGTTAAAAGCAAAATTGCTCTGAATATAATCTGTCAGAAAAAATATACAATGCCCTCTTCTATTCTGTTTTGTTGTATAAACACCAACTCAATATGCTCTGTCATGTAAAATACAGAAATTTTAATTCTACCCAAATCAAAAAAATCTAAATATTATCTAGGCACCCCAATGTTAAAAGCAAAACTGCTCTGAATAAAATCTGTCAGAAAAAACGTACAATGCCCTTTTCTACTCTGTGTTTGTGTATATACAGCAACTCAACATGCTCTCTCATGTAAAATATGGAAATTCTAATTTTAGGTGAATCAAAAAAATGTAAATAATATCTAGGCTCCCCAAAGTTAAAAGAAAATGGCTCTGAATATAGTCTATTAGAAAAAATATACAATGCCTTATTTTACTCTGTTGTGAAGTATATACTCACACTCAGGATGCTCTCTCATGTAAAATACCGAAATTCTCATTTTACCCGAATCAAAAATAATCTAAATATTATCTAGAGACTCCAGTGTTAAAAAAAAATTTCTCTGAATACAATTTGTCAGAAAAAATATACAGTGCCCTATTCTACTCTGTTTTGGAGTATATACACAAAGTCCATATGCTCTCTCATGTAAAATACAGAAATTCTATATTTAAGCAAATCGAAAAAAATCTAAATATTATCTAGGAACCCCAATGTTAAAAACAAAGTTGCTCTGAATATAATCTGTCAGAAAAAATATACAATGCCCTATTCTACTCTGTTTTGGAGTATATACACCAACTCCATATGCTCTCTCATGTAAAATACAGAAATTCTGTATTCAAGCTAATCAAAAAGATCTAAATATAATCTAGGCACCCCAATATTAAAAGGAAAATTGCTCTGAATGTAATCTGTCAGAAAAAATATACAATGCCCTATTCTACTTTGTTTTAAAGTATGTACACCAACTGCATATGCTCTCTCGTGTAATATATAGAAATTCTAATTCTACCCGAATCGAAAAAATCTAAATATTATCTAGGCACCCCAATGTTGAAAACAAAATTGCTCTGAATATAATCTGTCAGAGGAAATATACAATGCCCTATTCTACTCTGTTTTGGAGTATATACACCAACTCAATATGCTCTCTCATGTAAAATATCGAAATTCTAATTTTAGGCGAATAAAAAAATCTAAATAATATATAGGCGCCCCAAATTTATAAGAAAATGGCTCGGAATATAGTCTGTTAGAAAAAATGTACAATGCCTTATTCTACTCTGTTTTGGAATATATACAATAACTCAGTATGCTCTCTCGTGTAAAATACAGAAATTCTAATTTTACGTGAATCGAATAAAATCTAAATATTATATAGGCACCCCGATGTTAAAAACAAAATTGCTCTGAATAAAATCTGTCACAAAAAATATACAATGCCCTTTTCTACTGTGTTTTGTAGTATATACACCAACACAATATGCTCACTCATGTAAAATACCGAAATTCAAATTTTACACGAATCGAAGAAAAGCTAAATAAAATCTAGACGCCTCAAAGATAAAAGATAATGGCTCTGAATATAGTCTGTTAGAAAAAAAAATACATCGCCTTACTCTACTCTTTTTTGAAGTACATACAGCAACTCAGGATGCTCTCTCATGTAAAATATAGAAATTCTAATTTTTCCCGAATCGAAAATCCTAAATATTATCTAGGCACCTCAATGTTAAAAAAAAAATTGCTCTGAATATAATCTGTCAGAAAAAATATACAATGCCCTATTCTACTGTTTTCGAGTATATACAACAACTCCATATACTCTCTCATGTAAAATACAGAAATTCTATATTTAAGCGAATCGAAAAAAATCTAAATAGTATCTAGGCACCCCAATGTTAAAAATAAAATTGCTCTGAATGAAATCTGTCAGAAAAAATATACAATGTTCTTTTCTACTCTGTTTTGGAGTATATACACCAACACAATATGCTCTCTCATGTAAAATACAGAAATTCTAATTCTACCCGAATCGAAATAATCTAAATAATATCTAGGCACCACAGTGTTAAAAAAAATGCTCTGAATATAATCCGTCAAAAAAAATATACAATGCCCTATTCTACTCTGTTTTGGAGTATACACACCAACTGCATATGCTCTCTCATGTAAAATATAGAAATTCTATATTTAAGCGAATCGAAAAAAATCTAAATATTATCTAGGCACCGAAATGTTAAAAACAAAATTGCTCTGAATATAATCTGTCAGAAAAAATATACAATGCCCTCTTCTACTCTGTTTTGGAGTATATACACCAACTGCATATGCTCTCTCATGTAAAATACAGAAATTATTCATTTATGCGAATCGAAAAAAATCTAAATATTATCTAGGCACCCCAATGTTAAAAGCAAAATTGCTCTCAATATAATCTTTCAGAAAAAATATACAATGCCCTCTTCTATTCTGTTTTGTAGTATAAACACCAACTTAATATGCTCTGTCATGTAAAATACAGAAATTCTAATTCTACCCGAATCGAAATAATCTAAATAATATCTAGGCACCCCAATGTTAAAAGCAAAATTGCTCTGAATATAATCTGTCAGAAAAAATATACAATGCCCTTTTCTACTATGATTTGTAGTATATACACCAACTCAATATGGTCTCTCATGTAAAATACAGAAATTCTAATTTTATCTGAATCGAAAAAATGTAAATATTATGTAGGCACCCCAATGTTAAAAACAAAATTGCGCTGAATATAATCTGTCCGAAACAATATACAATGCCCTATTCTAGTCTGTTTTGGTGTATATACACCATCTCCATATACTCTCTCATGTAAAATACCGTAATTCAAATTTTACGTGAATCGAAAAAAATCTAAATATTATCTAGGCACCCCAATGATAAAGGAAACTTGCTCTTAATATAATCTGTCAGAAAAAATATACAGTGTCCTTTTCTACTATGTTTTGGAGTATATACACCAAATTTACAGGCTCTCTCATTTAAAATACAGAAATTCTAATTTTACAAGAATCGAAAAATATCTAAATAATATCTAGGCGCCTGGAAGTTAAAAGAAAATGGCTCTTAATATAGACTGTTAGAAAAAATATACAATGCCCTATTCTACTTTGTTTTGAAGTATATACACCAACTCCATATGCTCTTTCATGTAAAATACAGAAATTATATATTAAAGAGAATCGAATAAAATCTAAATATTATCTAGCTACCCAAATGTTAAAAACAAAATCGCTCTGAATATCATCTGTCAGAAAAAATATACAATGCCCCATTATACTTTGTTTTGGAGTATATACACGAACTCAATATGCTCTCTCACGTAAAATACCGAAATTCTAATTTTACGCGAATCAAAAAAATCTAAATAATATCTAGGCGCCCCAAAGTTCAAAGAAAATGGCGCTGAATATAGTCTGTTAGAAAAAATATACAATGCCTTATTCTACTCTGTTTTGAATTATATACACCAACTCAGTGTGCTCTCTCATGTAAAATAACAACACAGTAATTTTACGTGAATCGAAAAAAATCTAAATAATATCCTGGAGTCCAAAAGTTAAATGAAAATGGCTCTGAATATAGTCTCTTAGAAAAAATATACAATGAATTATTCTACTCTGTTTTGAAGTACATAAACCAACTCAGTATGCTCTCCCCTGTAAAATAAAGTAATTCAAAATTTACGTCAATCGAAAAAAATCTAAATATTATCTAGGCACCCCATTGTTAAAATCAAAATTGCTCTGAATATAATCTGTCAGAAAAAATATACAATGCCCTTTTCTACTTTGTTTCGGAGTATATACACCAACTCAATATGCTCTCTCATTAAAATACAGAAATTCTAATTTAACGCAAATCGAAAATTATCTAAATAATATCTAGGCGCCCCAAAGTTAAAAGAAAATTGCTCTAAATATAGTCTGTTAGAAAAAATATACAATGGCTTCTTCTACTCTGTTTTGGAGTATATTCACCAACTAAGTATGCTCTCTCATGTAAAATACAGAAATTCAAATTTTACCAGAATCGAAAAAATCTAAATATTATCTAGGAACCCCAATGTTAAAAACAAAATTGCTCTGAATATAGTCTGTCAGAAAAAATATACAATACCCTATTCTACTCTGTTTTGGAGTATATACACCAACTCAGTATGCTCTCTCCTGTAAAATACAGAACTTCTATATTTAAGCGAATCGAAAACAATCTAAATATTATCTAGGCACCCCAATGTTAAAAAAAAAATTGCTCTGAATATAATCTGTTAAAAAATCTACAAGGCCTTATTCTACTCTGTTTTGGAGTATATACAACAACTCAGTATGCTCTCTCAGGTAAAATACCGAAATTCTAATTTTACGTGAATAAAAAAATACTAAATATTATCTAGGCACCCGAATGTTAAAAGCAAAATTTCTCTGAATATAATCTGTCAGAGAAAATATACAACGCCCTATTCTACTCTGTTTTAAGGTATATACAGCAACTCCATATGCTCTGTCATGTAAAATAACGATATTCAAATTTTGCGCAAATCGAAAATAATCTAAATAATATCTAGGCACCCCAAAGTTAAAAGAAAATGGCTCTCAATATAGTCTGTTAGAAAAAATATACAATGCCTTATTCTATTCTGTTTTGGAGTATATACACCATCTCAGGATGCTCTCTCAGGTAAAATACAGAAATTCTAATTTTAACCGAATCGAAAAAATCTAAATATATTTTGGGAACCCCAATGTTAATAACAAAATTTCTCTGAATGTAAAGTGTCAGAAAAAATATACAATGCCCTATTCTACTCTGTTTTTCAGTATATACACCAACTCCACCTGCTCTCTCATGTAATATATAGAAATTCTATATTTAAGCAAATCGAAAAAAATCTAAATATTATATAGGCACCCCAATGTTAAAAGCAAAATTGCTCTGAATATAACCAGTCAGAAAAAATATAGAATGCCCATTTCTACTCTGTTTTGGAATATATACAGCAAATCAATATACTCTCTCATGTAAAATACAAAAATTCTAATTTTACGCAAATCGAAAAAAATCTAAATAATATCTAGGTGCCCCAAAGTTAAAAGAAAATGGCTCTGAATATAGTCTGTTACAGAAAATATACAATGTTTGATTCTACTCTGTTTTGGAGCATATACACCAACACAATATGCTCTCTCATGTGAAATACCGAATTTCTAATTTTACGTGAATCGAAAAAAATCTAAATATTATCTAGGCACCCCAGTGATAAAAGCAAAATTTCTCTGAATATAATATGTCAGAAACAATACTCAATGACTTATTCTACTCTGTTTTGGAGTATATACACCAACTCAGAATGCTTTCTCATGTAAAACACAGAAATTATAATTTTACCCGAATCGAAAAAATCTAAATATAATCCAGGCACCCCAATGTAGAAAACTAAATTGCTCTGAATGTAATCTGTCAAAAAAAATGTACAATACCCTATTCTTCTTTGTTTTGGAGTATACACCAACTCCATATGCTCTCTCATGTAAAATACAGAAATTCTATATTTAAGCGACTCGAAAAAATTCTAAATATTATCTAGGCACCCCTATGTTAAAAAAAATTGCTCTGAATATAATCTATCAGAAAAAATATACAATGCCCTTTTCTACTCTGTTTTGTAGTATATACACCAACTCAATATGCTCTCTCATGTAAAATAATGAAATTCTAATTTTACGTGAATCGAAAAAAATCTAAATATCTAGGCACCCCAATGTTAAAAGCAAAATTTCTCTGAACATAATCTGTCAGAAAAAGTATACAATGCCTTTTTCTACCCAGTTTTGGAGTATATACACCTACTCACTATGCTCTTTCATATAAAATACGGAAATTCAAATTATACGCGAATCGAAAAAAACCTAAATAAAATCTAGGCGCCCCAAAGTTAAAAGAAAATGGCTCTGAATATAGTGTGTTAGAAAAAATATAAAATGCCTTATTCTACTTTGTTTTGGAGTATATACACCAATTCAGTGTGCTGTCTCATGTAAAATAACGTAATTCTAATTTTATCCGAATCCAAAAAATATGAATATTTTCTAGGCACCTTAATGTTAAAAACCAAATTGCTCTGAATATAATCTGTCAGAAAAAATATACAATGCCCTATTCTACTCTGCTTTGCAGTATATACACAAACTCAGTATGCTCTCTCATGTAAAATACCAAAATTCTAATTTTACCCGAATCGAATAAATCTAAATATTATCTAGGCACCCCAATGTTAAAAGCAAAATTGCTCTGAATATCATCTGTCATAAAAAATATACAAAGCGCTTTTCTAGTCGGTTTCGCAATATATACACCAACTCAATATGCTCTCTCATGTAAAATACTGAAAATTCTAACTTTACGTGAATCGAAAAAAATCTAAATAATATCCAGACGCCCCAAAGTCAAATGAAAATGGCTCTGAATATAGTCTGTTAGAATAAATATACACTGCCTTATTCTACAATGTTTTAGATTATATACAAAAACTCAATATGCTTTATCATGTAAAATAAAGAAATTCTAATTTTACCCGAATTAAAAAAATCTAAATATTATCTAGGCACCCCAATGTTAAAAACAATATTGCTCTGAATATAATCTGTCAGAAAAAATATACAGTGCCCTATTCTACTCTGTTTTGGAGAATATACACCAACTCCATTTGCTCTCTCATGTAAAATACAGAAACTGCATATTTAAGCGAAATGAAAAAAATCTAAATATTATCTAAGCACCCCAATGTTAAAAGCAAGATTGCTCTGAATATAATCTGTCAGAAAAAATATATAATGCCCTTTGCTACTTTGTTTTGTAGTATATACACCAACTCAATATTCTCTCTCATGTAAAATAAGGAAATTCTAAATTTACGTGAATTGAAAAAAATCTAAATATTATCTAGGAACCCCAATGTTAAAAGCAAAATTGCTCTGAATATCATCTGTCATAAAAAGTATACAATGCCCTTTTCTACTCTGTTTATGAATATATACACCAACTCAATATGCTCTCTAATGTAAAATACCGAAAATTCTAACTTTACGCGAATCGAAAAAAATCTAAATAATATCTAGGTGCCCCAAAGTGAAATGAAAATGGCTCTGAATATAGCCTTTTAAAACAAATATACAATGCCTTATTCTACTATGTTTTAGATTATATACAAAAACTCACTATGCTCTATCATGTAAAATACAGAAATTCTAATTTTACCCGAATCGAAAAAATCTAAATATTGTCTAGGTACCCCAATGTTAAATACAAAATTGCTCTGAATACAATCTGTAAGAAAAAATATACAATGCCCTATTCTACTCTGTTTTGGGGTATATACAAAAACTCTACCTGCTCTCTCATGTATAATACAGCAATTCTATATTTAAGCTAATCGAAAAAAATCTAAATATTATCAAGGCACCCCAATGTTAAAAGCAAAATTGCTCTTAACATAATCTGTCAGAAAAAAAATACAATGCCCTTTTCTATTCTGTTTTGGAGTATATACACCAAATCAATATGCTCTCTCATATAAAATAAAAAAATTCTAATTTTACGTGAATCGAATAAAATCTAAATAATATCTAGGCCCGCCAAAGTTAAAAAAAAAATGGCTCTGAATATAGTCTGTTAGATAAAATATACAATGCCTTATTCTACTCTGTTTTGGAGTATATACAACAACTCAATATGCTCTCTCATGTAAAATACCGAAATTCTGATTTTACATGAATCGAAAACAATCTAAATATTATCTAGGCACCCCAATGTTAAAAGCAAAATTGCTCTGAATATAATCTGTCAGAAATCATATTCAATGCTATTTTCTACTCTGTTTTGTAGTATATACACCAACTCAATATGCTCTCTCATGTAAAATATAGAAATTCTAATTTTACACAAATCGAAAAAAATCTAAATAACATATAGGTGTCGGCTGGAGGGGACTCAAGATGGCGCTGTGAGAACAACTTAGGATTGGAGCCCGCGTTGAATTCGCAAACGACTGTCATTAGGCAGGCATCATCCTGGGACAAAGAGAGCAGAAAAAGAAACTGGTAGCATCCCTCGCTGTGCCACGGCTACTAGAGGTGCACCCCAGACAAGCAGGGTCTGGAGCGGACCCCAACAGTCATACAGCAAAGGGGCTAGACTGGTAGAAGGAAAACCAAGCAACAGAAATACTTCATCATCAACATTCTGGGTGTCCACTCAGAGACCCAAACGAAAAGTCAGCAACTACGCAGACGACCAGCGGACAAATCCACAAAGATGGGAAGAAACCAGCGCAAAAAGGAGGAAAACACCCGAAACCAGAACACATCGCCTCCTAGAAAGGACCAAAACTCCTCACCAGCAAGGGAACAAAGCTGGACGAAGAATGACTGTGACGAAATGACGGAATTAGACTTCAGAAGATGGATAATGAGAAACTTTTGTGAGCTAAAAGATCATGTATTAAATCAATGCAAAGAAACTAAGAACCTTGAAGAAAGATTTGAAAAAAGATTCGAGGAAATGATAACAAGAATGGATACCTTAGAGAGGAATATGAATGAATTAGAGGAGCTGAAAAACACAATATGAGAACTTCGCGAAGCAAACACAAGTTTCAATAGCCGAATTGACCAAGCAGAAGAAAGAATATCTGAAGTCGAAGACCAACTCAATGAAATAAAACGAGAAACCAAGATCAGAGAAAAAAGCGCAAAAAGGAATGAACAAAGTCTCCAAGAAATGTGGGACTATGTGAAAAGACCTAACCTACGTTTGATAGGTGTACCAGAAGGGGACGAAGAGAATGAATCCCAGCTGGAAAATACTCTTCAGGACATCATCCAGGAAAATTTCCCCCACCGAGCAAGACAAGCAAACACTCAATTGCAGGAAATACAGAGAACACCACAAAGATATTCCGCAAGAAGAGCAACCCCAAGGCACATAATCGTCAGATTCAACAGGGTTGAAATAAAGGAGAGAATACTAAGGGCAGCCAGAGAGAAAGGTCGGGTCACCCACAAAGGGAAGCCCATCAGACTCACAGCAGATCTCTCGGCAGAAACGCTACAAGCCAGAAGAGAGTCGGGACCAATATTCAACATTCTTAAAGAAAAGAACTTTCAACCCAGAATTTCATATCCAGCCAAACTGAGCTTCAGAAGTGAAGGAAAAATAAAATCCTTTGCGAACAAGTAAGTACTCAGAGATTTTGTCACCACCAGGCCTGCTTTACAAGAGCTCCTAAAAGAGGCACTACACATAGAAAGGATCAATCAGTACCAGCCATTCCAAAATCACACTGAATGCTAAAGAGCTTCAACATAATAAAGAATCTACCACAACTAACAGGCAAAACAGCCACTTAGAATCAAAATGGCAGTATCAAATTCACACATAACAATATTAACCCTAAATGTAAATGGACTAAATGCACCAATCAAAAGACACAGACTGGCAAATTGGATAAAAATCCAAAACCCATCAGTGTGCTGTATCCAGGAAACCCATCTCACATGCAAGGATACACAAAGGCTCAAAATAAAGAGATGGAGGAAGATTTACCAAGCTAATGGAAAGCAAAAAAAAGCAGGAGTTGCAATTCTCATCTCTGATAAAATAGACTTTAAAGCAACAAAGATCAAAAGAGACAAAGAAGGCCATTACATAATGGTAAAAGGATCGATACAACAAGAAGAGCTAACGATCCTAAACATATATGGACCCAACACAGGAGCACCCAGATACATAAGGCAAGTTCTTGATGACTTACAGAAGGACTTAGACTCCCACACAATAATAGTGGGAGACTTTAACACTCCACTGTCAATACTAGACAGATCAACCAGACAGAAAATCAACAAGGATACCCAGGGCTTGAACTCAGACCTGGAGCAAGCAAACCTGGTGGACATTTACAGAACTCTCCACCCCAAATCCACAGAATACACATTCTTCTCAGCACCACATCACACCTACTCTAAAATTGACCACATAATTGGAAGTAAAGCACTGCTCAACAAATGCAAAACAACTGAAATCATAACAAACAGCCTCTCTGACCATAGTGCAATCAAGTTAGAACTCAGAATTCAGAAACAGACCCAGAACCGCACAGCTTCATGGAAACTGAACAACTGGCTCTTGAATGTTGACTGGGTAAACAACGAAATGAAGGCAGAAATAAAGAAGTTCTTCGAAACCAATGAGAACGAAGACACAACGTGCCAGAACCTCTGGGACACATTTGAAGCAGTCTCTAGAGGAAAGTATATAGCAATAAGTGCCCATATGAGGAGAATGGAGAGATACAAAATTGACACCCTATCGTCAAAATTGAAAGAGCTAGAGGAGCAAGATAAAAAAAACTCAAAACCCAGCAGAAGACAAGAAATTACTAAGATCAGAGCTGAGCTGAAGGCGATTGAGACACGAAAAACCGTTCAAAAAATCAATAAATCCAAGAGCTGGTTTTTTGAAAAGATCAACAAAATAGACAGACCACTAGCCAGATTGATTAAAAAGAAAAGAGAGAACAACCAAATAGATGCAATAAAAAATGATAAAGGGGAAATCACCACAGATTCCACAGAAATTCAAACCATCATCAGAGAATATTACAAACAACTCTATGCACATAAACTAGTAAACCTGGAAGAAATGGATAAATTCCTGGACTCCTGTGTCCTCCCAAGCCTAAACCAGGAGGAAGCTGAAACTATGAATAGACCAATAACAAGGTCTGAAGTTGAGGCAGCAATTAAGAGCCTACCTCACAAAAAAAGCCCAGGTCCAGATGGGTTCACAGCCGAATTCTACCAGACACACAAGGAGGAGCTGGTACCATTCCTTCTAAAACTATTTCAAACAATCCAAAAAGAGGGAATCCTTCCCAAATCATTTTATGAGACCAACATCATCCTGATACCAAAACCCGGCAGAGACCCAACGAGAAAAGAAAACTTCAGGCCAATATCCATGATGAACATAGATGCAAAAATCTTCAATAAAATATTGGCAAGCCGATTGCAACAGCAAATCAAAAAACTTATTCATCATGATCAAGTAGGATTCATCCCAGGGATGCAAGGCTGGTTCAACATATGCAAGTCTATCAACGTAATTCACCACATAAACAGAACCAAAAACAAAAACCACATGATTATCTCAATCGACGCAGAGAAGGTATTTGACAAAATTCAACAGCCCTTTATGCTAAAAACCCTCAATAAACTCGGTATTGATGGAACGTATCTCAAAGTAATAAAAGCTATTTATGACAAACCAACAGCCAATATCATACTGAATGGGCAAAAACTGGAAGCATACCCTTTGAAATCTGGTACTAGACAAGGATGCCCTCTCTCACCACTCCTATTCAATATAGTACTGGAAGTTCTAGCCAGAGCAATCAGGCAAGAAAAAGAAATAAAGGGTATTAAAATAGGAAAGGTGGAAGCCAAATTTTCTCTATTTGCAGACGACATGATAGTATACCTAGAAGACCCCATCGCCTCAGCCCAAAAACTCCTGAAACTGATAAACAACTTCAGCAAAGTCTCAGGATATAAAATCAATGTGCAAAAATCACAAGCATTCCTCTACACCAATAACAGACTTAAAGAAAGCCAAATCAAGAGCGAACTGCCATTCGCAATTGCTACAAAAAGAATAAAATACCTTGGAATACAACTCACAAGGAACGTAAGGGACCTCTTCAAGGAGAACTACAAACCACTGCTCAACGAAATCAGAGAGGACACAAACAGATGGAGAAACATTCCATGTTCATGGTTAGGAAGAATTAATATCGTGAAAATGGCTATACTGCCCAAAGTAATTTACAGAATCAACGCTATCCCCATCAAGCTACCATTGACTTTCTTCACAGAACTGGAAAAAACCACCATGAACTTCATATGGAACCAAAAGAGAGCCCGCATAGCCAAGTCAATTCTAAGCAAAAAGAACAGAGCGGGGGGCATCACACTACCGGATTTCAAACTATACTACAAGGCTACAGTAATCAAAACAGCATGGTACTGGTACCAAAACAGAGATATAGACCAATGGAACAAAACAGAGGCACCAGAGGCAACACAACATACATACAACTATACAATCTTTGATAAACCTGACAAAAACAAGCAATGGGGCAAGGATTCCATGTTTAACAAATGGTGTTGGGAAAACTGGCTAGCCATGTGCAGAAAGCAGAAACTGGACCCCTTCCTGACACCTTACACTAAAATTAACTCCAGATGGATTAAAGACTTAAACATAAGACCGGGCACCATAAAAACCCTAGAAGGAAATCTAGGCAAAACTATCCAGGACATAGGAGTAGGCAAGGACTTCATGAAAAAAACACCAAAAGCATTGGCAACAAAAGCCAAAATAGACAAATGGGACCTAATGAAACTCCACAGCTTCTGCACGGCAAAAGAAACAGTCACTAGAGTGGATCGGCAACCAAAAGAATGGGAAAAAATTTTCGCAGTCTACCCATCTGACAAAGGGCTGATATCCAGAATTTACAAACAACTCAAGCAGATTTACAGGAAAAAAACAAACAAGCCCATTCAAAAGTGGGCAAAGGATATGAACAGATACTTTACGAAAGAAGACATATATGAGGCCAACAATCATATGAAAAAATGCTCATCGTCACTGGTCATCAGAGAGATGCAAATCAAAACCACATTGAGGTACCATCTCACGCCAGTTAGAATGGCGATCATTAAAAAATCTGGAGACAACAGATGCTGGAGAGGATGTGGAGAAAAAGGAACACTTTTACACTGTTGGTGGGAGTGTAAATTAGTTCAACCATTGTGGAAGACAGTGTGGCGATTCCTCAATTCCTTAGAAATAGAAATTCCATTTGACCCAGCAATCCCATTACTGGGTATATATCCAAAAGACTACAAATCGTTCTACTATAAGGACACATGTACACGAATGTTCATTGCAGCACTGTTTACAATAGCAAAGACCTGGAATCAACCCAAATGCCCATTGATAATACACTGGATTGGAAAAATGTGGCACATATACACCATGGAATATTATGCAGCAATCAGAAATGATGAGTTCGTGTCATTTGTAGGGACATGGATGAATCTGGAAAACATCATCCTTAACAAACTGACACAAGAACAGAAAATGAAACACCGCATATTCTCACTCATAGGTGGGTGATGAAAAATGAGAACACATGGACACAGAAAGGGGAGTACTAAACACTGGGGTCTATTGGGGGGAAAAGGGGAGGGCCAGTGGGAGGGGGAGGTGGGGAGGGGTAGCCTGGGGAGAAATGCCAAATGTGGGTGAAGGGGAGAAGAAAAGCACAGCACACTGCCATGTGTGTACCTACGCAACTGTCTTGCATGCTCTGCTCATGTACCCCAAAACCTATAATCCAATAAAAAATTAAAAAAAAAAAAAAAAAACATATAGGTGTCCCAAAGTTAAAAGAAAATGGCTCTGAATATAGTCTGTTAGAAAAAATATACAATGCCTTATTCTACTCTGTTTTGGAGTATATACACCAACTCAGTATGCTCTCTCATGTCAAATAACGAAATTCCAATTTTACCCGAATTGAAAAAATCTAAATATTTTCTAGCACCCCAATGTTAAAAACAAAATTGCTGTAAATATAATCTGTCAGAAAAATATACAATGCCCTTTTCTACTCTTTTTTGGATTATATACACCAACTCCATATGCTCTCTCATGTAAAATAGTGAAATTCTAATTTTACGTGAATCGAAAAAAAATCTAAATCATATCTAGGCGCCCCAAAGTTAAAAGAAAATAGCTCTGAATATAGTCTGTAGGAAAAAATATACAATGCTTTATTCTACTGTGTTTTGGAGTATATACACAATCTCACTATGGTCTCTCATGTAAAGTAACGAAATTCTAAATTTACGTGAATCAAAAAAAAATCTAAATATTATCTATGCACCCCAATGTTAAAAGCAAAATTGCTCTTAATATAATCTGTCAGAAAAAATATACAATGCTTTTTTCTACTCTGTTTTGGAGTATATACACCAACTCAATATGCTCACTCATGTAAAATACCGAAATTCTAATTTTACACGAATCAAAAGAAATCTAAATATTATCTAGGAACCTCAATATTTAAAAAAAATTGCTCTGAATATAATCTGTCAGAAAAAAATATACAATGCCCTATTCTACTCTGTTTTGGATTATATACACCATCTCCATATGTTCTCTAATGTAAAATACAGCAATTCTATATTTAACCGAATCTAAAAAAATATAAATATTATCTAGGCACACCAATGTTAAAAGCAAAATTTCTCTGAATATAATCTGTCAGAAATAAATGCCCTTTTCTACTCTGTTTTGCAGTATATACTCAAACTCAGTATGCTCTCTTATGTAAAATACCGAAATTCTAATTCTATGCGAATCGAAAAACATCTAAATAATATCTAGGCGCCCCAAGGTTAAAAGAAAATGGCTCTGAATATAGTCTGTTTGACAAAATATACAATGCCTTATTCTTCTCTGTTTTGGAGTATATACACCAACTCAGTATGCTCTCTATGTAAAGTATCAAAATTATAAATTTACCCGAATCGAAAAAATCTAAATATTATCTAGGCACCCCAATGTTAAAAGCAGAATTGCTCTGAATATAAACTCTCAGAAAAAATATACAATGCCCTTTCCTACTCTGTTTTGGAGTAGATACAACAACTCAATATGCTCTCTCATGTAAAATATCGAAATTCGAATTTTAGGTGAATCGAAAAAAATCTAAATAATATCTAGCCGCCCCAAGATTAAAAAAAAATGGCTCTGAATATACTCTGTTAGAAAAAATATACAATGCCTTATTTTACTCTGTTTTGAAGTATATACACCAACTCAGTATGCTCTCTCATGTAAAGTATCGAAATTCTAAATTTACCAGATTGGCAAAACACTAAATATTATCTAGGCACCCCAATGTTAAAAGCAAAATGGGTCTGAATATACGCTGTCAGAAATTATATACAATGCTTTTTTCTACTCTGTTTTGAAGTATATATGCCAACTATTTTCTCTCATGTACAATACGAAAATTCTAATTTAGCACGAATCGAATAAAATCTAAATAATATCTAGTTGCCCCAAAGTTAAAAGAAAATGGATCTGAATACAGTCTGTTAGAAAAAATATAAAATGACTTATTCTACTCTGTTTTGGAGTATATACACCAACCTCATATGCTCTCTCATGTAAAATAAAGGAATTCAATATTTAAGCGAATCGAAAAAAATCTAAATATTACCTCGGCACCCCAATATTCAAAACAATATTGCTCTGAATATAATCTGTCAGAAAAAACATACAATGCCCTATTCTACTCTGTTTTGGAGTATGTAAACCAACTCCATCTGCTCTCTCATGTAAAATACAGAAATTCTATATTTAAGCGAATCTTTAAAATCTAAATAGTATTCAGGCATCCCAATGTTATAAGCAAAATTGCTCTGAATATATTCTGTTAGAACCAATATACAATGCCCTTTTCTACTCTGTTTTGGAGTATATACAACAACTCAATATGCTCACTCATGTAAAATACAGAAATTCTAATTTTACGTGAATCGAAAAAAATCCAAATAATATCTAGGCGCCCGAAAATTAATAGAAAATGGCTCTTAATATAGTCTGTTAGAAAAAATATACAATGCCTTATTCTACTCTGTTTTTGAGTATATACTCCAAGTCAGTATGCTCTCTCATATAAAATACAGAAATTCAAATTTTACACGAATCGAAAAAATCTAAATATTATCTAGGCACGCCAATGTAAAAAGCAAAATTGCTCTGAATATAATCTGTCAGAAAAAATATACAATGCTCTTTTCTACACTGTTTTGGAGTATATACACCAACTTAATATCATCTCTCATATAAAATACCGAAATTCTAATTTTACACGAATTGAATAAAATGTAAATAATATCTAGGCACCCCAAAGTTAAAAGAAAATGGCTCTGAATATAGTCTGTTAGAAAAAATTTACAACGCCTTATTCTACAATTTTTTGGAGTATAAACACCAACTCAGTATGCTCTCTCAGGTAAAATACAGAAATTTCATATTTCAGTGAATCAAAAAAAATCTAAATATTATCTAGGCACCCCAATGTTAAAAACAAAATTGCTCTGAATACAATCTGATAGAAAAAATATACAATGCCCTTTTCTACTCTGTTTTGGAGCATATACACCAACTCCATATGCTCTCTCATGTAAAATACCAAAATTCTATATTTAAGCGGATCGAAAAAATCCTAAATATTATCTAGGCACCCCAATGTTAAAAACAATATACCTCTGAATATAATCTGTCAGAAAAAATATACAATGCCCTATTTTACTCTGTTTTGGAGTATATACATTAACTCAGTACGCTCTCTCATGTAAAATACAGAAACTCTAATTTTACCCGAATCGAAAAAATGCAAATATTATCTAGGCACCAGAATGTTTAAAACAAAATTGCTCTGAATATAAAGTGTCAGAAAAAATATTCAATGCTTTTTCTACTCTGTTTTGGAGTATATACACCGACTAAATATGCTCTCTCATGTAAAATACCGAAATTCTAATTATACGCGAATCGCAGAAAATCTAAATAATACCTCGCCGCCCCAAAGTTAAAAGAAAATAGCTCTGAATATAGTCTGTAAGAAAAAATATACAATGCCTTATTCTATTCTCTTTTGGAGTATATACACCAACTCAGTATGCTATCTCATGTAAAATACAGAAATTATAATTTCACCCGAATCAAAAAAATCTAAATATTATCTAAGCACCCCAATGTTAAAAACAAAATTGCTCTAAATATAGTCTCTCAGAGAAAATATACGATGCCTTATTCTACTTTGTTTTGGAATATATACACCAACTCTATATGCTCTCTCATGTAAAATACAGAAATTCCATAGTTAAGGAAATCGAAAAAAATCTAAATATTATCTAGGCACCCAAAGGTTATAAGATAAATTGCTCTGAATAAAATCTGTCAGAAAAAATATACAATGCCCTTTTCTACTTTCTTTTGGAGTATATACACCAACTCACTATGCTCTCTCATGTAAAATACCAAAATTCTAATTTTACGCAAATCGAAAAAAATCTAAATATTATCTAGGCACCCCAAATATAATAGAAAATGGCTCAGAATATAGTCTGTTAGAAAAAATATACAATCCCTTATTCTACTCTCTTTTGGAGTATATACACCAACTCACTATGCTCTCTCATGTAAAATACTGAAATTCTAACTTTACTTGAATCGAATAAAATCTAAATATTATCTAGGCACCCCAATGTTAAAAGCAAAATTGCTCTGAATATAATATGTCAGATAAAATATACAATGGCCTTTTCTACTCTGTTTTGGATTATATACACCAACTCAATATGCTGTCTCATGTAAAATACCGAAATTCAAATTTTACCAGAATCGAAAAAATTTTAAATAATATCTAGTCACCCCATAGTTAAAAGTAATGGCTCTGAATAGAGTCCATTAGAAAAAATATACAATGCCTTCTTCTACTCTGTTTTGGAGTATATACACTAACTCAGTATAATCTCTTATGTAAAATATCGAAATTCAAATTTTACCCGAATCGAAAATATCTAAATATTATCTAGGGACCTCAATGTTAAAAACAAGATTGCTCTGAACATAATCTGTCAGAAAAAATACACAATGCCCTATTCTACTCTGTTTTGGAATATATAAACCAACTCCATATGCTCTCTCATATAAAATACAGAAATTCTATATTTAAGCAAATAGAAATAAATCTAAATATTATCTAGGCACGCCAATGTTAAAAAATAATTGCTCTGAATATAATCTGTCCGAAAAAAAATACGATGCCCTATTCTACTCTGTTTGGAGTATATACAACAACTCCATATGCTCTCTCATGTAAAAAGGAGATATACTGTATTTAATCGAATCTAAAAAACATCTCAATATTATCTAGGCACCCCAATGTTAAAACCAAGATTTCTCTGAATATAATCTGTCAAAAAAAATATACAATGCCCTTTTCCACTCTGTTTTCGCGTATATAAACAAACTCAATATGCTCTCTCATGTCAAATAGGGAACTTTTAATTTTATGTGAATCGAAAAAAATCTAAATATTATCTAGACACCACAATGTTAAAAGCAAAATTGCTCCGAATATATTCTGTCAGAAAAAATATACAATGCCCTTTTCTACTCAGTTTTGGAGTATATACACCAACTCAATATGCTCTCTCATGTGAAACACAGAAATTCTAATTTTACGCGAATCGAAAACAATCTAAATAATACCTAGTCTCCCCAAAGATAAAAAAAAAATGGGTCTAAATATAGTCTGTTAGAAAAAATACACAATGCCTTATTCTACTCTGTTTTGGTGCATATACACCAACTCAGCATGCTCTCTAATGTAAAATACCGAAATTCTAATTATATGTGAATCGAAAATAATCTAAATATTATCTAGGCACCTGAATGTTAAAAGCAAAATTACTCTGAATATAATCTGTCAGAAAAAATATACAATGCTTTTTTCTATTCTGTTTTGGAGCATATACACCAACTCGATATGCTGTCTCATGTAAAATACCGAAATTCTAATTTTACGCGAATCAAAAAAAATCTAAATAATATCTAGGCGCCCCAAAAACAAAAGAAAATGGTTCTGAATATAGTCTGTTAGAAAAAATATACAATGCCTTATTTTACTCTGTTTTGGAGTATATACACCAACTCAGTATGCTCTCTCATGTAAAATACCGAAATTCTAATTTTACCCAAATCGAATAAATCTAAATATTATCTAGGCACCCCAATGTTAAAAACAAAATTGCTCTGAATATAGTCTGTCAGAAAAAATATATAATGCCCTATTCTACTCTGTTTTGGATTATATTCATCAACTCTATATGCTCTCTCACGTAAAATACAGAAATTCCATCCGTAAGCGAATCGAAAAATATCTAAATATTATCTAGGCACCCCAATGTTAAAAGAAAAATTGCTCTGAATATACTGTCAGAAAATATATACAATGCCCTTTTCGACTCTGTTTTGGAGTATATACACCAACTCAATATGCTCTCTCATGTGAAATACTGAAATTCTAATTGTACGCGAATCAAAAAAAATCTAAATAATATCTAGGCACCCCAAAGTTAAAGAAATGGCTCTGAATATAGTCTGTTAGAAAAAATACACAATGCCTGATTCTACTCTGTTTTGTAGTATATACACCAACTCAATAGGATCTCTCATGTAAAATACCGAAATTAAAATTTTAGGTGAACAGAAAAAAATCTAAATAATATCTAGGCACCTTAAAATTAAAGAAATGGCTCTGAATATAGTCTGTTAGAAAAAATATACAGTCCCCTATTCTACTCTGTTTTGGAGTATATACACCAACTCCATATGCTCTCTCATGTAAAACACAGAAATTCTATATTTAAGTGAATCGAAAAAAATATAAACATTATCTAGGCATCACAATGTTAAAAACAAAATTGCTCTAAATATAGTCTGTCAAAAAAAAATACAATGTTTTATTCTACTCTGTTTTGGAGTATATACACCAACTCCATATGCTCTCTCCTGTAAAACACAGAAACTCTATATTTAAGCGAATCGAAAAAAATCTAAATATTATCTAGGCATCACAATGTTAAAAACAAAATTGCTCTGAATATAGTCTGTCAGAAAAAATATACAATGTTATATTCTACTTTGTTTTGGAATATATACACCCACTCAATATGATCTCTCATGGAAAATACTGAAATTCTAAATTTACGTGAATCGAAAAAAGTCTAAATATTATCTAGGCACCGAAATGTTAAAAGCAAAATTGCTCTGAATATAATTTGTCATAAAAAATATACAATGCCCTTTTCTGGTCTTTTTTGGGGTATATACACAAAGTGAATATGCTCTCTCATGTATAATACCGAAATTCTAATTTTACACAAATTGAGAAAAATCTAAATACAATCTAGGCACCCCAAAGCTAAAAGAAAATGGCTCTGAATATAGTTTGTTATAAAACATATACAAGGCCTACTTCTACTCTGTTTTGGAGTATATACACCAACTCAGTATGCTATCTCATATAAAATACAGAAATTCTAATTTTACCCAAATCGAAAAAATCTAAATATTATCTAGGCACCCCAATGTTAAAAACAAAATTGCTCTGAATATACTCTGTCAGAAATAATGTGCAATCCCCTATTCCAATCCGTTTTTGAGTATATACACCAACTCCATATGCTCTCTCATGTAAAATACAGAAATTCTATAATTAAGGGAATCGAAAAAAATCTAAATATTATCTAGGCACCCCAAGGTCAAAAGAAAAATTGCTCTGAATAAAATCTGTCAGAAAAAATATACAATGCCCCTTTCTACTCTTTTTTGGAGTATATACACCAACTCAGTATGCTCTCTCATGTAAAATACCGAAATTCGAATATTACCCGAATCAAAAAAATTTTAAATAATATCTAGCCACCCCAAAGTTAAAAGTAATGGCTATGAATATAGTCGGTTAGAAAAAATATATAATGCCTTATTCTAATCTGTTTTCGAGTATATACACCAACTCAGTATCCTCTCTCATGTAAAATATCGAAATTCTAACTTTACCCAAATCGAAAAAATCTAAATATTATCTAGGCACCTCAATGTTAAAAACAAAATTGCTCTGAATATAATCTGTCAGAAAAAATATACAATGCCCTATTCTACTCTGTTTTGGAGTATATACACCAACTCCATATGCTCTCTCTTATAAAATACAGAAATTCTATATTTAAGCGAATCGAAATAAATCTAAATACTATCTAGGCACCCCAATGTTAAAAAAAATTGCTCTGAATATAATCTGTCAGAAAAAATATACAATGCCCTATTCTACTCTGTTTTGGAGTATATAAACCAATTCCATACGCTCTCTCATGTAAAAAACAGATTTTCTGTATTTAATCGATTCTCAAAAAATCTAAATATTATCTAGGCACCACAATGTTAAAAGAAAAATTACTCTGAATATAATCTGTCAGAAAAAATATACAATACCCTTTTCTACTCTGTTTTCGAGTATATAAACCAACTCAATATGCTCTCTCATGTAAAATACCAAACTTCTAATTTTATGTGAATCGAAAAAAATCTAAATATTATCTAGACACCACAATGTTAAAAACAAAATTGCTCTGAATATAGTCTGTCAGAAAAAAATATACAACGTTTTATTCTACTCTGTTTTGGAGTATATACACCCACTCAATATGCTCTCTCATATAAAATACTTAAATTCTAATTTACGTGAATCGAAAAAAAAAATAAATATTATCTAGTCACCCGAATGTTAAAAGCAAAATTGCTCTGAATATAGTCAGTCAGAAAAAATATACAATGCCCTTTTCTGCACTTTCTTGGAGTATATACACAAACTGAATAAGCTCTCTCATGTAAAATACTGAAATTCTAATTTTCCGCTAATTGAGAAAAATCTGAATAATATCCAGGCGCCCCAAATTTAAAAGAAAATGGCTCTCAATAGAGTCTGTTAGAAAAAATATACAATGCCTAATTCTACTCTGTTTTGTAGTATATTCACAAACTCTGTATGCTCTCTCACGTAAAATACAGAAATTATAATTTTACCCAAATTGAAAGAATCTACATATTATCTAGGCACCCCAATGTTAAAATCAAAATTGCTCTGAATATAGTCTGTCAGAAAAAATATGCAATGCCCTATTCTACTCTGTTTTGGAGTATATACACCAACTCAATATGCTCTCTCATGTAAAATACAGAAATTCTATAGTTAAGGGAATCGAAAAATATCTAAATACTATCTAGGAACCCCAAGGTTATAAGAAAAATTGCACTGAATATAATCTGTCAGAGAAAATATACTATGCCCTTTTCTACTCTGGTTTGTAGTATATACACTAACTCAATATGCTGTCTCATGTAATATACTGAGATTATAATTTTACGCAAATCGAAAAAACTCTAAATAATATCTAGGCGCCCAAAAGTTACAAGAAAATGGCTCTGAATATAGTCTGTTAGAGAAAATATACAATGCCTTATTCTGCTCTGTTTTGGAGTATATACACCAACTCAGTATGCTCTCTCATGTAAAATACAAAAATTCTCTATTTAAGCGAATCGAAAAAAATCTAAACATTATCGAGGCACCCCAATGTTAAAAACAAAATTGCTCAGAATATAATCTCTCAGAAAAAATATACAATGCTCTATTCTACTCTCTTTTAAAGTATATACACCAACTCCATATGCTCTCATGTAAAATACAGAAATTCTATATTAAAGCAAATCAAAAAAAATCTAAATATAATCTAGGCACCCCAATGCTAAAAGCAAAATTGCTCTGAATATTATCTGTCAGAAAAAATATACAATGGCCTTTTCTACTCTGTTTTGGAGTATATACACCAACTCAATATGCTCGGTCATGTAAAATACCGAAATTCAAATTTTACGAGTATCGAAATGAATGAAAATAATATCTAGGCGCTTCAAAGTTAAAAGAAAATGGCTATGTATATAGTCTGAAAGAAAAAATCTACAATGTCTTATTCTACTCTGTTTTGGAGTATATACACCAACTCAGTATGCTCTCTCATGTAATATACCAAAATTCTAATTTTACGTGAATCGAAAAAAATCTAAATACTATCTAGACACCCCAATGTTAAAAGTAAAATTCCTCTGAATATTATCTGTCAGAAAAAATATACAATGCCCTTTATTACTCTGTTTTAAAGTATATACACCAACTCAATATGCTCTCTCGTGTAAAATAACTAAATTCCATTTGTACGCGAATCGAAAAAAATCTAAATAATATCTAGGGGCCCGAAAGTTAAAAGAAATAGCTCTGAATATATTTTGTTAGACAAAATATACAATGCCTTATTCTACTCTGTTTTGGAGTATATACACCAACTCAGTATGCTCTCTCATGTAAAATACCCAAATTGAAATTATACACGAATCAAAAAAAATCTAAATATTATCTAGGCAGCCAAATGTAAAAAATAAGATTTCTCTGAATATAATCTGTCAGAAAAAATATACAATGTCCTATTCTACTCCGTTGTAAAGTATATACACCAACTCCATATGCTCTCTTATAGAAAACACAGAAATTCTATATTTAAGCAAATCGAAAAAAATCTAAATATTGTCTAGGCACTCCAATGTTCAAAACAAAATTGCTCTGAATATAATCTGTCAGAAAAAATATACAATGTTCTCTTCTACTCTGTTTTGTAGTATATACACCAATTCAATACGATCCTCATGTAAAATACCGAAATTCTAATTTTACGTGAATCGAAAAATATCTAATTATCTAGGCACCCAAATGTTAAAAACAAAATTGCTCTGAATATAATGTCATAAAAAATATAGAATGACCTTTTCTACTCTGTTTTGTAGTTTATACACCAACAGAATATGCTCAATGCTCTCTCATGTAAAATACCGAATTTCGAATTTTACGGGAATCAAAATAAATCTAAATAATATCTACAAGCCCCAAAGTTAAAGAAAATGGCTCTGAATACGGTCTGTTAGAAAAAATATACAATGCCTTATTCTACTCTGTTTTGGTGTATATACACCAACTCAGTATGCTCTGTCACGTAAAATACCAAAATTCTAATTTTATGTGAATCGAAATAAAAATCTGAATAATATCTAGGCGTTCCAAAGTTAAAGAAAATGGCTCTGAATATAGTCTGTTAGAAAAAATATGCAATGCCTTATTCTATTCTGTTTTGAAGTATATACATCAACTCAGTATTCTCTCTCATGTAAAATACAGAAATTCTATATTTAAGCAAATCAAAAAAAATCTAAATATTATCTAGGCACCCCAATGTTATAAACAAATTTGCTCTGAATATAATCAGTCAGAAAGAAATTACAATGTTTTTTTCTATTCTGTTTTGGAGTATATACACCAAACCCATAAGCTCTCTAATGTAAAATACAGAAATACTATATGTAAGCGAATCGAAAAAAATCTAATTATCTATGCACCCCAATGTTAAAAGCAAAAATGATCTGAATATAATCTGTCACAAAAAATATAGAATGCCCTTTTCTACACTGTTTTGGAGTATATACACCAACTCAATATGCTCTCTTATGTAAAATACCGAAATTCTAATTTTATGTGAATCGAATAAAATCTAAATAATATCTAGGCGCCCCAAAGTTAAAACAAAATGCCTCTGAATATAGTCAGTTAGAGGAAATATTCAGTGCCTCATTCTACTCTGTTTTGGAGTATATACACCAACTCAGTATGCTCTCACATGTAAAATACCGAAATTCAAATTTTACCCGAATCAAAGAAATCTACATATTATCTAGGAACCCCAATGTAAAAAGCAAAATTACTCTGAATATAATCTGTCAGAAAAGATATACAATGCCCTATTCAACTCTTTTTTAGAGTATATAAACCAATTCCATATGCTCTCTCATTTAAAATACAGAAATTCTATATTAAAGCGAATCAAAAAATATCTCAATATATTCTATGCTCCTCAATGTTAAAAGCAATTCTGCTCTGAATATAATCTGTCAGAAAAAATATACAATGCCCTTTTCTACGCTGTTTTGGAGTATACACATCAACTCCATATTTTCTCTGATGTAAAATACAGAAATTCTAAATTTAAGTGAATCAAAAAAAATCTAAATATTGTCTAGGCACCAAAATGTTAAAAGGAAAATTGCTCTAAATATAATCTGTCAGAGGAAATATGCAGTGCTTTTTTTTTTACTCTGTGTTGGAGTATATATACAAACTCAATATGCTCTCTCAGGTAAAATACCGAAATTCTAATTTTACACGAATAGAAAAAAATCTAAATAATATCTTGGCGCCCCTAAGTTAAAAGAAAATGGCTCTGAATATAGTCTGTAAGAAACAATATACAATGCCTTATTCTACTCTGCTTTGGAGTATATACACCAACACAGTATGCTCTCTCATTTAAAATAACGAAATACAAATTTACGTGAATCGAAAAAATCTATATATTATCTAGGCACCCGAATGTTAAAAGCAAAATTGTTCTGAATATAATTTGTCAGAAATGATACATAATGCCCTTTTCTACTTTGTTATGGAGTATATACACCAATTCCATATGCTCTATCATGTAAAATACAGAAATTTTATATTTAAGCGAATCAAAAAAAATCTAAATATTATTTAGGAACCCCAATGGTAAAAGCAAAATTGCTCTGAATATAATCTGTTCGAAAAGATATACAATGCCTTATTCTACTCGGTTTTGGAGTACATACAGCAACTCAGTATGCTCTCTCATGTAAAATACAGAAATTCTAATTTTACCCGAATTGAAAAAATGTAAATATTATCTAGGCACCCCAATGTTAAAAACAAAATTGCTCTGAATATAATCTGTCAGAAAAAATATACAATGCCCTATTCTCCTCTGTTTTGGAGTATATACACCAACTCATTATGGTCTCTCATGTAAAACACCGTAATTCTAATTTTACGTGAATCGAAAATAATCTAAATATTATGTCAGCACCCCAATCTTAAAAGGAAAATTGCTCTGAATATAATCTGTCAGAAAAAATATACAATACCCTTCTCTACTCTGTTTTGTAGCATATACATCAACTGAATATGCTCTTTTATGTAAAATGCAGAAATTATAATTTTAAAGGAATCGAAAAAAATCTAAATAATATCTAGGCACCCAAAAGTTAAATGAAAATGACTCTGAATATAGTCTGTTAGAAAAAATATACAATGCCTTATTCTACTTTGTTTTGGAGTATATACACCAACTCCATATGCTCTCTCATGTAAAATACAGAAATTCTATATTTAAGCAAATCGAAAAAAATCTAAATATTATCTAGGCACCCTAATGTTAAAAGCAAAATTTCTCTGAATATATTCTGTCAGAAAAAATATACAATGCCCTTTTCTACTCTGTTTTGTAGTATATACACCAACTCAATATGCTCTCTCATATAAAATACATAAATTCTAATTTTACCCGAATTGAAAAAAATCTAAATATTATTTAGGCACCCCAACGTTAAAAACAAAATTGCTTTGAATATAATCTTTCAGAAAATATATACAATGCCCTGTTCTACTCTGTTTCGTAGTATATACACCAACTCCATATGCTCTCTCATTTAAAATAGAGAAATTCTGTATTTAAGCGAATCGATAAAAATCTAAATATTATCTATGCCCCCAATGTAAAAAAGACAACTTCTCTGAATATAATCTGTCAGAAAAAATATACAATGCCCTTTTCTACTTTGTTTTTTATTATATACACAAACTCAATATGCTCTCTCATGTAAAATACAGAAATTCTAGTTTTACCCGAATCGAAAAAATCTAAATATTATCTAGGCACTTCAATGTTAAAAGCAAAATTGCTCTCAATATACTCTGTCAGAAAAAATATGCAATGCCCTTTTCTACTCTGTTTTGTAGTATATACACCAACTCAATATGCTCTCTCATGTAAAATACGAAATTCAAATTTTACACGAATTGAAACAAATCTAAATAATATCTAGACGACCCAAAGTTAAAAGAAAATGGCTCTGAATATAGTCTGTTAGAAAAAATATACAATGTCTTATTCTACTCTGTTTTGGAGTATATACAACAACTCAGTGTGCTCTCTCATGTAAAACACGGAAATTCTGTATTTAAGTGAATCGAAAAAAATCTAAATAATATCTAGGCGCCCAAAAGTTAAAGGAAAATGGCTCTGAATATAGTCTGTTAGAAAAAATATACAATGCCTTATTCTACTCTATTGTGGAGTATATACATTAACTCAGTATGCTCTCTCATGGAAAATAAAGGAATTCTAATTTTACCTAGATCGAAAAAATCTAAATATTATCTAGGCACCCCAATGTTAAAAACAAAACTTGTCTGAATATAATCTGTCAGAAAAAATATACAATGCCCTATTCTGCCTTGTTTTGGAGTATATACACCAACTCCATATACTCTCTCATGTAAAATACAGAAATTCTATATTTAAGCTAATTGAAAAAAATCAAAATATTATCTAGGCACCCCAATGATAAAAGCAAAATTGCTCTAAATATAATCTTTCAGAAAAAAATATAAAATGCCCTTTTCTACTCTATTTTAGAATATATACCCCAACTCAATATGCTCTCTCATTTAAAATAACGAAATTCTAATTTTACGTGAATAGAAAAAAATCTTATTAATATCTATGCACTACAAAGTAAGAAGAAATTGGCTCTGAATGTACTCTGTTTGAGGAAATATACAATGCCTTACTCTACTTTGTTTTGGAGTATATACACCAACTAAGTGTGCTCTCTCATGTAAAATACAGAAATTCTAATTTGACCCGAATCGAAAAAATCTAAATACTATCTAGGCACCCCAATGTTAAAAGCAAAATTTCACTGAATGTAATCTTTCAGAAAAAATGTAAATGCCCTTTTCTACTCTGTTTTGTAGTATATACTCAAACTCAATATGCTCTCTCATGTAAAATACAGAAATCCAAATTTAACACGAATCGATAAAAATCTAAATAATATCTAGGCGCCCAAAAGTTAAAAGAAAATGGCTCTGAATATAGTTTGTTAGGAAAAATATACAATGCCTTATTCTACTCTGTTTTGGAGTACATACACCAACTCAGTATGCTCTCTCATTTAAAATACAGAAATTCTAATTTTACCCAAATTGAAAAAATCTAAATATTATCTAGGCACCCCAGTTTTTAAAACAAAATTGCTCTGAATATAATATCTCAGAGAAAATATACAATGCCCTATTCTACTCTGTTTTCGAGTATATCCACCAACTCCATATGCTCCCTCATTTAAAATACAGAAATAGTATATTTAAGACATTCGAAAAAATGTAAACATTATCTAGGCATCCCAATGTTAAAAGCAAAATTGCGCTGAATATAATATGTCAGAAAAAATATACAAGGCCCTTTTCTACTCTGTTTTGTAGTAGATACACCAACTCAATATGCTCTGTCATGTAAAATACTGAAATTCTAATTTTACGCGAATCGAAAAAAATCTAAATAATATCTAGGAGCCCCAAAGTTAAAAGAAAATGGCTCTGAATATACTCTGTAAGAAATAATATACAATGCCATATTCTACTTTGTCTTGGAGTATATACACCAACTCAGTATGCTCTCTCATGTAAAATACAGAGATTCAAATTTCACCCGAATAGAATAAATCTTAATATTATCTAGGCACCCCAACATTAAAAACAAAATTGCTCTGAATATAATCTGTCAGAAAATATATACAATGCCCTATTCTACTTTGTTTCGTAGTATATACACAAACTCCATATACTCTCTCATGTAAAATACAGAAATTCTATATTTAAGTGAATCGAAAAAAATCTAAATACTATCTAGGCACCCCAATGTTAAAAAATAAAGTGGTCTGAATATAATCTGTCGAAAAAATATACAATACCCTATTCTACCTTGTTTTGGAGTATATACACCAACTCCATATACTCTCTCATGTAAAATACAGAAATTCTATATTTAAGCGAATAGAAAAAAATCAAAGTATTATCTAGGCACCCCAATGTTAAAAACAAAATTGCTCTGAATATAATCTGTCAGAAAATATATACAATGCCCTATTCTATTCTGTTTCGTAGTATATACACCAACTACATATGCTCTCTCATATAAAATACAGAAATTCAATATTTAAGCGAATCAAAAAAAATCTAAATATTATCTAGGCACCCCAATGTTAAAATCAAAATTGCTCTGAATATAGTTTGTCAGAAAAAATATACAATGCCCTTTTAAACTCTATTTTGCAGTATATACACCAACTCAATATGCTCTCTCATGTAAAATACCAAAATTCAAATTTTAAGTGAATCGAAAAAAATCTAATTAATATCTAGGTGCCCCAAAGTTAAAGGAAAATGGCTCTGAATATAGTCTGTTAGGAAAAAATATACAATGCCTTATTGTACACTGTTTTGGTGTACACACACCCACTCAGTATGCTCTCTCATGTAAAATAGAATAATTCTAATTTACCCGAATGGAAAATAATCTAAATATTATCTAGGCAACTTAAAGATAAAAGCAAAATTGCTCAGAATATAGCCTGTCAGACAAAATATACAATACCCTTTTCTACTCTGTTTTGTAGTATATACACCAACTCAATATGCTCTCTCATATAAAATGCCGAAATTCTAATTTTACGCTAATCGAAAAAAATCTAAACAATATCTAGGCACCCCAAAGCTAAAAGAAAATGGCTCTGAATATAGTCTGTTAGAAAAATTATACAATGCCTTATTGTACACTGTTTTGGAGGACATACACCAACTCGGAATGCTCTCTCATGTAAAATACGGAAATTCTAATTTTAACCGAATCGAAAAATTCTAAATATTTTCTAGGCACCCCAATGATAAAAGCAAAATTGCTCTGAATATAGTCTGTCAGAAAAAATATACAATACTCTTTTCTACTCTGTTTTTTGAATATACACCACCTCACTATGCTCTCTCATGTAAAATGCCGAAATTCTAATTTTACGCGAATCGACAAAAATCTAAACAATATCTAGGCGTCCCAAAGTTAAAAGAAAATGGATCTGAATATAGTCTCTTAGAAAAAAATATACAATGCCTTATTCTACTTTGTTTTGGATTATATACACCAACTCAGTATACTCTCTCATGTAAAATACGGAAATTCTGTATTTAAGTGAATCGAAAAAAATCTAAATATTATCTAGGCACACCAAAGTTAAAAGAAAATGGCTCTGAATATAGTCTGTTAGAAAACATATACAATGCCTTAATCTACTCTGTTTTGAAGTATATAAGCCAACTCTGTATGCTCTCTCATGTAAAATACAGAAATTCTAATTTTACCTGAATCGAAAAAAGTCTAAATATTATCTAGGCACCCCAATGTTAAAAACAAAATTGCTCTGAATATAATCTGTCAGAAAAAATATACAATGCTCTATTCTACTATGTTTTGGAGTATATACACCAAGTCAGTATGCTTTCTCATGTAAAATACAGAAATTATATATTTAAGCGAATCGAAAAAAATCTAAATATTATGTAGGAACACCAACGTTAAAAGCAAAATTGCTCTGAATATAATCTGTCAGAGGAAATATACAATGCCCGTTTCTACTCTGTTTTGCAGTATATACACCAACTCAATATGCTCTCTCATGTAAAATAAACTAATTCTAATTTTACGCGAATTGAAAGAAATCTAACTAATATCTAGGCACCCCAAAGTTAAAAGAAAATGGCTCTGAATATAGTCTGTTAGAAAAAATATACAATGCTTTATTGTACTCTGATTCAAAGTATATACACAAACTCAGTATGCACTCTCATGTAAAATACAAAAATTCTGTACTTAAGTGAATCGAAAAAAATCTAAATATTATCTAGGAACACCAAAGTTAAAAGAAATTGGCTCTGAATATAGTCTGTTTGAAAAAATATACAATGTCTTATTCTACTCTGTTTTGGAGTATATACACCAACTCAGTATGCTCTCTCATTTAAAATACATAAATTCTAATTTTACGTGAAACGAGAAACATCTAAATATTATCTAGGCACCTCAATGTTAAAAGCAAAATTGCTCTGAATATAATCTGTCAGAAAAAACATACAATGCCCTTCTCTACTCTGTTTTGGAGTATATACACCAACTGAATATGCTCTTTTATGTAAAATGCCGAAATTCTAATTTTACTCAAATCGAAATAAATCTAAATAATATCTAGGCGCCCCAAAGTTAAATGAAAATGGCTCTGAATATAGTCTGTTAGAAAAAATATACAATGCCTTATTCTACTTTGTTTTGGAGTATATACACCAACTCAGTATGCTATCTCATGTAAAATACAAAAATTCTATACTTAAGCGAATCGAAAAAAATTTAAATATTATCTAGGCACCCAAATGTTAAAAAAAATTGCTCTAAATATAATATGACAGAAAAAATATACAAAACCCTATTCTACACTGTTTTGGAGTATATACACCAACTCAGTATGCTCTCTCATGTAAAATACCGAAATTCAAATTTTACGTGAATCGAAAAAAATCTAAATATTATATAGGCAACCCAATGTTAAAAGCAAAATTTCTCTGAATATAATCTGTCAGCAAAAATATACAATGCCCTATTCTACTCTGTTTTGGAGTATATACACCAACTCCATATGCTCTCTCATGTAAAATACAAAAATTCTATATTTAAGCGAATCGAAAATAATATAAATATTATCTAGGCACCCCAATGTTAAAAAAAATTGCTCTAAATATAATCTGTCAGATAAAATACACAATGCCCTTTTCTACTCTGTTTTGGAGTATAAACACCAACTCAATATGCTGTCTCATGTAAAATACGGAAATTCTAATTATATGCGAATCGAAAATAATCTATATAATATCTAGGTGCCCCAAAGTTAAAAGAAAATGGCTCTTAATATAGACTGGTAGAAAAAATATACAATGCCTTATTGTACTCTGTTTTGGAGTATGTACACCAACTCAGTATGCTCTCTCATGTAAAATAACGAAATTCTAATTTTACATGAATCGAAAAAAGTCTAAATAATATCTAGGGGCCCCAAAGTTAAAAAGAAAATGTCTCTAAATATAGTCTGTTAGAAAAAATATACAATGTTTTATACTACTCTGTTTATGAGTATATACACCAACTTCGTTTACTCTCTCATGTAAAATACAGAAATTCTAATTTTACCGGAATAGTTAAAATCTAAATATTACCTAGGCACCCCAATGTTTAAAACAAAATTGCTCTGTATATAATCTGTCAGAAAAACTATACAATGCCCTATTCTACTCTGTTTTCGGGTATATACACCAACTCCACCTGCTCTCTCATGTAAAAAACAGAAATTCTATATTTAAGTGAATCGAACCAAATCTAAATATTATCTAGGCACCCCAACGTTAAAAGCAAAAGTGCAGTGAATATTTTCGGTCAGAAAGAATATACAATGCCCGTTTCTACTCTGTTTTGTAGTATATACACCAACTCAATATGCTCTCTCATGTAAAATAGAGAAATTCGAATTTTACTCGAATCAAAAAAATATAAATATAATCTAGGCACCCCAATGTTATAAACAAAGTTGCTCTGAATATAATCTGTCAAAAAAATATACAATGCCAAATTCTACTCTGTTTTGGAATATCTACACCAACTCAGTATACTCTCTCATGTAAAACACTGAAATTCTAATTTTACGTGAATCGAAAAAAATCTAAATATTATCTAGGCACCCCAATGTTAAAAGCAAAATTGCTCTGAATATAATCTGTCATAAAAATTATACAATGCCCTTTTTTACTCTGTATTGGAGTATATACACCAACTCAATATGCTCTCTCATGTAAAATACCCAAATTCAAATTTTACGTGAATCAAAAAAAATCTAAAAAATATCTAGCCTCCCCAAAGTTAAAAGAAAAAAGCTATGAATATAGTCCGTTAGAACAAATATACAATGCCTTATTCTACTATGTCTTGGAGTATATACAGGAACTCAGTATGCTCTCTCCTGTAAAATAAAGATATTCAAATTTTACCCGAATCAAAAAATCTAAATATTATCTAGGAACCCAATGTTAAAAACAAAATAGCTCTGAATATAATCTGTCATAAAAAATATACAATGCCCTATTCTACTCTGTTTTTGAGTGTATATACACCAACTCTACTTGCTCTCTTATATAAAATACAGAAATTCTATATTTAAGCGAATTGAAAAATATCTAAATATTATCTAGGCACCCCAAAGTTAAACACAAAATAGCTCTGAATATACTCTGTCAGAAAAAAAAAACAATGCCCTCTTCTACTCTGTTTTCGAGTATATACACCAACTCCATATGCTCTCTCATGTAAAATACAGAAATTCTAATTTTACCCGAATCGAAAAAATCTAAAAATTATCTAGGCACCCCAATGTTAAAAACCAAATTGCTCTGTATATAATCTGTCAAAAAAATATACAATGCCATATTGTCCTCTGTTTTTGAATATATACACCAACTCAGTACACTCTCTCATGTAAAATACCGAAATTTTAATTTTACGTGAATCGAAAAAAATCTAAATATTATCTGGGCACACCGATGTTAAAAGCAAAATTGCTCTGAATATAATCTGTCATAAAAATTATACAATTCCCTTTTCTATTCTGTATTGGAATATATACACCAACTCAGTATGCTCTCTCATGTAAAATACAGCAATTAAAATTTTACCCGAATCAAAAAAATCTAAATATTATCTAGGCACCCCAATGTTAAAACTAAATTGCTCTGAATATAATCTGTCATAAAAAATATACAATGCCCTTTTCTACTCTGATTTGGAGTATATACACCAACTCAATATGCTCTCTCATGTAAAATACCGAAATTCTAATTTTACGTGAATCGAAAAAAATCTACATAATAACCTGGTGACCCAAAGTTAAAAGAAAATGGCTCTGAATATAGTCTGTTAGAAAAAATATACAATGCCTTACTCTACTTTGTTTTGGAGTATATACACCAGTCAGTATGCTCTCTCATGTAAAATACCAAAATTCTAATTTATGTGAATCGAAGAAAATCTAAATAGTATCTAGGCAACCCAATGTTAAAGGCAAAATTTCTCTGAATATAATCTGTCACAAAAAATATACAATACCCTTTTCTAATTTGTTTTAAAGTATATACACCAACTAAATATGCTCTCTCATGTAAAATACCGAAATTCTAATTTTATGCGAATTGAAAAAAATCTAAATAATATCTAGGCGCCCCAAAGTTAAAAGAAAATGGCTCTGAATATAGTCGGTTAAAAAAATATACAATACCTTATTCTACTCTGTTTTGGAGTATATATTTTAACTCAGTATGCTGTCTCATGTAAAATACCAAAGTTCTAATTATACGTGAATCGAAAAAACTCTAAGTATTATCTAGGCACGCGAATGTTAAAAGCAAAATTGCTCTGAATATAATCTGTCAGAAAAAATATACAATGCCTTATTCTACTCTATTTTGGAGTATATACACCAGCTAGGTATGCTCTGTCATGTAAAATAACAAAATTCTAATTTTACCCAAATCGAAGAAATATAAATATTATCTAGGCACCCCAATGTTAAAAACATAATTTCTCTGAATATAATCTGTCAGAAAAAATATAAAATTCCCTATTATACTCTGTTTTGAAGTATATACACCAACCCCATATTCTCTCTCATGTAGAATACCGAAATTCAAATTTTACGGGAATCGAAATAATCTAAATAATATCTAGGCACCCCAAAGTTAAAAGAAAATGGCTCGGAATATAGTCTGTTAGAAAAAATATACAATGCCTTATTCTACTCTGATTTGGAGTATATACACCAACACAGTATGCTCTCACAGGTAAAATACAGAAATTCTAATTTTACCTGAATTGAAAAAATCTAAATATTATATAGGCACCGCAATGTGAAAAAAAAACTGCTCTGAATATAATCTGTCACAAAAAATATAAAATGCGCTATTCTACTCTATTTTGGAGTATATACACCAAATCCATATGCTCTCTCATGCAAAATACAGAAATTATATATTTAAGCGAATCGAAAAAAATCTAAATATTATCTAGGCACCCCAATGTTAAAAGCAAAATTTCCCTTAATATAAGCTGTCAGAAAAAATATACAATGCCATCTTCTACTTTGTTTTGTAGTATATACAACAACTCAATATGCTCTCTCATGTAAAATACCGAAATTCTAATTCTACGTGAATCGACAAAAATCTAAATGATATATAGGCACCCCAAAGTTAATAGAAAATGGCTCTGAATATAGTCTGTTAGAAAAAATATACCATGCCTTTTTCTACTCTGTTTTGGAGTATATACACCAACTCCATATGCTCTCTCACGTAAAATACCGAAATTATAATTTGACGTTAATCGAAAAATATACAATGCCTTATTCTACTCTGTTTTGTAGTATATACACCATATCAATATGCTCTCTCATGTAAAATACAAAAATTCTAATTTTACGTGAATCAAAAAAAATCTAAATAATATCTAGGCGTTTCAAAGTTAAAAGAAAATGACTCTGAATATAGTCTGTTAGAGAAAATATACAATGCTTTATTCTACTGTGTTTTGGAGCCTATACACCAACTCCATATTCTCTCTCATGTAAAATACAGAAATTCTATATTTAAGCGAATTGAAAATAATCTAAATATTATCTAGGCACCCCAATATTAAAAGCAAAATGTCTATGAATATACTCTGTTAGAAGAAATATACAATGCTTTTTTCTACTCTATTTTGTAGTATATACACCAACTCAATAGGCTTTCTCATGTAAAACACAGAAATTCTAATTTTACGTGAATAGAAAAAAATCTAAATAATATCTAGGTGCACCAAAGTTAAAAAAAAATGACTCTGAATATAGTCTGTTAGAGAAAATATACAATGCCCTATTCTACTCTGTTTTGGAGTATATACACCAACTCAGTATGCTCTCTCATATAAAATACAAAATTTCTAATTTCAACGGAATTGAAAAAATCTAAATATTATCTAGGCACCCCAATGTTAAAAACAAAATTGCACTGAATATAGTCTGTCAGAAAGAATATAAAATGCCCTATTCTACGCTGTTTTGAAGTATATACACTTAGTATGCTCTCTCATGTAAATTAAAGAAATTCCAAATTTACGTGAATCTAAAAAAATCTAAATATTATCTAGGCACCCCAATGTTAAAAGCAAATGGCTCTGAATATAGTCTTTTAGAAAAAATATACAATGCCTTATTCTACTCTGTTTTGGAGTATATGCACCAACTCAGTATGCTCTCTCATGTAAAATACCGAAATTGTAATTTTCCGTGAATCGAAAAAAATCTAAATATTATCTAGGCATTCCAATGTTAAAAGCAAAATTGCTCTGAATATACTCTGTCAGAAAAAATATACAATGCCCTTTTCTACTCTGTTTTGGAGTATATACACCAACTCAGTATGCTCTCTTATGTAAAATACATAAATTCTAATTTTACGTGAATTGAAAAAAATCTAAACATATCTAGGAACCCCAATGTTAAAAGCAAAATTACTCTGAATGTTATCTGTCAGATAAAATTATACAATGCCCTATTATACTCTGTTTAAAAGTATATACACCAACACAGTATGCTCTCTCATGAAAAATACCGAAATTCTAATTTTACATGAATTGAAAAAAATGTAAGTATTATCTAGGCACCCCAATGTTATAAACAAAATTTCTCTGAATATAATCTGTCAGAAAAAATATACAATGCCCTATTCTACTCTGTTTTGGAGTATATACACCAACTCAACATGCTCACTCATGTAAAATACCGAAATTCAAATTTTACGTGAATCGAAAGATATCTAAATATTATCTAGGCACCCCAATGTTAAAAACAAAAGTTCTCTGAATATAATATGTTAGAATAATTATTCAATGCCATTTTCTACTCTGTTTTGGAGTATATACACACACTCAATATGCTCTCTCATGTAAAATACCGAATTTTTAATTTTCGGCGAATCGAAAGAAACCTAAATATTATCTTGGCACCACAATGTTAAAAGCAAAATTGCTCTGAATATAATCTGTCAGAAAAAATATACAATGAACTTTTCTACTCTGTTTTTGAGTGTATACACCAACTCAATATGATCTCTCATGTAAAATATGGAAATTCTAATGTTACACGAATCAAAATTAATCTAAATATTATCTAGGCACCTCAATGTTAAAATCAAAATTGCTCTGAATATAACCTCTCAAAAAAATATACAATGACTTTTTCTACTTTATTTTCAAGTATATACACCAACTAAATATTCTCTCATGTAAAACATGGAAATTCTAATTATTCGTAAAACAAAAATAAATCTAAATATTATCTAGGCACGCCAATAATTAAAGCAAAATTGTTCTGAATATAATCTGTCAGAAAAAATGTACAATTTCGTTTTCTACTATGTTTTGGAGTATATACACCAGCTCAATATGCTCTCTGCTGAAAAATACACAAATTCTAATTTTACTCGAATCGAACAAAATTTAGATACTATTTAGGCACCCCAATGTAAAAAGCAAAATTTCTCTGAATAAAATCTGTCATAAGGAATATACAATGCCCAATTCTATTCTATTTAGGGGTATATACACCAACGAAAATTGCTCACTCATGTAAAATACCGAAATTCTAATTTTACGGGAGTAGAAAAAAATCTAAATATTATCTAGGAACACCAATGTTCAAAGCAAAATTTCTCTGAATATAATCTGTCAAGAAAAATATAAAATGTCCCTTTGTCGTCTGTTATGGAGTATATACACAAACTCAATATGCTCTCCCATGTAAAATACCGAAATTACAATTTTACGCAAATTGAAAAAAATCTAAGTACTATTTAGGCACCCAAATGTTAAATGCAAAATTGCTTTGAATATAATCTGTCAGAAAAAATATACAATGCCCTTTTCTACTCTGTATTGGGGTATATACACCAACTCAATATACTCTGCCATATAAAATACCAAAATTCTAATTGTAGGCGAATCGAAAAGAATCTAAATATTATCTAGGCACCCCAATGTTAAATCCAAAATTTCTCAGAATATAATCGGTCAGAACAAATATACAATGCCCTATTCTAATCTGTTTTGGAGTATATACAGCAAATCCATATGCTCTCTCATGTAAAATACAGATATTCTATACTTAAGAGAATCGAAAATAGTCTAAATATTATTTAGGCACCACAATGTTAAAAGCAACATTGCTCTGAATATAATCTGTCAGATAAAATCTATAATGCCCTTTTCTACTCTTTTTTCTAGTATATACACCAACTCAAAATGCTCTCTCATATAAAATACCGAAATTGTAATTGTACGTGAATTGAAAAATATCTAAATAATTTCTAGGCGCCCCATAGTTAAATGCAAATGGCTCTGAATATAGTCTGTTATAAAAAATATACAATGCCTTATTCTACTCTGTTTTGGAGAATATACACCAACTCAATACGCTCTCTCATGGAAAATACCAAAATTCTAATTTTATGTGAATCGAAAAAAATCTAAAAAATATCTAGGCACCCCAATGTTAAAAACAAAATTGTTCTGAATAAAATATGTCAGAACAAAAATACAATGCCCTATTCTACTGTGTTTTGGACTATACACAGCAACTCCATATGCTCTCTCATGTAAAATACAAAAATTCCATAATTAAGTGAATCGAAAAAAATCTAAATATTATCAAGGCACCCCAATGTTTAAAACAAAATTGCTCTGAATATAATCTGTCAGATAAAATATACAATGCCCTATTCAACTCTGTTTTGGAGTATATACACCAACTCAGATTGCTCTCTCATGTAAAATGCCAAAATTCTAATTTTACGTGAATCGAAATAAATCTAAATATTATCTAGGCACGCCAATGTAAAAAACAAAATTGCTCTGAATATAATCTGTCAGAAAACATATACTATGCCATTTTCTACTCTGTTTTGTAGTATATACACCAACTCAATATGCTCTCTCATGTAAAATACCGAAATTCTAATTTTGCGCAAATCGAAAAAAATCTAAATAATTTCTAGGCGCCCCAAAGTTAAAAGCGAATGGCTCTGAATGTAGTCTGTTAGAAAAATTATAAAATGCCTTATTCTACTCTGTTTTGGAGTATATACACCAACTAAGTATGCTCTCTCAAGTAAAATACCGAAATTATAATTATACGTGAATCAAAAAAAATGTAAATATTATCTAGGCATTCCAATGTTAAAAGCAAAATTGCTCTGAATAAAATCTGTCTGAAAAAATATACAATTCCATATTCTACTCTGTTTTGGAGTATATACACAAACTCAGTATGCTCTCTCATGTAAAATACCGAAATTCTAATTTTACATGAATCCAAAAAAAATCTAAGTATTATCTAGGCACCCCAATGTTAACAGAAAATGGCTCTGAATATAGTCTGTTACAAAAAATATACAATGTCTTATTCTACTCTGTTTTGGCGTATATACACCAACTCAGTATGCTCTCTCATGTAAAACACCGAAATTCTAATTCTACGTGAATCGAAAAATATCTACATATTATCTAGGCACCCCAATATTAAAAACAAAATTGCTCTGAATATAATCTGTCAGAAAAAATATACAATGCCCTATTCTAATCTGTTTTGGAGTATATACACCAACTCCATATGCTCTCTCATGTAAAATAAAGAAATTGTAATTTTACACGAATCAAAAAAAATCTAAATAATACCTAGGCACCCCAAAGATTAAAGAAAATGGCTCTGAATACCGTGTGATAGAAAAAGTATAAAATGCCCTTGTCTACTCTGTTTTGGAATATATACACCAACTCAGTATGCTCTCTCATGTAAAATACAGAAATTCTAATTTTACGTGAATCGAATATTTCTACATATTATCTAGGCACCCTAATGTTAAAAACAAAATTGCTCTGAATATAATTTGTCAGAAAAAATATACAATGCCCTATTCTACTCTGTTTTTTATTATATACACCAACTCTGTATGCTCTCTCATGTAAAATGCAGAAAATCTAATTTTACCAGAAATGAAAAAATCTAAATATTATCTAGGCACCCCAATGTTAAAAACAAAATTGCTCTGAATATAATCTGTCAGAGGAATATACAATGCCCTATTCTACTCTGTTTTGAAATATATACACCAACTCAGTATGCTCTCTCATGTAAAATACCGAAATTCAAATTTTACGTGAATCGAAAGATATCTAAATATTATCTAGGCACCCCAATGTTAAAAACAAAAGTTCTCTGAATATAATCTGTTAGAATAAATATTTAATGCCATTTTCTACTCTGTTTTGGAGTATATACACACACTCAATATGCTCTCTCATGTAAAATGTCGAATTTATAATTTTAGGTGAATCGAAAGAAACCTAAATATTATCTTGGCACCACAATGTTAAAAGCAAAATTGCTCTGAATATAATCTGTCAGAAAAAATATACAATGAACTTTTCTACTCTGTTTTTGAGTGTATACACCAACTCAATATGATCTCTCATGTAAAATATGGAAATTCTAATGTTACACGAATCAAAATTAATCTAAATATTATCTAGGCACCTCAATGTTAAAATCAAAATTGCTCTGAATATAATCTCTGAAAAAAATATACAATGACTTTTTCTACTTTGTTTTCAAGTATATACACCAACTAAATATTCTCTCATGTAAAACATGGAAATTCTAATTATTCGTAAAACAAAAATAAATCTAAATATTATCTAGGCACGCCAATAATTAAAGCAAAATTGTTCTGAATATAATCTGTCAGAAAAAATGTACAATTCCGTTTTCTACTATGTTTTGGAGTATATACACCAGCTCAATATGCTCTCTGCTGAAAAATACACAAATTCTAATTTTACTCGAATCGAAAAAAATTTAGATACTATTTAGGCACCCCAATGTAAAAAGCAAAATTTCTCTGAATAAAATCTGTCATAAGGAATATACAATGCCCAATTCTATTCTATTTAGGGGTATATACACCAACGAAAATTGCTCACTCATGTAAAATACAGAAATTCTAATTTTACGGGAATAAAAAAAAATCTAAATATTATCTAGGAACACCAATGTTCAAAGCAAAATTGCTCTGAATATAATCTGTCAAGAAAAATATAAAATGTCCCTTTGTCGTCTGTTATGGAGTATATACACAAACTCAATATGCTCTTTCATGTAAAATACCGAAATTATAATTTTACGCAAATCGAAAAAAATCTAAGTACTATTTAGGCACCCAAATGTTAAATGCAAAATTGCTTTGAATATAATCTGTCAGAAAAAATATACAATGCCCTTTTCTACTCTGTTTTGGGGTATATACACCAACTCAATATGCTCTGCCATATAAAATACCGAAATTCTAATTGTAGGCGAATCGAAAAAAATCTAAATATTATCT
This sequence comes from Callithrix jacchus, assembly GCF_049354715.1. Lineage (NCBI taxonomy): Eukaryota > Metazoa > Chordata > Mammalia > Primates > Cebidae > Callithrix > Callithrix jacchus. The sequence continues at coordinate 166,935,749 of NC_133506.1, read as the reverse complement.
AGGCACCCCAATGTTAAAAACAAAATTGCTCTGAATATAGTCTGTCAGAAAAAATACACAATGCCCTATTCTAATCTCTTTTGGATTATATACACCAACTCAATATGGTCTCCCATGTAAAATCCGAAAATTCTTATTTTACACGAATTGAAAAAAATCTAAATAATATCTAGGTGCCCCAAACTTAAAAGAAAATAGCTCTAAATATAATCTCTCAGAAAATATATAGAATGCCTTATTTTACTTTGTTTTGGAGTATATACACCAACTCCATATGCTCTCGTATGTAAAATACAAAAATTCTATATTTAAGCGAATTGAAAAAAATCTAAATATTATCTATGCACCCCAATGTAAAAATCAATATTGCTCTGAATATAATCTGTCAGAAAAAATATACAATGCCCTATTTTACTCTGTTTTGGAGAATATACACCACCTCTATATGCTCTCTCATGTAAAATACAGAAATTCTATATTTAAGCGATTCGAAAAAAATCTAAATATAATTTAGGCACACTAATGTTAAAAACAAAATTGCTCTGAATATAATCTCTTAGATAAAATATACAATGCCCTTTTCTACTAAGTTTTGGAGTATATACACCAACTGAATATGCTCTCTCATGTAAAATACAAAAATTCTAATTTTACGTGAATCGAAAAAAATCTAAATAATGTCTATTCACCCCAAAGTTAAAAGAAAATGGCTCTGAATATACTCTGTTAGAAGAAATATACAATGCCTTATTCTACTCTGTTTTGGATTATATACACCAACACAGTATGCTCTCTCATGTAAAATACTTAAATTCTAATTTTACGCGAATCGAAAAAAATCTAAATAATATCTATTCGCACCAAAGTTAAAAGAAAATGGCTCTGAATACAGTCTGTTAAAAAAATACACAATGCCTTATTCTACTCTGTTTTGGAGTATATACACCAACTCAGTATGCTCTCTCATGTAAAATACAGAAATTACACTTTTACCCGAATCAAAAAAATCTAAATATTATCTAGCACCCGATTGTTAAAAACAAAATTTCTCTGAATATAGTCTGTCACAAAAAATATCAAATACCCTATTCTACTTTGTTTTGGAGTATATACACCAACTCAGTATGCTCTCTCATGTAAAATACAGAAATTCTAATTCTACGTGAATCGAAAAAAATACAAATATAATCTAGGCACCCGAATGTTAAAAGCAATATTTTTCTGAATGTAATCTGTCAGAAAAAATATACAATGCTTTTTTCTACTCCGTTTTGGAGTATATACACCAACTCAATATGCTCTCTAATGTAAAATACCGAAATTCGAATTTTACGTGAATCGAAAAAAATGTAATAATATCTAGGTGCACCAAAGATAAAGGAAAATGGCTCTGAATATAGTCTGTTAAATAAAATATACAATGGATTATTCTACTCTGTTTTGGAGTATATACACCAACTCAGTATGCTCTCTCATGTAAAATACAGAAATTCTAATTTTACGTGAATCGAAAAAAATCTAAATATAATCTAGGCACCCGAATGTTAAAAGCAATATTTTTCTGAATATAATCTGTCAGAAAAAATATACAATGCTTTTTTCTACTCCGTTTTGGAGTATATACACCAACTCAATATGCTCTCTAATGTAAAATACGAAAATTCTAATTTTACTCGAATCAAAATAATGTAATAATATCTAGGCACCCCAAAGTTAAAAGAAAATGGCTCTGAATTTAGTCTGTAAAATAAAATATACAATGCCTTATTCTACACAGTATTGGAGTATATACACCAACTCAGTATGCTCTCTCATGTAAAATACCGAAATTCTACTTTTACATGAATTGAAAAAAATCTAAATAATATCTAGGCACCCCAAAGTTATAACAAAATGGCTCTGAATATAGTCTGTTAGAAAAAATATACAAGCTTATTCTACTCTGTTTTGGAGTATACACACCAACTAAGTATGCTCTCTCATGTAAAATACCGAAAATATAATGTTACGTGAATCGAAAAAAATCTAAATATTATCTAGGCACCCGAATGTTAAAAGCAAAATTGCTCAGAATATAATCTATCAGAAAAAATATACAATGCTTTTTTCTACTCTGTTTTGAAGCACATACATCTACACAATATGCCCTCTGATGTAAAATACCGAAATTCAAATTTTATGCGAAAGGAAGAAACCTAAATAATATCTAGGCACCCCAAAGATAAAAGAAAATCTCTTTGAATATAGTCTGCTCTATAAGGCGCCCAAAAGTTAAAAGAAAATGATAGTTAATATAGTCTGTTAAAAAATATATAGAATGCCGTATTCTACTTTGTTTTGGAGTATATACACCAACTCCATATGCTCTCTCATGTAAAATACCGAAATTCTAGTTTTACGCGAATCAAAGAAAATCTAAATAAAATCTAGGCGCCCCAATGTAAGAAGAAAATGGCTCTAAATATAGTCTGTTAGAAAAAATATAGAATGCCTTATTCTACTTTGTTTTGGAGTATATACACCAACTCAGTATGCTCTCTCATGTAAAATACCGAAATTCAAATTTTACATAAATTGAAATAAATCTAAATATTATCAAGGCACCCGAGTGTCAAAATCAAAATTGCTCTGAATATAATCTGTCATAAAAAATATACAATGCCTTATTCTACTTTGTTTTGGGGTATATACACCAACTCAATATGCTCTCTCATGTAAAATACAGAAATTCTATATTTAAAAGAATCGACAAAAATCTAAATAATATCTATGCGGCCCAAATTTAAAAGAAAATTGCTCTAAATATAGTCTGTTAGAAAAAATATACAATGCCTTATTCTACTCTGTTTTGGAGTATATACACCAACTCAGTATGCTCTCCCATGTAAAATACTCCAATTCTAATTTTACGTGAATCGAAAAAAATCTAAATATTATCTTGGCACCTGAATGTTAAAAGCAAAATTGCTCTAATTATAATATGTCATAAAAATATACAATGCACTTTTCTACTCTGTTTTGGAGTATATACACAAACTCAATATGCTCTCTCCTGTAAAATACCGAAAGTCTAATTTTATGTGAATCGAAAAAAATTTACATAACATCTAGGCGCCCCAAAGTCAAAAGAAAATGGCTCTAAATATAGTCTGTTAGAAAAAATATACAATGCCTTATTCTACTCTGTTTTGGAGTATATACAGCAACTCATTTTGCTCTTTCACGTAAAATAGACAAATTTTAATTTTACTCAATCGAAAAAATCTAAATATTATCTAAGCATCACAATGTTAAAAACGAAATTGCTCTAAAAATATCCTGTCAGAAAAAATATACAAAGCCTTATTCTACTCTGTTTTAAAGAATATACAACAACTCCGTATGCTCTCTCCTGTAAAATGCAAAAATTCTAAATTTACGTGAATCGAAAAAAATCTACATATTATCTAGGCACCCCAATGTTAAAAAAAAATTGCTCTGAATATAATCCTTCAGAAAAAATATACAATGCCTTATTCTACTCTGTTTTAGACTATATACACTAACTCCATATGCTGTCTCATGTAAAATACAGAAATTCTATATGCAAGAAAATCGAACAAAATCTAAATATTATCTAGGCACCCCAATGTTAAAAACAAAATTTCTCTGAATATACTCGGTCAGAAAAAACATACAATGCCTTTTTCTACTCTGTTTTGTAGCATACACACCACCTCCATATGCTCTCTCATGTAAAATACAGAAATTCTATATTTAAGCGAATCGAAAATAATGTAAATATAATTTAGGCACACCAATGTTATAAGCAAAATTCCACTGAATATAATCTCTCAGAAAAAATATACAATGCCCTTTTCTACTACGTTTTGGATTATATACACCAACTAATTATGCTCTCTCATATAAAATACCGAAATTCTAATTTTACGTGAATCGAAAAAAATCTAAATAATATCTATTAGCCCCAAAGTTAAAAGAAAATGGCTCTGAAAACTGTCTGTTAGAAAAAATACACAATGCCTTATTCTACTCTGTTTTGGAGTATATACACCAACTAAGTATGCTCTGTCATGTAAAATACAGAAATTATAATTTTACACGAATTGAAAAAATCTAGATATTATCTAGCACCCTATTGTTAAAAACAAAATTGCTCTGAATATAACCTGTCAGAAGAAATATACAATGCCCTATTCTACTCTGTTTGGAGAATATACTCCAACTCAATATGCTCTCTCATGTAAAATACAGAATTTCTATATTTAAGTGAATTCAATAAAATCTAAATATTACCTAGGCACCCCAATGTTAAAAGGAAAATTGCTTAGAATATAATCTGTCCAAAAAAATACAATGCCTTTTTCTGTTCTTTTTTGAAGTATATACACCAACTCATTATGCTCTCTCATGTAAAATACAGAAATTCTAATTTTACACGAATCAACAAAAATCTAAATAATATCTAGGCGCCCCAAAGTTAAAAGAAAATGGCTCTGAATATAGTCTGTTAGAAAAAATATACAATGCCTTATTCTAGTCTGTTTTGGAATATATACACCAACTCAGTATGCTCTCTCATGTTAAATACCGAAATTCTAATTTTACGTGAATGGAAAATAAGCTAAATATTATCTAGGCACCCGAATGTTAAAAGCAAAATTGCTCTGAATATAATCTGTCAGAAAAAATATGCAATGCCCTTTTCTACTCTGTTTTGGAGTATATAAACCAACTCAATATGCTCTCTCATGTAAAATACAGAAATTCTAATTTTATACGAATTGAAAAGAATCTAAAAATATCTAAGCGCACCAAAGTTAAAACAAAATGTCTCTGAATATAGTCTGTTAAAAAAATATACAATGTTTAATTCTACTGTGTTTTTGAGTATATACACCAACTCAGTATGATCCCTCCTGTAAAATGCAAAAATCCTAATTTTACGTGAATCGAAAAAAATCTACATATTATCTAAACACCTCAATGTTAAAAACAAAATTGCTCTGAATATAATCTGTCAGAAACAATATGCAATGCCCTATAATACTATGTTTTGGACTATATACACCAACTCCATATACTGTCTCATGTAAAATACAGAAATTCTATATGTAAGCAAATCGAAAAAATCTAAATGTTTTCTAGGCACCCCAATGTTAAAAGCAAAATTGCTCTATATATAATCTGTCCGAGAAAATATACAATGCCCTTTTCTACTCTGTTTTGTAGTATATACACCAACTCTATATGCTCTCTCATGTAAAATAACAAAATACTAATTTTACCCGAATCGAAAAAATCTAAATATTATCTAGGCACACCAATGTTAAAAACAAAATAGCTCTTAATATAGTCTGTCAGAAAAAATATACAATGCCCTATTCTACTCTGTTTTGGAGTATATACACCAACTCAATAGGCTCTCTCCTGTAAAATAGCGAAAGTCTAATTTTACACGAATCGAAAAAAATTTACATAATATCTAAGCGCCCCAAAGTTAAAAGAAAATGGCTCTGAATATAGTCTGTTAGAAAAAATATACAAACCCTTATTCTACTCTGTTTTGGAGTATATACACCAATTCAATATGGTCTCTCATGTAAAATCTGAAAATCCTTATTTTACACGAATTGAAACAAATCTAAATAATATCTAGGTGCCCCAAAGTTAAAAGAAAATAGCTCTGAATATAATCTGTCAGAAAATATATAGAATGCCTTATTCTACTCTGTTTTGGAGTATATACACCAACTCAGTGTGCTCTTTCATGTAAAATAGAGAAATTCTAATTTTACCCGAATCAAAAAAATCTAAATATTATCTAGGCATTTCAATGTTTAAAACAAAATTGCTCTCAATATATCCTGTCAGAAAAAATATACAATGCCCTATTCTACTCTGTTTTGGAGTATATAAACCAACTCCATATGCTCTCTCATGTAAAATATAGAAATTCTATATTTAGGCGAATCGAAAAAAATCTTAATATTATCTAGGCATCTCAATGTTAAAAACAAAATTTCTCTGAATATAATCTGTCAGAAAAAATATACAATGCCCTATTCTACTCTGTTTTGGAGTATATACACCACCTCAATATGCTCTCTCATGTAAAATACCAAAATTCTAATTGTACGCGAATTGACAAAAATCTAAATACTATCTCCACGCCCCAAAGTTAAAAAAAAATGGCACTGAATACAATCTGTTAGAAAAAATATACAATGCCTTATTCTATTCTGTTTTGGAGTATATAAAATAACTCAGTGTGCTCTCTCATGTAAAATACCGAAATTCTAATTTTACGTGAATCGAAAAAAATCTAAATAAATCGTGGCGCACCAAAGTTAAAAGAAAAGGTCTCTAAATATAGTCTGTTAGAATAAAAATACAATACCTTATTCTACTCTGTTTTGGATATATACACCAACTAAATATGCTCTCTCATGTAAAATACCAAAATTATAATTGTACCCGAATCAAAAAAATTTAAATATTATCTAGGCATTTCAATGTTAAAAACAAAATTGCTCTGAATATAGTCTGTGAGAAAAAATACACAATACCCTTTTCTACTCTGTTTTGGAGTATATAAACTGACTCCATGTGCTCTCTCATATAAAATACAATAAGTTTATATTTAAGCGAATCAAGAAAATTCTAAATATTATCTAGGCACCCCAATGTTAAAGTATAATTGCTCTGAATATATTCTGTCAAAAAAAATATACAATGTTCTTTTCTACTCAGTTTTGTAGTATATACACCAACTCAATATGCTCTCTCATATAAAATACTGAAATTCTAATTTTACATGAATCGAAAAAAATTTAATATTATCTAGGCACCCCAGTGTTAAAAACAAAATTGCTCTGAATATAATCTGTCAGGAAAAATATACAATGCCCTATTCTACTTTGTTTTGTAGTAAATACACCAACTCCATATGCTCTGTCATGTAAAATACAGAAATTCTATATTTAAGCGAATCGAAAAAAAACTAAATTTTATCTAGGCACCCCAATATTAAAAGCAAAATTGCACTGAATATAATCTGTCAAAAAAATATACAATGCCCTTTTCTACTCTGTTTTGGAGTATATACACCAACTCAATATGCTCTCATGTAAAATACTGAAATTCAAATTTGACGCAAATCGAAAAAATCTAAATAATATCTAGGCGCCCCAAAGCTAATAGAAAATGGCTCTGAATATAGTGGGTTAGAAAAAATATACAATGTCTTCTTCTACTCTGTTTTGGAGTATATACACCAACTCAGTATGCTCTCTCATGTAAAATACCGAAATTCTAATTTCACGTGAACCGAAAAAAATCTAAATATTATCTAGGCACCCCAATGTTAATAGCAAAATTGCTCCGTATATAATTTGTCAGAAAAAATATACAATGCCCTTTTCTACCCTGTTTTGGACTATATACACAAACTCAATATGCTCTCTCATGTAAAATACGGAAATTCTGATTTTACGCTAATCGAAAAAAATCGTAATAATACCTAGGCGCCCCAAAGTTAAAAGGAAATTGCTCTTAATATGGTATGTTTGTAAAAATATACAATGCCTTATTTTACTCTGTTTTGGAATATATAAACCAACTAAGTATGCTGTCTCATGTAAAATACTGAAATTCATATTTTACCCAAATCGAAAAAATCTAAATATTATTTAGGCACACCAATGTTAAAAACAAAATTGCTCTGAATATAATCTGTCTGAAAAAATATACAATGCCTTATTCTATTCTGTTTCGGTGTATATAGACCAACTCCATATGCTCTCTCATATAAAATACAGAAATTCTATATTTAGGCGAATTGAAAATAATCTAAATATTATCTAGGCACCCAAATGATATAAGCAAAATTGCTCTGAATTTAATCTGTCAGAAAAAATATAAAATGCCCATTTCTACTCTGTTTAGGAGTATATACACCAACTCAATATGCTCTCTCAGGTATGATACATAAATTCTATATTTAAGCAAAACGAAAAAAATCTAAATATTATCTAGGCACCCCACTGTTAAAAGCAAAATTGCTCTGAATATAAACTGTCAGAAAAAATATACAATGCCCTATTCTACTTTGTTTTGGAGTATATACACCAACTGAATATGCTCTCTCATGTAAAATACCGAAATTCTAATTTTACGTGAATCGAAAAAAATCTAAATTTTATCTAGGCACCCGAATGTTAAAAATAAAATTGCTCTGAATATAATCTGTCAGAAAAAATATACAATGCCCTATTCTACTCTGTTTTGGAGTATATACACCAATTCAATAGACTCTCTCATGTAAAATCCCGAAATTCTAATTTTATGCGAATCGAAAAAAATCTAAATAATATCTAGGTGCACGAAATTTAAAAAAAAAGGCTCTGAATATAGTCTGTTAGAAAATATATACAATGCCTTTTTCTACTCTGTTTTGGAGTATATACACCAACTCAGTATGCTCTCTCATGTAAAATACAAAAATTCAAATTTTACGTGAATCGAAAAAAATCTAAATATTATCTAGGCACCCCAATGATAAAAACAATATTTCTCTGAATATAATCTGTCAGAAAAAATATACAATGCCCTATTCTACTTTGTTTTGAAATACATACACCAACTCCATATGCTCTCTCATGTAAAATACAGAAATTCAATATTTAAGCAAATCAAAACAAATCTAAATAATATCTCAGCACCCCAATGTTAAAAACAAAATTGCTCTGATTATGATCTGTCAAACAAAATATACAATGCCCTATTCTACTCTGTTTTGGAGTATATAAACCAAGTCAGTATGCTCTCTCATGTAAAACACAGAAATTCTAAGGTAACGTAAATCGAAAAAAATCTAATATTATCTAGCCACCCCAATGTTAAAAGCAAAATTGCTCTGAATATAATCTGTCAGAAAAATATACAATGCCCTTTTCTGCTCTGTTTTGGAGTATATACACCAACTCAATATGCTCTCTCATGTAAAATACAGAAATTCTAATTTTACACGAATCGATAAAAATCTAAATATGATCTAGGCATTCGAATGTTAAAAGCAAAATTGCTCTGAATATAATCGGTCAGAACAAATATACAATGCCATTTCTACTCTGTTTTGGTGTATATACAGCAACTCAGTATACTCTCTCATGTAAAATACCGAAATCCAAACATTACTCTAAGTATCTCATTAATTGCACAAGACCCCCGTGATGTTGTTTTTAATAACTAGGGGATTACAGATGACATTACTCACGATATGACTGCAGCTGTTTGCCGGTCCTGTGATAATGTTTCTAATATCCAGAAAAGTAGAGGAGAATGTTTCTGCCCATAGGCAAATCCTCTGAATACGGCAAGAGGAGTACACCGTGCTGTGGTATGGTCACTAATGTAAACAAGAAAACAGTTATATTGAATTAAATATTGCAAGGTGTTAACCCCCCCTATAATTTTTTTCTAATTATAAGTGGGTGAGGAGGACATTTTTGTCAAAATGGCGGAGGTGTAACTACAGCTATTGCCTACTATATAATATAAAAGGATAAAATTATTATTTACATATGATATGATTGCCAGTATCATATTACACCACATTTTCAAAGTATCTGGGCCCCAGCAGCTGTGGGCATGGCAGCCAAGCGAGGGTGTCCCTATGCAACCAGGTTGGGCATTGGGGCTGCTACGGGCCCTTTGTGGTTTGTCTGGGGGCTGCTACGGTCCCTCTGGCGGTGGCTGTGGTAACAGCCACATAGCCAGAGGGTCTCTCAGCATCCAGGGAGGGCCTGGCGGCTGCTACTGACACTCTGGCAGGGGCTATGGGCACAGCCACCTAACCAGGGGGTCCCTACGTAGCCAGGGTGGAGCTGGAAGCTGCTATAGGCCCTTTGGCGGGAGGTGTGGGGATACCCTGCTGTTCACAGGTACACAGTTTGCACCTATTTCTACATGTGTAGATCGTTTACATAATGGGCACATATTTGTACACATGTACATATGTTACTATCACAATAAACATATATGTACATAATATGTGTACAATAAATTTGTACTTTATACGTACCTAAGATAAACAATATGTACTTTTTGGTGATATTATGTGATATCTACATATTATTGATTATATATCTTATTGTGATAATATGTATGTTACCACTGAAATTTTTAGAAATGTACATAGAGTACACTTTATGTACCTATGCATTGTGTACACATTATAGAAATAAATAGGTACATATTTTACAGATTAGGTACATTTTATCTACATGTGTATTTTGTACACATATGTACAGCAGAGTAAATGTACAGACTATACCTATTTTATACATTTATTGTGATATGTCAATAAATGTACACATGAGTACATTCTGGGATATAATTTTTAGCATATTAGATAGGAATTATACCGGTGACCAAAGTGGGTTTACACCCAGGTGCGCACATAGTTTATACATGTACATGTTGTGCATAGTATGTACTCATGTACAGTATGTACATGTCTACATTATATATACATATGTGTATGCAGCACATATGTACACACTGTGCACACATATGTACATGTGCATATATTGTACATCTGTACATAATGGGTACATGATGTACATGTGTACACATCATATCACAATAAATGTAAATATACATAATGTTTGCAATATGTACGTTTATATTATGTATTACATTTATTGTGATTATATATGCTGTTGTGATATGATATCATTGTGACATTACAAATGTACATATTATACACATTATGTACCTATGCATTGTGCACAGATTATAGAAATAGAAAGAAACATATTTTACGGGTTATGTACATTTAATTTACTTGTGTATTGGGTACACAGAGTAAATGTACAGATCTTACTTACTTTATACATTTATTGTGATATATGCCAATAAATGTACACATTATGAGTACATTCTGTGATATTACATTTAGAATATAAGATAGAAATTACTCTGGTTACCAAAGTGGGTGTAAACTTATGTGTGCACATACTTTGTACATGTACATACTGTGCATATTACGTACTTGTGTACAGAAGGTAAATATCTACATTATATGTATGTATGGGTACAGAGCGTACATATGTACATACTATGTACATATATCTACACCTGAATTTATTGTACATCCGTACATAATGGGTCCATGCTGTACATGTAAACACATCGTCATACCACAATAAATGGAAATGTACATAATGTGTGAAATACGTACATTTATATTATGTATTACATGTGTATTGTGATTGTATATGCTGTTCTGATATCATTGTGATATTACAAATGTACATATTGTACACATTATGGACATACCTATTGTGTACATATTATGTACACATAAATGTACATATTGTACAGATTATGTATATTTATTGTACATCTGTATGGTGCACACATATGTACATCACAGTCAACGTACATATGGTACATATTCTGTGCATTGTTTGTAATATTTCAGTAAGAGTACACATTATAAGTATATTCTGGGATATGATTTTTAGTATGTTAGATAAAAACTACTTTCAATATCAAAGTGGGTATACACTTATGTGTGTCCATTTTGTGATATTATCCGTCATATCCTGAGTAGGTATTTCTCTCATTGTGAAAGCAGGTTTACACTCTCGATTGCTCCAATATCAAGGCAAACTAAAACTCGTCTGTGATGTAGTTAATAATATCCTGAGGACAAAGGATGACCATACCCTGAATATCGCAGGAAGTGTACACCACCACTGTAGTATTGTTTCTAATGTTCAAAAACGGAAAGGATATTACTCCAAATATCTCAGAAAGCACACAAGCCCCCCCATGATATTGTTTCTAATAACTAGAGAATTACAGATGACATTACCCACGACGTGACTGGGGCTGTACCCTGGTCCTGGAATATTGTTCCTAATATCCAGAGAAGGAGAGGAAAATGTTGCTGCCCATAGGGAAATACTCTTAATACGGCAAGAGGTGTACACCATGCTTTGATATGGTCACTAATGTAAGTGAGAAAACAATTAGATTGAATTAAGCATTGCAAAGAATGAAACTCCCCTATGATTTTCATTCTAATGTCAATGGGGGTGAGGATGACATGTTTGTCAATATGGCAGAGGTGTAACTGGAGCTATTGCCTAATATACAAAAAAACAGAATAAGATTATCATTTTTATATAATATGGTTGCCAGTATCGTACTACACCGGATTTGCAAAATAGCTGGGCCTCAGCAGCTGTGGGCAGAGCCCACAAGCGAGGGGACCCCTAAGCAGCCAGGGTGGGCCTGGGGGCTGCTCTGGGCTTTTTGGTGGGGTCTGTGAGCACATCGACCCAGCCAGGGGTCCCTGAGCAGCCATGGTTGGCCTGGGGGCCCCTACGGGCACTCTGGCATGGGCTGTGGGCACAGACACCTAGTCAGGGGGTCCCTAAGCAGCCAGGGTGGGCATGGGGGCGGCTACAGACATTCGAGCAGTGTTTGTGGGCACAGCCCAATTGCCAGGGGGTCTCTAAGCAGCCAGGCTGGGCCTGGGGGCTGCTATAAGGGGGGCTTTGGTAATAGCGTGCTGTGCATCGGTACATAGTTTGCACCTATTACTACATGTGTAAATAGTTTTAATATCGGGTATATATATGTACATGCATACATATGGTGTTATCACGATAAATTTATATTTACATAATATGTGCAAAATACATATGTACCTAATGCATACCTAATGTGTACAATATGTACTTTTTTGTAATATTAGACAATATATATTACTGTGATTATATATCTTATTGTGATTAAATATATTTTATCACTAATATTTTAAGGAATGTGCATAGTGTACACATATACCTATGTATTCTGTACACAATATAGAAATATATAGGTACATATTTTACAGATTATGTACACTTTTTCTACATGTGTATTGTGTACACCTATGCACAGCAGAGTAAATGTACAGACTGTACCTATTTTATACATTTCTTGTGATATGCCAATAAATGTACACATTATGAGTACATTCTAAAATATAATTTTTACCATATTAGAAATTACTCCATTGACCAAAGTGGGTGTACACCCAGGTTTGTACATAGTTTATACGTGTACATATTGTGCATATTAGGTACTCATGTACAAAATGTACATGTCAACATTATATGTATTTATGTGTACATAGTGTGCACATGCACATACTGTTCACACATATGTACATGTGCATATTTTGTACATGTGTACATAATGGGTACATGATGTGCATGTGTACACACCGTGATACCACAATAAATGTAAATGTACACGATGTGTGCAATATGTACATTTATATTATGTATTACTTGTGTATTGTGATTTTATATGCTGTTGTGATTATATGATATGATTGTAATATTACAATAAATGTACATATTGCACACATTTCGTACATACCTATTGTGTACACATTATGTACCTGTAATTGCACATATTGTACAGATTATGTAGGTTTTTGGTACATCTGTATTGTGTGCACATATGTACATAACACTCCATGTACATATGGTATATATTCCACACATTGATTGTAACAGCTCAATAAGTGTACACATTATGAGTATATTGTGATATATGATTTTTAGTATATTAGATAAAAATTTCTTTCTATATCAAAGTGGGTATACACCCATGTGTGTCCATTTTTTGATATTATCCATCATATATTAAGTAGGTATTACTCTCATTTTGAAAGCAAGTGTTCACTCTGTGATTGTTCCAATATCACAGGCAAAGTACAAGGCTTCTTTAATGTACTACCTAATATCCTGGGGACAAAAGATTATTATACCCTGAATATCGCAGGAAGTGTACACCACCACTGTAGTATCGTGTCTAATATCCAAAAACGGAAAAGATATTACTCCAAGTATCTGATAAAGCACACAAGACCCCCGTGATATTTTTTCTAATAACTAAGGGATTACAGATGACATTACTCACGATATGACTGGGGCTGTCTGCCAGTCCTGTGTTATTGTTCCTAATATCCAGAGAACGAGAGAATAATGTTGCTGCCCATAGGCAAATCCTCTGAATACGGCAAGAGGAGTACACTGTGCTCTGATATGGTCACTAATGTAAACAAGAAAACAATTTTATTGAATTTAACATTGCAAGGGGTGAAACCCCCTTATGATTTCAATTCTAATGTCCAGGGGTGTGAGGATGACATTTTTGTCAATATGGCAGAGGTGTAACTAGAACTATTGCCTAGTATATCAAAAACCAGAATAACATCATTTCCATATGATATGGTCGACAGCATCATATTACACCACATTTTCAAAATAGCCGGGCACAGCGCCCTAGCCGGGGGGTCCCTAAGCAGCCAGCGTCAGCCGGGGAGCTGTTACGGGCCCTCTGGCGGGGAATGTGGTTACAGCTCCCTAGCCAGGGTGTCTTTAAGCAGCCAGGGTGGGCCTTGGGGCTGCTACGAGGGGGGCTGTGGTAATAGCCTGTTCTGCACAGGTACATAGTTTTATTTTATTTATTTATTTATTTTTTTTTTGAGACAGAGTTTCGCTCTTGTTACCCAGGCTGGAGTGCAATGGCGCGATCTCGGCTCACCGCAACCTCCGCCTCCTGGGTTCAGGCAATTCTCCTGACTCAGCCTCCCGAGCAGCTGGGATTACAGGCATGCGCCATCATGCCCAGCTAATTTTTTGTATATTTAGTAGAGACGGGGTTTCACCATGCTGACCAGGATGGTCTCGATCTCCTGACCTCGTGATCCACCTGCCTCGGCCTCCCAAAGTGCTGGGATTACAGGTTTGAGCCACCGCGCCCGGCCTAGGTACATAGTTTTAATAATGAACACATATTTGTATAAGTGTACACATGGTGTTATGATAAATATATATGTACATATGTGCACAATACATATAGACCTAATGCGTATCTACTGTGTACAATATGTACTTTTTTGTGATATTACATGATATATATATATATTACTGTGATTATATGCGTTATTTTGATTATATATATCACTGATATTTTAAGGAATGTGCATAGTGTACACATTATGTACCTATACATTGTTTACACATTATAGAAATATGTAGGTACATATTTTACAGAGTATGTACATTTTTTGTACATGTGCATTGTGTACACATATGTACAGCAGGATAAATGTACAGATTGTACCTATTTTATACATTTATTGTAATATGCCAATAAATGTACACACTACTACTACATTCTGAATTATTATATTTTGTATATTAGATAGAAATTTCTCCGGTTACCAAAGTGGTTGTACACCCAGGTGTGTACATCGTTTATATGTGTACATATTGTGCATAGAATGTACTCGGGTACAGAAGGTACATATCTACATTATATGTGCACATGTGTAGTGTACATATGTACATACTGTACCCACATATGTACACTTGCATATATTGTGCATCTGTACATAATGGGTACATGATGTACATGTTTACATATATCATAATAAATGTAAATGTACATCTTGTTTGCAACATGTACATTTATATTGATATTACATATTACATGTGTATTGTGATTTTATATGCAGTTGTGATTATATAACATTGTGATATTACAATAAATGTACATATTGTACACATTATGTGCATACCTATTGTGTGCACATTTTGTACATATATTCGTACAAATGATACAGTTTATGTACATTTATTGTACATCTGTATTGTGTACATGTGTGTACATCACAGTCAATGTACATATGTTACATATTCTGTACATTGAGTGTAATATCCCAATAAGTCTACACATTATGAGTTTTTTCCGGGTTATGACTTTTAGTATATTAGATAAAAATGACCTCCAATATCACAGTGGGTATATACCCATGTGTGTCCATTTTGTGATATTATCCATCATATCCTAAGTAGGTATTTCTCTCACAATGAAAGAAGGTGTACACTCTGTGATTGTTCCAATATTATAGGCAAAGTGCAAGGCTTCTGCGATGTAGTTCCTAATATCCCAGGGACAGAGGATGAGTATACTCTTAATATCGCAGGAAGTGTACACCACCACTGTAGTATTGTTTCTAATATCCAGAAACTAAAAGGATATTACTCCAAATATCTCCAAAAGCACACGAGACCCCCCTTACATTGTTCTTAATAACTAGGGGATTACAGATGACATTGCTCACGATGTGACTGGCGCTGTAAGCCGGTCCTGTGATATTCTTCCTAATATCCAGATAAGGAGAGAAAAATGTTGCTGCCCATAGAGAAATATTCTGAATAGTGCAAGAGATGTACACCGTGCTCTGATATGGTCACTAATGTAAACAAGAAAACAATTATATTGAATTAAACATTGCAAGGGGTGAAACCCTCCTATGCTTTCAATTCTAATGTCAATGGGGTGAGGATGACATTTTTGTCAATATGCCAAATGTGTAACTAGAACTATTGCCTAATATGTAAAGAACCACAATAACATTATCATTTCTGTGTGATAGGTTGCCAGTATCATATTACACCACATTTTCAAAATAGCCGGGCCCCAGCTGCTGTACCCACAGCCCCCTAGCCAGGGGGTCTTTAAGCAGCCAGGGTGGGCATTGAGGCTGCTACGAGCAGAACTGTAGTGATAGCCTGCTGTGCATAGGCATGTAGTTTGCACCTATTTCTGCATGTGTACATTGTTTAAATAGTAGGCACATATTTGTATACGTGTACATACCGTGTTATCATGATACATATATATTTTCATAATATGTGCACTATACATATGTACTTAATACATACCTAATGTGTACAATACGTACTTTTTGGTGATATTACACGACATATATGTATTAGTGTGATTATAGATCTTACTGTGATTATATATATTTTATCACTGATATTTTAAGGAACGTGCATAGTGCACACATTATGTACCTATGCATTGTGTACACATTATAGAAATATATAGGTACATATTTTACAGATTATGTACATTTTTTGTACATGTGCATTGTGTACACCTATGTACAGCAGAGTACATGTACAGATTGTGCCTATTTAATACATTTATCACAATACGACAATAAATGTACACACTATGACTACATTCTGGGATTTTATATTTAGTATATTAGATAGAAATCTCTCCGGTTACCAAAGTGGGTATACACCTATATGTGTACCTAGTATATACGTGTACATATTGGACATACTGTGTACTCCTGTACAGAAGGTACATATCTTCATTATATGAACATATGTGTAGTGTACATATGTACATACTGTGCACTTACGTACACGTGTATATACCGCAAATCTGCAAGTGTGCATGATGTACATGTGTACATATCGTAATATCACAATAAATGTAAATGTATATAATGTGTGCAATATGTACATTTACATTGATATTATGTATTATATGTGTATTGTGATTATATATGCTGTTGTGATTATATGAAATCATTGTATTACAATATATTTACATATTGTAAACATTATGTACATACCTACTGTGTACACATTATGTACATATAAATGTACATATTGTACAGATTATGTACATTTTTTGTACATCTGTATTGTGTACACATATGTACATCACAGTCAATGTACATATGGTACATATTTTGTACGTTGATTGTAATATCCCAATAAGTGTACACATTATGAGTATATTCTGGGATATGATTTATAGTATATAAGAATAAAGTTACTTCCAATATCAATGTGGGTATACTCGCATGTGTGTCCATTTTGTTGTACCTTCTATTAATCTTTGCCATTGAACATGATAGTGAGAGGTGGTTCTTTTCTCTAACAAGGTTTTCTGTTAATATAACTCTACTAGCTTGTGGCCTCTGTATCTTCCATTGTAAATTGTAATTACCTATAAAAGAGAATATTTTGACATCACGTATCTACCTCTTGGATCCATCAGCCAGAGGCCTAAAATAAAAAAGGCATTCACCCCACGAATGGTTATATAGTGGTTGACAACCCCACTTCCTTCTAGGTAAATAATATCCTCTCTTTAACAGTAGCTACTTACAAGATTTGTGCGTAAAGAATGTGACTTTTTTATCAGTATCTAGTTTATTCTTACATAAATTTCTAAAATACTGAGAGAATATTCTGATCATTGGTTATATACTATTTTAATTTTTTCCTCTCAAATTTTATCTTAACTGCATACTCTACCCTGTTTATAAGACTGCCCTATGGTTAAATTTAGTAGGTAGTAAATTATCCTGGGCACACAGAACAATTCTTTTTGTAATCAACTCTGAAACATCATAGAAAGAGCAAGGATATGGGAATGAGATTTATCTGGCTTTTATTTCTGGTACTTACTTGCTCTGTGACCTTGGGCAACTTATGTATTGCTCTGAGTCTCATCTTCTTCATCTGTAAAATGATCATAGTAATACCTAATTCATATGCAGCTTGGAAATGTGTAATTTAGTGATTTATATAAAGTTCCTGATACAATTTCTGACAAAATAATAGACACCCCACGAGAGATAAACATAACAATCAGAGTTTATATTCACATTAACTGGGATAAAATTGATCTGAAAATACAGCATAAAAAAGCAGCCAAAAATTGACAAGCATATGTTTCGCTTGCCTTTTTATACAGAGCTTGAAAATTTCTCATCATTATCTTATCCATTGCCTGCAGCACGATCCTTCCAAAACTCCTCCTAAGACCGTCTGCCAAGGTGGAACACACTGAACCGCATGTGACTCTGCCTTTTCTGACTATTTTTGCAAGATTTTTCTCATAGAGTATTATTAACAGAAAATGGGGCTGTTATCAAGGTGACTAGAAATGGTGCATTCTCAGTTCAGGCTCTGATGGAATGTCTACTTGATCTGGTGCAACTCCAGCTGTGCTCTTGGCTTTCCTCACTTTTGTGGTTCCGAGAATACAAATATTCTCCCATGGCTTCCTTATTTTGTCTTTCTCCATGAGGTCTCATTCAAGTATAAACATTCCCTTCAATTTTCTCAACTCATTTTATATTGTCTGAATAACCTTGATAACTTTCCCTTTCCTAAAGCTATAGACCTTCTTTTTGTGTGTAAGAACAGATTACTCACAAATGTTTACTGTCCGCTAAACATTTATGTGTAATCGGTCCTTAATTCTACACACAAAATATCATCTCTACCAACATTTTACAACTGTAGTCTTTCTATAGAGAACTATGAAAGGAACTTGCTCTAAAGGAGAAACTTCCAGAGCTAAACCAAGGGTATGACAATTTTTAACAATATGTTATTCAGTAAAAATATTTTTTCAGTTAACAGAGAAGAATGCCATGGACAAAATGGCAAAACAGAACTTTTCAGCACTTATTCCTTCACAGAAACATCAATTTGAACAGCCATCCGTGCATCAAAGTGTCTTCAAAAGAGACAAGGAATCCAGGTGAGAGGTTATACCACGTTTGTGGAGTAGAAAAGTAAGAAAAACGGCATAAAATAGAGTATAAAAGAGAGTTTTATATTATCTGCATTACCCCGCCCCTAAACCTGGGTAGTGCAGCATGGAAAGAGATACCATGTATGTGCAGAGAGGAGAGTAAATGTAACACCTGACTTCAACATCAACTCCAATGCCAGGCACAATTCAGTGAACTCAACACCAGGCAGGTTTCTATAGCCACAGGCTATGGGACAGACCCTGTCAACCCAAGCTCCAGGCCTTCCCCTATGGCTCTAGGATCTAATGCCTCCAACCTCCATGGCTCCTATCGACATAGGCTCCAGGCCTTCGCCACAACCAGGCCATTTATGGCTTCCCCAGGCTCCACACTGCTTACTATAGACTCGTAAGTGCCTGGATAAACAAACCTCTACATCGACACAGTGGAATATTATTCAGCAATGAAAGCAATCATCTTTGAATGTGGCTTTTGTTGCAGAAAAAAAGCACGTGAGCTATGAAGCCATTAAAAGACATAGAGGAAACTCAAATACATACTACTAAGTGAAAGAAACCAATCTCAAATGACCACTTACTATATGAATCCAACTATATGACATTCTGGAAAAGGCAAAACTATAGAGACATCAAAACGTTCAGTGATTGCTGGGGGTTGAAAAGTGAAGAAGGATAAATGGGCAGAGCCTAGAGGATGTTTAGGGCAATGAAACTACTCTGTGTGTTACTATAATGATAGACACATGCCATTACACCCTTGTCAAAACTCACTGAATATACGACAGCAAGAATGGTCCCTAATGTGAATTATAAACTATGGGTGACAGTGATAAGTCAATGTTGGTTCATCCATTGTAACAAATGTACCTCTCTAGTGAGGAAGGCTGATAGTGGAGGAGGCTGTGCATTTGGGGAGGTGGGAATGTAGGAACTCTCTGTACTTTCCACTATGCCTCACTATTAACTTTACACTGCTCTAAAAATAAAGCGTATTTGAAAAAAGATTGAGCTGTTGATATAAGCCCAATGTCTACTTTGACGTCCAGAAATGTTTCTTTTAAAACGCTAATACACCACTTCCTGGAAGAAAATATTTGTTAACAAATTCTTATCTAGAACAATTATTTTTGTGGGTGTTCCTGTCACAACTATACATAAAAATCAGAATATGCAGCAACATCTTGATACTCTAAAAACACAATACCAAAAACGTTAAGAAAATCATTTCTAAATTTGATCTAAGCCAAAATGTGGAGAAGCAAAAGGGAAGAAAATTATTTCTGTATAATGAGATTATAGGTTGTTTCTCCGAACTCCTCTACAGTTTTCAGTATTTTCCAACTTCTATCATGGAGATATATAAATATAGAAGTAGATATGTAGATATATACTCATTAGATATATATTTATATATAATAAACAAACAGATACCGTTTTTATTTTTTATTATTTATTTATTTATTTATTTTTTGAGACGGAGTTTCACTCTTGTTTTCCAGGCTGGAGTGCAATGGCGCGATCTTGGCTCACCACAACCTCCACCTCCTGGGTTCAGGCAATTCTCCTGCCTCAGCCTCCTGAGTAGCTGGGATTACAGGCACGCGCCACCAAGCCCAGCTAATTTTTTGTATTTTTAGTAGAGACGGGGTTTCACCATGTTGACCAGGATGGTCTCGATCTCTTGACCTCGTGATCCACCCGCCTCGGCCTCCCAAAGTGCTGGGATTACAGGCTTGAGCCACTGCACCCGGCCTACAGATACCATTTCTAAAAGATATATTTATGTATTTTATATATTTATATAATATATACATGTTCATATATCCATCATGTTATCACCATTATGGATATAAAGAAGGAAATTAAAATAGTAAAAAGATTAAAATAAAATGTACCAAAATGGAAACAGTGATTTAACTCTGCCTAGCTTTATGTGATTAAACAAGGTATTTTTCAAATCTATTTTTCTTTGCTTTCTAGAGGCTTTATAATAAATCTATATTTTTATATTTAAAAGCCTAATTTTTATTAAACAAATAAAAATTCAGCAACACTGTCTTTAGAACATTTTTTAAATCAACTTGAGCATGAAGAAAATGTTATGACTATGGTGGTGAGCATTTTGAAAGATTAGCAGAAGCAGGGATAATGTGACATTTAGCTGATCTTTCAAGGGAAGCTAGACAAATGACACTTTTCGAAAAGAAAATAGTAACTAGTGTTGAAACATGGTATCGCCAGTATGATTAAGAAGGAAAGTGTCAACTTCTTCTGTGGAAAATCCTAACATTACCAAACGTAAGAAGGCAAATACTTCAACAACAGAAATGAAAAATATCTTGATTCATTTATTTAACACTTTTTTAGAGTTTAATCCCAAAAAGTCTATTTTGAAGAAAAAAAAAAATCTTACTCGTGTATATTACCCTTTGCAGTGAACTGGCCAAATAAGTCTATCCAAGGTACGTTGAATACCGAGCATGCTGGAAACATTTTTATTGACATCATCTCTAATCCCTACAACAATAGTGCAAGGAAAGGTTTAACATCTTCTTTTTACAGAGAGGAAAGCTGAGGCTCAAAGAGGTATAGTAGCTCATTTAACATTCCACATCTAATAAGTGGTGGAGGTGGGACCTATACTTACATGTGTCAGACCTTAAAGTCTGTGTTCTTCTTTCTACCTCTCTGCCTCAGTCCAACAATTGGGATCTTTGCCATGATGCCTCACGAGTTCACGAGGCACTTTTCAGGAAGTTTTTGACTCAGACTTTATCACTCAGCAAGATACCTCAACTAATTTACAAAATGTGACTTGAAAAGCAGGTTGTAATTCCAAAAGCAAAAATCCAACCACAAAAGATAAAGTCTTAATCAGTAGAGCTTTACAGAAGGAAGTAATGTAGGTAGTAAGGGCACTTTCGGAAATGTCTGGAATTAGAGGAGTCGATGTATCACCTGTTAGAAATTGTACTCGCTTGGTAGCAAAATTTTCCTTGTGTTCACTTAAAATAATAGTCTTGTTGTTTTAAAACCAACGCACAGTCAGAGGGTGGCTTGGATGTTTATTTTTTATTCTCTTTGCCTTCTTGTTTTAAGAATGGATTTTTCCTAAATTCTAATTATTATTGTAACTTACATAAGTGCAGCCGATTTTGCTTTTAAGGATAAAACTACATTTAAGTAGCTTTGTCTGGATTATCAAAACCAGGCCCTGAGGAAGTGAGTTCCTAAAGGGTAGGAACTTTGCTTATGTCTATATCTCAGTTGTGTTAAACAGAATAACTGGCGCAAATTAGCAAATGATGCACTGAGGAATCGTAGAACAAAAGACTTTATGAAGAACTAAGTTTCAGATTCAGGGTGACGCTAAGGAGCTAGTGTACCAGAGGATGGTATGCCTTCTGCAATCACCAAAGCAGCATTCAGTCTGATCTGGGCTCTAAGAAGTGCTCCTTGAGACCTGACATTTTATCCTAACACTGCCACTAACAGGTTAAGTCAGAAAGAGTTCACTTCCCAGAGCTTTCAATTTCTGGTTTCCAAATCAGCACAATGAGAAACTGAAAATAAGGAAAGAGGAAAAAAAGAGAGGGTCAGAGATCCCTCCTGCTTGTACAATGCCATGATTTGGACACAGGGTTTGGGCAACCATGGCCCATCCACCAATTCCTGTCTGTCGTCTCTTGTCAGACAGCTCATGAGCCACGAATGTGAAAGAATTCAAAAAAGTAACAATATCTTGGGACATGTCAACAATTATATAAAATGCAATTTTCAGTTCTCATAAAAGTACTTTGGAACTCAGCCCCACTCCTTTATTACCCATATCTATGGCTGCTTTCACACCACAACCGCAGAGATAAGTAGCTGTGACAGAGACCATATGGGCTGCCAAGCCTAAAATATTTACTGCCTAGACCTTTCCAGAAAAAAAAAAAAGGATTTCTGATCTGTTACACAGACAATCAAGCAAGCGATCACCTGAGAACATTAAAATCTGTGTCTAGGACAAATGGGGCCTATAAAAACTAGGGAATAATCTTCCCCACTACTTATGCAAGAACATTCACCCTTGAGAGAGCAGGCTACATGGCTTGGCAGCACTACTGCCACCAGTCCAGACTTTCCCTCACCTGTGCCCTATAAGTGACCAGCATTTCTAGGCATTCGTGGAGCAGCGGGGTGAATTCTCATGTCTGGCCCCACACCTTCCCTTCCTCCTGCTTCCTCACATTCTATTTTCTGAGTGGTTGTCAAAGTAACGCTGAATTTTGCTGTCACTTTTTCAGACCCCAATTCCACTTATGACAGTCTTGGTACCAGGAAGCATTCCGAGCTCCTATCTCATCACCACAACCGCCTGCTTCTGACATAGTCCAGACGAGCTTGCCACAGTGCACTTGCTTTTTAATCGGCCTCTCTCTTCTTGCCTTCACCTCCTCTCCCTCCCTCTCTCCCTGGCTCTTTCTGTCACACGGGTGTGTGCACATACACAAGTTCCGATCAGATAAAAGAAGAAACACTTTTTAAGTTTCTTTCTAGGCCTAATAGAAACTTCTTTTTTTTTACAAAAGCAGAGCTGTTTTTTTCCATTGCAAAAGTGTGGGTGTCCTTCCTTTTGGAGAGTAACAATCATTTTCTACATGGCCTTCTGACACATTGCATGTTGTACATATGTGTGTGTGCACATGTGCATATGAGTGTTAGAGTGTGTGTGTATAGCAGGGAGGAAAGAGATGAAGGAGAGTGTGTATGTGCATGTTGGTTCATATGAGTGTGAGTGTGTGCATGAACGTGCCTCTGTGTGTGCACATGTGTATGAGCATGCTTGTATTTGCGTATGAGAATGTGCATGTGAGAGAGAAAGAAAGAATGCATGTATGTGTAAATATGTATGTGTGTGCATAGCAGGGAAGAAGGGGATGAAGGAGAGTATGCTAAAAAGAGAACACCTCAGAACAGTCAAATAAAAGATTCCATATCAACATCATTTCTTGTTAAAATACAGGATTCCCAAGTCAGTCACCTTCAAGCTGGAAGCCTGGAGTGTAAAAAGAGTGGGTGTTCTTCTCTGACAACTTATTGTCTAAGACAATTTTATGATCAAAAATATATTCGAATAAAAGTACCTGAGAAAAGTACATAAAGAGAATATAGAAAAATGTTAACAATGGTTTTCTTTGGGTGAGAGGAAGAAGAGGCAGGTTGTGGTTGATCTGTTTCTTTTAGTTCAACTATTCTGCATTCCTCACTTTTAAATTTTGGATATTAAGCTGGAGAGAAAGAACATGAATATAAAGATGAATTCGCTGAATGGAGCAACGAATGCTGAGTTAGCCAAAAATGTATGGCTACCTTCTATATCTAATTATCTGAGGGCAAATCAGAAAACACCACTTTCAGAAATTTTTTTTTTTTTTTTAGAAATGAAGTTTTGCTCTTGTTGCCCAAGCTGGAGTGCAATGGCACAATCTCGGCTCACCGCAGCCTCTGCCTTTTGGGTTCAGGCAGTTCTCCTTCCTCAGCCTCCCGAGTAGCTGGGATTACAGGCTTGAACCACTGCGCCCAGCCAGAAATTTTTAAAAATGTGTTTTACGTTATTTTCCCTTTCAGCCTAAGGACTAAAAATTGAACACAACTGGATCTGCGCCATTGCCTCAAAGATTCTTAGCCTAGTTCAAGATCCATTGTCTGGACACTCCTGCTTTTTAGACAGAAAACAGGGCTAAATTCCTATTGACTTCCAAATACACAGACACACAGATTTGTCACAGTAGCCTCTCTCTCTCACCCATTCTCTGTCCATCTGAGTCTCTCTTTCTTTCTCTCTCTCTTCCCTCACATCATCCCCAAATCAGAATGCATATATAAAAATTTGATTAACTGAAACATAGAATGATCAAGATTTTACTACAAGAGAAATACACAGACTTCAGCTAAGATGTTTGGTTGAATACCTGCATATGCCTTCACTCCATCATTAAACCACATTAACACGGGATGATTAAAAATAAATAAACCAACAAAGATAAAAAGAAAATAAAGACAATCCCTTCAGCATATAGAAAACTGGCAAGCAGAAGCTGTCAGTGACACCTGACAGTAGACCCAGAGATGCTAAATCCCAAGCCAGTGGCAGGAAGGCAACCAGGATCCCCAAGGGTTCAAGAGTTGGCAGCTAAATTTACCTAGGGAATTTATGTTTCGGTAGTAGGTAGATCCCAGATCCTCTCCCTAGAATCGGTGACTGCATCCCACGGTGGTGGCAGGGTGGAGGTTTCCTCTCTATAGGGTAAAATTTGGTGTCTCTAGGCAGGAGCTCTCTAGACACAAGTGCTTAAATGTACACACTGAACACTGAGATCCTCCAGGTTTTCCTACCACTGAGTTCCAATGAGGGTGGCAGATACACTTGGTCAGAAGTTAAGACGATTTTTCTCTAGAGAGAATCTCTCTTGCTCAAGAAGAAAAGGTCTGACCCAGCAAGACCACCGCCCACAAAATGTTACAATCACAGAACTTCCATCAACTTTTAGCTTTTCAGTGCTCCATTTTTTTCTAACAGACACAGACAGCTAAGGGTCACCAGGCATCTGAGCAAAGCTTCTAACATGAATGGCCGAGACCAGAGCAAGCAGACACATAAATGCAGCCTGAATGAGGACTGTGCTAGGAGATAAGATCTTCTGAAACCCATATGAATGTTCTCGAAGAGATAAATGTGTTACCATTTTCATGAAACAAAAACCAAATTTAAAGAAAAAGTAAACGCTTAGAAATTAAAAATATGACAGCAGAACTTGTGAAAAATTCTTGTTAGAATAGTAAGACAACAAAGTTGAGTAGATGAACCTTATGTCTTCCAGAAATAGCGATAAAAAAAAAGTTGAAATCCGGAAGAAAATTTGAACAGGTTCAACACTAAAATGATCAGAATTCCAAAGACAGAAATAGAGACAGACAGAGAGAGAGAAAAAAGAACAGACACACGCAGCAAATAAGAGAGAGATAAACCCTAACACAGTAATGGCTGGAGACTACAACACCCAACTTTCAGCACTGGACAGATCTTCCAGACAGAAAACCAACCAATCAACATGAAATTTAATCTTTACTACAGACCAAATGGAACTGATATTCAAGGAACATTTCATCCAATGACTGCAGAATACACATTTTTTCAACTCAAAACATAGATCATTCATAAGTATAGAAGATACCTCAGGTCACAAAGCAAATGCAATCACATTTGAAATCAGGACTAAGAAATTCATTCAAAACCATACACTTACATGGAAACTGAGTAACTTGCTCCTGAATGACTCCTGGGTAAATAATGACATTAAGGCAGAAATCAAGAAGTTTAAGAAGTTCTTTGAAAGTAATGAGAACAAAGGTACAACTTACCAGAGTTTCTGGGATGCAGCTAGTCAAGTAGTGTTGAGAGAAATTTATAGTACTAAATGCTCACATCGAGAAGTGAGAACTCGGGACAGCTGCGGTGACTCACTCTTGTAATCTCAGCACTTTTGGAGGCCAAGGCGGGCAGATTACAAGGTCAGGAGTTTGAGACCAGCCTGACCAACATGGTGAAACCCCATTCTACTAAAAATACAAAAATTAGCTGGTGTTGTGGCACATACCTGTAATCCCAGGTACTCAGGAGGCTGAGGCAGTAGAACTGCTTGAACCCAGGAGATAAATGTTGCAGTGAGCCCATATCACACCACTGCACTCCAGCCTGGTTGAGAGAACAACACTCCATCTCAAAAACAAAATTGAGATCTCAAGTTAACTACCCAACATCACAATTAAAAGAATTAGAAACCCAAGAGCAAAGAACACCCTCAAAGCTATGCTGAATGGGAGTGGGGAGAGAGGGCATCTTTATCTTGTGCCAATTTTTAAGGGGAATGCTTTCAGCTTTTGTCCATTCAGTATGATGCTGGCTGTGGTTTTGTCACATGTGGCTCTTATTATTTTGAGGTATGTTCCTTCGATACCTGGTTTATTGAGAGTTTTTAACACACATGAAAGTTGAATTTTATCAAAAGCTGATTTTGCATCCATTGAGATCATCATGTGGGTAATTTTTTTCTTTAGTTCTGTTTATGTGACGATGACATTGATCAATTTGCATATGTTAAACCAAACTTGCATCTCAGGGAGGGTGGTTGTGACCAGGAATTGATCAGTTTCTTCTAGATTTCTCAATTTTTTCAGGTTCAGTGGCTCACATCTGCAATCCCAGAACTTTGGGAGGTCAAGGTGGGTTGATCACCTGAGATTGGGAGTTCAAGACCAGCTGGATCAACATGGAGAAACCCCATGTCTACTAAAAATACACAATTAACCAGACATGGTGGCACATGCATGTCATCCCAGCTACTCAGGAAGCTGAGGCAGGAGAATAGCTTGAACTCAGGAGGCAGAGGTTGCACTAAGCCGAGATCTCACCATTGTCCTCCAACCTGAGCAACAAGCACAAAACTTCATCTCAAAATTAAAGAAAAAATAGTGCCTACATTTGTACATAATATTCTCTGAGGGTGGTTTGTATTTCTGTGGGGTCAGTGGTAATATTGCCCTTATTGTTTTCGATAGTGGTTATTTGAATCTCTTCCCCTTCTCCTTCATTGGTCTAGCTTCCAGTTTATTATTTTTTAACCAGTATGATTTTAATAGACCAGTTACTGGGTAGTAAATTGAAACATACAGAGTGCCATCTCCAAGAGCAGTCATGATTTCATTTGGGTTCTTGAAAAATGTTAAGTAGGTTGAGTTTTATTATTTTTTTCAGAAAACCAGCTTTTGAAAAATTTGTGTGGAACCAAAAACAGCCAAGGCAATCCTAAGCAAGAAGAGCAAAGCTGGAAGCGACATGCTACCAGACTTCAAACTGCATTACAGGGCTACAGAAAACAACAGCATAGTACTGGTACAAAAACAAACACATAGACTAATGGAAGAGAATAGAGAATCCAGAAACAAAACCAAGCTTCTACAACTATCTGATCTTTGGCAAACTTAACAAAAACAAGCAAGGGGGAAAAAGATTCTCCCTATTCAATAAACGATGCCAGGATAACTGGATAGCCATATGCAAAAGACTGAAACTAGACCCCTTCTTTACATTACATACAAAAATTTGCTCAAGATAGATTAAACACTGATATGTAAAACCAAAAACTATAAAAGCTCTGCAAGACACGAGACAATGCCATTCAAAACATAAGCACAGGCAAAGATTTCACCATGAACGTGCCAAAAGAAA
This sequence comes from Callithrix jacchus, assembly GCF_049354715.1. Taxonomy (NCBI): domain Eukaryota; kingdom Metazoa; phylum Chordata; class Mammalia; order Primates; family Cebidae; genus Callithrix; species Callithrix jacchus. The sequence continues at coordinate 166,907,014 of NC_133506.1, read as the reverse complement.
AGGTAACAAAAGCAAAATTGAAAACTGGGGTCAAATTAAAATGAGAAACTTTCACACAGCAAAATAAACTATCAACAGAGAAAACTGACAACCTACAGAATGTGAGAAAATGTTTGCAAACTATGCATTCCACAAAAATCTAATATCAAACATCAGTAGGGAAATTAAATTTACAAGAGGAAAACAACCCATAAAAAGATGGGCAAAGAACATAAACAGACACTTTTAAAACAAGACATATATGCAACAAGCAATCATATTAAAAAAGCTCAACGTTACTGATTATTAGAGAAATGCAAATGAAAATTATAATAAGATACCATCTCACACCAGTCATAATGGCAATTATTAAAGCAAAAAAAAAAAACCACATACTGGCACGGTTAGAGAGAAAAACAACACTTACACACTGTATTCGGGAATGCAAATTAGTTCTGCCATTGTGAAAAAGTGTCATGATTCCTCAAAGACCTAAAGAGTGAAATACCATTTGATTCAGCAAACCTAGTAATGGGTTACTAGGTATGTACCCAAAGGAATATAAATCCTTCTGTTATAGAGACATGTGCACGCATATGTCCATGGCAGCACTGTTCGCAATAGCAAAAATATGGAATCAAGCTAAATGCCCATCAATGGTAGACTGGATAAAGAAAATGTGGTACATATACAACAAAAAACACTAGGCAGCCACAAAAGAATGCGATCATGTTCTCTTCAGGGACATAGATGAAGCTGGAGACTATTATTCTTAGCAAACTAATGCAGGAACACAAAATCCAAATACCAGATATTTTCACTTGCAAGTGGGAGCTAAATGATGAGAACACAGGAACATACGACAGGCGGAAGAACAACACACACTAGAGCCTTTCAGAGAGTGGAGAATGAGAGAAGGAAGAAGATCAGGAAAAACAACTAAATGGGACTAGGCTTAATACCGGAGTAATGAAATGATCTGTACAACAAACCTCATGACAGACTTTACCTAAATAACAAACCTGTGCTTGAACCTTTGAACTTAAATAAAAGTTAAAAAAAAAGGCAACTTCTCAAGTTGAATAACATAATCTCCTAGGTTTAAACACATGAACACAAACTCACACCAAGGAACATTGTCTTGAAAATCTGCAATATATGACAAAGAAAACAGCTCTCCTAAGTATTCAGAAAAGTTTTTTAAAAAACAGTATTTACAAAGAATCAAAAATCAGAATGATTTCAGGCTTCTCAACAGCACTACCAGAAGCTGGGAAATAATGGAGTAGTATCTTTAAAACTTGAATGGGAAATTACTTTCAATCAAAAATTCTATGCCCCACCAGTCATGTAAGTGTAAGAAGAAATAAAGTCATATTTCAGAACAATTTGCTTCAGTGTATCCTTGCTTGAATAAGTTACTGGAGGATACAGTCCTCAAACAAGAGATTCAGGGCACGGGGCAGTGCAAAACCACAGAGTGGGTTTGTATTTGTATTGAAAAGACAGCAGCATTCGAGAGTTAGGGAATACTGGAGGAGGAGTTTTCTCCAGCATCCCTGGAGCCCACACCTCTCATTTCCACATTCCTATGTCCCATTGCTGCCCATGAATTCTGATCACCTATTCCTTTGATAGAGGTATTTCTCTCACTGATTAGCTGTAGTCAAGTGGCTCTTTCTTGGGCTACAGGAGGAAATCTATTGCTTTTCATTAAACATCAATTGGATTAACCTAGGCTTAAGGTCAGCATTATGCCCTCAGCTGTACGTTCTTGGGAAGACATCTACTCACAAACTGGTTAAAGAACGTGGCCCTCCTACCTCTGACTTGTGTGATTCTAAGCAAGCTATTTAGCACCCTCTCATCTGTGAAACAAACATAAAGTTCTTATCTTGGGCTCCACAAACAGAAAGTGTTGAACAAGAACAGTTTCTTCTCCTCCAAGGCCAGACCATATGGAGGACCCTAAGACAGCCACAGCCTTGGTCAGTAGGACAAACACAAGGTTCAAATTGCACCATTAAAACTGTGGCCAAACGTTTGCTCTGCCTCTGAGTCACTCACTGTCATAAGGCTCTACCGGTTCCCATTCCAGATAGAAAGTGGGCTTTTGTTGGTTTTTGTTGTGTTTTTCAAGAGATGGAGTCACCCAGGCTGGAGTACAGTGGCATGACCATAGCTCACTGCAGCCCCAAACTCCTGAGCTCAAGTGACCTTTCTTCCATGGCCTCCTGACAGAAGCTGGGCCAACAGGGCAGCAGGTATGCATCCCCACACCCAGTAATTTTTTTTTGAGAGATGGGGTACCGCTATGTTGCCCAGACTGCTCTCAAATTCCTGGCCTGAAGCAATTTTCCCATATTAGCCTCCTAAATTTCTAGGATTACAGGTGTGAGCCACTGTGCCCAACAGGTGTTCTTAAATGCAATTTCCACACTGCTATTCTGAAGAAGGGCAAGAAGCAAAGAGACCCTCCTTGAAACATCGAAAATAAAAGCATTCACTATTACGTGGAGGCAGAGTTGATGATCAGCCAAAACTACTTCAACTGTAATCCAGAAGTCCCATTGATACAGGAGTTCTAAAGAAATAATTTATTCAGAGATTGAAAGTAAGGAAGTCTTTGGTAAGGTTTCCCTTTGAATAAAAAGCAGCCCCAAAACCATTTCTAACAAAGAGCGGCCTGTAAAATCGAGCTGCAGATATAGACAAGCAAGCTGGAAGCTTGCACAGGCGAATGCCAGCAGCTGTAACAATAGGAGGCTACTTGGGTGCCAGGCATGCTCAACCTGACGGCTAAAGATAAATCTTCCTTTTTCTTTATCAACCACAAGTGCAGTAAGGGACAGACAACATGCACTGGCCAAGTAGAAAACCTATATGCATAAGAAGATTCGGGTGGATAACCAGCTTCTTCACGAGCTATGTAAAGCTCTCACCTGGTCCAACCCATATTTGGACCCTATGTAAATCAAACACCACCTCCTCAACAAGTCTATAAAACCTTGTGCAGTTCACCAGAAAACCAGAAAACACACTCAGAAGCCCCTCTCTCTCTCTGCAGAAGAGAGAGATGTTCTCTTTTCTTCTTTTGCCTGTAAAACCTCCATTCTTAACCTCACTCCATGTGTATTCACGTCCTTGATTTTCTTGACATGAGGCAATGTACCTTGGGTATTACCTCAGATGGACAATGCTGCTTCATCATAGTTCTGTTTTGTTCAGGTTGTGGGACAAACGGCTCCTTTCCTCTTCAACCTCAGCTCAACCTTACTCAGGCCTCCTTCCAGCAGAATCACAGAGCCAAATGAAACCCCTTAAGTCTTCTTTTAAATTGGCAGCCGCTCCAAAGAAAGCAGCATGATCAGTTTCAGGTGGCCCGGGGTGGGGGCAGTGCTACTCTGGCTTCTCCGTGCTCAGTCCCTCTCAGTTCAAAAGCGCACCACGTGGAGCAATAGAACACCTGCTCATCTGAGTTTTAAAAATAGTGGAAGAAAAGCGCTGTTTTCATGCTTATTTCCCTGGCAGAGGGGAGGTCATAAAACACTAATTTCTAAGCAGTGGACCAGAGTTTTACTGATCTCTTCCGTTACTGACTCATGTTTACCCAGAGAAACCACATCACAAATCTGAGTCTCCTCTGGCAAGAGAAGGAATCGGATTCATGTTTCTCTCAGCCCCCTTTCCACAGTAGCGTTCTGACTCCACTTCTAAAATACTTTTCTGCAAGCCTCTGTACCTCATAAATGTTTTACTATACTCGAGACAGCAAAGGGAAGCACAGATTAGCTACTGTTTTCAGAACAGTGGAAACATGCTGTCTTCTCCAAGTTTGGCCTTGGAGTCAAAGATCAAGCGCCAAACAGTAGTTGTCAAGAATCCTTTCATTTACAATCAGGTTCTAGACTTTTCAAATGGTGTGGGCAAGAACCAGTTTTGCCAGAATAGGTTATTATCTACCTCTTACCTTTATAGGAGAGGACTAAAAATTCTCTTTTTTAAGACAGAGTCTTGCTCTGTTCCCGAGGCTGGAGTGCAGTGGCATGATCTCGGCTCACTACAACTTCTGCCTCTCAGGTTGAAGTGATTTTCCTGCCTAAGCCTCCTGAGTAGCTGGAATTACAGGGGCCCACCACTACACTCAGCTAATTTTTGAATTTTTAGTAGAGACAGGGTCTCCCCATGTTTGCCAGGGTAGTCTCCAAAGCCTGACCTTATGATCTGCCTACCTGAGCTGCCCAAAGTACTGGGATTACAGATGTGAGCCACCACGCTGGGCATTTTTTTTTCAATTACACTGAAGACTTTTGAAAGGGTTGTGTGTTGTATGAACTCCCTCCTCACCCAATTCTCATGGATGGGAAAATGCTGCTGCTTCATTTTAAAGCTAATGAGCTGCTTGAACAAGAACTTCTAATTAACCATTCAAACTGATTAGCTCAAGTCCCTGAAGGCTGGAGAACACGGGAACTGCTATCCCATCTGAATAAAATCCAAAGGTAAAAGGCTGTGGCCAATTTGAAATAATGGGGCAGATAGAAGTGATAAAGATTGGAGCTGGGAGTGGCCCGTACTTCAAGTTAAGCCAAACAAAGGTGTTTGCATGTTTTATATGGGCCAAATAGGAATTCCATAATAGAGAAAACCATTGATATTAAGGAAGACGCTGCCCTGAAAAGCTTCCTGCCAGGGGTAAGGAAGAGGGTGCCCAGGACCCCCAGAGGCAGGTGGTAGGAGGGCTCTTAGTGGCTTCCTAGAAACTGTATTACCTGAGGTAGTGAACTGCTGTCAGAGATCCCTACCAGGAGAATTTCTCAGGAACGCATGAGAAAGGGCCCAAAACTGCATGCCCGCTCCTAAAATGTGACACCATAATACAGCTGAACTATTCAATAAGGCCCTATCCGTTCCTCTGTCTCTCCTTTCTCTCTGCCCCTATCCAACCCTAGAAGAGCCAGAAACCACTGCTAAGGAGTGAGGGTGGATGGTCATAACCAAACACACTGCCCTCCTTTCCCTTCCCAGTGTGGGTTTCTCAGGCTGAGGCTGTCACAGAGGAGGAGGGATGAAAATTGTTTTCATTGATATTTTCTTATGAACATTTATGAACGTACAGCAAAGTTGATAAAACATTACAGTGAACACTTTAACTCTATCTTCACCACCTTGGAGTCTTGTTTTATCTCATGCCTTTTTCTACTCTCTTTTGAAGTATATAAACCATCTCAATATTCTCTCTCATGTAAAATACCGAAATTCTAGATTTACGCGGTTAGAAAAAAATACAAATATTCTCTTTGTACCCCAATGTTAAAAACAAAATTGCTCTGAAAATACTCTGTAAGAAAAAATATACAATGTCCTTTTCTACAGTCTTTTGAAGTATATACACCATCTCAATATTCTCTATCATGTAAAATACCAAAATTCTAACTTTACATGGTTAGAAAAAAATATAAATATTCTTATGTAAACCAATGTTTAAAACAAAATTGCTCTGAAAACACTCTTTTAGATAAAATACACAATGCCCTTTTCTACTCTCTTTTAAAGTAAATACACCATCTCAATATTCTCTCTCTTGTGAAATACAGAAATTCTATTATTACGAGGTTAGAGAAAATGTAAGTATTACCTATTCATACAAATGTTAAAAACAAAATTTCTCTGAAGATACTCTGTTAGAAAAAATATACAATGCCCTTTTCTACTCTGTTTTGGAGTATATACACCATCTCAATATTCTCTCTCATGTAAAATACCAAAATTCTAAATTTACGTGGTTAGAAAAAAATATAAATATTCTCTTTGTACCCCAATGATAGAAAAATAATTACTCTGAAGACACTTTCTTAGAAAAAATATACAATGCCCGTTTTTACTCTTCTTTAAAGTATATACACCATCTCAATATTCTCCCTCATGTAAAATATCAGAATTCTAACTTTAAGCGGTTAGAAAAAAATATAAATATTTTCATTGTACCCCAATGTTAAAAGCAAAATTGCTCTGAATATAATCTGTTAGAAAAAATATACAATGCCCTTTTCTACTCTCTTTTGGAGTATATACACCATCGCAATATGCTCTCTCATGTAAAATACCGAAATTCTAACTTTACGCGGTTACAAAAAAATATAAATATTCTCTTTGTACCTTAATGTAAAAAACTAAATTGGTCTGAAAATACTCTGTAAGAAAAAATATACAATGCACTTTTCTACTGTCTTTTGGAGTATATGCACCATCTCAATATTCTCTCTCATGTAAAATACCAAAATTCTAAATTTACACTGTTAAAAAAATATAAATATTCTCTTTGTACCCCAATGTTAAAAACAAAATTGCTCTGAAGATGCTCTGTTAGAAAAAATATACAATGCCCTATTCTACTCTATTTTGGAGTATATACACCATCTCAATATTCTCTCTCATGTAAAATACTGAAAGTCTAAATTTACCCGTTTAGAAAAAAATATAAATATTCTCTTTGTCTCCAATAATAAAAAAAAAATTACTCTCTAGACAATTAGTTAGAAAAAATATATACAATGCTTTTTTCTACTCTGTTTTGGAGTATATAAACTGTCTCAATATTCTCTCTCTTGTAAAATAACAGAATTCTATTTTTACGCGTTTAAAAAATATATAAGTATTCTCTTTGTACCTCAATGTTAAAAACATAATTGCTCTGAAGATACTCTGTTAGAAAAAATATACAATGCCCTATTCTACTCTTTTCTGTAGTATATACACCAACTCAATATTCTCTCTCGTGTAAAATACCGAAATTCTAACTTTACGTGGTTAGAATAAAATATAAATATCCTCTTTGTACCCCAATGTTAAAAACAAAATTGTTCTGAAGATACTGTGTAAGAAAAAATATACAGTGTTTCACTGTAACAGTACATTTTGTCTAGAATATTTCTACCTCAAATGCTGATCCTCATTCTGTTACTTACTGGCTGTATATCGTTGGACAAGTGGCTTAGCAGCTCAGACACTCAATTTAGTAGTCTGCGAAGTAGGGTTGACGATAGTTCCAATAGTGTAATAAAAGTGGAACCATCTGCAGAAAGCACTTGACATGGTTTCTAGAACATGGTTAGTAAGCCACACATATTAACTATGATTATTTTTTATTTTGATGATCCTTGTGACCACAGAATAGAGGTTAGCTACATTCTACAGAGAGGAAACTGGTTCTAAGATATAAAGTGTTTTGTGTAATTTCACCAAGCTTGATAGAACAAAGATAAGGAAGCACTTCTCCTAAATGTGACAGGGAAAATTTTTGTTACTAAAATCTCCAGCAACTCTATGAGGAGGTGGGTCTTGGTAGCTGAAGAATTCTGAAAGTAGAAGTGGACAGAAGCTAAAATGCTCATCGGGAAAAGATAAGAAATCAAGAAACCTGAAAATGATTCAATAGTGAGCAAAGAGAAAAACAGGGGAGAGGGAGAATATGTTCAAAGGGATTTGAGAAATTTCCTCCACACACACAATGTAAACTCCCTCTCCCTTCAGCCTTCGGAATCATTATGTAAATCTGGACTTTGGATTGTATGTTCTAGACTACATACAAATGCCTATGTGTCTACAAACTATATAAAAGAGCTAACCCCTGTATAAACATGATAAGGGGGAAAACAGTGCATACAAGGACAGACTCCATCTAGGCATCTCAGGGGAAAGCAATGGGCCCCATGCTGTATGTTGGGTGAGAAAGAGGAGAAGTTTTATGGAATTAGGTTGTATTTATGGAATTAGATTGTATTTATTAGGTGTGGCTAAAGGCAAATAGAGGGAGTGGAAGAGAAAATCACCCAATTCTGCACGATCTGAGAAAATCCGAGAAACAGGATACCATTCTTAGTATAACCAGCTTATAAAGTAGACATATATTATTCATTCATAAATCTGCCCCAATGCCTAGAAGAGAATGACACAGGTAAACACTCCCCAGCAACCATTGGAGGAACATGGATGATTGAGAAAGGAGATGACAGAGTTAGAACTGGCGAATTTTCATGACTATTCTTAGTTGGATTTCACCATCCTAATAAGCAGCGAACCAGGGATTTCCTTATGGCACACTGGAGAATCATGTAATCCCCTTAGTTCTGTCCTTTGCTTTTTGCCAAAAATAGAACTGACACAAAACAGAATCTGTATCAGCTGCATGTTTGCTGAGATTCAAACACTTGGATTATTGTGTTCAAAAATCCCATTTGCTGAGATATTGTTTGCCTTCATATATTTTGGCCTGGGAATAGCAATAATTTCTTCCACCTGCTGGCAGAAGGTAGCAAGAGAGATGGAGAGAAGAGGCAAGGGCAGCAGGTGGTCAAATAAAACTATATTAAGAAAGCTGGTTTCGCTTCTTAGGAGACTGAATAAATACATCTGTGCCATGCTCCTCTGGAAGAGGCAGTCTCCCGGATCCTCCATTTATTTCCCTCTCTACCTAGGCCTACCCAACCCATTCAAAATGTACCATATACGGAGCTAGGCGCAGTGGGAAAAAGATAAATGAAGTCAAACAATCTGGATGTGAGCCCCAACTGTTCCCATCCATTAATTGTGGGATTGTAAATGGAACCCTTCCTCCCACCTATGAAATAAGGCTGAGTTGTTGTTGTTGTTGTTTGAGATGGAGTCTCGCTCTGTCACCAAGGCTGGAATGCAGTGGCACGACCTTGGCTCACTGCAACCTCTGCCTCCTGGATTCAAGCGATTCCCCTGCTTGAGCCTCCTTGGTAACTGTCATTACAGGCGCACACAACCGGACCCGGCTAATATTTTTGTATTTTTAGTAGATATGGGGTTTCATCATGTTGGCCAGACTGGTCTTGAACTCTGGATCTCAGGTGACCCACCTTCCTTGGCTTCCCAAAGTGCTGGGATTACAAGGGTGAGTCACCGTGGCCAACCAAGGGTACGAGTATTTTCAATGAGTTTTGTCAATACATTATGCAATTACTCTGTATGTTCCGGTGAATATCCATTAACATGCACAGACAAGAGTCCCCGATGTGTCTTTCAAAAGATTAGACTTTAAACAGCTCAGCTAAGTATGGTGCCAGATTCATCCAAGAAGCACACACGTTTGTCTTCCTTTGGAGACAAGTTGTTTCAACTACTGGCCTGACAGCAGTCACAGCACAGCCAGCCTTGAACCACCAGCACGGAGACACAGGGTAACAGTCTTGTTCAGGAATTCAGCAAGGTCCCGACCTGCCCACAGGATCTCAGCAGCCAGCTATGGAAAATAACCTGAGCAGGCACATCTGCCTCCCCTTGTTCACACTTAACTTTTGTTATTTAGGAGTATGTTTCAACTCCACATGTGACCTGGAAAAAAGTGCTGTGTAGCAGGAGACTGCTCTGTAACGTTTCCATTTACTACAACTGGTGTGAGTTAATTGCCAAGTTCATCAGGTAGACATGGCAATCGGATTTCCAGAAGTTACCAGAGGGGCTGCAAAATTATGTCTGTGGGTAAAATATCTTCCACGCCTGTTTTGGGAAGGCTCGTGAACTAAAAGTGGTTTGACCATTATTAAATAATTGAAAAATTAAACAAAAAAATAACATTTCTTGATATGTGAAAATTATATGAAATCAAAATGTAGTATATATAAATAAAGATTTAGTGGCACACAGCCCCACTCATTTGTTAATACATTGCTACAACAGCAGAGTTAGGTAGTTGCTACAGAGACCATGTGAGCCACAAAGTCAAGAATTTTTACCATCTATTCTTTTACAGAAAACATTTTCTGGCCCCTGAGCTACAGAACATTACTGGGCAGAGGCTACAAATCCACTTACCCCCCAGTGTGAGACAACACAAAACTCCCTTTCAATCCAGCCTGACCCTCCTTCTTAGCCTCTTACAAACTTAATGCCTCATTCCTGCCTGTTTTCTAAATGTATTAGTAACTGTCTCCACGCCATCTCCCTGTTCAAAAGCCTCCTAAATACAGTTGGCCCTCCATATCTATGTGTTCTGCACTGTGGATTTAACCAACTGTAAATAGAAAATATTAAAAAATATCGCTTGTATACACAACATATATAGTTTTCTTGTCATTATTTCCTAAACAATACAGTAGGACAACAATTTGCCTAGCATTTACACTGTATTAAGTATGATAAGCAATATAGAGATGATTTAAAGTACGTGGGGGATATATGTAGGTTACATGCAGATACTGTGCCGTTGATATCAGGGACTTGAGCATCCATGGATTTTGGCGTTCAGGGGAGCCTTGGAATCAGTCCCCCACAGGTACTGAGGGATGACTGTACTTTTATAATCAGGGGAAAAATGTATTTTTAATATACCAATGTTTCTCTGTCATTCACAGAACAAAGCCACAGTTGTTGTGATAAGTATTCCAGGGCATTCACACCTGGCCCCTGCCTGCCTGTCACTTGTGGAGCAAGCCTCCTGAAGCTCAGCTCCCCATACTGTGCCATGCCCTTCATCTTCACCTACAGCTTTAGAGCCCCTCCGCTTTCCTACGACCTCAATCAGAAGGTCATGTTTTGTTCACAGTTTTTTCCCCAGAGCACATACTTTTTAATAAACTTCTACAGTGAGATATGATGCTACCTTGAAACTATTCACCTGCATGTCTAGCCTGACCCACCGTCTTCACCCACAAATGAGTTACACAATGTTAGAAACCACATTTTCTTCATCTTCATGACTCCAGTACTTGGCATCAGGAAAAACATAAGATGGGTTCATAGAGTTTAATAATAATGATAGATTTGATTAATTTGATTGTCATTTTCATCTCACTGGTTTAAAGCACAGTTTTCAAAATAAAAATAGCCATAGACATAATATGTGTCTTTACAGATTCATCCTGAGTGGCTCTGAGTCTTTGATAAGCCACTTAACTTCTCTAAGATGCAAATTTCTCATGTGTTAAAAGATAAGGAGGAGTCCTACTTGACTGACTTTAACCACTTCATGGGTGAGGGTGGTAAGTAATCCTAAATATGACAATCAGCATGAATTTTCTAAGATTGTACATTCGCATTTCTAAAGAATACTAGTTTAAAAAGTACTTCCATAAACAAGGTATTTTACACTGGCAAAAAAAAAATGAGGTCTAAATCACATAGTGTCAGTAAAAACTCTTTATAAGTTGTAAAGCCTACATGTGAAATAATGTGGCTTTTAGTTTCTATTATAATAACCACCTGTCATAGCTGAAAAGATCACAGCCTAGCCTGGCAGATAGAAGAGGCTGTTTTCAGGGCTCCTAATGCATTGGAGAGTAAAAGGTAATTTTATTTTCACGATAATGATACCGCCTTCCCGCTCCCTCTACTTCAGCTTTTTTATGAAAAAATAAAACATCTTACAAGCGCATGGACACTTAGATTTTTAAGACTTCCGCATCCATTATCTCTTTAAATCCTCAGGACCATCCCCACTTTGCACATTGGAAATCTATTCTTCAGAACTGGGAGTGACTTGCCTTAGACCTTCTAGCAAGTGAGAGAGAGTTGGACTTCAAACTGAGGTCCTCAGGTGACAAGTTTTCTACCTTTCCATCAGACCAAAAGCCCATAGCATTAGAGTCGTTGAAATCATTCTAATGTCTTTAGAGGTTAAGAAGCTGAGACCAAGAGATTTCAAATGATCTCAGATCACACAATTAAGGAGAGTTTTAGAAACCCAGAATGCCACTTTTTCCCCTATATGATTATGTATTATCTTTTATAATATCCTAGATGATTAAATATGATCTTTCATAATATCCAGCCTCAAAGAAGGCCCCCAGTGATTCCCCACCTACCAGTATTCACACTCCTGTATAATTTTCTCTCACACTGAAGAGGGCTGACTTGTACAACCAACAGGATATAGCGGCAATGACAATGTGTGACTTCAGAGGCTAGGTCATAAAAAACATTGTGGATGTTGTCTTGCTCTCTTGAAACATGTGCTCTTCAGGAAGGCAGATACAAGGTTGTGAGGACACTCAAGACACTTCAAAGGGCTCCTAAGTGTCCAGAGACATGGGACAACTTGCCAAGAGGCAGTACCACCTTTCCAGCTATGTGAATGAGCAATGGATCGTCTGGTCCCATTAACAATCCTGTTTAAACCTTCAGAGATTGCAGTCCTTGCCAACCTCTTGACTATAACTCTATGGCAGACCCTGAGCCAGAACCGCCCAGCTAAATCACTCCTGATTCCAGACACACAGAAACTGTGTCATAATAAGCATTTCTTGCTGCTTCAGTCGCTTAGTTTTTGAGATTTGTTATGCAATAATAAGTAACTCACATATTTTCTGTTACAGCCACTAGGCTCTCCAAGGTGTATTCACATTCTCCTTTTTTCTCCTGATTTCAGGCTTCTTTCCCCAAAACAATCACAAATCCCCTTGTCATCAGTTCCCTAAACTCATTGTCCAGGATATTAATCAAATGAGAGAAGGTACTTCAATGATCTGCTTCACTATGGTCTTCACCCAGCTGCCCCAGGAGTTTTCCATTTTGTCCCAAAGCATTTCCTCATCATATCCTCATGTTGAAAGCCTGAGATAAGGTTGACTAGTGGTGTGACTGTCACAGGCTCTAGATCTGCTAAGAAACATCTAATAAGATCTGAGCTACACCTGGTTGAAAAATTGGATCTACAGATGATGGGATCAGGGAACTCAATTATACTCTTGTTTATTGAATTCAGATTCCATGTTTCTCTCTTTCAATCCTTCTACCATTCTCCTGTCCTGTATGATTTAACATCCTTATTACTGAGAAATTAAAGCCATAGAAACTGATTAACTATAAATGTGCTCATCCTTTATAGAAATGATGTATGTATAAATGAGAACCCCTTATTTTTCCAAGAAAAGTAAACTGTAAAACCACAAGCCCGCCCCACCCCCACCAAAGACTAGTTCATTTATGCAACTCCCAGGACCAAAAGGAATAACAGGTGAAAATCCTGAACTCATCCCATGTCTGCCCTAGGGAAACCAATGATACCTGTATAGAGGCAGGGAACAAGATGCCAGCCAGCCTATCAGGGGATTTCCTGCCATCCCAGCTTCATGGTCAGGAGCAAACATCATCAAGTTCTTTGCAGTGGGGACGAAGGAGAAGAGGGGCCAGAAACACACTCCAGGAGACACTCTAGGATGCCACGGGAAAACAGATAGCACTCCCTCCAAGCCACAATCAAGAACCGCTGCCCTAACCAAGGGGGGACCAGGAATTTAGGCAGGACCCAGCCTATCTAGGGTGGACCGACATAAATGCCATGACAAGTGAGCATCTGGAAATCTGAAAATAACCAGAACAGAGAAAGAGAATGGAACAGAGAAGGTCGCCATCATGTATCATCTATCTATGGTGGGCCTGGTACTCTGCTGAGTGATGGATACTTAGAATCTTATTTAAGTCTCCCAACTGCATACAGTTAAGAGCATCTGCTTTGTCAGGCACCTAGCTTCAAACCCTCTCTCTGGTAGTATGATATTGAGAAAGCCATTTGACCTCTCTGAGCCTCAGTTTCCTTCCATGTAAAGCAGGGTAGTGGTTAGTAATACCAGAAGACAGACTTTACAAAATGAGTATCTTTAGTATCATCATGAGGGAGAAATGAAATAATTGCAAGTGCTTCTCAAACTGTCCAGAGCATACAAATGACTCAGAGAATTTGATTAGATGAATATTCTTGTACATTCAATCAGAATGTCTAGGTAATTTGGGGTTTGGCCTGAGAGTCTACGTTTCTTGCAAGCATCCAGGAAATGCTAATGCTGCTGGCCTAAGGGCCACATTTTGGGTACTGAGAATATAAAACACTCAAAACCTTCAGTGATTATTATTGGTATTAATATGTTAACATGATCTCCCTAGCAAGAGCAGCAGAGCTGGTAAGTGGCAGAGCCAGGGTACAAATTCAGGGCTAACTCTCCTCCTCTTCCTCCCTTGGCTCAAAAGGAGCTGGATATGGTTGAAACAGAGATAAGCCATTTCTGTTCCATTTCTTCAGTTATCTCCCTGCCAAGTGACTTCGTGTGACATTTCAACCCTGATATCTCAAAGTCTCCAGAAAGTGCAGCAAAGACGTTACGGATTCACTGCATCCTCCATCATATTCTTTCATACTGAGGATTTTCTGGGTTGCCCAGAAAAACTTCTGTCAGCAAAGACAGATTCAATCAAAAAAATGAAAATTGAGGCTTAATACAGCCTGAGGATGAAAGTGATTAACTAGGAGATGGGAGATTATCCCCCTGGGCCACATCTCAGGGACAAGCAGGGGCTGACTGTTCCATGTTCATTAAAATTAATTCACCACTGTCTTCCCTGGGAATCACAGGGAGGAGCTTCTCTTCTAAGATTCAACAGGCCCGGAGACATGGGTGTGGGGCTTAACTCGCATTGCCTCTCAATGGAGGGTTGGACCTGAACAAGCAGATGTTCAGCTCTAGAGAGGGTATGGTAAGGTTGCCAAGATGAGTCTGGCATTATTATTTTACACTTACGGTACCTTTGAGGCAAGAGTGTTTTGCATTTTTTAATGAGTTTATCTTAAAAACACCAGCGTTCATGGGAAAAGAAAGCAGAGATCAATTCTGAAAGAGAGAAAGAAGTGAGCAATTCTCCCATCCAAAACCGTGATGTCAGACACTTTAGAAATTGTGCATATTGGAGCTGGGTGTTGCTGCAGACACATGGGCAGCTAGCTGTGAAGGTTTGAGACCAAGTGATGTACTTGCAAGCACAGCTAGTTCAAAACTGCACTAATAACGGTTCTGACTGATAACAGGTGCTATTCTGTCCCAGGCACTGTGTGAAGTACTGTAAATGCATTGTCACAGTCATCTCTCCAATAATCTATGGAAGATGGCTCTGTCCTCCCTTTTTTACCAAGAATCGGAGTGATGTTACTTCCCTAAGTTTTCATAGGCAGAGGAAACTACAAACAAGTATATTTGTGCTACAAACAAATATACTTGTTGACGTGAATTGAATCATTTGGTAGAAACAAGAGATTCAGCCGCTCATGAGAGCACAGAATTTGAGCGAGAATACAAGACAAAAGAGTCTGGTTACTTGCCAACATCTAAGCACTATCACCCCCAGCCTTTTCTAGTTATTCAAACCACTGAACAGAATACATGTGAGCTTTACTTGTGGGCAGCATACTGGGAGTTCCAACCACTTCTTGATGTGTCTATCACTCCTTAGCAATGGGTCTCTCCTGCTTCCAGTTATGGCCAGTGACGATGTGATGGAATCCTCGCAGGACATGGCAGCACAAAGCCTGAGTTTGCATTCAGGTAATCAATGTGCCCAGGGAACTTTGGGAAAGTAACTAACTTTTCTGATGCTCTATCCTCTTCTGTAAAATGGGGCAAATGCTATTTACTTTAGAGGACTCATGACCTTAAGTGATTATTACTGGAGTTAGTATGTTATGTGATCTCCCTAGCAAGAGCAGCAGAGCTGGCAAGTGGCAGAACCAGGGTACAAATTCGGGACTAAATCTCCCCCTTTTCATCCATCCCTATTTCCCTCTCAAAAGCAGCCAGATATGCTTGGAACAGGGATAAGCAATGCCTTCATGGAGTCACATCTCCAGTTATCTACCAGCCCAGCGACTTCCTGTACGACATTTCAACCCTGACATCTCAAAGTCTCCAGAAAGCAATTCCAGCAGAGACATTATTGATTCACTGTATCCTCTATCACATTATCTCATATTGTGGACTTTCTGGGTCACCCAGAAAACTTCTGTCAGCGAAGACAGATTCAATCAAACATGAAAACTGAGGTTGAATTCAGCCTGAGGATGAAAATGGGCAAACAAAATAATACTTTTGAAAATTACTTTCCCCGTGCTGTGCTAATATTAGGTGTGTTTTTAGAGGAAAATAACTCTTTATCCTTTCCCTAGAGAAATTCCCAGCCTCAAGCAGTGTTTAGTTTTTAGTTATTATTTTCTTTAAAACACTGCAAGGAATGCATGAATCATCAGAGCACTTGCTTTCTGCAGGGTCATTTTTCTTGTTTCTCCTCTTTCCACTGGCAATGAGGCCTTTTGAAGACAAACAGTTCCCTTTTGAGTTAGTTCACACTTTCATGCCCAACCGGAAGCCTTTTAGGAAGTAAAGAAACCTTCTTTTAGTACCTTGAGAAAGGCAAGCTGACATGAAGACATCTCAAAATCATAAGCAACTCGCTTCACACATTTTTTTTTTTTTTTTGAGACGGAGTTTTGCTCTTGTTACCCAGGCTGGAGTGTAATGGCGCGATCTCAGCTCATTGCAACCTCTGCCTCCTGGGTTCAAGCAATTCTCCTGCCTCAGCCTCCTGAGTAGCTGGGATTACAGGCGCACACCACCATGCCCAGCTAATTTTTGTATTTTTAGTAGACATGGGGTTTCACCATGTTGACCAGGAGGTCTCGATCTCTTGACCTCGTGATCTACCCACCTCGTCCTCCCAAAGTTCTGGGATTATAGGCGTGAGCCACTGTGCCTGGCTTCTTCACACTTTAATGTCTGACTTTTGATTACAGGCTCACCCTCAAAAATATCAGAAGCAAACAAAGCACATACTTCTGCACACATGAGCACAAGATATGCACCCTCAGTGTGATGACAAATTCGTGTCCTATTATTTTCTTCCTATTAAAGCAAGTTCTGTCACTAATAGCAGGAGGACAAATGTTACAAACAGAAGGCAAGGGGTTGGAGGGGACATTTACCTATGGTCATGGTACCAGAGCCTCATTGACAAAGCAAAAGTGAAGTTCAGAATGGACTGAAGTGTTATTGATATAAGACAAAGACTTTTAAACACTGGAACTTCCCCACTCTTCCATTGCTAATGTGATCTTGCCTCTGGGAGTACTGATCTCCACATTCTTAGGCAAAAGTCTTAAAAGAGTCTGGATAAAGAAAATGTAGCACATATACACTATGGAATACTACGCAGCCATAAAATGGATAAGTTCATGTCCTTTGCAGGGACATGGGTGGAGCTGGAAACCATCATTCTCAGCAAACTAACACAAGAACAGAAAATCAAACACCGCATGCTCTTACTCATAAGTGGGAGTTGAACAATGAGCACACATGGACACCAGGAGGGGAACATTACTTACCAGGGCCTGCAAAGAGGTAGGGGACTAGGGGAGGGTTAGCATTAGGAGAAATAGTCAATGTAGATGACAGGGTGATGGATGCAGCAAACCACCATCGCACGCGTTGACCTATGTAAAAAACCTGCACATTCTACACATGTACCCAGAACTTAACGTATAATAAGAATAAATTTTAAAAACGCCATTTGTAGGTACATTTTCCGCGAAAATGGAAATGTTTATTTCCAGGGTGGATTCTCTGGAAACTTTCCAACATGTGTCTTGTTCCCGTAGAAGAAAATTAAGGAAGACGAACATAAAAGTTGCTTCTACACATGGTTTCTGTTTTCTCCCAAGTTGGTAATGAATTTCTCCCTCTTGTTTTATTTATACTTCCACTCCTTCTTTTTCCTTTATATTTTATTTTACTTTCATTTCTGTGGGTACCTAGTAGATATATGTATTATGGGGTACATGAGACGTTTTGATACAGGCATGCAATGTGACATACTCTCCTTATTCTTGACTCTTTTTTTTCCACCCTTTTCCATTCTTATCTTTTAGAGGCAAAAAATGGTGAAATAATTTAAAAAAGAAAAACAAATAATTTAAGAAAAGGAAGTCTACTATTTTGAAAAACACCAGAGGAAGAGAGTTTTGAATCTTAAATTTTTATCACAGGAACTTCTTTGAAGAGTATATCCAACTTCTCATCTTCTTCTTCTGCCATTAATTTTGATTTGAAGTTATTTTTAACCTATCATTCATTTTCTTCCCAAGGAATTGCTATAGAATATATGAATCTTAATTCTGTATATTATAGTATGTTCCTATCATGGAGGAAACAGCCTCTATCTAGCTCCAGAACTTCCCATGGCAGGATTTCCAAAAGGAAATGTGCACTTGACGAGTCTCAAATTTTATTATTGTTCAGAAGAGGTCTCAGTTGCCCAGTCTGTGTGGTTTACTCCCACATTGGAAAACAAGTATCAGCCCCAGAGCTTAGAGTCTGAGGAGATACGTAGGCATTCCTGAGAGAAAGGGGAAGTGAAGACTTAACTCAGGAGATTTAGTAAATAAAGAATTAATTCTTCCTTCCAAGTTATTACATGGAGAGACTTTCTTCTACCCTTCAAGCTCCTCCCCTGATCTTACCCAATTATGGAACTGGAGCTTTGAGAGGGAGAAGAATGGCTCTTATATTATCTCCAAAATTAACATTTTCTACATGGAATTGTGAATGCTGGTTAATGACAAGGAAGTTCCTAGATTGTAGGAGCACACAAAGGCAGCACTCAAAGTACAGGCAACAGAATGGATTTGCCAATTGTTTAGGTTATCCGTCCAGCATTGCTTTTAAATTTTAAACCTAATAATACCTATCATTGCTGCATGTGGCCAAGAGGTTAGCACCTCACATTCTGCCTTATTTTGTATTTCCCCGCAAACAGAACCTGAGTGAGGAATTTAGGAGGCTGTGACTGTGTGCAGGAGTGAAGGAACAGAGTGAGACAGGAAAGAGGAAAGGCCAGTAGAGGGCACATTTTCAAAGTTGCTGCAGAAAGCAAGGGACACAGATGAAGCTGGAAACCATCATTCTCAGCAAACTAACACACGAACAGAAAACCAAACACCGCATGTTCTCACTCATTAGTGGTAGTGGAACTATGAGAACACATGGACACAGGGAGGGGAACATCACACACCGGGGCCTGTCGGCAGTGGGGAGGAGAATTAGGGAGGGATAGGGGAAGGATAGCATTAGGAGAAATACCTAATATATATGACAGCGTGATGGATGCAGCAAACCACCATGGCACGTATATACCTATGTAACAAACCTGCACGTTCTGCACATGTACCCTAGAACTTAAGATATAATAATTCTAAAAAAAGAAGCTCAAAGAGGCTCTCAGTGCATGAGAAGTAAAATGCAGAGTTCATCAATCCAAGTGTTGGGTAGTTGTGCTATCCAGCATAGCCATAGCTGAGACCAGAGATGGACCTCAAGGATGGGAAGAACAGCAATGAAAGGGTCTGCTGCACATTGATACGTATCATAACACCCTTTGCTCCTTCCACCTCATGACTTCAGTGCAATCTCTACGGAGAGTGATTTAGCACTACCTTTCAAAATTAAAAATACACTTGATCAAGAAGCTCAAAGTATAGAGATTTGCTTAATGAATATCCTCGCACGTATGTGAAACTCTACACGGACAATGATATTTATTGACGTGTGACCCCTGAGGGCAAACAACTGGAAAAACACTGTTAATAAATATAGCACAGATAAAATAAATAATGATGTATTCATGGGACAATGGAATTTGGGTGACAATTAGCTGTACTTAACAACATGCATGAAAGTGTCACGAACAAATCAGAATGCACACAACCGAAAAGAAGTCTGCTGTAGAACATCCATCATGGCCATTACAGTGACTGACAGCCATGAGTGGCAAACCACGTGGCAGTTATAAACAGTGAGACCTCTCCGAATGCACACTGCTGATCCTACTTCCTACAGGTTTATTATAGACCATTGTTCCATCAAGAAGTTCAAGCTGAAAGTTCAAGCACCATGCCCTTAATTCCCGCTAAAATCCTCTGCCCCAAGAATAAGGCAGCATTCCTATAGCACAGGATATCATGCTGATTTAAAGGATGTGCAGGATAGACTCAACACATTAGGCTTATTATGCAGTTAGAAAAGTTTTTTTTTTTTTTTCCTGTTCCAAACTCCATTTTATGCTAGGTAGTTCAGCAGCTGATTGAATTCTAAAGCCAGAATTCTGCATATGAATGGCCAGACCGCACAGAGTTAAACTAATACCACAGCAGGATTGCTTCATTAAGCAAATGGATAAATCACACTCAGCAAGGTTTTGTCTTCCTCCTAATGACTTTCTTAGAGCTTTAATATTCAAAGGAAAATCACACACCAGCCAGAAGAAAAAGCTTCCAGAACCTGGAATCCTCCCCCATTAGAACCAAGAGCCTGGAAATCTCTGTCCAGATCCATCTGAAACAAACATCCCCATCTGGCCTCCTAGATTCTCTGCCTCTGAAGACAGAAAACTCACAGCTTCCATTCAAGGTGAAAAAGCCCTTCCAGACATGGAGTGGCCTCTGCTCTCCCAGATAACTGATTGACGCTGCAGGTCTCTCCTGCACCCACTCATGCAGCCCGCTCTCTTTTGGCCTCAGCATGTGCTCAGCTTAGCAGGATGTCAACACAATGGGGTGCACCCAAAGCAATCACCATAATTTAGACTGTCAAAGAAACAAAACACAGGACCCTACCTAGCATCCTGTGAGAAATTCTGCATTTTTTCCCAGTGGAGAGAAGTCTCTACAGATAGAAAAAAAACCTCCCCTAACTGGGTTCATTCCAGAAATGAGGAGGATTCAGCATAGTGTAGGGGTGAACCTCTGTTTATTGAAAGAATCCTACTTCATGGCCAAATACAGTGGCTTACGCCTGTAATCCCAGTACTTTGGGAAGCTGAGGCAGGTGGATCATCTGAGGTCAGGAATTCGAAATGAGCCTGGCCAACATGGAGAAACCCCATCTGTACTCAATGTATAAAAATTATCTGGGCTTGGCGGCAGGCACCTGTAATCCCAGCTACTCAGGAGGCTGAGGAAAGAGAATCCCTTGAGTCCAGAAGGTGGAGGTTGCAGTGAGCCAAGATTGTGCCTCTGGAATCCAGCCTGAGCAACAGAGTGAGACTCTGTCTGAAAAATACAGACATACATCCTTTTTCAACTGGATGTTTTATGGACTGTGAACAACCCCATAAAGTTAATGTATTTGCCCCTATCTTTTTCCAAACTAGCGTTTGGATCCGTGGTAGCTTAAAACCAAGCATATGATGAGAAGACTCATCTATCACAGTGAAAAGGACTAAGGGAAACTTTCAAAGAATTGGGCACCATTCAGCTCTTTTGGCAGGGGTTGAATTTGATGATAAAAACATGTTGCTGTCTTAGTCTCTAGTGATTGTGCAGATCAGAGGGTTATGGGGAGTCCTGGGGCTCCCAAGGAAGGTGAAGGAGTTTATGGGGAAATGAAAATTTAGTGACTGGAGCAGACAGGAGGGGTACATGTTTTGGATATACATGTATATCCAAAGCTTTTATCCTAGAATAGCATATCCAACAAAAATATTTTCAAACATGAAGGAGAAATAAAGACTTTCCCAGATGAACAAAAACTGAGAGATTTTGTCAATACGAGATCTGTCCTACAAGAAATGCTAAAGAGAGTTCTTCAATCTGAAAGAAAGAATGTTAACGAGCAACAATAAATTATCTGAAGATACAAAACTCACTAGTAATAATAGGTAGACAGGAAAACAGAACATTGTAACACTGTAACTGTGGTGTATAAGCTACACATATCTTGAGTAGAAAGACTAAAACATGAACTATCTAAAATAATAACTATGATTTTTCAAGCAACAGTATAATAAGATAAAAATAGAAACAACAGAAAGCTAAAAAGCAGGGTAAAAACTTACAGTTAGGAGTTTTTATTAGTTTTCTATTTGCTTGTTTGTTTTTGCATCAATGTTAAGTAGGCATTTGTTTAAAATGATGGGCTGTGTGTGGTGGCCCCCTCCTAAAATACCAGCAGTTTGGGAGACCAATGCAGGAGCATCACTTGAGCCCAGAAGTTTGAGTCCTGCCTGGGAAACATAAGGAGACTCTGTCTCTACAAAAACTGTATAAATAAGCCAGGCATAGTGGTGCATGCATGTGGCCCCAGCTACACGGGAGGCTGAGGCAGGAGGATCACTTGAACCCTGGAGATCAAGGTTGCAGTGAACCATGTTCATACAACTGCACTCCTGAATGACAAAGTGAGACTCTTTCTCTTTTTTAAATAAAAAGTAAAAATAAAGTGAAAGAATGTGTTATTAGATATTATTTGCAAGTCCCATGGTAACCTCCAATAAAAAACATACAACAGATACACAAAAAATAAGAAGCAAAAAATTAAAACATACCACCGAGAAAATGATCTTCACTAAAAGGAAAACAGGAGGGAAAGAAAGAAAGAAGACAACAAAATAAGCAGAAAAACAAATAACAAAATGACAAGAGTAAGTTCGTACTTGTCAGTAATAACAATGAATGGAAATGCACTAAACTCTCTAATCAGAAGACATAAAGTGGTTAAATGTATTAAAAAACAAGACACAATGATCTGTTGCCTACAAAAAACATACTTTATAAAGATACACAAAGACTGAAAATAAAGAGTTTAAAAGAAATATTTCATGTAAATGAAATGTACCTATACTTGTATCCGACAAAATATTTTAAGACAAAAACTTTTTAGGTTGGTGCAAAAGTAATTGTGGTTTCGCCATTACGTTTAATGTATGAAGAGACAAAAAAGGTCATTATATAATGATAAAGGGGTCAATTAGGCAAGAGGACATAATATTTGTAAATATATATGCATCTAACAATGGACCACCCAGATATATGGAGCAAATATTATTAAAGCTAAGGAGAGAAATAGACCCCAATACAATAGTAACTGGAGACTTCACACCCTCCTTTTAGCATTGGACAGATCATCCAGAAAGAAAATGGACAGAAAATCAACCAAGACCCATTGCATTTAAGACCAAATGGAACTAATAGATATTTAAGAAATATTTTATCCAATGGCTACAGAATACACATTCTTCTCCTCAGCACATCAATCGTTCTCAAAGATAGAAGATATATTAGGCCACAAAGCAAGTCTTTAAAATTGAAAAAAAATAATAAAAAAAACCTGAAATTATATCAAGTATCTTCTCTGACCACAAGAAAATAAAACTAGAAATCAATAACCAGAGAATTTTGGAAACTATGCTAACACAGGAAAATTAAACAGTATACACCTGAATGAACAGTAGATCAATGAATAAGTTAAAAATAAAATTAACACATTTCTTGAAACAAATGATAATAAAAACACTACATACCAAAACCTATGAGATACAGTGAAAGCAGTAGTAAGAGGAAAGTTTATAGGAATTAGTGCCTATATCAAAAAAGTAGAAAAACTTCAAATAAATTACCTAATAATGCACCTTAAGGGACTAGAAAAGCAAGAGCAAACTTGGTAAAAAGCAAAAATTAAAGATCAGAGCAAAATTGGAACAAGCAAAAGAAAACATTACAAAAGAACAATAAAATCAAAAGCTGTTTCGTTTAAATAAAAAATGGACAAACCTTTATCCCAACTAAAATGAGAGAAAACCCACATAAATAAAATCAGAGATGAAAAAGGAGACATTACAATCAATACTACAGAAATTCAAAGGATCATTAGAGACTACTACGAGCAACTGTTTGCTAATAAGTTGGAAAACTTTGAAGAAATAAATTTCTAGACACATAGAACCTACTAAGTTTGAACCATGGAGAAATTCAAAACCCAGTAGACCAATAACAAGTTATGAGATCAACACTATAATAAGAAGTCTTCCAGCAAAGAAAAGCTTGGGAACCAATGGCTTCACTGCATAATTTAACCAAACATTTGAGGAAGAACTAATACAAAACCTACTCAAACTAAAAAGAGAATTAGTGAAAACTTTCGAAGCTAAGGAGAGAAATAGACCCCAATACAATATAATTGGAGACTTCACACCCTCCTTTCAGCATTAGACAGAACATCCAGACAGAAAACAGAGAGAAAATCAGCAAAGACACATAGAATTTTATGAGGCCACTATTACTCTAACAGCAAGACCAGACAAAGACACATAAAATGAAATTACATGCCAATAACCCTGCTGAATAGTGAGGCAAAAAATCCTCAACAAAATACCAGCAAACTGAATTTGACAATTAAAATGATCATTCTTTTGACGTTAAAAAGATTATTCATCATGATGAAAAGGGATTTATCCCAGAGATGCAAGGATGGTTCAATATATGCAAATCAATGAATGTGATACATTATATCAATAGAATGAGGGATAAAAACTATATAATCATTTCTATTGATGCTGAAAAATTATTTGATAAAATTCAACATCCCTTTAGGATTAAAAAAACCCTTAAAATGTAGGTATAGAGGAAATATACATCAACATAGTAAAAGCCATATATGACTAAATGCCTTTCTTCTAAAATCTAGAACCAGACAAGGATGCCTGCTTTCACCACTGTTATTCAACAAACTACTGGAAGTTCTAGCTAGAGCAATCAGACAAGAGAAACAAAGGGCATTCAAGTTGGAAAACAAGAAGCCAAGTTATCCTTGTTTGAGAAATAAAGACAAAAACACATGATCATCTCACTAGATGAAGAAGAGGCTTTCAGTAAAATTCAACATCGTTTTATTTTACAAACTCTCAAGAAACTAAGTGGTGAAGGAACATACCTTAAAATAATAAAACCCATCTATAACAAACCCAAACACTATACTGAATGGGCAAAAGCTGGAAGCATTCCCCTTGAAAACCAGAAAAAGACAAGAATGTCCTCTTTCACCATTTCTATTCACCATTATGGTGGAAGTCCTGGCCAGAGCAATCAGGCAAAAGAAAGAAATAAAGGACATCCAAACAAAAAGGCAGGAAGTCAAACTAAACCAAATAGCACATGTTCTCATTTATCAGTAGGAGTTAAATGATGAGGACACATGGACACAAAGACGGGAACACCAGACACTAAGGCCTACCTGAGGGTGGAGGGTGGGAGGAGGGACAGAATCATAAAGAATAACTATTGGCTTAGTACTTGAGTCATACAATAATCTTTACAATAAACTCCCATAACACAAGTTTACCTATATAACAAGCTTGCACATGTACCCCTGAACCTAAAATAAAAGTTTTAAAAGGAGAGAGAGATTCACTCCTTGAGAGAGATTTTTTTGGGCTCCAAAGCAAAGTGAAAGCAATCCTAAGAAAAGGTAACACCTTTTTAAAAAAGAATTAAAAAGACAATTTTTTTAAACCCTAAATATCCTTGTTTGCAGATGGTATAATCTTACATTTGGAAAAACCTAAAACTGCCACCAAAAACCTATTAGAACTGACAAATTCGGCTGGGCACAGTGGCTCACACCTGTAATCCCAGTGCTTTGGGAGGCCAAGGCGGGCAGATCATGAGGTCAGGAGATCGAGACCATCCTGGCCAACATGGTGAAGCCTCATCTCTACTAAAAAATACAAAAATTAGCTGGGCATGGTGGCGTATGCCTGTAGTCCCAGCTACTCTGGAGGCTGAGGCAGGAGCATTATTTGGACCCAGGAGGCAGAGGTTGCAGTGAGCCAATATTGCACCACTGCACTCCAGCCTGGTGACAGAGCAAGATTCCATCTCTAAATAAAAAAAAAGAACTGGCAAATTTGGTAAAGTTTCAAGATATAAAAGCAACACAAAAATATGTTGCATTACTATATGCCAACAGCAAACAATCTGAAAAATAAATCAAGAAAGTAATCTAATTTACAAGAGCTACAAAAAAAATAAATTATTTATGTATAAATTTAGCCAAAGAAGGAAGATCTCTACAATAAAAACTGTAAAACATTTATGAAAGAGATTGAAGAGGACACCAAAGAATGACAAGATATTCCATGTTCATGAATTAGAAGAATCAGTATTATTAACATGTGTATACCACACAAGGCAATCTACAGATTCAACTCAATCCCTATCAAAATACCGATAACAATTTCTTCACAGAAATGAAATAATGATCCAAAAATTTATATGGAACCACAAAAGACCCAGAAGAGCTAAAGTGATTCCAATCAAGAAGTACAATACTGGAAAAATCACATTTATGCTACAGTGCTATAGCAACCAAAACAACTTGATACTGGCATACACACACACACAGACACACACACACACAATCAATGGAAGACAGAATCCAGAAATAAATCCATACATCTACAGTGAACTCATCTTCAACAAAGGTGCCAAGAACATGCATTAGGGAAGGAAAAATCTCTTCAAAAATCGTGCTGTGAAATCTGGGTATTCATATGCAGAATAATGAAACTGAACCCTATCTCTTGAATATAAAAAATCAAATCAAAATTGATTAAATCTAAGACCTCAAACTATGAAGCACAAGAAAACTTGGGGAAATCTCTCCAGGACATTGGAATGAACAAAGATTTCCTGATTAATATCCTACAAGCACAGGCAACCAAAGCAAAAATGGGCTGATGGGATCACATCAAGTTAAAAAAGCTGCTGCATGGCAAAGAAAAGAATCAGCAAAGTCAAAACACAACCCACAGAATGGGAGAATGTACTTGCAAACTATCCATCTGACAAAGGATTAATAAGCAGAATATACAAGGAGCTCCAACAATTTAAGAGAAAAAAATCTAATAATCCAATTTAAAAATGGACAAAAGATCTGAAGAGACATTTCTCGAAAGAAGACATATAATTGGCAAGCTGGTATGTGAAAAGATGTGCAACACTATTGATCATTAGAGAAATGCAAATCCCAATTATAATGAGATATCATTTCACCTCAGTTAAAATGGCTTTTTCCAAAAGACAGGAAATAATCAATGCTGGTGAGAATGAGAAGAAAAGAGAGCCCATGTACATTGTTGGTGGAAATGTAAAGTAGTGCAACCACTATAGAAAACAGTTTTAGAGGTTCCCAGAAAAAACTAAAAATAGAACTATCAAATGATCCAGCTATCCATTGCTGGGTATATACTCAAAAGAAAGGAAATTAGTATATCAAAGACACATCTGCACTCCCATGATTATTGCAGCAACTATTCACAATAGCCAAGATTGGGAAGCAAACTAAGTGTCCATCGACAGATGAATGGATAAAGAAAATGTGGAATATATACACAATGGAGTACTATTCAGCCATAAAAAGAATGAGATCCTGTCATGTGCAACAGCATGGATGGAAATGGAGGTGATTATGTTAAGTGAAATAAGACAAGCATTGAAAGACAAGCTTTGCATGTTCTCACTGATTTGTGGGAGCTAAAAATTAGAACAATTGAACTCATGGAGATAGCGAGTAGAAGGATAGTTACCAGAGGCTGGGAAGGGTAGTAGTTGCGTAGGGGAATTGGGGATGGTTAATGGGTACAAAAACATGGTCCGATACAATGAATAAGATCCAGTATTTGCTAGCACAAGAGGGTGACTACAGTCAACACTAATATATTGTACATTTAAAAATAGCTAAAGTAGTGTAATAGGATGGTTTGTAACACAAAGAAAGGATAAATGCTTGAGGTGATGGATACCCCATTTACCCTTATGTGATGACTATACATTGCATGCCTTATAAAAATATCTCATGCACCTCACAAATACATATACCTACTATGTACCCACAAAATAAAAATCAATAAAAATACAAATAAATTTTTAAAATCCCACATATACATTGAAATAAGTATATCAAAGGGCCACAGGAAGTAACTGAAAGACGTCCCAGTGGCCAAATGGAAAAATTTCAGCAACAGAATTAAGTAGTATTATATGAAAACCAAAAATAAACACATATAATATCCATAAGTCCATAAATACATAATTGATGTATCTATAAATGCATAATTGAATGAATTAATTAAATGGGGGAAAAAGGCAAATCTTCCATGCAGAAAAATTCTAAATAATTCATGTAGACAATCTTTCCTCAGGGA
Organism: Callithrix jacchus; assembly: GCF_049354715.1. Lineage (NCBI taxonomy): Eukaryota > Metazoa > Chordata > Mammalia > Primates > Cebidae > Callithrix > Callithrix jacchus. The sequence goes on along the minus strand of NC_133506.1, from coordinate 166,879,222 downwards.
GGAGAACATAACTCCTCACGTTTTAAGTATGGTTTGTATACAGTGTCTTTCTTCCAAACAGAACAGCATGGAGAGGAGGAAAACAGTAACTTTACCATGGAAAAACCTGGCAGACGCTACCTCAGCCTAGTCATCAAGGTCAGCATCAACAGTCATAAATCATGCTGATGGTATGTACCATTTAGATGATCAGGTGAAAATGGCACTTTGCCTCTGTGACCTTCCTCCAAAAAAACCGTAAGGCCAGTTCAATCCTGAGGGAAACCATCAGATAAATTTCAATAAAAAGGCATCGTATGAAACACCTGACCGATACTCCTGAAAACTCTCAAGGTTAGCAAAAGCAAGAAGAGCCTGAAAAACTGTCATTGCCAAGAGGAGTCTAGAAAGACAATAATGACTAAATGCAATGTGGAATCCTGAATGGGATCCTGCTGGAGAAAAAGGACTTTGGGTAAAAATTGCAATAAATCTGAATAAACTGTAAATTTTTGTTAATAGTAATGTACCAACATCAGTTTATTAATTGTAACAAATGTGCCATACTAATATGAAATGTTAATAATAGGAGAAACTCGGGTGTGTGTGTGTGTGTAGTTTAAAGATATATGTAACAATAATACTATAAAAGAAACTAAAATTAAACAAAATAATAATGATTACCTAAGGGGACTGGAGGAGGTTGCTATCACTTAGGTATTTTCTGGGGTGCCTATAATGTTGTATTTTCTGACCTGAATGAGTAATAAGTTAGTGTTAACACAGGCATTTGGTTTAGTAATAGTTATTAAGCATTATTACTATATATTAACTGTATATGTCTATTTAATATAGTTTTATCACTATAAAAAGGTAAAAAATTAAAAGAGTGGAATGAAATACACTGAAAAAATAAAGGAGATTGTCTCTGAGATTTATGAAGTTTTATTTTTTTTTCTATTTTTAAAATTTTTCTACAATAACTATAAATGTTATTTATAATCTGATAAGAATAAGTTCTGCTTATTAAAGAAGGAAAGAAAAGCAGACTCTCAATGAATATTTTCTGAGGAATAGCCTTGTTCCTTGCGATTACAGCTTTATCTTGTGCTAAAAGCTGACTAGAAACTTACTAGTTAGGGTCATTTAATTGCATACCAAATGGAAATGTAAGGTAGAGCATAATGCCTGAAGAATCTAGAAATGCTGTATTATAGTTTTCCACACGTCATTCTAATGCTTTAAAAACGTTTTTATAATTCCCAGTTTCGAAATAAGCTGACAAACAACAAAAATGCAATGACTTGGAGAAGACAGAACGATCCAATGGAAAGATGACAAAAAGTTGCTTATCATTTAGTAGCCTCCATTTAGAAGCTATTAAGCATCTGGCCTTGCGCTTTTGTGATGTCAAATAGCAGAGGAGACATTATATGTGAAATAGACAAAACCCTCAGCCTGATTTTGTGCAGGCATTTCAAAGGAGCCACTCCATGAGATGTTTACTCTTAGAGAAATCTAATATTGCAGAACTATTTTTTTTTTGATCATGTGTGACTTTTTATAAGTCATATAGGCCTCCCTGGGCCTCACTGTATTCATCGGTAAAATGAGCCTTTGGAATAAATGACCTCTAAGGACCCTCCTCACATTAAAATCCTATGTCAGAAGACTATGCCAACATATGGGAGGGTAAATCTTATGAGAAAATCAATGGTGAAGATAATAGCATTGAACATTCCACAGCATTTTTTATCTATAAAAGTGCTTTTCAATTTATATTCATTTTATCCTCGACAGCTTCTATTTTCAGTACAAATAGAAGTATCTTTATACATGTCATGGAAATGAGAAAACTGAGATGATGTGGATATTGACATGGAGCAATAGTAAATGCAAAATTTTAATGTATTCTGAAAACTCAGGGCCTGGCTTGATGTAGCTGCAGGATTCTGGGTCTTGAGCATTCGGATTCTCAAGGCTATGTCTTTACTTTTTCCATCTACAAAATAAGCAAGAAATATCATCCCCTTATAGTCACTTCTAACTAGGCTACCATGAAAGGTTAACTGGTAAAATGTAAACTATTTTCTCTGGAATTCTGACACAGTAGTCGTCAACTTTGTTCATAATAGTAATTTTGTTAAAAAAAAAATAAGAAAGTAACCGTGAAGTAATGAGACTAGTTTATGTGGCTCCAAAACATCTCCAAATTCTAGGACAGATTAAAATACAATAATTATATATCACATTCTGCACTGCATTATTCTATTAGCTGTTAATCTGAATACGCCTCCAATCCCCAGTTTCATTATATAGACCCAAATCCAAGCTCCACAACTAATTACCTCTTGTCCTGTCCTTGGGAAATTTTTCAAATTTTCTATGCCTCATTTTTCTCAGTTTTGAGGACCAAAATGAGTACACACACATATATACACACTACATACAACAGTTCCCACTACATACAGTAAGCCCTATATGTGTCTGCTCTTATTATAATTTGCCTAGAGGAAAGAACAATGTAAATAGATGTTTCTAAATCAGTGCTTGATCAATAAAGAAACTGATTTGATTAAGTAACTCAATCTAATTTCTAACAGAGGCTAATAACTCATAGACTAAAAATCTACAAATAATCAACTTTCTGGGAAAATGAATTGACTTAATTAGCAAAACTAATTTTCTTGGTAATGGTCTATAAATATATGAACAAGTTTCTTTCTTTCCTTGCCTAATTTTTATTTTCTGAACACCCCTATCTGAGACCCACCTCCATCTGTATTGATGTCATGTGAGCCCTGTGAGTTAGGCACTGTTTCAAGGTAAGCCGACCAGAGTGCTGGCAGAGTAATCTTGGAACTGGAACCAAGAAAAAAAGTCACTCCCAAGTTGTTTTCTGTAGGATGGGAAGCTCAGACTGTATTTTTGTCTTCTGTGACGTTGACTAGAGAGATACAGGAAATCTTTATACACAAAGAAGGAGAAGAAAGATGTCACTATGCAGACGGAATCAGAGACTAAAGAAATAGAAAGTCAAATCTGAGATCTTCTAACTTCCCGTTCCCAAGAGTCCTGAGAATTGATCATATGTGTCCTTGGGTTCTGTGAGACACCATGATATCTGTAAAATAAATCTCCCTTTTCTTAATTTGTGTTATTTTCTCCCTTTTGAACCTAAATGATTCTAAATAGTAGTTTGTCTACCCAAGCCAACTACTCCAAAGGTCATATTCATTAAGTAATGAATGAGGCCACACTCACAACTCTCTAATGGACTTAGGTTTTAAAATGGCAAGTAACAAGTACAGACGTAAAAGCATTCATCTGACGTATAATAACCAGAAGTGTTAAGTTCTCAAAAACAAAAACAAAGATTTGTGAAATTGCAGGAGATCAAAGTCTGAATCTTATGTCAGCATTACATTAGTACAAACAGAAATTAATAAAAAAGATAGTTATAGCCCAGGTATAAGAGGGCTCATTCCCCTGTTCAGCTCTGAGATTGTGGACTTGGGAGTTAAAATAAAAAATAAAAATCTCAGTTTTCAGCAAGTTCTGCAAATTCAAGCCCTGCCTGTAATAAACAAGTCTAGATTGTAATAAACGACCTTCATGTAATACAGAGTGGAGGCAGGAGCCCTAAGACAAGGAGGAAAAAAGATGAACAAAAAGCACAAAGCTCCTTTTTAGATCTGCTTCAGAATCCTTAAGCCACATTTCCACTATCTCGACAAAGCAATCGGAAGGCAAGCCTCCAGCGTTAGACAGTGATAGACGAGGAAGATCCATTGAGCCAGTCTTGGAACTGCTCTCAAAAATGGCAGTGTGTCATCCATGTATGTGCTCAAGGTCAGGCTATTTTCTTCATCATCTAGAGCAGGGTTAGATATCCTAATGGGTGCTTCCTGGAACCAGCAAATCATAATCTAAGTTTAATGGTTTCCTCCCTATCTCCAAGGAGAATTTACCAAAAATAATCAGGAAGTCTAGCCAGGCAGGTCATGCTTATCATTAATATTAGGCCTGGTTAATATGGCTTCCAATTCCAACTTTCTTTTCTTTTCTTTTCTTTTTTTTTTGAGACGGAGTTTCACTGTTGTTACCCAGGCTGGAGTGCAATGGTGCGATCTCAGCTCACCCAACCTCCACCTCCCGGGTTCAGGCAATTCTCCAGCCTCAGCCTCCCGAGTAGCTGGGATAACAGGCACGTGCCATCACGCCCAGCTAATTTTTTGTATTTTTAGTAGAGACGGGGTTTCACCATTTTGACCAGGATGGTCTTGATCTCTTGACCTCATGATCCACCCTCCTCAGCCTCCCAAAGTGCTGGGATGACAGGGGTGAGCCACCGCACCCGGCTCCAATTCCAACTTTCAAAGGGAAAACAGGGTAGGCCATCTGCTCTGGCTGATATGTGCTCTCTCTCTCTCTGCCCTGACTGATAAAGACCTGAACCTGAAGTCAGCCTGCAGAGGGAAACTCTCGAGAAAATGCAGGAGTGTTGAAGCTGTAGCCTCATCAAGGCCTCCTAAATCAGGAGGACTGACAGCCAGTCCCCTGGCATGTGAATGAGTGTTTAGGCAATATTTACCTTCCAGCTTCCATTATGATAAACATCATTTGCTGATTTATCCGCCTGTGTTGGGTCACTGCCTTCACCAGTCTGACTTTAATTGATTTATTTTAATTGGCCTCTGTAGGGTGTAAAAGTGCAAAATTTGCCACAGAGTCATTAGAGGGAGTGAGACTGTCCAAAGAAAGTATCCACATGGAGATGGGGAGCGAGAGCCAGAGAGGGTGAGATGTTTGTAGTGGGAGCATTCTTTTCATTTAAAGAGCTCCCAGAAAACACACTTGCTTTTCTCAGTAAGTTAGAAAAAAAAAATCTTATTACCATGTGACCTTCTTGGCATAACTAGAAAAGTGGGTAGAATAGAGGGTGCTTTATAAACTAAGATGCATGTAAATAGGAGGTTATGGATGCTTTTTGCATTAATTATATAAGAGTTCTCTTGTTACGCTGATCAATTCTGGCTTAAAAGATAGGTTCCTTCAGAGAAGAGACTGGGAAATGACTGTATGAGCATTTCAGTTTTATCACTATAATCCTGGGCTGGCATTCTTGGGTCCCTTGTTTCTAAAATCAAGTCTGAAGGCCCAGGTCTACCACTGACTACTTCTGTGACCTTGAACAGGTCACTGAATCTCTCTAAGCTTTACTCTTCTCATAAAACAAAAGCAAGAGAGGACTGATGCCTGCGTGACCTAGCAGAAAGACATGACTTCATGCTCAACCATTCAATCTTCCAACATGCAATCCTAACTCAACGAGCAATAAATGTGTTTCAATAAAATTCTGCTGTGTAAAGAAGGAATGATTGATTCTGTCTAGAGGAGCTAGGATGAGCTTCTCAAGGAAAGCAAACTGGAACGTGGAAGACTCATCAAGTTAACCATGAGAAGGGGTGAATGTGAGAAAAGACAAGAAATCACAAGAGCCAAGTGGGTTCAGAGGAGTAGACCAGACTGCGTTGGAAGACCCTCCCACTAAGGGAACCGTGAAAGCAGAGACTGGAGGGAGGTGGGGCCCAGAGCTTCTACATTTGGAATCAAATTAGAAACTACATTGGGAAGCATTTTCTGAATTGCAATGTGCATGTGAACGTCTGCTATTCTCATCACTGCTTCTTCCCTTCATTCCCTAATCTTCTTAAGTGCTGCTGAGAATGCCAAATTCCCCCATCATGGTTTCACAAACAGATGCTTTGAAGCCTCCAGACCTGAGCTTGAACCTGGGCACCAAACACTTGCCATGTGACACATTACAGAACCTCAATTCCTCACCTTGAAGCTAGGAAGAGTAATACCTACTCTGCTAAGATGTTACGGATGTTAGTGATAAATCATATAAAATGCCTGGCACATTCCAAGTGGGCAAAAAATGGTACCTATTACTAGAGTGAATCGGCAACCAACAGAATGGAAAAAAAATTTTTGCAGTTTATTCATCTGACAAAGGGCTGATATCCAGAATTTACAAAGAACTCAAACGGATTTACAGGAAAAAAACAAACAAACCCATTCAAAAGTGGGCAAAGGATATGAACAGACACTTTACGATAGAAGACATATATGAGGCCAACAATCATATGAAAAAATGCTCATCGTTACTGGTCATCAGAGAGATGCAAATCAAAACCACATTGAGATACCATCTCATGACAGTTAGAATGGGGATCATTAAAAAATCTGGAGACAACAGATGCTGGAGAGGATGTGGAGAAAAAGGAACACTTTTACACTGTTGGTAGGAGTGTAAATTAGTTCAACCATTGTGGAAGACAGTGTGGCGATTCCTCAAGGCCTTAGAAATAGAAATTCCATTTGACCCAGCAATCCCATTACTGGGTATATATCCAAAAGACTATAAATCATTCTACTATAAGGACACATGTACACGAATGTTCATTGCAGCACTGTTTACAATAGCAAAGACCTGGAATCAACCCAAATACCCATTGATAATAGACTGGATTGGAAAAATGTGGCACATATACACCGTGGAATATTATGCAGCAATCAGAAATGATGAGTTCGTGTCGTTTGTAGGGACATGGATGAATCTGGAGAACATCATCCTCAGCAAACTGACACAAGAAAAGAAAATGAAACACCGTATATTCTCACTCATAGGTGGGTGATGAAAAATGAGAACACATGGACACAGAAAGGGGAGTACTAAACACTGGGGTCTATTGGGGGGAAAAGGGGAGGGCCAGTGGGAGGGGGAGGTGGGGAGGGATAGCCTGGGGAGAAATGCCAAATGTGGGTGAAGGGGAGAAGAAAAGCAAAGCACACTGCCATGTGTGTACCTACGCAACTGTCTTGCATGCTCTGCTCATGTACCCCAAAACCTATAATCAAATAAAAAATTAAAAAAAAAAAAAAGAAGAAAATGGCTCCGAATATAGTCTTTCAGATAGAATATACAATGCCTTATTCTACTCTGTTTTGGAGTATATACACCAACTCAGTATGCTCTCTCATGTAAAATACAGAAATTCTAACTTTACGTGAATTGAAAAAAATCTCAATATTACCTAGGCACCCAATGTTAAAAACAAAATGGCTCTGAATATAATCTGTCAGAAAAAATATACAATGCCCTATTCTACTTTGTTTTGGAGTGTATAAACCAACTCAATATGCTCTCTCATGTAAAATACAGCAATTCTAAATTTATGCGAATCAAAGAAAATCTAAATAATATCTAGGCGCCCCAAAGTAAAAAGAAAATGGCTCTGAATATAGTCTGTTAGAAAAAATATACAATGCCTTATAATACTCTTTCTTGGAGTATATACAACAACTCAGGATGCTCTCTCATGTAAAATACCGAAGTTCTAATTTTACGTGAATCGAAAAAAATCTAAATAATATCTAGGCGCCCCAAAGTTAAAAGAAAATGGCTCTAAATATAGTCTGTTAGAAAAAACGAAGAATGCCTTATTCTACTCTGATTTGGTGTATATACACCAACTCAGTTTACTCTCTCATGTAAAATACAGAAATTCTAATTTTACCCGAATCGACAATATCTAAATATTACATTGGCACCCCAATCTTAAAAACAAAATTGCTCTGAATATACTCTGTCAGAAAAAATATACAATGCCCTATTCTACTCTGTTTTGGAGTATATATACCAACCAAATATGCTCTCTCAGGTAAAATACAGAAATTCTATATTTAAGTGAATTGAAAAATATTTAAATATGATATAGGTACCCAAATGTTAAAAGCAAAATAACTCTGAATATAATCTGTCAGAAAAAAATATACAATGCCTTATTCTACTGTGTTTTGGAGTATATACACCGACTCACTATGCTCTCTCATGTAAAATAACAAAATTCTTATTTTACGTGAATCGAAAAATATCTAAATAATATCTAGGCACCCGAATGTTAAAAGCAAAATTGCTTAGAATACAATCTGTCAGAAAAAATATACAATGCCCTTTTCTAATCTGTTTTGGAGTATATACACCAACTCAATATGCTCTCTCATGTAAAATACCGAAATTCTAATTTACGCGAATCAAAAAGAATCTAAATAATATCTAGGCGACCCAAACTTAAAAGAAAATGGCTCTGTATATAGTGTGCTAAAAAAAATATACAATGCCTTATTCTTCTCTGTTTTGGAGTATATACACCAACTCAGTATGCTCTCTCATGTAAAATACAGAAATTCTAATTTTACGTGAATCGAAAAAAATCTAAATAATATCTAGGACCCCAAAGTTAAAACAAAATGGCTCTGAATATAGTCTGATAAAAAAAATATACAATGGCTTATTCTACACTGTTTTGGAATATATACACCAAATCAGTATGCTCTCTCATTGAAAATACCGAAATTCTAATTTAACGCGAATCAAAAAAATCTAAATATTATCTAGGCACGCCAATGTTAAAAACAAAATTGCTCTGAATATAGTCTGTCAGAAAATATATACAATGCCCTATTGTACTCTCTTTTGAAGTATATACACCAACTGACTATGCTCTCTCATGTAAAATAGTGACATGCTAATTTTACGTGAACCGAAAATAATCTAAATATCATCTTGGCACCCCAATGTTAAAAACAAAATTGCTCTGAATATAATCTGTCAGGAATAATATACAATGCCCTATATCACTCTGGTTTGGAGTATATAAACCAAATCCATATGCTCTCTCATGTAAAATACTGAAATTCTATATTTAAGCGAATCAAAAAAAAATCTAAATATTACCTAGGCACACCAATGTTAAAAGCAAAATTGCTCTGAATATAATCTGTCAGAAAATATGTACAATGCCCTTTTCTACTCTGTTTCGGAGTATATATACTAACTAAATATGGTCTCTCATGTAAAATATTGAAATTCTAATTTTACGTGAATTGAAGAAAATCTAAATAGTATCTAGGCACCCCAAAGTTAAAAGAAAATGGCTCTGAATACAGTGTGTTAGAAAAAATATACAATGCCTTATTCTACTTTCTTTTGGAGTATATACACTAATTCAGTATGCTCTCTCATGTAAAATACCGATATTCTAATTTTACACAAATTGAAAAAAATATAAATAATATCTAGGCACCCCAAAGTTAAAAGAAAATGGATCTGAATATTGTGTGTTAGAAAAAATATACTATGCCTTATTCTACTCTGTTTTGAAGTATATACACCAAATGAGTGCGCTCTCTCATGTAAAATACAGAAATAATAATTTTCCCAGAATCGAAAAAATCTAAATATTATCTAGGCACCCCAATGTTAAAAACAAAATTGATCTGAATATCATCAGTCAGAAAAAATATACAATGCCCTATTCTACACTGTTTTGGAGTATATACACCAAATCAGTATGCTGTCCATTGTAAAATACAGAAATTCTAATTTTACGTGAATCGAAAAATATCTAAATAATATCTAGGCACCCCAATGTTAAAAAAAAAATTGCTCTGAATATAATCTGTCAGACAAAATATACAATGCCCTATTCTTCTCTGTTTCGGAGAATATACACCAAATCAATATGTTCTCTCATGTAGAATACAGAAATTCAATATTTAAGCGAATCAAAAATAATCTAAATATTATCTAGGAACTGCAATGTTAAAAGAAAAATTGCTCTGAATATAATCTGTCAGAAAAAATATACAATGCCCTTTTCTACTCTCTTCTGGCGTATATCCACCAACTCAATATGTTCTCTCATGTAAAACACCGAAATTTTAATTTTACGTGAATCGAAGAAAATGTAAATAATATCTAGGCGCCCCAAAGTAAAAAAAAAAAAAATGGCTGTGAATATAGTCTGTTAGAAAAAATACACAATGCCTTATTCTACTCTGTTTTGTAGTATATACACCAACACAATATACTCTCTCATGTAAAATACAGAAATAATAATTTTACCCAAATTGAAGAAATCTAAAAATTACCTATGCACCTCAATTTGTAAAACAAAATTGCTCTGAATATAATCTGTATGAAAAAATATAAAATGCCCTTTTCTACTCTGTTTTATAGTATATACACCAACTCAATATGCTCCCTCATATAAAATTCAGAAATTTTAATTTTACCCGAATCGAAAAAATCTAAATATTATCGAGGCACCACAATGTTAAAAACAAAATTTCTCTGAATAGAATCTGTCCGAAAAAATATACAATGCCCTAATCTACTCTGTTTTAAAGTATATACACGAACACAGTATGCTCTCTAACGTAAAATACCGAAATTCTAATTTTTCGTGAATCGAAGAAAATCTACATATTATCTATGTACCCCAATGTTAAAAACATAATTGCTCTGAATATAATCTGTCAGAGAAAATATACAATGCCCTATTCTACTCTGTTTTGGAGTATATACACCAACTCCATATGCTCTCTCATGTAAAATACAGAAATTCTATATTTAAGAAAATCGAAAAAAATCTAAATATTATCTAGGCACCCCAAGGTTAAAAGCAAAATTGCTCGGCATATAATTTGTCAGAAAAAATATAGAATGCCCTTTTCTACTCTGTTTTGTAGTATATACACAAACTGAATATGCTCTCCCATGTAAAATACAGAAATTCTAATTTTACGTGAATCAAAAAAAATCTGAATAATACCAAAGTGCCCCAAAGTTAATAGAAAATGCCTCTAAATATAGTCTGTTAGAGAACATATACAATGCCTTATTCTACTCTTTTTTGGAGTATACACACCAACTCAGTATGCTCTCTCAGGTAAAATACAGAAATTCAAATTTTACCCGATTCGAAAATATCTAAATATTATCTAGGCACCCCAATGTTAAAAACAAAATTGCTCTGAATATAGTCTGTCAGAAAAAATATACAATGCCCTTTTCTCCTCTGTTTTGTCGTATATACACCAACTAAATATGCTCTCTCATGTAAAATACAGAAATTTAAATTTTACTCGAATCAAAAAAATCTAAATATAATCTAGTCACCCAATGTTATAAACAAAATTGCTCTGAAATAATCTGTCAGAAAAAATATATAATGCCCTATTCTAATCTATTTTTGAGTATATACACCAACTCCATATGCTCTCTCATGTAAAACACAGAAATTCTATATTTAAACGAATTGAAAAAAATCTAAATATTATCCAGGCTCCCCAATCTTAAAAGCAAAATTGCTCTGAATATAATCTCTCAGGAAAAATATACAATTTTTATTTCTACTCTGTTTTGGAGGATATACACCAACTCAATATGCTCTCTCATGTAAAATGCCGAAATTCTAATTTTACACGAATCGAAATAAATCTAAATAATATCTAGGCGCCTCAAAGGTAAAAGAAAATGCCTCTGAATATAGTTCGTTAGAAAAAATATACAATGCCATATTCTACCCTCTTTTGGAGCATATACACGAACTCAGTTTTCTCTCTCATGTAAAATACAGAAATTCTAATTTCACCCGAATCGAAAAAATTCTAAATATTATCTAGGCACCCCAATGTTAAAAACAAAATTGCTCTGAATATAATCTGTCAGACAAAATATACAATGCCCTGTTCTACTCTGTTTGGAGTATATAACCCAACTCAGTATGCTCTCTCATGTAAAATAGAGAAATTCTAATTTTACCAGAATCGAATAAATCTAAATATAATCTAGACACCCCAATGTTAAATACAAAATTGCTTTGAATATATTCTGTCAGAAAAATTATACAATGCCCTATTCTACTCTGTTTTGGAGTACATACACCAACTCCATATGCTCATTAATGTAAAATACAGAAATTCTATATTTAAGCGAATCGAAATAAATCTAACTATTACCTAGGCACTTCAATGTTAAAAACAAAACTGCTCTGAAAATAATCTGTCAGAGAAAATATAGAATGCCCTTTTCTACTCTGTTTTGGAGTATATACACCAACTCCATATGCTCTCTCATGTAAAATACACACATTGTATATTTAAGCGAATCGAAAAAAATCTAAATATTATCTAGGCACCCCAATGTTAAAAAAAAATTGCTCTAAATATAGTCTGTCAGAAAACATATACAATGCCCTATTCTAGTCTGTGTTGGAGTATATACACAACTCCATATTCTCTCTCATGTTAAATACAGAAATTTCGTATTTAAGCGAATCGAAAAAAGTCTAAATAATACCTAGGCACCCCAATGTTAAAAGCAAAATTGTTCTGAATATAATCTGTCAGAAAAAATATACAATGCCCTATTCTACACTGTTTTGCAGTATATACACCAACTCAATATGCTGTCTCATGTAAAATACAGAAATTCTAATTTTACCAGAATCGAAAAAATCTAAATATTATCTAGGCACCCCAATGTTAAAAACAAAATTGCTCTGAATATAATCTGTCCGAGAAAATATAGAATGCCCTTTTCTACTCTGTTTTGGAGTATATACACCAACTCCATATGCTCTCATGTAAAATACAGAAATTCTATATTTAAGAGAATCGAAAAAAATCTAAATATTATCTAGGCATCCCAATGTTAAAACCAAATTGCCCTAAATATAATCTGTCAGAAAAAATATACAATGCCCTATTCTACTCTATTTTGGGGTATATACACCAACTCAGTATGCTCTCTCAAATAAAATACCGAAATTCTAATTTTACATGAATCGAAAAAAATATAAATAATATCTAGGCACACCAATGTTAAAAGCAAAATTGCTCTGAATATAATCTGTCAGAAAAAATATACAATGCCCTATTCCACTCCGTTTTGGAGTATATAAACCAATTCCATACGCTCTCTCACGTAAAATACCGAAATTCTACTTTTACGTGAATCGAAAAAAATCTAAATATGATCTAGGCACCCCAATGTGAAAAAAGTTGCTCTGAATATAATCTGTTAGAGAAAATATACAATACCCTATACCACTCTGTTTTGGAGTATATACACCAACTCCATATGCTCTCTCATGTAAAATACAGAAATTCTATATATAAGTGTATCGAAAATAATCTAAATACTATCTATGCACCCCAATGTTAAAAGCAAAATAGCTCTGAATATATTCTGTCAGAAAAAATATACAATGCCTTATTTTACTTTGTCCTGGCGTATATACACCAACTCAGTATGCTCTCTCATATAAAATAGCGAAATTTTAATTTTATGCGAATCGAAGAAAATCTAAATAATATCTAGGCGCCACAAAGTTAAAAGAAAATGGCTCTGAATATAGTCTGTTTGAAAAAATATACCATGCCTTATTCTACTCTGTTTTGCAATATATACACAAACTCCGTTTGCTCTCTCATGAAAAATACAGAAATTTTAATTTTATCTGAATTCAAAATATCTAAATATTATCTAGGCTCCCCAATGTGAAAAACAAAATTACTCTGAATATAATCTGTCAGAAATAATATACAATACCTTTTCTACTATGTTTTGGAGTACATACACCAACTCCATATGCTCTCTCATGTAAAATGCAGAAATTCTATATTTAAGCAAATCGCAGAAAATCTAAATTTTATCTAGGCATCCCAATGTTAAAAGCAAAATTGCTCTGAATATAATCTGTTAGAAAAAATATACAATGCCCTTTTCTACTCTTTTTTGGAGTATATACACCAACTCAATATGCTCTCTCATGTAAAATATAGAAATTCAAATTTTACGCTAATCGAAAACAATCTAAATAATATCTAGGCACCCCAAAGTTAAAAGAAAATGGCTCTGAATATAGTCTGTTACAAAAAATATACAATGACTTATTCTTTGTTTTCGAGTATATGCTCCAACTCAGTATGCTCTCTCATGTAAAATAACAAAATTCTAATTTTACGTGAATCGAAATAAATCTAAATATTATCTAGGCTCCCCAATGTGAAAAACAAAATTACTCTGAATATAATCTGTCAGAAATAATATACAATACCTTTTCTACTATGTTTTGGAGTACATACACCAACTCCATATGCTCTCTCATGTAAAATGCAGAAATTCTATATTTAAGCAAATCGCAGAAAATCTAAATTTTATCTAGGCATCCCAATGTTAAAAGCAAAATTGCTCTGAATATAATCTGTTAGAAAAAATATACAATGCCCTTTTCTACTCTTTTTTGGAGTATATACACCAACTCAATATGCTCTCTCATGTAAAATATAGAAATTCAAATTTTACGCTAATCGAAAACAATCTAAATAATATCTAGGCACCCCAAAGTTAAAAGAAAATGGCTCTGAATATAGTCTGTTACAAAAAATATACAATGACTTATTCTTTGTTTTCGAGTATATGCTCCAACTCAGTATGCTCTCTCATGTAAAATAACAAAATTCTAATTTTACGTGAATCAAAATAAATCTAAATATTATCTAGGCACCCCAATGTTAAAAACAAAATTTCTCTGAATGTGATCTGTCAGAAAAAATACACAATGCCTTATTCTACTATGTTTTGGAGTATATACACCAACTCAGTATGTTCTCTCATGTAAAATACAGAAATTCTAATTTTACCCAAATCGAAAAATTCTAAATATTATTTAGAACCCCAATGATAAAAACAAAATTGATCTGAATATAATCTGTCAGAAATAATATACAATGCACTATTCTACTCTGTTTTGGAGTATATACATTAACTCACTAAGCTCTCTCATATTAAATACAGAAATTCTAATTTTACGTGAATCAAAAAAAACCCAAATATTATCTAGGCACCCCAATGATAAAAGCAAAATTGCTCTGAATATAATCTGTAAGAAAAAATATACAATGCCCTTTTCTACAATGTTTTGTAGTATATACACAAACTCCATATGCTCTCTCATGTAAAATACAGAAATTCTATATTTAAGCTAATCGAAAAAAATCTAAATATTATCTAGGCACCCCAATGTTAAGAGAAAAATTTCTCTGAATATAATCTGTCAGAAAAAATATACAATGCCATTTTCTACTTTGTTTTTCAGTATATACAGAAACTCAATATGCTGTCTCATGTAAAATATCGAAATTCTAATTTTACGAAAATTGAAAAAAATCTAAATAATATCTAGGGGCCCCAAAGTAAAAAGAAAAGTACTCTGAATATAGTCTGTTACAAAAAATATACAATGCCTGATTATACCCTGTTTTGGAGTATATACACAAACTCAGTATGGTCTCTCATGTAAAATACCGAAATTCTAAATTTACGTGAATCAAACAAAACCTAAATATCATCTAGTCTCCCCAAAGTTAAAAAAAAATTGCTCTGAATATAATCTGTCAGAAAAAATATACAATGCCTTATTCTATTCTGTTTTGCAGTGTATACACCAACTCCATATGCTCTCTCATGTAAAATACATGAATTCTATATTTAAGCGAACCGAAAGAAACCTAAATATTATCTAGGCACCCCAATGTTAAAAGCAAAATTGCTCTGAATATAAACTGTCCGAAAGAATATACAATGCCCTTCACTACTCCGTTTTGGAGTATATACAACAACTCAATATGTTCTCTCATGTAAAATAATGAAATTCTAATTTTACGTGAATCGAAAAAAATTTAATAATATCGAGACGCCCCAAAGTTACAAGAAAATGGCACTGAATATAGTCTGTTAAGAAAATATACAATGCCATATTCTACTCTGTTTTGAAGTATATACACAAATTTAGTATGCTCTCTCATGTAAAATATAGAAATATTATATTTAAGCGAATCGAAAAAAATGTAAATATTATCAAGGTACCCCAATGTTAAAAGCAAAATTGCTCTGAATATAATCAGTCAGGAAAAATATACAATGCTTCTTTCATCTCTGTTTTAGAGTTTATGCATCAACTCAAAATGCTCTCTCATGTAAAATACCAAAATTGTAATTTTACACGAATCGAAAAGAATCTAAATAGTATCTAGGCGCCCCAAAGTTAAAAGAAAACAACTCTAAATATAGGCTGTTAGAAAAAATATACAATGACTTCTTCTACTCTGTTTTGGAATATATACAGAAACTCAGTATGCTCTCTAATGTAAAATACTGAAATTCAAAATTCATGTGAATCAAAAAAAATCTATATATTATCTAGGCACCCCAATGTTAAAAGCAAAACTGCTCTGAATATAATCTGTCGGAAAAAAAATACAATGCCCTTTTCTACTCTGTGTTGGAGTATATACACCAACTCAATATGCTCTCTCATGTAAAATACCGAAATTCTAATTTTACGTGAATCGAAAAAAATCTAAATAATATCTAGGCGCCCCAAAGTTAAAACAAAATCGCTCTTAATATAGTCTGTTATAAAAAATATACAATGCCTTATTCTACTCAGTTTTGGAGTATATACACCAACTCAATATGCTCTCTCATGTAAAATACAGAAATTCTAATTTTACCCGAATAGAACAAATCTAAATATTATCTAGGCAACCCAATGTAAAAAAAAAATTGCTCTGAATATTATCTGTCTGAAAAAATACACAATGTCCTATTCTACTCTGTTTTGGAGTATATACACCAACTTGATATGCTCTCTCATGTTAAATACCGAAATTCTATATAAAAGCGAATCAAAAAAAATCTAAATATTATCTAGGCACCCCAATGTTAAAAACAAAATTGCTCTGAATATAATCTGTCAGAAAAAATATACAATGCCCTTTTCTACTTTGTTTTGTAGTACATACACCAACTAAATATGCTCTCTGATGTAAAATACCGAAATTCTAAATTTACGTGAATCGAAAAAAATCTAAATAATATCTAGGCAACCACGAAGTTAAAAGAAAATGGCTCTCAATATAGTCTGCTAGAAAAACTACCCAAAGCCTTATTCTACTCTGTTTTGGAGTATATACACCAACTCAGTATGCTCTCCCATATAAAATACAGAAATTCTAATTTCACCCGAATCGAAAAAAATCTAAATAATACCTAGGCGCCCCAAAGTTAAAAGAAAATTTCACTGAATATAGTCTGTTATAAAAAATATACAATGCCTTATTCTACTCTGTTTTGGAGTATATACACCAAGTCAGTATGCTCTCTGATGTAAAATAGAGAAATTCAAATTTTACATGAATCGAAAAATATCTAAATATTATCTACACACCCCAATATTGAAAGCAAAATTGTTCTGAAAATAATCTGTCAGAAAAAAATATACAATGCCGTATTCTACTCTGTTTTGGAGCATATACACAAACTCAGTATGCTCTCTGATGTAAAATACAGAAATTATAATTTTACATGAATCAAAAAAAATCTAAATAATATCTAGGCGCCCCGAAGCTAAAAGAAAATAGCTCTGAATGTAGTCTGTTATAAAAAATATACAATGCCTTATTCTACTCTGTTTTGGAGTATGTACACCAACTCAGTATGCTCTCTCATGTAAAATACCGAAATTCTAATTTTACGTGAATCGAAAAAACTCTAAATATCTTCTAGGCAACCGAATGTTAAAAGCAAAATTGCTCTAAATATAATCTGTCAGAAAAAATATACAATGCTTAATTCAACTCTGTTTTTGATTATATACACCAAGTCAATATGCTCTCTCATGTAAAATAACAGAAGTCTAATTTTACGCGAATCGAAAAAAATCTAAATAATATCTAGGCGCCCCAAAGTTAAAAGAAAATTGCTCTGAATATAGTCTGTTAGAAAAAATATACAATGCCTTATTCTATTCTGTTTTGGAGTATATACACCAACTCAGTATGTTCTCTGATGTAAAATACCGAAATTCTAATTTTACGTGAATCAAAAAAATTCTAAATATTATCTAGGCACCCCAATGTTAAAAACAAAATTGCTCTGAATATAATCAGTCAGAAAAAATATACGATGCCCTATTCTACTCTGTTTTGGAGTATATACACCAACACAATATGCTCTCTCATGTAAAATACAGAAATTCCAATTTTACCGAAATCGAGAAAATCTATATATTATCTAGGCACCCCAATGTTAAAAACAAAATTGCTCTGAATATAGTCTGTTAGAAAAAATATACAATGCCTTTATCTACTCTTTTCTGGAGTATATACACCAACTCAGTATGCTCTCTCATTTAAAATAATGAAATTCTAATTTTACGTGAATTGAAACAAATCTAAATATTATGCAGGCAACCGCATGTTAAAAGCAAAATTGCTCTTAATATAATCTGTCAGGAAAAATACACAATGCTTCTTTCAACTCTGTTTTGGAGTTTATGCACCAACTCAAAATTATCTCTCATTTAAAATACCGAAATTCTAATTTTACACGAATCGAAAAGAATCTAAATAATATCTCAGCACCCCAAAGTTAACAGAAAATGGCTCTGAATATAGTCTGTCAAAAAAAATATACAATGACTTCTTCTACTCTGTTTTGGAATATACACACAAACTCAGTATGCTCTCTAATGTAAAATACTGAAATTCAAAATTTACGTGAATCGAAAAAAATCTATATATTATCTAGGCACCCCAATGTTGAAAGCAAAATTGCTCTGAATATAATCTGTCAGAAAAAATATACAATGCCCTTTTCTACCTGTGTTGGAGTATATACACCAACTCAATATGCTCTCTCATGTAAAATACCGAAATTCTAATTTTACGTGAATCGAAAAAAATCTAAATAATATCTAGGCGCCCCAATGTTAAAAGAAAATGGCTCTTAATATACTCTGTTATGAAAAATATACAATGCCTTATTCTACTCAGTTTTGGAGTATATACACGAACTCAATATGCTCTCTCATGTAAAATACGGAAATTCAAATTTTACCCGAATCGAAAAAATCTAAATAATATCTAGGCACCCCAATGTAAAAAAACAAAATTGCTCTGAATATTATCTGTCTGAAAAAATATACAATGCCCTATTCTACTCTGTTTTGGAGTATATACACCAACTCCATATGCTCTCTCATATTAAATACAGAAATTCTATATAAATGCGAATCAAAAAAAATCTAAATATTATCTAGGCACCCCAATATTAAAAGCAAAATTGTTCTGAATATAATCTGTCAGAAAAAATATACAATGCCGTATTCTACTCTGTTTTGGAGTATATACACCAACTCAGTATGCTCTCTGATTTAAAATACAGAAATTACAATTTTACGTGAATCGAAAAAAATCTAATTAATATATAGGCGCCCCAAAGTTAAGAGAAAATGGCTCTAAATATCGTCTGTTAGAAAAAATATACAATGCCTTAATCTACTCTGTTTTGGAGTATATACACCAATCAGTATGCTCTGTCATGTAAAATACAGAAATTCTAATTTTACTTGATTCGAAAAAAATTTAAATATTATCAAGGCACGCCAATGTTAAAGACAAAATTGCTCTGAATATAATCTGTCAGAAAAAATATACAATGCCGTATTCTACTCTGTTTTGAAGTATATACACCAAATCCATATGCTCTCATGTAAAATAGAGAAATTCTATATTTAAGCGAATCGAAAAAATTCTAAATATTATATAGGCGCCTCAATGTTAAAAGCAAAATTCCTCTGAATATAGTCTGTCAAAAAAAATATACAATGCTCTATTCTACTTTGTTTTGTAGTATATACACCAACTCCAAATGCTCTCTAATGTAAAATACAAAAATTCTATATTTAAGCGAATCGAAAATAATCTAAATATTATCTAGGCACCCCAATGTTAAAAGCAAAATTGCTCTGAATATAATCTGTCATAAAAAATATACAATGTCCTTTTCTACTCTGTTTTGTAGTATATAAACCAACTCAATATGCTGTCTCATGTAAAATACAGAAATTCTAATTTTACCCGGATCGAAAAAATCTAAATATTATCTAGGCACCCCAAAGTCAAAAACAAAATTGTTTTGAATATTATCTGTCAGAAAAAGTATACAATGCCTTATGCTACTCTGTTTTGGAGTATATACACCAACTCAGTGTGCAATCTCATGTATGAAACCGAAATTCTAATTTTACGTGAATCGAAAAAAATCTAAATATTATCTAGGGAACCCAATGTTAAAAGAAAATTGCTCTGAATATAATCTGTCATAAAAAATTTACAATGCCCTTTTCTACTCTGTTTTGTAGTATATACAACAACTAAATATGCTCTCTCATGGAAAATACAGAAATTCTAATTTTATGCGTATCGGAAAAAATCTAAATAATATCTAGGCGCCCCAAAGTTAAAAGAAAATGGCTCTGAATATAGTCTGTTGGAAGAAATATACAATGCCCTATTCTACTTTGTTTTGGAGTATATACACCGACTCAGTATGCTCTCTCATGTAAAATACACAAATTATAAATTTATGTGAATCAAAAAAAATCTAAATATTATCTAGGCACCACAATGTTAAAAACAAAATTGCTCTGAATATAATCTGTCAAAAAATATATACAATGCCCTATTCTACTCTGTTTCAACGTATATACACCTACTTCATATGCTCTCTCATGTAAAATACAGAAATTCTATATTTAAGAGAGTCGAAAAAAAACTAAATATTATTTAGGCACCCAAATGTTGAAAGCAAATTGCTCTGAATATAATCTCTCAAAAAAAATATACAATGCCCTTTACTACTCTGTTTTGTAGTATATACATCAACTCAATATACTCTCTAATGTAAAATACAGAAATTCTAATTTCACCAAATCAAAAAAATCTAAATATTATCTAGGCACCCGAATGTTAAAAGCAAAATTGCTCTGAATATAATCTTTCAGAAAAAATTTACAATGCCCTTTTCTAGTCTGTTTTGGAGTATATACACAAACTCAGTGTGCTCCCTCATGTAAAATAACGAAATTCTAATTTTACGCAAATCAAAAAAAATCTAAATAATATCTAGGCGCCCCAAAGTTAAAAGAAAATGGCTCTGAATATAGTCTGTTAGAATAAATATACAATGCCTTATTCTACTCTGTTATTGAGTGTATACACCAACTCAGTATGCTCTCTCATTTATAATACATAAATTCTAATTGTACCAGAATCAGAAAAATCTAAATATTTTCTAGGCACCCCAATGTTAAAAACAAAATTTCTCGGAATATAATCTGTCAGAAAGAATTTAAAATGCCCCTTTTACTCTGTTTTGTAGTATATAAACCAACTCAGTATGCTCTAACATGTAAAATAGAGAAATTCGAATTTTACCCAAATTGTAAAAAATCTAAATATAATCTAGGCACCCCAATGTTAAACACAAAATTGCTGTAAATATATTCTGTCCGAAAAAATATACAATGCTTTATTGTACTCTGTTTTGGAGTATATACACCAACTCCATATGCTCTCTCATGTAAAATACAGAAATTCTATATTTAAGCGAAACGAAAAAAATCTAAATATCATCTAGGCACCCCAATGTTAAAAGCAAAATTGCTCTGAAAACAATCTTTCAGAAAATATATACAATGACCTTTTCTACTTTGTTTTGTAGTACATACACCAACTAAATATGCTCTCTCATGTAAAATACCGAAATTCTAATTTTACGTGAATCGAAAAAAATCTAAATAATATCTAGGCAACTACAAAGTTAAAAGAATATGGCTCTCATTATACTGTGTTAGAAAAAATACCCAAAGCCTTATTTTACTCTGTTTTGGAGTATATACACCAACTCAGTATGCTCTCCCATGTAAAATACAGAAATTCTAATTTTACCCAAATCGAAAAAAATCTAAATAATATCTAGGCGCCCCAAAGTTAAAAGAAAATTTGTCTTAATATAGTCTGTTAGAAAAAATATACAATGCCTTATACTACTCTGTTTTGGAGTATATACACCAACTCAGTATGCTCTCTGATGTAAAATACAGAAATTCTAATTTTACGTGAATCGAAAAATATGTAAATATTATCTACAAACGCCAATATTAAAAGCAAAATTGTTCTGAATATAATCTGTCAGAAAAAATATGCAATGCCCTATTCTACTCTGTTTTGGAGTATATACACCATCTCAGTATGCTCTCTGATGTAAAATACAGATATTATAATTTTACATGAATCGAAAGAAATCTAAATAATATCTAGGCGCCCCAAAGTTAAAAGAAAATGTCTCTGAATATAGTCTGTTAGAGAAAATATACAATGCCTTATTCTACTATGTTTTGGAGTATATAAACCAACTCAGTATGCTCTCTCATGTAAAATACCAAAATTCTAATTTTACGTGAATCAAAATAAATCTAAATATTATCTAGGCACCCCAACGTTAAAAGCAAAATTGCTCTGCATATAATCAGTCAGGAAAAATATACAATGCCCTTTTCTACTCTGTGTTGGACTATATACACCAACTCCATATGCTCTCTCATGTAAAATACCGAAATTCTAATTTTACGCATTTCGAGAAAAATCTAAATTATATCTAGGCGTCCCAAATTTAAAATAAAATGCCTCTGGATATACTCTGTTAGAATAAATATACAATGCCTTATTGTGCTCTGTTTTGGAGTATATACACCAACTCAGTATGCTCTCTGATGTAAAATACAGAAATTCTAATTTTACGTGTAACGAAAAAAATCTAAATATTATCAACGCACTTCAATGTTAAAAGCAAAATTGCTCTGAAGATAATATGTCATAAAAAATATACAATGCCCTTTTCTACTCTGTGTTGGAGTATATACCTCAGTTCCATATGCTCTCTCATGTAAAATACCGAAATACTAATTTTAGGCGAATTGAAAAAAATCTAAATAATATCTAGGCACCCCAAAGTTAAAGGAAAATGGCTCTGAATATAGTCTGTTAGAAAAAATATACAATGCCTTATTCTACTCTTTTTTGGAGTATATACATCAAATCAGTATCCTCTCTAATGTAAAATACAGAAATTCTAATTTTACCCGAATCGAAAAAATTGAAATATTATCTAGGCACACCAATGTTAAAAACAAAATTGCTCTGAATATAATCTGTCAGAAAAAATATACAATGCCCTATTCTACTCTGTTGTGGAGTATATTCACCAACTCAGTATGCTCTCTCATGTAAAATACAGAAATTCTATATTTAAGTGAATCAAAGAAAATCTACATATTATCTGGTCACCCAATGTTAAAAACAAAATTGCTCTGAATATAATCTGTCAGAAAAAATATACAATGCCCTTTTTTATTCAGTTTTGTAGTATTTATACCAACTCAATATGCTCTCTCATGTAAAATACAGAAATTCTAATTTTTCCCGAATCGAAAAAATATAAATATTATCTAGGCAACCCAATGTTAAAAAAAAAATTGCTCTGAATAAAATCAGTCAGAAAAAAAATACACAATGCCCTATTCTACTCTGTTCTGGAGTATATACACCAACTCCATATGCTCTCTCATGTAAAATACCGAAATTCTAATTTTATGTGAATCGAAATATAACAAAATATATCTAGGCACCCCAATTTTAAAAGCAAGATTGCTCTGAATATAATCTGTCAGATGAAATATATAATGCCTTTTCTACTCTGTTTTAGAGTATATACATCAACTCAATATGCTCTCTCATGTAACATACCGAAATTATAATGTAACGCGAATCAAAAAAAATCTAAACAATATCTAGGCGCCCAAATGTTAAAAGAATATGGCTCTGAATACAGTCTGTTAGAAACAATATACAATGCCTTATTCTACTCAGTTTTGGAGTATATACACCAACTCAGTATGCTCTCTCATGTAAAATACAGAAATTCTAATTTTACCCGAATCGAAAAAATCTAAACATTATCTAGGCACTCCAATGTTAAAAACATAATTGCTCTGAAAATAATCTGTCAGAAAAAATATACAACGCCCTATTCCACTCTGTTTTGGAGTATATACAACAACACCATATGCTCTCTCATGTAAAATACAAAATTCTATATTTAAGCGAATCGAAAAAAATCTAAATATTATCTAGGCACCCCAATGTTAAAAACAAAATTGCTCTGAATATAATCTGTCAGAAAAAATATACAATGCCCTATTCTACTCTGTTTTGGAATATATGCACCACCTCCATATGCTCTCTAATGTAAAATACAGAAATTCTATATATAAGCGAATCGAAAAAAATCTAAATATTATCTAGGCATCCCAATGTTACAAACAAAATTGCTAGGAATATAATCTGTCTGAATTAATATACAATGCCCTTTTCTACTCCGTTTTGGAGTACATACACTAACTCCATATGCTCTCTTATGTAAAATACAAAAATGCTATATTTAAAAGAATCAAAAAAATTATAAATATTATCTAGGCACCCCAATGATAAAAGCAAAATTGCTCTGAATATAATCTGTCAGAAAAAATATACAATGCCCTTTTCTACTCTGTTTTGTAGTACATACACCAACTCAGTATGCTATCTCATGTAAAATACGTAAATTCTAATTTTACCAGAATCGAAAATAATCTAAATAATATCTAGGCGCCCCAAAGGTAAAAGAAAATGGCTCTCAGTATACTCTGTTAGAAAAAATATACAGTGCCTTATTCTACTCTGTTTTGAAGTATATACACCAACTCAGTATGCTCTCTCATGTAAAATACAGAAATTCTTATTTTACCCGAATCGAAAAAATCTAAATATTATCTAGGCACCCCAATGTTAAAAACAAAATGGCTCTGAATATAAACTGTCAGAAAAAATATACAATGCCCTATTCCACTCTGTTGTTGAATATATACGCTAACTCCATATGTTCTCTCATGTAAAATACAGAAATTCTATATTTAAGCAAATCGAAAAAAATCTAAATATTATCTAGGCAAATTAATGTTAAAAGCAAAATTTCTTTTAATATAATCTGTCAGAAAAAATATACAATGCCTTATTCTACTCTATTTTAAAGTATATACACCAACTCAGTATGCTCTCTCATGTAAAATACAGAAATTCTAATTCTATGTGAATCAAAAAAAATCTAAATATTATCTAGGCACCCGAATGTTCAAAGCAAAATTGCTCTGAAAATAATCTGTCAGAAATAATATACAATGCTTTATTCTTCTCTGTTTTGGAGTATATACACCAACTAAGAATGCTCTCTCATGTAAAATACCAAAATTCTAATTTTACGTGAATCGAAAAAAATCTAAATACTATCTAGGCACCCGAATGTTAAAAGCAAAATTGCTCTGAATATAATCTCTCAGAAAAAATATACAATGCCCTATTCTACTCTGTATTGGAGTATATACAACAACTCCATATTCTCTCTCATGTAAAATACAGAAATTCTATAATTAAGGAAATCGAAAAAAAATCTAAATATTATCTAGGCATCCCAATGTTAAAAAAAAAATGGCTCTGAATATAATTTTTCAGAAAAAATATACAATGCCCTATTCTACTTTGTTTTGGAGTATATACACCAACTCAATTTGCTCTCATGTAAAATAAAAAAAATTCTAATTTTACCTGAATCGAAAAAAATCTAAATAATATCTAGGCGCCCCAAAGGTAAAAGAAAATGGCTCTCAATATAGTGTGTTAGAGAAAAGATACAATGCCTTATTCTACTCTGATTTGCAGTATATACACCAACACAGTATGCTCTCTCATGTGAAATACCGAAATTCTAAATTTTCATGAATCGAAAAAAATCTATATGTTATCTAGGCACCCCAATGTTAAAAGCAAATTTCACTGAATACAATCTGTCAGAAAAAAAATACAATGCCCTTTTCTTCTCTGTTTTGGAGTATATAAACAAACTCAATATGCTCTCTCATGTGAAATGCCGAAATTCTAATTTTACGCGAATCAAAAAAAAATCTAAATAATATTTAGGTGCTCCAAACTTAAAAAAAATTGGCTCTGAATATACTCAGTTAAAAAAAATATACAATGAGTTATTCTACTCTGTTTTGGAGTATATGCTCCAACTCAGTATGCTCTCTCATGTAAAATACCGAAAATATAATGTTACATGAATCGAAAAAAATCTAAATATTATCTAGGCACCCGAATGTTAAAAGTAATATTGCTCTGAATATAATTTGACAGAGAAAATATACAATGCCCTTTTCAACTCTGTTTTGGAGTATATCCACCAACTCAATATGCTCTCTCATGTAAAATACCAAAATTCTAATTTAACCCGAATTGAAACAAGCTAAATATTATCTAGGCACCCCAATGTTAAAAACAGAATTTCTCTAAATATAATCTGTCAGAAAAAATATACAATGCCCTATTCTACTCTCTTTTGTAGTATATACAGCAACTCCGTATACTCTGTCATGTAACATACAGAAAGTTTATATTAAAGTGAATAGAAAAAAATCTAAATATTATCTAAACACCCCAATGTTAACAAAAAATTGCTCTGAATATAATCTGTCAGAAAAAATATACAATGCCCTATTCTACTCTGTTTTGGAGTATATACACCAACTCAATATGCTCTCTGATGTGAAATACAGAAATTCTGTATTTAAGCGAATCGAAAAAAAATCTAAATAATATCTAGGCACCCCAATGTTAAAAGAAAAATTGCTCTGAATATAATCTGTCGGAAAAAATATACAAAGCCTTTTCTACTTTGTTTTGGAGTATATACACCAACTCAATATGCTTTCTCATGTAAAATTCCGAAATTCTAATTTTACGTGAATTAAAAAAAAACAAAATAATATCTAGACGCCCCAAAGTTAAAAGAAAATGGATCTAAATATAGTATGTTAGAAAAAATATACAATGCCTTATTCTACTCTGTTTTGGAGAATATACACCAACTCCGTATGCTCTCCCAAGTAAAATACAGAAATTCTAATTTTACTGTAATCGAAAAAATCTAAATATTATCTAGCCACCGCAATGTTACAAACAATATTTCTCTGAATATATACTGTCAGAAAAAATATACAATGCTTTATTCTACTCTGTTTTGGGGTATATACACCAACTCCATATGCTCTCTCATGTAAAATACAGAAATCCTATATATAAGCGAATGGAGAAAAATCTAAATATTATCTAGGCACCCCAGTGTTAAAAGAGAAATTGCTCTGAATATAATCTGGCAGAAAAAATATACAATGCCCTTTTCTACTCTCTTTTGTATTATATACACCAACTCAATATGCTCTCTCATGTAAAATAATGAAATTCTAATTTTAAAGGAATCGAAAAAAATCTAAATATTACCTAGAAAACCCAACTTTAAAAGCAAAATTTCTTTGAATATAATTTGTCAGAAATAATATACAATGCCATTTTCTACTCTGTTTTGTAGTATATACACCAACTCAATATGCTCTCCCATGTAAAATACAGAAATTTTACTTTTACACGAACCGAATAAAATCTAAATATTATCTAGGCACCCCATTGTTAAAAGCAAAATTTCTCTGAATATAATCTTTCAGAAAAAATATACAATGCCCTTTTCTTCTCTGTTTTGGAGTATATACACCAACCCAACATGCTCTCTCATGTAAAATACCGAAATTCTATATACACGCGAATCAAAAAAAATCTAAATATTATCTAGGCATCCCAATGTTGAAATAAAATGGCTCTGAATATAATCTGTCAGAAAAAATATACAATGCCCTTTTCTACTCGGTTTTGGAGTATATACACCAACTCAATATGCTCTCTCATGTAAAATACCGAAATTCTAAATTTAAGTTAATCAAATGAAATCTAAATATTATCTAGGCACACCAATGGTAATAGCAAAATTTCTCTGAATATAATTCGTCAGAGAAAATATACAATGCCCTTTTCTACTCTGTTTTAGAGTATATACAAAAACTCAATATGCTCTCTCACGTAAAATACCGAAATTCTAAATTTACTCGAATCGGAAAACAATCTAAATATTATCTAGGCACCCCAATGTTAAAAGCAAAATTGCTCTGAACATAATCTGTGAGAAATAATATACAATGCCCTATTCTACTTTTTAAAAGTATATACACCAACTCAATATTTACGTGAATCAAAAATAATCTAAATATTATTTAGGCAACCCAAAGTTAAAAGCAAAATTTCTCTTAATAAAATCTGACAGAGTAAGAATACAATGCCCTTTTCTACTCTGTTTTGGAGTATATACACCAACTCCGCATGCTCTCTCATGTAAAATACCGAAATTCTAATTTTACACGAATCGAAAATAATCTAATTATTATCTAGGCACCCCAATGTTAAAAGCAAAATTGCTCTGAATATAATCTGTCACAAAAAATATACAATGCTTTATTCTACTCTGTTTTGGAGTACCTACACCAACTCAATATTCTCTCTCATGTAAAATACAGAAATTCTAATTTTACACGAAACGAAAAAAATCTAAATATTATCATGGCATCCCAATGTTAAAAGAAATATTGCTCGGAATATAATCTGTCAAAAAATATACAATGCCCTTTTCTACTCTGTTTTGGGGTATATACACCAACCCAATAACTCTCTCATGTAAAACACCGAAATTCTATATACACGCGAATCGAAAAAAATATAAATCTAATCTAGGCACCGCAATGTGAAAAGAAAATGTATCTGAATAAAATCTGTCAGAGAAAATATACAATGCCCTTTTCTACTCTGTTTTGGAGTATATACACCAACTCAAAATGATCTCTCTTGTAAAATACGGAAATTCTAACTTTAGGCTAATCAAATGAAATCTAAACATGATCTAGGCACCCCAATGGTAATAGCAAAATTTCTCTGAATATAATCTGTCAGAAAAAATATACAATGTCCTTCTCTACTCTGTTTTGGAGTATATACAGCAACTCAATATGCTCTCCCATGTAAAATACCGAAATTTTAAATTAATGCGAATCGAAAAAAATCTAAATATTACCTAGGAAGCCCAATGTTAAAAGAAAAATTTTTCTTAATATAATCTGTCAGAAAATATATACAATGCTTACTTCTACTTTGTTTTGGAGTACATACACCAACTCAATATGCTCGCTCATGTGAAATACCAAAATTCTAAATTTACGCAAATCGACATAAATCTAAATATTACCTAGGCACATCAATGTTAAAAACAAATTTGCTCTTAGAATAATCTGTCAGAAAAAATACACAATGTTCTTTTCTACTCTGTTTTGGAGTACATACACCAACTAAATATGCTCTCTCATGTAAAATACGGAAATTCTAATTTGACACAGATTGAAAAATATTTAAATATTATCTAGGCACCCCAATGTTAAAAGCAAAATAGCTCTTAATATAATCTGTCAGAAAAAATATACAATGCCCTTTTCTAATCGGTTTTGGAGTATATACACCAACTCAATATTCTCTCTCATGTAAAATACAGTAATTCAAATTTTATGCTAATCGAAAAAAATTTAAATATTATCTAGGTACCCCAATGTTGAAAGAAAATGTCTCTGAATATAATCTGTCAGAGAAAATATACAATGCCCTTTTCTACTCTGATTTTGAGTATATACACCACTCAATATACTTAATCATGGAAAATACAGAAATTTTAATTATATCCGAATCAAAAAAAAATCTAAATATTATCTAGGCGCCCCAATGTTAAAAACAAAATTGCTCTGAATATAATCTGTAAGGAAAAATATACAATGCCCTATTCTACTCTGTTTTGCAGTATATACACCAACTCAGTATGCTCTCTCATGTAAAATAACGAAATTTTATATTTACGTGAATCGAAAAAAATCTCAATATTTTCTAGGCACCCCTAAATTAAAAGCAAAATTTCTCTGAATATAATCTGTCAGAGACAATATACAATGCTTTTTTCTACTATGTTTTGGTGTATATACACCAACTCAATATGTTCTCTCATGTAAAATACCAAAATAATAATTTCACGTGAATAGACAAAAATCTAAATAATATCTAGGTGCTTCAAAGTTAAAAGAAAATGGCTCTGAATATAGTCTGTTAGAAAAAATATACAATGCCTTATTCTACTCTGTTTTGGAGTATATACACCAACTCAGTATGCTCTCTCATGTAAAATACAGAAATTTTAATTTTACCAAAATCGAAAAATTCTAAATATTTTCTAGGCACCCAATGTTAAAAACAAAATTACTCTGAATATAATCTGTCAGAAATAATATACAATGCCCTATTTTACTCTGTTTTGTAGTATATAAACCAACTCAGTATGCTCTCTCATGGAAAATACAGAAATTCTATATTTAAGCGAATCAAAAAATCTACATATTATCTAGGCACCCCAATATAAAAAGCAAAATTGCTCTGAATATAATCTGTCAGAAGAAATATATAATGCCCTATTTTAATCTTTTTTGGAGTATATACACCAACTCAATAGGCTCTCCAATATAAAATAGCGAAATTCTAATTTTACGCGTATCGAATAAATCTAAATAATATCTAGGTGCCCCAATGTTAAAAAAAATGGCTCTGTATATAGTCTGTTGGAAAAAATATACAATGCCTTATTCTACTCTGTTTTGGAGTATATACACCAACTCAGTATGCTCTCTCATGTAAAATACCGAAATTCTAATTTTACGTGAATCGAAAAAAATCTAAATATTCTCTAGGCACCTAAATGTTAAAAGCAAAATAGCTCTGAATATGATCTGTCGGGAAAAATATACAATGCTTTTTTCTACTCTGGTTTGGAGTATATACACCAACTAAATATGCTCTCTCATTTAAAATACCAAAATTCTAATTTTACGCGAATCGAAAAAAATATAAATAATATCTAGGTTCCCCAAAGTTAAAAGAAAATGGCTCTGAATATAGTCTGTTAGAAAAAATATACAATGCCTTATTCTACTGTTTTGTAGTGTATACACCAACTCACTATGCTCTCTCATGTAAAATACCGAAATTCTAATTTACGTGAATCGAAAAAAGTCTAAATATTAGCTACGCACACCAATGGTAAAAACAAAATTTCTCTGAACATAATCTGTCAGAAAAAATATACAATGCCCTATTCTACTCTGTTTTGGGGTATATACATCAACTCCATATGCTCTCTCTATAAAATACAGAAATTCTATATTTAATTGAATCGAAAAAAATCTAAATATTATCAAGGCACCCCAATATTAAAAGCAGAATTACTCTAAAAATAATCTGTCAGAAAAATATACAATGCCCTTTTCTACTTTTTTTTGGAGTATATACAACTCAATATACTCTCTCATGTAAAATACCGAAATTCTAATATTACACGAATCGAAAGAAATCTAAATAATATATAGGTGCCCCAAAGTTAAATAAAAATCGCTCTGAATATAGTGTGTGAGGAAAAATATACAATGCCTTATTCTACTTCATTTTAAAGTATATGCACCAACTCAGTATGCTCTCTCATGTAAAATACAGAAATTCTAATTTTACTGGAATCGAAAAAACCTAATTATCTAGGCACCCCAATGTAAAAACAAAATTGCTCTGAATATAATCTGTCAGAAAAAATATACAATGTGCTATTCTACTTTGTTTTGAAGTATATACACCAGCACCATATACTCTTTCATGTAAAATACAGAAATTCTATATTTAAGTGAATCGAAAATAATCTAAATATTCTCTAGGCAACCCAATGTTAAAAGCAAAATTGCTCTGAATATAGTCTGTGAGAAAAAAAATACAATGCCATTTTCTTCTCTATTTTGTAGTATATACACCAACTAAATATGCTCTCTCATGTAAAATACCGAAATTCTAACTTTACGTGAATCGAAAAAAATCTAAATAATATCTAAGTGCCCCAAACATAAAATAAAATGGCTCTGAATGTAGTCTGTTAGTAAAAATATACAAAGCCTTATTCTACTCTGTTTTGGAGTATATACACCAACAGAGTATTCTCTCTCATGTAAAATACCAAAATTCTAATTTTACCCGAATCGAAGAAGTCTATATATTATCTAGACACCACAATGTTAAAAACAAAATTGCTCTGAATATAATTATCAGAAAATATATACAATGCCCTCTTCTACTTTGTTTTGTAGTATATACACCAACCCCATATGATCTCTCAGGTAAAATACAGAAATTCTATATTTAAGCGAATCGAAAAAAATCTAAATATTATCTAGGCACTCCAATGTTAAAAGCAAAATTTCTCTTAATATAATATGTCAGAAAAAATATACAATGCCCTTTTCTACTTTATTTTTTAGTATATACACCAACTCAATATGCTCTCTCATGTAAAATACCAAAATTCTAATTTTACGCAAATCGAAAAAAATCTAAATAATATCTAGGCGCCCCAAAGGTAGAAGAAAATGGCTCTGAATATAGTCTGTTAAAAAAAATATACAATGCCTTATTCTACAATGTTTTGGAGTATATACACCAACTCAGTATGCTCTCTCATGTAAAATACAGAAATTCTATATTTAAACAAGTCGAAAAAGATCTAAATATTATATAGGCACCCCAATGTTAAAAGCAAAATTACTTTCAATATATTCTTTCCGAAAAAATATACAATGCCCTATTCTACACTGTTTTGTGGTATATACACCAACTCAGTATGCTCTCTCCTGTAAAATACCAAAATTCTAATTTAATGCGAATCGAAAAAAATCTAAATAATATCTAGGCGCCTAAAAGTTAAAAGAAAATGGCTCTGAATACAGTCTGTTAGAAAAAATTTACCATGCCTTATTCTACTTTGTTTTGGAGTATATACACCAACTCAGTATTCTCTCTCATGTAAAATACAAAAATTCTATATTTAAGTGAATTGAAAAAAATACAAATATTATCTAGGCACCCCAATGTTAAAAGCAAAATTTCTCTGAATATAATCTGTCAGGAAATATATACAATGCCCTTTTCTACTCTGTTTTGTAGTATATACAGCAACTCAATATGCTCTCTCATGTAAAATACCGAAATTCTAATTATACGCCAATCGAAAAAAATCTAAATAATATCGAGGCGCCCCAAAGATAAAAGAAAATGGCTCTGAAAATAGTCTGTTAGAGAAAATATACAATGCCTTATTCTACTCTGTTTTGGAGTATATAAAGCAACTCAGTATGCTCTCTTATGTAAAATACAGAAATTCTAATTTTACTCGAATCGAAAAAATATAAATATTATCTAGGCACCCCAATGCTAAAAAAAAATTGCTCTGAATATAATCTGTCAGAAAAAATATACAATGCTCTATTCTACTCTGTTTTGCTGTATATACACCAACTCCATATGCTCTCTCATGTAAAATACAGAAATTCTGTATTTAAGAAAGTCGAAAAAAATCTAAATATTCTCCAGGCAACCCAATGTTAAAACCAAAATTGCTCTGAATATAATCTGTCAGAGAAAATATACAATGCCATATTCTACTCTGTTTTGGAGTATATACACCAACTCAATATGCTCTCTCATGTAAAATACCGAAATTCTAAATTTATGCGAATCGAAAAAAATCAAAATAATATCTAGGCGCCCCAAAGTTAAAAGAAAATGGCTCTGAATATAGCCTGTTAGAGAAAATATGCAATGCATTATTCTACTCTGTTTTGGAGTATATACACTAACTCAGTATGCTCTCTAATGTAAAATACAAAAATTTTAATTTTACGTGAATCCAAAAAATTCTAAATATTATCTAGGCAACCCACTGTTAAAACCAAAATTGCTCTGAATATAATCTGTCAGAAAAAATATACAATGGCTTTTTCTACTCTCTTTTGGAGTATATACACCAACTCCATATGCTCTCTCATGTAAAATACAGAAATTCTATATTTACGTGAATCGAAAAAAATCTAAATATTATCTAGGCACCCATATGTTAAAAACAAAATTGCTCTTAATATAATCTCTCAGAAAAAATATACAATGACATCTACTTTGATTTGGAGTATATACACCACTCAATAGGCTTTCTCATGTAAAATACAGATATTCTATATTTAAGCGAATCGACTAAAATCTAAATATTATCTAGGCACCACAATGTTAAAAGCAACATAGCTCTGAATATAATCTGTCAGAAAAAATATACAATGCTTTTTTGTACTCTGTTTTGTAGTATATACACCATCTCAGTATGCTCTCTCTTGTAAAATACAGAAATTCTAATTTTACCTGAATCGAAAGATCTAAATATTATCTAGGCACCCCAATATTAAAAACAAAATTGCTCTGAATAAATTCTGTCAGAAAAAATATACAACGCCCTATTCTACTCTGTTTTGGGGTATATACATTAACTCCATATGCTCTCTCATGTAAAATACAGAAATTCTATATTTAAGCGAATCGAAAGAAATCTAAATATTATCTAGAAACCCCAAGGTTAACAGCAAAATTGCTCTGAATATAATTTGTCAGAAAAAATATACAATGCCCTCTTCTACACTGATCTGGAAAATATACACCAACTCAATATGCTCTCTTATATAAAATACCGAAATTCTTATTGTTCGTGAATCACAAAAGTCTAAATAATATCTAGGAGCCCCAAGGTTAAAGGAAAATGGCTCTGAAGATAGTCTGTTGGAGAAAATATATAATGCCTTATTCTACTCTGTTTTGGAGTATATACACCAACTAATTATGCTCTGTCATGTATAATACCGAAATTCTAATTTTAAACGAATCGAAATAATCTAAATATTATCTAGGCACCCCAATGTTAAAAGCAAAATTGCTCGAAATATAATCTGTCAGAAAAAATGTAACATGCCCTATTCTACTCTGTTTTGGAATATATACACCATCTCCATACGCTCTCTCATATAAAATACAAAAATTCTATATTTAAGCGAATCGAAAAAAATCTAAATATTATCTAGGCACCCCAATGTTAAAAAAAAAACTGCTCTGAGTATAATCTTTCAGAAAAAACTTAAAATTCCCTATTCTACTCTGTTTTGGAGTACATACACCAACTCTATATGCTCTCTAATGTAAAATACAGAAATTCTATATTTAAGCGAATCGAAAAAAATCTAAATATTCTCTAGGCACCCCAATGTTAAAATCAAAATTGCACTGAAGATAATCTGTCAGAAAAAATATACAATGCCCTATTTAACCCTGTTTTGGAGTATATACTCCAACTCAGTATGCTCTCTCATGTAAAGTACCAAAATTCTAATTATATGTGAATCGAAAGAAATCTAAATATTATATAGGCACCCCAATGTTAAAAGCAAAATTGCTCTGAATATAATCTGTCACAACAAATATACAATGCCCTTTTCTACTTTGTTTTGAAATATATACCCCAACTCATATACAGAAATTCTATATTTAAGCGAATCGAGAAAAATCTATATACTATATAGGCACCCCAATGGTAAAAACAAAAATGCTCAGAATATCATCTGTCAGAAAAAATAGACAATGCCCTTTTCTAATCAGTTTTGTAATATATACACACACTCAATACGCTCTCTCTTGTAAAATAGAGAAATTCTAATTTTACCCAATTCAAAAAAATCTAAATATTATCTAGGCTCCCCAGTGTGTGTCAGAAAAAATATACAATGCCCCATTCTGTTCTGTTTTAGAGTATATACAACAAGTTAGTATGCTCTCTCACGTAAAATACCGAAAATCTAATTTTACGTGAATCGAAAAAAATCTCAATATTATCTAGGCAACCCAATGTTAAAAACAAAATTGCTCTGAATATAATCTGTCATAAAAAATATACAATACCCTATTCTACTCTGTTTTGGAGTATATACACCAACACAGTATGCTCTCTCATGTAAAACACTGAAATTCTAATTTTACATGAATTGAAAAAAATCTAAATATTATCTAGGCTCCCGAATGTTAAAAGCAAAATTTCTCTGATTATAATCTCTCAGACAAAATATACAATGTCCTATTCTACTCTGTTTTGGAGTATATACACCAACTCACTATGGTCTCTCAAGTAAAATACAGAAATTCTAAATTCACGTGTATCAACAAAAATCTAAATATTATCTAGACACCCCAATGTTAAAAGCAAAATTTCTCTGAATATAATCTGTCAGAAAAAATATACAATGCCCGTTACTACTCTCTTTTGGCGTATATACACCAACTCAATATGCTCTATATTATAAAATAGCTAAATTCTAATTTTACATAAATCGAAAAAATCTAAATAATATCTAGGCGTTCCAAAGGTAAAAGAAAATGGCTCTGAATATAGTCTGCCAGAAAAAATATACAATGCTTTATTCTAGATTGTTTTGGAGTATATACACCCACTCAGTGTGCTCTGTCATGTAAAATAGAGAAATTCTAATTTTACCCGAATCGAAAAAGTCTAAATATTATCTAGGCATGCCAAGATTAAGAACAAAAATGCTCTGAATATAATCTGTCAGAAAAAATATACAATGCCCTATTTTATTCTGTTTTAGAATATATACACCAACTTCATATGCTCTCTCATGTAAAATACAGAAATTCTAATTTTACCCGAATCGAAAAATTCTAAATATTATCTAGGCACCCCAATGTTAAAAGCAAAATTGCTCTGAATATTATCTGTCAGAAAAAATATACAATGCCCGTTTCTACTCTGTTTTGGAGTATATACACCAACTCTATATGCTCTCTCATGTTAAATACTGAAATTCTAATTTTACGCGAATTGAAAAATATCTAAATATTATATAGGCACCACAATGTTAAAAGCAAAATTTCTCTGAATATAATCTGTCAGAAAAAAATTTACAATGCCCTATTCTACTTTGTTTTAGAGTATATTCCCCAACTCCATATGCTCTCTCATATAAAATACAGAAATTCTATATTTAAGCCAATCGAAAAAAATCTAAATATTATTTAGGCACCCCAATGTTATAAACAATATTACTTTGAATGTAATCTGTCAGAAAAAATATACAATGCCCTATTCTACTTTGTTTTGTAGAATATACACCAACTCAATATGCTCTCTCATGTAAAATACAGAAATTCTAATTTTACTGGAATCGAAAAAATCTAAATATTATCTAGGCACCCCAATGTAAAAAACAAAATTGCTCTGAATATAGTCTGTCAGAAAAATATACAATGTTCTTTTCTACTCTGTTTTGTAGTATATACACCAACTCAGTATGCTCTCTCGTGTAAAATACCAAAATTCAAATTTTACGCAAATCAATAAAAATCTCAACGATATTTAGGCGCCCAAAAGTTAAAAGAAAATGGCTTTGAATAGAATCTGTTAGACAAAATATACAATGCCTTTTTCTACTCTGTTTTGGGGTATATACAACAAGTCAGTATGCTCTCTCATGTAAAATGCCGAAATTCTAAATTTACGTGAATCGAAAAATATCTAAATATTATCTAGGCACCCCAATGTTAAAAGCAAAATTGCTCTGAATATAATCTGTCAGAAAAATATACAATGCCCTTTTCTACTCTCTTTTGTATTATATACACCAACTCAATATGCTCTCTCATGTAAAATTCCGATATTCTAATTTTATCCAAATCCAAAAAATCTAAATATTATCTAGGCACCCCTATGTTAAAAACAAAATTGCTCTGAATATAGTCTGTCATAAAAAATATACAATGCCCTATTCAACTCTGTTTAGGAGTATATACACCAACTCCATATTCTCTCTGATGTAAAATACCGAAATTCTAATTTTACGTGAATCGAAAAAAATCTAAATATTATCTAGGCACCCCAATGATAATAGCAAAAGTGCTCTGAATATAATCTGTCAGAAAGAATATACAATGCCGTTTTCTACTCTGTTTTGTAGTATATACAACAACTCAATATGCTCTCTCATGTAAAATACCGAAATTCTAATTTTACGTGAATCGAAATAAACCTAAATAATATCTAGGCGTCCCAAAGCTAAAAGAAAATGGCTCTGAATATAGCCTGTTCGAAAAAATATACAATGCCTTATTCTACTCTGTTTTGGAGTATATACACCAACTCCATATGTTCTCTCATGTAAAATACAGAAATTCTATATTTAAGCGAATAAAAAAAAATCTAAAGATTAGCTAGGCACCCCAATGTTAAAAACATAATTGCTCTGAATATAATCTGTCAGAAAAAATATACAATGCCCTATTCTCCTCTGTTATGGAGTATATATACCAACTCAATATGATCTCTCATGTAAAATACAGAAATTCTATATTTAAGCGAATCGAAAAAAATCTAAATATTATCTAGGCACCCCAATGTTAAAAGGAAAATTTATCTGAATATAATCTGTCAGAGAAAATATACAATGCCGTTTTCTACTCTGTTTTGTAGTATATACAACAACTCAATATGCTCTCTCATGTAAAATACCGAAATTCTAACTTTATGCGAATCGAAAAAAATCTAAATAATTTCTGGGTGCCCCAAAGTTAAAAGAAAATGGCTCTGAATATAGTCTGTTAGAAAAAATATACGATGACTTATTCTACCCTGTTTTGGAGTATATACACCAACTCAGTGTGCTCTCACATGTAAAATACTGAAATTATAATTTTACGTGAATCGAAAAAAATCTAAATATTATCTAGGCATTCCAATGTTAAAAGCAAAATTGCTCTAAATATAATCAGTCAGAAAAAAATATACAATGCCTTTTTCTACTCTGTTTTGGTGTATATACACCAACTCAATATGCTCTGTCATGTAAAATACCGAAATTCAAATTATAGGCGAATTGAAAAGAATCTAAATATTTTTTAGGCACTCCAATGTTAAAAACAAAATGGCTCTGAATATAATCGTTCAGAAAAAATATACAATGCCCTATTCTACTCCTTTTTAAAGTATATACACCAACTCCATATTCTCTCTCATGTAAACTACCGAAATTCTATAATTAAGCAAATTGAAAAAAATCTAAATATTATCTAGGCACCCCAATGTTAAAACTAAAATTTCTCTAAATATAATATGTCAGAAACAATATACAGTGCAGTTTTCTACTCTGTTTCGGAGTACATACACCAACTAAATATGCTCTCTCATGTAAAATACCGAAATTCTAATTTTACGCGAATCGATAAAAATCTAAATAATATCTAGGCGCCCGAAAGTTTAAAGAAAATGGCTCTGAATATAGTCTGTTAGAAAAAATATACAATGCCTTATTCTACTTTGTTTTGGAGTATATACACCAACTCAGTAGGCTCTACCATGTAAAATACCAAAATTCAAATTTTACCTGAATTGAAAAAAATCTACATTTTATCTAGGCACCCCAATGTAAAAAACAAAATTGCTCTGAATACAATCTGTCAGAAAAAATATAAAATGCCCTATTCTACTTTGTTTTGGAGTATATACACCAACTCAATATGCTCTCTTATGTAAAATATCGAAATTTAAATTTTACGTGATTCATAAAAAATCTAAATATTATCTAGGCACACCAATGTAAAAAACAATATTGCTCACAATATAATCTGTCAGAAAAATATACAATGCCCTATTTTACTCTGTTTTGTTTTATATACACAAACTAATTATGCTCTCTTATGTAAAATTCTTAAATTCTAATTTTATGTGAATTGAAAAAAATCTAAATATTATCTAGGCACACCAATGTTAAAAGCAAAATTGCTCTGAATATAATCTGTCAGAAAAAAATATACAATGCTTTTTTATACTCTGTTTTGGAGTATATACACCAACTCAGTATGCTCTCTCAAGTAAAATACCGAAATTCTAATTTTACGTGAACTGAAAAAAATCTAAATATTACCTAGGCACCCCAATGTTAAAAACAAAATTTCTCTGAATATAATCTGTCAGAAAAAATACACAATGCCCTATACTACTTCGTTTTGGAGTATATACATCAACTCCATATGCTCTCACATGTAAAATAGAGAAATTCTATAATTAAGCATATCGAAAAAATCTAAATATTATCTAGGCACCCCAATGTTAAAAGCAAAATTTCTCTGAATATAATCTGTCAGAAAAAATATACAATGCCATTTTCTACTCTGTTTTGGAGTATTTACACCAACTCAATATGCTATCAAGTAAAATATCGAAATTCTAATATTAAGCAAATCGAAAAAATCTAAATAATATCTAGGTGCTCCAATGTTAAAAGAAAATGGCGCTAAATATACTCTGTTAGAAAAATTATACAATGAATTCTTCTACTCTGTTTTGGAGTATATACACCAACTCAGTATGCTCTCTCACATAAAATACCGAAATTCTAGTTTTACATAAATCGAAAAATATCTAAATATTATCTAGGCACCCGAATGTTAAAAGCAAAATTGCTCTGAATATTATCTGTCAGAAAAAATATATAATGCCCTTTTCTACTTTGTTTTGGAGTACATACACCAACTCAGTATGCTCTCTCATGTAAAATACTGAAATACTAATATTACGTGAATCGAAAATAATCTAAATAATATCTAGGCACCCCAATGTTAAAAGTAAAATTGCTCTGAATTTAATCTATCAGAAAAAATATACAATGCCCTCTTCCACTCTGTTTTCGAGTATATACACCAACTCAATATGCTCTCTGATGTAAAATACCGAAATTCTAATGTTACGTGAATCGAAAAATATCTAAATAATATCTAGGCACCCCAAAGTTAAAA
This sequence comes from Callithrix jacchus, assembly GCF_049354715.1. Lineage (NCBI taxonomy): Eukaryota > Metazoa > Chordata > Mammalia > Primates > Cebidae > Callithrix > Callithrix jacchus. The sequence goes on along the minus strand of NC_133506.1, from coordinate 166,838,659 downwards.
GAAAATGGCTCTGAATATAGTCTGTTAGAAAAATTATACAATGAATTCTTCTACTCTTGTTTTGGAGTATATACACGAACTCAGAATGCTCTCTCATGTAAAAAACCAAATTCTAATTACATGCAAATGGAAAAAATTTTAATAATATATAGGTGCCCCAAAGTTAAAAGAAAACGGCTCTGAATATAATCTGTCAGAAAAAATATACAATGCCCTATTCTTCTCTGTTTTAAAGAATATACACCCACTCCATATGCTTTCTCTGTAAAATACAGAAATTCTATATTTAAGCGAATCAAAAAAATCTAAATATTATCTAGGCACCCCAATGTTAAAAACAAATTTGCTCTGAATATAACCTGTCAGTAAAAATATACAATGCCCTTTTCTACTCTGCTTTGAAGTATATATAACAACTCAATATGCTCTCTCATGTAAAATTCTGAAATTCAAATTTTACGTGAATCGAAAAAAATCTAAATAATATCTAGGCGCCTCCAAGTTAAAACAAAATGGCTCTGAATATAGTCTGTTAAAGAAAATATACAATGCCTTATTCTACTCTGTTTTGGAGTATATACACCAACTAAGTATGCTCTCTAATGTAAAATAGCAAAATTCTAAATTTACATGAATCGAAAAAAATCTAAATATTATCTAGCCACCCCAATGTTAAAAGAAAAATTGCTCTGAATATAGTCTGTCAGAATAAATATAAAATACACTTTTATACTTTATTTTGGAGTATATACACCAACTCCATATGCTCTCTCATTTAAAATACAGAAATTCCATATTTAAGTGAATCGAAAAAAATTTAACATTATCTAGGCACCCCAATGTTAAAAGCAAAATTGCTCTGAATATAATCTGTCAGAAAAAATATAAAATGCCTTATTCTACTATGTTTTGGAGTATATACACCAACTGATTTTGCTCTCTCATGTAAAATAGAGAAATTCTAAGTTTACCCGAATTGAAAAAATCTAAATATTATCTAGGCATGCCAATGTTAAAACCAAAATGGCTCTGAATATAATTTGTCAGAAAAAATATACAATGCCCTATTCGACTCTGTTTGGGAGTATATACACCAACTCCCTATGCTTTCTAAGGTAAAATACCGAAATTCTATATTTAAGCGAATCGAAAAGAATCTAAATATGATCTTGGCACCCTAATGATAAAATCAAAATTGCTCTGAATATAAACTGTCAGAAAAAATACACAATGCCCTATTCAACTATTTTTTGGAGCATATAAAACAACTCCATATGCTCTCTCATGTAAAATACCGAAACTGTAATTTTACACGAATCGAAAAATACCTAAATAATATCTAGGTGCCCCAAAGTTAAAAGAAAATGGCTCTGAAAATAGCCTGTTATAAAAAATATACAATTCCTTATTCTACTCTGTTTTGGAGTATATACACCAACTCACTAAGCTCTCTGATGTAAAATACCGAAATTCTAATTTTTCGTGAATCGAAAAAGTTCTAAATATTATCTAGGCACGCCAATGTTAAAAGCAAAATTGCTTTGAATATACTCTGTCTGAAAAAATATACAATGCCCTTTTATACTCTGTTTTGGAGTATCTACACCAACTCAATATGCTCTCTCATATAAAATACCGAAATTCTAATTTAATGCGAATCGAAAAAAATCTAAATAATATCTAGGCGCCCCAAAGTTAAAATAAAATGGCTCATAATATAGTCTGTTAGGAAAAATATACAATGACTTATTCTACTCTGTATTGGAGTATATACGCAAACTCAGTATGCTCTCTATTGTAAAATACCGAAATTCTAATTTTAGTTGAGTCGAAATAAATCTAAACAATATCTAGGGACCCCAATGTTAAAAACTAAATTGCTCTGAATATAATCTGTCAGATATAATAATCAATGCCCTATTCTACTCTGTTTTGGAGTATATGCACCAACTCCATATGCTCTCTCATTTAAAATACAGAAATTTTAATTTTACAAGAATCAAAAAAAATCTAAATATTACCTAGGCACCCGAATGTTAAAATGAAAATTACTCTGAATATAATCTGTCAGAAAAAATATACAATGCCTTATTCTACTCTGTTTTGGAGTATATACACGAACTCAGTGTGCTCTCTCATGTAAAATACAGAAATTCTAATTTTAAGTAAATCGAAAACACTCTAAATATTATCTAGGCACCCCAATGTTAAAAGCAAAATTGCTCTGAATATAATCTGTCAGAAAAAATATACAATGCTCTTTTCTACTCTGTTTTGTAGTATATAAACCAACTCAATATGCTCTCTCATGTAAAATACGATAATTCAAATTTTACGTGAATCAAAAAAAATCTAAATAATATCTAGGCGCCCAAAAGGTAAAAAAAAATGGCTCTGAATATAGTCTGTTAGAGAAAATATACAATGCCTTATTCTACTCTGTTTTGGAGTATATACACTAACTCAATATGCTCTCTCATGTAAAATACCGAAATCCTAAATTTACGTGAATCGAAAAAAATCTAAATAATATCTAGCAGCCCCAAAGGTAAAAGAACATGGATCTGAATATATTCTGTTAAAAAAAATATACAGTGCCTTATTGTACTCTGTTTAGTAGTATATACACCAACTTAGTATGCTCTCTCATGTAAAATACCGAAATACTAATTTTACGTCAATCGAAAAAAAACTAATATTATCTAGGCACCCCAATGTTAGAAACAAAATTGCTCTGAATATAATCTGTCAGAGAAAATATACAATGCCCTATTCTACTCTGTTTTGGAGTATATACATTAACTCAATATGCTCTCTAATGTAAAATACAGAAATTCAAGTTTTACCAAAATCGAAAAAAATCTAAATAATATCTAGGCGCCCCCAAGTTAAAAGAAAATGGCCCTGAATATAGTCTGTCAGAAAAAATATACAATGCCTTATTCTACTCTGTTTTGGAGTGTAGACACCAACTCAGTATGCTTTCTCATGTAAAATATACAAATTTGAAATTTAAGCAAATCGAAAAAAATCTAAATATTACCTACGCATCCCAATGTTAAACACAAAATTGCTTTGAATATAATCTGTCAGAAAAAATATACAATGCCCTTTTCTACTCTGTTTTGTAGTATATACACCAACTCAGTATGCTCTCTCATGTAAAATAAAGAAATTCTAATTTTACCTAAATCGAAAAAATCTAAATATTATCTGGGCACCCCAATGTTAAAACCAAAATTGCTCTGAATAAAATCTGTCAGAAAAAATATACAATGCCTTTTTCTACTCTGTTTTGTAGTATATACACCAACTCTACCTGCTCTCTCATGTAAAATACTGAAATTCTAACTTTAGGCGAACCGAAAAAAATATAAATAATATCTAGGCACTGCAAAGTTAAAAGAAAATGGCTCTGAATATAGTCTGTTAGAATAAATATACAATGCCCTATTCTACTTTCTTTTGGAGTATATACACCAACTCCATATGCTCTGTCATGTAAAATACAGAAATTCCATATTTAACCAAATCGAAAAAAATCTATATATTATCTAGGCACCCGAATGTTAAAATCAAAATTCCTCTGAATAAAATTTGTCAGAAAAAATAATGCCCTATTCTACTCTATTTTGGAGTATGTACACCAACTCAGTATGCTCTCTCATGTAAAATACAGAAACTCTAATTTTACCCGAATAGAAAAAATCTAAATATTATTTAGTCAACCCAATGTTAAAAACAAAATTTCTCTGAATATAATCTGTCAGAAAAAATATAGAATGCCCTATTCTACTCTTTTTTGGAGTATATACACCGACTCCAGATGCTCTCTCACCTAAAATACAGAAATTCTGTATTTAAGCGAATCGAAAAATATCTAAATATTATCTAGGCACCCCAATGTTAAAAGCAAAATTGCTCTGAATATAATCTGTCAGAGAAAATACACAATGCCATTTTGTACTCTGTTTTGTAGTATATACACCAACTCAATATGCTCTGATATTTAAAATACAGAAATTCTATTTTTATCCGAATCGAAAATATCTAAATATTATGTAGGCACGTTAATGTTAAAAACAAAATTGCTCTGAGTATAATCTTTCAGAAAATATATAAAATGCCGTATTCTACTCTGTTTTGGAGAATATAAAACTACTCAATATGCTCTCTCATGTAAAATACAGAAATGCCATATTTCAGCAAATCGAAAACAATCTAAATATTATCTAGGCACCACAATGTTAAAAGCAAAACTGCTATGAATATTATCTGTCAGAAAAAATATACAATGCCCGATTCTACTCTGTTTTGGAGTATATACACCAACTCAACATGCTCTCTCATGAAAAATACCGAAATTCTAATTTTCTGTGAATCGAAAACAATCTAAATAATATCTAGGCTCCTCAAATTTCAAAGAAAATGTCTCTGAATATAGTCTGTCCGAAAAAATATATAATGCCTTATTCTACTCTGTTTTGGAGTAAATACACCAACTCAGGATGCTCTCTCATGTAAAATAGAGAAATTCTAATTTAACCCGAATCGAAAAAATCTAAATATTATCTAGGCACCCCTTGTAGAAAACAAAATTGCTTTGAATATAATCTGTCAAAAGAAATATACAATACGCTATTCTACTCTGTTTTGGAGTATATACACCAACTCCATATGCTCTCTCATATAAAATACAGAAATTCTAATTTTACGCAAATCGAAAAAAATCTAAATAATATCGAGGCGCCCCAAACTTAAAAGAAAATGGCTCTGAATGTAGTCTGTTATAAAAAATATACAATGCCTTATTCTACTGTGTTTTGGAGTATATACACCAACTCAGATTGCTCTCTCATGTAAAATACAGAAATTCTAATTTTAAACGAATCTAAAAAATGAAAATATTATCTAGGCACCCCAATTGTTAAAAACAAAATTGCCCTGAATATAATCTGTCAGAAAAAAATACAATGCCGTATTCTACTTTATTTTGGAGTATATACACCAACTCCATATGCTCTCTCATGTAAAATTCAGAAATTCTATATTTACGTGAATCAAAATAAATCTAAATATTATGTAGGCACTCCAATGTTAAGAAAAAAATTGCTCTGAATATAATCTGTCAGAAAAAATATGCAATGCCCTATTTTACTCTGTTTTGGTGTATATACACCAACTCTATATGCTCTCTCATGTAAAATACCGAAATTCTAAATTTACGTGATTCGAAAAAAATCTAAATATTATCTAGGCACCCAAATGTTAAAAGCAAAATTGCTCTGAATATAATCTGTCAGAATAAATATACAATGCCCTTTTATACTCTTTTTTGTAGCATATACACCAACTCAATATGCTCTCTCAGGTACAATACAGTAATTCTAATTTTACCAAAATCGAAAAAATCTAAATATTATCGAGGCACCCTAATGTTAAAAACAAAATTGCTCTGAATATAATCTGTCAGAAATAATATACAATGCCCTATTCTACTCTGTTTTTGAGTATATACACCAACTGAATATGCTCTCTCATGTAAAATACTGAAATTCTAATTTTACGCGAATAGAAAAAATCTAAATAATATCTAGGCGCCCCAAAGTTAAAATAAAATGGCTCTGAATATAGTCTGTTAGAAAAAATATACAATGCCATATTCTACTCTGTTTTGCAGTACATACACCAACTCAGTATGATCCCTCATGTAAAATACAGAAATTCTAATTTTACCCGAATCGAAAAAATCTAAATATTATTTAGTCAACCCAATGTTATAAACAAAATTGCTCTGAATATAATCTGTCAGAGAAAATATACAATGCCCTATTCTACTCTGTTTTGGACTATATACACCGACTCCATATGCTATCTCATCTAAAATAAAGAAATTCTATATTTAAGCGAACTGAAAAATATCTAAATATTATCTAGGCATTCCAATGTTAAAAGCAAAATTGCTCTGAATATAATCTGTCAGAGAAAATACACAATGCCATTTTCTACTCTATTTCGTAGTATATACACCAACTCAGTATGCTCTGTAACGTAAAATACCGCAATTCTAAATTTATGTTAATCGAAAAAATCTATATATTATCTAGGCACTTCAATGTTAAAAACAATATTGCTCTGAATATAATCTGTCCGAAAAAATATACAATGCCCTATTCTACTCTTTTTTGGAGAATATACACCAACTTCATATGCTCTCTCATGTAAAATACAGAAATCCCATATTGAAGCGAATCAAAAAAAAACCTAAATATTATCTAGGCACCACAAGGTTAAAAGCAAAATTCCTCTGAATATAATCTTTCAGAAAAAATATATAATGCCCTATTCTACTCTGTTTTGTATTATATACACCAACTCAATATGCTCTCTCATATAAAATACAGAAATTATATATTTATGCGAATCAAAAAAAATCTAAATATTATATAGGCACCTCAATGTTAAAAGCAAAATTTCTGTGAATATAATCTGTCAGAAAAAATATACAATGTCTTATTCTACTCTGTTTTGGAGCATATACACCAACTCCATATGCTCTCTCATGTAAAATACAGAAATTTTATTTTTAAGAAAAAAAATAAATCTAAATATTATCTAGGCACCCCAATGTATATAGCAAAATTTCTGAATATAATCTGTCAGAAAAAATACACAATGCCATTTTCTACTGTTTTGTAGTATATACACCGACTCAATATTCTCTCTCATGTAAAATTCCGAAATTGTAAATTTACGTGAATTGAAAAAATTCTAAATAATACCTAGGCATCCCAAAGTTTAAAGAAAATTGCTCTTAATATAGTCTGTTAGAAAAAATATACAATGCCTTATTCTACTCTGTTTTGGAGTATATACACCAACTCAGTATGCTCTCTCATGTAAAATAAAGAAATTCTAATTTTATCGGAATCAAAAAAATCTAAATATTATGTAGGCACGCCAATGTTAAAGAAAAAATTGCTCTAAATATAATCTATAAAAAAAAATATACAAGGCCCTATTCTACTTTGTTTTGGAGTATATACACCAACTCAGTTTGCTCTCTCATGTTAAATACTGAAATTCTTATTTTACGTGAATCGAAAAAAATCTAAATAATATCTAGGCGCCTCAACGTTCAACAAAAATGGCTCTGAATATAGTCTGTTAGAAAAAATATACAATGCCATATTCCACTTTGTTTTGGAGTATATACACCAACTCTATATGCTCTCTCATGTAAAACAGAGAAATTCTAATTCTACCTGAATCGAAAAAATATAAATACTGTCTAGGCACCCCAATGTTAAAAACAAAATTGCTCTGAATATAATCTGTCCGAAAAAATATACAATGCCCTACTCTACTCTGTTTTGGAGTATATACACCAACTCCATATGCTCTCTCATGTAAAGTACAGAAATTCTATATTTAAGGGAATCGAAAAAAATCTAAATATTATCTAGGCACCCCAATGTCAAAAGCAAAATTGCTCTGAATATAGTATGTCAGAAAAAATATACAATGCCCTTTTCTACTCTGTTTTGGAGTATATACACCAACTCAATATGGTCTCTCATGTAAAATACAGAAATTCTAATTTTACCTGAATCGAAAAAATCTAAATATTACCTAGGCACCCCGATATTAAAATCGAAATTTCTCTGAATATAATTTGTCATAAAAAATATACAATGCCCTATTCTACTCTGTTTTTGAGTATGTACACCAACTCAGTATGCTCTCTCATGTAAAATACCATATATCAAATTTTACGTGAATCGAAAAAAATCTAAATATTATCTAGGCACCCGAATGTTAAAAGCAAAATTGCTCTGAATATAATCTGTCAGAATAAATATAAAATGCCCTTTTCTACTCTTTTTTGTAGCATATACACCAACTCAATATGCTCTCTCATGTGCAATAAAGTAATTCTAATTTTACCAAAATCGAAAAAAATCTAATTATTATCGAGGCACCCCAATGTTAAAAACAAAACTGCTCTGAATATATTCTGTCGAAAATATATATAATGACCTATTCTACTCGGTTTTGGAGTATATACACCAACTCAGTACGCTCTCTCATGTAAACCGAAATTATAATTTTATGCGAATCGAAAAAAATCTAAATAATATCTCGGGGCCTGAAAGTTAATAGAAAATGGTTCTGAATATAGTCTGTTAGAAAAATATACAATGCCTTATTCTTCTTTGTTTTGGAGTATATACACCATCTCAGGATGCTCTCTCATGTAAAATACAGAAATTCTAATTTTACGTGAATCGAAAAAGATCTAAATATTATCTAGGCACCCCAAGGTTAAAAGCAAAATTGCTCTGATGATAATCTGTCAGAAAAATATACAATACTCTTTTCTACTACGTTTTGGAGTATATACACCAACTCATGCTCTCTCATATAAAATAATGAAATTCTAATTTTATGCGAATCGAAAAAATTCCAAATAATATCAAGGATCCCCAAAATTAAAAGAAAATGGCTCTGAATATTGTCTGTTAGAAAAATATACAATGCCTTATTCTTCTCTGTTTTGGAGTAGATACACCAACTCAGTATGCTTTCTCATGTAAAATACAGAAATTCCGTATATAAGCGATTCGAAATAAATCTAAATATTATCTAGGCACCCCAATGTAAAAAACAAAATTGCTCTGAATATAATCTGTCAGATAAATTATAAAATGCCCTATTCTACTCTGTTTTGGAGTATATACACCAACTCAGTATGCTCTTTCATGTAAAATACAGAAATTGTAAGTTAACCGGAATCAAAAAAATCTAAATATTATCTAGGCACCCCAATGTTAAAAACCAAATTCCTCTGAATATAATCTGTCAGAAAAAATATACAATGCCGTTTTCTACTCTGTTTCGGAGTATATAAACCAAGTCCATATGCTCTCTTATCAAATACAGAAATTCTATATTTAAGCGAATCAAAAAAACTCTAAATATTATCTAGACACCCCAATGTTAAAAGCAAAATTGCTCTTAATATAAACTTTCAGAAAAAATATACAATGCCCTTTTCTACTCTGTTTTAGAGTATATACACCAACTCCATATGCTCTCTCGTGTAAAATACCGAAATTCTAATTTAGGCGAATGAAAAAATATCTGAATAATATCTAGGCGCCCCAAAGTTAAAAGAAAATGGCTCTAAATATAGTCTGTAAGAAAAAATATACAATGCCTTATTCTACTGTGTTTTGGAGTATATACACCAACTCAGGATGCTCTCTCATGTAAAATAGAGTAATTTTAATTTTACCCGAATCGAAAAAATCTAAATATTGTCTAGGCACCCCTGTGTTAAAATTAAAATCGGTCTGAATATAATCTGTAAGATAAAATATACAATGCCCTATTCTACTCTGTTTTGAAGTATATACACCAACTCCATATTCTCTCTCATGTAAAATACAGAAATTCTATATTTAAGCGAATCGAAAAAAATCTAAATATTATCTAAGCACCCCAATGTTAAAAGCAAAATTGCTCTGAATATAATCTGTCAGAAAAAATATACAGCGCCCTTTTCTACTTGGTATTGCATTATATACACCAACTCAATATGCTCTCTCATGTAAAATACTGATATTCTAATTTTACGTGAATCGAAAAAAATTTAAATAATATCTAGGCGCCCCAAAGTTAAAAAAAAAATGGCTCTGAATATAGTCTGTTACAAAAAATATAAAATGCCTTATTCTATTCTGTGTTGGAGTATATACACCAACTCAGTATGCTCTCTCACGTAAAATTCAGAAACTTAATTTTACATGTATCGAAAAAATTTAATACTATCTAGGCACCCCAATGTTAAAAACAAAATTGCTCTGAATACAATATGTCATAAAAATTATACAATGCCCTATTCTACTCTGTTTTGGAGTATATACACCAATTCAGGGTGCTCTCTTATGTAAAATAGAGAAATTCTAATTTTACCCAAATCGGAAAAATCTAAATATTATCTAGGAACCTTAATGTTAAAAACAAAATTGCTCTGAATATAATCTGTCAGAAAAAATATACAATGCCCTTTTCTACTGTTTTCGAGTATATACAACAACTCCATATGCTCTCTCATGTAAAATACAGAAATTCTAATTTTACCCGAATTGAAAAAATCTAAATATAATCTAGGCACCCCATGTTAAAAACAAAATGGCTCTGAATTTAATCTGTCATAAAAAATATACAATGCCCTTTTCTACTCTGTTTTGGAGTACATACACCAACTCCATATGCTCTCTCTTGTAAAATACAGAAATTCTATATTTAAGCGAATCGAAAGAATTCTAAATATTATCTAGGCACCCCAATGTTAAAATCAAAATTGCTCTGAATATAAACTGTCAGACAAATATACAATGCCCTATTCTACTCTTTTTTGGAGTATATACACCAACTCCATATGCTCTCTCATGTAAAATACAGATATTCTATATTTAAGCGAATCGAAAAAAATCTAAATATTATCTATGCACCCCAATGTTAAAAGAAAAATTTCTCTGAATGTAATCTGTGAGAAAAAATATACAATGCCCTTTTCCACTTTGTACTGGAGTATATACACCAACTCAATATGCTCTGTCATGTAAAATACCGAATTTCTAATTTTACACGAACCGAATAAAATCTAAATAATATCTAGGTGGCCTAAAGTTAAAAGAAAATGGCTCTGAATATAGTGTGTTAGAAAAAATATGGAATGCCTTATTCTACTCTCTCTTAAAATATATAAACAAACTCAGTATGCTCTCTCATGTGAAATACCAAAATTCTAATTTTAACAAAATCGAAAAAATCTGAATATTATCTAGGCACCCAAATGTTAAAAACAAAATTGCTCTGAATATAGTATCTCAGAAAAAATATACAATGCCCTATTCTACTATTTTTTGGAGTATATACACCAACTCCATATGCTCTCTCATGTAAAATACAGAAATTCTACATTTAAGGGATCCGAAAAAATTCTAAATATTATCTAGGCACTTCAATGTTAAAAGCAAAATTGATCTGAATATAATCTGTCAGAAGTCATAAACAATGCCCTTTTCCACTTTGTTTTGGAGTATATACACCAACTAAATATGCTCTGTCATGTAAAATACGGAATTTCTAATTTTAAGTGAATCGAAAAAATCTAAATAATATCTAGGCGCCCCAAAGTTAAAAGAAAATGGCTCTGAATATAGTATGTTAGAAAAAATATACAATGCCCTATTCTACTCTGATTTGGAGAATATACACCAACTCCATATGCTCTCCCATGTAAAATACAGAAATTCTATATTTAAGCGATTCAAAGAAAACAAAAATATAATCTAGGCACCCCACTGTTAAAAACAAAATTGCTCTGAATATAATCTGTCAGAAAATATATACAATGCCCTATTCTACTCTGTATTGGAGTATATACACCAACTCCATATGCTCTCTCATATAAAATACAGAAATTCTATATTTAAGCGAATCAAAAAATATCTAAATATTATGTAGGCACCCCAATGTTAAAAGCAAAATTTCTCTGAATATAATCTGTCAGATAAAATATACAATGCCCTTTTCTACTTGGTTTTGGAGTATATAAACCAACTCAATATGCCGTCTCAAGTAAAATAACGAAATTCTAATTTTACCCGAATCGAAATAATCTAAATATATTCTGGGCAACCCAATGTTAAAAGCAATGTTGCTCTGAATATAATCTGACAGAAAAAAATACAAAATGCCATTTTGTACTCTCTTTTGTTGTATAGACACCACCTAAATATGCTCTTTCAAGTAAAATACAGAAATTTAAAATTTACGTGAATCGAAAAAAATCTAAATAATATCTATGCGCCCAAAAGTTAAAAGAAAATGGCTCTGAATATAGTCTGTTAGAAAAAAATATACAATGCCTTATTCTTCTCTGTTTTACAGTATATACACCAACTCAGTATGCTCTCTCATGTAAAATACAAAAATAATATTATTACCGGAATCCAATAAACCTAAATATTATCTAGGCACCCAAATATTAAAAACAAAATTGCTCTGCATATAATCTCTCAGAAAAAAAATACAATGCCTTTTTCTACACTGTTTTAAAGTATATACAACAACTCAGTATGCTCTCTCATGTAAAATACCGAAATTCAAATTTTACATGAGTCGAAAATAATCTAAATAAAATCTCCGTGCCCCAAAGTTAAAAAAAGATGGCTCTGACTATAGTCTCTTAAAAAAAATACACAATGCCTGATTCTACTCTGTTTTGGAGTATATACACCAACTCAGTATGCTCTCTCCCGTAAAATACAGAAATTATAATTTTACCCGAATAGAAAAAATAAAATATTATCTAGGCATCCCAATGTTAAAAACAAAATTGCTCTGAATATAATCTGTCAGAAAAAATATACAATACCCTACTCAAATCGGTTTTTGTGTATATACACCAACTCCATATGCTCTCTCATGTAAAATAGAGAAATTCTATATTTAAGCAAATCAAAAAAAATCTAAACACTATCTAGGCAACTCAATGTTAAAAACAATATTGTTTTGGGTATAATCAGTCAGAGAAAATATACAATGCCCTTTTCTACTCTGTTTTGTAGTATATACACCAACTCAATATGCTCTTTCATGTAAAATACAAAAATTATAATTTTACCCGATTCAAAAAAATCTAAATATTATCAAGGCACCCCAATGTTAAAAAAAAAACTGCTCTGAATATAATCTGTCAGAAAAAATATACAATGACCTATTCTACTCTGTTTTGGACTATATACACCAACTCCATATGCTCTCTCATATAAAATACAGAAACTCTATATTTAAGCGAATTGAAAGAAATCTAAATATTATCTAGGCATACCAATATTAAAAGCAAAATTGCTCTGAATATAATCTGTAAGAAAAAATATACAATGCCCTATTCTACTCTCTTTTGGAGTATATACACAAACTCCATATGCTCTCTCAAGTAAAATAGAGAAATTCTGTATTTAAGCGAATCGACAAAAATGTCAATAATATCTAGGCACCCCAAAATTAAAAGAAAATGGTTCTGAATATAGTCTCTTAGGAAAAATATACAATGCCTTATTCTACTATGTTTTGGAGTATATACACCAACTCAGTATGCTCTCTCATGTAAAATACAGAAATTCTAATTTTACCCGAATCATAAAAATCTCAATATTATCTAGGCACGCCAATGTTAAAAACAAAATTGCTCTGAATATAATCTGTCAGAAAAAATATACAATGCCCTTTTCTACTCCGTTTTGGTGTATATACACGAACTCAATATGCTCTCTCATGTAAAATACAGAAATTCTATATTTAAGCGAATCGAAAAAAATCTAAATATTATCTAGGCACTCCAATGTTAAAAGCAAAATTGCTCTGAATATAAAGTGTCAGAAAAAATATACAATGCCCTATTCTACTCTCTTGTGGAGTATATACACCAACTCAGTATGCTCTCTCATGTCAAATACCAAAATTCTCATATTAGGTGAATCGAAAAAAATCTAAATAATATCTAGGTGCCCCAAAGCTAAAATATAATGGCCCTGAATACAGTCTGTTAGAAAAAATATACAATGCCTTATTTTACTCTGTTTTGGAGTGTATACACCAACTCAGTATGCTCTCTTATATAAAATGCCGAAATTCTAAATTTACGTGAATCGATAAAAATCTAAATATTATGTAGGCACCCGAATGTTAAAAGCAAAATTGCTCTGAATATAATCTGTCAGAAAAAATATACAATGCCCTTTTATACTCCGTTTTGGACTATATACACTAACTCAATATGCTCTCTCATGTAAAATACCGAAATGCTAATTTTACGTGAATCGAAAAAAATCTAAATATTATTTAGGCACCACAAAGTTAAAAAAAATGGCTGTAAATATAGTCTGTCAGAAAGAATATACAATGCCTTATTCTACTCTGTTTTGGAATACATACACCAACTCCATATGCTCTGTTATGTAAAATACAGAAATTCTATATTTAAGCGAATCAAAAAAAATCTAAATATTATCTAGGCACTTCAATGTTAAAAGCAAAATTGCTCTGAATATAATCTGTCAAAAAAATATACAATGGCTTATTCTACTCTGTTTTCGAGTATATACACCAACTCAGTATGCTCTCTCATGTAAGATACAGAAATTCTAATTTTACGTGAATCGAAAAAATCTAAATATTACCTAGGCACCCCAATGTTAAAAACAAAATTGCTCTGAATATAATCTGTCAGAAAAAATATACAATGCCCTATTATCCTCTGTTCTGAAGTATATACACCAACTCCATATGCTCTCTCATGTAAAATACCAAAATTCTATATTTGAGCGAATTGAAAAAATTATAAATATAATCTAGGCACCACCATGTTAAAAGCAAAATTGCTCTGAATATAATCTCTCAGACAAAATATACAACGCCCTTTTCTACTCTCTTTTGGCGTATATAATCCAACTCAATATGCACTCTCATGTAAAATACAGAAATTCTAATTTTACGCGAATCGAAAAAAGTCTAAATAATATCTAGGCGCCCCAAAGTAAAAAGAAAATGGCTCTGAATATAGTCTGTTAGAGAAAATATACAATGCCGTATTCTACTCTGTTTTGGAGTATATACACCAACTCAGTATGCTCTCTCATGTAAAATACAGAAATTCTATATTTAAGCGAATCGAAAAATATCTAAATATTATCCTGGCACCCCAATGTTAAAAACAAAATTGCTCTGAATATAATCTGTCAGAAAAAATATACAATGCCCTTTTCTACTCTCTTTTGTAGTCTATACACCAACTCAATATTCTCTCTCATGTAAATTACCGAAATTCTAATTTTACGCGAATTGAAAAAAATCTAAATAATATCTAGGCTCCCCAAAGTTAAAAGAAAATGGCTCTGAAAATAGTCTGTTATAAAAAATATACAATTTTTTATTCTACTCTATTTTGGAGTATATACACCAACTTAGTATGCTCTCTGATGTAAAATACCGAAATTCTAATTTAACGTGAATTGAAAAAATTCTAAATATTATCTAGGCACCCCAATGTTAAAAGCAGAATTGCTCTTAATATAATCTGTCTGAAAAATATACAATGTCCTTTTCTACTCTGTTTTGGAGTATCTACACCAACTCAATATGCTCTCTCATGTAAAATACCGAAATTCTAATTTTACGCGAATCGAAAGAAATTTAAATAATATCCAGGCGCCCCAAAGTTAAAAGAAAATGGCTCTGAATATAGTCTGTTCAAAAAAATATACAATGCCTTATTCTACTTTGTTTTGGAGTATATACAACAACTCAGTAAGCTCTCTCATATAAAATAACGAAATTCAAAATTTACCCAAATCAAAAAACTCTAAATAATATATAGGCGCCCCAATGTTTAAAGAAAACGGCTCTGAATATAGTCTGTTAGAAAAAATTATACAATGCCTTATTCTACTCTGTTTTGGAGTATATACACCAACTCCATATGCTCTCTAATAGAAAATACATAAATTCTATATTTAAGCGAATCGAAAAAAAATCTAAATACTATCTAGGCATCCCTATGTTAAAAGCAAAATTTCTCGGAATATAATCTGTCAGAAAAAATATACAATGCCCTTTTCTACTCTGTTTTGGGGTATATACACCAACTCAATATGCTCTCTCATGTAAAATACCGAAATTCTAATTTTATGCGAATCAAAAAGAATCTAAAGAATATCCAGGCGCCCCAAAGTTAAAAGAAAATGGCTCTGAATATAGTCTGTTAGAGAAAATATACAATGCCTTATTCTAATCTATTTTGGAGTATATACACCAACTCAGTGTGCTCTCTCATGTAAAATTCAGAAATTCTATATTTAATCTATTCGAAAAAAATATAAAATTATCTAGGCACCTCAATGTTAAAAACAAAATTGCTCTGCATATAATCTGTCAGAAAAAATATACAATGCCCTATTCTACTCTGTATTGGAATATATACACCAACTCCATATGTTCTCTCATGTAAAATACAGAAATTCTATATTTAAGCCAATCGAAAAAAATCTAAATATTATCTAGGCACCCCAATATTAAAAGAAAAATTGCTCTGAATATAATCTGTCAGATAGAATATACAATGCCCTTTTCTACTCTGTTTTGGAGTATATACACCAACTCAATATGCCCTCTCATGTAAAACACCGAAGTTCAAGTTTTACCCGAATCGAAAAAATCTAAATATTATCTAGGCAACCCAATGTTGAAAGCCATATTGCTCTGAATATAATCCGACAGAAAAAATATAAAATGTTCTTTTCTACTTTCTTTTGTAGTATATACACCACCTCTATATGCTCTCTTACTTAAAATACAGAAATTCGAAATTTACGTAAATCGAAAAAAATCAAAATAATATCTAGGCGCCCGAAAATTAAAAGAAAAAGGCTCTGAATATACTATGTTAGAAAAAATATACAATGCCTTATTCTTCTCTGTTTTAAAGTATATACACCAACTCAATATGCTCTCTTACGTAAAATACCGAAATTATAATATTACCGAAATCGAAAAAATCTAAATATTATCTAGGCACCCCATTGTTAATAAAAAAATTGTGTGAATATAATCTGTCAGAAAAAATATACAATGCCATATTCTACTCTGTTTTGGAGTATATACACCAACTTCATATGCTCTCTCATGTAAAATACAGAAATTCTATATTTAGTGAATCGAAAAAAATCTAAATATAATCTAGGCACCCCAATGTTAAAAAAAATTGCTCTGAATATAATCTGTTAGAAAAAATATACAATGCCCTATTCTAATCGGTTTTTGCGTATATACACCAACTCCATATGCTCTCCCATGTAAAATACAGAAATTCTATATTTAAGCGAATCGAAAAAAAACTAAATATTATCTAGGCACCCCAATGTTGAAAACAATATTGTTCTGGGTATAATATGTCAGTGAAAATATACAATGCCCTTTTCTACTGTGTTGTGTAGTATATACACCAACTCAATATGCTCTTTCATGTAAAATACAAAAATTATAATCTTACCAGAATCAAAAAAATCTAAATATTATCAAGGCACCTCAATGTTAAAAACAAAACTTCTCTGAATATAATCTCTCAGAAAAAATATACAATGACCTATTCTACTCTGTTTTGGAGTATATACACCAACTCCATATGCTCTCTCATGTAAAATACAGAAATTCTATATTTAAGCGAATTGAAAAATTCTAAATATTATCTAGGCACCCGAAGGTTAAAAGCAAAATTGCTCTGAATATAATCTGTCAGAAATAATATATAATGCCCTATTCTACTCTGTTTTGGAGTATATGCACCAACTCCATATGCTCTCTCATGTAAAATACCGAAATTCTAATTTTAAGTGAATGGAAAAAAACCTAAAGAATATCTAGGCACCCCAAAGTTAAAAGAAAATGGCTCTGAATATACTCTGTAAGAAAACATATACAATGCCTTTTCTACTCTGTTTTGGAGTATATACACCAACTCAGTATGCTCTCTCATGTAAAATAACGAAATTCTAATTTTACCCGAATCGAAAAAATCTTAATATGATCTAGGCACCCCAATGTTAAAAACACAATTGCTCTGAATATAATCTGTTAGAAAAAATATACAATGCCCTATTCTACACTTACTGGTGTATACAAACCAACTCAGTATGCTCTCTCATTTAAAATAAAGAAATTATAAATTTACGTGGATCTAAAAAAATCTAAATATTATCTAGGCACCCCAAAGTTAAAAGCAAAGTTGCTCTGAATATAATCCGTCAGAAGAAATATACAATGCCCTATTCTACTTTCTTTTGGAGTATATATACCAACTCCATATGCTCTCTCATGTAAAAAACAGTGATTCTATATTTAAGCGAATAGAGAAAAATCTAAATATTATCTAGGCAATCCAATGTTAAAAGTAAAATTGCTCCGAATATAATCTCTCAGAAAAAATATACAATGCCCTTTTCTACTCTGTTTCGGTGTATATACACCAACTCAATATGCTCTCTCATGTAAAATACCGAAATTGTAATTTTACGCGAATCGAGAAAAATCTAAATAATATCTACGCGCCCCAAAGTTAAAAGAAAATGGCTCTGAATATAGTCTGTTAGAAAAAACATACAATACTTTATTCTACTCTGTTTTACAGGATATAAATCAACTCAGTATGCTCCCTCATGTAAAATACAAAAATTCTAAATTTACACGAATCGATAAAAATGTAAATAAAATCTAGGCACCCCAAAGTTAAAAGAAAATGGCTCTGAATATAGTCTGTTAAAAAAAAATACAATGCCTTATTATACTCTGTTTTGGAGTATATACACCAACTCAGTATGCTCTCTCATGTAAAATACAGAAATTCTAATTTCACCCAAATTGAAAAAATCTAAATATTATCTAGGCACCTCAATGTTAAAAACAAAATTGCTCTGAATATCAACAGTCATAAAAAATATACAATGCCCTATTCTACTCTTTTTTGGAGCATATACACCAACTCCATATGCTCTCTCATGGAAAACACAGAAATTCTATATTTAAGGGAATTGAAACAAATCTAAATATTATCTAGGCACCCCAATGGTAAAAACAACATTGCTCTGAATATAATGTTTCTGAAAAAATATACAATGCCGTATTCTACTCTGTTTTGGAGTATATACACCAACTCAATATGCTCTCTTATGTAAAATACCGAAATTCTAACTTTACACGAACGGAAAAAAACCTAAATAATGTTCAGCCGCCCCAAAGTTAAAAAAAAATTACTCTAAATATAGTCTTTTAAAAAAATTATACAATGCCTTATTTTACTCTGTTTTGGAGTATATACACCAACTCAGTGTGCTCTCTCATGTAAAATACCGAAATTCTAATTTTACCCGAATCGAAAAAATATAAATATTATCTAGGCACCCCAATGTTAAAAACAAAATTGTTCTGAATATAATCTGTCAGAAAAAATATACAATGCCTTATTCTAATATGTATTGGAGTATATACACCAACTCAGTATGCTCTCTCATGTAAAATACAGAAATTCTATATTTAATCTATTCGAAGAAAACATAAAATTATCTAGGCACCTCAATGTTAAAAACAAAATTGCTCTGAATATAATCTGTCAGAAAAAATATACAATGCCCTATTCTACTCTGTATTGGAATATATACACCAACTCCATATGCTCTCTCACGTAAAATAAAGAAATTCTATATTTAAGCGAATCGAAAAAAATCTAAATACTATCTAGGCACCCCAATGTTAAAAGCAAAATTGCTTTGAATATAATCTGTCAGATAGAATATACAATGCCCTTTTCTACTCTGTTTTGGAGTATATACACCAACTCAATATGCCCTCTCATGTAAAATACCGAAATTCTAATTTTATCCGAATCGAAAAATCTAAATATTATCTAGGCAACCCAATGTTGAAAGCAATATTGCTCTGAATATAATCCGACAGAATAAATATAAAATGTCCTTTTCTACTCTCTTTTGTAGTATATACACCACCTCTATAAGCTCTCTCACGTAAAATACAGATATTCGAAATTTACGTGAATCGAAAAAAATCAAAATAATACCTAGGCGCCCAAAGGTTAAAAGAAAATGGCTCTGAATATAGTATGTTAGAAAAAATATACAATGCCTTATTCTTCTCTGTTTTAAAGTATATAAACCAACTCAGTATGCTCTCTTACGTAAAATACCAAAATTATAATATTACCGGAATTGAAAAAATCTAAATATTATCTAGGCACCCCAATGTTAAAAACAAAATTTTATGAATATAATCTGTCAGAAAAAATATACAATGCCCTATTCTACTCTGTTTTGGAGTATATACACCAACTTCATATGCTGTATCATGTAAAATACAAAAATTCTATATTTAAGCGAATTGAAAAATATCTAAATTTTATCTAGGCACCCCAATGTTGAAAACAATATTCTTCTGGATATAATCTGTCACAGATAATATACAATGCCCTTTTCTACTCTGTTTTGAAGTATATACACCAACTCAATACGCTCTTTTATGTAAAATAAAAAAATTCGAATTTTACCCAAATCAAAAAAATCTAAATATTATCAAGGCACCCCAATGTTAAAAAAAAAAAACTGCTCTGAATATAATCTGTCTTTAAAAATGTGCAATAACCTATTCTACTCTGTTTTGGAGTATATAAACCAACTCCATATGCTCTCTCATGTAAAATACAGAAATTCAGTATTAAAGCGAATCGAAAAAATCTAAATATTATCTAGACACCCGAAGGTTAAAAGCAAAATTGCTCTGAATATAATTTGTGAGAAATAATATATAATGCCCTATTCTACTCTGTTTTGGAGTATATGCACCAACTCCATATGCTCTCTCATGTAAAATACAGAAATTCTAATTTTACGTGAATGGAAAAAAACCTAAAGAATATCTAAGCGCCCCAAAGTTACAAGAAAATGGCTCTGAATATACTCTGTAGAGAAAAATATACAACGCCTTTTTCTACTGTGTTTTGGAGTATATACACCAACTCAGTATGCTCTCTCATGTAAAATACCGAAATTCAAATTATACCCGAATCGAAAAAATCTGAATATGATCTAGGCACCCCAATGTTAAAAACACAATTGCTCTGAATATAATCTGCCAGAAAAAATATACAATGCCATATTCTACACTTTTTGGTGTATATAAACCAACTCTGTATGCTCTCTCATGTAAAACAGAGAAATTCTAAATTTACGTGGATCTAAAAAAATCTAAATATTATCTAGGCACACCAAAGTTAAAAGCAAATTGCTCTGAATATAATCCGTCAGAAAAAATATACAATGCCCTATTCTACTCTGTTTTAAAGTATATACACCAACTTTATATGCTCTCTCATGTAAATAACAATAATTCTATATTTAAGCGAAGAGAGAAAAATCTAAATATTATCTAGGCAATCCAATTGTTAAAAGTAAAATTGGTCCGAATATAATCTCTCAGAAAAAATATACAATGCCCTTTTCTACTCTGTTTTGGTGTATATACACCAACTCAATATGCTCTCTCATGTAAAATACCGAAATTTTAATTTTATGCGAATTGAAAAAAATCTAAATAATAGTTACGCGCCCCATAGTTAAAAGAAAATGGCTCTGAATATAGTCTGCTAGAAAAAATATACAATACTTTATTCTAGTCTGTTTTACAGGATATACACAAACTCAGTATGCTCCCTCATGTAAAATACCGAAATTCTAAATTTATGCAAATCGATAAAAATGTAAATAACATCTATGCGACCCAAAGTTAAAAGAAAATGGCTCTGAATATAGTCTGTTAAAAAAAAATACAATGCTTTATTCTACTCTGTTTTGGAGTATATACACCAACTCAGTATGCTCTCTCATGTAAAATACAGAAATTCAAATTTCACCCGAATCGAAAAAATCTAAATATTATCTAGGCATCGCAATGTTAAAAACAAAATTGCTATGAATATCATCTGTCAGAAATAATATACAATGCCCTATTCTACTCTTTTGTGGAGCATATACACCAACTCCATATGCTCTCACATGGAAAACACAGAAATTCTATATTTAAGCCAATCGAAACAAATCTAAATATTATCTAGGCACCCCAATGTTAAAAACAAAATTGCTCTGAATATGTTTCTGAAAAAATATACAATGCCGTATTCTACTCTGTTTTGGAGTATATACATCAACTCAGTGTGCTCTCTCATGTAAAATACCGAAATTCTAATTTTACCCGAATCTAAAATATCTAAATATTATCTAGGCACCCCAATGTTAAAAACAAAATTGTTCTGAATATAATCTGTCAGAAAAAATATACAATGCCCTATTCTACTCTTTTTTGGAGTATATAAACCAACTCCATATGCTCTCTCATGTAAAATACAGAAATTCCATATTTAAGGGATCCGAAAAAATTCTTAATATTATCTAGGCACCCCAATGTTAAAAGCAAAATTGATCTTAATATAATCTGTCAGAAAAAATATACAATGCCCTTTTCTACTCTGTTTTGGAGTATATACACCAACTCAGTTTGCTCTCTCATGTAAAATACAGAAATACTAATATTACCCGAATCGAAAAAATCTAAAGATTTTGTAGGCACCCCAATGTTAAAAACAAAACTGCTCTGAATATAATCTGTCAGATAAAATACCCAATGCCCTATTCCACTTTATTTGGAGTTTATACAAATACTCCATATGCTCTCTCATATAAAATACAGAAATTCTATACTTAAGTGAATCGAACAAAATCTAAATAATATCTAGGCACCCCAAAGTTAAAACAAAATGGCTCTGAATATAGTGTGTTAGGAACAATATACAATGCCTTATTCTACTATGTTTTCGAGTATATACACCAACTCAGTATGCTCTCTCATGTAAAATACAGAAATTCTAATTTTACCGGAATCATAAAAATCTCAATATTATCTAGGCACCCAAATGTTAAAAACATAATTGCTCTGAATTTAATCTATCATAAAGAATATACAATGCCCTTTTCTACTCTGTTTTGGAGTATATACACCTACTCCATATGCTCTCTCATGTAAAATACAGAAATTCTAATTTTACCTGAATCGAAAAAAATCTAAATGTAATCTAGACTCCCCAATGTTGAAAGCAAAATTGCTCTGAATATAATCTTTCACAAAAAATATACAATGCCCTTTTCTACTCTGTTTTTGAGTATATACACCAACTCAATATGCTCTCTCATGAAAAACACCAAAATTCTAATTTTATGCGAATTGAAAAAAAATCTAAATAATATCTAGGCGCCCCAAAGGTTAAAGAAAATGTCTCTGATTATAGTCTGTTAGAAAATATATACAATGCCTTATTCTACTCTGTTTTAGAGTATATACACAAACTCCATATGCTCCCTCATGTGAAATAAAGAAATTCTATATTTAAGCGAATCGAAAGAAATCTAAATATTATCAAGGCACCCCAATGTTAAAAGAAAAATTGCTCTCAATATACTCTGTCAGAAAAACTATACAATGCCCTTTTCTACTCTGTTTTGGAGTATATACACCAACTCCCTATGCTCTCTCATGTAAAATACAAAAATTCTACATGTAAGCGAATCGAAAAAATTCTAAATATTATCTAGGCTCCCCAATGTTAAAAGCAAAATTGCCCTGAATATAATGTGTCACAATAAATATACAATGCCCTTTTCTACTGTGCTTTGGAGTATATACACCAACTCAATATGCTCTCTCATGTAAAATACCGAAATTATATATTTTAGCGAATCGAAAAAAATATAAATAATATCTAGGTGCCCCAAAGTTAAAAGAAAATGGCTCTGAATATAGTCTGTTAGAGAAAATATACAATCCCCTATTCTACTCTCTTTTGGAGTATATACACCAACTCTGTATGCTCTGGCATGTAAAATACCGAAATTCAAATTTGACGTGAATCAAAAAAATTCTAAATATTATCCAGGCACCAATATGTTAAAATCAAAATTGCTCTGAATATAATTTGTCAGAAAAAATATACAAATCCTTTTCTACTCTGTTTTGGAGTATATACACCAACTCTATATGCTCTCTCACGTAAAATACCGTAATTATAATTTTACGCGAATCGAACATTCTAAATAATATCTAGGCGCCTCAAAGTTAAAAGAAAATGACTCTGAATATAGTCTGTTAGAAAAAATATACAATGCCTTGTTCTACTCTGCTTTGGAGTATATACACCAACTCAGTATGCTCTCTCATGTAAAATACCGAAATTCTAATTTAACCCAAATGGAAAAAATCTAAATATTATCTAGGCACCCCAATGTTAAAAACAAAATTGCTCTGAATATAATCTGTCAGAGAAAATATACAATGAATTATTCTACTCTGTTTTGGAGTATACACCAACTCCATATGCTCTCTCATGTAAAATACAGAAATTCTTTATTTAAGCGACACAAAAAAATTCTAAATATTATCTAGGCACCCCTATGTTAATAACAAAATTGCTCTGAATATAATCTATCAGCAAAAATATACAATGCTTTTTTCTACTCTGTTTTGTAGTATATACACCAACCCAATATGCTCTCTCATGTAAAATAACGAAATTGTAAATTTACGTGAATCGAAAAAAATCTAACTATTATCTAGGCACCCCAATGTTAAAAGCAAAATTGTTCTGAATATAATCTGTCATAAAAAGTATACAATGCCTTTTTCTACTCTGTTTTGGAGTATATACACCAACTCAATTTGCTCTTTCATGTAAAATACGGAAATTCTAATTATACACGAATTGAAAAAAACCTAAATAATATCTAGGCTCCCCAAAGTTAATAGAAAATGGCTCTTAATATAGACTGTTAGAAAAGATATACAATGCCTTATATTACTCTGTTTTTGAGTATATAGACCAACTCAGTATGCTCTCTTATGTAAAATACTGAAATTCTAATTTTACGCGAATCAAAAAAAATCTAAATAATATATAGGCACCCCAAAGTTAAAAGAAAATGGCTCTGAGTATAGTCTGTTAGAGAAAATATACAATGTCTTATTCTACTTTGTTTTGGAGTATATACACCAACTCAGTATGCTCTATCATGTAAAATACAGAAATTTTAATTTTCCTCGAATCAAAAAATTCTAAATATAATCTAGGCACCCCAATGTTAAAAGCAAAATTGCTCTGAATATAATCTGTCATAAAAATTATACAATGCCTTTTTCTACTCTGTATTGGAGTATATACACCAACTCAATATCCTCTCTCATGTAAAATACCCAAATTATAATGTTACATGAATCGAAAAAATTCTAAATAATATCTAGGCGCCCCAAAGTTAAAAGAAAATGGCCCTGAATATAGTCTGTTAGAACAAATATACAATGCCTTATTCTACTCTGTTTTGGAGTATATACACGAACTCACTATGCTCTCTCGTGTAAAATAAAGATAATCTAATTATACCCGAATCGAAAAAATCTAAATATTATCTAGGCACCCCAATGTTAAAAACAAAATTGCTCTGAAAATAATCTGTCAGAAAAGTTATACAATGAATTATTCTACTCTGTTTTGGAGTATATACACCAACTCTACCTGCTCTCTCATGCAAAATACAGAAATTCTATATTTAAGCGAATCGAAAAAAATCTAAATATTATCTAGGCACCCCAATGTTAAAAGCAAAATTGCTCAGAATATAATCTGTCAGGAAAAATATACAATGACCTTTTCTACTCTGTTTTGGAGTATATACACCAAATCAGTATGCTGTCTCATGTAATATACCAAAATTCTAATTTTACACAAATTGAAAAAAATCTAAATAATATCTAGGCACCCCAAAGTTAAAAAAAATGTCTCTGAATATAGTCTGATAGAATAAATATAAAATGCCTTATTCTACTCTGTTTTGGAGTATATACAGCAACTCAATATGCTCTCTCATGTAAAATACCGAAATTATAATTTTACGTGAATCGAAAAAAATCAATATATTATCTGGGCACCCGAATGTTAACAGCAAAATTGCTCTGAATATACTCTGTAAGAGAAAATATACAATCTTCTATTCTACTCTGTTTTGGAGTATATACACCAACTCAATATGGTCTCTCATGTAAAATACCGAAATACTGTATTTTAGCGAATCGAAAAAAATATAAATAATATCTAGGTGCCCCAAAGTTAAAAGAAAATGGCTCTGAATATAGTCTGTTAGATAAAATATACAATCCCCTATTCTCCTCTCTTTTGGAGTATATACACCAACTCAGTATGCTCTCTCATGTAAAATACAGAAATTGTATATTTAAGCAGATCGAAAACCATCTAAATATTATCTAGGCACCCCAATGTTAAAAGCAAAATTGTTCCGAATATAATCTGTCAGAGAAAATGTACAATGCTTTTTTCTACTATTTTTAAGACTATATACACCAACTCAATATGCTCTCTCTTGTAAAATACCTAAATTCTAATTTTACACGAATCGAAAAAAATATAAATAATATATAGGCGCCCCAAAGTTAAAAGAAAATGGCTCTGAATATAGTGTGTTTGACAAAATATACAATGCCTATTCTACTTTGTTTTGGAGTATATACAGCAATACAGTGTGCTGTCTCATGTAAAATAAGGAAATTCTAATTTTACACGAATCCAAAAAATATGAATATTATCTAGGTACCCCAATGTTAAAAAAAATTGCTCTGAATATAATCTGTCATAAAAAAATATACAATGCCCTATTCTACTGTGTTTTGGAGTATATACACCAACTCCATATGCTCTCTCATGGAAAATACAGAAATTGTATATTTAAGCGAAGCGAAAAAAATCTAAATATTATCTAGGCACCCCAATGTTAAAAGCAAGATTGCTCTGAATATAATCTGTCAGAAAAAATATACAATGCCCTTTGGTACTCTGTTTTGTAGTTTATACACCAACTCAATATGCTCTCTCCTGTAAAATAATGAAATTCTAAATTTACGTGAATCGAAAAAAATCTAAATATTATCTAGGCACCCCAATGTTAAAAGCAAAATTGCGCTGAATATCATCTGTCATAAAAAATATACAAAGCCCTTTTCTACTCTGTTTCGGAATATATACACCAACTCAATATGCTCTCCCATGTAAAATATCGAAAATTCTAACTTTACGCGAATCGAAAAAAATGTAAATATCTAGGCGCCCCAAAGTTAAATAAAAATGGCTCTGAATATAGTCTGTTAGAACAAATATACAATGCCTTATACTACAATGTTTTAGATTATATACAAAAACTCAATATGCTCTATCATGTGAAATACAGAAATTCTAATTTTACCCGAATCGAAAAAATCTAAATATTATCTAGGCACCACAATGTGAAATACAAAATTGCTCTGAATATAATCTGTGAGAAAAAATATACAATGCCCTATTCTACTCTGTTTTGGGGTATATACACCAACTCTACCTGCTCTCTCATATAAAATACAGAAATTCTATATTAAAGCGAATCGAAAATAATCTAAATATTATCTAGGCACCGCAATGTTAAAAGAAAAATTGCTCTTAACATAATCTGTCAGAAAAAGTATACAATGCCATTTTCTACTCTGTATCGGAGTATATACACCAAATCAATATGCTCTTTTATATAAAATACAAAAATTCTAATTTTACGCGAATCGAAAAACATCTAAATAATATCTAGGCCCCCCAAAGTTAAAAGAAAATGGCTGTGAATATAGTCAGTTAGAAAAAATATACAATGCCTTATTCTACTCTGTTTTGGAGTATATACACCAACTTCATATGCTCTCTCATGTAAAATACCGAAATTCTAATTTTTCGTGAATCGAAAAATATCTAAATATTATCTAGGCACCCCAATGTTAAAAGAAAAATTGCTCTGAATATAATCTGTCAGAAAAAATATACAATGCCCTTTTCTACTCAGTTTTGTAGTATATACACCAACTCAATATGCTCTCTCATGTAAAATACAGAAATTCTAATTTTACCGGAATCGAAAAAATCTAAATATTATCCTGGCACCCCAATGTTAAAAACAAAATTGCTCTGAATATAATCTGTCAGAAAAAATATACAATGCCCTTTTCTACTCTGTTTTCGAGTATATAGACCAACTCCATATGCTCTCTCATATAAAATACAGAAATTCTATATTAAACGAATCAAAAAAAATCTAAATATTATATAGGCACATCAATGTTAAAAACAAAATTGATCTGAATACTATCTGTAAGAAAAAATATACAATGCCCTATTCTTCTATGTTTTGGAGTATATACACCAACTCCATATGTTTTCTCATGTTAAATACAGAAATTCTATATTTAAGCGAATCGAAAAAAATCTAAATATTATCTAGGCACCCAAATGGTAAAAACAAAATTGCTCTGAATATAATCTGTCACACAAAATATACAATGCTCTTTTGTACTTTGATTCGGAGTATATAAACCAACTCAATATGCTCTCTCATGTAAAATACCGAAATTCTAATTTTATGGGAATCGAAAAAAATCTAAATAATATCTAGGCACCCGAAAGATAAAAGAAAATGGCTCTTAATATAGTCTGTTAGAAAAAATATACAATGCATTATTCTACTGTGTTTTGGAGTATATACACCAACTCTGTATGCTCTCTAATGTAAAATAAAGTAATTGAAATTTTACCCGAATGTAAAAAATCTAAATATTTTCTAGGCACCCCAGTGTTGAAAGCAAAATTGCTCTGAATATAATCTGTCAGAAAAAATATACAATGCCCTTTTCTACTCTGTTTTGGAGTATATACACCAACTCAATATGCTCTCTCATGTAAAATACAGAAATTCTATATTTAAGCGAATCGAAAAATATATAAATATTATCTAGGCACCCCAATGTTAAAAGCAAAATTGCTCTGAATATAATCTGTCAAAAAAATACACAATGCCATTTTCTACTTTGTTTTGTAGTATATATACCAACTCAATATGCTCTGACATGTAAAATACAGAAATTCTAATTTTGAAAGTATCAAAAAAATCTAAATATTATGTATGCACTTCAATGTTAAAAATAAAATTGGTCTGAATATAATCTTTCAGAAAAAATATACAATGCCCTATTCTACTCTTTTTTGGAGTATGTATACCAACTCAGTATGGTCTCTCATGTAAAATACCGAAATTCTAATTTTACCCGAATCGAAAAAATCAAAATATTATGTAGGCCACCCAATGTTACAAACAAAATAGCTCTGAATATAATTTGTCACAAAAAATATTCAATCCCCTATTCTACTCTGCTTCGGAGTATATACACCAACTCAATATGCCCTCTGATGTAAAATACGGAAATTCTAATTTTAATGGAATCGAAAAAATCTAAATATTATCTAGGCACCAAGTGTTAAAAAAAATTGCTCTGAATATAATCTGTCAGAAAAAATATACAATGCCCTATTCTACTCTGTTTTCAAGTATATACACCAACTCCACATTCTCTCTCATGTAAAATACAGAAATTCTATATTTAAGCGAATCGAAAAAAACTAAATATTATTTAGTCACCCCAAAGTTAAAAACAAAATCGCTCTGAATATAATCAGTCTAAAAAAATATACAATGCCCTATTCTACTCTGTTTTAAAGTATATACACAAACTCCATATGCTCTCTCATATAAAATACAGAAATTCTATATTTAAGTGAATCGAAAAAAATCTAATTATCTAGGCTCCCCAATGTTAAAAGAAAAATTGCTCTGAATGTAATCTGTCAGAAAAAATATACAATGCCCTTTTCTACTCTGTTTTAATGTATATACACCAACTCAGTATGCTCTCTCATGTAAAATACAGAAATTCTATATTTAAGAAAAACAAAAAATATCTAAATATAATCTAGGCACCCCAATGTAAATAGCAAAATTTATCTGAATATAATCTGTCAGAAAAAATACACAATTGCATTTTCTACTTTGTTTTGTAGTATATACACCAACTCAATATGATCTCTCATGTTAAATTTTGAAATTGTAAATTTACGCAAATCGAAAAAAATCTAAATAATATCTAGGTGCCCCAAAGTTTAAAGAAAATGGCTCTTAATATAGTCTGTTAGAGAAAATATACAATGCCTTATTCTACTCTGTTTTGGAGTATATACCCCAACTCAGTATGCTCTCTCATGTAAAATGCAGAAATTCTATATTTAAGCAAATCGAAACAAGTCTAAATATTATCTAGGCACCAGAATGTTAAAAGCAAAATTCCTCTGAATATAATCTGTCAGAAAAAATATACAATACCCTTTTCTACTCTGTTTTCAGTATATACACCAACGTAATATGCTCTCTCATGTAAAATACAGAAATTCTAATTTTACCTGAATCGAAAAAGCTAAATATTATGTAGGCACCCCAATGTTAAAAACAAAATTGCTCTGAATATAATCTGTCAGAAAAAATACACAATGCCCTATTCTACTCTGTTTTGAAGTATATACACCAACTCCATATGCTCTCTCATGAAAAATACAGAAATTCTAATTCTACCCGAAGCGAAAAAATATAAATATAATCGTGGCACACCAATGTTAAAAACAAAATTGCTCTGAATATAATCTGTAAAAAAAATATACAATGCCCTTTTTTACTATGTTTTGTAGTATATAAACCAACTCAATATGGTCTCTCATGTAAAATACAGAAATTCTAATTTTATCCGAATCGATAAAATCTAAATATTATGTAGACACGCCAAAGTTAAAGAAAAATTGCTCTGAATATAATCTGTCAGAAAAAATATACAATGCCCTATTCTACTCTGTTTTAAAGTATATACACCAACTCAGTATGCTCTCCCATGTAAGATAACAAAATTCTAATTTTACCCGAATCAAAAAATCAAAATATTATGTAGGCACCCCAATGTTAAAAACAAAATTGCTCTGAATATATTCTGTCAGAAAAAATATACAATGCCCTATTCTACTCTGTTTTGGAGTATATACACCAACTCAGTATGCCCTCTCATGTTAAATACCGAAATTCTAATTTTACGTGAATCAAAAATATTTAAACATTATCTAGGCACTTCAATGATAACAACAGAATTGCTCTGAATATAATCTGTCAGAAAAAATATACAATGCTTTATTCTACTCTGTTTTGCATTATATACAGCAACTCTATATGCTCTCTGATGTAAAATACAGAAATTCTAATTTTACGTGAATCGAAAATAATCTAAATAATATCTAGGTGCCCCAACGTTCAACAAAAATGGCTCTGAATATAGTCTGTTAGAATAAATATACAATGCCTTATTCGACTTTGTTTTGGAGTATATACACCAACTCCATATTCTCTCTCATGAAAAATACAGAAATTCTAATTCTACCAGAATCGAATAAATATAAATATTGTCTACGCACCACAATGTTAAAAACAAAATTGCTCTGAATATAATCTGTCCGAAAAAATATACAATGCCCTATTCTACTCTGTTTTGGAGTATATACACCAACTCCATATGCTCTCTCATGTAAAATACAGAAATTCTATATTTAAGGGAATCAAAAAAAATTTAATATTATCTAGGCACCCCAATGTTAAAAGCAAAATTGCTCTGAATATAATATGTCAGAAAAAATATACAATGCCCTTTTCTACTCTGTTTTGTAGTATATACACCAACTCAATATGCTCTCTCATGTAAAATACAGAAATTCTAATTTTAAACGAATCGAAAAAATCTAAATATTATCTAGGCACCCCAATGTTAAAATCAAAATTGCTCTGAATATAATCTGTCAGCAAAAATATTCAATTCCCTATTCTACTCTGTTTTGGAGTATATACACCAACACAGTATGCTCTCTCATGTAAAATACCAAAATTCAAATTTTACGTGAATAAAAAAAATCTAAGTATTATCTAGGCACCCCAATGTTAAAAACAAAATTGCTCTGAATATATGCTGTCAGAAAAAATATACAGTGCCCTATTCTACCTTTTTTTGGAGTATATACAGCAACTCCATATGCTCTCTCATGTCAAATACAGAAATTCTAATTTTACGCGAATCGAAAAAAATCTAAATAATATCTATGCGCCCCAAAGTTAAAAGAAAATGGTTCCAAATATAGTCTGTAAGAAAAAATATACAATGCCTTATTCTTCTCTGTTTTGGAGTATATACACCAACTCCATATGGTCTCTCAAGTAACATACAGAAATTCTATATTTAAGCGAATCGAAAAATATCTAAATATTATCTAGGCACCCCAATGTGAAAAGTAAAATTGCTCTGAATATAATCTGTCAGACAAAATATACAATGCCATTTACTTCTCTGTTTTGTAGTATATACACCAACTCAATATGCTCTCTCATGTAAAATACAGAAAACCTAATTCTACCCAAATCGAAAAAATTTAAATATTACCTAGGCACCCCAGTGTTAAAAAAAATTGCTCTGAATATAATCCGTCAGAAAAAAAATACAGTGCCCTATTCTACACTGTTTGGAGTATATACACCAACTCCATATGCTCTCTCATGTGAAATACAGAAATAATATATTTAAGCGAATCGAAAAAATTCTAAATATTATCTAGGCACCGTAATGTTAAAAACAAAATCGCTCTGAATAAATTCTGTCAGAAAAAATATACAACGTTCTATTCTACTCTGTTTTGGAGTATATACACCAACTCTATATGCTCTCTCATGTAAAATACATAAATTCTTTATTTATGCGAATCAAAAAAAATCTAAATATTATCTAGGCACCCCAATGTAAAAAGCAAGCTTGCTCTGAATATAATCTGTCAGAAAAAATATACAATGTTCTTTTCTACTCTGTTTTCGAGTATATACACCAACTCAATATACTCTCTCATGTAAAATACAAAAATTCTAATTTTACGCGAATCGAAATATATCTAAATATTTTCTAGCCGCCCCAAAGTTAAAAGAAACTGGCTCTGAATATAGTCTGTTAGAAAAAGTATAAAATGCCTTATTCTACTCTGTTTTGGAATATATAAACCAACTCAGTATGCTCTCTCATGTAAATTACAGAAATTCTAATTTTACGTGAATAAAAAGAAATCTAAATATTATCTAGGCACCCCAATGTTAAAAACAAAATTGCTCTGAATATAGTCTGTCGGAAAAAATATACAATGCCCTATTCTAATCTGTTTTAAAGTTTATACACCAACTCAATATGCTCTCTCATGTAAAATACAAAAATTCTATATTTAAGCAAATGGAAAAAAATCTAAATAATATCTACACGCCCCAAAGTTAAAAGCAAAAAAACTCTTAATATAATCTGTCACATAAAATTTGCAATGCCTTATTCTACTCTTTTTTGGAGTATATAAACCAACTCAATATGCTCTATCATGTGAAATACAGAAATTCTAATTTTACCCGAATCGAAATAATCTAAATATTATCTAGGCACCCCAATGTTAAAAGCAGAATTGCTCAGAATATAATCTGTCAGAAAAAAATATACAATGTTTTTTTCTACTCTGTTTTGTAGTATATAAACCAACTCAATATGCTCTCTCATTTAAAATACCAAAATTCTAATTTTATGTGAATCGAAATAAATTTGAATAATATCTAGTTGCCCCAAAGTTAAAAGAAAATGGCTCTGAATATAGTCTGTTAGATAAAATTTACAATGGCTTATTCTACTCTTTTTTGTAGTATATACACGAACTCAGTATGCTCTGTCATGTAAATCAGAGACATTCTAATTTTACGTGAATCAAAAGAAATCTAAATATTATCTAGGCACCCCAAAGTTAAAAACAAAATTGCTCTGAATATAATCTGTCAGAAAAAATATACAATGCCCTATTCTACTCTTTTTTGAAGTATATACACCAACTCCATATGCTCTCTCATGCAAAATACCGAAATTCTAATTTTACGCGAATCGAAAAAAATTTAAATAATATCTAGTTTCCACAAAGTTAAAAGAAAATGGCTCTGAATATAGTCTGTTATAAAAAATATACAATGCCTTATTCTACTCAGTTTTGGAGTATATACACCAACTCAGTATGCTCACTCATGTAAAATACAGAAATTCTATATTTAAGCAAATCAAAAAAATTCTAAATATTATCTAGGCACCCCAATGTTAAAAGCAAAATTTTTCTGAATATAATCTGTCAGAAAAAATATACAATGCCCTTTTCTACTCTGTTTTGTAGTATATACACCAACTCAATAAGCTCTCTCATGTAAAATACAGAAATTCTAAATTTACCCGAACGGAAAAAATCTAAATATTATCTAGGCACCCCAGTGTTAAAAGCAAAATTGGTCTGAATATAATCTGTCAGAAAACATACACAATGCCGTCTTCTATTCTGTATTGTAGTATAAACACAAACTCAATATGCTCTGTCATGTAAAATACAGAAATTCTAATCCTACCCGAATCGAAAAAAATCTAAATATTATACAGGCACCCCAATGTTAAAAGCGAAATTGCTCTGAATATAATCTGTCATAAAAAATATACAATGCCCTTTTCTACTCTGTTTTGGAGTATATACACCAACTCAATATGCTCTCTCATATAAAATAGCGATATTCTACTTTTAGGTGAATCAAAAAAAAGTTAATAATATCTAGGCGCCCCAAACTTAAAAGAAAATGGCTCTGAATATAGTCTGTTAGAAAAAATATATAATGCCTTATTCTACTCTTTTTGGGAGTATATACACCAACTCAGTATGCTCTCTCATGTAAATCACAGAAATTCTAATTTTACGTGAATCAAAAAAATCTAAATATTATCTAGAAATTCCAATGTTAAAAACAAAATTGTTCTGAATATAATCTGTCAGAAAAAATATACAACGCCCTATTCTACACTCTTTTAAAGTATATACACCAACTCCATATGCTCTCTCATGTAAAATACAGAAATTCTGTATTTAAGCGAATCGAAAAAATTTTAGATATTATCTAGGCACCCCAATGTTAAAAGCAAAATTGCTATTAATATAATCTGTCAGATAAAATATACAATGCCCTTTACTTCTTTGTTTTGTACTATATACACCAACTCAATATGCTCTCTCATGTAAAATACAGAAATTCTAATTCTACCCAAATCGAAAAAATATAAATAATATCTAGGCACCCCAATGTTAAAAACAAAATTGCTCTGAATATAATCTGTCAGAAAAAATATACAATGCCCTATTCTACTCTGTTTTGGAGTATATACAACAACTCAGTATGCTCTCTCATGTAAAATACCAAAATTCTAATTTTAAGTGAATCGATAAGTTTCTAAATATTATCTAGGCACCGCAATGTTAAAAATAAAATTGCTCTGAAAAAAATCTGTCAGACAAAAGGTACAATGCCCTTTTCTACTCTGTTTTATAGTATATACACCAACACAATATGCTCTGTCATGTAAAATACAGAAATTATAATTCTACCCAAATCGAAAAATCTAAGTATTATTTAGTCAACCCAATGTTAAAAACAAAATTGCTGTGAATATAATCTGTCAGAAATAATATACAATGCCCTATTCTACTCTGTTTTTGAGTATATACACCAACACAATATGCTCTCTCATGTAAAATACCGAAATTCAAACTTTACACGAATTGAAAAAAATCGAAATAATATCTAGGCGCCCCAAAGTTAAAAGAAAATTGCTCTGAATATAGTCTGTCAGAGAAAATATGCAATGCCCTATTCTACTCTCTTTTGGAGTATATACACCGACTCCATATGCTCTCTCATCTAAAATACAGAATTTCTATATTTAAGTGAATCGAAAAGTATCTAAATATTATCTAGGCATCCCAATGTTAAAAGCAACATTGCTCTGAATATAATCTGTCAAAAAAATACACAATGCCATTTTCTACCCTATTTTGTAGTATATACACCAACTCAATATGCTCTGACATGTAAAATACAGAAATTCTAATTTTATAAGAATCGAGAAAATGTAAATATTATGTAGGCACGTCAATTTTAAAAACAAAATTGCTCTGAATATAATCTTTCAGAAAAAATATACAATGCCCTATTCTACTTGGTTTTGGAGTATGTACACCAACTCAGTATGGTCTCTCATGTAAAATACAGAAATTCTAATTTTACCCGAATCAAAAAAATCTAAATACTATGTAGGCAACCCAATGTTACAAACAAAATTGCTCTGAATATAATCTGTCACAAAAAATATTCAATTCCCTCTTCTAGTCTGTTTTGGAGTATATACACCAACTCAGTATGCTCTCTAATGTAAAATACCACAATTCTAATTTTACGTGAATCGAAAATAATCTATATATTATGTAGGCACTTCAATGTTAAAAACAATATTGCTCAAAATATAATCTGTCAGAAAAAATATACAATGCCCTATTCTACTCTGTTTTGTATTATATACACCAACTCAATATGCTCTTTCATGTAAAATACAGAAATTCTATATTTAAGCGAATCGAAAAATATCTAAATATTATCTAGGCACCCCAATGTTAAAAGCAAAATTTCTCTGAATATAATCTGTCAAAAAAAATACACCATGCCATTTTCTACTCTGTTTTGTAGTATATACACCAACTCAATATGCTCTGACATGTAAAATACAGAAATTCTAATTTTATAAGTATCGAAAAAATCTAAATATTATCTAGGCACCTCAGTGTTAAATAAAAAATTGCTCTGAATATAATCTGTCAGAAAAAATATACAATGCTCTATTCTACTGTGTTTTGGAGTATATACACCAACTCCACATTCTCTCTCATGTAAAATACAGAAATTCTATATTTAAGCGAATCGATAAAAATCCAAATATTATCTAGGCACCCCAAAGTTAAAAACAAAATCGCTCTGAATATAATCTGTCAGAAAAAATATACAATGCCCTATTCTACTCTGTTTTGGAGTATATACACAAACTCCATACGCTCTCTCATATAAAATACAGAAATTCTATATTTAAGCGAATCGAAAATAATCTAATTATCTAGGCTTCCCAATGTTAAAAGAAAAATTGCTCTGAATGTAATCTGTCATAAAAAATACACCATGCCATTTTCTACTCTGTTTTGTAGTATATACACCAACTCAATATGCTCTCTCATGTAAAATACAGAAATTCTAATTCTACCCAAATCGAAAAAATCTAAATATTATCGAGGCACCCCAATGTTTAAAACAAAATTGCTCTGAATATAATCTGTCAGAAAAAATAAACAATACCCTATTCTCCTCTGTTTTGGAGTATATACACCAACTCCATATGCTCTCTCATGTAAAATAATGAAATTCTAATTTTACACGA
Organism: Callithrix jacchus; assembly: GCF_049354715.1. NCBI lineage: Eukaryota > Metazoa > Chordata > Mammalia > Primates > Cebidae > Callithrix > Callithrix jacchus. The sequence continues at coordinate 166,801,636 of NC_133506.1, read as the reverse complement.
ATCGAAAAAAATCTTAATAATATCTAACCGCCCCAAAGTTAAAAGAAAATGGCTCTGAATATAGTCTGTTAGAAATAATATACAATGCCTTACTCTACTCTGTTTTGGAGTATATACACCAACTCTGTGTGCTCTCTCATGTAAAATACAGAAATTCTAATTTTCTTTGAATCGAAAAAAATCTAAATATTATATAGGCAACCCAATGTTAAAAACAAAATTACTCTGAATATAATCTGTCAAAATAATTATACAATGCCCTATTATACTCCGTTTTGGGGTATATACACCAACTCAGTATGCTCTCTCATGTAAAATACAGAAATTCTATATTTAAGGGAATCGAAAAAATTCTAGATATGAACTAGGCACCCCAATGTTAAAAGGAAAATTGATCTTAATATAATCTGTCAGATAAAATATGCAATGCCCTTTACTTCTCTGTTTTGTAGTATATACAGCAACTCAATATGCTCTCTCATGTAAAATACAGAAATTCTAATTCTACCCAAATCGAAATAACCTAAATATTATGTAGGCACCCCAATGTTAAAAACAAAATTGCTCTGACTATAATCTTTCAGAAATAATATACAATGCCCTATTCTACTCTGTTTTGGACTATATACAACAACTCAGTATGCTCTCTCATGTAAAATACCGAAATTCTAATTTTAAGTGTATCGATAAGTTTCTAAATATTATCTAGGCACCGCAATGTTAAAAATAAAATTGCTCTGAAAAAAATCTGTCAGACAAAAGTACAATGCCCTTTTCTACTCTGTTTTATAGTATATACACCAACACAATATGCTCTGTCATGTAAAATACAAAAATTATAATTCTACCCAAATAGAAAAATCTAAATATTATTTAGTCAACCCAACGTTAAAAACAAAATTGCTCTGACTATAATCTTTCAGAAATAATATACAATGCCCTTTTCTACTCTGTTTTTGAGTATATACACCAACTCAATATGCTCTCTCATGTAAAATACCGAAATTCTAATTTGACGCGAATCGGAAAATATCTAAAGAATATCTAGGCGCCCCAAAATTAAAAGAAAATGGCTCTGAATATAGTCTGTTAGAGACAATATACAATGCCTTATTCTAATCTGTTTTGGAGTATATACACCAACTCAGTATGCTCTCTCATGTAACATAACGAAATTCTAATTTTTCCCCAATCGAAAAAATCTAAATAATATCTAGACACCCCAGTGTTAAAAACAAAATTGTTCTGAATATAGTTTGTCAGAAAAAATAAACAATGCCCTATTCTATTCTGTTTTGGAGTATATGCACCAACTCCATATGCTCTCTCATGTAAAATACAGAAATTCTATATTTAAGCGAATCGAAAAAAATCTAAATATTATCTAGGCACCCCAATATTATAAGCAAAATTTCTCCGTATATAATCTGTCAGAGAAAATATACAATGCTTTTTTTTCAACTCTGTTTTGGAGTATATAAACCAACTCAATATGCTCTCACATGTAAAATACGGAAATTCTAATTTTACGCGAATTGAAAAAAATATAAATAATATCTAGGCGCCCCAAAGTTAAAAGGAAATGGCTCTGAATATAGTCTGTTAGAAAAAATATACAATACCTTATTCTACTCTGTTTTTGAGTATATACACCAACTCAGTTTGCTCTCTCACGTAAAATAGAGAAATTCTAATTTTACCCAAAACGAAAGAATCTAAATATTATCTAGGCACCCCAATGTTAAAAACAAAATTTCTCTGAATATAACCTGTCAGACAAAATATACAATGGCCTATTCTACTCTATTTTGGAGTATATACACCAACTCCATATGCTCTCATTTGTAAAATACAGAAATTTTGTATTTAAACGAATTGAAAAAAATCAAAATATTATCTAGGTACCCCAATGTTAAAAGCAAAATTGCTCTGAAAATAATCTGTCAGAAAAAATATACAGCACCCTTTTCTACTTGGTATTGTAGTATATACACCAACTCAATATGCTCTCTCATGTAAAATATTGAAATTCTAATTTTACATGAATCAACGAAAATCTTAGTATTATCTAGGCACCCGAATGTTAAAAGCAAAATTACTCTAAATATAATCTGTCAGAAAATATATACAATGGACTTTTCTACTCTGTTTTGGAGTACGTACACCAACAAAATATGATCTCTCATGTAAAATACCGAAATTCTAATTTTACGTGAATCGAAAAAAATCTAAATAATATCTAGGTACCCCAAAGCTAAAAGAAAATGGGTCTGAATATAATCTGTCAGTAAAATATACAATGCCCTATTCTACTCTGTTTTGTAGTATAGACACCAACTTCATATGCTCTCTCATGTAAAATAGAGAAATTCTATATTTACGCAAATCAAAAAAAATCTAAATATAATCTAGGGTACCCAATGTTAATAGCAAAATTGCTCTGATTATAATCTGTCAGAAAAAAATACAATGCCTTATTCTACTCTGTTTTGGAGTGTATACACCAACTCAGTGTGCTCTTTCATATAAAATACCGAAATTATATTTTTACGTGAATCGAAAATAATCTAAATATTATCTAGGCACCCCAATGATAAAACCAAAACTGCTCTGAAAATAATCTGTCAGAAAAAATATACAATGCCCTTTTCGACTCTTTTTTGGAATATATACACCAACTCACTATGCTCTCTCATGTTAAATACCAAAATTCTAATTTTACGAGAATGGAAAAAAATCTAAATAATATCTAGGCATACCAATGTTAAAAGAAAATGGCTCTAAATATAGTCTGTTAGAAAAAATATACAATGCCTTATTCTACTCTGTTTTGGAGTATATACACCAAGTCAGTATGCTCTCTCATGTAAAATATCGAAATTCTAATTTTACCTGAATCGAAAAAGCTAAATATTATGTAGGCACCCCAATGTTAAAAACAAAATTGCTCTGAATATAATCTGTCAGAAAAAATATACAATGCCCTATTCTACTCTGTTTTGGAGTATATAAACCAACTCCGTATGCTCTCTCATGTAAAATACAGAAATTCTATATTTAAGCGAATCGAAAAAAATCTAAATATTATATAGGCACCTTAATGTTAAAAGCAAAATTGCTCTGAATATAATCTGTCAGAAAAAATATACAATGCCTTATTCTACTCTGTTTTGGAGTATATACACCAACTCACTATGCTCTCTCATGTAAAATAATGAAATCCTAATTTTATGTGAATCGACAAAAATCTAAATATTATGTAGGCACCTGAATGTTAAAAGCAAAATTGCTCTGAATATAATCTGTTAGGAAAAATATACAATGCCCTTTTATACTCTGTTTTGGAGTATCTACACCAACTCAATATGCTGTCTCATGTAAAATACATAAATTCTAATTTTACACGAATCGAAAAAAATCTAAAGAATATCTAGGCGCCCCAAAATTAAAATAAAATTGCTCTGAATATAGCCTGTTAGAAAAAAATATACAATTCCTTATTCTACTCTGTTTTGGAGTATATACACCCACTCAGTATGCTCTCTCATGTAAAATACCGAAATTCTAATTTTACCCGAATCGAAAAAATCTAAATATTATCTAGGCACCCCAATGATAGAAACAAAATAGCTCTGAATATAGTCTGTCACAAAAAATATACAATGCCCTATTCTACTCTGTTTTGGTGTATATACACCAACTTCATATGCTCTCAAATAAAAAATACATAACTTCAATATTTAAGCGAATCGAAGAAAATCTAAATATTATCTAGGCATCCCTATGTTAAAAGCAAAATTGCTCTGAATATAATCTGTCAGAAAAAATATACAATGGCTTATTCTACTCTGTTTTGGAGTATATACACCAACTCAGTATGCTCTCTCATGTAAAATACCAAAATTCTATATTTAAGCAAATTGAAAAAAATATAAATATAATCGAGGCACCACTATGTTAAAAGCAAAATTGCTCTGAATATAATTTCTCACACAAAATATACAATACCCACTTCTACTCTCTTTTGGAGAATATACACCAACTCAATATGCACTCTCATGTAAAATACCGAAATTCTAATTTTACGTGAATCGAAAAAAATCTAAATAATATATAGGCGCCACAAAGTTAAATGAAAATGGCTCTGAATATAGTCTGTTAAAAAAAATATACAATGCCCTATTCTACTCTGTTTTGGAGGATATACACCAACTCAGTATGCTCTCTTATGTAAAATATCGAAATTTTAATTTAACGTGAATCCAAAAAATCTAAATATTATCTAGGCACGCCAATGTTAAAAGGAAAATTGCGCTGAATATAATCTGTCTGAAAAAATATACAATGCCCTTTTCTACTCTGTTTTGGACTATCTACACCAACTCAATATGCTCTCTCATGTAAAATAACGAAATACGAATTTTACGTGAATCGAAAAAAATCTAAATAATATCTATGCGTCCCACAGTTAAAAGAAAATGGCTCTGAATATAGTCTATTAGGAAATATATACAATGCCTTATTCTACTCTGTATTGGAGTATATGCACCAACCCCATATGCTCTCTCATTTAAAATACAGAAATTCTATATTTAAGCGAATCGAAAAAAATCTAAATATTATCTAGGCACCCCAATTTTAAAGGCAAAATTGCTCTGAATATAATCTGTCAGAAAAAATATACAATGCCTTATTCTACTCTGTTTTGGAGTATATACACCAACTGAGTATGCTCTCTCAAGTAAAATACCGAAATTCTAATTTTACGGGAATCAAAATAATCTAAATATTACCTAGGCACCCGAATGTTAGAAGCAAAATTTCTCTGAATATAATCTGTCAGAAATAATATACGATGCCCTTTTCTTCTTTGTTTTAAATTGTATACACCAGCTCAATATGCATTCTCATTTAAAATACCGAAATTGTAATTTTACGTGAATCAAAAAAAATCTAAATAGTATCTAGGCTCCCCAAAGTTAAAAGAAAATGGCTCTGAATAAAGTCTGTTAGAGAAAATATACAATGCCCTATTCTACTCTGTTTTGGAGTATATACACCAACTCAGTATGCTCTCTCATGTAAAATACCGAAATACTAAATTTACGTGAATGAAAAAAAAATCTAAACATTTTCCAGGCACCACAATGTTAAAAGCAAAATTCCTCTGAATATAATCCGTCAGAAAAATATACAATGCCCTCTTCTACTCTGTTTTTGAGTATATACACCAACTCAATATGCTCTCTCATGTAAATAGCGTAATTCTAATTCTACGCGAATCGAAAATTCTAAATAATATCTAGGCTCCTCAAAGTTAAAAGAAAATGGCTCTGAATATAGTCTGTTAGAGAAAATATACAATGCCTTATTCTAATCTTTTTTGTAGTATATGCACCAACTCAGTGTGCTCTCTCATGTAAAATATAGAAATTCTAATTTTACCAGAATCGAAAAAATCTAAATATTATCTAGGCACCTTAATGTTAAAAACAAAATTGCTCTGAATATAATCTGTCAAAAAAATATAGAATACCCTATTCTACTCTGTTTAGGAGCATATACACCAACCCCATATGCTCTCTCATGTAAAATACCAAAATTCTATATTTAAGCGAATCGAAAAAATCTAAATACAATCGAGGAACCACAATGTTAAAAGCAAAATTGCTCTGAATATAATCTCTCAGTTAAAATATACAATGACCTTTTCTAACCTGTTTTGGCATATATACAGCAACTCAATATGCACCCTCATGTAAAACACCGAAATTCTAGCTTGACGTGAATCGAAAAAAATCTAAATAATATATAGGCGCCACAAAGTTAAAATAAAATGGCTCTGAATATAGTCTGTTAGAAAAAATATACAATTCCCTATTCTACTCTGTTTTGGAGTATATACATCAACTCAGTATGCTCTCTCATGTAAAATACCAAAATTCAAATTTTACGTGAATAAAAAAAATCTAAGTATTATCTAGGCACCCCAATGTTAAAAACAAAATTGCTCTGAATATAATCTGTCAGACAAAATATACAATGCCTTATTCTACTCTGTTTTGGAGTATATACACCAACTGAGTATGCTCTCTCATGTAAAATACCGAAATTCTAATTTTACGGAAATCAAAAATAATCTAAATATTACCTAGGCACCCGAATGTTAGAAACAAAATTTCTCTGAATATAATCTGTCAGAAATAATATACGATGCCCTTTTCTTCTTTGTTTTGGATTATATACACCAGCTCAATATGCATTCTCATTTAAAATACCGAAATTGTAATTTTACGTGAATCGAAAAAAATCTAAATAGTATCTAGGCTCCCCAAAGTTGAAACAAAATGGCTCTGAATAAAGTCTGTTAGAGAAAATATACAATGCCCTATTCTACTCTGTTTTGGAGTATATACACCAACTCAGTGTGCTCTCTCATGTAAAATACCGAAATTCTATTTTTACGTGAATCGAAAAAAATCTAAATATTATCTAGGCACCCCAATGATAAAACCAAAATTGCTCTGAAAACAGTCTGTCATAAAAAATATACAATGTTCTTTTCCACTCTTTTTGGTGTATATATACCAACTCAATATGCTCTCTCATGTAAAATACCAAACTTCTAATTTTAAGAGAATGGAAAAGAATCTAAATAATATTTAGGCGTCGTAATGTTAAAAGAAAATGGCTCTGAATATAGTCTGTTTGAAAAAATATGCAATGCCTTATTCTACTCTGTTTTGAAGTATATACACCAAGTCAATATGCTCTCTCATGTAAAATACTGAAATTCTAATTTTACCCGATTTGTAAAAACTAAATATTATCTAGGCACCCAAATCTTAAAAGCAAAATTGCTGTGAATATAATCTGTCAGAAAAAATATACAATGCCCTATTCTACTCTGTTTTAGAGTATATACACCAACTCCGTATGCTCTCTGATGTAAAATACAGAAATACTATATTTAAGCGAATCGAAAAAAATCTAAATATTATCTAGGCACCTTAATGTTAAAATCAAAATTGCTCTAAATATAATCTGTCAGAAAAAATATACAATGCCCTTTCCTACTCTGTTTTGGAGTATCTACACCAACTCAATATGCTCTCTCATGTAAAATACATAAATTCTAATTTTACGCGAATCGAAAAAAATCTAAAGAATATCTAGGCGCCCCAATATTAAAAGAAAATTGCTCTGAATATAGCCTGTTAGAAAAAAATATACAATGCCTTATTCTACTTTGTTTTGGAGTATTAAGACCAACTCCATATGCTCTCTCATGTAAACTACAGAAATTCTATATTTAATCGAATCGAAAAGAATCTAAATATTATCTTGGCACCCTAATGCTTAAATCAAAATTGCTCTTAATATAATCTCTCAGAAAAAGTATACAATGCCTTTTTCTACTCTGTTTTGGAGGATATACACCAACTCAATATGCCCTTTCATGTAAAATACGGAAATTCTAATTATACGTGAATCGAAATAAAATCTAAATAATATCTAGTCGACCCAAAGTTAAAAGAAAATGGCTCTGAATATAGTCTGTAGAAAAATATTCAACGCCTTATTCTACTCTGTTTTGGAGTATATACATTAACTCCATATGCTCAATCATGTAAAATACAGAAATTCTATATTTAAGGAAATCGAAAAAAATCTAAATATTATATAGGCACCCCAATGTTGAAAACAATATTGTTCTGGATATAATCTGTCAGAGAATATATACAATGCCCTTTTCTACTTCGTTTTGTAGTATATACACCAACTCAATATGCTCTTTCATGCAAAATACAAAAACTCTAATTTTACCCGAATCAAAAAAATCTAAATATTATCAAGGCACCCCAATTTTAAAAACAAAACTGCTCTGAATATAATCTGTCAGAAAAAATATACAATGACCTATTCTACTATGTATTGGAGTATATACACCAACATATTATGCTCTCTCATGTGAAATGCAGAAATTATAATTTTACCCAAATCGAAAAAATATAAATAATAAATATTATCTAGGTACCCCAATGTGAAAAACAAAATTGCTCAGAATATAATCTGTCAGAAAAAATATACAATGCCCTATTCTACTCTTTTCTGGAGTATATACGTCAACTCCATATGCTCTCTCATATAAAATACAGAAATTCTATATTTAAGCGAATCGAAAAAAATCTAAATATTACCTAGGCACACCAATGTTAAAAGCAAACTTGCTCTGAATATAATCTGTCAGAAAAAAATAACAATGCCCTATTCTACTCTTTTTTGGATTATATACACCAACTCCATATGCTCTCTCATGTAAAATTCAGAAATTCTAATTTTACCCGAATTGAAAAAACCTAAATATTATCCAGGCACCCCAATGTTAAAAACAAAATTGCTCTGAATAGAATCTGTCAGAAAAAATATACAATGCCCTATTCTACCCTGTTTTGGAGTATATACACCAACTCAGTATGCTCTCTCATGTAAAATACCGAAATTCTAATTTAAGTGAATCGAAAAAAATCTAAATAATATCTAGGCGTCCCAAAGATCAAAGAAAATGGCTCTCAATATAGTCTGTTATAAAAAATATACAGTGCCTTATTCTACTCTGTTTTGGAATATATACACCAACTCAGTATGCTCTCTCATATAAAATACCGAAATTCTAATTTTACGTGAATCGAAAAAAATCTAAATTTTATCTATGCACCCCAATGTTAAAAGGAAAATTGCTCTGAAGATAATCTGTCAGAAAAAATACACAATGCCCTTTCCTACTCTGTTTTGGAGTATCTACACGAACTCAATATGCTCTCTCATGTAAAATACCTGAATTCTAATTTTACGTGAATCGAAAAAAATCTAAAAATATCTAGGCACCCCAAAGTTAAAAGAAAATTGCTCTGAATATAGCCTGTTAGAAAACATATACAATGCCTTATTCTACTCTGTTTTGGAGTATATACACCAACTCAGTATGCTCTCTCATGTAAAATACTGAAATTCTAATTTTACCCGAATAGTACAAATCTCAATATTATCTAGGCACCCCAATGTTAGAAACAAAATTTCTCTGAATATAGTCTGTCAGAAAAAATATACAATGCCCTATTCTACTGTGTTTTGGAGTATATACACCAACTTCATATGCTCTCAAATAAAAAATACATAAATTCTATATTTAAGCGAATCCAAAAAAATCTAAATATTATCTAGGCATCTCTATGTTAAAAGCGAAATTGCTCTGAATATAGTCTGTAAGAAAAAATATACAATGACCTTTTCTATTCTATTTTGGAGAATATTCACCAACTCAATATGCTCTCTCATGTAAAATACTGAAATTTTAATTATACACGAATCAAAAAAAATCTGAATAATATCAAGGCACCCCAAAGTTAAAAGAAAATGGGTCTGAATATAGTCTGTTAGATAAAATATACAATGCCTTATTCTATTCTGTTTTGGAGTATATACACCAGTTCAGTATGCTCTCTCTTGTAAAATACCGAAATTCTAATTTTACGTGAATCAAAAAAAATCTAAGTAGTATCTAGGCACCCCAATGTTAAAAGCAAAATTGCTTTGAATATAATCTGTCATAACAATATAAAATACCCTTTTCTACTCTTTTTTAAATTATAAACACCACTCACTATGCTCTCTCATTAAGTATACCGAAATTTAAATTTTACGTAAATCGAAAAAAATCTAAATATTATGTAGGCACCCCAATGTTAAAAACAAAAATGCTCTGAATATAATCTGTCAGAAAAAATACACAATGCCTTATTCTACTCTGTTTTTGAGAATATAAACCAACTCAATATGCTCTCTCATGTAAAATATTGAAATTCTAATTTTACGCGAAGCAAAAAAATCTAAATAATATCTAGGCACCTCAATGTTAGAAAACAATGGCTCTGAATATAGTCTGTTGGAAAAAATATACAATGCCGTATTCTACTCTGTTTTTGAGTATATCCACCAACTCAGTTTGCTCTCTCATGTAAAATACCAAAATAAAAATTTTACGTGAATCGAAAAAAGTCTAAATATTATCTAGCAACCCCAATGTTTAAAACAAAATTGCTCTGAATATAATCTGTCAGTGAAAATATACAATGACCTATTCTACTTGTTTTTGGGGTATATACACCAACTCAGTATGCTCTCTCATGTAAAATACAGAAATTCTTTATTTAAGTGAATCAAAAAATATCTAAATATTATCTAGGAACACCAATGTTAAAAGCAAAATTGCTCTGAATATAATCTGTCAAAAAAAATATACAATTTTCTTTTCTACTCTGTTTTGTAGTATATACACCAACTCAGGATGCTGTCTTATGTAAAATACAGAAATTGTAATTTTACCTGAATCGAAAAAATATAAATATTATCTAGGGACCCCAATGTTAAAAGCAAAATTACTCTGCATATAATCTGTCATTAAAAATATGCAATTCCCTATTGTACTCTGTTTTGGAGTATATACAACAACTCAGTATGCTCTCTCATGTAAAATTCCAAAATTCTAATTTTACGTTAATCAAAAATAATCTAAATATTATCTAGGCACCCCGATGTTAAAAGCAAAATTGCTCTGAATATAATATGTCAGAAAAAATATACAATTCCTTATTCTACTCTGTTTTAAAGTATATACACCAACTCTGTATGCTCTCTCATGTAAAATACCAAAATTCTAATTTTACGTTAATGGAAAATAATCTAAATATTATCTAGGCACCCCAATGTTAAAAGCAAAATTGCTCTGAATATAATCTCTCAGATAAAATATACAATGACTTTTTCTACTGTGTTTTGGAGCATATAAACCAACTCAGTATGCTCTCTCATGTAAAATAACGAAATTCTAATTTTTCACGAAGCGAAAAAATCTAAATAATATCTAGGCGCCCCAAAGATAAAAGAAAATGGCTCTGAATATAGCCTCTTTGAAAAAATATACAATACCTTATTCTACTCTGTTTTGGAGTATATACACCAACTCAGTACACTTTCTCATGTAAAATACCGAAATTCTAATTTTACCCGAATCGAAAAAATCTAAGTATTATCTAGGCACCCCAATGTTAAAAACAAAACTGCTCTGAATATAATCTGTCAGAAAAAGTATAAAATGCCCTATTCTACTCTGTTTTGGACTATATACACCAACTCCATATGCTCTCTCATGTAAAATACAGAAATTCTATATTTAAGCAAATCGAAAAATATCTAAATATTATCTAGGAACCCCAATGTTGAAAACAAAATTGCTTTTTGTATAATCTGTCAGAAAAAATATACAATGCTCTTTTCTACTCTATTTTGTAGTATATACACCAACTCAGTATGCTCCCTCATGTAAAATAAAGAAATTGTAATTTTACCCGAATCGAATAAATCTAAATGTTATCTAGGAACCCCAATGTTAAAAGCATAATTGCTCTGAATATAATCTGTCAGAAAAAATATACAATGTTCTTTCTAATCTGTTTTGGAGTATATACACCAACTCAGTATGCTCTCTCATGTAAAATAACGAAATAATAATTTTACGTGAATCAAAAAAATCTAAATAATATCTAGGCGCCCCAAAGTTAAAAGAAAATGGCTCTGAATATAGTCTGTTAGAAAAAATATACAATGCCCTATTCTACTCTGTTTTGTAGTATATACACCAACTCAGTTTGCTCTCTAACGTAAAATAACGAAATTCTAATTTTACGTGAATCGAATAAAATCTAAATATTATCTAGGCACAGCAATGTTAAAAACAAAATTGCTCTGAATATAATCTGTCAGAAAATATATACAATGCCCTATTCTACTCTGTTTTGGAGTATATACACCAAATAAGTATGCTCTCTCATGTAAAATAACGAAGTTCATATTTTACTCAAATCGAGAAAACCTAAATATTATCTAGGCACTTTGATGTTTAAACAAGATTTCTCTGAATATAATCTGTCAGAAAAAATATACAATGCCTTATTCTACTCTGTTTTGGAGTATATACACCAACTCAGTATGCTCTCTCATGTAAAATACAGAAATTCAAATTTTACGTGAATCGAAAAAAATCTAAATATTATCTAGGCACCCCAATGTTAAAAACAGTATTGTTCTAAATATAATCTGTCAGAAAAAATATACAATGCCCTATTCTACTTTGTTTTGAAGGATATACAGCAACTTTATATGCTCTCTCATGTAAATACAGAAATTCAATATTGACGTGAATTCAAAAAAATCTAAATATTATCTAGGCCCCCGATTGTTAAAAACAAAATTGCTCTACATACAATCTCTCAGAAAAAATATACAATGACCTATTCTACTCTGTTTTAAAGTATATAAACCATTCAATATTATCTCTAATGTAAAATACAGAATTTATATATTTAAGCGAATCGAAAAAAATCTAAATATTATGTATGCACCACAATATTAAAAGGAAAATTGCTCTGAAAATAATCTGTCAGAAAAAATATACAATGCCCTATTCTATTCTTTTTTGGAGTATATAAACCAACTCAATATGCTCTCTCATGTAAAATACAGACATTATTATTTTATGCGAAATCAAAAAACTCTAAATAATATCTAGGTGCTCCAAAGTTAAAATAAAATGGCTATGAATATAGTCTGTTGGACAAAATATACAATGCTTTATTCTACTTTTTTTTGAAGTATATACACCAACTCAGTATGCTCTCTCATGTAAAATACCGAAATTTTAATTTTACGTTAATCGAAAAAAATCTAAATATTATCTAGGCACCCCAATGTTAAAAACAAAAATGCGCTGAATATAATCTCTCAGAAAAAAGATACAATGCCCTATTCTACTCTGTTTTGGGGTATATACACCTACTCCATATTATCTCTCATGTAAAACACAGAAATTCTATATTTAAGCCAATCGAAAAAAATCTAAATATTATCTAGGCACCCCAATGTGAATAGCAAAATTGCTCTGAATATAATCTGTCAGAAAAAATATACAATTTCCTATTCTACTCTGTTTTGTAGTATATACACCAACAAAATATGCTCTCTCATGTAAAATACAGAAATTCTAATTTTACCCGAATCAAAAAAATCTAAATATTATCTAGGCATAGCCAGATTGATTAAAAATAAAAGAGAGAACAACCAAATAGATGCAATAAAAAATGATAAAGGGGAAATCACCACAGATTCCACAGAAATTCAAACCATCATCAGAGAATATTACAAACAACTCTATGCACATAAACTACTAAACCTGGAAGAAATGGATAAATTCCTGGACTCCTGCATCCTCCCAAGCCTAAACCAGGAGGAAGCTGAAACTATGAATAGACCAATAACAAGGTCTGAAGTTGAGGCAGCAATTAAGAGCCTACCTCACAAAAAAAGCCCAGGTCCAGATGGGTTCACAGCCGAATTCTACCAGACACACAAGGAGGAGCTGGTACCATTCCTTCTAAAACTATTTCAAACAATCCAAAAAGAGGGAATCCTTCCCAAATCATTTTATGAGACCAACATCATCCTGATACCAAAACCCGGCAGAGACCCAACGAGAAAAGAAAACTTCAGGCCAATATCCATGATGAACATAGATGCAAAAATCTTCAATAAAATATTGGCAAGCCGATTGCAACAGCAAATCAAAAAACTTATTCATCATGATCAAGTAGGATTCATCCCAGGGATGCAAGGCTGGTTCAACATACGCAAGTCTATCAACGTAATTCACCACATAAACAGAACCAAAAACAAAAACCACATGATTATCTCAATTGACGCAGAGAAGGCATTTGACAAAATTCAACAGCCCTTTATGCTAAAAACCCTCAATAAACTCGGTATCGATGGAACGTATCTCAAAGTAATAAAAGCTATTTATGACAAACCAACAGCCAATATCATACTGAATGGGCAAAAACTGGAAGCATTCCCTTTGAAATCTGGTACTAGACAAGGATGCCCTCTCTCACCACTCCTATTCAATATAGTACTGGAAGTTCTAGCCAGAGCAATCAGGCAAGAAAAAGAAATAAAGGGTATTCAAATAGGAAAGGTGGAAGCCAAATTGTCTCTATTTGCAGACGACATGATAGTATACCTAGAAGACCCCATCGCCTCAGCCCAAAAACTCCTGAAACTGATAAACAACTTCAGCAAAGTCTCAGGATATAAAATCAATGTGCAAAAATCACAAGCATTCCTATACACCAATAACAGACTTAAAGAAAGCCAAATCAAGAGCGAACTGCCATTCGCAATTGCTACAAAAAGAATAAAATACCTTGGAATACAACTCACAAGGAACGTAAGGGACCTCTTCAAGGAGAACTACAAACCACTGCTCAACGAAATCAGAAAGGACACAAACAGATGGAGAAACATTCCATGTTCATGGTTAGGAAGAATTAATATTGTGAAAATGGCTATACTGCCCAAAGTAATTTACAAAATCAATGCTATCCCCATCAAGCTACCATTGACTTTCTTCACAGAACTGGAAAAAACCACCATGAACTTCATATGGAACCAAAAGAGAGCCCGCATAGCCAAGTCAATTCTAAGCAAAAAGAACACAGCGGGGGGCATCACACTACCGGATTTCAAACTATACTACAAGGCTACAGTAATCAAAACAGCATGGTACTGGTACCAAAACAGAGATATAGACCAATGGAACAAAACAGAGGCACCGGAGGCAACACAACATACATACAACTATACAATCTTTGATAAACCTGACAAAAACAAGCAGTGGGGCAAGGATTCCATGTTTAACAAATGGTGTTGGGAAAACTGGCTAGCCATGTGCAGAAAGCAGAAACTGGACCCCTCCCTGACACCTTACACTAAAATTAACTCCAGATGGATTAAAGACTTAAACATAAGACCTGGCACCATAAAAGCCCTAGAAGGAAATCTAGGCAAAACTATCCAGGACATAGGAGTAGGCAAGGACTTCATGAACAAAACACCAAGAGCATTGGCAACAAAAGCCAAAATAGACAAATGGGACCTAATGAAACTCCACAGCTTCTGCACGGCAAAAGAAACAGTCACTAGAGTGGATCGGCAACCAACAGAATGGGAAAAAATTTTCGCAGTCTACCCATCTGACAAAGGGCTGATATCCA
This sequence comes from Callithrix jacchus, assembly GCF_049354715.1. Classification (NCBI taxonomy): domain Eukaryota; kingdom Metazoa; phylum Chordata; class Mammalia; order Primates; family Cebidae; genus Callithrix; species Callithrix jacchus. The sequence continues at coordinate 166,786,469 of NC_133506.1, read as the reverse complement.
GAATTTACAAACAACTCAAGCAGATTTACAGGAAAAAAACAAACAAGCCCATTCAAAAGTGGGCAAAGGATATGAACAGATACTTTACGAAAGAAGACATATATGAGGCCAACAATCATATGAAAAAATGCTCATCGTCACTGGTCATCAGAGAGATGCAAATCAAAACCACATTGAGATACCATCTCACGCCAGTTAGAATGGCGATCATTAAAAAATCTGGAGACAACAGATGCTGGAGAGGATGTGGAGAAAAAGGAACACTTTTACACTGTTGGTGGGAGTGTAAATTAGTTCAACCATTGTGGAAGACAGTGTGGCGATTCCTCAAGGCTTTAGAAATAGAAATTCCATTTGACCCAGCAATCCCATTACTGGGCATATATCCAAAAGACTATAAATCGTTCTACTATAAGGACACATGTACACGAATGTTCATTGCAGCACTGTTTACAATAGCAAAGACCTGGAATCAAGCCAAATGCCCATTGATAATAGACTGGATTGGAAAAATGTGGCACATATACACCATGGAATATTATGCAGCAATCAGAAATGATGAGTTCGTGTCGTTTGTAGGGACATGGATGAATCTGGAGAACATCATCCTCAGCAAACTGACACAAGAACAGAAAATGAAACACCGCATATTCTCACTCATAGGTGGGTGATGAAAAATGAGAACACATGGACACAGAAAGGGGAGTACTAAACACTGGGGTCTATTGGGGGAAAAAGGGGAGGGCCAGTGGGAGGGGGAGGTGGGGAGGGATAGCCTGGGGAGAAATGACAAATGTGGGTGAAGGGGAGAAGAAAAGCAAAGCACACTGCCATGTGTGTACCTACGCAACTGTCTTGCATGCTCTGCTCATGTACCCCAAAACCTATAATCCAATAAAAAATTAAAAAAAAAAAAAAAAAAAAAAAACCAAATTGCTCTGAATATAATCTGTCAGAAAAAATATACAATGCCCTATTCTACTCTGCTTTGGAATATATACACTAAATCCATGTGCTCTCTCATGTAAAATACAGAAATTCTATAATTAAGCGAATCGAAAAAAATCTAAATATTATCTAGGCACACCAATGATAAAATCAAAATTGCTTTGAGTATAATCGGTCCGAAAAAATATACAATGCCCTATTCTATTCTGCTTTGGGATATATACACCAAATCCATATGCTCTCTCATGTAAAATACAGATATTCTATATTAAAGCGAATCGAAAAAAATCTATATATTATCTAGGCACCACAATATTTATAGAAAAATTGCTCTGAATATAATCTGTCAGAAAAAATATACAATGCTTTTTTCTACTCTGTTTTGTAGTATATACACAAACTCAATATGCTCTCTCATGTAAAATACCGAAATTCTAATTTTACACAAATCGAAATAAATCTAAATAATATCTAGGATCCCCTAAGTTAACAGAAAATGGCTGTGAATATCGTCTGTTGGAAAAAATATAGAATTCCTTATTCTACTCTGTTTTGGAGTATATAAACCAACTCAGTAAGCTCTCTCATGTAAAATACTGAAATTCTGAATTTACGTGAATCGAAAGAAATCTAAATATTACCTAGGCACCCCAATGTTAAAAACAAAATTGCTCTGAATATAATCTGTCAGAAGAAATATACAATGACCTATTCTACTCTGTTTTGGAGTATATACACCAACTCAATATGCTCTCTCATGTAAAATACAGAAATTCTATATTTAAGCGAATCGAAAAAAACTCAAATATTATCTAGGCACCCCAATGTTAAAAGCAAAATTGCTCTTAATATAATCAGTCAAAAAAAATATTCAATGCTCTTTTCTACTCTGTTTTGTAGTATATACACCAACAAAATATGCTCTCTCATGTAAAATACAGAAATTCTAATTTTACACGAATCAAAAAAATCTAAATATTATGTAGGGACCCCAATGTTAAAAGCAAAATTGCTCTGAATATAGTCTGTAAGAAAAAACATTCAATGCCCTTTTCTACTCTGTTTTGTAGTATATACACCAACAAAATATGCTCTCTCATGTAAAATACAGAAATTCTAATTTTACACGAATCATAAAAATATAAATATTATCTAGGCACTTCAGTGTTATAAACAAAATTGCTCTGAATATAATCTTTCAGGAAAAATATACAATGCCCTATTCTACTCTGTTTTGAGGTATATACACCAACTCAGTATGCTCTTTTATGTTAAATACCGAAATTCTAATTTTACGTGAATCGAAAAAAATCTAAGTATTATCTAGGCACCCCAATGTTAAAAGCAAAATTGCTCTGAATATAATCTGTCAGAAAAAATATACAATGCCCTTTTCTACTTTGTTTTGTAGTATATACACCATCTCAATATGCTCTCTCATGTAAAATACCGAAATTCTAATTTTACGCATAAGAAAAAAATCTAAATAATATCAAGGCACCTCAACGTTAAAAGAAAATGGCTCTGAATATAGTCCGTTATAGAAAGTATACAATGCCCTATTCTACTCTGTTTTGGAGTATATACACCAACTCCATATTCTCTCTCATGTAAAGTATAGAAATTCTATGTTTAAGCGAATCGAAAAAAATCTGTATATTATCTAGGCACCCGAATGTTAAAAGCACAATTGCTCTGAATATAATCTGTCAGAAAAAATATACAATGCTTTTCTCTACTTTGTTTTGTAGTATATACACCATCTCAATATGCTCTCTAATGTAAAGTACCGAAGTTCTAATTTTACACGTATCGAAAAAATCTAAATAAAATCTAGGCACCCCAAATTTATAAGAAAATGACTCTGAATACAGTCTGTTAGACAAAATACACAAGGCCTTATTCTACTCTGTTTTGGAGTATATAAACCAACTCCATATTCTCTCTCATGTAAAGTACAGAAATTCTATATTTAAGCGAATCTAAAAAAATCTAAAAATTATCTAGGCACCCCAATGTTAAAAGCAAAATTGTTCTGAATATAATCTGTCAGAAAAAATATACAATGTCCTTTTCTACTCTCTTTTGGAGTATTTACACCAACTCAATATGCTCTCTCATGTAAAATACCGAAATTCTAAGTTTACGCGAATTGATAAAATCTAAATAATATCTAGGCACCCCAAAGTTTAAAGAAAATCGCTCTGAATATATTCTGTTAGAAAAAATATACAAATATAAACCGACATGGTATGCTCTCTCATGTAATATATCGAAATTCTAAATTTACGTGAATTGAAAAAAATCTAAATATTATCTAGGCTCCCCAATGTTAAAAACTAAATTGCTCTGAATATAATCTGTCAGAAAAAATATACAATGCCCTATTCTACTTTTTTTGGAGTATATACAACAGCTCCATATTCTCTATGATGTAAAATATAGAAATTCAGTATTTAAGTGAATCGAAAAAACTCTGTATATAATCTAGGCACCCCAATGTTAAAAGCAAAATTGCTCTGAATATAATCTGTCAGAAAAAATATACAATGACGTTTTCTACTCTGTTTTGGGGTATATTCACCAACTTAATATACTCTCTCATGTAAAATACCGAAATTTTAATTTTACGTGAACCAAAACAAATCTTAATAATATCTAGGCACCCCAAAGTTAATAGAAAATGGCTCTGAATATAGTCTGTTAGATAAAATATACAATGCCTTATTCTATTCAGTTTTGGATTATATACACCAACTAAGTATGCTCTCTCATGTAAAATACCGAAATTATAATTTTACCAGTATCGGAAAAATCTAAATATAATCTAGGCACCCCAATGTTAAAAACAAAATTGCTCTAAATATAATCTATCAGAAAATATATAAAATGCACTATTGTACTCTGTTTTTGAGTATATACACAAAATCAATATACTCTGTCATGTAAAATACGAAAATTCTAATTTTACACGAATTGAAAAAAATCTAAATAATATCTAGGGGCCCCAAAGTTAAAAGAAAATGGCTCTGAATATACTCTGTTAGAAAAAATATACAATGCCTTATTCTACTCTGTTTTAAAGTATATAAACCAACTCAGTATGCTCTCTCATGTAATATACCATAATTCTAAATTTACGTAAATCAAAAAAAATCTAAATATTATCTAGACACCCCAATGTTAGAAACAAAATTGCTCTGAATATGATCTGTCAAAAAAAATATAAAATGCCCTATTCTACTCTGTTTTGGAGTATATACACCAACTCCATATTCTCTCTCATGTAAAATACAGAAATTCATATGTAAGCAAATCGAACAAATTCTATATATTTTCTAGGCACCCCAATGTTAAAAGCAAAATTGCTCTGAAAATAATTTGTCAGAAAAAATATACAATGCCCTTTTCTACTCTGTTTTGTAGTATATACACAAACTCAATATTCTCTCTCATGTAAAATACCGAAATTCTAATTTTATGTGAATCGACAAATATCTAAATAATATATAGGTGCCCTAAAGTTAAAAGAAAATGGCTCTGAATATAGTCTGTTAGAATAAAAATACAATGCCTTTTTCTACTCTGTTCTGGAGTATATAAACAGACTGAGTATGCTCTCTCATGTATAATACCGAAATTCTAAATTCCGTGAATCGAAAAAAATCTAAATAGTATCTTGGCACCCCAATGTTAATAGAAAATTTGCTCTGAATATAATCTGTCAGATAAAATATATAATGCCCTTTTCTACTCTGTTTTATAGTATATACACCAACTCAATATGTTCTCTCATTTAAAATACCGAAATCCTAATATTACGTGAATCAAAAAAAATCTTAATAATATCTAGGCGCCCCAATGTTATAAGAAAATGGCTTTGAATATAGTCTGTTAGAAAAAGTATACAATGCCTTATTCTACTCTGTTTTGGAGTATATACACCAACTAATTATGCTCTCTCATGTAAAATACCAAAATTCTAATTTTACGCAATTTGAAATAATCTAAATATTATCTAGGCAATCCAATATTACAAATAAAATTGCTCTGAATAAAATCTGTCAGAATAAATATACAATACCCCATTCTACTCTGTATTGGAGTATATACACCACCTCAGTATGCTCTCTCATGTAAAATACGGAAATCCTAATTTTACGTGAATCGAAATAAATCTAAATATTATCTAGGCACCCCAATGTTAAAAACAAAATTGCTCTGAATATAATCTGTGAGAAAAAATATACAATGCCCTATTGTACTATGTTTTGGAGTATATACACCAACTCCATATGCTCTCTCATGTAAAATACAGAAATTCTGTATTTAGCGAATCGAAAAATATCTAAATATTATCTGGGCACGCCAATTGTTAAAAGCAAAATTGCTCTGAATATACTCTGTCAGAAAAAAAATACAATTCCCGTTTCTACTCTGTTTTGTAGTATATAAACCAACTCAATATGCTCTCTCATGTAAAATACCGAAATTTTAAATTTACGTGAATTGACAAAAGTCTAAATATTATCTAGGCACCCCAATATTAAAAACAAAATTGCTCTGAATATAATCTGTCAGAAAACTTATACAATACCCTTTTCTACTCTGTTTTGGAGTATATAAACCAACTCAATATGCTCTCTCATGTAAAATACCGAAATTCTAATTTTATGCGAATCAAAAAAAATCTAAATATGGTCTTGGCGCCCCAAAGTTAAAAGAAAATGGCTCTGAATATAGTCTGTTAGAAAAAATATACAATGCCTTATTCTACTGTGTTTTGGAGTACATACACCAACTCAGTATGCTCTCTCATGTAAAATACCGAAATTCGAAATTTTCGTAAATCGAAAAAAATCTAAATATTATCTAAGCACCCCAATTTTTATAGCAAAATTGCTCTGAATATAATCTGTCAGAAAAAATATACAATGCTCTTTTCTACTGTTTTGTAGTATATACACCAACTCAATATGCTCTCTCATGTAAAATTCCGATATACTAATTTTACCCAAATCTAAAAAATCTAAATATTATCTAGGCACCCCAATGTTAAAAACAAAATTGCTCCGAACATAATCTTTCAGAAAAAATCTACAATGCCATATTCTACTCTGTTTTGGAGTATATACACCCACTCCACATGGTCTCTCATGTAAAATATTGAAATAATATATTTAAACAAACCAAAAAAAAAATCTAAATATTATCTAGGCACCCAAATGTTAAACGCAAAATTGCTCTGAATATAATGTCACAAAAAAAATACAATGCCCTTTTCTACTCTGTTTTTTAGTATATACACCAACTTAATATGCTCTCTCATGTAAAATACAGAAATTCAAATTTTACCCGAATCGAAAAAATCTAAATATTATCTAGGCACCCCAATGTTAAAAACAAAATTTCTCTGCATATATTCTGCTAAAAAAAATATACAATGCCCTATTCTACTCTGTTTTGGAGTATACACACCAGTCAGTATGCTCCCTAATGTAAAATTCCAAAATTCTAAATTTACGTGAATTGAAATAAATCTAAATATTATCTAGACACTACAATGTTAAAAACAAAATATCTCTGAATATAGTGTGTCAGAAAAAATATACAATGCCCTATTCTACTCTGTTTTGGAGTATATACACCCACTCAATACACTCTCTCATTTAAAATACCGAAATTCTTATTTTACCTGAATCGATAAAAATCTAAATAATCTCTATGCGCCCCAAAGGTTAGAGAAAATGGCTCTGAATATAGTCTGTTAAAAAAAAATACAATGCCTTATTCTTCTCTGTTTTGGAGTATATACACCAACTCAGTATGCTCTCTCATGTAAAATACCAAAATTACAATTTTACGTGAATCGAAAAATATCTAAATATTATCTAGGCACCCATATGTTAAAAACAAAATTACCCTGAATATAATCTGTCAGAAAAATATACAATGCCCTATTCTTCTCTGTTTTGTAGTACATACACGAACACAATATGCTCTCTCATGGTAAATACAGAAATTCTATATTTAAGCGAATCGAAAATAATCCAAATGTTATCTAGCCACTCCAATGTTAAAAGCAAAATTGCTCTGAATATAATCTGTCATAAAAAGTATACAATGTTCTTTTCTACTCTTTTTTGTAGTATATACACCAACTCAATATGCTCTCACATGTAAAATACAGAAATTCTAATTTTACGCGAACCGAAAAAAATCTAAATAATATCTAAATGCCCCGAAGTTAAAAGAAAATAGCTGTGAATATAATCTGTTGGAAAAAAATACAATGCGTTATTCTACTCTATTTTGGAGTACATATATCAACTAAGTATGCTCTCTCATGTAAAATACCGAAATTATAATTTTACATGAATCGAAAAAAATCTAAATATTACCTAGGCACCCCAATATTAAAGAAAAAATTGCTCTGAATATAATGTGTCAGAAAAAATATACAATGCCCTATTCTACTCTGTTTTGCAGTATATACACCAACTCAGTATGCTCTCTCATGTAAAATACAGAAATTCTATATTTAAGCGAATCAAAAAAAAATCTAAATATTATCTAGGCACCCCAATGTTAAAAGCAAAATTGCTCTAAAAATAATCTGTCAGAAACAATATACAATGCCCTATTCCACTCTGTTATGGAGTATATTCACCAAATCCATATGCTCTCTCAGTATAAATTCAGAAATTATATATTTATGCGAATCAAAAAAAATCTGAATATTATCTAGGCACCCCAAAGTTTAAAGGAAAATTGCTCTGAAAATAATCTGTCAGAAAAAATATAAAATGCCCTTTTCTACTTTGTTTTGTAGTATATACACCAACTCAATATGCTCTCTCATGTAAAATAGCGAAATTCTAAATTACGCGAATTGATAAAAATCTAAATAATATCTAGGCGCTCCAAAGTCAAAAGAAATTGGCTCTGAATATAGTCTGTTAAAAAAAATATACAATGCCTTTTTCTACTGTGTTTTGGAGTATATAAACCGACTGCGTATGCTCTCTCATGTAAAATACCGAAATTCTAAATTTCCGTGAATCGAAAAAAATCTAAATATTATCTAGGCACCCCAATGTTAAAAACAAAATTGCTCTGAATATAATCTTTCAGAAAAAATAAACAATGCCGTATTCTACTCTGTTTTGGAGCATATACAACAGCTCCATATTCTCTATGATGTAAAATATGGAAATTCAGTATTTAAGCGAATCGAAAAAAATCTGTATATTATCTAGGCACCCCAATGTTAAAAGCAAAATTGCTCTGAATATAATCTGTCAAAAAATATATACAATGCCGTTTTCTACTTTGTTTTGTAGTATATACACCAACTCAATATGCTCTCTAATGTAAAATACCGAAATTCTAATTTTACACGTATCGAATAAATCTAACTAATATCTAGGCACTCCAAAGTTAAAAGAAAATGACTCTGAATATAGTCTGTTAGACAAAATATACAATGACTTATTCTACTCTGTTTTGGAGTATATACACCAACTCAGTATGCTCTCTCATGTAAAATACCAAAATACTAATTTGCGTGAATTGAAAAAGATTTAATTATCTAGGCACCCCAATGTTAAAAGCAAAATTGCTCTGAATATAATCTGTCAGAAAAAATATACAATGCCGTATTCTACTCTGTTTTGGGGTATATACACCAACTCAGTATGCTCTCTCATTTAAAATACAGAAATTCAAATTTTACATCAATTGAAAAAAATCTAAATATTATCTAGACACCACAATGATAAAAACAAAATTGCTCTAAATATAATCTATCAGATAAAATATACAATGCCCTATTCTATGCTGTTTTGGAGTATATACAACAATTCCATATGCTCTCTCATGTAAAATACCAAAATTCTGTATTTAAGTTAATCGAAAAAAATCTAAATAATATCTAGGCACACCAATGTTAAAAGCAAAATTGCTCAGAATACAATCTGTCAGAAAAAAATATACAATGCACTTTTCTACTTTGTTTTGGAGTATATACACCAACTCAATATGCTCTCTCCTGAAAAATACCGAAATTCTAATTTTACGCGAATCGAAAAAATCTATATAATATCAAGGCGCCCCAAAGTTAAAAGAAAATGGCTCTGAATATACTCTGTTAGAGAAAATACACAATGTCTTATTCTATTCTCTTTTGGACTATATACACCAACTCAGTATGCTCTCTCATGTAAAATACCAAAATTCTAATTTTAAACGAATCGAAAAAATCTAAATATTATCTAGGCACCCAATGTTAAAACAAAATTTCTCTGAATATACTCTGTAAGAAAAAAAAACAATGCCCTTTTCTACTTCGTTTTATAGGATATACACCAACTCAATATGCTCTGTCATGTAAAATACAGAAATTCTAATGTTACGCGAATCGAATAAAACCTAAATAATATCTAGGCACTCCAAATTTAAAAGAAAATGGCTCTGAAAATAGTCTGTTAGAACAACTATACAATGCCTTATTCTACTCTATTTTGGAGTATATACAGCAACTCAGTATGCTCTCTCATGTAAAATATCGAAATTCTAATTTTACACGAATCGAAGAAAATCCAAATAATATCTAGGCACACCAAAGTTAATAGAAAAGGGCTCTGAAAATAGTCTGTTAGAAAAAATATGCAATGCCTTATTCTACTCTGTTTTGGAGGATATACACCATCTCAGTATGCTCTCTCATGTAAACTACAGAAATTCTAATTTTACGTGAATCGAAAAAAATCTACCCCAATGTTAAAAGAATAATAGCTCTGAATATAATGTGTCAGAAAAAAAAATACGATGCCCTTTACTACTCTGTTTTTTAGTATATACACCAACACATTTTGCTCTCTCATGTAAAATACCGAAATTCTGATTTTACGAGAATCAAAAAATATATAAATAATATCTAGGCGCCCCAAATTTAAATGAAAATGGCTCTCAATATATTAACTGAGAAAAAATATACAATGCCTTATTCTACTCTGTTTTGGAGTATATACACCAACTCAATATGCTCTCTCATGTAAAATAGCGAAATTTTAATTTTACCCAAATCAAAAAAATCTAAATATAATCTAGGCACCACAATGTTAAAAACAAAATGGCTCTGAATATAGTCTGTCAGAAAAATATACAATGCCCTATTCTACTCTGTTTTGGGGTATATACACCAACTCCATATGCTCTCTCATGTAAAATACAGAAATTCTATATTTAAGCGAATCGAAAAAAATCTAAATATAATCTAGGCACCCCAATGTTAAAAACAAAATTGCTCTGAATATAATCTGTCAAATAAATATACAATACCCTATTCTACGCTGTTTTTGGGTATATACACCAACTACATAAGCTCTCTCATGTAAAATACAGAAATTCTATATTTAAGCGAATCGAAAAAAATCTAAATATTATCTAGGCACCCCAATGTTAAAAGCAAAATTGCTCTGAATATAATATGTTAGTGAAAATATACAATGCCTTATTCTACTCTGTTTTGGGGTATATACACCAACTCAGTATGCTCTCTAATGTAAAATACCGAAATTCTAATTTCACGCGTATCGAAAAAATCTAAATAATATCTAGGTGCCCCAAAGTTAAAACAAAATGGCTGTGAATATAGTCTGTTAGAAAAAATATACAATGCCCGTTTCTACTCTGTTTATGGAGTATATACACCAAATCAGTATGCTCTCTCACGTAAAATATCGAAATTCTATATTTACATGAATCAAAGAAAATCTAAATAATATCTAGGCGCCCAAAAGTTAAAAAAAAATGGCTCTGAATATAGTCTGTTTGAAAAAATATACAATACCTTATTCTACTCGGTTTTGGAGTATATACACCAACTCAGTATGCTCTCTCACGTAAAATAGAGAAAGTCAAATTTTATCCGAATCGAAAAAATATAAATATTATCTAGACACCCCAATGTTAAAAACAAAATTTTTTTGAATATAACCTGTCAGAAAAAATATACAATGCCCTTTTTTACTCTATTTTGGAATACATACTCCAACTCAGTATGCGCTCTCATGTAAAATACAGAAATTTTAATATTACCCAAATCGAAAAAATCAAAATATTATCTAGGAACCCCAATGTAAAAAACAAAATTGCTCTGAATATAATCTGCCAGAACAAATATACAATATCCCATTCTACTCTTTTTTGTAGTATATACAGCAACTCAATATGCTCTCTCTTCTAAAATACGGAAATTCTAATTTTACGCGAATTGAAAAAAATCTAAATACTATCTAGCTGCCCCAAAGTTAAAACAAATGGCTCTCAATATAGTCTGTTAGAAAAAATATACAATGCCTTATTCTACTCTGTTTTGGCGTATATACATTAACTCAGTATGCTCTCTCATGTAAAATACCTAAATTCTAATTTTACGAGAATCAAAAAAATCTAAATAATATCTAGGTGCCCCAAAGTTAAACGAAAATGGCTGTGAATACAGTCTGTTTGAATAAAGATACAATGATTTATTCTACTCTGTTTTGGAGTATATACACCAACTCAGTATGCTCTATAATGTAATATGACAAAATTCGAATTTTGGGTGAATCGAACACAATCTAAATATTATCTAGGCACCCCAATGTTAAAAGCAAAATTGCTCTGAATATAATCTGTCAGAAAAAAAATACAATGCCCTTTTCTACTCTGTTTTGGAGTATATACACCAACTCACTATGCTCTCTCATGTAAAATAGAGAAATTCTAATTTTAACCAAATCGAAAATATCTAAATATTATCTCGGCACCCCAATGTTAAAAACAAAATTGCTTTGAATATAATCTGCCAAAACTAATATACAATCGTCAATCTACTCTGTTTTGTAGTATATACACCAACTCAATATGCTCTCTCATGTAAAATACTGAAATTCTAATTTTACGTGAATCGAAAAATATCTAAATAATATCTAGGTGCCCCAAAGTAAAAAGAAAATGGATCTGAATATAGTCTGTTAGAAAAAATATACAATGCCTTATTCTATTCTTTTTTCGAGTATATACACCAACTCATTATGCTCTGTCATGTACAATCCAGAAATTCTAATTTTACCTGAAGCGAAAAAATCTAAATATTATCTAGGCACCCAATGTTAAAAAAAAAATTTCTCTGCATATAATTTGTAAGAAAAAATATAAAATGCCCTATTCTACTCTGTTTTAAAGTCTATAAACCAACTCCGTATTCTTTCTCATGTAAAATATAAAAATTCTATATTTAAGCGAATCGAAAAAAATCTAAACAATATCTAGGCGCCCAGAAGTTAAAAGAAAATGGCTCCGAATATAGTCTGTTAAAAAAAATATACAATGCCTTATTCTACTCTGTTTTGAAGTATATACACCAAGTCAGTATGCTCTTTCATGTAAAATACCGACATTATAATTTTACGTGAATCGAAAGAAATCTAAATATTATCTAGGCACCCCAATGTTAAAAGCAAAATTGCTCTGAAAATAATCTGTCAGAGAATATATACAATGACCTTTTCTACTCTGCTTTGTAGTATATACACCAACTCAATATGCTCTCTCATGAAAAACACCGAAATTCAAATTTTAAGTGAATCCAAAAAAAAGTAATAATATCTAGGCACCTCAAAGTTAAAAGAAAATGCCTCTGAATATAGTCTGTTAAAAAAATATACAATGTCTTATTGTACTTTGTTTGAGTATATACACCAACTCAGTATGCTCTCTCATGTAAAATACAGAAATTCTATATTTATGCGTATCGAAACAAATCTAAATATTATCTGGGCTCCCCAAAGATAAAAGAAAATGGCTCTGAATATAGTCTGTTAGAAAAAATATACAATGCCTTATTCTACCCTGTTTTGGAGTATATACACCAACTCAGTATGCTCTCTCATGTAAAATAACGAAATTCTAATTTTACCCAAATCTAAAAAATCTAAATATTATCTAGGGACCCCAATGTTAAAAACAAAATTGCTCTGAATATAATCTGTCAGAAAAAATATACAATGCCCTATTCTACTCTGTTTTGAAGTATATACAGCAACTCTATATGCTCTCTAATGTAAAATACAGACATTCTATATTAAAGCTAACCCCAAAAAATTTAAATATTATCTAGGCACCCCAATGTTAAAAGCAAACTTGCTCTGAATATAATGTGTCAGAAAAAATTTACAATGCACTTTTCTACTCTGTTTTGCAGTATATACACCAACTCAGTATGCTGTCTCGTGTAAAACACAGAAATTCTAATTTTACCAGAATCCAAAAATCTAAATATTATCTAGGCACCCCAATGTAAAAATCAAAATTGGTCTGAATATATTCTGTCAGAAAAAAATACAATGCCCTTTTCTACTCTGTTTTGTAGTATATAAACCAACTCAATATGCTCTCTCATGTAAAATATTGAAATTCTAATTTTACGTGAATCGAAAGAAATCTAAATAATATCTAGGCGTTCCAAAATTAGAAAAAATGGCTTTCAAAATATTCTGTTTGAATAGATATACAATGACTTATTCTACTCTGTTTTTTAATATATACACCAACTCAGTTTGCTCTCTCATGTAAAATACAGAAATTCTATTTTTAAGCGAATCAAAAAAATCTAAATATTATCTAGGCACCCCAACGTTAAAAGCAAAATTGCTCTGAATAGAGTCTGTCAGAAAAAATATACAATGCTTCTTTCTACTCTGTTTTGGGGTATATACACCAACTCAATATGCTGTATCATGTAAAATACCGAAATTCTAATTTTAAGTGAATCGAAAAAAATCTAAATATTATCTTGGCACCCCAATGTTAAAAGCAAAATTTCTCTGAATATAGTCTGTCAAAAAAATATACAATGCTTTTTTCTAATCTGTTTTGGAGTATATACACCCACTGAATATGCCCTCTTATGTAAAATACTGAAACTCTAATTTTAGGCAAACCGAAAAAAATCTTAATAATACCTAGGCGCAACTAAGTTAAAAGAAAATGGCTCTGAATATAGTCTGATATAAAAAATATACAATGCCTTATTCTACTCTGTTTCGGAGTATATACACCAACTCAATATGCTCTCTCATGTAAAATACAGAAATTCAAATTTTACCCAAATCGAAAATATCTAAATATTATCTAGGCACACCAATGTTAAAAACAAAATTGCTCTGAATATAATCTGTTGGAAAAAATATACAATGCCTTATTCTAGTTTGTAGTTGAGTATATAAACCAACTCAGTATGCTCTCTCATGTAAAATACCGAAATTCTAATTTTACGCAAATTGAAAAAAATCTAAATAATATCTAGGCGCCCCAATGTCAGAAAAAAATGGCTCTGAATATAATCTGTTGGAAAAAATATACAATGCCTTATTCTACTCTCTTTTTGAGTATATAAACCAACTCAGTTTGCTCTCTCATGTAAAAAACCGAAATTCAAATTTTACGTGAATCAAAAAAAGTCCAAATATTATCTAGCAACACCAATGTTAAAAAAAAAATTGCTCTGAATATAATCTGTCAGAGAAAATATACAATGACCTATTCTACTCTGTTTTGGAGTATATACACCAGCTCAGTGTGCTCTCTCATGTAAAATACAGAAATTATATATTTAAGTGAATCGAAATATATCTAAATATTATCTAGGCACCCCAATGTTAAAAGCAAAATTGCTCAGAATATAATCTGTCAGAAAAAATATACAATGCCCTTATGTACTCTGTTTTGTAGTATATACACCAACTCAGTGTGCTGTCTCATGTAAAATACAGAAATTGTAATTTTACCTGAATCGAAAAAATCTAAATTTAATCTAGGCACCCGAATGTTAAAAGGAATATTGCTATGAACATAATCTGTCAGAAATAATATACAATTCCCTATTCTACTCTGTTTTGGAGTATATAAACCAACTCAGTATGCTCTCTCATATAAAATACCGAATTTCTAATTTTACTTAAATCGAAAATAATCTAAATATTATCTAGGCACCCCAATGTTTAAAGCTAAATTTCTCAGAATATAATCTGTCAGAAAAAATATACAATGCCCTTTTTTACTCTGTTTTGGAGTATATAAACCAACTCAATAGGCTCTCTCATGTAAAATACCGAAATTTAAATTTTACGCGAATAGAAAAAAGTCTAAATAATATCTAGGCACCCCAAAAATAAAAGAAAATGGCTCTGAATATAGTCTGTTAGAAAAAATATAAATGCCTTATTCTACTCTATTATGGAGTATATTCACCAGCTGAGTATGCTCTCTCATGTAAAATACAGAAATTCTATATTTAAGCGAATCGAAAAAAATCTAAATATTATCTAGGCACCCGAATGTTGAAAACAATATTGCTCTGAGTATAATCTGTCAGAAAAAATATACAATGCCCTTTTCTAATCTGTTTTGGTGTATATACACTACTCAATATGCTCTCTCATGTAAAATATCGAAATACTAATTTTACGTGAATCGAAAAAAATCTAAATAATATCTAGGTGCCCCAAAGTTAAAAGAAAATGTCTCTGAATATAGTCTGTTAGAAAAAATATACTAAGCCTTATTCTACTTTGTTTTGGAGTATATACACCAACTCAGTTTGCTCTCTCATGTAAAATACCAAAATTCAAATTTTACGTGAATCGAAAAAAGTCTAAATATTATGTAGCAACCCCAATGTTAAAAAAAAAAATTGCTCTGAATATGATTGGTCAGAAAAAATATACCATGCCCTGTTCTACTTTGTTTTGTAGTATATACACCGACTCAGTGTGCTCTCTCATGTAAAATACAAAAATTCTAATTTTACCCGTATCGAAAAAATGTAAATATTATCTTGTCACCCCAATATTAAAAGGAAAATTTCTCTGAATATAATCTGTCAGAAAAAATACACAATGCCCTATTCTACTCTGTTTTGGAGTATATACAACAACTCAATATGCTCTCTCATGTAAAATACCGAAATACTTATTTTACGCGAAACCAAAAAAATCTAAATAATATCTAGGCGTCCCAAAGTTAAAAGGAAATGGCTCTGAATATAGTCTGTTAGAAAAAATATACAATGCCGTTTTCTACTTTGTTTTGGAGTTTATACACCATCTCAGTATCCTCTCTCATGGGAAATACCGAAATTCTAATTTTACGTGAATCGAAAAAAATCTAAATATTATCTAGGCACCCCAATGTTAAAAGCTAAATTTCTCTGAATATAGTCTGTCAGAGAAAATATACAATGCCCTCTTCTACTCTGTTTTGTAGTATATACAACAACTCAATATGCTCTCTGATATAAAATACCGAAATTGTAATTTTTCGCGAATTGAGAAAAATCTTAATAATATCTAGGCGCCCAAAAGGTAAAAGAAAATGGCTATAAATATAGTCTGTTATAAAAAAATATACAATGCCTTATTCTACTCTGTATTAAAGTATATACACCAACTCAGTATGCTCTCTCATGTAAAATACCGAAATTCTAATTTCACCCGAATCGAAAAAATCTACATATTATCTAGGCACCCCAATGTTAAAAGAAAAATTGCTCTGAATGTAATTTGTCAGAAAAAATATACAATGCCCTATTTTACTCTGTTTTGGAGTATATACACTAACTCAATATGCTCTCTAATGTAAAATACCGAAATTCTTATTTACGCGAATCAAAAATAATCTAAATATCTAGGCGCCCCAAAGTTAAAAAAAAATGGCTCTTAATATAGCCTGTTAAAAAAAATACACAATGCCTTACTCTACTCTGTTTTGGAATATATACACAAACTCAGTATGTTCTCTCATGTAAAATACAAAAATTCTAAATTTACGTGAATCGAAAAAAAACTAAATATTATCTAGGCACCCCAATGTTAAAAATAAAATTGTTCTGAATATAATCTGTCAGAGAAAATATACAATGACCTATTCTACTCTGTTTTGGAGTATATACACCACTCAATATGCTCTCTAATGTAAAATACAGAAATTCTATATTTAAGCGAATCAAAAATAATCTAAATATTATCTAGGCACCCCAACGTTAAAAGCAAAATTTCTCTGAATATAATCTGTCAGAAAAAATATACAATGCCCTATTCTACTATGTTTTGGAGTATATACACCAACTTAAAATGCTCTCTCATGTAAAATACAGAAATTCTGATTTTACCCAAATCGAAAAAATCTAAATATGATCTAGGCACCCGAATGTTAAAAACAAATTTTCTCTGAATATAATCTGTCATAAAAAATATACAATGCCTTATTCTACTCGGTTTTATAGAATATACACCAACTCAGTATGCTCTCTCATTTAAAATACCAAAATTCTAAATTTACTTGGATCGAAAAAAATCTAAATATTATCTAGGCACCCCAATTTTTAAAGCAAAATTGCTCTGAATATAATCTGTCAGAAAAAATATACAACGCCCTATTCTACTCTGTTTTGTAGTATATACACCAACTCAGTATGCTCTCTCATGTAAAATACCGAAATTCTATATATAAGCGAATGGAAAAAAATCTAAATATTATCTACGCAACACAATGTTAAAAGAAAAATTGCTGTGAATATTATCTGTCCGAAAAAATATTCAATGCCCTTTTCTAATGTGTTTTGTAGTAAATACACCAAGTCAATATGCTCTCTCATGTAAAATACAGAAATTCTAATTTTACCTGAATCAAAAAAAATCTAAATGTTCTCTAGGCAAACCAATGTTAAAAACAAAATTGTTCTGAATATCATCTATCTGAAAAAATATACAATGCCCTATTCTACTTTGTTTTGGAGGATATACACCAACTCAATATGCTCTTTCATATAAAATACAGAAATTCTATATTTACGCGAATCGAAAAAAATATAAATATTATCTAGGCACCCCAATATTAAAAGCAAAATTGCCCTGAATATAGTCTGTCAGAAAAAATATACAATGTTCTTTTCTACTCTGTTTTGTAGTATATACACCAACTCAGTATGCTCTCTCGTGTAAAATACCGAAATTCTAATTTTACGCGAATCAATAAAAATCTCAATGATATCTAGGCACCCCAAAGTTAAAAGAAAATGGCTTTGAATAGAGTCTGTTAGAAAAATTATAGAATGCCTTTTTCTACTCTGTTTTGGGGTATATACAACAACTCAGTATGCTCTCTCATGTAAAATACCGAAATTCTAAATTTACGTGAATCGAAAAAAATCTAAATATTATCTAGGCACCCCAATGTTAAAAGCAAAATTGCTCTGAATATAATCTGTCAGAAAAAATATACAATGCCCTTTTCTACTCTGTTTTGTAGTATATACACCAACTCAATATGCTCTCTCATGTAAAATTCCGATATTCCAATTTTATCCGAATCCAAAAAAATCTAAATATTATCTAGCCACCCCAATGTTAAAAAAAAAATTTCTCTGAATATAGTCTGTCAGAGAAAATATACAATGCCCTATTCTACTCTGTTTTGGAGTATATACACCGGTCAATATGCTCTCTAATGTAAAATACAGAAATTCTAACTTTACGTGAATCGAAAAAAATCTAAATATTATCTAGGCACTCCAATGTTAAAGCAAAATTGCTCTGAATATAATCTGTCAGAAAAAATATACAATGCCCTTTTCTACTCTGTTTTGGAGTATATACACTGGTCAATATGCTCTCTAATGTAAAATACAGAAATTCTAACTTTACGTGAATCGAAAAAAATATAAATATTATCTAGGCACTCCAATGTTAAAGCAAAATTGCTCTGAATATAATCTGTCAGAAAAAATATACAATGCCTTTTTCTACTTCTTTTTGTAGCATATAGATTAACTCAATATGCTCTCTCATGTAAAATACAGAAATTCTAATTTTACCCGAATTGACAAAATCTAAATATTATCTAGGCACCCCAGTGTTAAGAGCAAAATTGCTCTGAATATAATCTGTCAGAAAAAATATACAATGACCTATTCTACTCTGTTTTAGAGTATATACACCAACTCAGTATGCTCTCTTATGTAAAATACCGAAATTCTAATTTTACGTGAATCGAAAAAAATCTAAATATTATATAGGCACCCGAATGTTAAAAGCAAACTTTCTCTTATTATAATCTGTCAGAATAAATATAAAATGCCCTATTCTACTATGCTTTGGAATATATACACCAAATCCATATGTTCTCTCATGTAAAATACCAAATTCAAATTTTATGTCAATCAAAACAAATCTAAATATTATTTAGGCACCCCATGTTAAAACAAAATTGCTCTGAATATAATCTGTCAGAAAAAATATACAATGCTCTATTCTACTTTTGTTTGGAGTATATACACCAAAAAATATGCTCTCTCATGTAAAATACAGAAATTCTAGTTTTACACGAATTGAAAAAAAATCTAAATAATATCTAGGTGCCCCAAAGTTAAAATAAAACGGCTGTGAATATAGTCTGTTGGAAAAAATATAAAATGCCTTATTCTACTCTGTTTTTTAATATATTCACCAACTCAGTATTCTCTCTCATGTAAAATACCGAAATTCTAAATTTACGTGAATCGAAAAAAAATCTAAATATTATCTAGGCACCCCAATATTAAAAAAAATATTGCTCTGAATATAATCTGTAAGAAGAAATATACAATGCCCTATTCTACACTGTTTTGGAGTATATACACAAACTCCATATGTTCTTCATGTAAAATAGAGAAATTCTAATTTTACGTGAATCGAAAAAAAATCTAAATATTATCTAGGCACCCCAATGTTTAAAGCAAAATTGCTCTGAATAAAATCTGTCAGAAAAAATATACAATGCCCTTTTCTACTCTGTTTTGTAGTATATACACTATCAAAATATGCTCTCTCATGTAAAATACAGAAATTCTAATTTTACACGAATCAAAAAAATCTAAATATTATCTAGGCACCCCAATGTTAAAAACAAAATTTCTCTGAATATAATCTGTCAGAGAAAATATACAATGCCCTATTCTACTCTGTTTTGGAATATATACACCAACTCAGTATGCTCTCTCATGTAAAATACCGAAATTCTAATTTTACGTGAATCGAAAAAAGTCTTAATATTATCTAGGCACCCCAGTGTTAAAAGCAAAATTGCTCTGAATATAATATGTTAGAGAAAATATACAATGACCTTTTCTACTCTGTTTTGTAGTATATACACCAACTCAATATGCTCTCCCATGTAAAATACCGAAATTCTAATTTTACGCAAATGGAAAAAATCTAAATAATATCTAGGCGCCTCAAGGTTAAAAGAAAATGACTCTGAATATAGTCCGTTATAGAAAGTATACAATGCCATATTCTACTCTGTTTTGGAGTATATACACCAACTCCATATTCTCTCTGATGTAAAATACAGAAAATCTATATTTAAGCGAATCGAAAAAAATCTGTATATTATTTATGCACCCCAATGTTAAAAGCAAAATTGCTCTGAATATAATCTGTCAGAGAAATATACAATGCCCTATTCTACACTCTTTTGGAGTATATACACCAACTCCATATGCTCTATCATGTAAAATACAGAAATTCTATATTTCAGCGAATCGATAAAAATCTAAATATTATCTAGGCACCACAATGTTAAAAGCAAAATTGCTCTGAATACAATCTGTCGGAAAAGATATACAATGCCCCTTTCTACTCTGTTTTGTAGTATATACACCAAATCAATATGATCTCTCATGTAAAGTACCAAAATTATAATTTTACGCAAATCGAAAAAAATATAAATAATATCTAGGCGCCACAAAGTTAACAGAAAATGGCTCTGAATATGGTCTGTCAGAGAAAATATACAATGCCTTTTTCTACTCTGTTTTGGAGTATATGCACCAACTCAGTATGCTCTCTCAGGTAAAATACAGAAATTCTAATTTTACATGAATAGAAAAAAATCTAAATATTATCTAGGCACCCCAATGTTAAAAGCAAAATTGCTTTGAATACAATCTGTCAGAGAAAATATACAATGCCCTTTTCTACTCTGTTTTGTAGTATATGCACCAATTCAATATGCTCTCTCATGTAAAATTCCGATATTCTAATTTTATCCGAATCCAAAGAATCTAAATATTATCTAGGCACCCCAATGTTAAAAACAAAATTTCTCTGAATATAGTCTGTTAAAAAATATATACAATGCCCTATTCTACTTCGTTTTGGAGTATATACACCAGTCAGTATGCTCTCTGTTGTAAAATTCCAAAATTCTAAATTTATGTAAATTGAAATAAATCTAAATATTATCTAGACACTACAATGTTAAAAACAAAATATCTCTGAATATAGTCTGTCAGAAAAAATATACAATGCGCTATTCTACTTTGTTTTGGAGTATATACACCCACTCAATATGCTCTCTCATGTAAAATACCGAAATTTTTATTTTACCTGAATCAAATAAATCTAAATAATCTCTAGGCGCCACAAAGATTAAAGAAAATGGCTCTGAATATAGTCTGTTAATAAAATATACAATGCCTTATTCTACTCTGTTTTGGAGTATATACACCAATTCATTATGCTCTCTAATGTAAAATACCGAAATTACAATTTTACGTGAATCGAAAAATATCTAAATATTATCTAGGCACCCATATGTTAAAAACAAAATTGCCCTGAATATAATCTGTCAGAAAAAATATACAATGCTTTATTCTACTCTGTTTTGGATAATAAACACGAACACCATATGCTCTCTCACGTTAAATACAGAAATTCTATATTTAAGCGAATCGAAAAAAATGTAAATGTTATCTAGGCACTCCAATGTTAAAAGCAAAATTGCTCTGAATATAATCTGTCAGAAAAAATATACAATGTTCTTTTCTACTCTTTTTTTGTAGTATATACACCAACTCAATATGCTCTCTCATTTAAAATACAGAAATTCTAATTTTACGCGAATCGAAAAAAATCTAAATAATATCGAGGTGCCGCGAAGTTAAAAGAAAATGGCTGTGAATATAATCTGTTGGAAAAAATATAGAATGCGTTATTCTACTATGTTTTGTAGTACATACATCAACTCAGTATGCTCTCTCATGTAAAATACCGAAATTCAAATTTTACGTGAATCGAAAAAAATCTAAGTATTATCTAGGCACCCCAATATTAAAAACAAAATTGCTCTGAATATAATCTGTCAGAAAAAATATACAATGCCCTATTCTACTCTGTTTTGGAGTATATACAACAACTCCATATGCTCTCTCATGTAAAATACAGAAATTCTATATTTAAGCGAATCAAAAAAAATCTAAATATTATCTAGGCACCCCAATATTACAAGCAAAACTGCTCTGAATGTAATCTGTCCGAAAAAATATTCAATGCTTTTTTCTACTCTGTTTTGTAGTATATACACCAACAAAATATGCTCTCTCATGTAAAATACCGAAATTCAAATTTTACGCAAATCGAAAAAATCTAAGTAATATCTACGCGCCTCAAGGTTAAAAGAAAACGGCTCCGAATATATTCCGTTATAGAAAGTATACGTTGCCCTATTCCACTCTGTTTTGGAGTATATACACATACTCAATATGCTCTCTCATGTAAAATACCGAAATTGTAAATTTACGTGAATCAAAAAAAATCTAAATATTATCTAGGCATCCCAATGTTAAAAGCAAAATTCCTCTGAATATAATCTGTCAGAGAAAATATACAATGCCCTTTTCTACTCTGTTTTGGAGTATATACACAAACTCAATATGCTCTCTCATGTAAAATACCGAAATTCTAAATTTACGTGAATCGAAAAAAATCTAAATATTATCTAGGCACCCCAATTTTAAAAGCAAAATTGCTCTGAATATAATGTGTTAGAAAAAATATACAATGCCCTTTTCTGCTGTGTTTTGGGGTATATACACCAACTCAATATGCTCTCTTATTTAAAATACGAAAATTCTAATTTTACACGAATCGAAAAAAATCTAAATATTATCTAAGCACCCCAATTGTTAAAAGCAAAATGGCTCTGAATATAATCTGTCAGAAAAAATATACAATGCCCTTTTCTACTCTGTTTTTCAGTATATACACCTACTCAATATCCTCTCTCATGTAAAATACCGAAATTGTAAATTTACGTGAATCGAAAAAAATCTAAATATTATCTAGGCATCCCAATGTTAAAAGCAAAATTGCTCTGTACATAATCTGTCAGAAAAAATATACAATGCCCTTTTCTACTCTGTTTTAGAGTATATACACAAACTCAATATGCTCTTTCATTTAAAATACCCAAATCCTAACATTACTCTAAGTATCTCATAAAGTGCACAAGACCCCCGTGATGTTGTTTTTTACAACTAGGGGATTACAGAGGACATTACTCACGATATGACTGCGGCTGTTTGCCGGTCCTGTGATAATGTTTCTAATATCCAGATAAGGAGAGGAGAATGTTTCTGCCCATTGGCAAATCCTCTGAATACGGCAAGAGGAGTACACCGTGCTGTGATATGGTCACTAATGTAAACAAGAAAATAATTATATTGAATTAAATATTGCAAGGTGTTAACCCCCCCTATAATTTTCCTTCTAATTTCAAGGGGGTGAGGAGGACATTTTTGTCAAAATGGCGGCGGTGTAACTACAGCTATTGCCTACTATATAA
Source organism: Callithrix jacchus (assembly GCF_049354715.1). NCBI lineage: Eukaryota > Metazoa > Chordata > Mammalia > Primates > Cebidae > Callithrix > Callithrix jacchus. Next base: position 166,762,811 of record NC_133506.1, on the reverse strand, counting down.
TAAAAAAGGATAAAATTATTATTTACATATGATATGATTGCCAGTATCATATTACACCACATTTTCAAAATATTTGGGCCCCAGCGGCTGTGGGCCTGGCAGCCAAGCGAGGGTGTCCCTATGCAACCAGGTTGGGCTTTGCAGCTGCTACGGGCCCTTTGTGGTTTGTCTTGGGGCTGCTACGGGCCCTCTGGCGGTGGCTGTGGTAACAGCCACATAGCCAGAGGGTCTCTCAGCATCCAGGGAGGGCCTGGCGGCTGCTACTGACACTCTGGCAGGGGCTATGGGCACAGCCACCTAACCAGGGGGTCCCTACGTAGCCAGGGTGGAGCTGGAAGCTGCTATAGGCCCTTTGGCCGGAGCTGTGGGGATATCCTGCTCTTCACAGGTACACGGTTTGCACCTGTTTCTACATGTGTAGATCGTTTACATAATGGGCACATATTTGTACACATGTACATATGTTATTATCACAATAAACATATATGTACATAATATGTGTACAATAAATATGTACTTTATACGTACCTAATATAAAAAATATGTACTTTTTGGTGATATTATGTGATATCTACATATTATTGATTATATATCTTATTGTGATAATATGTATGTTACCACTGAAATTTTTAGAAATGTACATAGAGTACACTTTATGTACCTATGCATTGTGTACACATTATAGAAATAGGTACATATTTTACAGATGATGTACATTTTTTCTACATGTGTATTTTGTACACATATGTACAGCAGAGTAAATGTACAGACTATACCTATTTTATACATTTATTGTGATATGTCAATAAATGTACACATGAGTACATTCTGGGATATAATTTTTAGCATATTAGATAGGAATTACACCGGTGACCAAAGTGGGTTTACACCAGGTGCGCACATAGTTTATACATGTACATGTTGTGCATATTATGTACTCATGTACAGAATGTACATGTCTTCATTATATATACATAGGTGTATGCAGCATACATATGTACATACTGTGCACACATATGTACACGTGCATATGTTGTACATCTGTACATAATGGGTACATGATGTACATGTGTACACATCATATCACAATAAATGTAAATATACATAATGTTTGCAATATGTACATTTATATTATGTATTACATTTATTGTGATTACATATGCTGTTGTGATATGATATCATTGTGACATTACAAATGTACATATTATACACATTATGTACCTACGCATTGTGCACAGATTATAGAAATAGAAACATATTTTACAGGTTATGTACATTTTATTTACTTGTGTATTGGGTACACAGAGTAAATGTACAGATCTTACTTACTTTATACATTTATTGTGATATATGCCAATAAATGTACACATTATGAGTACATTCTGTGATATTACATTTAGAATATAAGATAGAAATTATTCTGGTTACCAAAGTGGGTGTAAACTTATGTGTGCACATACTTTGTACATGTACATACTGTGCATATTACGTACTTGTGTACAGAAGGTAAATATCTACATTATAAGTATGTATGGGTACAGAGCATACATATGTACATACTATGTACATATATCTACACCTGAATTTATTGTACATCCGTACATAATGGGTCCATGCTGTACATGTAAACACATCGTCATACCACAATAAATGGAAATGTACATAATGTGTGAAATACGTACATTTATATTATGTATTACATGTGTATTGTGATTGTATATGCTGTTCTGATATCATTGTGATATTACAAATGTACATATTGTACACATTATGGACATACCTATTGTGTACATATTATGTACACATAAATGTACATATTGTACAGATTATGTATATTTATCATACATCTGTATGGTGCACACATATGTACATCACAGTCAACGTACATATGGTACATATTCTGTGCATTGTTTGTAATATTTCAGTAAGAGTACACATTATAAGTATATTCTGGGATATGATTTTCAGTATGTTAGATAAAAATTACTTTCAATATCAAAGTGGGTATACACTTATGTGTGTCCATTTTGTGATATTATCCATCATATCCTGAGTAGGTATTTCTCTCATTGTGAAAGCAGGTTTACACTCTCGGATTGCTCCAATATCAAGGCAAACTAAAACTCGTCTGTGATGTAGTTAATAATATCTGAGGACAAAGGATGACCATACCCTGAATATCGCAGGAAGTGTACACCACCACTGTAGTATTGTTTCTAATGTTCAAAAACGGAAAGGATATTACTCCAAATATCTCAGAAAGCACACAAGCCCCCCGTGATATTGTTTCTAATAACTAGAGAATTACAGATGACATTACCCACGACGTGACTGGGGTTGTACTCTGGTCCTGGAATATTGTTCCTAATATCCAGAGAAGGAGAGGAAAATGTTGCTGCCCATAGGGAAATACTCTTAATACGGCAAGAGGTGTACACCATGCTTTGATATGGTCACTAATGTAAGTGAGAAAACAATTACATTGAATTAAGCATTGCAAGGAATGAAACTCCCCTATGATTTTCATTCTAATGTCAATGGGGGTGAGGATGACATTTTTGTCAATATGGCAGAGGTGTAACTGGAGCTATTGCCTAATATGCAAAAAAACAGAATAAGATTATCATTTTTATATAATATGGTTGCCAGTATCATATTACACCGGATTTGCAAAATAGCTGGGCCTCAGCAGCTGTGGGCAGAGCCCACAAGCGAGGGGACCCCTAAGCACCCAGGGTGGGCCTGGGGGCTGCTCTGGGTTTTTTGGTGGGGTCTGTGAGCACATCGACCCAGCCAGGGGTCCCTGAGCAGCCATGGTTGGCCTGGGGGCCGCTACGGGCACTCTGGCATGGGCTGTGGGCACAGACACCTAGTCAGGGGGTCCCTAAGCAGCCAGGGTGGGCATGGGGGCTGCTACAGGCATTCGAGCAGTGTTTGTGGGCACAGCCCAATTGCCAGGGTGTCTCTAAGCAGCCAGGCTGGGCCTGGGGGCTGCTATAAGGGGGGCTTTGGTAATAGCGTGCTGTGCACGGGTACATAGTTTGCACCTATTACTACATGTGTAAATAGTTTTAATATCAGGCATATATATGTACATGCGTACATATGGTGTTATCACGATAAATTTATATTTACATAATATGTGCAAAATACATATGTACCTAATGCATACCTGATGTGTACAATATGTACTTTTTTGTAATATTAGACAATATATATTACTGTGATTATATATCTTATTGTGATTAAATATATTTTATCACTAATATTTTAAGGAATGTGCATAGTGTACACATTATATACCTATGTATTGTGTACACAATATAGAAATATACAGGTACATATTTTACACATTATGTACACTTTTTCTACATGTGTATTGTGTACACCTATGCACAGCAGAGTAAATGTACAAACTGTACCTATTTTATACATTTCTTGTGATATGCCAATAAATGTACACATTATGAGTACATTCTAAAATATAATTTTTACCATATTAGAAATTACTCCATTGACCAAAGTGGGTGTACACCCAGGTGTGTACATAGTTTATACGTGTACATATTGTGCATATTAGGTACTCATGTACAAAATGTACATGTCAACATTATATGTATTTATGTGTACATAGTGTGCAAATGTACATACTGTTCACACCTATGTACATGTGCATATTTTGTACATGTGTACATAATGGGTACATGATGTGCATGTGTACACACTGTGATACCACAATAAATGTAAATGTACACGGTGTGTGCAATATGTACATTTATATTATGTATTATTGTGTATTGTGATTTTATATGCTGTTGTGATTATATGATATCATTGTAATATTACAATAAATGTACCTATTGCACACTTTTCGTACATACCTATTGTGTACACATTATGTACCTGTAATTGCACATATTGTACAGATTATGTACGTTTTTGGTACATCTGTATTGTGTACACATATGTACATAACACTCTATGTACATATGGTATGTATTCTGCACATTGATTATAACATCTCAATAAGTGTACACATTATGAGTATATTGTGATATATGATTTTTAGCATATTAGATAAAAATTTCTTTCTATATCAAAGTGGGTATACACCCATGTGTGTCCATTTTTTGGTATTATCCATCATATTTTAAGTAGGTATTACTCTCATTTTGAAAGCAAGTGTTCTCTCTGTGATTGTTCCAATATCGCAGGCAAAGTACAAGGCTTCTTTAATATACTACCTAATATCCTGGGGACAAAAGATTATTATACCCTGAATATCGCAGGAAGTGTACACCACCACTGTAGTATCGTGTCTAATATCAAAAACGGAAAAGATATTACTCCAAGTATCTGATAAAGCGCACAAGACCCCCGTGATATTTTTCTAATAACTAAGGGATTACAGATGACAGTACTCACGATATGACTGGGGCTGTCCGCCGGTCCTGTGATATTGTTCCTAATATCCAGAGAACGAGAGAATAATGTTGCTGCCCATAGGCAAGTTTTCTGAATATGGCAAGAGGAGTACACTGTGCTCTGATATGGTCACTAATGTAAACAAGAAAACAATTTTATTGAATTTAACATTGCAAGGGGTGAAACCCCCTTATGATTTCAATTCTAATGTCCAGCGGTGTGAGGATGACATTTTTGTCAATATGGCAGAGGTGTAACTAGAACTATTGCCTAGTATATAAAAAACCAGAATAACATTTCCATATGATATGGTCACCAGCATCATATTACACCACATTTTCAAAATAGCCGGGCACAGCACCCTAGCCGGGGGGTCCCTAAGCAGCCAGCGTCAGCCTGGGAGCTGTTACGGGCCCTCTGGCGGGGAATATGGTTACAGCTCCCTAGCCAGGGGGTCTTTAAGCAGCCAGGGGGGCCTTGGGGCTGCTACGAGGGGGGCTGTGGTAATAGCCTGTTCTGCACAGGTACATAGTTTTAATAATGAACACATATTTGTATAAGTGTACACATGGTGTTATGATAAATATATATGTACATATGTGCACAATACATATAGACCTAATGCGTACCTACTGTGAACAATATGTACTTTTTTGTGATATTACATGATATATATATATTACTGTGATTATATGCGTTATTTTGATTATATATATTTTATCACTGATATTTTAAGGAATGTGCATAGTGTACACATTATGTACCTATACATTGTTTACACATTATAGAAATATGTAGGTACATATTTTACAGAGTATGTACATTTTTTGTACATGTGCATTGTGTACACATATGTACAGCAGGGTAAATGTACAGATTGTACCTATTTTATACATTTATTGCAATATGCCAATGAATGTACACACTATTACTACATTCTGAATTATTATATTTTGTATATTAGATAGAAATTTCTCCGGTTACCAAAGTGGTTTTACACCCAGGTGTGTACATAGTTTATATGCGTACATATTGTGCATAGAATGCACTCGGGTACAGAAGGTACATATCTACATTATATGTACACATGTGTAGTGTACATATGTACATACTGTACCCACATATGTACGCTTGCATATATTGTGCATCTGTACATAATGGGTACATGATGTACATGTTTACATATCATATCACAATAAATGTAAATATACATGTTTGCAATATGTACATTTATATTGATATTACATATTACATGTGTATTGTGATTTTATATGCAGTTGTGATTATATAACATTGTGATATTACAATAAATGTACATATTGTACACATTATGTGCATACCTATTGTGTGCACATTTTGTACATATATTCGTACAAATGATACAGTTTATGTACATTTATTGTACATCTGTATTGTGTACATGTGTGTACATCACAGTCAATGTACATATGTTACATATTCTGTACATTGAGTGTAATATCCCAAGAAGTCTACACATTATGAGTTTTTTCCGGGTTATAACTTTTAGTATATTAGATAAAAATGACCTCCAATATCACAGTGGGTATATAGCCATGTGTGTCCATTTTGTGATATTATCCATCATATCCTAAGTAGGTATTTCTCTCACAATGAAAGAAGGTGTACACTCTGTGATTGTTCCAATATTATAGGCAAAGTGCAAGGCTTCTGCGATGTAGTTCCTAATATCCCAGGGAGAGAGGATGAGTATACTCTTAATATCTCAGGAAGTGTACACCACCACTGTAGTATTGTTTCTAATATCCAGAAACTAAAAGGATATTACTCCAAATATCTCCAAAAGCACACGAGACCCCCGTTACATTGTTCTTAATAACTAGGGGATTACAGATGACATTGCTCACGATGTGACTGGCGCTGTAAGCCGGTCCTGTGATATTCTTCCTAATATCCAGATAAGGAGAGAAAAATGTTGCTGCCCATAGAGAAATATTCTGAATAGTGCAAGAGATGTACACCGTGCTCTGATATGGTCACTAATGTAAACAAGAAAACAATTATATTGAATTAAACATTGCAAGGGGTGAAACCCTCCTATGCTTTCAATTCTAATGTCAATGGGGTGAGGATGACATTTTTGTCAATATGCCAAATGTGTAACTAGAACTATTGCCTAATATGTAAAGAACCACAATAACATTATCATTTCTGTGTGATAGGTTGCCAGTATCATATTACACCACATTTTCAAAATAGCCGGGCCCCAGCAGCTGTACCCACAGCCCCCTAGCCAGGGGTCTTTAAGCAGCCAGGGTGGGCATTGAGGCTGCTACGAGCAGAACTGTAGTGATAGCCTGCTGTGCATAGGCATGTAGTTTGCACCTATTTCTGCATGTGGACATTGTTTAAATAGTAGGCACATATTTGTATACGTGTACATACCGTGTTATCATGATACATATATATTTTCATAATATGTGCACTATACATATGTACCTAATACATAGCTAATGTGTACAATACGTACTTTTTGGTGATATTACACGACATATATGTATTAGTGTGATTATAGATCTTACTGTGATTATATATATTTTATCACTGATATTTTAAGGAATGTGCATAGTGCACACATTATGGACCTATGCATTGTGTACACATTATAGAAATATATAGGTACATATTTTACAGATTATGTACATTTTTTGTACATGTGCATTGTGTACACCTATGTACAGCAGAGTACATGTACAGATTGTGCCTATTTAATACATTTATCACAATACGACAAAAAATGTACACACTATGACTACATTCTGGGATTTTATATTTAGTATATTAGATAGAAATCTCTCCGGTTACAAAAGTGGGTATACACCTATATGTGTACCTAGTATATACGTGTACATATTGTACATACTGTGTACTCCTGTACAGAAGGTACATATCTTCATTATATGAACATATGTGTAGTGTACATATTTACATACTGTGCACTTACGTACACGTGTATATACCGCAAATCTGCATGTGTGCATGATGTACATGTGTACATATCGTAATATCACAATAAATGTAAATGTATATAATGTGTGCAATATGTACATTTATATTGATATCATGTATTATATGTGTATTGTGATTATATATGCTGTTGTGATTATATGAAATCATTGTATTACAATATATTCACATATTGTACACATTATGTACATACCTACTGTGTACACATTATGTATATATAAATGTAATATTGTACAGATTATGTACATTTTTTGTACATCTGTATTGTGTACACATATGTACATCACAGTCAATGTACATAAGGTACATATTTTGTACGTTGATTGTAATATCCCAATAAGTGTACACATTATGAGTATATTCTGGGATATGATTTATAGTATATAAGAAAAAAGTTACTTCCAATATCAATGTGGGTATACTCGCATGTGTGTCCATTTTGCTGTACCTCCTGTTAATCTTTGCCATTGAACATGATAGTGAGAGGTGGTTCTTTTCTCTAACAAGGTTTTCTGTTAATATAACTCAACTCTACTACCTTGTGGCCTCTGTATCTTCCATTGTAAATTGTAATTACCTATAAAAGAGAATATTTTGACATCACGTATCTACCTCTTGGATCCATCAGCCAGAGGCCTAAAATAAAAAAGACATTCACCCCACGAATGGTTATATAGTGGTTGACAACCCCACTTTCTTCTAGGTCAATAATATCCTCTCTTTAACAGTAGCTACTTACAAGATTTGTGCATAAAGAATGTGACTTTTTTATCAGTATCTAGTTTATTCTTACATAAATTTCTAAAATACTGAGAGAATATTCTGATCATTGGTTATATACTATTTTAATTTAATTTTTTCCTCTCAAATTTTATCTTAACTGCATACTCTACCCTGTTTATAAGACTGCCCTATGGTTAAATTTAGTAGGTAGTAAATTATCCTGGGCACACAGAACAATTCTTTTTGTAATCAACTCTGAAACATCATAGAAAGAGCAAGGATATGGGAATGAGATTTATCTGGCTTTTATTTCTGGTACTTACTTGCTCTGTGACCTTGGGCAACTTATGTATTGCTCTGAGTCTCATCTTCTTCATCTGTAAAATGATCATAGTAATACCTAACTCATATGCAGCTTGGAAATGTGTAATTTAGTGATTGATATAAAGTTCCTGATACAATTTCTGACAAAATAATAGACACCACGAGAGATAACCATAACAATCAGAGTTTATATTCACATTAACTGGGATAAAATTGATCTGAAAATACAGCATAAAAAAGCAGCCAAAAATTCACAAGCATATATTTCGCTTGCCTTTTTATACAGAGCTGGAAAATTTCTCATCATTATCTCATCCATTGCCTGCAGCACGATCCTTCCAAAACTCCTCCTAAGACCGTCTGCCCAGGTGGAACACACTGAACCGCATGTGACTCTGCCTTTTCTGACTATTTTTGCAAGATTTTTCTCATAGAGTATTATTAACAGAAAATGGGGCTGTTATCAAGGTGACTAGGAATGGTGCATTCTCAGTTCAGGCTCTGATGGAATGTCTACTTGATCTGGTGCAACTCCAGCTGTGCTCTTGGCTTTCCTCACTTTTGTGGTTCCGAGAATACAAATATTCTCCCATGGCTTCCTTATTTTGTCTTTCTCCATGAGGTCTCATTCAAGTATAAACATTCCCTTCAATTTTCTCAACTCATTTTATATTGTCTGAATAACCTTGATAATTTTCCCTTTCCTAAAGCTATAGACCTTCTTTTTGTGTGTAAGAACAGATTACTCACAAATGTTTACTGTCCGCTAAACATTTATGTGTAATCGGTCCTTAATTCTACACACAAAATATCATCTCTACCAACATTTTACAACTGTAGTCTTTCTATAGAGAACTATGAAAGGAACTTGCTCTAAAGGAGAAACTTCCAGAGCTAAACCAAGGGTCTGACAATTTTTAACAATATGTTATTCAGTAAAAATATTTTTTCAGTTAACAGAGAAGAATGCCATGGACAAAATGACAAAACAGAACTTTTCAGCACTTATTCCTTCACAGAAACATCAATTTGAACAGCCATCCGTGCATCAAAGTGTCTTCAAAAGAGACAAGGAATCCAGGTGAGAGGTTATAGCACGTTTGTGGAGTAGAAAAGTAAGAAAAATGGCATAAAATAGAGTATAAAAGAGAGTTTTATATTATCTGCATTACCCCGCCCCTAAACCTGTGTAGTGCAGCATGGAAAGAGATACGATGTATGTGCAGAGAGGAGAGTAAATGTAACACCTGACTTCAACATCAACTCCAATGCCAGGCACAATTCAGTGAACTCAACACCAGGCAGGTTTCTATAGCCACAGGCTATGGGACAGACCCTGTCAACCCAAGCTCCAGGCCTTCCCCTGTGGCTCTAAGATCTAATGCCTCCAACCTCCATGGCTCCAAGATCTAATGCCTCCAAGCTCCATGGCTCCTACCGACATAGGCTCCAGGCCTTCGCCACAACCAGGCCATTTATGGCTTCCCCAGGCTCCACACTGCTTACTATAGACTCGTAAGTGCCTGGATAAACAAACCTCTACATCGACACAGTGGAATATTACTCAGCAATGAAAGCAATAATCTTTGAATGTGGCTTTTGTTGCAGAAAAAAAGCACGTGAGCTATGAAGCCATTAAAAGACATAGAGGAAACTCAAATACATACTACTAAGTGAAAGAAACCAATCTCAAATGACCACTTACTATATGAATCCAACTATATGACATTCTGGAAAAGGCAAAACTATAGAGACATCAAAACGTTCAGTGATTGCTGGGGGTTGAAAAGTGGCGAAGGATAAATGGGCAGAGCCTAGAGGATGTTTAGGGCAATGAAACTACTCTGTGTGTTACTATAATGGTAGACACATGCCATTACACCCTTGTCAAAACTCACTGAATATACGACAGCAAGAATGGTCCCTAATGTGAATTATAAACTATGGGTGACAGTGATAAGTCAATGTTGGTTCATCCATTGTAACAAATGTACCTCTCTAGTGAGGAAGGCTGATAGTGGAGGAGGCTGTGCATTTGGGGAGGTGGGAATGTAGGAACTCTCTGTACTTTCCACTATGCCTCACTATTAACTTTACACTGCTCTAAAAATAAAGCGTATTTGAAAAAAGATTGAGCTGTTGATATAAGCCCAATGTCTACTTTGACGTCCAGAAATGTTTCTTTTAAAACGCTAATACACCACTTCCTGGAAGAAAATATTTGTTAACAAATTCTTTTCTAGAACAATTATTTTTGTGGGTGTTCCTGTCACAACTATACATAAAAATCAGAATATGCAGCAACATCTTGATACTCTAATAACACAATACCAAAAACGTTAAGAAAATCATTTCTAAATTTGATCTAAGCCAAAATGTGGAGAAGCAAAAGGGAAGAAAATTATTTCTGTATAATGAGATTATAGGTTGTTTCTCCGAACTCCTCTACAGTTTTCAGTATTTTCCAACTTCTATCATGGAGATATATAAATATAGAAGTAGATATGTAGATATATACTCATTAGATATATATTTATATATAATAAACAAACAGATACCGTTTTTATTTTTTATTATTTATTTATTTATTTTTTGAGACGGAGTTTCACTCTTGTTTCCTAGGCTGAAGTGCAATGACACGATCTTGGCTCACCACAACCTCCACCTCCTGGGTTCAGGCAATTCTCCTGCCTCAGCCTCCTGAGTAGCTGGGATTACAGGCACGCGCCACCAAGCCCAGCTAATTTTTTGTATTTTTAGTAGAGACGGGGTTTCACCATGTTGACCAGGATGGTCTCGATCTCTTGACCTCGTGATCCACCCGCCTCGGCCTCCCAAAGTGCTGGATTTACAGGCTTGAGCCACTGCGCCCGGCCTACAGATACCATTTTTAAAAGATATATTTATGTATTTTATATATTTATATAATATATACATGTTCATATATACATCATGTTATCACCATTATGGATATAAAGAAGGACATTAAAATAGTGAAAAGATTAAAATAAAATGTACCAAAATGGAAACAGTGATTTAACTCTGCCTAGCTTTATGTGATTAAACAAGGTATTTTTCAAATCTATTTTTCTTTGCTTTCTAGAGGCTTTATAATAAATCTATATTTTTATATTTAAAAGCCTAATTATTATTAAACAAATAAATATTCAGCAACACTGTCTTTAGAACATTTTTTAAATCAACTTGAGCATGAAGGAAATGTTATGACTATGGTGGTGAGCATTTTGAAAGATTAGCAAAAGCAGGGATAATGTGACATTTAGCTGATCTTTCAAGGGAAGCTAGACAAATGACACTTTTCGAAAAGAAAATAGTAACTGGTGTTGAAACATGGTATCGCCAGTATGATTAAGAAGGAAAGTGTCAACTTCTTCTGTGGAAAATCCTAACATTACCAAACGTAAGAAGGCAAATACTTCAACAACAGAAATGAAAAATATCTTGATTCATTTATTTAACACTTTTTTAGAGTTTAATCCCAAAAAGTCTATTTTGAAGAAAAAAAAAATCTTACTCATGTATATTACCCTTTGCAGTGAACTGGCCAAATAAGTCTATCCAAGGTACGTTGAATACCGAGCATGCTGGAAACATTTTTATTGACATCATCTCTAATCCTTACAACAATAGTGCAAGGAAAGGTTTAACATCTTCTTTTTACAGAGAGGAAAGCTGAGGCTCAAAGAGGTATAGTAGCTCATTTAACATTACACATCTAATACGTGGTGGAGGTGGGACCTATACTTACATCTGTCAGACCTTAAAGTCTGTGTTCTTCTTTCTACCTCTCTGCCTCAGTCCAACAATTGGGATCTTTGCCATGATGCCTCACGAGTTCACGAGGCACTTTTCAGGAAGTTTTTGACTCAGACTTTATCACTCAGCAAGATACCTCAACTAATTTACAAAATGTGACTTGAAAAGCAGGTTGTAATTCCAAAAGCAAAAATCCAACCACAAAAGATAAAGTCTTAATCAGTAGAGCTTTACAGAAGGAAGTAATGTAGGTAGTAAGGGCACTTTCGGAAATGTCTGGAATTAGAGGAGTCGATGTATCACCTGTTAGAAATTGTACTCGCTTGGTAGCAAAATTTTCCTTGTGTTCACTTAAAATAATAGTCTTGTTGTTTTAAAACCAACGCACAGTCAGAGGGTGACTTGGATGTTTATTTTTTATTCTCTTTGCCTTCTTGTTTTAAGAATGGATTTTTCCTAAATTCTAATTATTATTGTAACTTACATAAGTGCAGCCGATTTTGCTTTTAAGGATAAAACTACATTTAAGTAGCTTTGTCTGGATGATCAAAACCAGGCCCTGAAGAAGTGAGTTCCTAAAGGGTAGGAACTTTGCTTATGTCTATATCTCAGTTGTGTTAAACAGAATAGCTGGCGCAAATTAGCAAATGATGCACTGAGGAATCATAGAACAAAAGACTTTATGAAGAACTAAGTTTCAGATTCAGGGTGACGCTAAGGAGCTAGTGTACCAGAGGATGGTATGCCTTCTGCAATCACAAAAGCAGCATTCAGTCTGATCTGGGCTCTAAGAAGTGCTCCTTGAGACCTGACATTTTATCCTAACACTGCCACTAACAGGTTAAGTCAGAAAGAGTTCACTTCCCAGAGCTTTCGATTTCTGGTTTCCAAATCAGCACAATGAGAAACTGAAAAGAAGGAAAGAGGAAAAAAAGAGAGGGTCAGAGATCCCTCCTGCTTGTACAATGCCATGATTTGGACACAGGGTTTGGGCAACCATGGCCCATCCACCAATTCCTGCCTGTCGTCTCTTGTCAGACAGCTCATGAGCCACGAATGTGAAAGAATTCAAAAAAGTAACAATATCTTGGGACATGTCAACAATTATATAAAATGCAATTTTCAGTTCTCATAAAAGTACTTTGGAACTCAGCCCCACTCCTTTATAACCCATTTCTATGGCTGCTTTCACACCACAACCGCAGAGATAAGTAGCTGTGACAGAGACCATATGGGCTGCCAAGCCTAAAATATTTACTGCCTAGACCTTTCCAGAAAAAAAAAAAAGGATTGCTGATCTGTTACACAGACAATCAAGCAAGCGATCACCTGAGAACATTAAAATCTGTGTCTAGGACAAATGGGGCCTATATAAACTAGGGTATAATCTTCCCCACTACTTATGCAAGAACATTCACCCTTGAGAGAGCAGGCTACATGGCTTGGCAGCACTACTGCCACCAGTCCAGACTTCCCCTCACCTGTGCCCTATAAGTGAGCAGCATTTCTAGGCATTCGTGGAGCAGCGAGGTGCATTCTCATGTCTGGCCCCACACCTTCCCTTCCTCCTGCTTCCTCACATTCTGTTTTCTGAGTGGTTGTCAAAGGAATGCTGAATTTTGCTGTCACTTTTTCAGACCCCAATTCCACTTATGACAGTCTTGGTACCAGGAAGCATTCCGAGCTCCTATCTCATCACCACAACCGCCTGCTTCTCACTTAGTCCAGACGAGCTTGCCACAGTGCACTTGCTTTTTAATCGGCCTCTCTCTTCTTGCCTTCACCTCCTCTCCCTCCCTCTCTCCCTGGCTCTTTCTGTCACACGGGTGTGTGCACATACACAAGTTCCGATTAGATAAAAGAAGAAACAGTTTTTAAGTTTCTTTCTAGGCCTAATAGAAAATTCTTTTTTTTTTTTTTTTTTTTTTTTTTACAAAAACAGAGCTGTTTTTTTCCATTGCAAAAGTGTGGGTGTCCTTCCTTTTGGAGAGTAACAATCATTTTCTATATGGCCTTCTGACACATTGCATGTTGTACATATGTGTGTGTGCACATGTGCATATGAGTGTTAGAGTGTGTGTGTGTAGCAGGGAGGAAAGAGATGAAGGAGAGTGTGTATGTGCATGTTGGTTCATATGAGTGTGAGTGTGTGCATGCACTTGCCTGTGTGTGTGCACATGTGTATGAGCATGCTTGTATTTGCGTATGAGAATGTGCATGTGAGAGAGAAAGAATGCATGTATGTGTAAATGTGTATGTGTGTGCATAGCAGGGAAGAAGGGGATGAAGGAGAGTATGCTAAAAAGAGAACACCTCAGAACAGTCAAATAAAAGATTCCATATCAACATCATATCTTGTTAAAATACAGGATTCCCAAGTCAGTCACCTTCAAGCTGGAAGCCTGGAGTGTAAAAAGAGTGGGTGTTCTTCTCTGACAACTTATTGTCTAAGACAATTTTATGATCAAAAATATATTCGAATAAAAGTACCTGAGAAAAGTACATAAAGAGAATATAGCAAAATGTTAACAATGGTTTTCTTTGGGTGAGAGGAAGAAGAGGCAGGTTGTAGTTGATCTGTTTCTTTTAGTTCAACTATTCTGCATTCCTCACTTTTAAATTTTGGATATTAAGCTGGAGAGAAAGAACATGAATATAAAGATGAATTCGCTGAATGGAGCAACGAATGCTGAGTTAGCCAAAAATGTATGGCTACTTTCTATATCTAATTATCTGAGGGCAAATCAGAAAACACCACTTTCAGAAATTTTTTTTTTTTTTTAGAAATGAAGTTTTGCTCTTGTTGCCCAAGCCGGAGTGCAGTGGCACAATCTCGGCTCACCGCAGCCTCCGCCTTTTGGGTTCAGGCAATTCTCCATCCTCAGCCTTCCGAGTAGCTGGGATTACAGGCACGCACCACCATGCTTAGCTAATTTTTTGTATTTTTAGCAGAGACAGGGTTTCACAATGTTGACCAGGATGGTCTCGATCTCTTGATCTTGTGATCCACCCACCTCGGCCTCCCAAAGTGCTGGGATTACAGGCTTGAGCGACCGCGCCCAGCCAGAAATTTTAAAAAATGTGTTTTACGTTATTTTCCCTTTCAGCCTAAGGACTAAAAATTGAACACAACTGGATCTGCGCCATTGACTCAAAGATTCTTAGCCTAGTTCCAGATCCATTGTCTGGACACTCCTGCTTTTTAGACAGAAAACAGGGCTAAATTCCTATTGACTTCCAAATACACAGACACACAGATTTGTCACAGTAGCCTCTCTCTCTCACCCTGTCTCTGTCCGTCTGAGTCTCTCTTTCTTTCTCTCTCTCTTCCCTCACATCATCCCCAAATCAGAATGCATATATAAAAATTTGATTAACTGAAACATAGAATGATCAAGATTTTACTACAAGAGAAATACACAGACTTCAGCTAAGATGTTTGGTTGAATACCTGCATATGCCTTCACTCCATCATTAAACCACATTAACACGGGATGATTAAAAATAAATAAACCAACAAAGATAAAAAGAAAATAAAGACAATCCCTTCAGCATATAGAAAACTGGCAAGCAGAAGCTGTCAGTGACACCTGACAGTAGACCCAGAGATGCTAAATCCCAAGCCAGTGGCAGGAAGGCAACCAGGATCCCCAACGGTTCAAGAGTTGGCAGCTAAATTTACCTAGGGAATTTATGTTTCAGTAGTAGGTAGATCCCAGATCCTCTCCCTAGAATCGGTGCCTGCATCCCACGGTGGTGGCAGGGTGGAGGTTTCCTCTCTATACAGTAAAATTTGGTGTCTCTAGGCAGGAGCTCTCTAGACACAAGTGCTTAAATGTACACACTGAACACTGAGATCCTCCAGGTTTTCCTACCACTGAGTTCCAATGAGGGTGGCAGATACACTTGGTCAGAAGTTAAGATGATTTTTCTCTAGAGAGAATCTCTCTTGCTCAAGAAGAAAAGGTCTGACCCAACAAGACTACCGCCCACAAAATGTTACAATCACAGAACTTCCATCAGCTTTTAGCTTTTCAGTGCTCCATTTTTTTCTAACAGACACAGACAGCTAAGGGTCACCAGGCATCTGAGCAAAGCTTCTAACATGAATGGCCGAGACCAGAGCAACAAGACACATAAATGCAGCCTGAATGAGGACTGTGCTAGGAGATAAGACATTCTGAAACCCATATGAATGTTCTCAAAGAGATAAAAGTGTTACCATTTTCATGAAACAAGAACCAAATTTAAAGAAAAATAAACGCTTAGAAATTAAAAATATGACAGCAGAACTTGTGAAAAATTCTTGTTAGAATAGTAAGACAACAAAGTTGAGTAGATGAACCTTATGTCTTCCAGAAATAGCGATAAGAAAAAAGTTGAAATCCGGTAGAAAATTTGAACAGGTTCAACACTAAAATGATCAGAATTCCAAAGACAGAAATAGAGACAGACAGAGAGAGAGAAAAAAGAACAGACACACGCAGCAAATAAGAAAGAGAGAGATAAACCCTAACACAGTAATTGCTGGAGACTACAACACCCAACTTTCAGCACTGGACAGATCTTCCAGACAGAAAACCAACCAATCAACATGAAATGTAATCTTTACTACAGACCAAATGGAACTGATATTCAAGGAACATTTCATCCAATGACTGCAGAATACACATTTTTTCAACTCAACACATAGATCATTCATAAGTATAGAAGATACCTTAGGTCACAAAGCAAATGCAATCACATTTGAAATCAGGACTAAGAAATTCATTCAAAACCATACACTTACATGGAAACTGAGTAACTTGCTCCTGAATGACTACTGGGTAAATAATGACATTAAGGCAGAAATCAAGAAGTTTAAGAAGTTCTTTGAAAGTAATGAGAACAAAGGTACAACTTACCAGAGTTTCTGGGATGCAGCTACTCAAGTAGTGTTGAGAGAAATTTATAGTACTAAATGCTCACATCGAGAAGTGAGAACTCGGGACAGCTGCGGTGACTCACTCTTGTAATCTCAGCACTTTTGGAGGCCAAGGCGGGCAGATTACAAGGTCAGGAGTTTGAGACCAGCCTGACCAACATGGTGAAACCCCATTCTACTAAAAATACAAAAATTAGCTGGTGTTGTGGCACATACCTGTAATCCCAGGTACTCAGGAGGCTGAGGCAGGAGAACTGCTTGAACCCAGGAGAAAAATGTTGCAGTGAGCCCATATCACACCACTGCACTCCAGCCTGGTTGAGAGAACAACACTCCATCTCAAAAACAAAATTGAGATCTCAAGTTAACTACCCAACATCACAATTAAAAGAATTAGAAACCCAAGAGCAAAGAACACCCTCAAAGCTATGCTGAATGGGAGTGGGGAGAGAGGGCATCTTTATCTTGTGCCAATTTTTAAGGGGAATGCTTTCAGCTTTTGTCCATTCAGTATGATGCTGGCTGTGGTTTTGTCACATGTGGCTCTTATTATTTTGAGGTATGTTCTTTCAATACCTGGTTTATTGAGAGTTTTTAACACACATGAAAGTTGAATTTTATCAAAAGCTGTTTTTGCATCCATTGAGATAATCATGTGGGTAATTTTTTTCTTTAGTTCTGTTTATGTGATGATGACATTGATCAATTTGCATATGTTAAACCAAACTTGCATCTCAGGGAGGGTGGTTGTGACCAGGAATTGATCAGTTTCTTCTAGATTTCTCAATTTTTTCAGGTTCAGTGGCTCACATCTGCAATCCCAGAACTTTGGGAGGTCAAGGTGGGTTGATCACCTGAGATTGGGAGTTCAAGACCAGCTGGATCAACATGGAGAAACCCCATGTCTACTAAAAATACACAATTAACCAGACATGGTGGCACATGCATGTCATCCCAGCTACTCAGGAAGCTGAGGCAGGAGAATAGCTTGAACTCAGGAGGCAGAGGTTGCACTAAGCCGAGATCTCACCATTGTCCTCCAGCCTGAGCAACAAGCACAAAACTTCATCTCAAAATTAAAGAAAAAAAAGTGCCTACAGTTGTACATCATATTCTCTGAGGGTGGTTTGTATTTCTGTGGGGTCAGTGGTAATATTGCCCTTATTGTTTTTGATGGTGGTTATTTGAATCTCTTCCCTTTCTCCTTCATTGGTCTAGCTTCCAGTTTATTATTTTTTAACCAGTATGATTTTAATAGACCAGTTACTGGGTAGTAAATTGAAACATACAGAGTGCCATCTCCAAGAGCAGTCATGATTTCATTTGGGTTCTTGAAAAATGTTAAGAAGTAGGTTGAGTTTTATTATTTTTTTCAGAAAACCAGCTTTAGAAAAATTTATGTGGAACCAAAAACAGCCAAGGCAACCCTAAGCAAGAAGAGCAAAGCTGGAAGCGACATGCTACCAGACTTCAAACTGCATTACAGGACTACAGGAAACAACGGCATAGTACTGGTACAAAAACAAACACATAGACTAATGGAACAGAATAGAGAATCCAGAAAAAAAACCAAGCTTCTACAACTATCTGATCTTTGGCAAACTTAACAAAAACAAGCAAGGGGGAAAAGATTCTCCCTATTCAATAAACGATGCCAGGATAAATGGATAGCCATATGCAAAAGACTGAAACTAGACCCCTTCTTTACATTACATACAAAAATTTGCTCAAGATAGATTAAACACTGATATGTAAAACCAAAAACTATAAAAGCTCTGCAAGACACGAGACAATGCCATTCAAAACATAAGCACAGGCAAAGATTTCATCATGAACGTGCCAAAAGAAAAGGTAACAAAAGTAAAATTGAAAACTGGGGTCAAATTAAAATGGGAAACTTTCACACAGCAAAATAAACTATCAACAGAGAAAATTGACAACCTACAGAATGTGAGAAAATGTTTGTAAACTATGCATTCCACAAAAATCTAATATCAAACATCGGTAGGGAAATTAAATTTACAGGAGGAAAACAACCCATAAAAAGGTGGGCAAAGAACATAAACAGACACTTTTAAAACAAGACATATATGCAACAAGCAATCATATTAAGAAAGCTCAACGTCACTGATTATTAGAGAAATGCAAATGAAAATTATAATAAGATACCATCTCACACCAGTCATAATGGCAATTATTAAAGCAAAAAAAAAACAAACACATTCTGGCAAGGTTAGAGAGAAAAAAAACACTTACACACTGTATTCGGGAATGCAAATTAGTTCTGCCATTGTGAAAAAGTGTCATGATTCCTCAAAGACCTAAAGAGTGAAATACCATTTGATTCAGCAAACCTAGTAATGGGTTACTAGGTATGTACCCAAAGGAATATAAATCCTTCTGTTATAGAGACATGTGCACGCATATGTCCATGGCAGCACTGTTCACAATAGCAAAAATATGGAATCAAGCTAAATGCCCATCAATGGTAGACTGGATAAAGAAAATGTGGTACATATACAACAAAAAACACTAGGCAGCCACAAAAGAATGCGATCATGTTCTCTTCAGGGACATAGATGAAGCTGGAGACTATTATTCTTAGCAAACTAATGCAGGAACACACAATCCAAATACCATATATTTTCACTTGCAAGTGGGAGCTTAATGAGGAGAACACAGGAACATACAACAGGCGGAAGAACAACACACGCTAGAGCCTTTCAGAGAGTGGAGAATGAGAGAAGGAAGAAGATCAGGAAAAACAACTAAATGGGACTAGGCTTAATACCGGAGTAATGAAATGATCTGTACAACAAACCTCATGACAGACTTTACCTAAATAACAAACCTGTGCTTGAACCTTTGGACTTAAATAAAAGTTAAAAAAAAGGCAACTTCTCAAGTTGAATAACATAACCTCCTAGGTTTAAACACATGACCACAAACTCACACCAAGGAACATTGTCTTGAAAATCTGCAATATATGACAAAGGAAAACAGCTCTCCTAAGTTTTCAGAAAAGTTTTTTAAAAAACAGTATTTACAAAGAATCAAAAATCAGAATGATTTCAGGCTTCTCAACAGCACTACCAGAAGCTGGGAAATAATGGAGTAGTATCTTTAAAAGTTGAATGGGAAATTATTTTCAATCAAAAATTCTATGCCCCACGAGTCATGTAAGTGTAAGAAGAAATAAAGTCATATTTCAGAACAATTTGCTTCAGTGTATCCTTGCTTGAATAAGTTACTGGAGGATACAGTCCACAAACAAGAGATTCAGGGCACGGGGCAGTGCAAAACAACAGAGTGGGTTTGTATTTGTATTGAAAAGACAGCAGCATTCGAGAGTTAGGGAATACTGGAGGAGGAGTTTTCTCCAGCATCCCTGGAGCCCACACCTCTCATTTCCACATTCCTATGTCCCATTGCTGCCCATGAATTCTGATCACCTATTCCTTTGATAGAGGAATTTCTCTCACCGATTAGCTGTAGTCAAGTGGCTCTTTCTTGGGCTACACGAGGAAATCTATTGCTTTTCATTAAACATCAATTGGATTAACCTAGGCTTAAGGTCAGCATTATGCCATCAGCTGTACGTTCTTGGGAAGACATCTACTCACAAACTGGTTAAAGAACATGGCCCTCCTACCTCTGACTTGTGTAATTCTAAGCAAGCTATTTAGCACCCTCTCATCTGTGAAACAAACATAAAGTTCTTATCTTGGGCTCCACAAACAGAAAGTGTTGAACAAGAACAGTTTCTTCTCCTCCAAGGCCAGACCATATGGAGGACCCTAAGACAGCCACAGCCTTGGTCAGTAGGACAAACACAGGGTTCAAATTGCACCATTAAAACTGTGGCCAAACGTTTGCTCTGCCTCTGAGTCACTCACTGTCATAAGGCTCTACCGGTTCCCATTCCAGATAGAAAGTGGGCTTTTGTTGGTTTTTGTTGTGTTTTTCAAGAGATGGAGTAACCCAGGCTGGAGTACAGTGGCATGACCATAGCTCACTGCAGCCCCAAACTCCTGAGCTCAAGTGACCTTTCTGCCATGGCCTCCTGACAGAAGCTGGGCCAACAGGGCAGCAGGTATGCATCCCCACACCCAGTAATTTTTTTTTTTGAGAGATGGGGTACCGCTATGTTGCCCAGACTGCTCTCAAATTCCTGTCCTGAAGCAATTTTCCCATATTAGCCTCCTAAATTTCTAGGATTACAGGTGTGAGCCACTGTGCCCAACAGGTGTTCTTAAATGCAATTTCCACACTGCTATTCTGAAGAAGGGCAAGAAGCAAAGAGACCCTCCTTGAAACATCGAAAATAAAAGCATTCACTATTAAGTGGAGGCAGAGTTGATGATCAGCCAAAACTACTTCAACTGTAATCCAGAAGTCCCATTGATACAGGAGTTCTAAAGAAATTATTTAGTCAGAGATTGAAAGTAAGGAAGTCTTTGGTAAGGTTTCCCTTTGAATAAAAAGCAGCCCCAAAACCATTTCTAACAAAGAGCGGCCTGTAAAATCGAGCTGCAGATATAGACAAGCAAGCTGGAAATTTGCACAGGTGAATGCCAGCAGCTGTAACAATAGGAGGCTACTTGGGTGCCAGGCATGCTCAACCTGATGGCTTTATCTTCCTTTTTCTTTATCAACCACAAGTGCAGTAAGGGACAGACAACATGCACTGGCCAAGTAGAAAACCTATATGCATAAGAAGATTCGGGTGGATAGCCAGCTTCTTCACGAGCTATGTAAAGCTCTCACCTGGTTTAACCCATATTTGGACCCTATGTAAATCAAACACCACCTCCTCAACAAGTCTATAAAACCTTGTGCAGTTCACCAGAAAACACACTCAGAAGCCCCCCTCTCTCTCTGCAGAAGAGAGAGATGTTCTCTTTTCTTCTTTGCCTGTAAAACCTCCATTCTTAACCTCACTCCATGTGTATTCACGTCCTTGATTTTCTTGACATGAGGCAATGTACCTTGGGTATTACCTCAGATGGACAATGCTGCTTCATCATAGTTCTGTTTTGTTCAGGTTGTGGGACAAACGGCTCCTTTCCTCTGCAACCTCAGCTCAACCTGACTCAGGCCTCCTTCCAGCAGAATCACAGAGCCAAATGAAACCCCTTAAGTCTTCTTTTAAATTGGCAGCCGCTCCAAAGAAAGCAGCATGATGAGTTTCAGGTGGCACGGGGTGGGGGCAGTGCTACTCGGGCTTCTCCGTGCTCAGTCCCTCTCAGTTCAAAAGCGCACCACGTGGAGCAATAGAACACCTGCTCATCTGAGTTTTAAAAATAGTGGGAGGAAAAGCGCTGTCTTTATGCTTATTTCCCTGGCAGAGGGGAGGTCATAAAACACTAATTTCTAAGCAGTGGACCAGAGTTTTACTGATCTCTTCTGTTACTTACTCATGTTTACCCAGAGAAACCACATCACAAATCTGAGTCTCCTCTGGCAAGAGAAGGAATCGGATTCATGATTCTCTCAGCCCCCTCTCCAAAGTAGAGTTCTGACTCCACTTCTAAAATACTTTTCTGCAAGCCTCTGTACCTCATAAATGTTTTACTATACTCGAGACAGCAAAGGGAAGCACAGATTAGCTACTGTTTTCAGAACAGTGGAAACATGCTGTCTTCTCCAAGTTTGGCATTGGAGTCAAAGATCAAGCGCCAAACAGTAGTTGTCAAGAATTCTTTCATTTACAATCAGGTTCTAGACTTTTCAAATGGTGTGGGAAAGAACCAGTTTGCCAGAATAGGTTATTATCTACCTCTTACCTTTATAGGACAGGACTAAAAATTCTTTTTTAAGAGAGAGTCTTGCTCTGTTCCCAAGGCTGGACTGCAGTGGCATGATCTCGGCTCACTACAACTTCTGCCTCTCAGGTTGAAGTGATTTTCCTGCCTAAGCCTCCTGAGTAGCTGGAATTACAGGGGACCACCACTACACTCAGCTAATTTTTGAATTTTTAGTAGAGACAGGGTCTCCCCATGTTTGCCAGGGTAGTCTCCAAAGCCTGACCTTATGATCTGCCTACCTGAGCTGTCCAAAGTACTGGGATTACAGATGTGAGCCACCACGCTGGGCATTTTTTTTTTTTTAATTACACTGAAGACTTTTGAAAGGGTTGTGTGTTGTATGAACTCCCTCCTCACCCAATTCTCATGGATGGGAAAAGGCTGCTGCTTCATTTTAAAGCTAATGAGCTGCCTGAACAGGAACTTCTAATTAACCATTCAAACCGATTAGCTCACGTCCCTGAAGGCTGGAGAACAGGGGAACTGCTATCCCATCTGAATACAATCCAAAGGCAAAAGGCTGTGGCCAAGTTGAGATAATGGGGCAGATAGAAGTGATAAAGACTGGAGCTGGGAGTGGCCTGTACTTCAAGTTAAGCCAAACAAAGGTGTTTGCATGTTTTATATGGGTCAAATAGGAATTCCATAATAGAGAAAACCATTGATTTTAAGGAGGACGCTGCCCTGAAAAGCTTCCTGCCAGGGGTAAGGAAGAGGCTGCCCAGGACCCCCGGAGGCAGCTGGTAGGAGGGCTCTTAGTGGCTTCCTAGAAACTGTATTACCTGAGGTAGTGAACTGCTGTCAGAGATCCCTACCAGGAGAATTTCTCAGGAACGCATGAGAAAGGGCCCAAAACTGCATGCCCGCTCCTAAAATGTGACACCATAATACAGCTGAACTATTCAATAAGGCCCTATCTGTTCCTCTGTCTCTCCTTTCTCCCTGCCCCTATCCAACCCTAGAAGAGCCAGAAAGCACTGCTAAGAAGTGAGGGTGGGTGGTCATAAACAAACACACTGCCCTCCTTTCCCTTCCCACTGTGGGTTTCTCAGGCTGAGGCTGTCACAGAGGAGGAGGGATGAAAATTGTTTTCGTTGATATTTTATCATGAACATTTATGAACGTACAGCAAAGTTGAAAAAACTTTACAGTGAACACTTTAACTGTATCTTCACCAACTTGGAGTCTTGTTTTATCTCATGTCCATCCATAGATCCATCTTTCTATCCATCCAGTAATCCATTATAGTTTTTAGGCATTTTAAAGTAAATTGCAGACATCAGTAACTCAACGTGCATTAACTAGAATTTGGTACCTTTTTTGTTCCTTTTGGTGTAAAGTTTACAAATGATGAAATGCAAAAATTTTAAGTATGTATTTACCGAATTTTGACAAAAGTATACATATGTGTAACCCAAAACTCTATAAATAAAGAACATTACTATAATCCCAGATATGGTTTGGCTGTGTCCTCACCCAAATCTCTTCTTGAATTGTAGCTCCCAGAATTCCCACGTGTTGTGGGAGGGACCTGGTGGGAGAGAATTTAATCATGGTGACAGTTTCCCCCATACTGTTCTTGTGATAGTGAATAAGTCTCACAAGAGCTGATGCTTCTATAAGAGGAAAGCCCTTTTGCTTGTTTCTCATTTCTCTCTTGTCTGCCACCATGTAAGATGTCCCTTTGACTTTCTGCCGTGATGATGAGGCCTCCCCAGCCAGGTGCAACTGTGAGTCCCTTCAACCTTTTTTGAATAAAGTACCCAGTATCAGGTATGTCTTTATCAGCAGTGAAAAAACGGACTAATACAATCCCAGAAAGTTTCCTCATGACTTGTCTCAGTCTCCAGCTCTGTACCCTTGGATTTTTTTCATTGTCGACTAAGTTTGCCAACTTTAGAAATTCCACGTAACTTGAATCATGTTGTGATAACCCTATATATAAGGCTCCCTTCAGTCCACAAAATAATTTTTATATTTATCAGTCAGGTTACACATATCAGTATCTCTTTCATTTTTATTGCTGAGTAGTATTTCATGCTATGAAATAACGTAGTTCGCTACCTGATCCTCTATTTGTGGTCACCAGAAATATTTTCAACTTTTGATTATTATGAGTAAAGCTATTGTGGTCTTCTATAAGTATTTTTATTAACATGTATTTTCACTAATTGGGGTAGATTCCTAACTCGGACATTTATTATAGATGAGATGTATATTCGTTTTATAAGCAAATTCCAGAAATTTGACAAAGTAGTTGTACTGTTTTATAGTCCCATTAGCAATAGTTATAGTTGTGCTGTATTCTTGCCAACATTTGGTGTTTAGTCTTTCCCAACCTAGTTATTTTGTGGGGTGTGTAGTAGTATCTCACTGTGGTTTTAATCTGCATTTCCTTGATGTTAACCATTTTGTCCCACTTGTATATTATCTTTGCAAAGTGGCTCCTCAAATTTTTTCCCCTTCTAAACAGTAATTGTTATCTTTTTTGCTTTTAGTTGTTCTGTCATCCAGGCTGGAAGGCAATGGTGCAATCTTGGCTCACTACAGCCTCTGCTTCCTGGGCTCAAGCGATCCTCCCACCTCAGTCTCCCAATTAGCTGATACCAGGCTAACTTTTTGTATTGATATTAGCCAACATACAAGGCTAATTTTTTGTACTTATACTAGGTGTCAGGGTCTCACCATGTTGCCCAGACTAGTCTCAAACTCCTGGCCTTAAGCCATTCATCCTCCTCGGCCTCCCAAAGTACTGGCACTACAGGTGTGAGCCACTGTGCCCAGCCTTATTTTCAGGTTATAAAACTGCTTTCTATATTCTGGAAATCAGGCTCTTTACTGAAAATAGATTTATGACCATTTTCTGTCAGGCTGTGGCTTGCATATTCTTTTGTTTAATGTATCTTTTAATTTTCCCAGACACATTTTTCTGCAAAATTTGTGTTAGTTTTTGTTGTATTTTTCAGATACTTTGTTCATTTCATCTAAGTTGCAGAATTTGTCACCACGACGTTGTTTATGATAGTCTCTTATTATCCTTTTCACGTCTGCAGGATCTGTAGTGATAGTTTCACTTCGCTTTCACTTCTGATATTGATACTGACCATTTGTGTTTCCTTTCTTTTTTTCCATGATCAGAGTAGCTTAAGGTTTATTAATGTTGATATTTTAAGACAACCAGCTTCTTTGCTTTGTTAGTTTTCTCTATTATTTTTTCTGTCTTCAATTTGGTTTATCTCTGCACTTTTACCTTTATTGTTTCCTTCTTACTACTTCGTTGGAGTTTTCTTTGCTCTGTGTGTGTGTGTGTGTGTGTGTGTTTTCAATCTTCTTTAGGTGAACATTTACGTCATTGATTTTAGACCTTTCTCTTTTTCTTCTATTGCAGTATAAGCATGTACGGCTATACTTCCCTCTGGGAACTCCCATAACTGTAATTCATAAGTGTTGGCATGTTGTATTTTGATTATCCCTTAGAATAAAATATTTTATATTCTACCTTTTGATTTCTTCTTGGGCTTGTGTATTCTATTTAATCTCCAAGTACTTGGAGCTTTCCTAGTTCTCTTATTGTTAATTTCTGTTTTAATCCTATTGTGGTCAGGTAACATACACTGCATGAATTCAATTTGATTTAATCTATTCAGTCTTGTTTTACGACCTAGCATGTGACCTATCCTAGTGAACACTACATGTACTTGAAACATACAGTATTCTGTGGTTATTGGGTGTCGTCTTCCATTGGTTTGTTTAAGATGGTGGAGAGTGTTGTTCAGGTCATCTGCATCTTGACTAAGATTTTGTCTAGTTTATCTATCAATTGCTTGGGAGATGGGTATTAAAATCACCAATCAAAATTGTCGATTGTTTGTTTATTCCTTTAGTTCAATTTTGTTTTGTGCAAATTGATGCACAAATTATTTTTAATCCATTTTTTTGATGAAATGACTCTTCTGTAATCATGAACTATCCCTCTTTATCTTTGGAAATACTGTTTTGACTTAAGCATATTTTATTTGGTATTAATATAGCTTCTTCACACTTCCATTACTGACTGTTTGCATAGTATATCATTTTAAATGTACTCATTTAGGGTCAGGTACACTGGCTCACACCTGTAATCCCAGCACTTTGGGAGGCTGAGGCAGGTAGATCACTTGAGGTCAAAAGTTTAGGACAAGCCTATCCAATGCAGTGAAACCCCAGCTTTATTAAAAATACCCCAACATTTAGCTAGGCGTGGTGGCAGGTTTCCGTATTCCCGGCTACTCAAAAGGCTGAGGCAGGAGAATTGCTCGAACCCAGGAGGCGGAGTTTACAGTGAGCAGAGATTGCACCACTGTACTCCAGCCTGGGAGATAGAGTAGGACACTGTCTTAGAAAAATTCAAATGTACTTATTTAGACCTACGTATATTTGTCTTCTTTTTTCTATTCAAAGAGTGTATTTCATATACAGCACTGGGTCTTGTGGGTTTTTATAATCAATTCTGGCAATCTCTGCACTTTAATTGGAGTATGTGGTATGATTCATTAACATTTAACGTTATTAAATATAGATTTATTAGTGGTTGAATGATGTAATTGGATTCAAGCTTACAATTTAATGGTTTGTTTCATTATTTTGTTTGTTTTTGTTTGCATCCCCTTCCCCACTTTTTGTCCTGTCCCTTTTCTCCTGATGTCTTTTGGACTCTTTAAATACTTTTAAAATTTCATTTTAAAGTATCCATGACTTATTAGATGTAGTGTTTGAATATTCCTTATCTGAATTCCTTGGGACTAGAAGTGTTTTGGATTTTAAACTGTTTTCATATTTTGGAACATTTACATATACATAAAGAGATCTCTTAAAGATATAACTGAAGTCTAAACACAAAATTCACCTATGTTTACGTACACCTCATACACATAACGCAAATAAAATTTTACATATTTTTAACAATTTTGTGCACGAATCAAAGTTTGTATACATTGAACCATCAGAAAGCACACATATCGCTATCTCAGCCATCGATGTGGATGAATTTCAGATCTTGGAATATTTTGGATTTTGGGGTTTATGGATCAGAGATGCTCAACCTCTACCTGTTTTCATTGTTGATTATTTTATGTGTTAAAATATGTAAAAAAAGGGTTAAGTTTTCAGCTGAATGAGATTTCTGAGTTTGGAAATTAAACTAAACAGGATTTTTCTGAAGTTTCAGGATACAGGTGCAGAATGTGTAGGTTTATTATATAGGTATATGTGTACCATGGTGCTTTGCTGCACCTATCAACCGTTCATCTAGGTTTTAAGCTTCACATGCACTAGCTATTTGTCCTAATGGTCTCCCCGTCTCACCCTCCTCTGACCCCCAACTGGCCCCAATGTGTGTTGTTCCCTCCCTGTGTCCATGTGTTCTCACTGTTCGACTCCCAATTATGAGTGAGAAAGTGTGGTGCTTGGTTTTCTGCTCCTGTTTTGAACTAGACAGAATTTCTTAATATCTTCAATTGCTCAGTGAAATAGAAAATATCAAAGATTCTACCCAACAGGTGGGTAAGAATGAGTCCACGTAGCAACTTTGATAAAGTGAAGGGAAATAACAAACCATTTCTGATTGCTCCCTGCCACAGCCAGTGCATTCAACCTTTTTACTGTCCTTTTATTATTTTTTCCATTGTTCTTACAGTCATTATTATTTTTCCCCAAATGAAAAAATAAAAGTGGTGGGATTGATAGTGAGGAAACAAAGACTGACAGCTGCCCCTACACCTGAGTTTAACTTTTGAGAAATATAGTCAACATGATGATTTTCACACAGGGCTAGTAGGCCTTCTGCATCTGTTATAATTCCTGTTATGTTGTGGACAGAAAATAAATTTTTCTCTCCATGGGAACCTGTTAGTGATACTTGAGAACAATGTCAACTGTAGACCAAAACCGAATACAAGTGGAAGTATTGTTTCGTTTTTTTTTTGCAGTATACCTTTTTTAAGACCTGAGATAGGAGGATAAAAAAGGAAAGAACTCAATAGTTCTTGAGTGCAACAACGTGGCTGAATATCAAAAACATTTTCTTGACTAAAAGAAACCTTACATATGGAGTGATCACTATATAATTCTATTTCTATCAAACTTTAAAATCTGTGCTGAAAGAATATTTAAAAGTATATTTGGGTTCAGGACCAACTAAGAGGAGGCAAAACTGAGCTTTCTAGTCTCTGCTGTAATCCAAAACCCATGCTATAAACTTTGTACACAGTATCTCATTTAATCCTCAAAATCACCCTAACAGGTAGTTACTGTCAATTCCCCTGCTTCAAACAGAACATAAAGCTCAGAGAATCCAGGTACTGTGTTTTTTCTGTTTTTTTTTTTTTTTTTTTTTGAGACAGAGTTTCGCTCATGCCACCCAGGCTGAAGTGCAATGGCGTGATCTCGGCTCACTGCAAGCTCCGCCTTCTGGGTTCAGGCAATTCTCGTGCCTCAGCCTCCCAAGTAGCTGGGACTACAGGAACGCACCACCATGCCCAGCTAATTTTTTGTATCTTTAGTAGAGATGGGGTTTCACCATGTTGACCAGGATGGTCTCGATCTCTTGACCTCGTGATCCACCTGCCTCGGCCTCCCGAAGTGCTGGGATTACAGGTGTGAGCCACCATGCCTGGCCTGGTACTGTGTTTTACACCTACTTAGAAGTCACCAATTCCTAAAGTTCTATAAAATGTTCTAAATAAAAATGAATAAAATAGGCAAAAAAGACCATGTAAATAGCATTTCTACAAATATCTCCTAAGACAATTTTCACATCGATGTCCAAAGACATTTACAAGAATGTTTTCCACAACACTGTTTAAAATAATAGAAAACTACAAGCAACCTAAATGTCCATGGAAGAGTTAGATTCTTTCTCTTATTTCCATATAATGCAATACTGTGCTGATGTAGAGATATATTCATTTTTAAAAATTACATTCACCTTCTTCTCATGGATCCAAGGAGATATGTTAGAGAATATCTATTGCATTTGGACATAAACATAAATACAAAGGAAATAGTAGGGGCTCTCTACAAGTGGTTATATATTGGAAGACGAAGAAGAGAAAAATAAAAGGGATCATGAACTTTGTATATGCTTTGGTAGTGTCTGGTTTTGTATATAACTTGAATTTTTTCATAAATATATTTTACAGTGTGCATAATTACCAAGTAAGAAGACAAGTAAGTCATTTTGGAAAAGTTCTTCCAATTACTGCAACTGATTTCTACAGCCAGAATGTTCCCAGAACCTGAAAAGAGGAAGCACTATAAATGGAAGGCAGAAATACTGACACTAGAGGGCCAGAGCTGGAGAGGGTGGATCTAATGCAGCAAATCCATCAGCAGTTCTCATCGCCATCTTTGAGAAACCTCACAATTTTCCGTGCGTAATAAATGAGTTAAATTGAAAACAAATCCATGACAGTGGTGCATGAGAAAGGTTACATGTGTCCCGAATAATAAAGTCTGCGCACAATATAAATTAAAACATACCATTTTACATTCATAAGATTGACAAACAAAAAGTAAAAGCCTAGGAATATCAAGTGAAGCCAAACACAAAACAAGTTTCCCCACATTTCCTGTGGGAATACCAATTGTTACAACTACTTTAAACAATTGGAAATTCATAGTAAAAATGAAGACAAGCCTCCCCTACAACTTACCAATCCCTCTTCTGGGAACACAGTAAGAGAGATTCTTCCCAAGAAACCTGTAAACAAATGTATATGGCACTATGCATGTAATTGTACATCGTGGTATTTCCATATGGTAAAGTATTATTCGGCAGGGAAAGTAAGTAGACCAGAGGTAGACATTTCAATATCAATAAGTTTTAGAAAAATAAAATGGAGTATAGGAAGCTGCAACTATATCTGTAATGCTTTGTTTTGCCAGGAAAATAAAGGGACACGTGGGGAGGGCAAAGGACAACAAAAACTAAACAATCTGAAACACATGCAGAAAAACACCCATATTTTAAAATTTTCCATTGTTGCTTATATTAGTTTCTGTCTTTTCTATACGCTTGAAGTACTTGATAATCAAGAAAATATAAAAGGCATAGGAAAAAGTATTCTGAGAAAATACATAGAAAGGTTTATGGTTATTAGATTTGGTAAGATTTTAAATGACTTTAATTTTCTTTGTTATATCTCTCTATATGTCCTAGTCATACGATATTAAATGTGTGTTTCATTTATGACAATAAAAATGTATTTTTTAAAAACTCATATATATGCAGTTTTATCTGACATATGATGAAACTCTACGAAACATAGATTCAGCAAAAATACTGAGAACAAGAACAAAAATAATGATATGAAGAGTTGTTGACTTTTGGATGGAGCTATGAGTGACTTTACATTTATCTCTAAACTCGATTTTTCTATAGTGGGCAAAGAAAATATTTGTGAAAGCTAGATTAAATAGAAAGCTACAGGTTTTAAATGAAAAGGAATTCAAATAATTTTCCAGCATGATAAAATGTTCATATTTCTAAATATGAACTACTTTACAAAAGCACCAGTGATTTTAAAGAAACATTAGATGATTTTTAAAGGAAGTCAGTTATGATACTGCAGTTTATAGTGATACTGAGTGTTTGCTAGCTCCACTAATCAGGATATTAAGTTAATAGTATATAATATGCCATAAAGAAATTATATGAGCAGAGGTTACTGCAAAAGGAGAACACAATGATTTTAAGTGGGCTGGTGACCTGAATTTCTTCCAGTGAGGGGAAACATCAGAGTCATTTGATCAATGAAGTGCCTTTTATAAATCTTCAGGAAATCTCCTATGAAGGCTTTAAGAAGATGGATTTCTTATTACTTCTGATGTATGTTCCCATGAAATTTTTACCATTGCCACCATGGACCTGCCCAGCCTAAGAGATGGAAACTGTGAGTCCAGCCCACTGACGCCCACCATCAGTAAGAAGATTGCACACTGAGGAGGCCATGACCAGCCTGCTGACTGAAATCTATACTGTAAAAGGATGATGCTGCTCCAGCAATCCTGAAACCCTGCCCTAGGATCAATGCAAAGTGGTGTCAACCTTAGAATTTCAATATGCCTAGGCAGATAGTTATCTTTAAATATAAGAACAGTATCATTTTCTGGAGAAACCAAAAGAATCCAGAAAAATTCTACAGTAGTCTACTCTGCCCTTCCTCCCCGTTCCGTCTTGTTAGTAACAGCCAAATCCAGGCACAAAGATGTCCTAACTTCTACACCTGAGGTTGCCCACAACGTGTGCTAGGTGACGCATCTTATAGAGCACATATGCAAACAATTATGGGATCTGAAAAACAATAACTCAGGCAGAAACATTAGGAATTGGTGCCCCTAAGTGAACCAGTGGGAAAAAAGGAGGCTTAGAGAGTTTAAACAACTTTCCCCAGTAGCTGATAAGTTACGGTGGCCTTAGACAAGCTGACAAGAGTGGTAGCAAAAAGGCTTCAAGGATTACAAATTGTTCTACTATAAGGTTTTTAAAAGGTTTCAAAGGCAAAGAAGAGCAAATGAAGCCATGAATTTTACAATCTACATATTTTTAGCCCTTTCTCTTTTTTGCTTTTCTTGGGTAAACTGATTAGACCCTGCAAACACATTCCCACCCACAATGTTGTCTCCATTGTTTTAGGGCCTCACCTCTGAGCAGCCAGAGGAAATGCAGCTGACCCCTTATCTAGTTAACAACCTTTTATACTCTGCCCTTTCGCTTTGCTTTCTCCATGCCAACATAAGACATACAAAGATTCTTCTGCCTCCAAGATGCTGCAGCTTTCTTCTCAGCTAGTTACCCCCAGCTAAAAATAACTGTTCCACATACTCAGAGATATATGGCAATCAAGCAACCAAGTGCCCCTTTTGCCAATGACATGTTTTTAAAAAATATGTTCAATGAGAGGCTCTTTGAAAATTATTCACTTTTTTCTGAGTTGCAAAGGAAAACGAAAGGCAAATTATGGCTCTATAAGCAACTGTTTGCACAGATCCCATTAATTGGCCATCCACAGGGCTATTGACAACTAGCTCTTTTCTCTTGTCATTTCACTTACCAGGCAGAAATGATTACAAACTTAATTTCTTTGGGGGGTTATTTAGGTTAGAGAGGGCCCCGTGATAATGCAGAAGTCATAACGGCCACCAGAGACAGGAGAACAATAGCTCCCAGTGCTTCCACAATGGAGAGAGAGATAACTGAATGTCATATTCGGAAGAAATTCAACCATCATTGATTTTTTCAGATGAAAAAACTGAGGCTCAAAGAGGTTAGGGGGTTAACCAAAGTCAGTCAGTGTTTTAGTTTGCAGCAAAGCTGAAAGCAGGCGCTAAGCATTGCAACACCTGGTGTCTTCCTTCCTCCCCTCCATCCTGCTGCTAGTAGTGTCAGTGGCAAATACAAGCCAGTTCAAGGAAATGTGGCCTCAGCGAGGAGTACTAAGGACCAAGCACCAATGCATCTTGCCATTTACAACAAATTCCTTAATTACAAGGCTTCATTTATTCACAGAAGCTGCCTCTTTTGTACATAGCCAAACACACACACACACACAGTGTGACAGAGATAATTTATCATTATCTGAACGCACTCAGGGTGGTCAATTTCAGCCAGAGTGAAGAACAGAGAAAGGCAGGGTCAAGGGCACTATAGAAATAGCTGTTCCTGCTTCACTTTTCAGCCCTCCTTCCCCTCCCATCAGCCCACTTTCATTACTTTTCTCTTTGATGCAAAATCTGAAAATCTTGGTCAGGCAGCTCTGCTTATCAGTGGGTTCTGAATAACCCACTTTTATCAAACTTCATCTGATGGACCCAAAATATATTTGATCTTAGCAAAAAGTACCCTTATCAGTCCTAAAATGACACTGTCCCAAAGTGAATAGTGTTAGCAGCCAACTCTCTAGAACCAGAAAGAAGTATGTTTAAATCCTCAATCCATCACTTTCTAGCCATGCTGTCATGTCCAACTCATTCTTCTTAAACAATATCTCACTAAGCACACTAGACCGTAGAAATGCACACAGATAGGGCCTTACCTTTTCTGGCTTTATTCCTGCGAGGCAGCAGTGGACACTAACATATCTGTCACTCCAGTTAATGTAAAGGTTTAACTGGTACAAGTGCTGTGCAGGCAAGTCTCTGGAACAATGAGAGCACCCAGTAGAAGGCTTTGCTTTAGTTACAAAGGTCAGGAAAGGTTTCCCCTAGGGAGGGACCGAGATCAGAAGCATGAGTAGGCAGTAAGCGGGCAAAGTAAGGACAATCTGGCATTCCTGGAAAATATGTGGTGCAGGGGGACCTGGACCTTGGTCAGTACAAGATGCTGAGTCTTTGCAGTGCAGAGCAGAGAGGAGGGGCACGCCATGAGGACAGAGAAATGGAAAGAAGACTGTGGCCATGGTGAGGAGGTTTGTCCTCATTCTAAGAAGGACTGGGAGGTATGGGGCATGGTCTGACTTACGTGGAGGACAGACTGGAGACAACATGGACACAGACACACAGGTGGAAGGCCAGGAGGTAATCCACAGAAGGGCTGCAATGAGAATTTTAATGGAAAGGAAAAACAGAAGCTAAGGGATATTTAAGAACTAAAATCAGCAGGCCTGAATGGTAAGTTGGATATGAGAAGTGAGAGAGAAAGGGATAGACCAGAGCTCACTCATAGGACTTTGGCTTGTGTTACTGGATAGGTGGTGGCACCATTTTCTAAAAACCAGAATGGAAGAAGGAGCAGACTAGTGACTTAAACCTCATAGCCTCAGTTTTCTCATCTGTAAAATGGGAATAGTCCTACATATATCACAATGTTTTTGAAAGCATTAGAAAATATTCCTAGAAAATGAAGCCTTCATACAAAGCGGTGTATGTTTCTCCCCCAAATAAATGGGACCTATTCTTATAGGCTTCTTTTTCTTGATCTGATTGGAAACTCAGGATCTCAGATATTCATTTCTTTTCATCCTCTTCTCTGATGGCTCTACCAAATTGCTGGTTTACTGATCTCATCGCCCTAAACAACGTATGGTACTCCATACTAGTCAAATAGGCAAGTTGGCAATTGCTCTTCTGAACAAATTATTGTAAATGTCACTGCTACAGTGCAGCTCATAGTGGCTCACTTGGCTGTTCAAGGGAAAAATTCTTGCAAATGCAGCTCTTATTATTTGCCAAATGTTCATGCACAAATGCATTTATTTTACCAAGAGCGTAGTGTTGGGTCATTTAAGGAGAATGGAAAAACACCACTCACAATTGAAGAGGCAAAATGGCATACATACAGCACTCCAGAGCTTGCAAACCCCTTCATATACACTATACCAATGGTACCTAACACTGACTGCGGAGAGGCTGAGATGACGAGAAAGGGCAGGTATATTTATGATTATTTTTTCAAGTAAGGTTAACTTAGACAAAGTAACTCTCTCCAGGTCACAACTCAAGGAAGTAATAGATTTCTGTGATGAAAATACAAGTCTTGGGGCTTCTGATTTTATCATGTGTCTATCAAAATCCCCCACCTGCCAACGTTAAGCCATACAATGTAGAACATAAAAACCATACAGCCTCTGAAACAGAGAAGAGGGGCGAGATCAAAACTCATTTGAACTTACATAATCATATTTTATCAATTCATTATTAGTCCACTATGATCATTGTGGTCGTCATTAATAGACAAGACGTGTTGAGCAACTACTACCTGCCAGACCAAATAGGAAGGACTTCATCTGTGCTGTTTCACTGAACCTTTACTTTCAACAAAGGTGCTCTTAAAAATCAGAATGATGAAAGTACAGATGAGAAAATGGAAGCCGAGAAGGCTTGAGTTGCCTAAACCTGCTCCTAAATCCCAGCCTTTTTCCAAGGCCACTCTACTGGACTTGCTTCTGTGGGATCTATTGTATTCATAGTCAGATACCAATAAGGCCAAGACAATGAGTACTTTTTAGTTCTTCTGGGTTTGGGGGAAAATTTAAACAATGTCTCCCAATCTCCTGAATGCATTTAATGTATTCGGCCGATTCGATAAGCGAACAGGCATGAACGCTTATCTGAGATGATACCACTCTCGTTTCACTGTAACAGTACATTTTGTCTAGAATATTTCTATCTCAAATGCTGATCCTCATTCTGTTACTTACTGGCTGTATATCGTTGGACAAGTGGCTTAGCAACTCAGACACTCAATTTAGTAGTCTGCGAAGTAGGGTTGACGATAGTTCCAATAGTATAATAAAAGTGGAACCATCTGCAGAAAGCACTTGACATGGTTTCTAGAACATGGTTAGTAAGCCACACATATTAACTATGATGATTTTTTATTTTGATGATCCTTGTGACCACAGAACAGAGGTTAGCTACATTCTACAGAGAGGAAACTGGTTCTAAGATATAAAGTGTTTTGTGTAAATTCATCCAGCTTGATAGAATTAAGATAAGGAAGCACGTCTCCTAAATGTGACAGAGAAAATTTTTGTTACTAAAATCTCCAGCAACTCTCTGAGAAGGTGGGTCTTGGTAGCTGAAGAATTCTGAAAGTAGAAGTGGACAGAAGCTAAAATGCTCATAGGGAAAAGATAAGAAATCAAGAAACCTGAACATGATTCAATAGTGAGCAGAGAAAAACAGGGGAGAGGGAGAATATGTTCAAAGGGATTTGAGAAATTTGCTCCCCACACACAATGTAAATTACTATGAAAATACTGTGTTAGAAAAAATATACAAGGCCCCTTTCTACACTATTTTAAAGTATATACACCGTCTCAATATTGGCTGTCTTGTAAAATACAAAAATTCTATTTTTATGCAGTTACAGAAAATATAAATACTCTAATTTAACCTTAAAAAATTTACTCTGAAGACACTCTGATAGAAAAAATATACAATGCAATTTTCTACTATGTTTTAAAGTATATGCACCGACTCAATATTCTCTATCTTGTAAAATATGGAAATTCTAATTTTATGCGGTTACAGAATATATACATACTCATTTTAACACAAATGTTAAACACAAAATTACTAAAAATATAAATATTCTCTTTTTACCCCAACGTTAAAAACAAAATTGTTCTGACAATACCCTGTTAGAAAAAATATACAATGCCCTTTTCTATTCTGTTTTAAAGTATATACACCATCTCCATATTCCCTCTTGTAAAACATGGAAATTCTGTTATTACGTGGATAGAGAAATTGTAAGTATTTCCGTTTGACTTCAATGTTAAAAACCGAATTACTCTAAAGACACTCAGTTAGAAAAAATACACAATGCTTTTTTTACTATTTTTTTTAGTATATACACAATCTCAATATTCTCTCACATGTAAAATACAAAAATTCTAAGTTTACGTGGTTAGACACAAATATAAATATTCTCTCTGCACCACAATGTAAAAAACAAAATTGCATGGAAGATACCCTGTTAGAAAAAAAATACAATGCTCTTTTCTACTCTCTTATGGTGTATATATACCATCTCAATATTCTCTCTCATGTAAAATACTGAAAATCTAAATTTACGCTGTTAGAAATAAATATAAATATCCTCTATGTCCCCGAATGATATAAGCAAAATTGCTCGAAAAATAATCTGTTAGAAAAAATATACAATGCCCTATTCCACATTCTTTTGGAGTATATACACAATCTCAATATTCTTTGTCATGTAAAATAACAAAATTCTAAATATACGTGAATAGAAAAAAATAAATATTATCTAATTACCCAAATGCTGAAAGCAAAATTGCTCTAATGATAATCTGTATGAAAAAATATACAATGGCCTTTTCTACACTCTTTTGGAGTATATACACCAAATCAATATGCTCTCTCATGTAAAATATTAAAATTCTAAATTTACGCGGATAAAAAATATATAAATATTATCTATGTAACACAATGTTAAAAGCAAAATTGCACTAAAGAAAATTTGTTACAAAAAATGTACAATGCCCTTTTCTACACTGTTTTGGAGTATATACACCATATCAATAAGCTCTCTCATCAAATATTTAAATTCTCAATTTACGGGGTTACAAAAAATATAAATATTTTCTATGTACACCACCGTTTAAAGCAAAATTGCATATAATATAGTGTGTAAAAGAAAATATACAATGCCCTTTTTTACTCTTTCTTGGAGTATATCCACCAAATAAATAGGCTCTCTCATGTAAAATACCGAAATTTTAAATTTACGCGAATATAAAAAAATCTAAATATTATCTAGGAACCCCAATCTTAAAAGCAAAATTGCACTGAATATCATCTGTCATAAAAAATATACAATGCCCTTTTCTAGTCTGTTTGGAGTATATACACCAACTCAATATGCTCTCTCATGTAAAATACCGAAATTCTAATTTTACGCGAATCGAAAAATATCTAAATATAATCTAGGCACCCCAACGTTAAAAGCAAAATTGCTGTGAATATAAACTCTCAGAAAAAATATACAATGCTCTTTTCTACTCTGTTTTAAAGTATATAAACCAACTCAATATGCTCTCTCATGTAAAATACAGAAATTTTAAATTTACGCAAATCGAAAACAATCTAAATATTATCTAGGCAGCTCAATGTTAAAAGCAAAATTGCTCGGAATATAATCTGTCAGAAAAAATATACAATGCCCTATTCTACTCTGTTTTGGAGTATATACACCAACTCAATATGCTCTTCCATGTAAAATACTGAAATTTTAATTATACGCGAATTGAAAAAAATCTAAATATTATCTAGGCACCCCGATGTTAAAAGCAAAATTACTCTGAATATAGTCTGTTAGAAAAAATATACAATGCCTTATTCTACTCTGTTTTGGAGTATATACACCAAATCAGTATGCTCTCTCATGTAAAATACAGAAATTCTAATTTTACCCGAATCGAAAAAATCCAAGTATTACCTAGGCACCCCAATGTTAAAAACAAAATTGCTCTTAATATAATCAGTCAGAAAAAATATACCATGCCCTATTCTACTCTGTTTTGGAGTATATACACCAACTCCATATGTTCTCTCATGAAAAATACAAAAATTCAATATTTAAGCGAATCGAAATAAATCTAAATATTATCTAGGCACCCAAATGTTAAAACAATATTGATCTGAATATAATCTGTCAGAAAAAATATAAAATGCCTTATTCTACTCTGTTTTGAAGTATATACAAAAACTCAGTATGCTCTCTCAGGTTAAATACCAAAATTCTAATATTACGTGAATCAAAAAAAAAATCTAAATATATTCTAGGCACCCCAATATTAAAAATTAAATTTCTCTGAATATAATCTGTCAGAGAAAATATACAATGCCGTATTCTACGCTGTTTTAAAGTATATACACCAACTCTGTATGCTCTCTCATTTAAAATACCGAAATTCTAATTGTACGCGAATCAAAAAAAAATCTAAATATTATCTAGGCACCCCAATGTTATAAGTAAAATTGCTCTCAATATAATCTGTCAGAAAAATTATACAATGCCCTTTTGTACTCTGTTTTCGAGTATATACACCAACTCAATATACTCTCTCATGTAAAATAACGAAATTTTAATTTTATGCGAATCAAAAAGAATCTAAATAATATCTAGGCGCTTAAAAGTTACAAAAAATGGCTCTGAATATAGTCTGTAAGAAGCAATATACAATGACTTATTCTACTCTGTTTTGGAGCATATACACCAACCCAGAATGCTCTCTCATGTAAAATACCGAAATTCTAATTTTACGCAAATCGAAAGAAATCTAAATAATATCTAGGCACCCCAAAGTTAAAAGAAAATTTCTCTGAATATACTATGTTAGAAAAAATATACAATGCCTTATTCTACTCTTTTGTGGAGTATATACACCAACTCCATATGCTCTCTCATGTAAAATACAGAAATTCTATATTTAAGCGAATCAAAAAAAATCTAAATATTACCTAGGCAGCCCAATGTTAAAAGCAAAATTGCTCTGAATATAATCTGTCAGAAAAAAATACAATGCCCTATTCTCCTCTGTATTGGTGTATATACACCAAACCAGTATTCTCTCTCATGTAAAATACCGAAATTGTAATTTTACGTGAATCGAAAAAAATCTAAATAATATCTAGGCGCCCCACACTTAAAAGAAAATGGCTCTGAATATAGTATGTTAGAGAAAATATACAATGCCCTATTCTACTCTGTTTTGGAGTAT
This sequence comes from Callithrix jacchus, assembly GCF_049354715.1. Classification (NCBI taxonomy): domain Eukaryota; kingdom Metazoa; phylum Chordata; class Mammalia; order Primates; family Cebidae; genus Callithrix; species Callithrix jacchus. The sequence continues at coordinate 166,722,597 of NC_133506.1, read as the reverse complement.
ATACAGCAACTCACTGTGCTCTCTCATATAAAATACCGAAATTGTAATTTCACGTGAATCGAAAAAAATCTAAATATTATCTAGGCTCCTGAATGTTAAAAGAAAATTGCTCTGCATATAATGTGTCAGAAAAAATATACAATGCCCTTTTCTACTCTGTTTTGTAGAATATACACCAACTCAATATGCTCTCCCATGTAAAATACAGAGATTCTCTATTTAAGTGAATCGAAAAAAAATCTAAATATTATCTAGGCACCGCAATGTTAAGAACAAAATTTATCTGAATATAATCTGTCAGAAAAAATATACAATGCCCTATTCTACTGTGTTTTGGAGTATATACACCAACTCTTTATGCTCTCTCATGTAAAATACAGAAACTCCATATTTAAGGGAACTGAAAAAAATCTAAATATTATTTAGGGACCACAATGTTAAAAGCAACATTGCTCTGAATATAATCTGTAAGAAAAAATATACAATGCCCTTTTCTACTCTGTTTTGTACTATATACACCAACTCAATATGCTCTCTTATGTAAAATACTGAAATTCTAATTCTATCAGAATTGAAAAAATCTAAATATTATCTAGGCAACCCAATGTTAAAAGCAACATTGCTCTGGATATAATCTGTCAGAAAAAATATACAATGCCATATTCTACTCTGTTTTGGAGTATATACACCAACTCAATATGCTCTCTGATGTAAAATACAGAAATTCTATATTTAAGCGTATTGAAAAAAATCTAAATATTATCTAGGCACCCCTTGATAAAAACAAAATTGCTCTGAATATAATCTGTCAGAAAAAATATACAATACCATATTCTACTCTGTTTTGGAGTATATACACCAACTCAATATGCTCTCTGATGTAAAATACAGAAATTCTATATTTAAGCGTATTGAAAAAAATCTAAATATTATCTAGGCACCCCTTGATAAAAACAAAATTTCTCTGAATATAATCTCTCAGAAAATATATACAATACCATATTCTACTCTGTTTTGGAGTATATACACCAACTCCATAAGCTCTCTCATGTAAAATACAGAAATTCTATATTTAAGCGAATCCAATAAAATCTAAATATTATCTAGGCACCCCAATGTTAAAAGCAAATTTGCTCTGAATAGAATCTGTCAGAAAAAATATAAGATGCCCTTTTCTACTCTGTGTTGTAGTACATACACCAACTCAGTATGCTCTCTCATGTAAAATACCAAATTATAATTTTATGAGAATCGAAATAAAATCTAAATAATATCGAGGTGCCCCAAAGTTAAAATAAAATGGCTCTGAATGTAGTCTGTTATAAAAAATATACAATGCCTTATTCTACTGTGTTTTGGACTACATACACCAACTCAGTGTGCTCTCTCATGTAAAATAAAGAAATTCTAATTTTAAACGAATCTAAAAAATCTAAATATTATCTAGGCAACCCAATGTTAAAAACAAAATTTCCCTGAATATAATCTGTCAGAAAAAATATACAATGCCGTATTCTACTCTATTTTGGAGTATATACACCAACCCCATATGCTCTGTCATGTAAAATACAGAAATTCTATATTTATGCGAATCGAAATAAAACTAAATATTATGTAGGCACTCCAACGTTAAAAATAAAATTGCTATGAATATAATCTGTCAGAAAAAATATGCAATGCCCTATTCTACTCTGTTTTGGTGTATATACACCAACTCCATATGCTCTCTCATGTAAAATACTGAAATTCTAATTTTACGTAACTTGAAAAAAATCTAAACATTATCTAGGCACGCGAATGTTAAAAGCAAAATTGCTCTCAATATAATCTGTCAGAATAAATATACAATGCCGTTTTCTACTCTTTTTTGTAGTATATACACCAACTCAATATGCTCTCTCATGTACAATACAGTAATTCTAATTTTACCAAAATCGAAAAAATCAAAATATTATCGAGGCACACCAATGTTAAAAACAAAATTGCTCTGAATATAATCTGTCAAAAAAATATATAATCACGTATTGTACTCGGTTTTGGAGTATATACACCAAATCAGTATGCTCTCTCATGTAAACCGTAATTCTAAATTTACTTGAATCGAAGAAAATCTAAATATTATCTAGGTAACCCAATGTTAAAAGCATAATTGCTCTGAATATAATCTGCCAGAAAAAACATAGAATGCCCTTTTCTACTCTGTTTTGTAGTATATACACCAACTCAATATGCTCTCTCATGTAAAATTACGAAATTCTAATTTTAGGCGGAACGAAAAAAATCTAAATAATATCTAGGTGCCTCAAAGTTAAAAGAAATTGGCTCTGAATATAGTCTGTTAGAAAAAATATACAATGCCTTATTCTACTCTGTTTTGGAGTATATACACCAAATCAGTATGTTCTCTCAGGTAAAATACAGAAATTCTAATTTTACCCGAATCGAAAAAATCCAAGAATTACCTAGGCACCCCAATGTTAAAAACAAAATTGCTCTTAATATAATCAGTCATAAAAAATATACCATGCCCTATTCTACTCTGTTTTGGAGTATATACACCAACTCCATATGTTCTCTCATGAAAAATACAGAAATTCTATATTTAAGCGAATCGAAATAAATCTAAATATTATCTAGGCACCCAAATGTTAAAAACAATATTGCTCTGAATATAATCTGTCAGAAAAAATATAAAATGCCTTATTCTACTCTTTGTTGGAGTATATACACCAACTCCATATGCTCTCTCATGTAAAATACAGAAATTCTATATTTAAGCGTATCGAAAAAAATCTAAATATTATGTAGGCACCCCAATGTAAAAAGAAAAATTGCCCTGAATATAATCTATCAGAAAAAATATGCAATGCCCTTTTCTACTCTGTTTTGTAGTATATACACCAATTCATTATGCTCTCTCATGTAAAATACAGAAATTCTAATTTTACCCGAATAGAAAAAATCTAAATATTATCTAGGCACCACAATGTTAAAAGAAAAATTGGTCTGAACATAATCTGTCAGTAATAATATACAATGCCCTTTTCTACTCTGTTTTGTAGTATATGAACCAAGTCCATATGCTTTCTCATGTAAAATACAGAAATTTTAATTTTACCCGAATGGAAAAAATCTAAATATTATCTAGGCACCCCAATGTTAAAACCAAAATTGCTTTGAGTATAATCTCTCAGAAAAAATATACAATGCCCTATTCTAATCTGTTTTGGAATATATACACCAAGTCCATACTCTCTCTCATGTAAAATACAGAAATTCTATATTTAAGTGAATCGAAAAAAATCTAAATATTATCTAGGCACCCCAATGTTAAACGAGAAATTTCTCTGAATATAATCTGTCAGAAAAAATATACAATTTTTTTTCTACTCTGTTTTGGAGTACATACACCAACTCAGTATGCTCTCTCATGTAAAATACAGAAATTCTAATTTTACTCCGAATAGAAAAAATCTAAATATTATCTAGACACTCCAATGTTAAAAGAAAAATTGGTCTGAACATAATCTGTCAGAAATAATATACAATGCCCCTTTCTACTCTGTTTTGGAATATATAAACCAACTCAATATGCTCTATCATGTAAAATACCGAAATTCTAATTTGACGTGAATCGAAAAAAATGTAAATAATATCTAGGCGCTCCAAAGTTAAAAGAAAATGGTTCTCAATATAGTCTGTTATAAAAAATATAGAATAACTTATTGTACTCTGTTTTGGAGTATATACACCAACTCAGTGTATGTAAAATACCGAAATTCTAAATTTACGTAAATCGAAAAAAATCTAAATATTATCTAGGCACCCCAATGTTAAAAGCAAAATTGCTCTGAATATAATCTGTCAGAAAAAATATACAATGCCCTTTTCTACTCTGTTTTGTAGTATATACACCAACTCCATATTCTGTGTCATGTAAAATACAGAAATTCTAATTTTACCCACATCGAAATAATCTAAATATTATCTAGGCACCCCAATGTTAAAAACAAAATTTCTCTGAATTTAATCTGTCAGAAAAAATATACAATGCCGTATTCTATGCTGTTTTGGAGTATATACACCACGTCCATAAGCTCTCTCATGTAAAATACAGAAATTCTATATTTAAGCGAATCGAAAAAAATCTAAATATTAACTACGCATCCAAATGTTGAAAGCAAAATTGTACTGAATATAATCTGTCAAGAAAAATAATCAATGCCCTTTTGTACTCTGTTATGTAGTATATACACCAACTCAATATGCTCTCTCATGTAAAATACCGAAATTCTAATTTTTCTCGAATCGAAAAAAATCTAAATAATATCTAGGCGCCCCAAAGTTATAAGAAAATGGCTCTGAATATAGCCTGTTAGAAAAATATACAATGCCTTATTCTACTCTGTTTTGGAGTATATACACCAACTCAGTATGCTCGTTCATGTAAAATACAGAAATTGTAAGTTAACCGTAATCAAAAAAATCTAAATATTATCTAGGCATCCTAATGTTAAAAACGAAATTCCTCTGAATACAATCAGTCAGAAAAAATACACAATGCCCTATTCTACTCTGTTTTGGAGTATATAAACCAACTCTATATGCTCTCATATCAAATACAGAAATACTATATTTAAGTGAATGAAAAAAAATCTAAAGATTATCTAGGCACCTCAATGTTTTTTTTTTTGAGACGGAGTTTCGCTCTTGTTACCCAGGCTGGAGTGCAATGGCGCTATCTCGGCTCACCGCAACCTCCGCCTCCTGGGTTCAGGCAATTCTCCTGCCTCAGCCTCCCGAGTAGCTGGGATTACAGGCGTGCGCCACCATGCCCAGCTAATTTTTTGAATTTTTTTTAGTAGAGACGGGGTTTCACCATGGTGACCAGGATGGTCCCGATCTCTTGACCTCGTGATCCACCCGTCTCGGCCTCCCAAAGTGCTGGGCACCCCAATATTAAAAGCAAAATTGCTCTGAATATAATCTGTCAGAAAAAATGTACAATGCCCTTTTCTACTCTGTTTTAGAGTACATACACCAACTCAATATGCTCTCTAATATAAAATACTGAAATTCTAATTTTACGTGAATCGAAAAAAATCTAAATAATATCTAGGCGTCCCAAAGTCAAAAGAAAATGGCTGTGAATATAGTCTGTTAGAAAAAATATAAAATGCCTTATTCTACTGTGTTTTGAAGTATATACACCAACTCAGGCTGCTCTCTCATGTAAAATACAGTAATTCTAATTTTGCCCGAATCAAAAAAATCTAAATATTATCTAGGATCCCCAGTGTTACAATAAAAATTGGTCTGAATATAATCTGTCAGAAAAAATATACAATGCCCTATTCTACTCTTTTTTGAAGTATATACACCAACTCCATATGCTCTCTCATGTAAAATACAGAAATTCTATATTTAACCGAATCGAAAAAAATCTAAATATTATCTAGGCACCCCAATGCTAAAAGCAAAATTGCTCTGAATATAATCTGTCAGAAAAAATATACAGTGCCCTTTTCTACTCTGTTTTGTAGTATATACACCAACTCAATATGCTCTCATGTAAAATACTGAAATTCTAATTTTACGTGAATCGAAAAAAATTTAAATAATATTTAGGCGCCCCAAAGTTAAAATATAATGGCTCTGAATATAGTCTGTTAGAAAAAATATAAAATGCCTTATTCTACTCTGTTTTGGAGAATATACAGCAACTAAGTATGCTCTCTCATATAAAATACAGAAGTTCAAATATTACGTGTATCGAAAAAAACTAAATATTATCTAGGCACCCCAATATTAAAAACAAAATTGCTCTGAATATAATCTTTCAGAGAAAAAAGACTATGCGCTATTCTACTCTGTTTTGGAGTATTCATTAACTCCATATGCTCTTTCATGTAAAATACAGAAATTCTATATTTAATCGAATCGAAACAAATACAAATTTTATCTAGGCACCCCAATGTTAAAAACAAAATTGCTCTGAATATAATCTGTCAGAAAAATTATACAATGCCCTATTCTACTCTGCTTGGAGTATATACAACAACTCAGTATGCTCTCTCATGTAAAATACAGAAATTCTATATTTAAGCGAATCGAAAAACATCTAAATATTATCTAGGCACCCCAATGTTAAAAGGAAAATTGCTCTGAATATAATCTGTCAAAACAAATATACAATGCACTTTTCTACTCTGTATTGTAGTATATACACCAACTCAATATGCTCTCTCATGTAAAATACAGAAATTGTAATTTTACACGAATCGAAGAAATCTAAATATTATCTATGCACCCCAATGTTAAACGCAAAATTCGTCTGAATAGAATCTGTCAGAAAAAATATACAAGGCTTTTTTCTACTCTGTTTTGTAGTATAAACACCAACTCAAAATGCTATGTCATGTAAAATACAGAAATTCGAATTCCACCGGAATCGAAAAAACCTAAATATTATATAGGCACCCCAATGTTAACAGGAAAATTGCTCTGAATATAATCTGTCCGAAAAAATATTCAATGTTCTTTTCTACTCTGTTTTGTAGTATAAACACCAACTCAATATGCTCTGTCATGTAAAATACAGAAATTCTAATTCTACCCAAATCGAAAAAATCTAAATATTATCTAGGCATCCCAATGTTAAAAGCAAAATTGCTCTGAATATAATCTGTCATAATAAATATACAATGCCCTTTCTTACTTTGTTTTGGAGTATATAAACCACCTCAATATGCTCTCTCATGTAAAATAGCGAAATTCTAATTTTAAGCGAATCAAAAAAAATCTAAATAATATCTATGCACCCCAAAGTTAAAAACAAATGGCTCTGAATATAGTCTGTAAGAAAAAATATACAATGACTTATTCTACTGTGTTTTGAAGTATATACACTGACTCAGGATGCTCTCTCATGTAAAATAAAGTAATTCTAATTTTACCTGAATCGAAAAAATCTAAATATTATCTAGGCACCCCAGTGGAAAAAAAAAATTGGTCTGAATATAATCTGTCAGAAAAAATATACAATGCGCTATTCTAGTCTGTTTTGGAGCATATACACCAACTCCATATGCTCTCTCATGTAAAATACAGAAATTCTATATTTAAGCGTATCGAAAAAAATCTAAATATTATGTAGGCACCCCAATGTTAAAAACAAAATCGCTTTGAATATAATCTGTCAGAAAAAATATACAATGCGCTATTCTACCTTGTTTTGGAGTATATACATTAACTCCATATGCTCTCTCATGTAAAATAAAGAAATTCTATATTTAAGCGAATTGACGAAAATCTAAATATTATCTAGGCACCCCAATGTTAAAAGCAAAATTGCTCTGAATATAATCTGTCAGAGAAAATATACACTTCCCTTTTCTACTCTGTTTTGTAGTAAATACACCAACTCAATATGCTCTCTCATATAAAATACCGAAATTCTAATTTTATGTGAATCGACAAGAATCTAAATATTATCTAGGTTCCCCAAAGTTACAAGAAATTGGCTCTCAATATAGTCTGTTAGAGAAAATATACAATGCCTTATTCTACTCTATTTTGGACTATATACACTATCTTAGGATGCTCTCTAATGTAAAATACAGAAATTCTAATATTACCTGATTCGAAAAAATCTAAATATTATCTAGGAACCTCAGTGTTAAAAACAAAATTGCTCTGAATATAATCTGTCAGAAAAAATATACAATGCCCTATTCTACTCTGTTTTGGAGTATATACACCAACTCCATATGCTCTCTCAAGTAAAATAGAGAAATTCTATATTTAAGTGAATAGAAAAAAATTTACATATCATCTAGGCACCCCAATGTTAAAAGCAAAATTGTTCTGAATATAATCTGTCAGAAAAAATACACAATGCCATTTTCTACTGTGTTTTGTAGCATATACACCAACTCAATATGCTCTGATATGTAAAATACAGAAATTCTATATTTAAGCGAATCGAAAAAAATCTAAAAATTATCTAGGCACCCCAGTGTTAAAAGAAAAATTACTCTGAATATAGTCTGTCAGAAAAAATATACAGTGCCCTTTTCTACTCTGTTTTGTACAATATACACCAACTCAATATGCTCTCTCATGTAAAATACCGAAATTCTAATTTTACGTGAATCGAAAAGAATACAAATAATATCTAGGCGCCCCAAAGTTAAAAGAAAATGGCTCTGACTATAGTCTGTTAGAAAAAATATAAAATGCCTTATTCTACTCTGTTTTGTAGTATATACACCAACTCAATATGCTCTCTCATGTTAAATACAGAAATTCTAATTTTACCCGAATCGAAAAATTCTAAATATTATCTAGGCACTCCAATGTTAAACGCAAAATTTCTCTGAATACAATCTGTCAGTAAAAATATACAATGTTCTTTTCTACTCTGTTTTGTAGTATAAACACCAACACAATATGCTCTGTCATGTAAAATACAGAAATGCGAATTTCACCGGATACGAAAAAATCTAAATATTATCTAGGCACCTTAATCTTAAAAGCAAAGTGGCTCTGAATATAACCTGTTAGAAAAAATATACAATGCCTTATTCTACTCTGTTTTGGAGTATATACACAAACTCAGGATGCTCTCTCACGTAAAATACAGAAATTCTAATTTTACCCAAATCGAAAAAATCTACATATTATCTAGTCACCTCAATGTTAAAAACAAATTGCTCTGAATATAATCTGTCAGAAAAAATATACAATGCCTTATTCTACATTGTTTTGGAGTATATACACCAACTCCATACGCTCTCTCCTGTAAAATACAGAAATTCTATATTTAAAAGAATCGAAAGAAATCTAAATATTATAAAGGCACCCCAATGTTAAAATCAAAATTGCTCTGAATATCGTCTGTCAGAAAAAATATAAATGCCCTTTTCTACTCTGTTTAGTAGTATATACACCAACTCAATATTCTCTCTCATGTAAAATACAGAAATTCTAATTTTACCCAAATCAAAAAAATCTAAATACTATGTAGGCACCCCAATGTTAAAAACAAAATTGCTCTGAGTATACTCTGTTAGAAAAAATATACAATGCCCTATTCTACTCTGTTTTGGAGTATATACACCAATTCAGTATGCTCTCTCATGTTAAATACCGAAATTCTAATTTTACGTGAATCGAAAAAAATCTAAATATTATCTAGGCACTTCAATGATAAAAAAAAATTGCTCTGAACATAATCTGTCAGAAAAAATATACAATGCCCTATTCTACTCTGTTTTGGAGTGTATACAGATACTCAATATGCTCTCTTATGTAAAATACAGAAATTCAAATTTTACGCGAATCGAAATAAATCTAAATAATATCTAGGCACCCCGAACTTCAAAGAAAATGGCTCTGAATATAGTCTGTTAGAAAAAATATACATTGCCTTATTCTACTCTGTTTTGGAGTACATACACAAACTCAGTATGCTCTCTTATGTAAAATCCAGAAATTCTATATTTAGGAGAATCGAAAAAAATCTAAATATTATCTAGGCACCCGAATGTTAAAAGCAAAATTTCTCTGAATATAATCTGTCATAAAAAATATACAATGCCCTTTTCTACTCTGTTTTGTAGTATATACACCATCTCAATATGCTCTCTGATGTAAAATACAGAAATGCTAATTTTACCGGATTCAGCAAAATCTATATAATATGTAGGCACCCCAATGTAAAAAACAAAATTGTTCTGAATATTATCTGTCAGCAAAAATATACAATGCCTTATTCGACTCTGATTTGGAGTATATACACCAACTCAGTATGGTCTCTCATGTAAAATACCGAAATTCTAATTTTATGTGAATCACAAATAATCTAAATAATATGTAGGTGCCCCAAAGATAAAAGAAAATGGCTCTGAATATAGTCTGTTAGACAAAATATACAATGCCTTATTCTACTTCGTTTTGGAGTATATACACCAACTCAGTATGCTCTCTCATGTAAAATACAGAAATTCTATATTTAAGAGAATCGAAAAAATATATAAATATTATCTAGGCACTTCTATGTTAAAAGCAAAATTTCTCTAATATATAATCTGTCAGAGAAAATATACAATGCCCTATTCTACTATGTTTTGGAGTATATACACCAAGTCACTATACTCTCTCAAGAAAAATACACAAATTCTCTATTTAAGCGAATCGAAAAATTTTAAACATTATCTAAGCACCCGAATGTTAAAAGCAAAATTGCCTTGAATATAATCTGTCAGAAAAAATATACAATGCCCTTTTCTACCCTGTTTTTTGTATATACACCAATTCAATATGGTCTCTCATTTAAAATAGAGAAATTCTAATTTTACCCGAATCGAAATAATAAAAATATTATGTAGGCTCCTTAATGTTAAAAACAAAATTGCTCTGAATATAATCTATCAGAAAAAATATAAAATGCCCTATTATACTCTATTTTGGAGAATATAAACCAACTTCATTTGTTCTCTCATGTAAATACAGAAATCCCATATTTAAGCAAATCGAAAAAAATCTAAATATTATCTAGGCACCACAATGTTAAAAGAAAAATTGCTCTGAATATAATATGTCAGAAAAAGTATACAATTCCTTTCGCTACTCTCTTTTTAGTATATACACAAACTCAATATGCTCTCTCTTGTAAAATACAGAGATTCTAATTTTGTCCGAATCGAAAAAAATCTAAATAATATGTAGGCACGCCAATGTGAAAAGCAAAATTGCTCTTAATATAGTCTGTCAGAAAAAATATACAAAGCCCTATTCTACTCTGTTTTAAAGTATATACATGAACGCAGTATGCTTTCTCATGTAAAATAGCGAAATTCCAATTTTACGTGAATCGAAATAAATCTAAATAATATCTAGGCGCCCCAAAGTTAAAAGAAAATGGCGCTGAATATAGTCTGTTAGAAAAAATATACAATGCCTTATTCTACTCTGTTTTGGAGTATATACACCAAATCAGTATGCTCTCTCATGTAAAATACCGAAATTCTAATTTAACGTGAATCGAAAAAATTCTAAATATTATCAAGACACCCGAATGTTAAAAGCAAAATTGGTCTGATTAGAATCTGTCAAAAAAATATACAATGCGATTTTCTACTCTGTTTTGGAGTATATAAACCAACTCAATATGCTCTCTCATGTAAACTACCGAAATTCTAATCTTACGTGAATCAAAAAAAACCTAAATATTATCTATGCACCCAAATGTTAAAAGAAAAATTGCTCTGAATATAATCTGTCAGAAAAAATATACAGTGCCTTAGTCTACTGTTTTAAAGTATATACACCAACTCAGTATGCTCTCTCATATAAAATACCCAAATTCTAAATTTACGTGAATCGAAAAAAATCTAAATATTATCTAGGCACCCCAATGTTAAGAAGAAAATTGCTCTAAATATAAACTGTCAGAAAAAATATACAAAGGCCTTTTCTACTCGGTTTTGGAGTATATACACCAACTCCATATACTCTCTCATGTAAAATACAGAAATTCTATATTTAAGCGAATTGAAAAGAATCTAAATATTATCTAGGCACCCCAATGTTAAAAGAAAAATTGCTGTGAATATAATCTGTCAGAAAAAATATACAATGAACTTTTCTACTCTGTTTTGGAGCATATAAACCAACTCAATATGCTCTCTCATGTAAAATACCGAAATTCTAATCTTACGTACATCAAAAAAAATCTAAATAATATCTAGGCGCCCAAAAGTTAAAAGAGAATGTCTCTGAATATAGTCCTTTAGAAAAAATATATAACGCCTATTTCTACTCTGTTTTGGCGTATATACACCAACTCAGTATGCTCTCTCATGTGAAATACCGAAATTCTAATTTTACGCGAATCGAAAAACATCTAAATAATATCGAGGAGCCCCAAATTTAAAAGAAAATGGCTCTGAATATAGTCTCTTAGAGAAAATGTACATTGCCTTGTTCTACTCTGTTTTGGAGTATATAAACCAAGTAAGTATGCTCTTTCATGTAAAATACAGAAATTCTAATTTTACCTGAATCGAAAGAATCTAAATATTATCTAGGCGCCCCAGTGTTAAAAACAAAATTTCTCTGAATATAATGTGTCAGAAAAAACATACAATGCCCTATTCTACTTTATTTTGAAGTATATACACCAACTCCATATGCTCTCTCATGTAAAATACAGAAATTCTATATTTAAGCGAATCGAATAAAATCTAAATATTACCTAGGCACCCCAATGTTAAAGTCAATATTGCTCTGAATATAATGTGTCAGAAAAGATATACAATGCTCTGTTCTACTCTATTTCGGAGTATATACACCAACTCAATATGCTCTCTCATTTAAAATACAAAACTTCTAATTTTACGTGAATCCAAAATTATCTAAATAATATCTAGGCGCCCCAAAGTTGAAAGAAAATGGCTCTGAATATAGTCTGCTGGTAAAAATATACAATGGCTTATTCTACTCTGTTTTGGAGTACATACACAAACTCAGTATGCTCTCTCATGTAAAATACCGAAATTCTAATTTTACGTGAATCGAAAAAAATCTAAATATTATCTAGGCACCCCAATGTAATAAACAAAATTGCTCTGAATATAATCTGTCAGAAAAAAATATACGAAGCCCTATTTTACTCTGTTTTGGAGTATATACACCAATTCCATATGCTCTCTCATCTAAAATACAGAAATTCTATATTTAAGCGAATCAAAAAAAATCGAAATATTATCTAGGCACCCCAATGTTAAACGAAAAATTGCTCTGAATATAATCTGTCAGAAAATATATACAATGCTCTTTTCTACTATGTTTTGTAGTATATACACCAACTCAATATGCTCTCTCATGTAATAAACTGAAATTCAAATTTTAAGCTAATTGAAAAAAATCTAAATATTATCAAGGTGCACCAAAGTTAAAAGAAAATGGCTCTGAATATAGTCCCTTAGAAAAATAAGAAAAAATATACAATGCCCTATTCTACCCTGTTTTGAAGTACATACACCATCTCCATATACCCCCTCATGTAAAATACAGAAATTCTATATTTAAGCGAATCGAAAAAAATCTAAATATTATCTAGGCACCCCAATGTTAAAAAAAATAGCTCTGAATAGAATCTGTCAGATAAAATATACAATGCCCTATTCTACTCTGTTTTGGAGTATATACACCAACTCCATACGCTCTCTCATGTAAAATACAAAAATTCTATGTTTAAGTGAATCGAAAAAAATCTAAATATTATCTAGGGACCCCATTGTTAAAGAAAAATTGCTCTGAATATAATCTGTCAGAGAAAATATACAATGCCCTTTTCTACTCTGTTTTGGAGTATATACACCAACTCCATATGCTCTCTCATGTAAAATACAGAAATTCAAATTGTACCAGAATCGAATAAATCTAAATATTATATGTGCACCAAAATGTTAAAAACAAAATTGCTCTAAATATTGTCTGTCAGAAAAAATATACAATGCCCTATTCTACTCTGTTTTGGAGTATATACACCAAGTCATTATGCTCTCTCATGTAAAATACAGAAATTCTAATTTTATGAAAATCGAAAAAAATTTAAATATTATACAGGCACGCCATGTTAAAAACAAAATTTCTCTTAATATAATCTGTGAGAAAAAAATACAATGCCCTATTCTACTCTGTTTTGGAGTATATACACCAACTCAGTATGCTCTCCTATGTAAAATACAGAAATTCTATATTTAGCGAATCAAAAAATATCTAAATAATATCTAGGCACCCCAATGTTAAAAACAAAATTGCTCTGAATATAACGTGTCAGATAAAATATACAATTCCCTATTCTACTCTGTATGGAGTATATACACCAACTCCATATCCTCTCTTATGTAAAATACAGAAATTCTATATATAGCGAATCGAAAAAAATCTGAGTATTATCTATGCAACCCAATGACAAAAGCAAAATAGCTCTGAATATAATCTGTCAGAAAAATATACAATGCCCTATTCTACTTAGTTTTAGAGTATATACACCAACTCAATATGCTCTCTCATGTAAAATACCGAAATTCTAATTTTACTGAAATCGAAAAAAATATAAATAATATGTAGGCAACCCAAAGTTAAAAGAAAATGGCTCTGTATACAGTCTGTTTGAAGAAATGTACAATGCCTTATTCTACTCTTTTTTGGAGTATATACACCAACTCAGTTTGCTCTCTCATGTAAAATACCGAAATTCTAATTGTACCCGAATTGAAAAAAATCTAAATATTATCTAGGCAACCCAATGTTAAAAACAAAATTGCTCTGAATATACTCTGTCAGAAAAAATATACAATGCCCTATTCTACTCTATTTTGGAGTATATACACCAACTCCATATGTTCTCTCATGTAAAATACAGAAATTCTACTTTTAAGCGTATCGAAAAAATCTAAGTATTATCTAGGCACGCCAATGTTAAAAACAAAATTTCTCTGAATATAATCTGTCAGAAAAAATATACATTACCCTTTTCTACTCTGTTTTGGGGTATATAAACCAGCTCCATATGCTCTCTCATGTAAAATATTGAAATTCTAATTTTACGCGAATCGAAAAAAATCTAAATAATATCTAGGTGCCCCAAAGTTAAAAGAAAATTGCTCTGAATATAGTCTGTTAGAAAAAATGTACAATGCCTTATTGTACTCTGTTGTGGAGTATATACACCAACTCAGTATGCTCTATTATGTAAAATACCGAAATTCTAATTTTCCATGAATTGAAAAAATCTAAATAATATCTAGTCACCCCAATGTTAAAAGCAAAATTCCTCTGAATATACTCTGTCAGAAAAAATATTCAATGCTCTATTCTACTTAGTTTTGGAGTATATACACCAACTCCATATGCTCTCTCATGTAAAATACAGAAATTCTATATTTAAGAGAATCGAAAAAATTGAAATATTATCTTGGCACACCAATGATAAAAACAAAATTGCTCTGAATATTATCTGTCAGAAAAAATATACAATGCCCTATTCTCCTCTGTTTTGGAGTATATACACAAACTTCATATGCTCTCTCAGGTAAAATACAGAAATTCTATATTTAAGCGAATCAAATAAAACCTAAATATTATTTAGGCACCACAATGTGAAATGCAAAATTTCTCTGAATATAATCTGTCAGAAAAAATATACAATGCCCTTTTCTACTCTGTTTTGGAGTATATACATTAACTAAATATGCTCTCTCATGTAAAATACAGAAATTCTAATTTTACACGAGTCGAAAATATCTAAATATTATTTAGCCACCCGAATGTTAAAAAAAAAATTGCTCTGAATATAATGTGTCAGAAAAAATATACAATGAACTATTCTTCTTACTTTTGGAGTATATACACAAACTAAATATGCTCTCTCATGTAAAATAAAGAAGTTCTAATTTTACTCATATTGAAAAAATCTAAATATTGTCTAGGCACCCCAGTGTTAAAAACCAAAATGCTCTGAATATAATCTGTCACAAAAAATATACAATGCCTTATTCTACTCTGTTTTGGAGTATATACACCAACTCAGTATGCTCTCTCTTGTAAAATACCGAAATGCTATATTTACGTGAATCGAAAAAAATCTAAATACTATCTAGGCGCCCCAAAGTTAAAAGAAAATAGCTCTGAATATAGTCTGTCAGAGAAAATATACAATGCCTTATTCTACTCTGTTTTGAAGTATATACACCAACTCAGTATGCTCTCTCATGTAAAATACAGTAATTCTATATTTAAGCGAATCAAATAAAACCTAAATGTTATTTAGGCACCCCAATGTTAAATGCAAAATTGCTCTGAATATAATCTGTCAGAAAAAATATACAATGAACTATTCTACTTACTTTTGGAGTATATACACCAACTAAATATGCTCTCTCATGTAAAATACAGTAATTCTATATTTAAGCGAATCAAAAATTTTAAGTATTATCTAGGCACCCCACTGTTGCAAGCAAAATTGCTCTGAAAATAATCTGTCAAAAAACTATGCAATGCCGTTTTCGACTCTGTTTTGTAGAATATACACCAAGTCCATATGCTTTCTCATGGAAAATACCGAAATTGTAATTTTACAAAAATCGAAAAAAATCTAAATAATATCTAGGCGCCCCAAAGTTAAAGGAAAATGGCTCTGAATATAGTCTGTTAGAAAAAATATACAATGCCTTATTCTACCCTGTTTTGGAGTATATACACCAACTCCATATGCTCTCTCATGTAAAGTACAGAAATTCTAATTTTACGTGAATCGAAAAAATTGTAAATATTATCTAGGCACCCCTATGTTAAAACCAAAATTGCTCTCCATATAATCTGTCAGAAAAAAAACACAATGCCCTGTTCTACTCTGTTTTGTAGTATATACAGCAACTCAATATGCTCTCTCATTTAAAACATCGAAATTCTAATTTTATGCCAATCAAAACAAATCTAAATAATATCTAGGCGCCCCAAAGTTAAAAGAAAATAGCTCTGAATATAGTCTGTCATAAAAAATATACAATGCCCTATTCTACTCTGTTTTGGAGTATATACACCAACTCCATATGCTCTCTCATGTAAAATACAGAAATACAATATTTAAGCGAGTCGAAAAAAATCTAAATATTATCTAGGCACCCCAATGTTAAAAGCAAAGTGGCCCTGAATATAGTCTGTTAGAAAAAACATACAATGCCTGATTCTACTCTGTTTTGGAGTATATACACTAACTCACTATGCTCTCTCATGTAAAATACCGTAATTCTAAATTTACGTGAATCGAAAAAAAATCTAAATATAATCGCAGCACCACAATGATAAAAACAAAATTGCTCTGAATATAATCTGTCAGAAAAAATATACAATGCCCTATTCTACTATTTTTTGGAATGTATACACCAACTCCATATGCTTTCTCATGTAAAATAAAGAAATTCTAATTTTACTCATATTGAAAAAAACTAAATATTATCTAGGCACCCCAATGTTAAAAACCAAAATGCTCTGAATATAATCTGTCACAACAAATATTCAATGCCTTATTCTACTCTGTTTTGGAGTATATACACCAACTCAGTATGCTCTCTCTTGTAAACTACCGAAATGCTATATTTACGTGAATCGAAAAAAATCTAAATACTATCTAGGCGCCCCAAAGTTAAAAGAAAATAGCTCTGAATATAGTCTCTCAGAAAAAAAATATACAATGCGTAATTCTACTCTGTTTTGGGGTATATACACCAACTCAGTATGCTCTCTCATGTAAAATGATGAAATTCTATATTTAAGCGAATCAAAAAATATATAAATAATATCTAGGTGCCCCAAAGTTAAGAGAAAATGGCTCTGAATATAGTCTGTTAGAAAAAATATACAATGCCCTATTCTCTGTTTTGTAGTATATACACCAACTCAACTCAATATGCTCTCTCAAGTAAAATACAGAAATTCTAATTTTACGTGGATCGAAAAAATCTAAATATTATCTATGCTTCCCAATGTTAAAAACAAGATTGCTCTTAATATATTCTGTCAGAGAAAATACACAATGCCCTTTTCCACTCTCTTTTTTAGTATATACACGAACTGAATATGCTCTCTCATGTAAAATAACGAAATTCTAATTTTACACGAATTGAAATAAATCTACATAATATCAAGGTGCACCAAAGTTAAAAGAAAATGCCTCTGAATATAGTCTGTTAGAAAACATATACAATGCCTTATTCTACTCTGTTTTGGAGTATATATATCAACTCAGTATGCTCTCTCATGTAAAATACAGAATTCTAATTTTACCCGAATCAAAAAAATCTAAATATTATCTAGGCTCTCCAACGTTAAAAAAAATTGCTCTGAATATAATCTGTGAGAAAAAATATACAATGCCCTTTTCTACTCTCTTTTGTACTATATACACCAACTCAATTCCCTCTCTCATGTAAAATACAGAAATTATAATTTTACACGAATCAAAAAAAATCTAAATAATATCTAGGCCACCCAAAGTTAAAAAAAAAGTATCTAAATATAGTCTGTTAGAAAAATTATACAATGCCTAATTCTACTCTGTTTTGGAGTATATACACCAACTCAGCATGCTCTCTCATGTAAAATACCGAAATTCTAATTTTACGTGAATCGAAAAAAATATAAATAATATCTTGGTGCCCCAAATTTAAAAGAAAATGGCTCTGAATATAGTCTGTTAGAAAACATAAACAATGCCTTATTCTACTTTGTTTTGGAGTATATACACTAACTCAGTATCCTCTCTCATGTAAAATACAGAAATTCTAATTTTACCCAAATCGAAAAAACTTAAATATTATCTAGGCACCCCAATGTTAAAAACAAAATTGCTCTGAGTATATTCTGTCAGAAAAAATATGCAATGCCCTACTCTCTGTTTTGTAGTATATACACAATGTCAACTCAATATGCTCTCTTATGAAAAATACAAAAACTCTAATTTTACCAGAATCCAAAATATCTAAATATTATTTAGGCCTCCCAGTGTTAAAAACAAAATTGCTCTGAATATATTCTGTTAGAAAAAATATACAAGGCACTATTCAACTCTGTTTTGGAGTATATAAACCAACTCAGTATGCTCTCTCATGTAAAATACCGAAATTCTTATTTTACGTGAATCGAAAAAAATCTAAATATTACCTAGGCACTCCAATGTTAAAAGCAAAATTGCTGTGAATATATTCTGTCAGAAAAAATATACAATGCACTTTTCTACTATGTTTTGGAGTGTATACACCAACTCAATATGCTCTCTCATGTAAAATACCGAAATTCTAATTTTACGAGAATGGAAAAAAATCTAAATATCTAAGCGCCCGAAAGTTAAAAGAAAATAGCTCTAAATATAGTCTGTTAGGAAAACATACAATGCCTAATTCTACTCCGTTTTGTAGTATATACACCAACTCTGTATGCTCTCTCATGTAAAATACAGGAATTCGAATTTTACCCGAATTGAAGAAATCTAAATATTATCTAGGCACCCCAATGTTTAAAACAAAATTGCTCTGAATATAATCTGTCAAGAAAAATATACAATGCCTTTTTCTACTCTGTTCTGAAGTATGTAAACCAACTATATATGCTCTCTCATGTAAAATACGGAAATTCTAATTTAACACGAATAGAAAAAAATCTAAATAATAACTAGGCGCCAAAAAGTTAAAAGAAAATGGCTCTGAATATAGTCTGTTATAAAAAATATACAATGCCTTATTCTACTCTGTTTTGGAGTATATACACCAACTGAGTTTGCTCTCAGATATAAAATACCGAAATTCTAATTTTACGCGAATCAAAAAAAATTCTAAATAATATCTAGGCTCCCCACAGTTAATAGAAAATGGCTGTGAATGTAGTCTGTTAGAAAAAATATACAATGCGTTATTCTACTTCGTTTTGGAGTATATACACCAACTCAGTATGCTCTATCATGTAAAATACCGAAATTCTAATTTAACGTGAATTGAAAAAATCTTAATATTATCTAGGCACCCCAATGTTAAAAACATAATTGCTCTGAATATAATCTGTCAGAAAAAATATACAATGCCATTTTCTACTGTGTTATGTAGTATAAACACCAATTCAATATGCTCTCTCATGTAAAATAACGAAATTCTAATTTAACGGGATATCGAAAAATATCTAAATAATATCTAGGCGCCCAAAGCTAAAAGAAAATGGCTCTGAATATTGTCTGTTAGAAAAAATGTACAATGCCTTATTCTACTCTGTTTTGGAGTATATACACCAACTCAGTATGCTCTCTCATGTAAAATACAGAAATTCTATATATAAGTGAATCGAAATAAATCTCAATATTATCTAGGCACCCCAATTTAAAATGCAAAATTGCTCTGAATATAATCTGTCAGAAAAAATATACAATGCCCATTTCTACTCGGTTTGTAGTATATACACCAACTCAATATGCTCTCTCATGTAAAATACCGAAATTCTAATTTTACACGAATCGAAAAAAATCTAAATAAAATCTAGGAGCCACAAACTTAAAAGAAAATGGCTCTAAATATAATCTGTCAGAGAAAATATACAATGACTTATTCTACTCTGTTTTGGAGTATATACACCAACTTCATATGCCCTCTCATGTAAAATATCGAAATTCTAAATTTAACCGAATGGAAAAAATCTAAATATTATCTTGACACCCCAAGGTTATAAACAAAATTGCTCTGAATATAATCTGTCAGAAAAAATATAAAATGCCTTATTCTACTCTGTTTTGGAATATATACACCAACTCCATATGCTCTCTTATGTAAAATACAGAAATTCTCTATTTAAGCGAATCGAAAAAAATCTAAATATTATCTAGGCAACCCAATGTTAAAAACAAAATTCCTCTGAATATAATCTGTCAGAAAAAATATACAATGTCCTATTCTATCCTCTTTTGGAGTATATACACCAACTCAATATGCTCTCTCATGTAAAATACGGAAATTCTAATTATATGTTAATCGAAAATAATCTATATAATATCTAGGCGCCCCAAAGTTAAAAGAAAATGGCTCTTAATATAGACTGGTAGAAAAAATATACAATGCCTTATTCTACTGTGTCTTGGAGTATATACACCAACTCAGTATGCTCTCTCATTTAAAATATAGAAATTCTAATTTTAAACAAATCGAAAAAATCTAAAAATTATCTAGGCACTTCAAAGTTAAAAAAAAAATTGCTCTGAATGTAATATGTCAGAATAAATATTCAATGCCCTATTCTACTCTGTTTTGGAGTATATACACCAACTCCATATGCTCTCTCATGTAAAATAGAGAAATTCTATATTTGAGCAAATCGAAAAATATCTCAATATTATCTAGGCACCCCCATGTTAAAAGCATAATTGCTCTGAATATAATCTGTCAGCAAAAATATACAATGACCTTTTCTACTCTGATTTGGAGTATATACACCAACTCAATATGCTGTCTCATGTAAACTACGTAAATTCTAATTATATGCGAATCGAAAATAATCTATATAATATCTAGGCACCCCAAAGTTAAAGAAAATGGCTCTTAATGTAGACAGGTAGAAAAAATATACAATGCCTTATTCTACTGTGTTTTGGAGTATATACACCAACTCAGGATGCTCTCTCATGTAAAATAACAAAATTCTAATTTTACGTGAATCGAAAAAAATCTAAAAAATATCTAGGGGCTCCAAAGTTAAAAGAAAATGGCTCTGAATATAGTCTGTTAGAAAAAATATACAATGTTTTATTCTACTCTGTTTATGAGTATATACACCAACTTCGTGTACTCTCTCATGTAAAATACAGAAATTCTAATTTTACCGAAATAGTTAAAATCTAAATATTACCTAGGCATTCCAATGTTTAAAACCAAATTTTTCTGTATATAATCTGTCAGAAAAAATATACAATGCCCTATTCTACTCTGTTTTCGAGTATATACACCAACTCAATATGCTCTCTCATGTAAAATAGAGAAATCCTAATTTTACCTGAATCAAAAAATATAAATATAATCTAGGCCCCCCAATGTTAAAAACAAAATTGCTCTGAATATAATCTGTCAAAAAAATATACAATGCCCTATTCTACTCTGTATTGGAATATATACACCAACTCAGTATACTCTCTCATGTAAAATACCGAAATTCTAATTTTACGTGAATCGAAAAAATTCTAAATATTATCTAGGCACCCCAATGTTAAAAACAAAATTGCTCTGAATATAATCTGTCAGAAAAAATATACAATGCCCTATTATACTCTGTTTTTGAGTATATACAACAACTCTACCTGCTCTCACATGTAAAATAGAAAAATTCTATATTTAAGCGAATCGGAAGAAATCTAAATAATATCTAGGCGCCCCAAAGATAAAGAAAATGGCTCTAAATATAGTCTGTTATAGAAAATATACAATGTCTTATTCTACTTTGTTTTGGAATATATACACCAACTCCACATGCTGTCTCGTGTAAAATACATAAATTGTATATTTAAGTGAATCGAATAAAATCTAAATATTATCTAGGCACCCCAATGTTAAAAGCAAAATTGCTCTGAATATAGTCTGTCAGAGAAAATATACAATGCCCTTTTCTACTCTGTTTTGTAGTATATACACCAACTCAATGTGCTATCTCATGTAAAATACGGAAATTCTAATTATACGCGAATCGAAAAAAATCTAAATAATTACTAGGCGCCCCAAAGTTAAAAGAAAATGTCTCTGAATATAGTCTGTTAAAGAAATATACAATGTTTTATTATACACTGTTTTGGAGTATATACACAAACTTCGTGTACTCTCTCATGTAAAATATAGAAATTCCAATTTTACCAGAATAGTTAAAATCTAAATATTACCTAGGCACCCCATGTTTAAAACAAAATTGCTCTGAATATAATCTGTCAGAAAAAATATACAATGCCCGTTTCTACTCTGTTTCGTAGTATATCCACCAACTCCATATGCTCTCTCATGTAAAATACTGAAATTCTATATTTTAGCAAATCGAAAAAAATATAAATAATATCTAGGCACCCCAAAGTTAAAATAAAATGGTTCTAAATATAGTCTATACGAAAAAATATACAATGCCTTATTCCTCTCTGTTTTGGAGTATATACACCAACTCCATATGGTCTCTCAAGTAAAATACAGAAATTCTATATTTAAGCGAATTGAAAATATTCTAGATATTATCTAGGAACCCCAATGTGAAAAGCAAAATTGCTCTGAATATAATCTGTCAGAAAAAAATATATAATGCCCTTTTCTACTCTGTTTTGGAGTATATACACCAACTCAATATGCTCTCTCATGTAGAATACCAAAATTCAAATTTTAAATGAACCGCAAATAGTCTAAATATTATCTAGGCATTCCAGTGGTAAAAGCAAAATTGTTCTGAATATAATCTGTCAGAAATAATATACAATGTTCTTCCCTACCCTGTTATAAAGTATATACACCAGCTCAATATCCTCTCTCATGTAAAATACGGATATTCTAATTTTACGTGAATCGAGAAAAATTTAATATTATCTAGGCACCCCAATGTTAAAAGCAAAATTGCTCTGAATATAATCTGTCAGAAAAAATATACAATGCCCTTTTGTACTCTGAGTTTTAATATATACACCAACTCAATGTGCTCTCATGTAAAATACCGAAATTCTAATTTAACGGGAATCGAAAAAAATCTAAATAATATCTAGGTGCCCAAAGTTAAAAGAAAATGGCTCTGAATATAGTCTGTTTGAAAAACTATACAATGCCTTATTCTACTCTGTTTTGGAGTTTATACACCAACTCAGTATGCTCTCTCATGAAAAATAGAGAAATTCTATATTTGAGCAAATCGAAAAATATCTCAATATTATCTAGGCACCCCAATGTTAAAAGCATAATTGCTCTGAATATAATCTGTCAGAAAAAATATACAGTGTTCTTTTCTACTCTGTTTTGTAATAGATACACCAACAAAATATGCTCTCTCATGTAAAATACAGAAATTCTAATTTTACCAGAATCGAAAAAGCAAAATTTATCTAGGCACCCCAATGTTGAAAACAAAATTGCTCTGAATCTAATCGGTCAGAAAAAATATACAGCCCTATTCTACTCGGTCTTGGAGTATATACACTAACTCAGTATTTTCCATCATGTAAAATACCGAAATTCTCATTTTACATGAATCGAAATAATTCTAAATATTATCTAGGCACCCCAATGTTAAAAACAAAATTTCTTTGAATATAATCTGTCAGAATAAATATACAATGCCCTATTCTACTCTATTTTGGAGTATATACACCAACTCAACATGGTCTCTCATGTAAAATACTGAAATTCTAATTTTACGTGAACCATCAAAAATCTAAATAATATCTAGGCGCCCCAAAGTTAAAAGAAAATGGCCCTGAATATAGTCTGTGAAAAAAAATATACAATGCCTTATTATACTCTGGTTTGGATTGTATACAACAACTCAGTATGCTCTCTCATGTAAAATACCGAAATTCTAATTTTACGTGAATCGATAAATATCTAAATATTATCTAGGCACCCGAATGTTAAAAGCAAAATTGCTCTGAATATAATCTGTCAGAAAAAATATACAATGCCCGTTTCTACTCTGTTTTGGATTATATACACCAACTCCATATGCTCTCTCATGTAAAATACAGAAATTCTAATTTTACCCGAATCAAAAAAATCAAAATATTATGTAGGCACCCCAATGTTTAAAACAAAATTTCTCTGAATAGAATCTGTCAGAAAAAATATAAAATGCCCTATTCTACTCTGTTTTGGAGAATATACACCAACTCCATATGCTCTCTCATGTAAAATACAGAAATTCCATATTTAAGCGAATCGAAAAAAATCTAAATATTATCTAGGCACCACAAGGTTAAAAGCAAAATTTCTCTGAATATAATCTGTCAGAAAAAAATATATAATGCCCTCTTCTACTCTGTTTTGTACTATATACACCAAATCAATATGCTCTCTTATGTAAATTACAGAAATTCTAATTCTACCCTAATCAAAAAAATCTAAATATTGCCTAGGCACCCCAATGTTAAAAATAAAATTTCTCTGAATATAATTTGTCAGAAAATATAAACAATGCCCTATTCTACTCTGTTTTGGAGTATATACACCAACTCAGTATGCTCTGTAATGTAAAATACGGAAATTCTAATTTTACATGAATCGAATAAAATCTAAATATTATCTATGCACCTTAATGTTAAAAGTAAAATTTCCCTGATAGTAATCTCTCAGAAAATATATAAAATGCCCTATTCTACTCTGTTTTGGAGTATATACACCAACTCCATATGCTCTCTCATGTAAAATACAGAAATTCTTTATTTATGCGAATCGAAAAAAATCTAAATATCATCTAGGCACCTCAGTATGAAAAAAAATTGCTATGAATATAATCTCTCCGAGAAAATTTACAATGCCCTGTTCTACTCTGTTTTGGAGTATATACACCAACTCAACATTCTCATGTAAAATACAGAAATTCTATATTTAAGTGAATCGAAAAAAATCGACATATTATCTAGGCAACCCAATGTTAAAAGAAAAATTGCTCTGATAGTAATCTCTCAGAAAATATATACAATGCGCTATTCTACTCTGTTTTAAAGTATATACACCAACTCCATATGCTCTCTCATGTAAAATACAGAAATTCTATATTTAACCGAATCGAAAAAATTCTAGATAGTATCTAGGCACCCCAATGTAAAAAGAGAAATTGCTCCAAATATAATCTGTCAGATAAAATATACAATGCCCTTTACTTCTCTTCTTTGTAGTATATACACCAACTCAATATACTCTCTCATGTAAAATACAGAAATTTTAATTCTACCCAAATCGAAAAAATCTAAATATTATCTAGGCACCCTAATGTTAAAAACAAAATTGCTCTGAATATAATCTGTCAGAAATAATATACAATGCCCTATTCTACTCTTTTTTGGAGTATATACACAACTCCATATGCTCTCTCATATAAAATACTGAAATTCTAATTTTACGTGAATCGAAAAAAATCTAAATTATATCTAGGCACCCCAAAGTTAAAAGAAAATGGCTCTGAATATAGTGTGTTAGAAAAATATACAATGCATTATTCTACTCTGTTTTGGAGTATATACACCAAAACAGTATGCTCTCTCATGTAAAATACCAAAATTCTAATTTTACCAGAATCAAAATAATCTAAATATTATCTAGGCACCCCAATGTTAAAAGCAAAATTGCTCTGAATATAATCTGTCAGAAAAAATATACAATGCCTTTTTCTACTCTGTTTTGTAGTATATACACCAACTCAATATGCTCGCTCATGTAAAATACAGAAATTCTAATTTTACGTGAATCAAAAAAAATCTAAATATTATCTAGGCAACCCAATGTTAAAAACAAAATTGCTCTGAATATAATCTGTCAGAAAAAATATACAATTCCCTCTTCTTTTTAGCTTCAGAGTATATACACCAACTCCATATGCTCTCTCATGTAAAATACAGAAATTCTATATTTAAGCGAATAAAAAAAATCTAAATATTATCTAGAGACCCCAATGTTAAAAGAAAAATTGCTCTGAATATAATCTGTCAGATAAAATATACAATGCCCTATTCTACTCTGTTTTGGAGTATATTCACCAACTCCATATGCTCTCTCAGGTAAAATACAGAAATTCTAGGTTTAAGTGAATCAAAAAAAATCTAAATATGATCTAGGGACCCCATTGTTAAAAGCAAAATTGCTCTGAATATAATCTGTCAGAAAAAATATACAATGCCCTTTTCTACTCTGTTTTCGAGTATATACACCAACTCAATACGCCCTGTCATGTAAAATACAGAAATTCAAATTTTACCCCAGTCGAAAAAATCTATATATTATCTAGGCACCCGAATGATAGAAAAAAAATTGCTCTGAATATAATCTCTCAGAAAAAATATACAATGCCCTATTATACTTAGTTTTGGAGTATATACACCAACTACATATGGTCTTTCATGTAAAATACAAAAATTCTAATTTTACGCGAATCGAAAAAAATCTAAATAATATCTAGGCGCCACAAAGTTAAAAAAAATGGCTCTGAATATAGTCTATTAGAAGAAATGTACAAAGCCTTATTCTACTCTGTTTTGGATTATATACACCAACTCAGTATGCTCTCTCATGTAAAATACAGAAATTCTAATTTTACGTGAATCGAAAAAAATCTAAATAATATCTAGTCTCCCGAAAGTTAAAAGAAAATGGCTCTGCATATAGTCTGTTAGAAAAAATGTAAATTGCCTTATTCTACTCTGTTTTGGAGTATATACACCAACACAGTATGCTCTCTCATGTAAAATATAAAAATTCTAATTGTACCCGAATTGAAAAAATCTAAACATTATCTATGCACCCCTATGTTAAAAACAAAATTGCTCTGAATATCGTCTGTCAGAAAAAATATACAATGCCCTATTCTACTCTGTTTTGGAGTATATACACCAACTCCATATGCTCTCTCATGTAAAATACAAAAATTCAATATTTAAGCGAATCGAAAAAAATCTAAATATTATATAGGCAAACCAATGTAAAAAGCAAAATTGCTCTGAATAAATTCTTTCAGAAAAAATATACAATGCCCTTTTCTACTCTTTTTTGGAGTATATACACCAACTCAATATGCTCTCTCAGGTTAAATACCAAAATTCTTATTTTACACGAATCAAAAAAATCTTAATAATATCTAGGTGCCCCCAAGTTAAAAGAAAATAGCGCTGAATATAGTCTGTTAGAAAAAATATACAATGCCTTATTCTAATCTGTTTTGGAGTATATACACCAACACAGTATGCTCTCTGATGTAAAATACAGAAATTATAATTTTACATGAATCGATAAAAATCTAAATATTATCTAGGCACCCCAATGTTAAAGCAAAGTGGCCCTGAATATAGTCTGTCAGAAAACATATACAAGGCCCTGTTCTTGTCTATTTTGGAGTATATACACCAACTCAATATGCTCTCCCATGTAAAATACAGAAATTCTAATTTTACCCGAATCGAAAAAGTCTAAATATTATCTAAACTCCCCAATGTTAAAAGCAAAATTGCTCTTAATATAATCTGTAAGAAAAAATATACAATTCCCTTTTCTACTCTCTTTTTTAGTATATACACGAACTGAATATGCTCTCTCATGTAAAATACAGAAATTCTATATTGAAGCGAATCGAAAAAAATCTAAATTATATCTAGGTGCCCCAAAGTTAAAAGAAAATGGCTCTGAATATAGTCTGTTAGAAAAAAAATACAATGCCCTATTCTCTGTTTTGTAGTATATACACCAAATCAACTCACTATGCTCTCTCATGTAAAATAGAGAAATAATTTTACTCGAATCGAAAAAATATAAATATTATCTAGGCTTCCCAATGTTAAAAACAAGATTGCTCTTAATATATTCTGTCAGAGAAAATATACAATGTCCTATTCTCTGTTTTGTAGTATATACACCAACTCAACTCAATATGCTCTCTCATGTAAAATACAGAAATTCGAATTTTACCCGAATCGAAAAAATCTAAATATTGTCTAGGCTTCCCAATGTTAAAAACAAGATTGCTCTTAATATATTCTGTCAGAGAAAATATACAATGCCGTATTCTACTCTGTTTTGGAGTATATACACCAACTCAATATGCTCTCTCATGTAAAATACCGAAATTCTAAGTTTACGCGAATCGAAGAAAATCTAAATAATATCTAGGCGCCCGAAAGCTAAAAGAAAATGGCTATAAATATAGTCAGTTAGAAAAAATATACAATGCCTTATTCTGTTTTGTTTTGGAGTATATACACTAACTCAGTGTCCTCTCTCATGTAAAATACAGAAATTCAAATTTTACCCGAATCGAAAAAATCTAAATATTATCTAGGCACCCCAATGCTAAAAACAAAATTGCTCTAAATATAATCTGTCAGAAAAAATATACAATGCCGTATTCTACTTTTTTTTGGAGAATATACACCAACTTTATATGCACTCTCATTTAAAATACAGAAATTCTAATTTTACCCGAATCGAAAAAATCTAAATATTATCTAAGCACCCCAATGTTAAAAACAAAATTGCTCTGAATAGAATCTGTCAGAGAAAATATACAATGCCCTATTCTACTATTTTTTGGAATGTATACACCAACTCCATATGCTCTCTCATGTAAAATAAAGAAACTCTAATTTTTCTTGAATTCAAAAAATCTAAATATTGTCTAGGTAACCCAATGTTAAAAACCAAAATGCTCTGAATATCATCTGTCACAAAAAATATACAATGCCTTATTCTACTCTGTTTTGGAGTATATATACCAACTCAGTATGCTCTCTCTTGTAAAATACCTAAATTCTAAATTTACGTGAATTGAAAAAAATCTAAATGCTATCTAGGTGCCCCAAAGTTAAAACAAAATAGCTCTGAATATAGTCGGTCAGCAAAAATATACAATGCCCTATTCTACTCTGTTTTGGAGTATATACACCAACTCAGTATGCTCTCTTATGTAAAATAGAGAAATTCTATATTTAAGCGAATCGAAAAAAATGTAAATAATATCTAGGTGCCCCAAAGGTAAAACAAAATGGTTCTGAATATAGCCTGTTAGAGAAAATATACAATTCCCTATTCTCTGTTTTGTAGTATATACACCAACTCAACTCAATATGCTCTCTCATGTAAAATAGAGAAATTCTAATTTTAACCGAATCGAAAAAATATAAATATTATCTAGGCTTCCCAATGTTAAAAACAAGATTTCTATTAATATACTCTGTCAGAGAAAATATACAATGCCCTATTCTCTGTTTTGTAGTATATACAGCAACTCAACTCAATATGCTCTCTCATGTAAATAAAATACAGAAATTCGAATTTTACCCGAATCGAAAAAATCTAAATATTATCTAGGCTTCCCAATGTTAAAAACAAGATTACTCTTAATATATTCTGTCAGAGAAAATATACAATGCCGTATTCTACTCTGTTTTGGAGTATATACACCAACTCAGTATGCTCTCTTATGTAAAATACCGAAATTCTAATTTTACGCGTATCGAAAAAAATCTAAATAATATCTATCTGCCACAAAGTTATAGAAAATGGCTCTGAATATAGTCTGTTAGAAAAAATATACAATGCCTTATTCTACTCTGTTATGGAGTATATACACCAACTCACTATGCTTGCTCATGTAAAATTTAGAAATTCTAATTTTACTGGAATTGAAAAAATCTAAATATTATCTAGGCACCCCAATGTTAAAAACAAAATTGATATGAATATAATATGTCAGAAAAAATATACAATGCCCTAGTGTAAGCTTTTTTGGAGTATATACACCAACTCCATGTGCTCTCTCATGTAAAATACAGAAATTCTATATTTAAGAGAAGTGAAAAAAATTTAATATCATATAGG
Source organism: Callithrix jacchus (assembly GCF_049354715.1). Lineage (NCBI taxonomy): Eukaryota > Metazoa > Chordata > Mammalia > Primates > Cebidae > Callithrix > Callithrix jacchus. The sequence goes on along the minus strand of NC_133506.1, from coordinate 166,692,466 downwards.
CACCCCAATGTTAAAAGCAATATTGCTCTGAATATAATCTGTTATAAAAAATATACAATGCCTTTTTCAACTCTTTTTTGGAATATATACACCAACTCAATATGCTCTCTCACGTAAAATACCGAATTTCTAATTTTATGCGAATCCAAAAAAATCTAAATAATATCTAGGCTCTCCAAAGTTAAAAGAAAATGGCTCTGAATATTGTCTGTTAAAAAAAATATACAATGCCTCATTCTACTCTGTTTTGGAGTATATACACCAAGTCAGTATGCTCTCTCATGTAAAATACAGAAATTATAATTTTACCCGAATCGAAAAAATCTAAATATTATCTAGGCACTCCAATGTTAAAAACAAAATTTCTCTGAGTATAATCTGTCAGAAGAAATATACAATGCCCTATTCTAATTTTTTCTGGAATATATACACCAACTCAATATGCTCTCTCATGTAAAATACAGAAATTCTATATTTAAGCAAATTGAAAAAAATCTAAATATTATCTAGGCACCCCAATGTTAAAAGAAAAATTGCTCTGAATATAATCTGTAAGAGAAAATAAACAATGCCCTATTCTACTCTGTTTTGGAGTATATACACCAACTCAATATGCTCTCTCATGTAAAATATCGAAATTCTAATTTTACGCGAATCGAAAAAAATCTAAATAATATCTATGTGCCCCAAAGTTAAAAGAAAATGACTCTGACTATAATCTGTTAGAGAAAATAAACAATGCCTTATTCTACTCTGTTTTGGAATACATACACCAACTCAGTATGCTCTCTCATGTAAAATACCGAAATTCTAATTTTACGCAAATCGAAAAAATCTAAATAATATCTATGCGCCCCAAAGTTAAAAGAAAATGACTCTGACTATAGTCTGTTAGAAAAAATAAACAATGCCTTATTCTACTCTGTTTTGGAGTACATACACCAACTCAGTATGCTCTCTCATGTAAAATACCGAAATTCTAATTTTACATGAATTGAAAAAAATCTAAATATTATCTAGGCACGCCTATGTTAAAACCAAAATTGCTCTCAATATAATCTGTCAGGAAAAATACACAATGCCCTTTTCTACTCTGTTTTTTAGTATATACAGCAACTCAATATGCTCTCTCATGTAAAATACCGAAATTCTAATTTTACGCCAATCAAAAAAAAACTAAATAATATCTAGGCGCCCCAAAGTTAAAAGAAAATAGCTCTGAATATAGACTGTCAGAAAAAATATAGAATGCCCTATTCTACTCTGTTTTGTAGTATATACACCAACTCCATATGCTCTCTCATGTAAAATACAGAAATACTATATGTAAGCGAATCGAAAGAAATCTAAATATTATCTAGGCACCCCAATGTTAAAAGCAAACTGGCCCTGAATATAATCTGTTAGAAAAAATATACAATGCCTTATTCTACTCTGTTTTGGAGTATATACACAAACTCAGTATGCTCTCTCATGTAAAATACAGAAAGTAAAATGTTACCCGAATTGATAAAATCTAAATACTATCTAGGCACCTCAATGTTATAAACAAAATTGCTCTGAATATACTCTGTCATAAAAAATATACAATGCCCTATTCTACTCCGTTTTGGAGTATATAAACCAACTCCATATGCTCTCTCATGTAAAACACAGAAAATCTGTATTTAATCGAATCGGAAAAAATCTAAATGTTATCTAGGCAGTCCAATGTTAAAAAACAAAATTGCTCAGCATATATTCTGTCAGAAAAAATATACAATTCCATATTGTACTCTGTTTTGGAGTATATCTACCAACTCCATATGCTCTCTCATGTAAAATACAAAATTTTATATTTAAGCGAATCGAAATAAAGGTAAATATTATCTAGGCTCCCCAATGATAAAAGCAAAACTACTCTGAATATCAGCTGTCATAAAAAATATAGAGCACCGTTTTCTACTCTGTTTTGGAGTATATTCACCAACTAAATATGCTCTCTCATGTAAAATACTGAAATTCTAATTTTACCGAAATAAAAAAAATCTAAATAATATGTAGGCACCACAAAGTTTAAAGAAAACGACTCTGAATATAGTCTGTTAGAAAAAAATACAATGCCTTATTCTACTCTGTTTTGGAGTATATACACCAACAGAGTATGCTCTCTTATGTAAAAAAAGAAATTCTAATTTTACCCGATTCAAAAAAATCTAAATATTATCTAGGCACCCCAATGTTAAAAACAAAATTTCTCTGAATATAATCTGTCAGTAAAAATATACAATGCCTTATTCTACTCTGTTTTCGAGTATATACACCAACTCAATATGCTCTCTCATGAAAAATACAAAAATTCTATTTTTAAGTGAATAGAAAAAATCTAAATATTATTTAGGCACCCCAATGTTAACAACAAAATTGCTCTGAATATAATCTGTCAGAAAAAATATACAATGCCCTATTCTACACTCTTTTGGAATATATACACCAACTAAATATGCTCTCTCATGTAAAATACAAAAATTCTATATTTAAGTGAATCAAAAAAAATCGAAATATTATCTAGGCAACCCAATGTTAAAAGCAAAATTGCTCTGAATATAGTCTGACAAAAAAATATGCAATGCTCTTTTCTACTGTGTTTTGGTGTATATACACCAACTGAGTATGCTCTCTTATGTAAAATACCGAAATTCTAATTTTACCCGAATCGAAAAAATTCTAAATAATATCTACACGCCCCAAAGTTAAAAGAAAATGGCTCTGAATACAGTTCGTTAGAAAAAATATACAATGCCTTATTCTACTCTGTTTTGGAGTATATACACAAATTCAGTATGCTCTCTCATGTAAAATACAGAAATTATAATGTTACCCGAATTGATAAAATCTAAATACTATCTAGGCACACCAATGTTAAAAACAAAATTGCTCTTAATATACTCTTTCAGAAAAAATATACAATGCCTTTTTGTACTCTGTTTTGGAGTATATAAACCAACTCCATGTGCTCTCTCATGTAAAATACAGAAAATCTATATTTAAGCGAATCGAAAGAAATCTAAATATTATCTAGGCAGTCCAATGTTAAAAACGAAATTGCTCAGAATATAATCTGTCAGAAAAAATATACAATTCCCTATTTTACTCTGTTTTGGAGTATATACACCAACTCCATATGCTCTTTCATGTAAAATACCGAAATTCTAATTTTACACGAATCGAAAAAAATCTAAATAATATCTGGGCGTCCCAAAGTTAAAAGAAAATGGCTCTGAATATAGTCTGTTAGAAAAAATATCCACTGCCTTATTCTATTCTGTTTTGGAGTATATACACCAACTCAGTATGCTCTCTCAGGTAAAATATAGAAATTCTAACTTTACGTGAATCGAAAAATATCTAAATAATATCTGGGCGTCCCAAAGTTAAAAGAAAATGGCTCTGAATATAGTCGGTTAGAAAAAATATACAATGCCTTAATCTACTCTCTTTTGGAGTATATACACCAACTCAGTATGCTCTCTCATATAAAATACAGAAATTATGATTTCACCCGAATCAAAAAAATCTAAATATTATCAAGGAACCCAGTGTTAAAAGCAAAATTACTCTTAATATAATCTGTCATAAAAAATATACAATACCCTATTCTACTCTGTTTTGGAGTATATACCCCAACTCCATATGCTCTCTCATGTAAAATACAGAAATTCAATATTTTAGCAAATCGGAAAAAATCTAAATATTATCTATGCACCCCAATGTTAAAAGCAAAACTGCTCTAAATATTATCTGTCAGAAAAAATATACAATGACCTTTTTTACTCTGTTTTTTAGTATATACACAAACAATATGCTCTCTCATGTAAAATACCCAAATTCTAATTTTACGCGAATCAAAAAAAATCTAAATAATATCTAGGCACGCCAATGTTCAAAGAAAAATTGCTGTGAATATAATCTATCAGAAAAAAAAAGAAAGCCCTATTTTACTCTGTTTTGGAGTATATACACCAACTCAGTATGCTCTCTCATGTAAAATACCGAAATCCTAATTTTACGTGAATCCAAAAAAATCTAAATATTATCTAGTCACCGCAATGATAATAGGAAAATTGCTCTAAATATACTCTGTCAGAAAAAATATATAATGCCCTTTTCTACTCTTTTTTGGATTATATACACAAACTCAATATGCTCTCTCATGTAAAATACCGAAATTCTAATTTTACGTGAATCGAAAAAAATCTAAATCATATCTAGACGCCCCAAAGTAAAAATATAATGGCTGTGAATATAGTGTGTTAGAAGAAAATATACAATGCCTTATTCTACTCCTTTTTGGATTATATACACCAGCTCAGTATGCTCTCTCATGTAAAATAAGGAAATTCTACTTTTACCCGAATCGAAAAAATCTAAATATTATCTTGGCACTCAAATGTTAATAACAAAATTGCTCTGAATATAATCTGTCAGAAAAAATATACAATGTCCTATTCTACTCTGTTTTGGAGTATATGAACCAACTGAATATGCTCTCTCATGTAAAATACAGAAATTCTATATTTAAGCGAATCGAAAAAAATCTAAATATTATCTAGGCACCCCAATGTTAATAGAGAAATTGCTCTGAATATAGTCTGTCAGAAAAAATATACAATGCCCTTTTCTACTCTGTTTTAGAGTGTATACACAAACTGCATATGCTCTCTCATGTATATTACAGAAATTTTATATTAAAGCGAATCAAAAAAAATCTAAATATTATCTAGAAACCCCAATGTTAAAAGCAAAATTGCTCTGAATATAATCTGTCATAAAAAATATACAATGCCTATTTCGACTTTGTTTTGTAGTATATACACCAAATTAATATGGTCTCTCATGTAAAATATGGAAATTATAATTTTATGCAAATCAAAAAAAATCTAAATAATATCTAGGACCCCAGAGTTAAAAGAAAATGGCTCTGAATATTGTTTGTTAGAGAAAATATACAATACCTTATTCTACTCTCTTTTGGAGGAAATACACCAACTCAGTATGCTCTCTCATGTAAAATACACAAATTCTAATTTTACCAGAATCGAAAAAATCTAAGTAATATATAGGCGCCCCAAAGTTAAAAGAAAATAGCTATGAATATACTGTGTTAGAGAAAATATACAATGCCTTATTCTACTCTGTTTTGGAGTATATACACCAACTCAGTATGGTCTGTCATGTAAAATACAGAAATTCTAATTTTACCCGATTCAAAAAAATCTAAATATTATCTAGGCACCCCAATGTTAACAACGAAATTGCTCCGCATATGATCTATCAGAAAAAATATACAATGCCCTATTATACTCTTTTTGGAGTATATACACCAACTCCATATACTCTCTCATCTGAAATACAGAAATTCTAATTTAACCAGAATCGAAAATATCTAAATATTATCTAGGCACCCCAATGTTAAAAACAAAATTGCTCTGAAGATAATCTGTAAGAAAAAATATACAATTTCCAATTCTACTGTGTTTTCGAGTATATACACCAACTCAGAATGCTTTCTCATGTAAAATACTGAAATTCTAATTTTACGATAATCGAAAAAAATCTAAATATTATCTAGGCACCCCAATGTTATAAGCAAAGTTGCTGTGAATATAATATGTCAGAAAAAATATACAATGTTCTATTCTACTCTGTTTTGGAGTATATACACCAACTCCATATGCTCTCTCATGTAAAATACAGAAATTTTTTATTTAAGCAGATCAAAAAAAATCTAAATAATATCTAGGCCCTCCAAAGTAAAAAGAAAATGCCTCTGAATATATTCTGTTAGAAAAAATATACAATGCCTTATTCTACTCTGTTTTGGAGTAAATACACCAACTCAGTATGCTCTCTCATGTAAAATACAGAAATACTAATTTTACCAGAATCGAAAAAATCTAAATATTATCTAGGCACCGCAATGTTAAAAGCAAAGTTGCTGTGAATATAATCTGTCAGAAAAAATATACAATGCCCTTTTCTACTCTGTTTTGGAGTATATACACCAACCCTATAAGCTCTCTAATGTAAAATACAGAAATTCTATATTTAAGCGAATCGAAAAGATCTAAATATTATCTAGTCACCCCAATGTTAAAAACAAAATTGCGCTGAATATAATTTGTCAGAAAAAATATACAGTGCCCTATTCTACTCTCTTTTGAATGATATACACCAACTCCATATGCTCTCTCATTTAAAATACAGAAATTCTATATTTAAGCGAATCGAAAAAAATCTAAATATTACTAGGCACCCCAATGTTAATAGCAAAATTGCTATGAATACAGTCTGTCTCACAAAATATAAAAGGCCCTTGTCTATTCTGTTTTGGAGTATATGCACCAAATCAATATGCTCTCTGATTTAAAATACCGAAATTCTAATTTTACGCGAATCGAAAATAATCTAAATAATATCTAGGCGCCCCACAGTTAAAAGAAAATGGCTCTACATATATTCTCTTAAAGAAAATATACAATGCCTTATTCTACTCTGTTTTGGAGTATATACACCAACTCAATATGCTCTCTCATGTAAAATACCGAAATTCTAATTTTACGTGAATCGAAAAAAATCTAAATATTATCTAGGCACCCCAATGTAAAAGTAAAATTTCTCTGAATATAATCTGTCAGAAAATATATACAATGCCCTTTTCTACTACCATTTGGAGTATATACCCCAACTCCATATGCTCTCTCATGTAAAATACACAAATTCAATATTCAAGCCAATCGAAAAAAATCTAAATAGTATCTATGCACCCCAATGTTCAAAAAAAAAATTTGTCTGAATATTATCTGTCAGAAAAAATATACAATGCCCTATTCTACTTTCTTTTGTACTTTATACACCAACTTAATATGCTCTCTCATGTAAAATACAGAAATTGTATACATAAGCGAATCGAAAAAAATCTAAATATTATCTAGGAACCCCGATGATAAAAGCAAAATAGCCCTCAATATAATCTGTCAGAAGAAATGTGCAATGCCCTTTTCTACTACGTTTTGGAGTAAATACACCAACGCCATATGCTCTCTCATGTAAAATACAGAAATTCTAATTTTACCAGAATCGAAAAGTCTAAATATTATCTAGGCACCCCAATGTTAAAAAGAAAATTGCTTTGAATATAATCTGTCAGAAAAAATATACAATGCCCTATTTTACTCTGTTTGGGAGTATATACACCAACTCAATATGCTCTCTCATGTAAATTAAAAAAATTCTATATTGAAGGGAGTCAAACAAATCTAAATATTATCTAGGGACCCCAATTTTAAAAACAAAATTGCTCTGAATATAATTTGTCAGAAAAAATATACAATGCTTTTTTCTACTCTGTTTTGGAGTATATACACCAACTCCATATGCTCTCTCATTTAAAATACAGGAATTCTATATTTAAGCGAATCAAAATCAATCTAAATATTATCTAGGCACCCCAATGTTAAAAGCAAAATTGCTATGAATATAGTCTGTCTGACAAAATATAAAATGCTTTTTCTACTGTGTTTTGGAGTATATACACCAACTCAATATCCTCTCTCATGTAAAATACTGAAATTCTAGTTTTACGCTAATCAAAATACATCTAAATAATATCTAGGCGCCTCAACGTTAAAAGAAAATTGCTCTGAATATAGTCTGTTAGACAAAATATACAATGCCTTATTCTACTCTGCTTTGGAGTATATACACCAACTCAATATGCTCTCTCATGTAAAATACCTAAATTCTAATTTTACGCGAATCGTAAAAATTCTAAATAATATCTAGGCGCCCCAATGTTAAAAAAAAATGGCTCTTAATATAGTCTTTTAGAGAAAATATACAATGCTTTATTCTATTCTGTTTTGGAGTATATACACCAACTAAGTATGCTCCCTCATGTAAAATACTGAAATTCTAATTTTTCCCGAATCAAAAGAAATCTCAATATTATCTAGGCACCCCAATGTTAAAAACAAAATTGCTCTGAATATAATCTGTCAGAAAAAATATACAATGCATTATTCTACTCTGTTTTGGAGTATATAAACCAACTCCATATGCTCTCTCATTTAAAATACATCAATTCTATATTAAAGCGAATGGAAAAAAATCTAAATATTATCTATGCACCCCAATGTTAAAAACAAAATTGCTCTGAATATAATCTGTCAGAAAAAATATACAATGCACTATTCTACTCTGTTTTGGAGTATATAAACCAACTCCATATGCTCTCTCATTTAAAATACAGCAATTCTATATTAAAGCGAATGGAAAATAATCTAAATATTATCTATGCACCCCAATGTTAAAGGCAATATTGCTATGAATATAGTCTGTCTGACAAAATATAAAATGCCCTTGTCTACTCTGTTTTGAAGTGTACACACCAACTCCATATGCTCTCTCATTTAAAATACAGAAATTCCATATTTATGCAAATCGAAAAAAATCTAAATATAATCTAGGCACCCCAAAGTTAAAAACATAATTGCTCTTAATATAGTCTGTCATAAAAAATATACAATGCCCTTTTCTACTCTGCTTTGGAGTATATACACCAAATCAATATATTCTCTCATGTAAAATAATGAAATTCTAATTTTACGTGAATCGAAAAAAATCTAAATAATATCTAGGTGCCCCAAAGTTAAACAAAATGGGTATGAATATAGTCTGTTAGAAAAAATATACAATACCTTATTCTACTCTGTTTTGGAGTAAATACAACAACTCCGTATGCACTCTCATGTAAAATATAGAAATTTAATTTTACCAGAATTGAAGAAATCTAAATATTATCTAGGCACACCAATGTTAAAAACAAATTGCTCTGAATATAATTTGTCAGAGAAAATATACAATGCCCTTTTCTACTTTGTTTTGGAGTATATACACCAACTCAATATGCTCTCTCATGTAAAATACCGAAATTCTAATTTTACGTGAATCGAAATAAATCTAAATAATATCTAGGCAACACAAAGTTAAACGAAAATGTCTCTGAATATAGTCAGTTAGAGAAAATATAGAATGCTTTATTCTACTCTATTTTGGAGTATATACACCAACTCCATATGCACTCTCATGTAAAATACAGAAATTCTATATTTAAGCGAATCGAAAAAATCTAAATATTATCTAGGCCCCCCTATGTTAAAAGCAAAATTGCTCAGAATATAATATTTCAGAAAAAATATACAATGCCCTTTTCTACTCTGTTTTGTAGTATATACACCAACTAAATATGCTCTCTCATGTAAAATACAGAAATTCTAAATATTCCCGAACCGAAAAAATCAAAATATAATCTAGGCACCCCAATGTTAAAAGCAAAATTGCTCTGAATATCATCTGTCAGAAAAAATATACAATGCCCTCTTCTATTCTGCTTTGTAGTATAAACACCAACTCAATATGCTCTCTCATGTAAAATACAGAAATTCTAATTCTACCCGAATCGAAAAAACTCTAAATATTATCTAGGCACCCCAATGTTAAAGCAAAATTGCTCTGAATATAATCTGTCAGAAATAATATACAATGCCCTTTTCTACTCGGTTTTGTAGTATATACACAAACTCAATATACTCTCTAATGTAAAATACCGAAATTCTAATTTTACGGGAATTTAAAAAAATCTAAATAATATCTAGGCGCCCCAAATTTAAAAGAAAATGGCTCTGAATATAGTCTGTTAGCAAAAATATTCAATGCCTTATTCTACTCTGTTTTGTAGTATATACACCAACACAGTATGCTCTCTCATATAAAATACAGAAATTATATATTTAAGCGAATCGAAAAAAATCTAAATATTATCTAGGCACCACAATGTTAAAAACAAAATTTATCTGAATATAATCTGTCAGAAAATATATACAATGCCCTATTCTACTCTGTTTTGGAGTATATACAACAACTCAGTATTCTCTCTCATGTAAAATACCGAAATTCTAATTTTAAGTGAATCGATAAGTTTCTAAATATTATCTAGGCACCGCAATGTTAAAAACAAAATTGCTCTGAAAAAAATCTGTCAGAAAAAATGTACAATGCCCTTTTCTTCTCTGTTTGGTAGTACATACACCAACTCCATATGCTCTCTCATGTAAAATACAGAAATTCTAATTTTCCGCGAATCGAGAAAAATCTAAATATTATCTATGCACCCCAATGTTAAAAGAAAAATTGCTCTGAATATAATATGTCAGAAAAAATATACAATGCCCTTTTCTACTATGTTTTGTAGTATATACACCAACACAACATGCTCTGTCATTTAAAATACAGAAATTCTATTTGTACCCGAATCGAAAAAATCAAAATATTATTTAGTCAAACCAATGTCAAAAACAAAATTGCTCTGAATATAATCTGTCAGAAAAAATATATAATACCCTTTTCTACTCTGTTTTGGAGTATATACACTGACTCCATATGCCCTCTCATCTTAAATACAGAAATTCTATATTTAAGAGAATCGAAAAATATCTAAATATTATCTAGGCACCCGAATGTTAAAAGCAAAATTGCTCTGAATATAATCTGTCAGAAAAAATACACAATGCCATTTTATACTCTGTTTTGTAGTATAGACACCAACTCAGTACGCTCTCTAATGTAAAATACCACAATTCTAATTTAAGGTGAATCGAAAAAAATCTATATATTATCTACGCACCCCAATGTTAAACGCAAAATTGCTCTGAATATAATCTGTCAGAGAAAATACACAATGCCATTTTCTACTCTGTTTTGTATTATATACACCAACTCAATATGCTCTTTTATGAAAAATACAGAAATTGTAATTTTACCCGAATCAAAAAAATCTAAATATTATGAAGGCACGCCAATGTTAACAACAAAATTGCTCTGAATATAATATTTCAGAAAAAATATACAGTGCCCTATTGTACTCTGTTTTGGAGTATATACACCAACTCAGTATGCTCTCTCATGTAAAATACCGAAATTCTAATTATACGTGAATCGAAAAAAATCTAAATAATATCTATGCACCCCAATGTTAAAAGAAAAATTGCTCTGAATATAATATGTCAGAAAAAATATACAATGCCCTTTTCTACTATGTTTTGTAGTATATACACCAACACAACATGCTCTGTCATTTAAAATACAGAAATTCTATTTGTACCCGAATCGAAAAAATCAAAATATTATTTAGTCAAACCAATGTCAAAAACAAAATTGCTCTGAATATAATCTGTCATAAAAAATATATAATACCCTTTTCTACTCTGTTTTGGAGTATATACACTGACTCCATATGCCCTCTCATCTTAAATACAGAAATTCTATATTTAAGAGAATCGAAAAATATCTAAATATTATCTAGGCACCCGAATGTTAAAAGCAAAATTGCTCTGAATATAATCTGTCAGAAAAAATATATAATACCCTTTTCTACTCTGTTTTGGAGTATATACACTGACTCCATATGCCCTCTCATCTTAAATACAGAAATTCTATATTTAAGAGAATCGAAAAATATCTAAATATTACCTAGGCACCCGAATGTTAAAAGCAAAATTGCTCTGAATATAATCTGTCAGAAAAAATACACAATGCCATTTTATACTCTGTTTTGTAGTATAGACACCAACTCAGTACGCTCTCTAATGTAAAATACCACAATTATAATTTAAGGTGAATCGAAAAAAATCTATATATTATCTACGCACCCCAATGTTAAACGCAAAATTGCTCTGAATATAATCTGTCAGAGAAAATACACAATGCCATTTTCTACTCTGTTTTGTATTATATACACCAACTCAATATGCTCTTTTATGAAAAATACAGAAATTGTAATTTTACCCGAATCAAAAAAATCTAAATATTATGAAGGCACGCCAATGTTAACAACAAAATTGCTCTGAATATAATCTTTCAGAAAAAATATACAGTGCCCTATTGTACTCTGTTTTGGAGTATATACACCAACTCAGTATACTCTCTCATGTAAAATACCGAAATTCTAATTATACGTGAATCAAAAAAAATCTAAATATTATCTAGGCACCCCAATGTAAAAACAAAATTGCTGTGAATATTATCTGTCAGAAAAATTATACAATGCCATATTCTACTCTGTTATGGAGTATATACACCAACTCCATATGCTCTCTCATGTGAAATAAATAAATTCTATATTTAAGTGAATCAAAAAAATTTAAATATTATCTAGGCACCTCAATATTAAAAGCAAAATTTCTCTAAATATAATCTGTCAGAAAAAATATACAATGCCCTATTCTACTCTGTTTTGGAGTATATACAGCAACTCGGTATGCTCTCTCATGTAATATACAGAAATTCTATATGTAAGCGAATCGAAAAAAATTTAAATATTATCTAGGCACCCGAATGTTAAAAGCAAAATTTCTCTGAATATAATCTGTCAGAAAAAATATACAATGCCATTTCCTACCCTGTTTTTAGTATATACACCAATTCAGTACTCTCTCTTATGTAAAATACAGAAATTCTAATTTTACCCAAATCGAACAAATCAAAATATTATGTAGGCACCCCAATGTTAAAAACAAAATTGCTCTGAATATAATCTGTCATAAAAAATATAAAATGCCCTATTCTACTCTGTTTTGGAGAATATACACCAACTCCATGTACTCTCTCATGTAAAATACAGAAATTCCATATTTAACCGAATCGAAATAAATCTAAATATTATCTAGGCACCACAAGGTTAAAAGCAAAATTGCTCTGAATATAATCTGTCAGAAAAAATATATAATGCCCTTTTCTACTCTGTTTTGGAGTATATACACCAACTCCATATGCTCTCTCATGTAAAATACAGAAATTCTAATTTTACGCAAATAAAAATATATCTAAATAATATCTAGGCGCCCCAAAGTTAAAAGAAATTGGATCTGAATATAGTCTGTTAGAAAAAATATACAATGCCTTATTCTACTCTGTTTTGGAGTATATACACCATCTCAGTATGCTCTCTTCTGTAAAATACAGCAATTCTAATTTTACGTGAATCAAAAATAATCTAAATATTATCTATGCACCCCAATGTTTAAAACAAAATTGCTCTGAATATAATCTGTCAGAATAAATGTACAATGCTCTATTCTAATCTGTTTTAAAGTTTATACACCAACTCCATATGCTCTCTCATGTAAAATACCGAAATTTTAATTTTACTTGAATCGAAAAAATCTAAATATTATCTAGGCACCTCAGTTTTAAAAAAAATTGCTCTGAATATAATCTCTCAGAGAAAATATACAATGCCCAATTCTACTCTGTTTTTGAGTATATACACCAACTCCACATTCTCTCTCATGTAAAATACAGAAATTCTATATTTAAACGAATCGAAAATAATCTAAATATTATCTAGGCACCCCAAAGTTAAAAACAAAATCGATCTGAATATAATCTGTCAGAAAAAATATACAATGCTCTATTCTTCTCTGTTTTGGAGTATATACACCAACTCCATATGCTCTCTCATGTAAAATACAGAAATTCTATATTTAAGCACATCGAAAAAAATCGAAATATTATATAGGCAACCCAATGTTAAAAGAAAAATTGCTCTGATAGTAATCTGTCAGAAAAAATATGCAATGCTTTTTTCTACTCTGTTTTGTAGTATATACACCAACTCAATATGCTCTCTCATGTAAAATACCGAAATTCTAATTTTACGTGAATCGAACAAAATCTAAATAATATCTAGGCGCCCCAAAGTTAAAATAAAATGGCTCTGAATATAGTCTGTTAGATAAAATTTACAATGCCTTATTCTAATCTTTTTTGGAGTATATACACCAACTCAGTATGCTCTCTCATGTAAATTACAAAAATTCTAATTTTACGTGAATCAAAAGAAATCTAAATATTATCTAGGCACCCCAATGTTAAAAACAAAATTTCTCTCAATAAAATCAGTCAGAAAAAATATACAATGCACTATTCTACTCTGTTTTAAAGTATATACACCAACTCCATATGCTCTATCATGTAAAATACAGAAATTCTATATTTAAGCGAATCGAAAACAATTTAAATATTACCTCGGCACGCCAATGTTAAAAACAAAATTGCTCTGAATATAATCTGTCAGAAAAAATATACAATGCCCTATTGTACTCTTTTTTGGAGTATATACACCAACTCCATATGCTCTATCATGTAAAATACAGAAATTTCATATTTAAGCAAATCGAAGAAAATCTATATATCATGTAGGAACCCGAATGTTAAAATCAAAATTCCTCTGAATATACTGTGTCATAAAAAATAAAAAATGCCCTATTCTACTCTGTTTTAAAGTATGTACACCAACTCAGTATGCTCTCTAATGTAAAATACAGAAATTCTAATTTTACGTGAATCGAAAAAAATGTAAATATTATCTAGGCACCCCAATGTTAAAAGGAAAATTGCTCTGAATATAATCGGTCAGAAAAAATATACAATGTCCGATTCTACTCTGTTTTGGAGTATATACACCAGGTCCATATGCTCTCTTATGTAAAATACGGAAATACTAATTTTACGTGATTCGAAAAAAATGTAAATAATATCTAGGCGTCACAAAGTTACAAGAAAATGGCTCTTAATATAGTCTGTTAGAGAAAATATACACTGCCTTATTCTACTGTGTTTTGGAGTATATACACCAACTCAGTATGCTCTCTTATGTAAAGTACAGAAATTCTAATTTTACCCGAATCGAAAAACTCTAAATATTATTTAGTCAACCCAATGTTAAAAACAAAATTGCTCTGAATGTAATCTGTCAGGAAAAATATAGAATGCCCTATTCTACTCTGTTTTGGAGTATATACACTGACTCCATATGCTCTCTCATCTAAAATACAGAAAATCTATATTTAACTGAATCGAAAAATATCTAAATATTACCTAGGCACCCCAATGTTAAAAGCAAAATTGCTCTGAATATAATCTGTCAGAAAAAATACACAATGCCATTTTCTACTGTGTTTTGTAGTATGTACACCAACTCAGTATGCTCTCTCATGTAAAATACAGAAATTCTAATTTTACGCGAATCGAAAAAATCAAAATGTTATGTAGGCAACGCAATGTTACAAACAAAATTGTTCTGAATATAATCTGTCAGAAAAAATATTCAATTCCCTATTCTACTCTGTTATAAAGTATATACACCAACTCAGTATGCTCTCTCATGTAAAATACCAAAATTCTAATTTTACGTGAATTGAAAAAAAATCTAAATATTATCTAGGCACTTCAATGTTAAAAACAAGATTGCTCTGAATATAAACTGTCAGAAAAAATATACAATGCCCTATTCTCCTCTGTTTTGGTGTATATATAGCAACTCCATATGCTCTCTCATGTAAAATACCGAAATTCCAAATGTACGCCAATCGAAATAAATCTAAATAATATCTAGGCACCCCAAAGTAAAAAGAAAATGGTTCTCAATATAGTGTGTAAGAAAAAATATACAATGTTTTATTCTTCTTTGTTTTGGAGTATATACACCAACTCCATATGGTCTCTCAAGTAAAATACAGAAATTCTATATTTAAGCGAATTGAAAAAATTCTAGATATTATCTAGGCACCCAAATGTGAAAAGCAAAACTGCTCTTAATATAATCTGTCAGATAAAATATACAATGCCCTTTACTTCTCTGTTTTGTAGTATATACACAAACTCAATATGCTCTCTCATGTAAAATACAAAAATTATATTTCTACCCAAATCGAAAAAATCTAAATATTATCTAGGCACCCCAGTGTTAAACAAAAAATTTCTCTGAATATCATCCGTCAGAAAAAATATACAATGCCCTATTCTACTCTGTTTTGGAGTATATACACCAACTCCCTATGCTCTCTCATCTAAAATACAGAAAATCTATATTTAACTGAATCGAAAAATATCTAAATATTACCTAGGCACCCCAATGTTAAAAGCAAAATTGCTCTGAATATAATCTGTCAGAAAAAATACACAATGCCATTTTCTACTGTGTTTTGTAGTATGTACACCAACTCAGTATGCTCTCTCATGTAAAATACAGAAATTCTAATTTTACGCGAATCGAAAAAATCAAAATGTTATGTAGGCAACGCAATGTTACAAACAAAATTGTTCTGAATATAATCTGTCAGAAAAAATATTCAATTCCCTATTCTACTCTGTTATAAAGTATATACACCAACTCAGTATGCTCTCTCATGTAAAATACCAAAATTCTAATTTTACGTGAATTGAAAAAAAATCTAAATATTATCTAGGCACTTCAATGTTAAAAACAAGATTGCTCTGAATATAAACTGTCAGAAAAAATATACAATGCCCTATTCTCCTCTGTTTTGGTGTATATATAGCAACTCCATATGCTCTCTCATGTAAAATACCGAAATTCCAAATGTACGCCAATCGAAATAAATCTAAATAATATCTAGGCACCCCAAAGTAAAAAGAAAATGGTTCTCAATATAGTGTGTAAGAAAAAATATACAATGTTTTATTCTTCTTTGTTTTGGAGTATATACACCAACTCCATATGGTCTCTCAAGTAAAATACAGAAATTCTATATTTAAGCGAATTGAAAAAATTCTAGATATTATCTAGGCACCCAAATGTGAAAAGCAAAACTGCTCTTAATATAATCTGTCAGATAAAATATACAATGCCCTTTACTTCTCTGTTTTGTAGTATATACACAAACTCAATATGCTCTCTCATGTAAAATACAAAAATTATATTTCTACCCAAATCGAAAAAATCTAAATATTATCTAGGCACCCCAGTGTTAAACAAAAAATTTCTCTGAATATCATCCGTCAGAAAAAATATACAATGCCCTATTCTACTCTGTTTTGGAGTATATACACCAACTCCCTATGCTCTCTCATGTAAAATACAGAAATTCTATATTTAATCGAACTGAAAAAAATCTAAATATTATCTAGGCACCGGAATGATAAAAACAAAATCGCTCTGAATATAATCTGTCAAAAAAATATACAATGCTCTATTCTACTCTGTTTTTGAGTATATACACCAACTCCATATGCTCTCTCATGTAAAATACAGAAATTATTTATGTGAATCGAAAAGAATCTAAATATAATCTAGGCACCCCAATGTTAAAAGCAAACTTTCTTTGAATATAATAAGTCAGAAAAAATATACAATGCCCTTTTCTACTCTGTTTTGGAGTATATACACCAACTCCATATGCTCTCTCATATAAAATAGAGAATTTCTAATTTTACACGAATCAAAATATATCTAAATAATATCTAGGTGCCCCAAAGTTAAAAGAAATTGGCTCTGAATATAGTCTGTTAGAAAAAATATACAATGCCTTATTCTACTCTGTTTTGGAGTATACACACCATCTCAGTATGCCCTCTTATGTAAAATACAGCAATTCTAATTTTACGTGAATCAAAAAAATCTAAATATTATCTACACACCACAATGTTCAAAACAAAATTGCTCTGAATATAATCTGTCAGAAAAAATATACAATGCCCTATTCTAATCTGGTTTAACGTTTATACACCAACTCCATATGCTCTCTCATGTAAAATACAGCAATTATAAGTTTACTGGAATCGAAAATATCTAAATATTATCTAGGCACATCGGTGTTAACAAAATTACTCTGAATATAATCTCTCATAGAAAATATACAATGCCCTATTCTACTCTCTTTTGGAGTATATACACCAACTCCACATTCTCTCTCATGTAAAATACAAAAATTCTATATTTAAGCGAATCAAAAGAAATCTAAATATTATCTAGGCACCCCAAAGTTACAAACAAAATCGTTTTGAATATAATCTGTCAGAAAAAATATACAATGCCCTATTCTACTCTGTTTTGGAATACATACACCTACTCCATATGCTCTCTCATGTAAAATACAGAAATTCTATATTTAAGCAAATCGAAAAAATTCGAAATATTATCTAGGCAACCCAATGTTAAATAAAAATTTCTCTGATAGTAATCTGTCAGAAAAAATATACAATGCTTTTTTCTACTATGTTTTGTAGTATATACACCAACTCAATATGCCCTCTCATGTAAAATACCGAAATTCTAATTTTACGTGAATCGAACAAAATCTAAATAATATCTAGACACCCCAAAGTTAAAAGAAAATGGCTCTGAATATAGTCTGTTAGATAAAATTTACAATGCCTTATTTTACTCTTTTTTGTAGTATATAAACCAACTCAGTATTCTCTCTCATGTAAATTATAGAAATTCTAATTTTACGTGAATCAAAAGAAATCTAAATATTATCTAGGCACACCAATGTTAAAAACAAAATTGCTCTAAATATAATGTGTTCAGAAAAAATATACAATGTTCTATTCTACTCTGTTTTAAAGTATATACACCAACCCAATATGCTCTCTCATGTAAAATACAGAAATTATATATTTAAGCAAATCGGAAGAAATCTAAATATTATCTAGGCACCCCAATGTTAAAAGAAAAATTCCTCTGAATAAAATCTGTCAGAAAAAATATACAATGCCTTTTTCTACTTTGTTTTGGAGTATATACGTTAACTCAATATGCTCTCTCATGTAAAATACCGAAATTCTAATTTTAGGTGAATCAAAATAATCTAAATAATATCTAGGCGCCCCATAGTTAAAAGAAAATGACTCTGAATATAGTCTGTTAGAAAAAATATACAATGCCATATTCTACTCTGTTTTGGAGTATATGCACCAAATCAGTATGCTCTCTCATGTATAATACAGAAATTCAAATTTTACGTGAATCGAAAAAAATCTAAATATTATTTAAGCACCCCAATGTTAAAAACAAAATTGCTCTGAATAAAGTCTGTCAGAAAAAATATACAATGCCCTTTTCTACTCCGTTTTGTAGTATATACACCAACTCAATATGCTCACTCACGTAAAATACAGAAATTCAAATTTACACAAATCGAAAAAAATCTTAACAAATTTTAGACGCCCCAAAGATAAAAGAAAATGGCTCTGAATATAGTCTGTTAGAAAAAAATACATCCATCGCCTTATTCTACTCTTTTTTGAAGTACATACACCAACTAAGTGTGCTCTCTCATGTAAAATAGAGAAATTCTAAATTTACGTGAATCAAAAATAATCTAAATATTATCTAGGCACCCCAATGTTAAAAACAAAATTGCTCTGAATATAATCTGTCAGATAAAATATACAATGCTTTATTCTACTCTGTTTTAAAGTATATACACCAACTTCATATGCACTCTCATGTAAAATACAGAAATTCGATATTTAAGCGAATCGAAAATAATATAAATATTATCTAGGCACCCGAATGTTAAAGCAAAATTGCTCTGAATATAATCTGTCAGAAAAAATATACAATGTTCTTTTCTACTCTGTTTTGGAGTATATACACCAACTCAATATGCTGTCTCATGTAAAATACCGAAAGTCTAATTTTAGGCGAATCAAAAAAGATCTAAATAATATCTAGGCACCCCAAAGTTAAAAGAAAATGGCTCTGAATATAGTCTGTTAGAAAAAATATACAATGCCTTATTCTACTCTGTTTTGGAGTATATACAGCAACTCAGGATGTTTTCTCATGTAAAATATAAAATTCAACTTTTACCCGAATCAAAAAAATCTAAATATTATTTAGGCACATCAATGTTAAAAACAAAATTGCTCTGAATATAATCTGTCAGAAAAAAGATACAATGCCCTATTCTACTCTGTTTTCGAGTATATAAAACAACTGCATATGCTCTCTCCTGTAAAATACAGAAATTCTATATTTAAGCGAATCGAAAAAAATCTAAATATTATCTAGGCACCCCAATGTTAAAAACAAAATTGCTCTGAATAAAGTCTGTCAGAAAAAATATACAATGCCCTTTTCTACTCGGTTTTGTAGTATATACACCAACTCAATATGCTCACTCACGTAAAATACAGAAATTCAAATTTACACGAATCGAAAAAAACCTAAACAAATTCTAGACGCCCCAAAGATAAAAGAAAATGGCTCTGAATACAGTCTGTTAGAAAAAAATACATCCATCGCCTTATTCTACTCTTTTTTGAAGTACATACACAAACTAAGTGTGCTCTCTCATGTAGAATACCGAAATTCTAAATTTAAGTGAATCGAATAAAATCTAAATATTATCTAGGCACCCCAATGATAAAAAAAAAATTGCTCTGAATATAATCTGTCAGAAAAAATTTACAATGCCTTTTTCTACTCTCTTTTAAAATATATACACCAACACCACATGCTCTCTCATGTAAAATACAGAAATTCTATATTTAAGCGAATCGAAAATAATATAAATATTATCTAGGCACCCCAATGTTAAAAGCAAAACTTCTCTGAATATAATCTGTAAGAAAAAATATACAATGCCCTATTCTACTCTGTTTTTGAGCATATACACCAACTTCATATGCTATCTCATGTAAAATAGAGGAATTATATATTTAAGCGAATCGAAAAAAATCTAAAAATTATCTAGGCACCCCAATGTTACAAGCAAAATTGCTCTGAATATAATCTGTTAGAAAAAATATACTATGCCGTTTTCTACTTTGTTTTGTAGTATATACACCAACTCAATATGCTCTCTCATGTAAAATACCGAAATTCTAACGTGACCCAAATAGAAGAAAATCTAAATAATATCTAGGCACCCCAAAGTTAAAAGAAAATGGCTCTGAATATAGTCTGACAGAAAAAATATACAACGCCTTATTTTTACTTTGTTTTGGAGTATATACACCAATTCAGTATGTTCTCTCATGTAAAATACAGAAATTCTAATTTTACCCGAATTGAAAAAATCTAAATATCATCTAGGCACCCCATTGTTAACAACAAAATGGCGCTGAATATAATCTGTCAGAAAAAATAAACAATGCCTTATTCTACTCTGTTTTGGAGTATATACACCAACTCCATATGCTCTCTCATGTAAAATAGAGAAATTCTATATTTAAGCGAATCTAAAAAAATCTAAATATTATCTAGGCACCCAATGTTAAAAAAAAACTCCTCTAAATATAATCTTTCAGAGAAAATATACAATACCCTATTCTACTCTGTTTTAAAGTATATAGAGCCACTCCATATGCTCTCTCCTGTAAAATACAGAAATTCTATATTTTAGCGAATCGAATAAAATCTAAATATTATCTAGGCACCCCAATGTTAAAAACAAAACTGCTCTGAATATAATGTGTCAGAAAAAATATACAATGCCCATTTCCACTCTGTTTTGGAGTATATACACCGACTCAATATGATCTCTCATGTAAAATACAGAAATTCTATATTTAAGTGAATCGAAAAAAATCTAAAGATTATCTAGGCACCCCAATATTAAAAGCAAAATTGCTCTGAATATAATCTGTCAGAAAAAATATACAATGTTCTTTTCTACTCTGTTTTGTAGTATATACACCAACTCAATATATTCTCTCATGTAAAATACGGATATTCTAATATTACGCGAATCGAAAAAAATCTAAATAATATCTAGGCGCCCCAAAATTAAATAAAAATGGCGCTGAATATAGTGTGTTATAAAAAATATAGAATGCCTTATTCTACTCTGTTTTGGAGTATATACACCAACTCAGTATGGTCTCTTATGTAAAATACCGAAATTCTAATTTTACGTGCATCAAAAAATGTAAATATTATCTAGACACTCCAATGTTAAAAGCAAAATTTCTATGAATATAATCTGTCAGAAAAAAATACAATGCCCTCTTCTACTCTGTTTTGGAGTATATACACCAACTCAATAAGCTCTCTCATGTAAAATATCGATATTCTAATTCTACATGAATCGAAAAAAAATCTAAATAATATCTAGGCACCCCAAAGTTAAAAGAAAATGGCTCTGAATAAAGTTCGTTAGAAAAAATATACAATGCTTTATTCTACTCTATTTTGGAGTATATACACCAACTCAGTATGCTCTCTCATGTAAAATACAGGAATTCTAATTTTACGTGAATCGAAAAAAATCTACATATTATGTAGGCACCACAATGATAAAAACAAAATTGCTCTGAATATATTCTGTTAGAAAAAATATACAATACCATACTGTACTCTATTTTGGAGTATATACACCAACTCCATATGCTATGTCATGTAACATACAGAATTTGTATAATTAAGCGAATTGAAAAAAAATCTAAATTTTATCTAGGCACCCCAATGTTAAAAGCAAAATTGCTCCGAATATAATCTGTCAAAAAAAATATACAATGCCCTTTCTACTCTGTTTTGGAGTATATACACCTACTCAATATGCTCTCTCATGTAAAATAAAGATATTGTAATTTTACATGATTCAAAAAAAATCTAAATAATACCTAGCCACTCCAAAGTTATACGAAAATGGCTCTGAATATAGTCTGTTAGAAAAAATATACAATGCCTTATTCTACTCTGTTTTGGAGGATATTCACCAACTCAGTATGCTCTCTCATGTAAAATAAAGAAATTCTAATTTTACCGAATCAAAAAAATCTAAATATTATCTAGGCACCCAAATGTTACAAACAAAATTGCTCTTAATATAATGTGTCAGAGAAAATATACAATGACCTATTCTACTCTGTTTTGAAGTATATACACCATCTCCGTATGCTCTTTCATGTAAAATACAGAAATTCTATATTTAAGCTAATTGAAAAAAATTTAAATATTATTTAGGCACCCCAATGTTAAAAACAAAACTGCGCTGAATATAGTCTGTTAGAAAAAATATACAATGACCTATTCTACCCTTTTGAAGTATATAAACTAACTCAATATGCTCTCTCATGTAAAATACTGAAATTCGATATTTAAGCGAATCGAAAAAATCTAAATATTATCTAGGCACCCCAATGTTAAACGCAAAATTTATCTGAATATAGTGTGTCAGAAAAAATATACAATGTTGTATTCTACTCTTTTTTGTAGTATATAGACCAACTACATATGCTCTCTCATGTAAAATACAACAATTCTAAATTTAACCAGAATCAAAAAAATCTAAATATTATCTAGGCACCCCAATGTTAAAAGCAAAATTGCTCTGAATATATTCTGTCAGAAAAAATATGCACTGCAATATTCTTCTCTGTTTTGGAATATATACAACAACTCAGTATGCTCTCTCATGTAAAATACAGAAATTCTAATTTTACGTGAATCGAAAAATATCTACATATTATCTATGCTCCCCAATGATAAAAACCAAATTGCTCTGAATATAATCTGTCTGAAAAAATATACAATGCCCTATTCTACTCTGTTTTGGAGTATATACACCAACTCCATATGCTCTCTCATGTAAAATACCGAAATTTAATATTTAAGCGAATTGAAAAAAATCTAAATATTATCTAGGCACCCCAATGTTAAAATCAAAATTGCTCTGAATATAATCTGTCAGAAAAAATAAACAATGCCCTTTTCTACTGGGTTTTGGAATATATACACCAACTCAATATGCTCTCTCATGTAAAATACTGAAATTAAAATTATACGCGAATTGAAGAAATCTAAATAATATCTAGGCATCCCAAATTTAAAAGAAAATGGCTCTGAATATAGTCGGTTATAAAAAATATACAATGCCTTATTCTACTTCGTTTTGGAGTATATACACCAACTCAATTTGCTCTCTCATGTAAAATACCGAAATTATAAATTTACGTGAATCGAAAAAAATCTAAATATTATTTAGGCACACCAATGTTAAAAGCAAAATTGCTCTGAATATTATGTGTCAGAAAAAAATACAATGCCCTTTTCTACTTTGTTTTGTAGTATATACACCAACTCAATATGCTCTCTCATGTAAAATAACGAAATTCTTATTTTACGTGAATCGAAAGAAATCTAAATATTATCTAGGCGCCCCAAAGTTAAAAGAAAATCGCTCTTATTATAGTCTGTTTAAAAAAATATACAATGCCTTATTCTATTTTGTTTTGTATTATATACACCAGTCAGTATGCTCTCTCATGGAAAAAACCAAAATTCTAATTTACGTGAATAAAAAAGAAATCTAAATAGTATTTAGGCACCCCAATGTTAAAAGCAAAATTTTTCTGAATAAAATCTGTCAGAAAAAATATACAATCCCCTTTTCTACCCTGTTTCGTTGTATATACACCAACTCAATATGCTGTCTCATGTAAAATACCGAAATTATAATTTTACACGTATCGAAGAAAATCTAAATAATATCTAGGCGCCCCAAAATTAAAATAAAATGGCTCTGAATATAGTCTGTTAGAGAAAATATACAATGCCTTATTCTACTCTGTTTTGGAGTATATACACGGAGTATGCTCTCTCAAGTAAAATACCGAAATTATAATTTTACGTGAATCGAAAAAAATCTAAATATTTTCTCGGCACCCCAATGTTAAAAGCAAAATTGCTCTGAATATAATCTGTCAAAAGAAATATGCAATGCCCTATTCTACTCTGTTTTGGAATATACACACCAACTCCATATGCTCTCTCATATAAAATACAGAAATTCTATATTTAAGCGAATCAAAAAATAATCTAAATATTATCTAGGCAACCCAATGTTAAAAGCAAAATTGCTCTGAATATAATCGGTCAGAGAAAATGTACAATGCCCTTTTCTACTCTGTTTTGGAGTATATACACCAACTCAATATGCTCTCTCATGTAAAATACCAAAATTATAATTTTATGCGAATCGAAAAAAATCTAAATAATATCTAGGTGCTTCAAAGGTAAAAGAAAATGGCTCTGAATATAGTCTGTTAGAGAAAATATACAAAATCTTCTTCTACTCGTTTTTGTAGTATATACACCAACTCAGTAAACTCTCTCAAGAAATATATCGAAATTCTAATTTTACGTAAATCGAAAAAAATATAAATATTATCTATGCACCACAATGTTAAAAACAATATTGCTCTGAATATATTCTGTCAGAAAAAATATACAATCCCCTTTTCTACTCTGTTTCGTTGTATATACACCAACTGAGTATGCTCTCTCATGTAAAATACCGAAATTCTAATTTTACACGAATTGAAAAAAATCTAAATAATATCTAGGCGCCCCAAAATTAAAATAAAATGGGTCTGAGTATAGTCTGTTAGAGAATATATACAGTGCCTTATTCTATTCTGTTTTGGAGTATATAAACCGACTCTGTATGCTCTCTCATGTAAAATATCGAAATTCTAATTTTACCCGAATCGAAAAAATAAAAATATTATCTAGGCTACCCAACGTTAAAAACAAAATTGCTCTTAATATATTCTGTCAGAAAAAATATACAATGCCCTATTCTACTCTGTTTTGGGTTATATACACCAACTCCATATGCTTTCTCATGTAAAATACAGAAATTCAATATGTAAGCGAATCGAAAAAAATCTAAACATTATCTAGGCACGGCAATGTTAAAAGCAAAATTGCTCTGAATATAATCTGTCAGAAAAAATATTCAATGTTCTTTTCTACTCTCTTTTGGAGTATATACACCAACTCCATATGCTGTCTCAAGCAAAATACAGAAATTAAAATTTTACGTGAATCGAAAAAAATCTAAATAATATCTAGGCTCTTCAAAGTTAAAATAAAATGGCTCTGAATATAGTCTGTTAGAAAAATTATACAATGCCTTATTCTACTCTGTTCTGTAGTATATACACCAACTCAGTTTGCTTTCTCATGTAAAATACCGAAATTCTAATGTTACGTGAATCAAAAAAAATCTAAAAATTATCTAGGCACCCCAATGTTAAAAGCAAAATTGCTCTGAATACAGTCTGTCAGAAAAAATATACAATGCCTTTTTCTATACTGTTTTGTAGTATATACACGAATTCAATATGCTCTCTCATGTAAAATACTGAAATTCTAATTTTACGCGAATCAAAAAAAATCTAAATAATATCTAGGCGCCCCAAGGTTAGAAAAAAATGGCTCTGAATATACTGTGTTGGAAAAAATATACAATGCCTTATTCTCCTCTGTTTTGGAGTATATACACCAACTCAGTTATCTCCGTCATGTAAAATATCGAAATTCTAATTTTACATAAATCCAGAATAATCTAAATATTATCTAGGCACCCCAATGTTAAAAGCAATATTGCTCTGAATATCATCTGACAGAAAAAATATACAATGCCCTTTGCTACTCTGTTTTGTAGTATATACACCAATTCAATATGCTCTCTCATAGAAAATACCGAAATTTTAATTTTACGTGAATCGAAAAAAATCTAAATAATATCTAGGTGCCCCAAAATTAAAAGAAAATGGCTTTGAATGTAGACGGTTAGATAAAATATACAATGCCTTATTCTACTCTATTTTGGAGTATATACACCAACTCAGTATGCTCTCTCATGTAAAATACCGAAATTTTAATTTTTCACGAATAGAGAAATATCTAAATATTATCTAGGCACCCCAATGGTAAAAGCAAACTTGCTCTGAATATAGACTCTCAGAAAATATATACAATGCTCTCTTCTAATCTGTTTTGGTGTATATACACCAACTCAATATGCTCTCTCATGTAAAATACCGAAATTATAAATTAACATGAACCGATAAAAATCTACATATAATCTAGGCACCCCAATGTTAAAAGCAAAATTACTCTGAATATAATATTTCAGAAAAAATATACAATGCTTTCTTCTAATCTGTTTGGGAGTATATAAAACAACTCAATATGCTCTCTCATGTAAAATACCGAAATTTTAAATTAATCTGAATCGAAAAAAATCTAAATATTACCTAGGAACACCAATGTTAAAAGAAAAATTGTTCTGAATATAATCTGTCAGAAAAAATATACAATGCCCTTTTCTACTCTGTTTTGGCGTATATACACCAACTCAATATGCTGTCTCAGGTAAAATACTTAAATTCTAATTCTACACGAATCAAAAACAATCTAAATATTATCGACTCACCCCAATGTTAAAAGCAAAATTGCTCTGAATACAATCTGTCAGAAAAAATATACAATGTCCTTTTCTACTCTGTTTTGGAGTATATACACCAACTCAGTATGCTCTCTCATTAAAAATATAGAAATTCAAATTTTACGTGAATCGAAATAAATATAAATAATATCTAGGCGCCCCAAAGTTAAAAGAAAATAGCTCTGAATATAGTCTGTTACAAAATATATACAATGCTTTATTCTACTCTGTTTTGGAGGATATACACCAACTCAATATGCTCTCTCAAGTAAAATACTGAAATTCTAATTTTACTTGAATCGATAAAAATCTAAATATTATCTAGGAACCCAAATGCTAAAAGTAAAATTGCTCTGAATATAATCTGTCAGAAAAAATATACAATACCCTTTTCTACTCTGGGTTGGACTATATACACCAACTCAATATGCTCTTTCATGTAAAATCACAAAATTCTAATTTTAGGCGGATTGAAAAAAATATAAATAATATCTAGGCGCCTCAAAGTTAAAAGAAATTGGCTCTGAATATAGTCTGTTAGAAAAAATATACAATGCCCAATTCTACTCTGTTTTGGAGTATATAAACCAAATCAGTATGCTCTCTCATGTAAAATACAGAAAATCTAATTTTACGCGAATCGAAAAAATTCAAGTATTACCTAGGCACCCCAATGTTAAAAACAAAATTGCTCTTAATATAATCAGTCAGAAAAAATATACCATGCCCTATTCTACTCTGTTTTGGAGTATATACACCAACTCCATATGTTCTCTCATGAAAAATACAAAAATTCTATATTTAAGCGAATCGAAATAAATCTAAATATTATCTAGGGACCCAAATGTTAGAAACAATATTGATCTGAATATAATCTGTCAGAAAAAATATAAAATGCCTTATTCTACTCTGTTTTGGAGTAAATACAAGAACTCAGTATGCTGTCTCAGGTTAAATACCGAAATTCTAATATTACGTGAATCAAAAAATAATCTAAATATATTCTAGGCACCCCAATGTTAAAACTAAAATTGCTCTGAATATAATCTGTCAGAGAAAATATACAATGCCTTATTCTACGCTGTTTTAAAGTATATACACCAACTCTGTATGCTCTCTCATTTAAAATAACGAAATTCTAATTGTACGCGAATCAAAAAAAAAATCTAAATAATATCTAGGCGCTTAAAAGTTTGAAGAAAATGGCTGTGAATACAGTCTGTTAGAAAAAATATAGAATGTCTTATTCTACTCTGTTTTGGAGTATATACACCAACTGCATATGCTCTCTCAAGTAAAATACAGAAATTCTATATTTAAGCGAATCGAAAAAAATCTAAATATTATCTAGGCACCCCAATGTTATAAGTAAAATTGCTCTCAATATAATCTGTCAGAAAAATTATACAATGCCCTTTTGTACTCTGTTTTCGAGTATATACACCAACTCAATATACTCTCTCATACAAAATAACGAAATTCTAATTTTATGCAAATCGAAAAGAATCTAAATAATAGCTAGGCGTTTAAAAGTTACAAAAAATGGCTCTGAATATAGTCTGTTAGAAGAAATATACAATGCCTTATTCTACTCTGTTTTGGAGCATATACACCAACCCAGAATGCTCTCTCATGTGAAATACCGAAATTCTAATTTTACGCAAATTGAAAAAATCTAAATAATATCTAGGCGCCCCAAAGTTAAAAGAAAATGTCTCTGAATATACTATGTTAGAAAAAATATACAATGCCTTATTGTACTCTTTTGTGGAGTATATACACCAACTCCATATGCTCTCTCATCTAAAATACAGATATTCTATATTTAAGCGAATCGAAAAAAATCTAAATATTACCTAGGCAGCCCAATGTTAAAAGCAAAATTGCTCTGAATATAATCTGTCAGAAAAAAATACAATGCCCTATGCTCCTCTGTATTGGGGTATATACACCAAATCAGTATTCTCTCTCATGTAAAATACAGAAATTCTAATTTCATGTGAATCGAAAAAAATCTAAATATTATCTAGGCACCCGAATGTTAAAAGAAAATTGCTCTGCATATAATGTGTAGGAAAAAATATACAATGCCGTTTACTACTTTGTTTAGTAATATATACACCAACTCAATATGCTCTCCCATGTAAAATACAGAGATTCTCTATTTAAGTGAATCGAAAGAAAATCTAAATATTATCTAGGCACCGCAATGTTAAGAACAAAATTGCTCTGAATATAATTGTCAGAAAAAATATACAATGCCCTATTCTACTCTGTTTTGGAGTATATACACCAACTCCATATGCTCTCTCATGTAAAATACAGAAACTCCATATTTAAGGGAATTGAAAAAAATCTAAATATTATCTAGAGACCACAATGTTAATAGCAACATTGCTCTGAATATAATCTGTCAGAAAAAATATACAATGCCCTTTTCTAGTCTGTTTTGTACTATATAAACCAACTCAATATGCTCTCTCATGTAAAATATCGAAATTCTAATTTAACGCGAATCAAAAAAAATCTAAATAATATCTAGGCGCCCAAAAGTTAAAAGAAAATGGCTCTGAATATATTCTGTTAGAAAAAATATAAAATGCCTTATTCTACTTTGTTTTGTAGTATATACACCAACTCAATATGCTCTCTCATGTTAAATACAGAAATTCTAATTTTACCCGAATCGAAAAATTCTAAATATTATCTAGGCACCCCAATGTTAAATGCAAAATTGCTCTGAATACAATCTGTCAGTAAAAATATACAATGTTCTTTTCTACTCGGTTTTGTAGTATAAACACCAACACAATATGCTCTGTCATGTAAAATACAGAAATTCGAATTTCACCGGACACGAAAAAATCTAAATATTATCTAGGCACCTTAATCTTAAAAGCAAAATGGCTCTCAATATAACCTGTTAGAAAAAATATACAATGCCTTATACTACTCTGTTTTGGAGTATATACACAAACTCAGGATGCTCTCTCACGTAAAATACAGAAATTTTAATTTTACCCAAATCGAAAAAATCTACATATTATCTAGGCACCTCAATGTTAAAAACAAATTGCTCTGAATATAATCTGTCAGAAAAAATATACAATGCCTTATTCTACATTGTTTTGGAGTACATACACCAACTTCATACGCTCTCTCCTTTAAAATACAGAAATCCTATATTTAAAAGAATCGAAAAAAATCTAAATATTATAAAGGCACCCCAATGTTAAAATCAAAATTTCTCTGAATATAGTCTGTCAGAAAAAATATAAATGCCCTTTTCTATTCTTTTTAGTAGTATATACACCAACTCAATATTCTCTCTCATGTAAAATACAGAAATTCTAATTTTACCTGAATCAAAAAATCTAAATACTATGTAGGCACCCCAATGTTGAAAACAAAATTGCTCTGAATATAATCTGTTAGAAAAAATATACAATGCCCTATTCTACTCTGTTTTGGAGTATATACACCAATTCAGTATGCTCTCTCATGTTAAATACCGAAATTCTAATTTTACGTGAATCAAAAAAAATCTAAATATTATCTAGGCACTTCAATGATAAAAAAAAATTGCTCTGAATATAATCTGTCAGAAAAAATATACAATGCCCTATTCTACTCTGTTTTGGAGTGTATACAGCAACTCTATATGCTCTCTCATGTAAAATACAGAAATTCAAATTTTACGCGAATCGAAAAAAATCTAAATAATATAAAGGTGCAGCGAATTTTAAAGAAAATGGCTCTGAATATAGTCTGTTAGAAAAAATATACATTGCCTTATTCTACTCTGTTTTGGAGTACATACACAAACTCAGTATGCTCTCTCATGTAAAATACAGAAATTCTATATTTAGGCGAATCAAAAAAAATCTAAATATTATCTAGGCACCCGAATGTTTAAAGCAAAATTACTCTGAATATAATCTGTCATAAAAAATATACAATGCCCCTTTCTACTCTGTTTTGTAGTATATACACCATCTCAATATGCTCTCCAATGTAAAATACAGAAATTCTAATTTTACCGGATTCGGCAAAATCTAAATAATATGTAGGCACCCCAATGTAAAAAACAAAATTGTTCTGAATATTATCTGTCAGAAAAAATATACAATACCTTATTCTACTCTGATTTGGAGTATATACACCAACTCAGTATGCTCTCTCATGTAAAATACCGAAATTCTAATTTTATGCGAATCGAAAAAAATCTAAATAATATCTAGGTGCCCCAAAGATAAAAGAACATGGCTCTGAATATAGTCTGTAAGACAAAATATACAATGCCTTATTCTACTTTGTTTTGGAGTATATACACCAACTCAGTATGCTCTCTCATGTAAAATACAGAAATTCTATATTTAAGAGAATCGAAAAAATATCTAAATATTATCTAGGCACCTCTATGTTAAAAGCAAAATTTCTCTAATATACAATCTGTCAGAAAAAATATAAAATGCCCTATTCTACTATGTTTTGGAGTATATACATCAAGTCAGTATGCTCTCTCAAGTAAAATACACAAATTCTCTATTTAAGCGAATCAAAAAATTTTAAACATTATCTAGACACCGAAATGTTAAAAGCAAAATTGCTCTGAATATAATCTGTCAGAAAAAATATACAATGCCCTTTTCTACCCTTTTTTTAGTATATACACCAATTCAATATGCTCTCTCATTTAAAATACACAAATTCTAATTTTACCCGAATCGAAAAAATAAAAATATTATGTAGGCTCCTTAATGTCAAAAACAAAATTGCTCTGAATATAATCTGTCAGAAAAAATATAAAATGCCCTATTATACTCTGTTTTGGAGAATATAAACCAACGTCATATGCTCTCTCATGTAAATACAGAAATCTCATATTTAAGCGAACCGAAAAAAATCTAAATATTATCTAGGCACCACAATGTTAAAAGAAAAATTGCTCTGAATATAATCTGTCAGAAAAAGTATACAATTCCTTTCTCTACTCTCTTTTTAGTATATACACCAACTCAATATGCTCTCTCTTGTAAAATACAGAGATTCTAATTTTGCCCGAATTGAAAAAATCTAAATAATATGTAGGCACGCCAATGTGAAAAGCAAAATTGCTCTTAATATAGTCTGTCAGAAAAAATATACAATGCCCTATTCTACACTGTTTTAAAATATATACACAAACGCAGTATGCTTTCTCATGTAAAATACCGAAATTCCAATTTTACGTGAATCGAAATAAATCTAAATAATATCTAGGCGTCCAAAAGTTAAAAGAAAATGGCGCTGAATATAGTCTCTTATAAGAAATATACAATGCCTTATTCTACTCTGTTTTGGAGTATATAAACCAAATCAGTATGCTCTCTCATGTAAAATACCGAAATTCTAATTTTACGTGAATCGAAAAAATTCTAAATATTATCAAGGCAACCGAATGTTAAAAGGAAAATTGCTCTGATTAGAATCTGTCAAAAAAATATACAATGCAATTTTCTAATATGTTTTGGAGTATATAAACCAACTCAATATGCTCTCTCATGTAAAATACAGAAATTCTAATCTTACGTGAATCAAAAAAAACCTAAATATTATCTATGCACCCAAATGTTAAAAGCAAAATTGCTCTGAATATAATCTGTCAGAAAAATATACAATGCCTTATTCTACTGTTTTGGAGTATATACACCAACTCAGTATGCTCTCTCATGTAAAATACCCAAATTCTAAATTTACGTGAATAGAAAAAAATGTAAATATTATCTAGGGATCCCAATGTTAAAAAGAAAATTGCTCTAAATATAATCTGTCAGAAAAAATATACAAAGGCCTATTCAACTCGGTTTTGGAGCATATACACCAACTCCATATACTCTCTCATGTAAAATACAGAAATTCTATATTTAAGCGAATCGAAAAGAATCTAAATATTACCTAGGAACCTCAATGTTAAAATAAAAATTGCTGTAAATATAATCTGTCAGAAAAAATATACAATGAACTTTTCTACTATGTTTTGGAGCATATACACCAACTCAACATGCTCTCTAATGTAAAATACCAAAATTTTAATCTTACGTACATCAAAAAAATCCAAATAATATCTAGGCGCCCCAAAGTTGAAAGAAAATGGCTCTGAATATAGTCTGTTAGGAAAAATGTACAATGGCTTATTCTAATCTGTTTTGGAGTATATACACCAACTCAGTATGCTCTCTCATGTAAAATACCGAAATTCTAATTTTACGTGAATCGAAAATAATCTAAATATTATCCAGGCACCCCAATGTGAAAAACAAATTGCTATGAATATAATTTGTCAGAAAAAATATACGAAGCCCTATTTTACTCTGTTTTGGAGTATATACACCAATTCCATATGCTCTCTCATGTAAAATATAGAAATTCTATATTTAAGCGAATCAAAAAAAATCGAAATATAATCTAGGCACCCCAATGTCAAACGAAAAATTGCTCTGAATATCATCTGTCAGAAAATATACACAATGCTCTTTTCTACTATGTTTTGTAGTATATACACCAACTCAATATGCTCTCTCATGTAAAAAACCGAAATTCAAATTTTAAGCTAATCGAAAGAAATCTAAATATTATCAAGGCGTACCACAGTTAAAAGAAAATGGCTCTGAATATAGTCCCTTAGAAAAATAAGAAAAAATATACAATGCCCTATTCTACTCTGTTTTAAAGTACATACACCATCTCCATATACCCCCTCATGTAAAATACAGAAATTCTATATTTAAGCGAATCGAAAAAAATCTAAATATTATCTAGGCACCCCAATGTTAAAAACAAAATAGCTCTGAATAGAATCTGTCAGATAAAATATACAATGCCCTATTCTACTCTCTTTTGGAGTATATACACCAACTCCATCTGCTCTCTCATGTAAAATACAAAAATTCTATGTTTAAGTGAATCGAAAAAAATCCAAATATTATCCAGGGACCCCATTGTTAAAAGCAAAATTGCTCTGAATATAATCTGTCATAAAAAATATACAATGCCCTTTTCTACTCTGTTTTCGAGTATATACACCAACTCAATATGCTCTCTCATGTAAAATACAGAAATTCAAATTTTACCCCAGTTGAAAAAATCTATATATTATCTAGGCACCCGAATAATAAAAAAAAAATTGCTCTGAATATAATCTCTCAGAAAAAATATACAATGCCCTATTCTACTTAGTTTTGGAGTATATACACCAACTACATATTGTCTCTCATGTAAAATACAAAAATTCTAATTTTACACGAATCGAAAAAAATCTAAATAATATCTAGGCGTCCCAAAGTTAAAAGAAAATGGCTCTGAATATAGTCTGTTAGAAAAAATATACAATGTCTTATTCTACTCTGTTTTGGAGTATATAAACCAACTCAGTATGCTCTCTCATGTAAAATACCAAAATTTTAATTTTACGCGAATCGAAAAAAATCTAAATAATATCTAGGCGCCCCAAACTTAAAAGAAAATGTCTCTGAATATAGTATGTTAGAAAAAATGTAAATTGCCTTATTCTACTCTGTTTTGGAGTATATACACCAACTCAGTATGCCCTCTTATGTAAAATACAGAAATTCTAATTGTACCTGAATCGAATAAATCTAAATATTATCTATGCACCAAAATGTTAAAAACAAACTTGCTCTGAATATCGTCTGTCAGAAAAAATATACAATGCCCTATTCTACTCTGTTTTGGAGTATATACACCAAGTCAGTATGCTCTCTCATGTAAAATACAGAAATTCTAATTTTATGAGAATCGAAAAAAATTTAAATATTATCCAGGCACCCCATGTTAAAAACAAAATTTCTCTTAATATAATCTGTGAGAAAAAATATACAGTGCCCTATTCTACTCTGTTTTGGAGTATATACACCAACTCCATATGCTCTCTTATGTAAAATACAGAAATTCTATATTTAAGAGAATCGAAAAAAATCTAAATATTATCTAGGCACCTCAATATTAAAAACAAAATTGCTCTGAATATAATCTGTCAGAGAAAATATACAATGCCCTATTCTATTTTGTTTTGAAGTATATACATTAACTCCATATGCTCTGTCATGTAAAATACAGTAATTCTATATTTAAGCGAATCAAATAAAATCTAAATAATATCTAGGCACCCCAATGTTAAAAACAAAATTACTCTGAATATAATGTGTCAGAAAAAATATACAATTCCCTATTCTACTCTGCTTTGGAGTATATACACCAACTCCATAACCTCTCTTATGTAAAAGACAGAAATTCTATATTTAAGCGAATCGAAAAAAATCCGAGTATTATCTATGCAACCCAATGTGAAAAGCAAAATAGCTCTGAATATAATCTGTCAGAAAAATATACAATGCCCTACTCTACTTAGTTTTAGAGTATATACACCAACTCAATATGCCCTCCCATGTAAAATACCGAAATTCTAAATTTACTGAAGTCGAAAAAAATCTAAATAATATGTAGGCGACCCAAAGTTAAAAGAAAATGGCTCTGTATAGAGTCTGTTTGAAGAAATGTACAATGCCTTATTCTACTCTTTTTTGTAGTATATACACCAACTCAGTTTGCTCTCTCATGTAAAATACCAAAATTAAAATTGTACCCGAATCAAATAAATCTAAATATTATCTAGGCAACCCAATGTTAAAAACAAAATTGCTCTGAATATACTCTGTCAGAAAAAATATACAATGCCCTATTCTACTCTATTTTGGAGTATATACACCAACTCCATATGTTCTCTCATGTAAAATACAGAAATTCTACATTTAAGCGTATCGAAAAAATCTAAGTATTATCTAGGCACGCCAATGTTAAAAACAAAACTGCTCTAAATATAATCTGTCATAAAAAATATACATTACCCTTTTCTACTCTGTTTTGGAGTATATACACCAACTCCATATGCTCTCTCACGTAAAATACCGAAATTCTAATTTTACGCGAATCGAAAAAAATCTAAATAATATCTAGGCGCCCCAAAGTTAAGAGAAAATTGCTCTGAATATAGTTTGTTAGAAAAAATGTACAATGCCTTATTGTACTCAGTTGTGGAGTATATACACCAACTCATTATGCTCTATCATGTAAAATACCGAAATTATAATTTTCCATGAATTGAAAAAATCTAAATAATATCTAGTCACCCCAATGTTAAAAACAAAATTCCTCTGAATATACTCTGTCAGAAAAAATATTCAATGCTCTATTCTACTTAGTTTTGGAGTATATACACCAACTACATATGCTCTCTCATGAAAAATTTAAAAATTCTATATTTAGGGGAATCAAAAAAAATCTAAATATTATCTAGGCACCCAAATGTTAAAAGCAAAAATTGCTCTGAATATAATCTGTCAGAAAAAATATACAATGCCCTCTTCTACTCTGTTTCGGAGTATATACAACAACACAATATGCTCTCTCATTTAAAATATTTAATTCAAATTTTCCCAGATTCGAATAAAATCTAAATAATATCTAGGCGCCCCAAAGTTAAAAGAAAATGGCTCTGAATATAGTCTGTTAGAAAAAACATACAATGCCCTATTCTACTCTGTTTTGGAGTATATACACCAACTAAGTGTGCTCTCTAATGTAAAATATCGAAATTTTAATTTTACAAGAATCGAAAAAAATCAAAATATTATCAAGGCACCCCGTGTTAAAAACAAAATTTCTCTTAATATAATCTGGCAGAGAAAATATACAATGCCCTATTCTACTCTTTTTTGGATTATATACACCAACTCCATATGCTCTCTCATGTAAAACACAGAAATCCTATATTTAAGCGAATCGACAAAAATCTAAGTATAATCTAGGCACCCCAATGTTAAAAGCAAAATTGCTCTGAATATAATCTGTCAGAAAAAATATGCAATGCCCTATTCTACTCTGTTTTGGAGTATATACTCAAACTCCATATGCTCTCTCAGGTAAAATACCAAAATTCTATATTTAAGGGAATCAAATTAAACCTAAATATTATTTAGGCACCCCAATGTTAAATGCAAAATTGCTGTGAATATAATCTGTCAGAAAAAATATACAATGCCCTTTTCTACTCTGTTTTGGAGTATATACATTAACTAAATATGCTCTCTCATGTAAAATACAGAAATTCTAATTTTACACGAGTCGAAAATATCTAAATATTATTTAGGCACCCGAATGTTAAAAACAAAATTGCTCTGAATATAATGTGTCAGAAAAAAATATACAATGAAGTATTCTACTTACTTTTGGAGTATATACACCAACTGAATATGCACTCTCATGTAAAATACAGTAATTCTATATTTAAGCGAATCAAAAAAAATCTAAGTATTATCTAGGCATCCCACTGTTGCAAGCAAAATTGCTTTCAAAATAATCTGTCAAAAAACAATACAATGCCATTTTCGACTCTGTTTTGTAGAATATACACCAAGTCCATATGCTCTCTCATGTAAAATACCGAAATTGTAATTTTACGCAAATCGAAAAAAATCTAAATAATATCTAGGCGCCCCAGAGTTAAAGGAAAATGGCTCTGAATATAGTCTGTTAGAAAAAATATACAATGCCTTATTCTACCCTGTTTTGGAGTATATACACCAACTCCATATGCTCTCTAATGTAAAGTACAGAAATTCTAATTTTACGTGAATCGAAAAAATCTAAATATTATCTAGGCACCCCTATGTTAAAACCAAAATTGCTCTCCATATAATCTGTCAGAAAAAAATACACAATGTTCTGTTCTACTCTGTTTTGTAGTATATACAGCAACTCAATGTGCTCTCTCATTTAAAACACCGAAATTCTAATTTTATGCCAATCAAAAAAAATCTAAATAATATCTAGGCGCCCCAAAGTTAAAAGAAAATAGCTCTGAATATAGTCTGTCAGAAAAAATATACAATGCTCTATTCTACTCTGTTTTGGAGTATATACACCAACTCCATATGCTCTCTCATGTAAAATACAGAAATACTATATTTAAGCGAATCGAAAAAAATCTAAATATTATCTAGGCACCCCAATGTTAAAAGCAAAGTGGACCTGAATATAGTCTGTTAGAAAATACATACAATGCCTTATTCTACTCTGTTTTGGAGTATATACACCAACTCAATATTCTCTCTCATGTAAAATACCGTAATTCTAATTTTACGTGAATAGAAAAAAATCTAAACATAATCGCAGCACCCCAATGATAAAAACAAAATTGCGCTGAATATAATCTGTCATAAAAAATATACAATGCCCTATATTACTATTTTTTGGAATGTATACACCAACTCCATATGCTCTCCCATGTAAAATAAAGAAATTCTAATTTTACTCGTATTGAAAAAATCTAAATATTGTCTAGGCACCCCAATGTTAAAAACCAAAATGCTCTGTATATAATCTGTCACAAAAAATATACAATGCCTTATTCTACTCTGTTTTGGAGTATATACACCAACTCAGTATGCTCTCTCTTGTAAAATACCGAAATTCTATCTTTACGTGAATCGAAAAAAAATCTAAATACTATCTAGGCGCCCCAAAGTTAAAAGAAAATAACTCTGAATATAGTCTGTCAGAAAAAATATACAATGCTTTATTCTACTCTGTTTTGGGGTATATACACCAACTCAGTATGGTCTCTCATGTAAAATACAGAAATTCTATATTTAAGAGAATCGAAAAAAATCTAAATAATATCTAGGTGCCCCAAAGTTAAGAGAAAATGGCTCTGAATATAGTCTGTTAGAAAAAATATACAATGCCCTATTATCTGTTTTGTAGTATATACACCAACTCAACTCAATATGCTCTCTCATGTAAAATACAGAAATTCTAATTTTACGCGAATCGAAAAAATCTAAATATTATCTATGCTTCCCAATGTTAAAAACAAGATTGCTCTTAATATATTCTGTCAGAGAAAATATGCAATGCCCTTTTCTACTCTCTTTTTTAGTATATACACGAACTGAATATGCTCTCTCATGTAAAATAACGAAATTCTAATTTTACACGAATCGAAATAAATCTACATAATATCAAGGTGCACCAAAGTTAAAAGAAAATGCCTCTGAATATAGTCTGTTAGAAAACATATACAATGCCTTATTCTACTCTGTTTTGGAGTATATATATCAACTCAGTATGCTCTCTCATGTAAAACCCAGAATTATAATTTTACCCGAATCAAAAAAATCTAAATATTATCTAGGCTCTCCAACGTTAAAAAAAATTGCTCTGAATATAATCTGTGAGAAAAAATATACAATGCCCTTTTCTACTCTCTTTTGTACTATATACACCAACTCAATTCGCTCTCTCATGTAAAATACAGAAATTCTAATTTTACACGAATCAAAAAAATCTAAATAATATCTAGGCCACCCAAAGTTAAAAAAAAAGTCTCTGAATATAGTCTGTTAGAAAAATTATACAATGCTTTATTCTACTCTGTTTTGGAGTATATACACCAACTCAGCATGCTCTCTTATGTAAAATACCGAAATTCTAGTTTTACGTGAATCGAAAAAAATATAAATAATATTTTGGTGCCCCAAATTTAAAAGAAAATGTCTCTGAATATAGTCTGTTAGAAAACATATAGAATGCCTTATTCTACTTTGTTTTGAAGTATATACACTAACTCAGTATCCTCTCTCATGTAAAATAAAGAAATTCTAATTTTACCCAAATCGAAAAAACTTAAATATTATCTAGGCACCCCAATGTTAAAAACAAAATTGCTCTGGGTATATTTTGTCAGAAAATATATGCAATGCCCTACTCTATGTTTTGTAGTATATACACAATGTCAACTCAATATGCTCTCTTATGTAAAATACAAAAATTCTAATTTTACCAGAATCCAAAATATCTAAATATTATCTAGGCCGCCCAGTGTTAAAAACAAAATTGCTCTGAATATATTCTGTTAGAAAAAATATACAAGGCACTATTCAACTCTGTTTTGGAGTATATAAACCAACTCGGTGTGCTCTCTCATGTAAAATACCGAAATTCTAATTTTACGTGAATCAAAAAAAATCTAAATAATATCTAGGCGCCCCAAAAATAAAAAAAAAAGTCTCTGAATATAGTCTTTTAGAAAAAATATACAATGCCTTATTCAACTCTGATTTCAAGTATATACACCAACTCTGTATGCTCTCTCATGTAAAATACCAAAATTCTAATTTTACGTGAATCGATAAAAATCTAAATGTTATCTA
This sequence comes from Callithrix jacchus, assembly GCF_049354715.1. NCBI lineage: Eukaryota > Metazoa > Chordata > Mammalia > Primates > Cebidae > Callithrix > Callithrix jacchus. The sequence continues at coordinate 166,652,106 of NC_133506.1, read as the reverse complement.
GGAACCCCAATACTAAAAGCCAAATTGCTCTAAATATAATCTGTCAGAAAAAATATACAATGCCGTTTTCTACTCTCTTTTGGAGTATATACAACAACTCAATATGTTCTCTCATGTAATATACCGAAATTCTAATTTTATGAGTATAAAAACAATCCAAATAATATCTAGGCGTCCCTAAGTTACAAGAAAATGGCTCTGAATTTAGTCTGTCAGAAAAAATATACAATGCCCTTTTCTACTCTGTTTTGTAGTATATACCCCCACTTAGTATGCTCTCTCATGTAAAATAAAAAAATTCTAATTTTAACGGAATTGAAAAAATCTAAACATTATCTAGGCACCCCAATGTTAAAAGCAAAATTGCTCTGAATATAATCTGTCAGAAAAAATATACAATGCCCTATTCTACTCTGTTTTGGAGTATATACACCAACTCCATATGCTCTCACATGTAAAATACAGAAATTCTATATTTAAGCGAATCGAAAAAAATCTAAATATTATCTAGGCACTTCAAGGTAAAACAAAAAATTTCTAGAAAGGTAATCTGTCAGAGAAAATATACAATGGCTTTTGGTACTCTGTTTTGGAGTACATACAACAAATCAGTATGCTGTCTCATGTAAAATACCGAAATTCTAATTTTACCTGAATCGAAGAAAATCTAAATAATATCAATTCGCTTCAAAGTTAAAAGAAAATGGCTCTGAATATAGTCTGTTAGAAGAAATATACAATGCCTTTCTCTACTATGTTTTGGAGGATATACACGAACTGAGTATGCTCTCTCGTGTAAAATACAGAAATTCTAATTTTACCCGAATTGAAAAAATCTAAATATTATCTAGGCACACCAATGTTAAAAACAAAATTGCTCTGAACATAATGTGTCAGAAAAAATATACAATGCAGTTTCCTACTTTGTTTTGGAGTATATACACCAACTCCATATGCTCTCTCATGTAAAATACAGAAATTCTAATTTTACGTGAATCGAAAAATATCTAAATATTACCTGGGCACCTATTGTTAAAAGCAAAATTGCTCTGAATATAATCTTCCAAAAAAATATACAATGCCGTTTTCTACTACGTTTTGGAGTATGTACACTAACCCAATATGCTCTCTCATGTAAAATACCAAAATTCTAAATTTACGCTAATCAAATAAAATATAAATATTATCGAGGCACCCCAATGGTAGTAGCAAAATTGCTATGAATATAATCTGTCAGAAAATATATACAATGCTTTTTCTACTCAGTTTTGGAGTATATACACCATCTCAATATGCTCTCTCATGTAAAATACCAAAATTTTAATTTACGCGAATTGAAAAAAATCTCAATATTATCTAGGCACCTCAAGGTTAAAAGAAAAATTGCTCTGAATATAATCCGTCAGAAAAAATACACAATGGCCTGTTCTACTCTGTTTTTGAGTATATACAACAACTCAATATGCTCTCTCATGTAAAATTCGAAAATTCTAATTATACGCGAATCAAAACAAATCTAAATATTATCTAGGCATCCCAATGTTAAAAGAAAAATTGCTGTGAATATAATCTGTCAAAGAAAATATACAATTCCTTATTCTACTCCGTTTTGGAGTATATACACCAACTCAGTATGCTCTCTCATGTAAAATACAGAAATTTTAATTTTACCAGAATCAAAAAAATCCAAGCATTACCTAGGCACCCCAATGTTAAAAACAAAATTGCTCTTAATATAATCAGTCATAAAAAATATACCATGCCTTATTCTACCCTGTTTTGGAGTATATACACCAACTCTATATGTTCTCTCATGAAAAATACAAAAATTCTATATTTAAGCGAATCGAAATAAATCTAAATATTATCTAGGCATCCAAATGTTAAAAACAATATTTATCTGAATATAATCTGTCAGAAAAAAATATAAAATGCCTTATTCTACTCTGTGTTGGAGTATATACAACAACTCCATATGCTCTTTCATGTAAAATACAAAAATTCTATATTTAAGTGAATTGAAAAATATCTAAATATTATTTAGGCAGCCCAAAGTAAAAACCAAATTGCCCTGAATATAATCGGTCAGAAAAAATATACAATGCCCTTTTCTACTCGGTTTTGTAGTATATACACCAACTCATTATGCTCTCTCATGTAAAATAAAGAAATCCTAATTTTACCCGAATAAAAAAAATCAAAATATTATCTAGGCACCACAATGTTAACAACAAAATTCCTCTGAATATAATCTGTCAGAAAACATATACAATGCCCTTTTCTACTCTGTTTTGTAGTATATACAACAACTCCATATGCTCTCTCATGTAAAATACAGAAATTCTAATTTTACCCGAATCGAAAAAATCTAAATTTTTCTAGGCACCCAAATGTTAAAAACAAAATTGCTTTGAGTATAATCTCTCATAAAAAATATACAATGCCCTTTTCTAATCTGTTTTCGAATATATACACCAAGTCCATACTCTCTCTCATGTAAAATACAGAAATTCTATATTTAAGCCAATCGAAAAAAATCTAAATATTATCTAGGCACCCCAATGTTAAAAGAGAAATTGCTCTGAATATAATCTGTCAGAAAAATATACAATTCCTTATTCTACTCTGTTTTGGAGTATATACACCAACTCAGTATGCTCTCTCATGTAAAATACTGAAATTCTAATTTTACACCGAATAGAAAAAATCTAAATATTATCTAGGCAGCCCAATGTTAAAAGCAAAATTGCTCTGAATATAATCTGTCAGAAATAATATACAATGCCCTTTTCTACTCTGTTTTGGAATATATAAACCAACTCAATATGCTCTATCATGTAAAATACCAAAATTCTAACTTGACGCGAATCGAAAAAAATCTAAATAATATATAGGCGCTCCAAAGTTAAAAGAAAACGGTTTTCAATATAGTCTGTTAGAAAAAATATAGAATACCTTATTCTACTCTGTTTTGGAGTATATACACCAACTCAGTTTGCTCTCTCATGTAAAATACCGAAATTCTAATTTTACGTAAATCGAATAATATATAAATATTATCTAGGCACCCCAATGTTAAAAGAAAAATTGCTCTGAATATAATCTGTCAGAAAAAATATACAATGCCGTTTTCTACTCGGTTTTGTAGTATATACACCAACTCAATATTCTGTGTGATGTAAAATACAGAAATTCTAATTTTACCCACATCGAAAAAATCTAAATATTATCTAGGCACCCCAATGTTAAAAACAAAATTTCTCTGAATATAATCTGTCAGAAAAAATATAAAATGCCGTATTCTATGCTGTTTTGGAGTATATACACCACGTCCATAAGCTCTCTCCTGTAAAATACAGAAATTCTATATTTAAGCGAATTGAAAAAAATCTAAATATTATCTACGCATCCAAATGTTGAAAGCAAAATTGTACTGAATATAATCTGTCAGAAAAAATAAACAATGCCCTTTTATACTCTGTTATGTAGTATACACACCAACTCAATATGCTCTCTCATGTAAAATACCTAAATTGTAATTTTAGGCGAATCGAAAAAAATCTAAATAATATCTAGGAGCCCCAAAGTTAAAAGAAAATGGCTTTGAATATAGTATGTAAGAAAAAATATACAATGCCCTATTCTACTCTGTTTTGGAGTATATACACCAACTACATATGCTCTCTCATGTAAAATACAGAAATTCTATATTTAAGTGAATCGAAAAAATCTAAATATTATATACGCACCCCAATGTTAAAAGCAAAATTGCTCTGAAAATAATCTGTCAGAAAAAAAATACAATGCCCTTTTCTACTCTGTTTTGGAGTATATACACCAACTCCATATGCTCTGTCATGTAAAATACGGAAATTCTAATTTTCGGCAAATCAAAAAAAATCTAAATAATATCTAGGCACTCCAAAGTTAAAAGAAAATGACTCTGAATATAATCTGTTACAAGAAATATACAATTCCTTATTCTACTTTGTTTCGGAGTATATACACCAACTCAGGATGCTCTCTCATGTAAAATACAGAAATTCTAATTTCACCCAAATCGAAAAAATCTAAATATTATTTAGGCATCTCAATGTTAAAAACAAAATTGCTCTGAATATAATCTGTCAGAAAAAATCTACAATGCCCTATTCTACTCTGATTTGGAGTATATACACAAACACAGTATGCTCTCTCACGTAAAATACAAAAATTCTATGTTTAAGCTAATCGTAAAAAATCTAAATATTATCTAGGCACTCCAATGTTAAAAGCAAAATAGCTCTGAATATAATCTGTCAGAAAATATATACAATACCCTTTTCTACTCGGTTTTGTAGTATATACAACAATTCCATATGCTCTATTATGTAAAACAAAAAAAATACTATATTTAAGCGAATAGAAAGAAATCTATATATTATCTAGGCACCCCAATGTTAAAAACAAAATTGCTCTGAATATAATCTGCCAGAGAAAATATACAATTCCCTATTCTACTCTGTTTTGGAGTATATACACCAACTCAATATCCTCCCTCATGTAAAATACCGAAATTAAAATTTTAGGTGAATCAAAAAAATCTAAATAATATCTAGGCGCCCCAAAGTTAAAAGAAAATGGCTCTGAATATAGTCTGCTAAAAAAAATATACAATGCCCTATTCTACTCTGTTTTGGAATATATACAACAACTCAGTATGCACTCTCATGTACAATACAGAAATTCAAATTTTACGTGAATCGAAGAAAATCTAAATATTATTTAGGCACCCCAATATTAAAAACAAAATTGCTCTGAATAAAATCTGTCAGAAAAAATATACAATGCCCTTTTCTACTCTGTTTCATAGTATATACACCAACTCAATATGCTCACTCACGTAAAATAGAAAAATTCTAATTTTACACAAATTGAAAAAAATCTAAATAAAATCTAGACGCCCCAAAAATAAAAGAAAATGGCTCTGAATATAGTCTGTTAGAGAAAAAAATACATCGCCTTATTCTACTTTTTTTTAAGTACATACACCAACTCAGTGTGCTCTCTCATGTAAAATACAGAAATTCTAAATTTATCTGAATCAAAAATAATCTAAATATTATCTAGGCACCCCAATGTTAAAAACAAATTTGCTCTAAATATAATCTGTCAGATAAATTATACAATGCCCTATTCTACTCTGTTTTAAAGTAAATACACCAACTTCATATGCACTCTCATGTAAAATACAGAAATTCGGTATTTACGCGAATCGAAAAAAATCTAAATATTATCTAGGCACCCCAATGTTAAAGCAAAATTGCTCTGAATATAATCTGTCAGAAAATATATACAATGCCCTATTCTACTTTCTTCTGGGATATATACACCAACTCAGTATGCTGTCTTATGTAAAATAATGAAATTCTAACTTTAGGCAAATCAAAAAAGATCTAAATAATATCTAGGCACCCCAAAGTTAAAAGAAAATGGCTCTGAATATAGTCTGTTAAAAAAAATATACAATGCCTTATTCTACTCTGTTTTGGAGTATATACAGCAACTCAGGGTGTTCTCTGATGTAAAATATATAATTATAATTTTACCCGAATCGAATAAATCTAAATATTATCTAGGCACCTCAATGTTAAAAAAAAATTGCTCTGAATATAATCTGTCAGAAAAAATATACAATGCCCTATTCTACTCTGTTTTCGAGTATATACAACAACTCCCTATGCTCTCTCAGATAAAATACAGAAATTCTATATTTAAGTGAATCGAAAAAAATCTAAACATTATCTAGGCACCCCAATGTTAAAAACAAAATTGCTCTGAATGAAATCTGTCAGAAAAAATATACAATGCATTTTTCTACTCTGTTTTGTAGTATATACACCAACTCAATATGATCTCTCATATAAAATACCGAAATTCTAATTTTACGCGAATCGATAAAAATCTAAATAATATCTAGGCGCCCCAAAGATAAAAAAAAAATGGCTCTCAATATAGCTTGTTAAAAAAAATATACAATGCCTTATTCTTTTCTGCTTTGAAGTATATACACCAAATCCATATGCTCTCTCATATAAAATACAGAAATTCTAAATTTACGCGAATCGAAATAAATCTAAATATTATCTAGGCACCCGAATGATAAAATAAAATAGCTCTGAATAAAATCAGTCAGAAAAAATATAGAATCCCCTTTTCTACTTTGGTTTGGAGTATATACACCAACTCAATATGCTCTCTCATGTAAAAAAACCGAAATACTAAATTTACGCGACTCGAAAGAAATCTAAATATAATTGAGGTACCACAATGTTAAAAGCAAAATTTCTCTGAATATAATCTGTCAGAAATAATATACAATGCCCTATTCTACTCTGTTTTGAAGTATATACACAAACTCAATATGTTCTCTCATGTAAAATACCGAAATTCTAAATTTACGCGGATCGAAATAAATCTAAATATTATCTAGGCACCCGAATGATAAAATAAAATAGCTCTGAATAAAATCAGTCAGAAAAAATATACAATCCCCTTTTCTACTTTGTTTTGGAGTATATACACCAACTCAATATGCTCTCTCATGTAAAAAAACCGAAATACTAAATTTACGCGACTCGAAAGAAATCTAAATATAATTGAAGTACCACAATGTTAAAAGCAAAATTTCTCTGAATATAATCTGTCAGAAATAATATACAATGCCCTATTCTACTCTGTTTTGAAGTAAATACACAAACTCAATATGTTCTCTCATGTAATATACCGAAATTCGAATTTTGCGGGAATCGACAAAAATCTAAATATTATCTAGGCACCCCAATGTTAAAGGAGAATGGCTCTGAATATAATCTGTCAGAAAAAATATACCATGCCCTTTTCTACTCTGTTTTGGAGTATATACACCAACTCAATATGCTCTCTCATGTAAAATACCAAAATTCAAATTTTAAATGAACAGCAAAAAGTCTAAATATTATCTAGGCATTCCAATGTTAAAAGCAAAATTGTTCTGAATATAATCTTTTAGAAATAATATACAATGCCCTTTCCAACCCTGTTATAAAGTATATACACCAGCTCAATATGCTCTCTCATGTAAAATACGGAAATTCTCATTTTACGTGAATCGAAAAAAATCTAAATATTAACTAGGCACCCCAATGTTAAAAGCAAAATTGCTCTGAATATAATCTGTCAGAAAAAATATACAATGCCCTTTTATACTCTGATTTTTAATATATACACCAACTCAATATGCTCTCATGTAAAATACAGAAATTCTAATTTTATGTGAATTGAAAAAAATCTAAATGATATCTAGGCGCCCCAAAAATAAAAGAAAATGGCTCTGAATATAGTCTGTTAGAAAAAATATACAATGCCTTATTCTACTCTGTTTTGGAGTATATACACAACCCAGTATGATCTCATATGTAAAATACCAAAATTCTAATTTTACGTGAATCTATAAAAATCTAAATTATATCTAGGCACCCCAACGTTAAAAGAAAATGGCTTTGAATATAGTCTGTTACAAAAAATATACAATGCCTTATTCTATTCTGTTTTGGAGTATATAAACTAACTCAGTATGCACTCTCATGTAAAACACAGAAATTCAAATTTTACCCGAGTCGAAAATTTCTAAATATTATCTAAACACCCCAATGTTAAAAAGAAAATGGCTCTGAATATAGTCTGTTAGAAAAAATATACAATGCCTTATTCTACTCTATTTTGGAGTATATACAGCAACTCAGGATGTTCTCTCATGTAAAATATAGAAATTCTAATTTTACCCGAATCGAAAACATCTAAATATTATCTAGGCACCTCAATGTTAAAAACAAAAGTGCTCTGAATATAATCTGTCAGAAAAAAGATACAATGTCCTATTTTACTCTGTTTTCGAGTATATACAACAACTCCATATGCTCTCTCATGTAAAATACAAAAATTCTATATTTAAGTGAATCAAAAAAAATCTAAATATTATATAGGCGCCCCAAAGTTAAAAGAAAATGGTTCTAAATATAGTCTGTAAGAAAAAAAATACAATGCCTTATTCTTCTCTGTTTTGAAGTATATACAGCTACTCCATATGCTCTCTCAAGTAAAATAGAGAAATTCTATATTTAAGCGAATCGAAAAAATTCTAGATATTATCTAGGCACCCCAATGTGAAAAGCAAAATTGCTCTTAATATAATCTGTCAGATAAAATATACAATGCCCTATTGTACTCTATTTTGGAGTATATACACCATCTCCATATGCTCTCTCATGGAAAATACAGAAATTCAATATTTATGCAAATCGAAAAAAATCTAAATGTTATCTAGGCACCCCAATGTTAAAAGCAAACTTGCTCTAAATATAATCTGTCAGAAAAAATATAAAATGCCCTTTTCTATTCTGTTTTGAAGTATATACACCAACTCCATATGCTGTCTCATGTAAAATACAGAAATTCTAATTTTACACGAATCGAAAAATATCTAAATAATATCTAGGTGCCCCAAATTTAAATGAAATTGGCTCTGAATATAGTCTGTTAGAAAAAATATACAATGCCTAATTCTACTATGTTTTGGAGTATATACACCAACTCATTATGCTCTCTTATGTAAAATACAGCTATTCTTATTTTACGTGAATCAAAAAACATCTGAATATTTTCTAGGCACCCCAATTTTCAAAGCGAAATTTCTCTGAATATAATCTGTCAGAAAAAATATACAATGCCCATTTCTACTCGGTTTTGTAGTATATACACCAACTCAATATGCTCTCTCATGTAAAATACAAAAATTATAATTTTACACGATTCGAAAAACATCTAAAAAAATCTAGGTGCCCCAAAGTTAAAAGAAAATAACTGTGAATATAGTCTGTTACAAAAAATATACAATGCCTTATTCTACTTTGTTTCGGAGTATATACAACATCAGAGGTGCACTGTGACGTAAAATATGGAAATTTTAATTTTACGTGAATCAAAAAAATCTAAATAATATCTAGGAACCTCAGTGTTAAAAAAAATTGCTCTGAATATAATATGTCAGAAAAAATATACAATGCCCTATTCTACTCTGCTTTGGAGTATATATACCAACTCCATATTCTCTCTCATGTAAAATACAGAAATTCTATATTTATGCGAGTCGAAAAAAATCTAAATATTATCTAGGCACCCCAAAGTTAAAAACAAAATCGCTCTGAATATAATCTGTCAGAAAAAACATACAATGCCCTATTCTACTCTGTTTTGGAGTATATACACCAACTCCATATGCTCTCTCATGTAAAATACAGAAATACTATATGTAAGCGAATCGAAAGAAATCTAAATATTATCTAGGCACCCCAATGTTAAAAGAAAAATTGCTCTGAATATAATCTGTCAGAAAAAATATACAATGCCCTTTTCTACTTTGTTTTGGAGTATATATATTAACTCAATATGCTCTCTCATGTAAAATACCGAAATTCTAATTTTAGTTGGATCAAAAATAATCTAAATAATATCTAGGCACCCCAAAGTTAAAAGAAAATGTCTCTGAATATAGTGTGTTAGAAAAAATATACAATGCCTTATTCTACACTGTTGTGGAGTATATACACCAACTCAGTGTACTCTCTCATGTAAAATACAGAAATTTTAAATTTACATGAATCGAAAAAAATCTAAATATTATCTAGGCAACCCAATGTTAAAAGCAAAATTGCTCAGAATATTATCTGTCAAAAAAATATACAATGCCCTTTTCTACTCTGTTTCGTAGTATATAAACCAACTCAAAATGCTCTCTCATGTAAAATACAGAAATTCTAATTCTACCCAAATCGAAAAAATCTAAATATTATCTAGGCACCCCAGTGTTAAAAAAAAAATTGCTCTCAATATAATCCGTCAGAAAAAATATACAATGCCCTATTCTACTCTGTTTTGGAGTATATACACCAACTCCATATGCTCTCTTATGTAAAATACAGAAATTCTATATTTAAGCGAATCGAAAAAAATCAAAATATTATTCAGGCACCCCAATGTTAAAAGCAAAATTGCTCTGAATATAATATGTAAGAAAAGATATACAATGGCCCTTTCTACTCTGTTTTGTAGTATATACACCAACTCAATATGCTCTCTCTTATAAAATACTGAAATTCTAATTTTACGCGAACCGAAAAAAATCTAAATAATATCTAGGCGCCCCAAAGTTAAAAGAAAATGTTTCTAAATATAGTCTGTAAGAACAAATATAGAATGCCTTATTCTTCTCTGTTTTGGGGTATATACACCAACAGAGTATACTCTCTCATGTAAAATACTGAAATTCTAATTTTACGTGAATCAAAAAAAATCTAAATATTATCTAGGCACCCCAATGTTAAAAACAAAATTGTTCTGAATGTAATCTGTCAGAAAAAATATACAATGCATTATTCTACTCTGTTTTAAAGTATGTACACCAACTACATATGCTCTCTCATGTAAAATATAGAAATTCTAATTCTACCCGAATCGCAAAAATCTTAATATTATCTAGGCACCCCAATGTTAAAAACAAAATTGCTCTGAATATAATCTGTCAGAGAAAATATACAATGCCTTATTCTACTCTGTTTTGGAGTATATACACCAACTCAATATGCTCTCTCATGTAAAATATCGAAATTCTAATTTTAGGCGAATCCAAACAAATCTAAATAATATCTAGGCACCCCAAAGGTAAAAGAAAATGGCTCTCAATATAGTCTGTTAGAGAAAATATACAATGCCCTATTCTAATCTGTTTTGGAATATATACACCAACTCAGTTTGCTCTCTCATGTAAAATACAGAAATCTAAATTTACCCGAACCGAACAAATCCAAATATTATCTAGGCACTGCAATGTTAAAAGCAAAATTACTCTGAATATAATCTGTCAGAAAAAATATACAATGCCCTCTTCTATTCTGTTTTGTATTGTAAACATGAACTCAATATGCTCTGTAATGTAAAATACAGAAATTCTAATTTTCCGTGAATCGAAGAAAATCTAAATATTATTTAGGCACCCCAATGTTAAAAACAAAATTGCTCTGCATAAAATCTATCAGAAAAAATATACAATGCCCTTTTCTACTCTGTTTTGTAGTATATACACCAACTCAATATGCTCACTCAACGTAAAATACAGAAATTCAAATTTACACGAATCGAAAAAAATCTAAACAAATTCTAGACGCCCCAAAGATAAAAGAAAATCGCTCTGAATATAGTCTGTTTGAAAAATATACAATGCCTTATTTTACTCTGTTTTGGAATATATACACCAACTCAGTATGCTCTCTCATGTAAAATACGGAAATTATGAATTTACGTGAATCGAAAAAAATTTAAATATTATCTAGGCAACCCAATGATAAAACCAAAATTGCTCTGAATATAATCTGTCATAAAAAATATACAATGACGTATTCTGCTCTATTTTTTAGTATCTACACCTACTCTATATGCTCTCTCAGGTAAAATACAAAAATTCTATATTTAAGCGAATCGAAAAAAATCTAAATATTATCTAGGCACTCCAATGCTAAAAGCAAAATTGCTCTGAATATTATCTGTCAGAAAAAATATACAATGCTTTTTTCTACTTTGTTTTTGGGTATATACACAAACTCAATATGCTCTCTCAGGTAAAATACCGAAATTCTAATTTTACGCGAATTCAAATAAATCTAAATAATATCTAGGCGCCCCAAAGTTAAAAGAAATTGGCTGTGAATATAGACTGTTAGAAAAAATATACAATGCCTTATTATACTCTGTTTTGAAGTATATACACCAACTCAGTATGCTCTCTTCTGTGAAATACAGAAATTCTAATTTTACCCGAATTGAAAATAACTAAATATTATCTAGGAACCCCAATGTTAAAAACAAAATAGCTCATAATATAATCTGTCAAACAAAATATACAATGCCATATTCTTCCTTGTATTGGAGTATATAGACCAACTCAGTATGCTCTCTCATGTAAAATACCAAAATTCTAATTTTACGTGAATCGATAGAAATATAAATATTATCTAGGCACCACAATGTTAATAACAAAATTGCTCTTAATATAAACTTTCAGAAAAAATATACAATGCCCTATTCTACTCTGTTTTGGAGTACATACACGAAATCCATATGGTCTCTAATAGAAAATTCATAAATTCTATATTTAAGTGAATTGAAAAAAGTCTAAATATTATCTAGGCATCCCTATGTTAAAAGCAAAATTGCCTAGAATATAATCTGTTTGAAAAAATAAACAATGCCCTTTTCTACTCTGTTTTATAGTATATACACAAACTCAATATGCTCTCTCATGTAAAATACCGAAATTCTAATTTTACGCAAATCGAAAAAAGTCTAAATTATATCCAGGGGGCCCAAAGTTATAAGAAAATGACTCTGAATATACTCTGTTAGAAAAATTATACAATCCCTTATTCTACACTTTTTTGGAGTATATACACCAACTCAGTATGCTCTCTTATGTAAAATACCGAAATTCTAATTTTAAATGAATCGAACAAAATCTAGATATAATCTAGGCACCCGAATGTTAAAAGCAAAATATCTCTGAATATAATCTTTCATAAAAAATATACAATGACCTAATCTAGTCTGTTTTGGAGTATAGACACCAACTCAATATTTTCTCTCATGTAAAATAGCGAAATTCTAATTTTACGCAAATCGAAATAAATCTAAAGGATATCTATGCACCCCAAAGTTAAAAACAAATTGCTCTGAATATAATCTGTCAGAAAAAGTTTACAATGCCCTTTTCTACTTTGTTTTGGAGTATATACACCAACTCATTATGCTCTCTCATGTAAAATACCGAAATTCTAATTTTACGCAAATCGAAATAAATCTAAATAATATCTAGGCACCAAAAAGTTAAACGAAAATGTCTCTGAATATAGTCAGTTATAAAAAATATAGCATGCTTTATTCTACTCTATTTTGTCGTATATACACCAACTCCATATGCTCTCTCATGTAAAACACAGAAATTCTATATTTAAGCGAATCGAAAATAATCTAAATATTATCTAGGCACCCCAATGTTAAAAGCAAAATTGCTCTGAATATAATCTGTCAGAGAAAATATACACTGCCCTTTTCTACTTTGTTTTGTAGAATATACACCAACTCAATATGCTCTCTCATGTAAAATACCGAAATTCTAATTTTATACGAATCAAGTAAATCTGAATAATAACTAGGCGTGCCAAAGTTAAAAGAAAAAAGCTCTGAATATAGTCTGTTAGAACAAATATACAATGCCTTATTCTACTATGTTTTGGAGTATATACAGAAACTCAGTATGCTCTCTCCTGTAAAATAAAGATATTCAAATTTTACCCAAATTGAATAAATCTAAATATTATCTAGGAACCCAATGTTAAAAACAAAATTGCTCTGAATATAATCTGTCAGAAAAAATATACAATCCCCTATTCTACTCTGTTTTTGAGTATATACACCAACTCTACCTGCTCTCTCATATAAAATACAGAAATTCTATATTTAAGGGAATCAAAAAAAATCTAAATATTATCTAGGCACCCCAAAGTTAAACACAAAATAGCTCTGAATATACTCTGTCAGAAAAAATATACAATGCCTGCTTCTACTCTGTTTTCGAGTATATACACCAACTCCATATGGTCTGTTTTGTAAAATACAGAAATTCTATATTTATGCGAATCGACCAAAATCTAAATATTATCTACTCACCAAAACGTTAAAAACAATAGTGCTATGAATATATTCGGTCAGAAAAAATATACAATGCCCTTTTCTACTTTGTTTTGTAGTATATACACCAACTCAATATGCTCTCTCATGTAAAATACAGAAATTCTAATTTTACTCGAATCGAAAAAATCTAAAAATTATCTAGGCACCCAAATGTTAAAAACAAAATTGCTCTGTATATAATATGTCAAAAAAAAATACAATGCCATATTGTCCTATGTTTTTCAATATATACACCAACTCAGTACACTCGCTCATGTAAAATACCGAAATTCTAATTTTACGTGAATGGAAAAAAATCTAAATATTATCTGGGCACCCCGATGTTAAAAGCAAAATTGCTCTGAATATCATCTGTCATAAAATTATACAATGCCCTTTTCTACTCTGTACTGGAGTATATACACCAACTCAGTATGCTCTCTCATGTAAAATACCGAAATTCTAATTTTACGCTAATCGAAAAAAAATCTACATAATAACCTGGTAACCCAAAGTTAACAGAAAATGGCTCTGAATATAGTCTGTTAGAACAAATATACAATGCCGTATTCTACTATGTTTTGGAGTATATACACCAAATCAGTATGCTCTGTCATGTAAAATACAGAAATTCTAATTTAACCCGAATCGAAAAAATCTAAATATTATCTAGGCACCCCAATGTTAAAAGCAAAATTGCTCTGAATATAGTCTGTCAAAAAAAAATATACAATGCCATTTTCTTCTCTGTTTTGTAGTATATACATCAACTCAATATGCTCTCTCATGTAAAATACAGAAATTCTAATTTTACCCGAAGCGAAGAAATCTAAATATAATCTAGGCACCCCAATGTGAAAAACAAAATTCCGTTGAATATAATCTGTCAGAAAAAATATAGAATGCCCTATTCTACTCTGTTTTGGAGTATATACACCAACTCCATATGCTCTCTCATGTAAAATAAAGAAATTCTATATTTAAGCTAATCGAAAGAAATCTAAATATTATCTAGGCACCCCAATGTTAAAAGCAAAATTGCTCTGAATATAATCTGTCAGAAAAAATATACAATGCCCTATTCTACTCTGTTTTGGAGTATGTGCACCAAGTTAATATGCTCTCTTATGTAAAATAACGTAATTCTAATTTTACGTGAATCGAAGCAAATCTAAATTATATCCAGGGTGCCCAAAGTTAAAATAAAATGGCTCTGAATATACTCTGTTAGAAAAATTATACAATGCCTTATTCTACACTTTTTTGGAGTATATACACCAACTCAGTATGCTCTCTTATGTTAAATACCGAAATTCTAATTTTATGTGAATCGAAAAAAATCTAAATATTATCTAGGCACCCGAATGTTAAAAGCAAAATTTCTCTGAATATCATCTTTCATAAAAAATATACAATGACCTAATCTAGTCTGTTTTGGAGTATATACACCAACTCAATATGTTGTCTCATGTAAAATACCGAAATTCTAATTTTACGCGAATCAAAAAAAATCTAAAGAATATCTATGTGCCCCAAAGTTAAAAGAAAATGGCTCTGAATATAGTCTGTTAGAAAAAATATACAATGCCTTATTCTACTCTGTTTTGGAGTATACACACCAACTCAGTATGCTCTCTCATGTAAAATACAGAAATTCTAATTTTTCCAGAATCAAAAAAATCTGAATATTATCTAGGCACCCCAATGTTAAAAACAAAATTTCTCATAATATAATCTGTCAGAATAAATATACAGTGCCCTATTCTACTCTGTTTTGGAGTATATACACCAACTCCATATGCTCTCTCATGCAAAATACAGAAATTCTATATTTAAGCGAATAAAAAAACCTAAAATATATCTAGGCGCCCCAAAGTTAAAAGAAAATGGCTCTGAATATAGTCTCTTAGAGAAAGTATACAATGCTTTATTCCACTCTGTTTTGTAGTATATACACCAACTCAGTATGCTCTCTCATGTAAAATACAGAAATTCTAATTTTAACAGAATCAAAAAAATTAAAAAATCTAAATATTATCTAGGCACCCCAATATGAAAAGCAAAATTGCTCTGAATATAATATATCAGAAAAAATGTACAATGCCCTTTTCTACTCTGTTTTGTAATATATACACAAACTCAATATGCTCTCTCATGTAAAATACCGAAATTCTAATTTTACACGAATCAAAAAAAATCTAAATAATATCTAGGTGTCCCAAGGTTAAAAGGAAATGGCTCTGAATATAGTCTGTTAGAAAAAATATACAATGCCTCATTCCACTCTGTTTTGGAATCTATACACGAACTCAGTATGCTCTCTCATGTAAAATACCGAAATTCAAATTTTACGTGAATCGAAAATAATCTAAATATAATCTAGATACCCCAATGTTAAAAACAAAATTGCTCTGAATATAATCTGTGAGAATAAATATTTAATGCCCTATTATACTCTGTTTTGGAGTATATACACCAACTCCATATGCTCTCTTATGTAAAATATAGAAATTCTATATTTAAGTGAATCGAAAAAAATCTTAATATTATCTAGGCACCCCAATGTTAAAAGCAAGATTTCTCTGAATATAATCTGTGAGAAAAAATATACAATGCCCTTTTCTACTCTGTTTTGGAGTATATACACCAACTCAATATGCTCTCTCATGTAAAATACTGAAATTCTAAATTTACGCGAATCGAAGAAAACCTAAATATTATCTAGGCATTCCAATGTTAAAAGCAAAATTGCTCTGAATATAATCTGTCATAAAAAATAAACAATGCTTTTTACTACTCTGTTTTGGAGTATATTCACCAACTCAATATGCTCTCTCATGTAAAATACCAAAATTCAAATTTTAAATGAACAGCAAAAAGTCTAAATATTATCTAGGCATTCCAATGTTAAAAGCAAAATTGTTCTGAATATAATCTCTCAGAAATAATATACAATGCCCTTTCCTACCCTGTTATAAAGTATATACACCAGCTCAATACGATCTCTCATGTAAAATACGGAAATTCTAATTTTACGTGAATCGAAAAAAATCTAAATATTATCTAGGCACCCGAAAGTTAGGAGCAAAATTGCTCTGAACATAATCTGTCAGAAAAAATATACAATGCCCTTTTGTACTCTGATTTTTAATATATACACCAACTCAATATGCTCTCATGTAAAATACAGAAATTCTAATTTTACGTGAATTGAAAAAAATCTAAATGATATCTAGGCGCTTCAAAGTTAAAAGAAAATGGCTCTGAATATAATCGATAAGAAAACATATACAATGCCTTATTCTACTCTGTTTTGGAGTATATACACAACCCAGTATGTTTTCATATGTAAAATACCGAAATTCTAATTTTACGTTAATCTAAAAAAATCTAAATTATACCTAGGCGCCCCAACATTAAAAGAAATTGGCTCTGAATATAGTCTGTTAGAAAAAATATACAATGCCTTATTCAACTCTGTTTTGGAGTCTATACACCAACTCAGTATGCTCTCTCTTGTAAAACACAGAAATTCTAATTTTACCCGAGTCGAAAAAATCAAAATATTATCTAAACAACCCAATGTTAAAAAAAAAATTGCTCTGAATAAAATCTGTCAGAAAAAATATACAATGACCTATTCTACTTTGTTTTGGAGTATATACACCAACTGAATATGCTCTCTCATGTAAAATACCAAAATTCTAATTTTACCCAAATCGAAAAAATCTAAATATTATCTAGGCACCCCAATGTAAAAAACAAAATTGCTCACAATATATTCTGTCAGAGAAAATACACAATGCCCTATTCTACTCTGTTTTGGAGTATATACACCAACTCAGTATGCTCTCTCATGTAAAATACAGAAATTCTATATTTAAGCGTATCGAAAAAAATCTAAGTATTATCTAGGCAACCCAAAGTTAAAAGGAAAATTGCTCTGAATATAATCTGTCAGAAAAAATATACAATGCCCTTTTTTACTCTGATATGTAGTATATACAACAACTCAATATGCTCTCTTATGTAAAATAAGGAAATTCTAATCTTACCCGAAACGAAAAAATCTAAATATTATCTAGGCACCCCAATGTTAAAAGAAAAATTACTCGTAATATACTCTGTCAGAAAAAATATACAATAACCTATTTTACTCTTTTTTGGAGTGTATACACCAATTCCATATATTCTCTCATGTAAAATACAGAAATTCTATATATAAGTGAATCGAAAAAATCTAAATAATATCTAGGTGCCTTAAAGTTCAAAGAAAATGGCTCTGAATATAGTCTGTTAGAAAAAATATACAATGCCTTGTTCTACTCTGTTTTGGAGTATATACACCAACTCAGTATGCTCTCTCATGTAAAATACCGAATTTCTAATTTTACATAAATCGAAGAAAATCTAAATATCATCTAGGCACTCCAATGTTAAAAACAAAATTGCTCTGGATATAATCTGTCAGAGAAAATATACAATGACCTATTCTACTCTGTTTTGGGATATATACCCAACTCCATATGCTATCTCATGTAAAATACAGAAATTCTATATTTAAGCGAATTGAAAAAATCTAATTATCTAGGCATCCCAATATTAAAAGCAAAATTGCTCTGAATATAATCTGCCAGAAAAAATATACAATGCCCTTTTCTACTCTGTTTTGTAGTATATACACCAACTGAATATGCACTGTCATGTAAAATACCAATATTCTAATTTTACCCGAATCGAAAAAATCTAAATATTATCTAGGCCCCCCAATGTAAAAAGCAAAATTGCTCACAATATATTCTGTCAGAGAAAATATACAATGCCCTATTCTACTCTGTTTTTGAGTATATACACCAACTCCATATGCTCTCTCATGTAAAATACAGAAATTCTATATTTAAACGAACCGAAATAATTCTAAATATTATCTAGGCACCCCAATGTTAACAGCAAAACTACTCTGAATAGAATCTGTCAGAAAAAATATACAACGTTGTTTTCTACTCTGTTTTGTAGAATATACACCAACTCAATATGCTCTCTCATATAAAATACCGAAATTCTAACTTTACGCGAATCAAAAAAAATCTAAATACAATCTAGGCGCCCCAAATTTAAAAGAAAATGGTTCTGAATATAGTCTATTAGAGAAAATATACAATGCCTTATTCTACTGTGTTGTGGAGTATATATACGAACTCAGTATGCTCTCTCATGTAAAATACTGAAATTCCAACTTTACGTGAAACGAAAAAAATATAAATATTATCTAGGCACCCCAATGTTAAAATAAAATTGCTCTAAATATAATCTGTCAGAAAATAATATACAATCCCATTTTCTACTCTGTTTTGTAGAATATACACCAACTCAATATGCTCTCTCATGTAAAATACCGAAATTCTAATTTTACGTGACTTGAAAAACATCTAAATAATATCTAGGCTCCCCAAAGTTGAACGAAAATGGCTCTGAATATAGTCTGTTAGAAGAAATATACAATGCCTTATTCTATTCTGTTTTGGAATATATACACCAACTCAGTATGCTCTCTCATGTAAAATACAGAAATTCTAATTTTACGTGAATCCAAAACAATCTAAATATTATCTAGGCACCCCAATGTTAAAATAAAAATTGCTCTGAATATGATCTCTCAGAAAAAATATACAATGCCCTATTCAACTCTGTTTTGGAGTATATACACCAACTCAGTATGCTCTCTCATGTAAAATATCAAAATTCAAATTTTACGTGAATTGAAAAAAATCTCAATACTATCTAGGCACCCGAATGTTAATAGCAAAATTGCTCTTAATATAATCTGTCAGAAAAAATGTACAATGCCCTATTCTACTCTGTTTTGGAGTATATGCATCAACTAAATATGCTCTCTCATGTAAAATACCGAAATTCTAATTTTACACGAATTGATAAAAATCTAAATAATATCTAGGCACCTTAAAGTTAAAATAAAATGGGAGGGGACTCAAGATGGCGCTGTGAGAACAACCCAGGATTGGAGCCCGCGTTGAATTCGCAAACGGTGAGTCAGTGCTGCATTTCCAGACTGATCTTTGTTGCCCACAGAACGGGGAAACTCCCAAGTATAAAAAGACACGGGACGCCAGGCAGTAGGTCTGCCTGGCGAAGCCGGCAGCCGGGGCGGCGGCGGCCGGCCCTACCCAGCAATCCCCACAGGGCGCGCTTGTCCGGGTGCCTTGTTGAACCGGCAACCTGAGACTTGAGAGGGCTGGACTTGAGACTGAACGAGACTTGCACAGTAGCCCAGCCCAGGGGATTGCAGGGACAGATCGTTTGGGATACCCAGTGGGATGAACAAAACCGCGATTTCAAACTATCCCTGGCAGACGGTCCGAGACGCTCTGTGGGGGAGGGGCGTCCACCACTACGGAGGCAACCTGCCCCAACTGATATACACGCCCACTGCTGAGGCAGCCAGCCGTTGCCGAGGCAACCCATCCCTACTGAGATACACGCCCGCTGCTGACGCAGCCAGCCGTTGCCGAGGCAACCCATCCCTACTGAGATACACGCCCACTGCTGACGCAGCCTGCCATTGCTGAGGCAACACGCTACAACGAAGAGACTCCGCCGCAGGGCGTGGCGGAGACCACAGAAGAGCCAGCAGGAACAGCGCGAATCACACAACAGCAGGGCGGAGCCTCGACAGCCAAACAGTGGCTAGTCTGCCTTTGAGCTGGGCAGGACACCTGATCGGACATCCAAAAATAAAGCCCAAACCCCTCAACACAGAGCATTTGAGAAAAAAAAGGGTTGTTTAATGAGCTGTGTTGCAGCAGAATCAAACATAGCAGCCTAACAGCCCTGAATGAACAACAGAGTGCACAGCTCAGCAATTAAACCCATATAAAGTACAAACTGTCTCCTCAAGCAGCTCCCTGACCCCTCTATATCCGAAAGACTGTCATTAGGCAGGCATCATCCTGGGACAGAGTGAGCAGAAAAAGAAACTGGTAGCATCCCTCGATGTGCCACGGCAACTAGAGGTGCACCCCAGACAAGCAGGGTCTGGAGCGGACCTCAACAGTCGTACAATGAAGGGGCTAGACTGGTAGAAGGAAAACCAAGCAACAGAAATACTTCATCATCAACATTCTGGGTGTCCACTCAGAGACCCAAACGAAAAGTCAGCAACTACACAGACGACCAGCGGACAAATCCACAAAGATGGGAAGAAACCAGCGCAAAAAGGAGGAAAACACCCGAAACCAGAACACATCGCCTCCTAAAAAGGACCAAAACTCCTCACCAGCAAGGGAACAAAGCTGGACGGAGAATGACTGCGACGAAATGACGGAATTAGACTTCAGAAGATGGATAATGAGAAACTTTTGTGAGCTAAAAGATCATGTATTAAATCAATGCAAAGAAACTAAGAACCTTGAAAAAAGATTTGAAAAAAGATTCGAGGAAATGATAACAAGAATGGATACCTTAGAGAGGAATATGAATGAATTAAAGGAGCTGAAAAACACAATACGAGAACTTCACAAAACAAACGCAAGTTTCAATAGCCGAATTGACCAAGCAGAAGAAAGAATATCTGAAGTCGAAGACCAACTCAATGAAATAAAACGAGAAACCAAGATCAGAGAAAAAAGTGCAAAAAGGAATGAACAAAGTCTCCAAGAAATGTGGGACTATGTGAAAAGACCTAACCTAAGTTTGATAGGTGTACCAGAAGGGGACGAAGAGAATGAATCCCAGCTGGAAAATACTCTTCGGGACATCATCCAGGAAAATTTCCCCCACCTAGCAAGACAAGCCAACACTCAATTGCAGGAAATACAGAGAACACCACAAAGATATTCCGCAAGAAGAGAAACCCCAAGGCACATAATCGTCAGATTCAACAGGGTTGAAATAAAGGAGAGAATACTAAGGGCAGCCAGAGAGAAAGGTCGGGTCACCCACAAAGGGAAGCCCATCAGACTCACAGCAGATCTCTCGGCAGAAACACTACAAGCCAGAAGAGAGTGGGGGCCAATATTCAACATTCTTAAAGAAAAGAACTTTCAACCCAGAATTTCATATCCAGCCAAACTGAGCTTCAGAAGTGAAGGAAGAATAAAATCGTTTGCGAACAAGCAAGTACTCAGAGATTTTGTCACCACCAGGCCTGCTTTACAAGAGCTCCTAAAAGAGGCACTACACATAGAAAGGATCAATCAGTACCAGCCATTCCAAAATCACACTGAATGCTAAAGAGCTTCAACATAATGAAGAATCTACAACAACTAACAGGCAAAACAGCCACTTAGAATCAAAATGGCAGTATCAAATTCACACATAACAATATTAACCCTAAATGTAAATGGACTAAATGCACCAATCAAAAGACACAGACTGGCAAGTTGGATAAAAATCCAAAACTCATCAGTGTGCTGTATCCAGGAAACCCATCTCACATGCAAGGATACACAAAGGCTCAAAATAAAGGGATGGAGGAAGTTTTACCAAGCTAATGGAAAGCAAAAAAAAGCAGGAGTTGCAATTCTCATCTCTGATAAAATAGACTTTAAAGCAACAAAGATCAAAAGAGACAAAGAAGGCCATTACATAATGGTAAAAGGATCGATACAACAAGAAGAGCTAACGATCCTAAACATATATGGACCCAACACAGAAGCACCCAGATACATAAGGCAAGTTCTTAATGACTTACAGAAGGACTTAGACTCCCACACAATAGTAGTGGGAGACTTTAACACTCCACTGTCAATACTAGACAGATCAACCAGACAGAAAATCAACAAGGATACCCAGGGCTTGAACTCAGACCTGGAACAAGCAACCCTGGTGGACATTTACAGAACTCTCCACCCCAAATCCACAGAATACACATTCTTCTCAGCACCACATCACACCTACTCTAAAATTGACCACATAATTGGAAGTAAAGCACTGCTCAACAAATGCAAAACAACTGAAATCATAACAAACAGCCTCTCAGACCATAGTGCAATCAAGTTAGAACTCAGAATTCAGAAACCGACCCAGAACCGCACAGCTTCATGGAAACTGAACAACTGGCTCTTGAATGTTGACTGGGTAAAAAACGAAATGAAGGCAGAAATAAAGAAGTTCTTCGAAACCAATGAGAACGAAGACACAACGTGCCAGAACCTCTGGGACACATTTAAAGCAGTCTCTAGAGGAAAGTATATAGCAATAAGTGCCCATATGAGGTGAATGGAGAGATACAAAATTGACACCCTATCGTCAAAATGGAAAGAGCTAGAGGAGCAAGATCAACAAAACTCAAAACCCAGCAGAAGACAAGAAATTACTAAGATCAGAGCTGAGCTGAAGGAGATTGAGACACGAAAAACCCTTCAAAAAATCAATAAATCCAAGAGCTGGTTTTTTGAAAAGATCAACAAAATAGACAGACCACTAGCCAGAATGATTAAAAAGAAAAGAGAGAACAACCAAATAGATGCAATAAAAAATGATAAAGGGGAAATCACCACAGATTCCACAGAAATTCAAACCATCATCAGAGAATATTACAAACAACTCTATGCACATAAACTAGTAAACCTGGAAGAAATGGATAAATTCCTGGACTCCTGTGTCCTCCCAAGCCTAAACCAGGAGGAAGCTGAAACTATGAATAGACCAATAACAAGGTCTGAAGTTGAGGCAGCAATTAAGAGCCTACCTCACAAAAAAAGCCCAGGTCCAGATGGGTTCACAGCCGAATTCTACCAGACACACAAGGAGGAGCTGGTACCATTCCTTCTAAAACTATTTCAAACAATCCAAAAAGAGGGAATCCTTCCCAAATCATTTTATGAGACCAACATCATCCTGATACCAAAACCCGGCAGAGACCCAAGGAGAAAAGAAAACTTCAGGCCAATATCCATGATGAACATAGATGCAAAAATCTTCAATAAAATATTGGCAAGCCGATTGCAACAGCACATCAAAAAACTTATTCATCATGATCAAGTAGGATTCATCCCAGGGATGCAAGGCTGGTTCAACATACGCAAGTCTATCAACGTAATTCACCACATAAACAGAACCAAAAACAAAAACCACATGATTATCTCAATTGACGCAGAGAAGGCATTTGACAAAATTCAACAGCCTTTTATGCTAAAAACCCTCAATAAACTCGGTATCGATGGAACGTATCTCAAAGTAATAAAAGCTATTTATGACAAACCAACAGCCAATATCATACTGAATGGGCAAAAACTGGAAGCATTCCCTTTGAAATCTGGTACTAGACAAGGATGCCTCTCTCACCACTCCTATTCAATATAGTACTGGAAGTTCTAGCCAGAGCAATCAGGCAAGAAAAAGAAATAAAGGGTATTCAAATAGGAAAGGTGGAAGCCAAATTGTCTCTATTTGCAGACGACATGATAGTATACCTAGAAGACCCCATCGCCTCAGCCCAAAAACTCCTGAAACTGATAAACAACTTCAGCAAAGTCTCAGGATATAAAATCAATGTGCAAAAATCACAAGCATTCGTCTACACCAATAACAGACTTAAAGAAAGCCAAATCAAGAGCGAACTGCCATTCGCAATTGCTGCAAAAAGAATAAAATACCTTGGAATACAACTCACAAGGAACGTAAGGGACCTCTTCAAGGAGAACTACAAACCACTGCTCAACGAAATCAGAGAGGACACAAACAGATGGAGAAACATTCCATGTTCATGGTTAGGAAGAATTAATATCGTGAAAATGGCTATACTGCCCAAAATAATTTACAGAATCAACGCTATCCCCATCAAGCTACCATTGACTTTCTTCACAGAACTGGAAAAAACCACCATGAACTTCATATGGAACCAAAAGAGAGCCCGCATAGCCAAGTCAATTCTAAGCAAAAAGAACACAGCGGGGGGCATCACACTACCGGATTTCAAACTATACTACAAGGCTACAGTAATCAAAACAGCATGGTACTGGTACCAAAACAGAGATATAGACCAATGGAACAAAACAGAGGCACCGGAGGCAACACAACATACATACAACTATACAATCTTTGATAAACCTGACAAAAACAAGCAATGGGGCAAGGATTCCATGTTTAACAAATGGTGTTGGGAAAACTGGCTAGCCATGTGCAGAAAGCAGAAACTGGACCCCTTCCTGACACCTTACACTAAAATTAACTCCAGATGGATTAAAGACTTAAACATAAGACCTGGCACCATAAAAACCCTAGAAGGAAATCTAGGCAAAACTATCCAGGACATAGGAGTAGGCAAGGACTTCATGAACAAAACACCAAGAGCATTGGCAACAAAAGCCAAAATAGACAAATGGGACCTAATGAAACTCCACAGCTTCTGCACGGCAAAAGAAACAGTCACTAGAGTGGATCGGCAACCAACAGAATGGGAAAAAATTTTCGCAGTCTACCCATCTGACAAAGGGCTGATATCCAGAATTTACAAACAACTCAAGCAGATTTACAGGAAAAAAACAAACAAGCCCATTCAAAAGTGGGCAAAGGATATGAACAGATACTTTACGAAAGAAGACATATATGAGGCCAACAATCATATGAAAAAATGCTCATCGTCACTGGTCATCAGAGAGATGCAAATCAAAACCACATTGAGATACCATCTCACGCCAGTTAGAATGGCGATCATTAAAAAATCTGGAGACAACAGATGCTGGAGAGGATGTGGAGAAAAAGGAACACTTTTACACTGTTGGTGGGAGTGTAAATTAGTTCAACCATTGTGGAAGACAGTGTGGCGATTCCTCAAGGCCTTAGAAATAGAAATTCCATTTGACCCAGCAATCCCATTACTGGGTATATATCCAAAAGACTATAAATCGTTCTACTATAAGGACACATGTACACGAATGTTCATTGCAGCACTGTTTACAATAGCAAAGACCTGGAATCAACCCAAATGCCCATTGATAATAGACTGGATTGGAAAAATGTGGCACATATACACCATGGAATATTACACAGCAATCAGAAATGATGAGTTCGTGTCGTTTGTAGGGACGTGGATGAATCTGGAAAACATCATCCTCAGCAAACTGACACAAGAACAGAAAATGAAACACCGCATATTCTCACTCATAGGTGGGTGATGATAAATGAGAACACATGGACACAGAAAGGGGAGTACTAAACACTGGGGTCTATTGGGGGGAAAAAAGGAGGGCCAGTGGGAGGGGGAGGTGGGGATGGATAGCCTGGGGAGAAATGCCAAATGTGGGTGAAGGGGAGAAGAAAAGCAAAGCACACTGCCATGTGTGTACCTACGCAACTGTCTCGCATGCTCTGCTCATGTACCCCAAAACCTATAATCCAATAAAAAATTATAAAAAAATAAATAAATAAATAAATAAAAAAAGAAAAAGAAAATTAAAAAAAAAAAAGAAAATGGCTCTGAATATCGTCTGTTACAAAAAATATACAATGCCTTATTCTACTTTGTTTTGGATTATGTACACCAACTCAGTATGCTCTCTCATGTAAAATACCGAAATTCTAATTTTACGCGAATCGAAAAAAATCTAAATAATATCTAGGTGACCCAAAGTATAAAGAAAACAGCTCTGAATATAGTCTGATAAAAAAATATACAATGCCATATTCTACTCTGTTTTGGAGCATATACACCAACTCCGTATGCTCTCTCATGTAAAATACAAAAATTCTAATTTTACGTGAATCGAAAAAAATCTAAATATTATCTAGCCAACACAATGTTAATAACAAAATTCTTCTGAATATAATCTGACAGAAAAAATATACAATGCCCTATTCTACTCCGTTTTGGAGTATATACACCATCTCACTATGCTCTCTATTGTAAAATACAGAAATTCTGTATTTACGCGAATCGATAAACATCTAAATATTATCTAGGCACCCCAGTGTTAAAAGTAAAATGGCTCTGATTATAATCTTTCAGAGAAAATACACAATGCCCTTTTCTACTCTGTTTTGGAGTATATACACCAACTCAATATGCTCTCTCTTGTAAAATACCGCAATTGAAACTTTAGGCGAATCCAAAAAAATCTAAATAATATCTAGGCGCCCAAAAGTTAAAAGAAAATGGCTCTAAATATAGTCTGTTAGAAAAAATATACAATGCCTTATTCTACTCTGTTTTGGAGTAAATACACCAATTCAGTATGCTCTCTCATGTAAAATACTGATATTCTAATTTTACGGGAATCAAAAAAAATCGAAATATTATCTAGGCACCTTAAAGTTAAAAGCAAATTTGCTCTTAATATGGTCTGTCAGAAAGAATATACAATGCCCTCTTCTACCTTGTTTTGGAGTATATACACCAACTCAATATGCTCTCTCATGTAAAGTACCGGAATTCTTATTTTACGCGAATCAAAAAATATCTAAATAATATCTAGGCGCCCCAAAGTTAAAAGAAAATGGCTTTGAATATAGTCTGTTAGAAAAAATATAAAATGCCTTATTCTACTCTGTTTTTGAGTATATACAACAACTCAGTATGCTCTCTCATGTGAAATACCGAAATTCTAAGTTTATGTAAATCGAAAAAAATCTAAATATTATGTAGGCACACCAATGTTAAAAGCAAAATTCCTCTGAATATAATCTGTCAGAAAAAAAATACAAGGCTTTTATCTATTCTGTTTTTGAGTATATACACCAACTCAATATGCTCTCTCTTGTACAATACCAAAATTCTAATTTCACGCGAATCGAAAAATATCTAAAAAATATCTAGGTACCCCAAATTTAAAAATAAATGGCTCTGAATATAATCTGTTAAAATAATATGCAATGCCTTATTCTACTCTGTTTTTGATTATATAAACCAACTCAGTATGCTGTCTCATGTAAAATACCGAAATTGTAAATATACGTGAGTCGAAAAAAATCTAAATATTATCTAGGCACCCCAACGTTAAAAGCGATATTTCTCTGAATATAATCTATCAGAAAAAATATATAATGCCCTTTTCTAATCTGTTTTAAAGTATATACACCAGCTCAATATGCTGTCTTCTGTAAAATACAGATTTTCTAATTTTACGTGAATAGAAAAAAATCTAAATAATATCTAGGTGCCCCAAAGTTAAAAGAAAATGGCTCTGAATATAGTCTTTTAGAAAAAATATACAATGCCTTATTCTACACTGTTGTGGAGTATATACACCAACTCCATATGCTCTCTCATGTAAAATACATAAATTCTATATTTAACCGAATCGAAAAAAATCTAAATATTATCTAGGCAGCAGAATGTTAAAAACAAAATTGCTCTGAATATAGGCTGTCAGAAAAAAATATACAATGCCCTATTTTCCTCTGATTTGTAGTATATACACCAACTCAATATGCTCTCTCATGTAAAATAACTAAATTCTAATTTTACAAGAATCGAAAAAAATCTAAATAATATCTTGGCGCTTCAAAGATAAAAGAAAATGTCTCTGAATATAGTGTGTTAGAAAAAATATACAATGCATTATTCTACCCTGTTTTGGAGTATATACAACAACTCAGTATGCTCTCTCAAGTAAAATACAGAAATTTTAATTTTACATGAATCGAAAACAATCTAAATATTATCTAGGCACCCCAATGTTAAAAAGAAAATTGCTTTGAATATAATCTGTCGAAAAAATACACAATGCCCTATTCTACTCTGTTTTGGAGTATATACACCAACTCAATATGCTCTCTCATGTAAAATACAGAAAATATATATTTAAGCGAATCGAAAAAAATCAAAATATTATCTAGGCAACCCAAAGTTAAAAGCAAAATTTTTCTGAATATAATTTGTAAGTAAAAATATACAATGTTCTTTTCTACTCTGTTTTGTAATATAAACCAACTCAATATGCTCTCTCATGTAAAATACAGAAATTCTAATTTTACGAAATCGAAAATATATAAATATTATCTAGGCACCCCAATGTTACAAACAAAATTGCTCTGAATATAATCTGTCAGAAAAAAATGTACAATGCCCTATTTTACTCTGTTTTGGAGTACATACAACAACTCCATATGCTCTCTCATGTAAAATAAAGAAATTCTATATTTAAGCGAATCGAAAATAATCTAAATATTATATAGGCACGCCAATGTTAAAAGAAAAATTGCTCTGAATATAATCAGTCAGAAAAAAATACACAATGCCCTTTTCTACTCTTTTTTGTAGTATATACACCAACTGAACATGCTCTCTCATGTAAAATACCGAAATTCTAATTTTGCGCGAATCGAAAAAAATTTAAGTAATATCTAGGTGCCCGAAATTTATAAGAAAATGGCTCTAAATAAAGTCTGTTACAAAAAATATACAATGCCTTATTCTACTCTGTTTTGGAGTATATACACCAACTCAATATGCCCTCTCATGGAAAATACCAAACTTCTAATTTTACGTGAATCGAAAAACTAAATAATATCTTGGCGCCCCAAAGTTAAAAGAAAATGTCTTTGAATATACTCTGTTAGAAAAAGTA
This sequence comes from Callithrix jacchus, assembly GCF_049354715.1. Lineage (NCBI taxonomy): Eukaryota > Metazoa > Chordata > Mammalia > Primates > Cebidae > Callithrix > Callithrix jacchus. The sequence continues at coordinate 166,622,782 of NC_133506.1, read as the reverse complement.
TACAATGCCTTATTCTACTCTGTTTTGGAGTATATACACCAACTCAGTATGCACTCTCATGTAAAATAGCGAAATTCTAATTTTACGCGAATCGAAAATAATCTAAATAATATCTATGCACCCCAAAGTTGAAAAAAATGGATCTGAATATAGTCTGTTAGAAAAAATATACAATAGCTTATTCTACATTTTTTGGAGTATATACACCATCTCAGTATGCTCTGTCATGTAAAATACAGAAATTCTAATTTTACTCGAATCAAATTAATCTAAATATTATCTAGGAACCCCAATGTTAAAAACAAAATTTCACTGAATATAATCTGTCAGAACAAATATACAATGCCCTATTCTACCCTGATTTTGAGTATATACACCAACTCCGTATGCTCTCTGATTTAAAATACAGAAATTCAAATTTTACATGAATCGAAATGAATCTAAATATTATCTAGGCAACCCAATGTTAAAAACAAAATTTCTCTGAATATAATCTGTCAGAAAGAATATAGAATGCCCTTTTCTACTCTATTTTGGAGTATATACACCATCTCCATATGCTCTCTCATGTAAAATACAGAAATTCTATATTTAAGTGAACCGAAAAAAATCTAAATATTATCTAGGAACCCCAATGTTAAAAACAAAATTGCTCTGAATATAATCTGTCAGGAAAAATATACAATGCATTATTCTACTCTGTTTTAGAGGACATACACCAACTCAGTATGCTATCTCGTGTAAAATACAGAAATTCTAATTTTACGCGAATCGAAAAAAATCTAAATAATATCTAGGCGTTCCAAAGTTTAAATAAAATGGCTCTGAATATAGTCTGTAAAAAAATATACAATGCCTTGTTCTACTCTGTGTTGGAGAATATACACCAAGTCAGTATGCTCTCTCATGTAAAATACAGAAATTCTAATTTTACTCGAATCTAAACAATCTAAATATTATCTAGGAAACTCAATGTTAAAAATAAATTTGCTCTGAATGTAAACTATCAGAAAAAATATACAATGCCCTTTTCTACTCTGTTTTTGAGTACGTACACCAACTCATTATGCTCTTTTATGTGAAATACCGAAATTCTAATTTTACCAGAATCGAAAAATTTCTAAAATAATCTAAAGATTATCTAGGCACCCCAATGTTAAAAGCAAAATTTCTCTTAATATAATCTGTCAAAAAAATACACAATGCATTATTCTACTCTGTTTTGGAGTATATACACCAACTCAGTATGCTCTCTCATGTAAAATACCGAAATTCAAATTTTACGCGAATGTAAAAAAATCTAAAAAATATCTAGGCCTTCCAAAAGTAAAATAAAATAGCTCTTTATATAGTCTGTAAAAAAAAAATATACAATTCCTAATTCTACTCTTTTTTGGAGTATATACACCAACTCACTATGCTCTCTCATGTAAAATAACGAAATTCTAATTTTACCCGAATCGAAGAAAATCTAAATAATATCTAGGCGCCCGACAGTTAAAAGAAAATGACTCTGAATATAGTCTGATAGAAAAAATATACAATGCCTTATTCTAATTGCTTTTGGAGTATATACACCAACTCAGTATGCTTTCATGTAAAATACAAAAATTCTAATTTTACCCGAATCGAAGAAAATCTAAATATTATCTAGGCACCCCAATGTTAAAAACAAAATAGCTCTGAAAATAATCTGTCAGATAAATATACAATGCCCTTTTCTACTCTGTTTTAGAGTACATAAACCAACTCAATATGCTCTCTCATGTAAAATACAGAAATTGTAATTTTTCACGAATAGAAAAAATCTAAATAATATGTAGCCACCCCAAAGTTAAAAGAAAATGGCTCTGAATATACTCTGTTTTGTAAAATACACAATGCCTTATTCTACTCTTTTTTGGAGTATATACACCAACTCAGTATTCTCTCTCATGTCAAATACAAAAATTCTACATATAAGCGAATTAAAATAAAAATCTAAATATTATCTAGGCACCCCAAAGTTAAAAACAAAATTGCTCTGAATATAATCTGATAAAAAAAACATACAGTGCCCTTTTCTACTCTGTTATGCTGTATATACACCAACTCAGTATCCTCTCTCATGTAAAATACCGAAATTCTAATTTTATGTGAATCGAAAAAAATCTAAATATTATCTGGGCACCCGAATGTTAAAAACAAAATTTCTCTGAATATAATCTGTCAGAAAAAATATACAATGCTTATTCTACTCTGTTTTGGACTATATACACCAACTCCATATGCTCTCTCATGTAAAATACAGAAATTCTATATTTAAGCGAATCGATAAAAATCTAAATATTATCTAGGCACCCCAGTATTATAAGCAAAATTGCTCTGAATATAGTCTGTCAGAAAAAATATACAATGCCGTATTCTACTCTGTTTTGGAGTATATACACCAACTGAGTATGCTCTCTCATGTGAAATACCGAAATTCAAATTTAACGTGAATCAAAAAAATCTAAATATTATCTAAGCACCCCAATGTTAAAGGCAATATTGCTCTAAACATAATCTGTCGGTAAAAATATACAATGCACTTTTCTACTCTGTTTTGAAGAATATAAACCAGCTCAATATGGTCTCTCAGGTAAAATACAAAAGTTCTAATTTTACCCAAATCGAAAAAATTTAACATTATCTAGGCACCCCAATGTTAAAAACAAAATTTCTCTGAATACAATCTGTCAGAAAAAAAATACAATGCCCTTTTCTACTCTGTTTTGGAGTATATACACAAACTCAATTTGCTTTCTCATATAAAATACCTAAATTCCAACTTTACGTGAATCTAAAAAATTCCAAATAATATCTTGGCACCCGAAAGTTAAAGGAAAATGGCTCTGAATATACTCTGTTAGAAAACATATACAATGCCTTATTCTACTCTGTTTTGGAGAATATACACTAACTCAGTATGCTCTATCATGTAAAATATAGAAATTCTAATTTTACCTGAATCGAAAATTCTAAGTATTATCTAGACACCGCAATGTTAAAAAAAAATTGCTCTAAATATAATCTGTCAGAAAAAATATACAATGCCTTATTTTACGCTATTTTGGAGTATATAAACCAACTCAGTATGCTCTCTCATGTAAAATACCGAAATTCTAATTTTCCGTGAATCGAAAATAATCTAAATATTATCTAGGCACCCCAATGTTTAAAGAAAAATTGCTCTGAATATAATCTGTAAGAAAAAATATACAATGCCCTATTGTAATCTGTATTAAAGTATATACACCAACTCAGTATGCTCTCTCATGTAAAATACCGAAATTCTAATTTTAAGCGAATAGAAAAAAATCTAAATAATATCTAGGTACCCCAAAGTTAAAAGAAAATGGCTCTGAATATAATCTGTTAGAAAAAATATACAATACCTTATTCTACTTTGTTTTGGAGTATATACACCAACTCAGTATGCTCTCTCATGTAAAATACCGAAATTCTAATTTTTCGAGAATGGAAAGAAATCTAAATTTTATCTAGGCACCCCAATCTTAAAACAGAATTGCTCTGAATATAGTCTGTCAGAAAAAATATAAAATGCGTTTTTCTACTCTGTTTTGGAGTATATACACCAACTCAATATGCTCTCTCATGTAAAATACTGAAATTCTAATTTTATGGAAATCGAAAAAAATCAAAATAATATCTAGGCGCCCCAAAGTTAAAAGAAAATGGCTCTGAATATAGTCTGTTAGAAAGAATATAAAATGCCTTATTCTACTCTGTTTTGGAATATATACACCAACTCAGTACGCTATCTCATGTAAAATATCGAAATTCTAATTTTACCCGAATCAAAAATATCTAAGTATTATCTAGGCACCCCAATGTTAAAAGCAAAATTGCTCTGAATATAATCTGTCAGAAAAAATATACAATGCCCTTTTCTACTCTGTTTTGTAGTATATACACCAACTCAATATGCTTTCTCTTATAAAATACCGAAATTCTAATCTTACCCGAATCGAAAAAATCTAAATATTATCTAGGCACCCCAATGTTAAAAGCAAAATTGTTCTCAATATAACCTGTCTGAAAAAATATACAATGCCCTTTTCTACTCTGTTTTAGAGTATATACACCAATTCAATATGCTCTTTCATCTAAAATAACGAAATTCTAATTTTACGCGAATCGAAAAATATTAAATAATATCTAGGTGTCCCAAAGTTAAAAGAAAATGGCTCTGAATATAGTCTGTAAGGAAAAATATACAGTGCCTTATTCTACTCTGTTTTAGAGTATATACACGAACTCAATATGCTCTCTCATGTAAAATACAGAAATTCTCATTTTACCCGAAGCGACAAAATCTAAATATAATCTAGGCACACAAATGTTAAAAGCAAAATTGCTCTGAATGTAATCTGTCAGAAAAAATATACAATGCCCTTTTCTACTTTGTTTTGGAGTATATACACCAACTGAATAGGCTCTCTCATGCAAAATACCGAAATTGTAATTTTACCCGAATCTAAAAAAACCTAAATAATATCTAAGTGCCCCAAAGGTAAAAGAAAATGGCTCTGAATACAGTCTGTTAGAAAAAATATACAATGCCTTATTCTACTCTGTTTTAGAGTATATACACGAACTCAGTATGCTCTCTCATGTAAAATACAGAAATTCTCATTTTACCCGAAGCGAAAAAATCTAAATATTATCTAGGCACCCCAATGTTAAAAAAAAATTTCTCTGAATATAATCTGTCAGAAAAAATATACAATGCCCTATTCTACTGTGTTTTGGAGTATATACACCAACTCCGTATGCTCTCTCATGTAAAATACAGCAATTCGATATTTAAGAGGATCGAAAAAAGTCTAAATATTATCTAGGCACCCCAATGTGTAAAACAAAATTGCTCTGAATATCATCTGTCAGAAAAAATATACAATGCCATATTCTACTGTGTTTTGGAGTATATACACCAACTCAGTATGCTCTCTCATGTAAAATACAGAAATGCTATATTTAAGCGAATGGAAAAAAATCTAAATATTATCTAGGCATCACAATGTTAAAAACAAAATTTCTCTGAATATAATTTGTCAGAAAAAATATAAAATGCCCTTTTCTACTCTGTTCTGTAGAATATACACCAACTCAATATGCTCTCTCATGTTAAATAACAAAATTCAAATTTTACAAGAATCGAAAAAAACCAAAATATTATCTAGGCACCCCAATGTTAAAAGCAAAATTGCTCTGAATATAACCAGTCAGGAAAAATATACAATGCCGTAATCTACTGTGTTTTAGAGTATATACACCAACTCAGTATACTCAATCATGTAAAATACCGAAATTCTAATTTTACGCGAATCGAAAAAGATCTAAATATTATCTAGGCACCCCAATGTTAAAAGAAGAATTTCTCTGAATATAATCTGTCAGAAAAAATATACAATGCCCTATTCTACTCTGTTTTGGAGTATATAAACCAACTCAATATGCTCTCTAAAGTAAAATACAGAAATTCTATATTTAAGCGTATCGAATAAAATCTAAATATTATCTAGGCACCCCAATGTTAAAGGCAAAATTGCTCTGAATATAATCTGTCAGAAAAAATATGCAATGCCCTTTTCTACACTGTTTTGTAGAATATACACCAACTCAATATGCTCTCTCATGTTAAATAATGAAATTCAAATTTTACGTGAATCGAAAAAAATCTAAATAATATCTAGACGCCCCAAAATTAATAGAAAATGGCTCTGAATATAGTCTGTTAGAAAAAATATACAATGCCTTATTCTATTTTATTTTGGAGTATATACACCAACTCAGTATGTTATCTCAGTTAAAATACAGAAATTCAAATTTTACCAGAATCGAAAAAATCTAAATATTATCTAGGCACCGAAATATTAAAAGAAAAATTGCTCTGAATATAGTCTGTCAGAAAAAATATACAATGCCGTATTCTACTCTGTTTTGGAGTATATACACCAACTCAGTATGCTCTCTCATGTAAAATACAGCAATTCTAAATTTACCCAAATCGTAAAAATCTAAATATTACCTAGGCACCCCAATGTTAAAAAAAATATTGCTCTTAATATAATCTGTCACGAAAAATATACAATGCCCTATTCTACTCTGCTTTGGAGTATATACACAAACTCCATATGCTCTCTCATGTAAAATACAGAAATTCTATATTTAAGAGAATCGATTAAAATATAAGTATTTTCTAGGCACCCCAATGTTAAAAACAAAATTGGTATAAATATAATCAGTCAGAAAAAATATACAGTGCCCTATTCTCCTCTGTTTTGGAGTATATCCACCAACTCCATATGCTCTCTCATGTAAAATACCGAAATTCTAAATTAATGTGAATCGAAAAAAATCTAAATATTATCTAGGCTCCCCATTGTTAAAAGCAAAATTGCTCTGAATAAAATCTGTCAGAAAAAACATACAATGCCCTTTTCTACTCTGTTTTGGAGTATGTACACAAACTCAATATGCTCTCTCATGCAAAATACCGAAATTCTAATTTTACAGGAATCGAAAAAAATCTAAATAATATCTAGGCGCTTCAAAGTTAAATGGAAATGGCTCTGAATATATTCTTTTAGACAAAATATACAATGCCTTATTCTACTCTGTTTTCGAGTATATACACCAACTCAGTATGCTCTCTCTTGTAAATTTCCGAAATTCTAATTTTACGTGAATCGAAAAAAATCTAAATATTATCTAGGCACCCGAATATTAAAAGCAAAATTGCTCTGAATATAATCTGTCAGAAAAAATATACAATGCCCTTTTCTACTCTGTTTTGGCGTATATACACCAACTCAATATGCTCTCTCATGTAAAATACCGAAATTGTAATTTTACGAGAATCAAAATAAATCTAAATAATATCTAGACGCCCCAAAGTTTAAAGCAATATTTCTCTGAATATAATCTGTCAGAAAAAAATATACAATGCCCTTGTCTACTTGGTTTTGGTGTATATACACCAACTCAGTATACTCTCTCATTTAAAATACCGAAATCCAAACATTACTCTAAGTATCTCATTAATTGCACAAGACCCCCGTTATGTTGTTTTTAATAACTAGGGGATTACAGATGACATTACTCACGATATGACTGCAGCTGTTTGCTGGTCCTTTGATAATGTTTCTAATATCCAGAGAAGTAGAGGAGAATGTTTCTGCCCATAGGCAAATCCTATGAATACGGCAAGAGGAGTACACCGTGCTGTGGTATGGTCACTAATGTAAACAAGAAAACAATTATATTGAATTAAATATTGCAAGGTGTTAACCCCCCCTATAATTTTTTTTCTAATTTCAAGTGGGTGAAGAGGACATTTTTGTCAAAATGGCGGAGGTGTAACTACAGCTATTGCCTACTATATAATAAAAAAGGGTAAAATTATTATTTACATATGATATGATTGCCAGTATCATATTACACCACATTTTCAAAATATCTGGGCCCCAGCAGCTGTGGGCATGGCAGCCAAGCGAGGGTGTCCCTATGCAACCAGGTTGGGCATTGGGGCTGCTACGGGCCCTTTGTGGTTTGTCTGGGGGCTGCTACGGGCCCTCTGGCGGTGGCTGTGGTAACAGCCACATAGCCAGAGGGTCTCTCAGCATCCAGGGAGGGCCTGGCGGCTGCTACTGACACTCTGGCAGGGGCTATGGGCACAGCCACCTAACCAGGGGTCCCTACGTAGCCAGGGTGGAGCTGGAAGCTGCTATAGGCCCTTTGGCGGGAGGTTTGGGGATACCCTGCTCTTCACAGGTACACAGTTTGCACCTATTTCTACATGTGTAGATCGTTTACATAATGGGCACATATTTGTACACATGTACATATGTTACTATCACAATAAACATATATGTACATATGTGTACAATAAATATGTACTTTATACGTACCTAATATAAACAATATGTACTTTTTGGTGATATTATGTGATATCTACATATTATTGATTATATATCTTATTGTGATAATATGTATGTTACCACTGAAATTTTTAGAAATGTACATAGAGTACACTTTATGTACCTATGCATTGTGTACACATTATAGAAATAAATAGGTACATATTTTACAGATTAGGTACATTTTTCTACATGTGTATTTTGTACACATATGTACAGCAGAGTAAATGTACAGACTATACCTATTTTATACATTTATTGTGATATGTCAATAAATGTACACATGAGTACATTCTGGGATATAATTTTTAGCATATTAGATAGGAATTACACCGGTGACCAAAGTGGGTTTACACCAGGTGCGCACATAGTTTATACATGTACATGTTGTGCATATTATGTACTCATGTACAGAATGTACATGTCTTCATTATATATACATAGGTGTATGCAGCATACATATGTACATACTGTGCACACATATGTACACGTGCATATGTTGTACATCTGTACATAATGGGTACATGATGTACATGTGTACACATCATATCACAATAAATGTAAATATACATAATGTTTGCAATATGTACATTTATATTATGTATTACATTTATTGTGATTATATATGCTGTTGTGATATGATATCATTGTGACATTACAAATGTACATATGATACACATAATGTACCTACGCATTGTGCACAGATTATAGAAATAGAAAGAAACATATTTTACAGGTTATGTACATTTTATTTACTTGTGTATTGGGTACACAGAGTAAATGTACAGATCTTACTTACTTTATACATTTATTGTGATATATGCCAATAAATGTACACATTATGAGTACATTCTGTGATATTACATTTAGAATATAAGATAGAAATTACTCTGGTTACCAAAGTGGGTGTAAACTTATGTGTGCACATACTTTGTACATGTACATACTGTGCATATTACGTACTTGTGTACAGAAGGTAAATATCTACATTATATGTATGTATGGGTACAGAGCGTACATATGTACATACTATGTACATATATCTACACCTGAATTTATTGTACATCCGTACATAATGGGTCCATGCTGTACATGTAAACACATCGTCATACCACAATAAATGGAAATGTACATAATGTGTGAAATACGTACATTTATATTATGTATTACATGTGTATTGTGATTGTATATGCTGTTCTGATATCATTGTGATATTACAAATGTACATATTGTACACATTATGGACATACCTATTGTGTACATATTATGTACACATAAATGTACATATTGTACAGATTATGTATATTTATTGTACATCTGTATGGTGCACACATATGTACATCACAGTCAACGTATGTATGGTACATATTCTGTGCATTGTTTGTAATATTTCAGTAAGAGTACACATTATAAGTATATTCTGGGATATGATTTTTAGTATGTTAGATAAAAATTACTTTCAATATCAAAGTGGGTATACACTTATGTGTGTCCATTTTGTGATATTATCCATCATATCCTGAGTAGGTATTTCTCTCATTGTGAAAGCAGGTTTACACTCTCGGATTGCTCCAATATCAAGGCAAACTAAAACTCGTCGGTGATGTAGTTAATAATATCCTGAGGACAAAGGATGACCATACCCTGAATATCGCAGGAAGTGTACACCACCACTGTAGTATTGTTTCTAATGTTCAAAAACGGAAAGGATATTACTCCAAATATCTCAGAAAGCACACAAGCCCCCCGTGATATTGTTTCTAATAACTAGAGAATTACAGATGACATTACCCACGACGTGACTGGGGTTGTACTCTGGTCCTGGAATATTGTTCCTAATATCCAGAGAAGGAGAGGAAAATGTTACTGCCCATAGGGAAATACTCTTAATACAGCAAGAGGTGTACACCATGCTTTGATATGGTCACTAATGTAAGCAAGAAAACAATTAGATTGAATTAAGCATTGCAAAGAATGAAACTCCCCTATGATTTTCATTCTAATGTCAATGGGGGTGAGGATGACATTTTTGTCAATATGGCAGAGGTGTAACTGGAGCTATTGCCTAATATACAAAAAAACAGAATAAGATTATCATTTTTATATAATATGGTTGCCAGTATCATATTACACCGGATTTGCAAAATAGCTGGGCCTCAGCAGCTGTGGGCAGAGCCCACAAGCGAGGGGACCCCTAAGCAGCCAGGGTGGGCCTGGGGGCTGCTCTGGGCTTTTTGGTGGGGTCTGTGAGCACATCGACCCAGCCAGGGGTCCCTGAGCAGCCATGGTTGGCCTGGGGGCCGCTACGGGCACTCTGGCATGGGCTGTGGGCACAGACACCTAGTCAGGGGGTCCCTAAGCAGCCAGGGTGGGCATGGGGGCTGCTACAGGCATTCGAGCAGTGTTTGTGGGCACAGCCCAATTGCCAGGGGGTCTCTAAGCAGCCAGGCTGGGCCTGGGGGCTGCTATAAGGGGGGCTTTGGTAATAGCGTGCTGTGCATCGGTACATAGTTTGCACCTATTACTACATGTGTAAAAATAGTTTTAATATCGGGCATATATATGCACATGCGTACATATGGTGTTATCAAGATAAATTTATATTTACATAATATGTGCAAAATACATATGTACCTAATGCATACCTAATGTGTACAATATGTACTTTTTTGTAATATTAGACAATATATATTACTGTGATTATATATCTTATTGTGATTACATATATTTTATCACTAATATTTTAAGGAATGTGCATAGTGTACACATTATATACCTATGTATTCTGTACACAATATAGAAATATATAGGTACATATTTTACAGATTATGTACACTTTCTCTACATGTGTATTGTGTACACCTATGCACAGCAGAGCAAATGTACAGACTGTACCTATTTTATACATTTCTTGTGATATGCCAATAAATGTACACATTATGAGTACATTCTAAAATATAATTTTTACCATATTAGAAATTACTCCATTGACCAAAGTGAGTGTACACCCAGGTGTGTACATAGTTTATACGTGTACATATTGTGCATATTAGGTACTCATGTACAAAATGTACATGTCAACATTATATGTATTTATGTGTACATAGTGTGCACATGCACATACTTTTCACACATATGTACATGTGCATATTTTGTACATGTGTACATAATGGATACATGATGTGCATGTGTACACACCGTGATACCACAATAAATGTAAATGTACACGATGTGTGCAATATGTACATTTATATTATGTATTACTTGTGTATTGTGATTTTATATGCTGTTGTGATTATATGATATCATTGTAATATTACAATAAATGTACATATTGCACACATTTCGTACATACCTATTGTGTACACATTATGTACCTGTAATTGCACATATTGTACAGATTATGTACGTTTTTGGTACATCTGTATTGTGTACACATATGTACATAACACTCTATGTACATATGGTATGTATTCTGCACATTGATTGTAACATCTCAATAAGTGTACACATTATGAGTATATTGTGATATATGATTTTTAGTATATTAGATAAAAATTTCTTTCTATATCAAAGTGGGTATACACCCATGTGTGTCCATTTTTTGATATTATCCATCATATTTTAAGTAGGTAGTACTCTCATTTTGAAAGCAAGTGTTCACTCTGTGATTGTTCCAATATCACAGGCAAAGTACAAGGCTTCTTTAATGTACTACCTAATATCCTGGGGACAAAAGATTATTATACCCTGAATATCGCGGGAAGTGTACACCACCACTGTAGTATCGTGTCTAATATCCAAAAACGGAAAAGATATTACTCCAAGTATCTGATAAAGCACACAAGACCCCCGTGATATTTTTTCTAATAACTAAGGGATTACAGATGACATTACTCACGATATGACTGGGGCTGCCCGCCGGTCCTGTGTTATTGTTCCTAATATCCAGAGAACGAGAGAATAATGTTGCTGCCCATAGGCAAATCCTCTGAATACGGCAAGAGGAGTACACTGTGCTCTGATATGGTCACTAATGTAAACAAGAAAACAATTTTATTGAATTTAACATTGCAAGGGGTGAAACCCCCTTATGATTTCAATTCTAATGTCCAGGGGTGTGAGGATGACATTTTTGTCAATATGGCAGAGGTGTAACTAGAACTATTGCCTAGTATATCAAAAACCAGAATAACATCATTTCCATATGATATGGTCGCCAGCATCATATTACACCATATTTTCAAAATAGCCGGGCACAGCGCCCTAGCCGGGGGGGTCCCTAAGCAGCCAGCGTCAGCCTGGGAGCTGTTACGGGCCCTCTGGCGGGGAATGTGGTTACAGCTCCCTAGCCAGGGGGTCTTTAAGCAGCCAGGGTGGGCCTTGGGGCTGCTACGAGGCGGGCTGTGGTAATAGCCTGTTCTGCACAGGTACATAGTTTTATTTTATTTATTTATTTTTATTTTTTTTTGAGACGGAGTTTCGCTCTTGTTACCCAGGCTGGAGTGCAATGGCGCGATCTCGGCTCACCGCAACCTCCGCCTCCTGGGTTCAGGCAATTCTCCTGCCTCAGCCTCCCGAGTAGCTGGGATTACAGGCATGCGCCACCATGCCCAGCTAATTTCTTGTATCTTTAGTAGAGACGGGGTTTCACCATGTTGACCAGGATGGTCTCGATCTCCTGACCTCGTGATCCACCCGCCTCGGCCTCCCAAAGTGCTGGGATTACAGGCTTGAGCCACCGCGCCCGGCCTAGGTACATAGTTTTAATAATGAACACATATTTGTATAAGTGTACACATGGTGTTATGATAAATATATATGTACATATGTGCACAATACATATAGACCTAATGCGTATCTACTGTGTACAATATGTACTTTTTTGCGATATTACATGATATATATATATTACTGTGATTATATGCGTTATTTTGATTATATATATTTTATCACTGATATTTTAAGGAATGTGCATAGTGTACACATTATGTACCTATACATTGTTTACACATTATAGAAATATGTAGGTACATATTTTACAGAGTATGTACATTTTTTGTACATGTGCATTGTGTACACATATGTACAGCAGGGTAAATGTACAGATTGTACCTATTTTATACATTTATTGCAATATGCCAATAAATGTACACACTATTACTACATTCTGAATTATTATATTTTGTATATTAGATAGAAATTTCTCCGGTTACCAAAGTGGTTGTACACCCAGGTGTGTACATCGTTTATATGTGTACATATTGTGCATAGAATGTACTCGGGTACTGAAGGTACATATCTACATTATATGTACACATGTGTAGTGTACATATGTACATACTGTACCCACATATGAACACTTGCATATATTGTGCATCTGTACATAATGGGTACATGATGTACATGTTCACATATCATATCACAATAAATGTAAATGTACATCTTGTTTGCAATATGTACATTTATATTGATATTACATATTACATGTGTATTGTGATTTTATATGCAGTTGTGATTATATAACATTGTGATATTACAATAAATGTACATATTGTACACATTATGTGCATACCTATTGTGTGCACATTTTGTACATATATTCGTACAAATGATACAGTTTATGTACATTTATTGTACATCTGTATTGTGTACATGTGTGTACATCACAGTCAATGTACATATGTTACATATTCTGTACATTGAGTGTAATATCCCAAGAAGTCTACACATTATGAGTTTTTTCCGGGTTATAACTTTTAGTATATTAGATAAAAATGACCTCCAATATCACAGTGGGTATATACCCATGTGTGTCCATTTTGTGATATTATCCATCATATCCTAAGTAGGTATTTCTCTCACAATGAAAGAGGTGTACACTCTGTGATTGTTCCAATATTATAGGCAAAGTGCAACGCTTCTGCGATGTAGTTCCTAATATCCCAGGGACAGAGGATGTGTATACTCTTAATATCGCAGGAAGTGTACACCACCACTGTAGTATTGTTTCTAATATCCAGAAACTAAAAGGATATTACTCCAAATATCTCCAGAAGCACACGAGACCCCCGTTACATTGTTCTTAATAACTAGGGGATTACAGATGTCATTGCTCACGATGTGACTGGCGCTGTAAGCCGGTCCTGTGATATTCTTCCTAATATCCAGATAAGGAGAGAAAAATGTTGCTGCCCATAGAGAAATATTCTGAATAGTGCAAGAGATGTACACCGTGCTCTGATATGGTCACTAATGTAAACAAGAAAACAATTATATTGAATTAAACATTGCAAGGGGTGAAACCCTCCTATGCTTTCAATTCTAATGTCAATGGGGTGAGGATGACATTTTTGTCAATATGCCAAATGTGTAACTAGAACTATTGCCTAATATGTAAAGAACCACAATAACATTATCATTTCTGTGTGATAGGTTGCCAGTATCATATTACACCACATTTTCAAAATAGCCGGGCCCCAGCAGCTGTACCCACAGCCCCCTAGCCAGGGGTCTTTAAGCAGCCAGGGTGGGCATTGAGGCTGCTACGAGCAGAACTGTAGTGATAGCCTGCTGTGCATAGGCATGTAGTTTGCACCTATTTCTGCATGTGTACATTGTTTAAATAGTAGGCACATATTTGTATACGTGTACATACCGTGTTATCATGATACATATATATTTTCATAATATGTGCACTATACATATGTACCTAATACATAGCTAATGTGTACAATACGTACTTTTTGGTGATATTACACGACATATATGTATTAGTGTGATTATAGATCTTACTGTGATTATATATATTTTATCACTGATATTTTAAGGAATGTGCATAGTGCACACATTATGGACCTATGCATTGTGTACACATTATAGAAATATATAGGTACATATTTTACAGATTATGTACATTTTTTGTACATGTGCATTGTGTACACCTATGTACAGCAGAGTACATGTACAGATTGTGCCTATTTAATACATTTATCACAATACGACAATAAATGTACACACTATGACTACATTCTGGGATTTTATATTTAGTATATTAGATAGAAATCTCTCCGGTTACCAAAGTGGGTATACACCTATATGTGTACCTAGTATATACGTGTACATATTGTACATACTGTGTACTCCTGTACAGAAGGTACATATCTTCATTATATGAACATATGTGTAGTGTACATATTTACATACTGTGCACTTACGTACACGTGTATATACCGCAAATCTGCATGTGTGCATGATGTACATGTGTACATATCGTAATATCACAATAAATGTAAATGTATATAATGTGTGCAATATGTACATTTATATTGATATCATGTATTATATGTGTATTGTGATTATATATGCTGTTGTGATTATATGAAATCATTGTATTACAATATATTTACATATTGTACACATTATGTACATACCTACTGTGTACACATTATGTACATATAAATGTAATATTGTACAGATTATGTACATTTTTTGTACATCTGTATTGTGTACACATATGTACATCACAGTCAATGTACATAAGGTTCATATTTTGTACGTTGATTGTAATATCCCAATAAGTGTACACATTATGAGTATATTCTGGGATATGATTTATAGTATATAAGAAAAAAGTTACTTCCAATATCAATGTGGGTATACTCGCATGTGTGTCCATTTTGCTGTACCTCCTGTTAATCTTTGCCTTTGAACATGATAGTGAGAGGTGGTTCTTTTCTCTAACAAGGTTTTCTGTTAATATAACTCAACTCTACTACCTTGTGGCCTCTGTATCTTCCATTGTAAATTGTAATTACCTATAAAAGAGAATATTTTGACATCACGTATCTACCTCTTGGATCCATCAGCCAGAGGCCTAAAATAAAAAAGACATTCACCCCACGAATGGTTATATAGTGGTTGACAACCCCACTTTCTTCTAGGTCAATAATATCCTCTCTTTAACAGTAGCTACTTACAAGATTTGTGCATAAAGAATGTGACTTTTTTTTATCAGTATCTAGTTTATTCTTACATAAATTTCTAAAATACTGAGAGAATATTCTGATCATTGGTTATATACTATTTTAATTTAATTTTTTCCTCTCAAATTTTATCTTAACTGCATACTCTACCCTGTTTATAAGACTGCCCTATGGTTAAATTTAGTAGGTAGTAAATTATCCTGGGCACACAGAACAATTCTTTTTGTAATCAACTCTGAAACATCATAGAAAGAGCAAGGATATGGGAATGAGATTTATCTGGCTTTTATTTCTGGTACTTACTTGCTCTGTGACCTTGGGCAACTTATGTATTGCTCTGAGTCTCATCTTCTTCATCTGTAAAATGATCATAGTAATACCTAACTCATATGCAGCTTGGAAATGTGTAATTTAGTGATTGATATAAAGTTCCTGATACAATTTCTGACAAAATAATAGACACCACGAGAGATAACCATAACAATCAGAGTTTATATTCACATTAACTGGGATAAAATTGATCTGAAAATACAGCATAAAAAAGCAGCCAAAAATTCACAAGCATATATTTCGCTTGCCTTTTTATACAGAGCTGGAAAATTTCTCATCATTATCTCATCCATTGCCTGCAGCACGATCCTTCCAAAACTCCTCCTAAGACCGTCTGCCCAGGTGGAACACACTGAACCACATGTGACTCTGCCTTTTCTGACTATTTTTGCAAGATTTTTCTCATAGAGTATTATTAACAGAAAATGGGGCTGTTATCAAGGTGACTAGGAATGGTGCATTCTCAGTTCAGGCTCTGATGGAATGTCTACTTGATCTGGTGCAACTCCAGCTGTGCTCTTGGCTTTCCTCACTTTTGTGGTTCCGAGAATACAAATATTCTCCCATGGCTTCCTTATTTTGTCTTTCTCCATGAGGTCTCATTCAAGTATAAACATTCCCTTCAATTTTCTCAACTCATTTTATATTGTCTGAATAACCTTGATAATTTTCCCTTTCCTAAAGCTATAGACCTTCTTTTTGTGTGTAAGAACAGATTACTCACAAATGTTTACTGTCCGCTAAACATTTATGTGTAATCGGTCCTTAATTCTACACACAAAATATCATCTCTACCAACATTTTACAACTATAGTCTTTCTATAGAGAACTATGAAAGGAACTTGCTCTAAAGGAGAAACTTCCAGAGCTAAACCAAGGGTCTGACAATTGTTAACAATATGTTATTCAGTAAAACTATTTTTTCAGTTAACAGAGAAGAATGCCATGGACAAAATGGCAAAACAGAACTTTTCAGCACTTATTCCTTCACAGAAACATCAATTTGAACAGCCATCCGTGCATCAAAGTGTCTTCAAAAGAGACAAGGAATCCAGGTGAGAGGTTATAGCATGTTTGTGGAGTAGAAAAGTAAGAAAAACGGCATAAAATAGAGTATAAAAGAGAGTTTTCTATTATCTGCATTACCCCGCCCCTAAACCTGTGTAGTGCAGCATGGAAAGAGATACCATGTATGTGCAGAGAGGAGAGTCAATGTAACACCTGACTTCAACATCAACTCCAACGCCAGGCACAATTCAGTGAACTCAACACCAGGCAGGTTTCTATAGCCACAGGCTATGGGACAGACCCTGTCAACCCAAGCTCCAGGCCTTCCCCTATGGCTCTAAGATCTAATGCCTCCAACCTCCATGGCTCCTACCGACATAGGCTCCAGGCCTTCGCCACAACCAGGCCATTTATGGCTTCCCCAGGCTCCACACTGGTTACTATAGACTCGTAAGTGCCTGGATAAACAAACCTCTAAATCGACACAGTGGAATATTATTCAGCAATGAAAGCAATCATCTTTGAATGTGGCTTTTGTTGCAGAAAAAAAGCACGTGAGCTATGAAGCCATTAAAAGACATAGAGGAAACTCAAATACATACTACTAAGTGAAAGAAACCAATCTGAAATGACCACTTACTATATGAATCCATCTATATGACATTCTGGAAAAGGCAAAACTATAGAGACATCAAAACGTTCAGTGATTGCTGGGGGTTGAAAAGTGGGAAAGGATAAATGGGCAGAGCATAGAGAATGTTTAGGCCAATGAAACTACTCTGTGTGTTACTATAATGGTAGACACATGCCATTACACCCTTGTCAAAACTCACTGAATATACGACAGCAAGAATGGTCCCTAATGTCAATTATAAACTATGGGTGACAGTGATAAGTCAATGTTGGTTCATCCATTGTAACAAATGTACCTCTCTAGTGAGGAAGGCTGATAGTGGAGGAGGCTGTGCATTTGGGGAGGTGGGAATGTAGGAACTCTCTGTACTTTCCACTATGCCTCACTATTAACTTTACACTGCCCTAAAAATAAAGCGTATTTGAAAAAAGATTGAGCTGTTGATATAAGCCCAATGTCTACTTTGACGTCCAGAAATGTTTCTTTTAAAACGCTAATACACCACTTCCTGGAAGAAAATATTTGTTAACAAATTCTTTTCTAGAACAATTATTTTTGTGGGTGTTCCTGTCACAACTATACATAAAAATCAGAATATGCAGCAACATCTTGATACTCTAAAAACACAATACCAAGAACGTTAAGAAAATCATTTCTAAATTTGATCTAAGCCAAAATGTGGAGAAGCAAAAGGGAAGAAAATTATTTCTGTATAATGAGATTATAGGTTGTTTCTCCGAACTCCTCTACAGTTTTCAGTATTTTCCAACTTCTATCATGGAGATATATAAATATATAAGTAGATATGTAGATATATAGTCATTAGATATATATTTATATATAATAAATAAACAGATACCATTTTTATTTTTTATTATTTATTTATTTTTTGAGACGGAGTTTCGCTCTTGTTTCCCAGGCTGGAGTGCAATGGCGCAATCTTGGCTCACCGCAACCTCCACCTCCTGGGTTCAGGCAATTCTCCTGCCTCAGTCTCCTGAGTAGCTGGGATTACAGGCACGCACCACCAAGCCCAGCTAATTTTTTGTATTTTTAGTAGAGACGGGGTTTCACCATGTTGACCAGGATGGTCTCGATCTCTTGACCTCGTGATCCACCCGCCTCGGCCTCCCAAAGTGCTGGGATTACAGGCTTGAGCCACCGCGCCCGGCCTACAGATACCATTTTTAAAAGATATATTTATGTATTTTATATATTTATATAATATATACATGTTCATATATACATCATGTTATCACCATTATGGATATAAAGAAGGACATTAAAATAGTGAAAAGATTAAAATAAAATGTACCAAAATGGAAAGAGTGATTTAACTCTGCCTAGCTTTATGTGATTAAACAAGGTATTTTTCAAATCTATTTTTCTTTGCTTTCTAGAGGCTTTATAATAAATCTATATTTTTATATTTAAAAGCCTAATTTTTATTAAACAAATACAAATTCAGCAACACTGTCTTTAGAACATTTTTTAAATCAACTTGAGCATGAAGAAAATGTTATGACTATGGTGGTGAGCATTTTGAAAGATTAGCAGAAGCAGGGATAATGTGACATTTAGCTGATCTTTCAAGGGAAGCTAGACAAATGACACTTTTCGAAAAGAAAATAGTAACTAGTGTTGAAACATGGTATCGCCAGTATGATTAAGAAGGAAAGTGTCAACTTCTTCTGTGGAAAATCCTAACATTACCAAACGTAAGAAGGCAAATACTTCAACAACAGAAATGAAAAAGATCTTGATTCATTTATTTAACACTTTTTTAGAGTTTAATCCCAAAAGTCTATTTTGAAGAAAAGAAAAAATCTTACTCGTGTATATTACCCTTTGCAGTGAACTGGCCAAATAAGTCTATCCAAGGTACGTTGAATACCGGGCATGCTGGAAACATTTTTATTGACATCATCTCTAATCCCTACAACAATAGTGCAAGGAAAGGTTTAACATCTTTTTACAGAGAGGAAAGCTGAGGCTCAAAGAGGTATAGTAGCTCATTTAACATTACACATCTAATACGTGGTGGAGGTGGGACCTATACTTACATCTGTCAGACCTTAAAGTCTGTGTTCTTCTTTCTACCTCTCTGCCTCAGTCCAACAATTGGGATCTTTGCCATGATGCCTCACGAGTTCACGAGGCACTTTTCAGGAAGTTTTTGACTCAGACTTTATCACTCAGCAAGATACCTCAACTAATTTACAAAATGTGACTTGAAAAGCAGGTTGTAATTCCAAAAGCAAAAATCCAACCACAAAAGATAAAGTCTTAATCAGTAGAGCTTTACAGAAGGAAGTAATGTAGGTAGTAAGGGCACTTTCGGAAATGTCTGGAATCAGAGGAGTCGATGTATCACCTGTTAGAAACTGTACTCGCTTGGTAGCAAAATTTTCCTTGTGTTCACTTAAAATAATAGTCTTGTTGTTTTAAAACCAACGCACAGTCATGGTGACTTGGATGTTTATTTTTTATTCTCTTTGCCTTCTTGTTTTGAGAATGGATTTTTCCTAAATTCTAATGATTATTGTAACTTACATAAGTTCAGCCGATTTTGCTTATAAGGATAAAACTACATTTAAGTAGCTTTGTCTGGATTATCAAAACCAGGTCCTGAAGAAGTGAGTTCCTAAAGACTTTGCTTATGTCTATATCTCAGTTGTGTTAAACAGAATAACTGGCGCAAATTAGCAAATGATGCACTGAGGAATCATAGAACAAAAGACTTTATGAAGAACTAAGTTTCAGATTCAGGGTGACGCTAAGGAGCTAGTGTACCAGAGGATGGTATGCCTTCTGCAATCGCAAAAGCAGCATTCAGTCTGATCTGGGCTCTAAGAAGTTCTCCTTGAGACCTGAAATTTTATCCTAACACTGCCACTAACAGGTTAAGTCAGAAAGAGTTCACTTCCCAGAGCTTTCGATTTCTGGTTTCCAAATCAGCACAATGAGAAACTGAAAAGAAGGAAAGAGGAAAAAAAGAGAGGGTCAGAGATCCCTCCTGCTTGTACAATGCCATGATTTGGACACAGGGTTTGGGAAACCATGGCCCTTCCACCAATTCCTGCCTGTCATCTCTTGTCAGACAGCTCATGAGCCACGAAAGTGAAAGAATTCAAAAAAGTAACAATATTTTGGGACATATCAACAATTATATAAAATGCAATTTTCAGTTCTCATAAAAGTACTTTGGAACTCAGCCCCACTCCTTTATTACCCATTTCTATGGCTGCTTTCACACCACAACCACAGAGATAAGTAGCTGTGACAGAGACCATATGGGCTGCCAAGCCTAAAATATTTACTGCCTAGAACTTTCCAGGAAAAAAAAAAAGGATTGCTGATCTTTTACACAGACAATCAAGCAAGCGATCACCTGAGAACATTAAAATCTGTGTCTAGGACAAATGGGGCCTATATAAACTAGGGAATAATCTTCCCCACTACTTATGCAAGAACATTCACCCTTGAGAGAGCAGGCTACATGGCTTGGCAGCACTACTGCCACCAGTCCGGACTTCCCCTCACCTGTGCCCTATAAGTGACCAGCATTTCTAGGCATCCGTGAAGCAGCGGGGTGCATTCTCATGGCTGGCCCCACACCTTCCCTTCCTCCTTCTTCCTCACATTCTATTTTCTGAGTGGTTGTCAAAGGAACGCTGAATTTTGCTGTCACTTTTTCAGACCCCAATTCCACTTATGACAGTCTTGGTACCAGGAAGCATTCCAAGCTCCTATCTCATCACCACAACCGCCTGCTTCTCACTTAGTCCAGACGAGCTTGCCACAGTGCACTTGCTTTTCAATCGCTCTCTCTCTTCTTGCCTTCACCTCCTCTCCCTCCCTCTCTCCCTGGCTCTTTCTGTCACACGGGTGTGTGCACATACACAAGTTCCGATTAGATAAAGAAGAAACACTTTTTAAGTTTCTTTCTAGGCCTAATAGAAACTTCTTTTTTTTTTACAAAAGCAGAGCAGTTTTTTTCCATTGCAAAAGTGTGGGTGTCCTTCCTTTTGGAGAGTAACAATCATTTTCTACATGGCCTGCTGACACATTGCATGTTGTACATATGTGTGTGTGCACATGTGCATATGAGTGTTACAGTGTGTGTGTGTAGCAGGGAGGAAAGAGATGAAGGAGAGTGTGTATGTGCATGTTGGTACATATGAGTGTGAGTGTGTGCATGCACGTGCCTGTGTGTGTGCACATGTGTATGAGCATGCTTGTATTTGCGTATGAGAAAGTGCATGTGAGAGAGAAAGAAAGAATCCGTGTATGTTTGAATGTGTATGTGTGTGTATAGCAGGGAAGAAGGGGATGAAGGAGAGTATGCTAAAAAGAGAACACCTCAGAACAGTCCAATAAAAGATTCCATATCAACATCATATCTTGTTAAAATACAGGATTCCCAAGTCAGTCACCTTCAAGCTGGAAGCCTGGAGTGTAAAAAGAGTGGGTGTTCTTCTCTGACAACTTATTGTCTAAGACGACTTTATGATCAAAAATATATTCGAATAAAAGTACCTGAGAAAAGTACATAAAGAGAATATAGCAAAATGTTAACAATGGTTTTCTTTGGGTGAGAGGAAGAAGAAGCAGGTTGTGGTTGATCTGTTTCTTTCAGTTCAACTATTCTGCATTTTTCACTTTTAAATTTTGGATATTAAGCTGGAGAGAAAGAACATGAATATAAAGATGAATTCGCTGAATGGAGCAACGAATGCTGAGTTAGCCAAAAATGTATGGCTACCTTCTATATCTAATTATCTGAGGGAAAATCAGAAAACACCACTTTCAGAACATTTTTTTTTTTTTTTTTTTTTTTTTAGAAATGAAGTTTCGCTCTTGTTGCCCAAGCTGGAGTGCAATGGCACAATCTCGGCTCACCGCAGCCTCCGCCTTTTGGGTTCAGGCAATTCTCCTTCCTCAGCCTCCCGAGTAGCTGGGATTACAGGCACGCACCACCATGCCCAGCTAATTTTTTGTATTTTTAGCAGAGACAGGGTTTCACAATGTTGACCAGGATGGTCTCGATCTCTTGATCTTGTGATCCACCCACCTCGGCCTCCCAAAGTGCTGGGATTACAGGCTTGAGCCACCGTGCCCAGCCAGAAATTTTTTAAAATGTGTTTTACGTTATTTTCCCTTTCAGCCTATGGACTAAAAATTGAACACAACTGGATCTGCGCCATTGCCTCAAAGATTCTTAGCCTAGTTCCAGATCCATTGTCTGGACACTCCTGCTCTTTAGACAGAAAACAGGGCTAAATTCCTATTGACTTCCAAATACACAGACCCACAGATTTGTCACAGTAGCCTCTCTCTCTCACCCTGTCTCTGTCCGTCTGAGTCTCTCTTTCTTTCTCTCTCTCTTCCCTCACATCATCCCCAAATCAGAATGCATATATAAAAATTTGATTAACTGAAACATAGAATGATCAAGATTTTACTACGAGAGAAATACACAGACTTCAGCTAAGATGTTTGGTTGAATACCTGCATATGCCTTCACTCCATCATTAAACCACATTAACACGGGATGATTAAAAATAAATAAACCAACAAAGATAAAAGGAAAATAAAGACAATCCCTTCAGCATATAGAAAACTGGCAAGCAGAAGCTGTCAGTGACACCTGACAATAGACCCAGGGATGCTAAATCCCAAGCCAGTGGCAGGAAGGCAACCAGGGTCCCCAAGGGTTCAAGAGTTGGCAGCTAAATTTACCTAGGAAATTTATGTTTCAGTAGTAGGTAGATCCCAGATCCTCTCCCTAGAATGGGTGACTGCATCCCACGGTGGTGGCAGGGCGGAGGTTTCCTCTCTATAGGGCAAAATTTGGTGTCTTTAGGCAGGAGCTCTCTAGACACAAGTGCTTAAATGTACACACTGAACACTGAGATCCTCCAGGTTTTCCTACCACTGAGTTCCAATGAGGGTGGCAGATACACTTGGTCAGAAGTTAAGATGATTTTTCTCTAGAGAGAATCTCTCTTGCTCGAGAAGAAAAGGTCTGACCCAGCAAGACCACCGCCCACAAAATGTTACAATCACAGAACTTCCATCAGCTTTTAGCTTTTCAGTGCTCCATTTTTTTCTAACAGACACAGACAGCTAAGGGTCACCAGGCATCTGAGCAAAGCTTCTAACATGAATGGCCGAGACCAGAGCAAGAAGACACATAAATGCAGCCTGAATGAGGACTGTGCTAGGAGATAAGACATTCTGAAACCCATATGAATGTTCTCAAAGAGATAAAAGTGTTACCATTTTCATGAAACAAGAACCAAATTTAAAGAAAAAGTAAACGCTTAGAAATTAAAAATATGACAGCAGAACTTGTGAAAAATTCTTGTTAGAATAGTAAGACAACAAAGTTGAGTAGATGAACCTTATGTCTTCCAGAAATAGCGATAAGAAAAAAGTTGAAATCCGGAAGAAAATTTGAACAGGTTCAACACTAAAATGATGAGAATTCCAAAGATAAAAATAGAGACAGACAGAGAGAGAGAAAAAAGAACAGACACACGCAGCAAATAAGAAAGAGAGAGATAAACCCTAACACAGTAATTGCTGGAGACTACAACACCCAACTTTCAGCACTGGACAGATCTTCCAGACAGAAAACCAACCAATCAACATGAAATTTAATCTTTACTACAGACCAAATGCAACTGATATTCAAGGAACATTTCATCCAATGACTGCAGAATACACATTTTTTCAACTCAAAACATAGATCATTCATAAGTATAGAAGATACCTTAGGTCACAAAGCAAATGCAATCACATTTGAAATCAGGACTAAGAAATTCATTCAAAACCATACACTTACATGGAAACTGAGTAACTTGCTCCTGAATGACTCCTGGGTAAATAATGACATTAATGCAGAAATCAAGAAGTTTAAGAAGTTCTTTGAAAGTAATGAGAACAAAGGTACAACTTACCAGAGTTTCTGGGATGCAGCTAGTCAAGTAGTGTGGAGAGAAATTTATAGTACTAAATGCTCACATCAAGAAGTGAGAACTCGGGACAGCTGCGGTGACTCACTCTTGTAATCTCAGCACTTTTGGAGGCCAAGGCGGGCAGATTACAAGGTCAGGAGTTTGAGACCAGCCTGACCAACATGGTGAAACCCCATTCTACTCAAAATACAAAAATTAGCTGGTGTTGTGGCACATACCTGTAATCCCAGGTACTCAGGAGGCTGAGGCAGGAGAACTGCTTGAACCCAGGAGATAAATGTTGCAGTGAGCCCATATCACACCACTGCACTCCAGCCTGGTTGAGAGAACAACACTCCATCTCAAAAACAAAATTGAGATCTCAAGTTAACTACCCAACATCACAATTAAAAGAATTAGAAACCCAAGAGCAAAGAACACCCTCAAAGCTATGCTGAATGGGAGTGGGGAGAGAGGGCATCTCTATCTTGTGCCAATTTTTAAGGGGAATGCTTTCAGCTTTTGTCCATTCAGTATGATGCTGGCTGTGGTTTTGTCACATGTGGCTCTTATTATTTTGAGGTATGTTCCTTCAATACCTGGTTTATTGAGAGTTTTTAACACACATGAAAGTTGAATTTTATCAAAAGCTGTTTTTGCATCCATTGAGATAATCATGTGGGTAATTTTTTTTCTTTAGTTCTGTTTATGTGACGATGACATTTATCAATTTGCATATGTTAAACCAAACTTGCATCTCAGGGAGGGTGGTTGTGACCAGGAATTGATCAGTTTCTTCTAGATTTCTCAATTTTTTCAGGTTCAGTGGCTCACATCTGCAATCCCAGAACTTTGGGAGGTCAAGGTGGGTTGATCACCTGAGATTGGGAGTTCAAGACCAGCTGGATCAACATGGAGAAACCCCATGTCTACTAAAAATACACAATTAACCAGACATGGTGGCACATGCATGTAATCCCAGCTACTCAGAAAGCTGAGGCAGGAGAATAGCTTGAACTCAGAAGGCAGAAGTTGCACTAAGCCGAGATCTCACCATTGCCCTCCAGCCTGAGCAACAAGCACAAAACTTCATCTCAAAATTAAAGAAAAAAAAGTGCCTACAGTTGTACATAATATTCTCTGAGGGTGGTTTGTATTTCTGTGGGGTCAGTGGTAATATTGCCCTTATTGTTTTTGATGGTGGTTATTTGAATCTCTTCCCTTTCTCCTTCATTGGTCTAGCTTCAAGTTTATTATTTTTTAACCAGTATGATTTTAATAGACCAGTTACTGGGTAGTAAATTGAAACATACAGAGTGCCATCTCCAAGAGCAGTCATGATTTCATTTGGGTTCTTGAAAAATATTAAGAAGTAGGTTGAGTTTTATTATTTTTTTCAGAAAACCAGCTTTTGAAAAATTTATGTGGAACCAAAAACCGCCAAGGCAATCCTAAGCACGAAGAGCAAAGCTGGAAGCGACATGCTACCAGACTTCAAACTGCATTACAGGGCTACAGGAAACAACGGCATAGTACTGGTACAAAAACAAACACATAGACTAATGGAAGAGAATAGAGAATCCAGAAACAAAACCAAGCTTCTACAATTATCTGATCTTTGGCAAACTTAACAAAAACAAGCAAGGGGGAAAAGATTCTCCCTATTCAATAAACGATGCCAGGATAACTGAATAGCCATATGCAAAAGACTGAAACTAGACCCCTTCTTTACATTACATACAAAAATTTGCTCATGATAGATTAAACACTGATATGTAAAACCAAAAACTATAAAAGCTCTGCAAGACACGAGACAATGCCATTCAAAACATAAGCAAAGGCAAAGATTTCATCATGAACATGCCAAAAGAAAAGGTAACAAAAGCAAAATTGAAAACGGGTCAAATTAAAATGAGAAACTTTCACACAGCAAAATAAACTATCAACAGAGAAAACTGACAACCTACAGAATGTGAGAAAATGTTTGTAAACTATGCATTCCACAAAAACCTAATATCAAACATCGGTAGGGAAATTAAATTTACAAGAGGAAAACAAACAACCCATAAAAAGGTGGGCAAAGAACATAAACAGACACTTTTAAAACAAGACATATATGCAACAAGCAATCATATTAAAAAAGCTCAACGTCACTGATTATTAG
Organism: Callithrix jacchus; assembly: GCF_049354715.1. Classification (NCBI taxonomy): domain Eukaryota; kingdom Metazoa; phylum Chordata; class Mammalia; order Primates; family Cebidae; genus Callithrix; species Callithrix jacchus. The sequence goes on along the minus strand of NC_133506.1, from coordinate 166,595,735 downwards.
AGAAATGCAAATGAAAATTATAATAAGATACCATCTCACACCAGTCATAATGGCAATTATTAAAGCAAAAAAAAAAAAAACACATACTGGCAAGGTTAGAGAGAAAAACAACACTTACACACTGTATTCGGGAATGCAAATTAGTTCTGCCATTGTGAAAAAGTGTCATGATTCCTCAAAGACCTAAAGAGTAAAATACCATTTGATTCAGCAAACCTAGTAATGGGTTACTAGGTATGTACCCAAGGGAATATAAATCCTTCTGTTATAGAGACATGTGCACGCATATGTCCATGGCAGCACTGTTCACAATAGCAAAAATATGGAATCAAGCTAAATGCCCATCAATGGTAGACTGGATAAAGAAAATGTGGTACATATACAACAAAAAACACTAGGCAGCCACAAAAGAATGCGATCGTGTTCTCTTCAGGGACATAGATGAAGCTGGAGACTATTATTCTTAGCAAACTAATGCAGGAACACAAAATCCAAATACCAGATATTTTCACTTGCAAGTGGGAGCTAAATGATGAGAACACAGGAACATACAACAGGCGGAAGAACAACACACACTAGAGCCTTTCAGAGAGTGGAGAATGAGAGAAGGAAGAAGATCAGGAAAAACAACTAAATGGGACTAGGCTTAATACCGGAGTAATGAAATGATCTCTACAACAAACCTCATGACAGACTTTACCTAAATAACAAACCTGTGCTTGAACCTTTGAACTTAAATAAAAGTTAAAAAAAAGGCAACTTCTCAAGTTGAATAACATAACCTCCTAGGTTTAAACACATGAACACAAACTCACACCAAGGAACATTGTCTTGAAAATCTGCAATATATGACAAAGGAAAACAGCTCTCCTAAGTTTTCAGAAAAGTTTTTTTAAAAAACAGTATTTACAAAGAATCAAAAATCAGAATGATTTCAGGCTTCTCAACAGCACTGCCAGAAGCTGGGAAATAATGGAGTAGTATCTTTAAAACTTGAATAGGAAATTATTTTCAATCAAAAATTCTATGCCCCACCAGTCATGTAAGTGTAAGAAGAAATAAAGTCATATTTCAGAACAATTTGCTTCAGTGTATCCTTGCTTGAATAAGTTACTGGAGGATACAGTCCACAAACAAGAGATTCAGGACACGGGGCAGTGCAAAACAACAGAGTGGGTTTGTATTTGTATTGAAAAGACAGCAGCATTCGAGAGTTAGGGAACACTGGAGGAGGAGTTTTCTCCAGCATCCCTGGAGCCCACACCTCTCATTTCCACATTCCTATGTCCCATTGCTGCCCATGAATTCTGATCACCTATTCCTTTGATAGAGGTATTTCTCTCACCGATTAGCTGTAGTCAAGTGGCTCTTTCTTGGGCTACAGGAGGAAATCTATTGCTTTTCATTAAACATCAATTGGATTAACCTAGGCTTAAGGTCAGCATTATGCCATCAGCTGTACGTCCTTGGGAAGACATCTACTCACAAACTGGTTAAAGAACGTGGCCCTCCTACCTCTGACTTGTGTGATTCTAAGCAAGCTATTTAGCACCCTCTCATCTGTGAAACAAACATAAAGTTCTTATCTTGGGCTACACAAACAGAAAGTGTTGAACAAGAACAGTTTCTTCTTCTCCAAGGCCAGACCATATGGAGGACCCTAAGACAGCCACAGCCTTGGTCAGTAGGGAAAACACAACGTTTAAATAGCACCATTAAAACTGTGGTTAAACGTTTGCTCTGCCTCTGACTCACTCACTGTCATAAGGCTCTAGTGGTTCCCATTCCAGATAGAAAGTGGGCTTTTGTTGGTTTTTGTTGTGTTTTTCAAGAGATGGAGTCACCCAGGCTGGAGTACAGTGGCATGACCATAGCTCACTGCAGCCCCAAACTCCTGAGCTCAAGTGACCTTTCTGCCATGGCCTCCTGACAGAAGCTGGGCCAACAGAGCAGCAGGTATGCATCCCCACACCCAGTAATTTTTTTTTGAGAGATGGGGTACCGCTATGTTGCCCAGACTGCTCTCAAATTCCTGGCCTGAAGCAATTTTCCCATATTAGCCTCCTAAATTTCTAGGATTACAGGTGTGAGCCACTGTTCCCAACAGGTGTTATTAAATGCAATTTCCACACTGCTATTCTGAAGAAGGGCAAGAAGCAAAGAGACCCTCCTTGAAACATAAAAAATAAAAGCATTCACTATTAAGTGGAGGCAGAGTTGATGATCAGCCAAAACTACTTCAACTGTAATCCAGAAGTCCCATTGATACAGGAGTTCTAAAGAAATTATTTAATCAGAGATTAAAAGTAAGGAAGTCTTTGGTAAGGTTTCCCTTTGAATAAAAAGCAGCCACAAAACCATTTCTAACAAAGAGCGGCCTGTAAAATCGAGCTGCAGATATAGACAAGGGAGCTGGAAGCTTGCACAGGTGAATGCCAGCAGCTGTACCAATAGGAGGCTACTTGGGTGCCAGGCATGCTCAACCTGACGGCTTTATCTTCCTTTTTCTTTATCAACCACAAGTGCAGTAAGGGACAGAAAACATGCACTGGCCAAGTAGAAAACCTATATGCATAAGAAGATTCGGGTGGATAACCAGCTTCTTCACGAGCTATGTAAAGCTCTCACCTGGTCCAACCCATATTTGGACCCTATGTAAATCAAACACCACCTCCTCAACAAGTCTATAAAACCTTGTGCAGTTCACCAGAAAACACACTCAGAAGCCCCTCTCTCTCTCTGCAGAAGAGAGAGATGTTCTCTTTTCTTCTTTTGCCTGTAAAACCTCCATTCTTAACCTCACTCCATGTGTATTCACGTCCTTGATTTTCTTGACATGAGGCAATGTACCTTGGGTATTACCTCAGATGGACAATGCTGCTTCATCATAGTTCTGTTTTGTTCAGGTTGTGGGACAAACGGCTCCTTTCCTCTGCAACCTCAGCTCAACCTTACTCAGGCCTCCTTCCAGCAGCATCACAGAGCCAAATGAAACCCCTTAAGTCTTCTTTTAAATTGGCAGCCGCTCCAAAGAAAGCAGCATGATGAGTTTCAGGTGGCCCTGGGTGGGGGCAGTGCTACTCTGGCTTCTCCGTGCTCAGTCCCTCTCAGTTCAAAAGCGCACCACGTGGAGCAATAGAACACCTGCTCATCTGAGTTTTAAAAATAGTGGGAGGAAAAGCGCTGTCTTCATGCTTATTTCCCTGGCAGAGGGGAGGTCATAAAACACTAATTTCTAAGCAGTGGACCAGAGTTTTACTGATCGCTTCTGTTACTTACTCATGTTTACCCAGAGAAACCACATCACAATTCTGAGTCTCCTCTGGCAAGAGAAGGAATCGGATTCATGATTCTCTCAGCCCACTTTCCACAGTGGAGTTCTGACTCCACTTCTAAAATACTTTTCTGCAAGCCTCTGTACCTCATAAATGTTTTACTCTACTCGAGACAGCAAAGGGAAGCACAGATTAGCTACTGTTTTCAGAACAGTGGAAACATGCTGTCTTCTCCAAGTTTGGCCTTGGAGTCAAAGATCAAGCGCCAAACAGTAGTTGTCAAGAATTTTTTCATTTACAATCAGGTTCTAGACTTTTCAAATGGTGTGGGCAAGAACCCGTTTTGCCAGAATAGGTTATTATCTACCTCTTACGTTTATAGGACAGGACTAAAAATTCTCTTTTTTAAGAGAGAGTCTTGTTCTGTTCCCGAGGCTGGAGTGCAGTGGCATGATCTCGGCGCACTACAACTTCTGCCTCTCAGGTTGAAGTGATTTTCCTGCCTAAGCCTCCTGCGTAGCTGGAATTGCAGGGGCCCACCACTACACTCAGCTAATTTTTGAATTTTTAGTAGAGACAGCGTCTCCCCATGTTTTCCAGGGTAGTCTCCAAAGCCTGACATTATGATCTGCCTACCTGAGCTGCCCAAAGTACTGGGATTACAGATGTAAGCCACCACGCTGGGCATTTTTTTTTTAATTACACTGAAGGCTTTTGAAAGGGTTGTGTGTTGTATGAACTCCCTCCTCACCCAATTCTCATGGATGGGAAAATGCTGCTGCTTCATTTTAAAGCTAATGAGCTGCCTGAACAGGAACTTTTAATTAACCATTCAAACCAATTAGCTCACGTCCCTGAAGGCTGGAGAACACGGGAACTGCTATCCCATCTGAATACAATCCAAAGGCAAAAGGCTGTGGCCAAGTTGACATAATGGGGCAGATAGAAGCGATAAAGACTGGAGCTGGGAGTGGCCCGTACTTCAAGTTAAGCCAAACAAAGGTGTTTGCATGTTTTATATGGGCCAAATAGGAATTCCGTAATAGAGAAAACCATTGATTTTAAGGAGGACGCTGCCCTGAAAAGCTTCCTGCCAGGGGTAAGGAAGAGGCTGCCCAGGACCCCCAGAGGCAGGTGGTAGGAGGGCTCTTAGTGGCTTCCTAGAAACTGTATTACCTGAGGTAGTGAACTGCTGTCAGAGATCCCTACCAGGAGAATTTCTCAGGAACGCATGAGAAAGGGCCCAAAACTGCATGCCTGCTCCTAAAATGTGACACCATAATACAGCTGAACTATTCAATAAGGCCCTATCTGTTCCTCTGTCTCTCCTTTCTCCCTGCCCCATCCAACCCTAGAAGAGCCAGAAAGCACTGCTAAGGAGTGAGGGTGGATGGTCATAACAAAACACACTGCCCTCCTTTCCCTTCCCACTGTGGGTTTCTCAGGCTGAGGCTGTCACAGAGGAGGAGGGATGAAAATTGTTTTCGTTGATATTTTATCATGAACATTTATGCAAGTATAGCAAAGTTGAAAAAACTTTACAGTGAACACTTTAACTGTATCTTCACCAACTTGGAGTCTTGTTTTATCTCATGTCCATCCATAGATCCATCTTTCTATCCATCCAGTAATCCATTATAGTTTTTAGGCATTTTAAAGTAAATTGCAGACATCAGTAACTCAACGTGCATTAACTAGAATTTGGTACCTTTTTTCTTCCTTTTGGTGTAAAATTTACAAATGATGAAATGCAAAAATTTTAAGTATGTATTTACCGAATTTTGACAAAAGTATACATATGTGTAACCCAAAACTCTATCAAATAAAGAACATTACTATAATCCCTGATATGGTTTGGCTGTGTCCTCACCCAAATCTCTTCTTGAATTGTAGCTCCCAGAATTCCCACGTGTTGTGGGAGGGACCTGGTGGGAGAGAATTTAATCATGGTGACAGTTTCCCCCATACTGTTCTTGTGATAGTGAAAAGTCTCACAAGAGCTGAAGCTTCTATAAGAGGAAAGCCCTTTTGCTTGTTTCTCATTTCTCTCTTGTCTGCCACCATGTAAGATGTCGCTTTGACTTTCTGCCGTGATGATGAGGCCTCCCCAGCCAGGTGCAACTGTGAGTCCCTTAAACCTTTTATGACTAAAGTACCCAGTATCACGTATGTCTTTATCAGCAGTGAAAAAACGGACTAATACAATCCCAGAAAGTTTCCTCATGACTTGTCTCAGTCTCCAGCTCTGTACCCTTGGATTTTTTTCATTGTAGACTAAGTTGGCCAACTTTAGAAATTCCACGTAACTTGAATCATGTTGTGATAACCCTATATATAAGGCTCCCTTCAGTCCACAAAATAATTTTTATATTTATCAGTCAGGTTACACATATCAGTATCTCTTTCATTTTTATTGCTGAGTAGTATTTCATGCTATGAAATAACGTAGTTCGCTACCTGATCCTCTATTTGTGGTCACCAGAAATATTTTCAACTTTTGATTATTATGAATAAAGCTATTGTGGTCTTCTATAAGTATTTTTATTAACATGTATTTTCACTAATTGGGGTAGATTCCTAACTCGGACATTTATTATAGATGAGATGTATAATTATTCTATAAGAAAATTCCAGAAATTTGACAACGTAGTTGTACTGTTTTATAGTCCCATTAGCAATAGTTATAGTTGTGCTGTATTCTTGCCAACATTTGGTGTTTAGTCTTTCCCAACCTAGTTATTTTGTGGGGTGTGTAGTAGTATCTCACTGTGGTTTTAATCTGCATTTCCTTGATGTTAACCATTTTGTCCCACTTGTATATTATCTTTGCAAAGTGGCTCCTCAAATTTTTTCCCCTTCTAAACAGTAATTGTTCTCTTTTTTTCTTTTAGTTTTTCTGTCATCCAGGCTGGAAGGCAATGGTGCAATCTTGGCTCACTACAGCCTCTGCTTCCTGGGCTCAAGCGATCCTCCCACCTCAGTCTCCCAATTAGCTGATACCAGGCTAACTTTTTGTATTGATATTAGCCAACATACAAGGCTAATTTTTTGTACTTATACTAGGTGTCAGGGTCTCACCATGTTGCCCAGACTAGTCTCAAACTCCTGGCCTTAAGCCATTCATCCTCCTCGGCCTCCCAAAGTACTGGCACTACAGGTGTGAGCCACTGTGCCCAGCCTTATTTTCAGGTTATAAAACTGCTTTCTATATTCTGGAAATCAGGCTCTTTACTGAAAATAGATTTATGACCATTTTCTGTCAGGCTGTGGCTTGCATATTCTTTTGTTTAATGTATCTTTTAATTTTCCCAGACACATTTTTCTGCAAAATTTGTGTTAGTTTTTGTTGTATTTTTCAGATACTTTGTTCATTTCATCTAAGTTGCAGAATTTGTCACCATGACGTTTATGATAGTCTCTTATTATCCTTTTCACGTCTGCAGGATCTGTAGTGATAGTTTCACTTCGCTTTCACTTCTGATATTGATACTGACAATTTGTGTTTCCTCTCTTTTTTTCATGATCAGAGTAGCTTAAGGTTTATTAATGTTGATATTTTAAAACAACCAGCTTCTTTGATTTGTTAGTTTTCTCTATTATTTTGTCTGTCTTCAATTTGGTTTATCTCTGCACTTTTATCTTTATTGTTTCCTTCTTACTACTTCGTTGGAGTTTTCTTTGCTCTGTGTGTGTGTGTGTTTTCAATCTTCTTTAGGTGAACATTTACGTCATTGATTTTAGACCTTTCTCTTTTTCTTCTATTGCAGTATAAGCATGTACGGCTATACTTCCCTCTGGGAACTCCCATAGCTGTAATTCATAAGTGTTGGCATGTTGTATTTTGATTATCCCTTAGAATAAAATATTTTATATTCTACCTTTTGCTTTCTTCTTGGGCTTGTGTATTCTATTTAATCTCCAAGTACTTGGAGCTTTCCTAGTTCTCTTATTGTTAATTTCTGTTTTAATCCTATTGTGGTCAGGTAACATACACTGCATGAATTCAATTTGATTTAATCTATTCAGTCTTGTTTTACGACCTAGCATGTGACCTATCCTAGTGAACACTACATGTACTTGAAACATACAGTATTCTGTGGTTATTGGGTGTCGTCTTCCATTGGTTTGTTTAAGATGGTGGAGAGTGTTGTTCAGGTCATCTGCATCTTGACTAAGATTTTGTCTAGTTTATCTATCAATTGCTTGGGAGATGGGTATTAAAATCATCAATAAAAATTGTCGATTGTTTGTTTATTCCTTTAGTTCAATTTTGTTTTGTGCAAATTGACGCACAAATTATTTTTAATCCATTTTTTTGATGAAATGACTCTTCTGTAATCATGAACTATCCCTCTTTATCTTTGGAAATACTGTTTTGACTTAAGCATATTTTGTTTGGTATTAATATAGCTTCTTCACACTTCCATGACTGACTGTTTGCATAGTATATCATTTTAAATGTTCTCATTTAGGGTCAGGTACAGTGGCTCACACCTGCAATCCCAGCACTTTGGGAGGCTGAGGCAGGTAGATCACTTGAGGTCAAAAGTTTAGGACAAGCCTATCCAATGCAGTGAAACCCCAGCTTTCTTAAAAATACCCCCACATTTAGCTAGGCGTGGTGGCAGGTTTCCGCATTCCCGGCTACTCAAAAGGCTGAGGCAGGAGAATTGCTCGAACCCAGGAGGCGGAGATTACAGTGAGCAGAGATCGCACCACTGTACTCCAGCCTGGGAGATAGAGTAGGACACTGTCTTAAAAAAATTCAAATGTACTTATTTAGACCTACGTATATTTGTCTTTTTTTTCTATTCAAAGTGTGTATTTCATATACAGCACTGGGTATTGTGGGTTTTTTAAATCAATTCTGACAATCTCTGCACTTTAATTGGAGTATGTGGTATGATTCATTATCATTTAACGTTATTAAATATAGATTTATTAGTGGTTGAATGATGTAATTGGATTCAAGCTTACAATTTAATTGTTTGTTTCATTATTTTGTTTGTTTTTGTTTGCATCCCCTTCCCCACTTTTTGTCCTGTCCCTTTTCTCCTGATGTCTTTTGGACTCTTTAAATACTTTTAAAATTTCATTTTAAACTATCCATGACTTATTAGATGTAGTGGTTGAATATTCCTTATCTGAATTCCTTGGGACTAGAAGTGTTTTGGATTTTAAACTTTTTTTATATTTTGGAACATTTACATATACATAGAGATCTCTTAAAGATATAACTGAAGTCTAAACACAAAATTCACCTATGTTTACGTACACCTCATACCCATAACGCAAATAAAATTTTACACATTTTTAGCAATTTTGTGCACGAATCAAAGTTTGTATACATTGAACCATCAGAAAGCACACATATCGCTATCTCAGCCATCGATGTGGATGAATTTCAGATCTTGGAATATTTTGGATTTTGGGGTTTATGGATCAGAGATGCTCAACCTCTACCTGTTTTCATTGTTGATTATTTTATGTGTTAAAATATGTAAAAAAGGGTTAAGTTTTCAGCTGAATGAGATTTTTGAGTTTGGAAATTAAACTAAACAGGATTTTTCTTAAGTTCCAGGATACAGGTGCAGAATGTGTAGGTTTATTATATAGGTATATGTGTACCATGGTGCTTTGCTGCACCTATCAACCGTTCAACTAGGTTTTAAGCTTCACATGCACTAGCTATTTGTCCTAATGGTCTCCCCGTCTCACCCTCCTCCGACCCCAAACTCGCCCCAATGTGTGTTGTTCCCTCCCTGTGTCCATGTGTTCTCACTGTTCGAGTCCCAATTATGAGTGTGGTGCTTGGTTTTCTGCTCCAGTTTTGAACTAGACAGAATTTCTTAATATATTAAATTGCTCAGTGAAATAGAAAATATCAAAGATTCTACCCAACAGGTGGGTAAGAATGAGTCCACGTCGCAACTTTGATAAAGTGAAGGGAAATAACAAACCATTTCTGATTGCTCCCTGCCACAGCCAGTATATTCAACCTTTTTACTGTCCTTTTATTATTTTTTCATTGTTCTTACAGTCATTATTATTTTTCCCCAAATGAAAAAATAAAAGTGGTGGGATTGATAGTGAGGAAACAAAGACTGACAGCTGCCCCTACACCTGAGTTTAACTTTTGAGAAATATAGTCAACATGATGATTTTCACACAGGGCTAGTAGGCCTTCTGCATCTGTTATAATTCCTGTTATGTTGTGGACAGAAAATAAATTTTTCTCTCCATGGGAACCTGTTAGTAATACTTGAGAACAATGTCAACTGTAGGCCAAAACCAAATACAAGTGGAAATATTGTTTCATTTTTTTTGCAGTATTCCTTTTTTAAGACCTGAGATAAGAGGATAAAAAAGGAAAGAATTATTGACATGTGCAACAACATGGCTGAATATCAAAAACATTTTCTTGACTTAAAAAAACCTTACATATGGAGTGATCACAATATAATTCTATTTCTATCAAACTTTAAAATCTGTGCTGAAAGAATATTTAAAAGTATATTTGGGTTCGGGACCGACTAAGAGGAGGCAAAACTGAACTTTTTAGTCTCTGCTGTGATCCAAAAACCCATGCTATAAACTTTGTACACAGTATCTCATTTAATCCTCAAAATCACCCTAACAGGTAGTTACTGTCACTTCCCCTGCTTCAAACAGAACATAAAGCTCAGAGAATCCAGGTACTGTGTTTTTTTTGTTTGTTTGTTTTTTGTTTTTTGTTTTTTGTTTTTTTTTGAGACGGAGTTTCACTCATGCCACCCAGGCTGAAGTGCAATGGCGTGATCTCGGCTCACTGCAAGCTCCGCCTTCTGGGTTCAGGCAATTCTCGTGCCTCAGCCTCCCAAGTAGCTGGGACTACAGGAACGCACCACCATGCCCAGCTAAGTTTTTGTATCTTTAGTAGAGATGGGGTTTCACCATGTTGACCAGGATGGTCTCGATCTCTTGACCTCGTGATCCACCTGCCTTGGCCTCCCGAAGTGCTGGGATTACAGGCGTGAGCCACCATGCCTGGCCCGGTACTGTGTTTTACACCTACTTAGAAGTCACCAATTCCTAACGTTCTATAAAATGTTCTAAATAAAAATGAATAAAGTAGGCAAAAAAGACCATGTAAATAGCATTTCTACAAATACCTCCTAAGACAATTTTCACATCGATGTCCAAAGACATTTACAAGAATGTTTTCCACAACACTGTTTAAAATAATAGAAAACCACAAGCAACCTAAATGTCCATGGAAGAGTTAGATTCTTTCTCTTATTTCCGTATAATTCAATACTGTGCTGATGTAGAGATATCATATTCATTTTTAAAAATTACATTCACCTTCTTCTCATGGATCCAAGGAGATATGTTAGAGAATATCTATTGCATTTTGACATAAACATAAATACAAAGGAAATAGTAGGGGCTCTCTACAAGTGGTTATATATTGGAAGACGAAGAAGAGAAAAATAAAAGGGATCATGAACTTTGTATATGCTTTGGTAGTGTCTGGTTTTGTATATAACTTGAATTTTTTCATAAATATATTTTAAAGTCTGCATAATTACCAACTAAGAAGACAAGTAAGTCACTTTAGTAAAAGTTCTTCCAATTACTGCAACTGATTTCTACAGCCAGAATGTTCCCAGAACCCGAAAAGAGGAAGCACTAGAAATGGAAGGCAGAAATACTGACACTAGAGGGCCAGAGCTGGAGAGGGTGGATCTAATGCAGCAAATCCATCAGCAGTTCTCATCGCCATCTTTGAGAAACCTCACAATTTCCCGTGCTTAATAAATGAGTTAAATAGAAAACAGATCCATGACAGTGGTGCATGAGAAAGGTAACATGTGTCCCGAATAATAAAGTCTGCGCACAATATAAATTAAAACATACCATTTTACATTCATAAGATTGACAAACAAAAAGTAAAAGCCTAGGAATATCAAGTGAAGCCAAACACAAAACAAGTTTCCCCACATTTCCTGTGGGAATACCAATTGTTACAACTACTTTAAACAATTGGAAATTCATAGTAAAAATGAAGACAAGCCTCCCCTACAACTTACCAATCCCTCTTCTGGGAACACAGTAAGAGAGATTCTTCCCAAGAAACCTGTAAACAAATGTATATGGCACTATGCATGTAATTGTACATCGTGGTATTTCCATATGGTAAAGTATTATTCGGCAGGGAAAGTAAGTAGACCAGAGGTAGACATTTCAATATCAATAAGTTTTAGAAAAATAAAATTGAGTATAGGAAGCTGCAACTATATCTGTAATGCTTTGTTTTGCCAGGAAAATAAAGGGACACGTGGGGAGGGCAAAGGACAACAAAAACTAAACAATCTGAAACACATGCAGAAAAATACCCATATTTTAAAATTTTCCATTGCTGCTTATATTATTTTCTGTCTTTTCTATACGCTTGAAGTACTTGATAATAAAGAAAATATAAAAGGCATAGGAAAAAGTATTCTGAGAAAATATATCGAAAGGTTTATGGTTATTAGATTTGGTAAGATTTTAAATGACTTTAATTTTCTTTGTTATATCTCTCTATATGTCCTAGTCATACCATATTAAATGTGTATTTCATTTATGACAATAAAAATGTATTATTTAAAAACTCATATATATGCAGTTATATCTGACATATGATGAAACTCTACGAAACATACATTCAGCAAAAATACTGAGAACAAGAACAAAAATAATGATATTAAGAGTTGTTGACTTTTGGATGGAGCTATGAGTGACTTTACATTTATCTCTAAACTCGATTTTTCTATAGTGGGCAAATAAAATATTTGTGAAAGCTAGTTTAAATAGAAAGCTATAGGTTTTAAATGAAAAGAGATTCAAATAATTTTCCAGCATGATAAAATGTTCATATTCCTAAATATGAACTACTTTACAAAAGCACCAGTAATTTTAAAGAAACATTAGATGATTTTTAAAGGAAGTCAGTTATGATACTGCAGTTTATAGTGATACTGAGTGTTTGCTAGCTCCACTAATCAGGATATTAAGTTAATAGTATATAATATGCCATAAAGAAATTATAGGAGCAGAGGTTACTGCAAAAGGAGAACACAATGATTTTAAGTGGGCTGGTGACCTGAATTTCTTCCAGGGAGGGGAAACATCAGAGTCATTTGATCAATGAAGTGCCTTTTATAAATCTTCAGGAAATCTCCTATGAAGGCTTTAAGAAGATGGATTTCTTATTACTTCTGATGTATGTTCCCATGAAATTTTTACCATTGCCACCATGGGCCTACCCAGCCTAAGAGATGGAAACTGTGAGTCCAGCCCACTGATGCCCACCATCAGTAAGAAGATTGCACACTGAGGAGGCCATGACCAGCCTGCTGACTGAAATCTATACTGTAAAAGGATGATGCTGCTCCAGCAATCCTGAAACCCTGCCCTAGGATCAATGCAAAGTGGTGTCAACCTTAGAATTTCAATATGCCTAGGCAGATAGTTATCTTTAAATATAAGAACAGTATCATTTTCTGGAGAAACCAAAAGAATCCAGAAAAATTCTACAGTAGTCTACTCTGCTCTTCCTCCCCATTCCGTCTTGTTAGTAACAGCCAAATCCAGGCACAAAGATGTCCTAACTTCTACACCTGAGGTTGCCCACAACGTGTGCTAGGTGACGCATCTTATAGAGCACATATGCAAACAATTATGGGATCTGAAAAACAATAACTCAGGCAGAAACATTAGGAATTAGTGCCCCTAAGTGAACCAGTGGGAATAAAGGAGGCTTAGAGAGTTTAAACAACTTTCCCCAGTAGCTGATAAGTTACAGTGGCCTTAGACAAGCTGACAAGAGTGGTAGCAAAAAGGCTTCAAGGATTACAAATTGTTCTACTATAAGGTTTTAAATAGGTTTCAAAGGCAAAGAAGAGCAAATGAAGCCATGAATTTTACAATCTACATATTTTTAGCCCTTTCTCTTTTTTGCTTTTCTTGGGTAAACTAATTAGACCCTGCAAACACATTCCCACCCACAATGTTGTCTCCATTGCTTTAGGGCCTCACCTCTGAGCAGCCAGAGGAAATGCAGCTGACCCCTTATCTAGTTAACAACCTTTTATACTCTGCCCTTTCGCTTTGCTTTCTCCATGCCAACATAAGACATGCAAAGATTCTTCTGCCTCCAAGATGCTGCAGCTTTCATCTCAGCTAGTTACCCCCAGCTAAAAATAACTGTTCCACATACTCAGAGATATATGGCAATCAAGCAACCAAGTGCCCCTTTTGCCAATGACATGTTTTTTAAAAATATGTTCAATGAGAGGCTCTTTGAAAATTATTCACTTTTTTCTGAGTTGCAAAGGAAAACGAAAGGCAAATTATGGCTCTATAAGCAACTGTTTGCACAGATCCCATTAATTGGCCATCCACAGGGCTATTGACAACTAGCTCTTTTCTCTTGTCATTTGACTTACCAGGCAGAAATGATTACAAACTTAATTTCTTTGGGGGGTTATTCAGGTTAGAGAGGGCCCCTTGATAATGCAGAAGTCATAACGGCCACCAGAGACAGGAGAACAATAGCTCCCAGTGCTTCCACAATGGAGAGAGAGATAACTGAATGTCATATTCAGAAGAAATTCAAACCATCATTGATTTTTTCAGATGAAAAAACTGAGGCTTAAAGAGGTTAGGGGGTTAGCCACAGTCAGTCAGTGTTTTAGTTTGCAGCAAAGCTGAAAGCAGGCGCTAAGCATTGCAACACCTGGTGTCTTCCTTCCTCCCCTCCATCCTGCTGCTAGTAGTATCAGTGGCAAATACAAGCCAGTTCAAGGAAATGTGGCCTCAGCGAGTAGTACTAAGGACCAAGCACCAATGCATTTTGCCATTTACAACAAATTCCTTAATTACAAGGCTTCATTTATTCACAGAAGCTGCCTCTTTTGTACATAGCCAAACACACACACACACACACACACACACACACACACACACAGTGTGACAGAGATAATTTATCATTATCTGAACGCACTCAGGGTGGTTCAGCCAGAGTGAAGAACAGAGAAAGGCAGGGTCAAGGGCACTATAGAAATAGCTGTTCCTGCTTCACTTTTCAGCCCTCCTTCCCCTCCCATCAGCCCACTTTCATTACTTTTCTCTTTGATGCAAAATCTGAACATCTTGGTCAGGCAGCTCTGCTTATCAGTGGGTTCTGAATAACCCACTTTTATCAAACTTCATCTGATGGACCCAAAATATATTTGATCGTAGCAAAAAGTACCCTTATCAGTCCTAAAATGACACTGTCCCAAAGTGAATAGTGTTAGCAGCCAAATCCCTAGAACCAGAAAGAAGTATGTTTAAATCTTCAATCCATCACTTTCTAGCCATGCTGTCATGTCCAACTCATTCTTCTTAAACAATATCTCACTAAGCACACTAGACTGTAGAAATGCACACAGATAGGGCCTTACCTTTCTGGCTTTATTCCTGCGAGGCAGCAGTGGACACTAACATATCTGTCACTCCAGCTAATGTAAACGTTTAACTGGTACAAGTGCTGTGCAGGCAGGTCTCTGGAACAATGAGAGCACCCAGGAGAAGGCTTTGCTTTAGTTACAAAGGTCAGGAAAGGTTTCCCCTAGGGAGGGACCGAGATCAGAAGCATGAGTGGGCAGTAAGTGGGCAAAGTAAGGACGATCTGGCATTCCTGGCAAATATGTGGTGCAGGGGGACCTGGACCTTGGCCAGTCCAAGATGCTGAGTCTTTGCAGTGCAGAGCAGAGAGGAGGGGCACGCCATGAGGACAGAGAAATGGAAAGAAGACTGTGGCCATGGTGAGGAGGTTTGTCCTCATTCTAAGAAGGACTGGGAGGTATGGGGCATGGTCTGACTTACGTGGAGGACAGACTGGAGACAACATGGACACAGACACACAGGTGGAAGGCCAGGAGGTAATCCACAGAAGGGCTGCAATGAGAATTTTAATGGAAAGAAAAAACAGAAGCTAAGGGATATTTAAGAACTAAAATCAGCAGGCCTGAATGGTAAGTTGGATATGAGAAGTGAGAGAGAAAGGGATAAACCAGAGCTCACTCATAGGACTTTGGCTTGTGTGACTGGATAGGTGGTGGCACCATTTTCTAAAAACCAGAATGGAAGAAGGAGCAGACTAGTGACTTAAACCTCATAGCCTCAGTTTTCTCATCTGTAAAATGGGAATAGTCCTACATATATCACAATGTTTTTGAAAGCATTAGAAAATATTCCTAGAAAATGAAGCCTTCATACAAAGCGGTGTATGTTTCTCCCCCAAATAAATGGGACCTATTCTTATAGGCTTCTTTTTCTTGATCTGATTGGAAACTCAGGATCTCAGATATTCATTTCTTTTCATCCTCTTCTCTGATGACTCTACCAAATTGCTGGTTTACTGATCTCATCACCCTAAACAATGTATGGTACTCCATACTAGTCAAATAGGCAAGTTGGCAATTGCTCTTCTGAACAAATTATTGTAAATGTCACTGCTACAGTGCAGCTCATAGTGGCTCACTTGGCTGTTCAAGTGAAAAATTCTTGCAAATGCAGCTCTTATTATTTGCCAAATGTTCATGCACAAATGCATTTATTTTACCAAGAACGTAGTGTTGGGTCATTTAAGGAGAATGGAAAAACACCACTCACAATTGAAGAGGCAAAATAGAATACATACAGCACTCCAGAGCTTGAAAACCCCTTCATATACACTATACCAATGATACCTCACACTGACTGTGGAGAGGCTGAGATGACGAGAAAGGGCAGGTATATTTATGATTATTTTTACAAGTAAGGTTAACTTAGACAAAGTAACTCTCTCCAGGTCACAACTCAAGGAAGTAATAGATTTCTGTGATGAAAATACAAGTCTTGGGGCTTCTGATTTTATCATGTGTCTATCAAAATCCCCCACCTGCCAACGTTAAGCCATACAATGTAGAACATAAAAACCATACAGCCTCTGAAACAAAGGAGAGGGCGTGAGATCAAAACTCATTTGAACTTACATAATTATATTTTATCAATTCATTATTAGTCCACTATTATCATTGTGGTCGTCATTAATAGACAAGACGTGTTGAGCAACTACTACCTGCCAGACCAAATAGGAAGGACTTCATCTGTGCTGTTTCACTGAACCTTTACTTTCAACAAAGGTGCTCTTAAAAATCAGAATTATGAAAGTACAGATGAGAAAATGGAAGCCGAGAAGGCTTGAGTTGCCTAAACCTGCTCCTAAATCCTAGCCTTTTTCCAAGGCCACTCTACTAGACTTGCTTCTGTGGGATCTATTGTATTCATAGTCAAATACCAATAAGGCCAAGACAATGAGTACTTTTGAGTTCTTCTGGGTTTTGGGGAAAATTTAAACAATGTCTCCCAATCTCCTGAATGCATTGAATGTATTCGGCCGATTCGATAAGCAAACAGGCATGAACGCTTATCTGAGATGATACCACTCTAGTTTCACTGTAACAGTACATTTTGTGTAGAATATTTCTATCTCAAATGCTGATCCTCATTCTGTTACTTACTGGCTGTATATCGTTGGACAAGTGGCTTAGCAGCTCAGACACTCAATTTAGTAGTCTGCGAAGTAGGGTTGACGATAGTTCCAATAGTACAATAAAAGTGGAACCATCTGCAGAAAGCACTTGACATGGTTTCTAGAACATGGTTAGTAAGCCACACATATTAACTATGATTATTTTTTATTTTGATGATCCTTGTGACCACAGAATAGAGGTTAGATACATTCTACAGAGAGGAAACTGGTTCTAAGATATAAAGTGTTTTGTGTAAATTCACCCAGCTTGATAGAATAAAGATAAGGAAGCACGTCTCCTAAATGTGACAGAGAAAATTTCTGTTAGTAAAATCTCCAGCAACTCTCTGAGGAGGTGGGTCTTGGTAGCTGAAGAATTCTGAAAGTAGAAGTGGACAGAAGCTAAAATGCTCATCGGGAAAAGATAAGAAATCAAGAAACCTGAAAATGATTCAATAGTGAGCAAAGAGAAAAACAGGGGAGAGGAAGAATATGTTCAAAGGGATTTGAGAAATTTGCTCCCCACACACAATGTAAATTACTATGAAAATACTGTGTTAGAAAAAATATACAAGGCCTTTTTCTACAATATTTTAAAGTATATACACCGTCTCAATATTGGCTGTCTTGTAAAATACAAAAATTCTATTTTTATGCAGTTACAGAAAATATAAATACTCTAATTTAACCTTAAAAAATTTACTCTGAAGACACTCTGATAGAAAAAATATACAATGCAATTTTCTCCTATGTTTTAAAGTATATGCACCGACTCAATATTCTTTATCTTGTAAAATATGGAAATTCTAATTTTATGCGGTTACAGAAGATATACATACTCATTTTAACACAAATGTTAAACACAAAATTATTAAAAATATAAATATTCTCTTTTTACCCCAACGTTAAAAACAAAATTGTTCTGACAATACTGTTATAAAAAATATACAATGCCCTTTTCTATTCTGTTTTAAAGTATATACACCATCTCCATATTCCCTCTTGTAAAACATGGAAATTCTATTATTACGTGAAAAGAGAAAATGTAAGTATTTCCTTTTGACATCAATGTTAAAAACCAAATTACTCTAAAGACACTCTGTTAGATAAAATACACAATGCTTTTTTTTACTATCTTTTTTAGTATATACACAATCTCAATATTCTCTCACATGCAAAATACAAAAATTCTAAATTTACGTGTTTAGACACAAATATAAATATTCTCTATGCACCCCAATGTAAAAAACAAAATTGCGTGGAAGATACTCTGTTAGAAAAAAAATACAATGCTCTTTTCTAGTCTCTCATGGTGTATATATACCATCTCAATATTCTCTTTCATGTAAAATACTGAAAATCTAAATTTACGCTGTTAGAAATAAATAGAAATATCCTCTATGTCCCCGAATGATATAAGCAAAATTGCTCAAAAAATAATCTGTAAGAAAAAATATACAATGCTCTCTTCTACATTCTTTTGGAGTATATACACAATCTCAATATTCTTTGTCATGTAAAATACCAAAATTATAAATTTACGTGAATAGAAAAACATAAAAATATTATCTATTTACCCAAATGCTGAAAGCAAAATTGCTCTAATGATAATCTGTATAAAAAAATATACAATGCCCTTTTCTACACAGTTTTGGAGTATACACACCATATCAATAAGCTCTCTCATGTAAAATATTTAAATACTCAATTTACGCGGTTACAAAAAATATAAATATTTTCTATGTACACCAAAGTTAAAAGCAAAATTGCACATAATATAGTGTGTAAGAGAAAATATACAATGCCCTATTTTACTCTTTCCTAAAGTATATCCACCAAATAAATAGGCTCTCTCATGCAAAATACCGAAATTTTAAATTTACGCCAATATAAAAAAATCTAAATATTATCTAGGCACCCCAATCTTAAAAGCAAAATTGCACTGAATATCATCTGTAAGAGAAAATATGCAATGCCCTTTTCTACTCTGTTTGGAGTACATACACCAACTCAATACGCTCTCTCAGGTAAAATACCGAAATTCTAATTTTACGCGAATCGAAAATAATCTAAATATTATCTAGGCGCCCCACAGTTAAAAGAAAATGGCTCTGAATATAGTCTGTTAGAAACAATATACAATGCCTTATTCTACTCTGTTTTGGAGTATATACACCATCTCAGTATGGTCTCTCATGTAAAATACAGAAATTCTATATGTAAGCGAATCGAGAAAAATCGAAATATCATCCAGGCATCCCAATGTCAAAAGAAAAATTGCTCTGAATATAATCTGTCAGAAAAAATATACAATCCGCTTTTCTACTCTGTTTTGGAGTATATACACAAACTCAACATTCTCTCTCATGTAAAATACCGAAATTCTAATTTTACGTGAATCGAAAAAAATGTAAATATTATCTAGGCACCCTAATGATAAAAACAAAATGTCTCTGAATATAATCTGTCAGAAAAAATATACAATGCCCTATTCTACTCTGTTTTGGAGTATATACACCAACTCCATATGCTCTCTCATGTAAAATACAGAAATTCTATATTTAAGTGAATCGAAAAAAATCTAAATATTATCTAGGCACCCCAATGTTAAAAGAAAAATTTCTCTGAACATAATCTGTCAGAAAAAATATACCATGCCCTTTTCTACTCTGTTTTGGAGTATATACACCACCTCAATATCCTCTCTCATGTAAAATAGAAAAATTCTAATTTTACACGAACCTAAAAAAATCTAAACATTATATAAGCACCCCAATGTTAAAAACAAAATTGCTCTGAATATAATGTGTCAGAAAAAATATACAATGCCGTATTCTACTCTGTTTAGGAATATATACACCAACTCAGTATGCTCTCTAATGTAAAATCCCGAAATTCTAAATTTACGTGAATTGAAAAAAATCTAAATATTATCTAGGCACCCCAATGTTAAAAACAAAATTGCTCTGAATACAATCTGTCAGAAAAAATATACAATGCCCGATTCTACTCTGTTTTGGAGTATATACACCAACTTCATATGCTCTCTCATGTAAAATACAGAAATTCTATATTTAAGCGAATCAAAAAAAATCTAAATAATATTTAGATGCCCCAAAGTTAAAAAAATATGGCTCTGAATATAGTCTGTTAGAAAATATATACAATGTATTATTCTACTCTGTTTTGGAGTATATACACCAACTCAATATGATCTATCATGTAAAATACAGAAATTATAATTTTACGTGAATAGAAAAACATCTAAATATTATCTATGCACACCGATATTAAAAACAAAATTGCTCTGAATATAATCAGTCAGAAAAAATATACAATGCCGTATTCTACTCTATTTTGGAATATATAAACCAACTCCATATGCTCTATCATATAAAATACAGAAATTCTATATTTAAGCGAATTGAAGAAAATCTAAATATTATCTAGGCACCCCAATGTTAAAAGGAAAATTTCTCTGAATATACTTTGTCAGAAAAAATATACAATGCCCTATTCTACTCTGTTTTGGAGTATATACACCAACTCCATATGCTCTCTCATGTAAAATACAGAAATTCAAAATTTAAGCGAATCGAAAAAAATCTAAATATTATCTAGGCACCCCAATGTTAAAAACAAAATTGCTCTGAATATAATCTCTCAGAAAGAATATACAATGCCCTATTCTACTCTGTTTTGGAATATATAAACCAACTCCATATGCTCTCTCATGTAAAATACAGAAATTCTATATTTAAGCGAATCGAAAAAAATCTAAATAATATCTAGGTGCACTGAAGTTAAAAGAAAATGACTCTGAATATGGTCTGTTAGAAAATATATACAATGCCTCTTTCTACTCTGTTTTTGAGTATATAAACCAACTCCATATGCTCTCTTTTGTAAAATACAGAAAATCTATATTTAAACGAATCCAAAAAAATCTAAATATTATCTAGGCACCCCAATGTTAAAAACAAAATTTCTCTGAATATATTCTGTCAAAAAAAATATACAGTGCCTTATTCTAGTCTGTTTTGGAGTATATAAACCAACTCCATATGCTCTCTTTTGTAAAATACAGACATTCTATTGTTTAGCAAATCGAAAATAATCTAAATATCATCTAGGCTCCCCAATGTTAAAACCAAAATTGCTCTGAATATAATCTGTTAGAAAAAATATACAATGCCTTTCTCTACTCTTTTTTGAAGTATATACACCAACTGAGTATGCTCTCTCACGTAAAATACCGAAATTCTAATTTTACGTGAATCCAAAAAAATCTAAATATTATCTAGGCACCCGAATGTAAGAAGAAAAATTGCTCTGAATATAATCGTTCAGAAAAAACATACAATGCCCTTTTCCACTCTGTTTTGCAGTATATACACCAACTCAATATGCTCTCTCATGTAAAATACAAAAATTCTAATTTTACCTGAATTGAAAAAAATCTAAATATTATCTAGGCACCCCAATGTTAAAAGCAAAATTTCTCTGAATATAGTCTTTCAGAAAAGATATACAATGCCCTTTTCTATTCTGTTTTGGAGTATATACACTAACCCAATATGCTCTCTCATGTAAAATATCGAAATTCTAATTTTACACGATTCGAAAAAAATCTAAATACTATTTAGGCAGCCAATTTTAAAACCAAAATTTCTCTGAATATAATCTGTCAGAAATAATATACAAGTCCCTTTCCTACTCTGTTTTAAAGTATATACACCAACTCAATATGCTCTCTCATGTAAAATACCGAAATTATAAATTTACGCAAATTAAAAAAATTCTAAATATTATCTAGGCACCCCAATGTTAAAAGCAATGTTGCTCTTACTGTAATCTGTAAGAAAAAATATACAAAGCCTTTTTTTACTCTGTTTTGAAGTATATACACCAACTCAATATGCTCTCCGATGTAAAATACAAAAATTCAAATTTTACACGAACCGAAAATAATCTAAATATTATCTAGGCCGTCCAATGTTAAAAGAAAAATTGCTCTCAATATAATCTTACAGAAAAAATATACAATGCTCTTTTCTATTCTGTTTTGGATTATATACACCAACTCAATATGCTCTCTCATGTAAAATACCGAAATTCTAAATTTACGCGAATCAAAAAAATCTAAATATTATCTAGGCACCCCAATGTTAAAAGGAAAATTACTCTGAATAAACTCTTTCAGAAATAATATACAATGTCCTATTTTACTCTGTTTTGGAGTATATAAACCAATTCAATATGCCCTGTCTTGTAAAATACCGAAATTCTAATTTTACGTGAATAGAAAAAAATCTTAATATTATCTAGGCACCCCAATGTTAAAAGGAAAATTGCTCTGAATACATTATTTCAGAAATAATATACAATGCCCTATTTTACAGTGTTTTGGAGTATATAAACCAATTCAATATGCTCTATCATGTAAAATACCAAAATTCTAACTTTACGTGAATCAAAAAAAATCTTAATGTTATCTAGGCACCCCAATGTTAAAAGCAAGATTTCTCTGAATATAGTCTGTGAGAAAAAATATACAATGCCCTTTTCTACTCAGTTTTGGACTATATACACCAACTCAATATGCTCTCTCATTTAAAATACTGAAATGCTAAATTTACGTGAATCGAAAAAATCTAAATATTATCTAGGCACCCCAATGTTAAAAGCAAAATTGATCTGAATTAATTCTGTTAGAAATAATATACAATGCCCTATTTTAACCTGTTTTGGAGTATATACACCAATTCAACATGTTATCTCATGTAAAATACCGAAATTCTAATTTTACGGGAATCGAAAAAAATCTAAATATTATCTAGAAACCCCAATGTTAAGAGCAAAATTGGTCTGAATATAATCTGTCAGAAAAAATATACAATGCCTTATTTTACTTTGTTTTGGCGTATATACACCAACTCAATATGCTCTCTCATGTAAAATACCGAAATTCTAATTTTACGTGAATCGATAAAAATCTAAATATTATGTAGGCACCCGAATGTTAAAAGCAGAATTGCTCTGAATATAATCTGTCAGAAAAAATATACAATGCCCTTTTATACTCTGTTTTGGACTATATACACTAACTCAATATGCTCTCTCATGTAAAATACCAAAATTCTAATTTTATGTGTATTGAAAAAAATCTAAATAATATCTAGGCACCACAAAGTTAAAAGAAAATGGCTCTAAATATAGTCTGTCAGAAAAAATATACAATGCCTTATTGTACTCTGTTTTGGAGTATATACATCAACTAGATATGCTCTCTCATGTAAAATACCGAAATTCTAATTTTATTCGAATCAAAAAAATCTAAATATTATCTCGACACCCCAATGCTAAAAACAAAATTGCACTGAATATAATCTGTCAGAAAGAATACACAATGCCTTATTCTACTCTGTTTTGGAGTACATACACCAACTCCATATGCTCTCTTATGTAAAATACAAAAATTCTATATTTAACCGAATCGAAAAAAATCTTAATATTATCTAGGCACCCCAATGTTAAAAGCAAAATTCCTCTGAATATAATCTGTCAGAAAATATATACAATGGCTTATTCTACTCTGTTTTGGAGTATATACACCAACTCAGTATGCTCTCTCATGTAAGATACAGAAATTCTTATTATACGTAAATCGAAAAAATCTAAATAATACCTAGTGAACCAAATGTTAAAAACAAAATTACTCTGTATATAATCTGTCAGAGAAAATATACAATGCCCTATTCTACTCTGTTTTGGAGTATATACACCAACCCCATATGCTCTCTCATGTAAAATACCGAAATTCTAATTTTACGTGAATCGAAAAAAATCTAAATAATATCTAGGCGAACCAAAGTTAAAAGAAAATGCCTCTGAATATAGTCTGTTAGAAAAAATATACAATGCCTTATTCTACTTTGTTTTGGAGTATATACACCAACTCAGTATGCTCTCTCACGTAAAATACAGAAACTCTAATTTTACCCAATTCGAATAAATCTAAATATTTTCTAGGCACCCCAATGTTAAAAACAAAATAACTCTGAATATAATCTGTCAGAAAAAATACACAATGCCCTATTCTCCTCTGTTGTGGAGTATATACACCAACTCCAAATGCTCTCTCACGTAAAATACCAAATTTCTATATTTAAGCAAATTGAAAAAAATATAAATATAATCTAGGCACCACTATGTTAAAAGCAAAATTGCTCTGAATATAATCTCTCAGACAAAATATACAATGCCCTTTTACACTCTCTTTTGGCGTATATACAACAACTCAATATGCACTCTCATGTAAAATACCGAAATTCTAATTTTACGTGAATTGAAAGAAATCTAAATATTTTCCAGGCACCACAATGTTAAAAGCAAAATTCTTCTGAATATAATCTGTCAGAGAAAATATACAATGCCCTCTTCGACTCTGATTTGGAGTATATACATCAACTCAATATGATCTCTCATGTAAGATACAAAAATACTAATATTACGTGAATCAAAATAAAATCTAAATATTTTCCAGGCACCACAATGTTAAAAGCAAAATTCCTCTGAATATAGTCTGTTAGAAAAAATAAACAATGCCTTATTCTAAACTTTTTGGAGTATATGCACCAACTCAGTGTGCTCTCTCATGTAAAATACAGAAATTCCAATTTTACCAGAATCGAAAATATCTAAATATTATCTAGGCACCCCAATGTTAAAAGCAAAATTGCTCTGAATATAATCTGTCAGAAAAAATATACAATGACCTTTTCTACTCTGTTTTGGAGTATATACACCAACTCAATATGTCTCTTGTAAAATAATGAAATTCTAATTTTACGTGAATCGAAAAAAATCTAAATAATATCCAGGCGCCCCAAAGTTAAGGAAAATTGCTCTGAATATAGTCTGTTAGTTAAAATATACAATGCCTTATTCTACTCTGTTTTGAAGTACATAAACCAACTCAGTGTGCTCTCTCATGTAAAATACAGAAATTCCAATTTTACCAGAATCGAAAATATCTAAATATTATCTAGGCACCCCAATGTTAAAAGCAAAATTGCTCTGAATATAATCTGTCAGAAAAAATATACAATGACCTTTTCTACTCTGTTTTGGAGTATATACACCAACTCAATATGTCTCTTGTAAAATAATGAAATTCTAATTTTACGTGAATCGAAAAAAATCTAAATAATATCCAGGCGCCCCAAAGTTAAGGAAAATTGCTCTGAATATAGTCTGTTAGTTAAAATATACAATGCCTTATTCTACTCTGTTTTGAAGTACATAAACCAACTCAGTATGCTCTCTCATGTAAAATACAGAAATTCAAATTTTACTCGAATCAAAAGAATCTAAATATTATCTAGGCACCCAAATGTTAAAAACAAAATTGCTCTGAATATAATCTGTCAAAAAACATACAATGCCCTATATTACTCTGTTTTGAAGTATATAGACCAACTCCATTTGCTCTCTTGTAAAATACAGAAATTCTATATTTAAGAGAATCGAAAGGAATCTAAATATTATTTAAGCACCCCAATGTTAAAAGAAAAACTGCTCTGAATATAATCTGTCAGAAAAAATATACAATGCCCTATTCTACTCTGTTTTGTAGTATATACACCAACTCCATATGCTCTCTCAGGTAAAATACCGAAATTATAATTTTACGCAAATCAAAAAAAATTTAATAATATCTAGGAACCCCAAATTTAAAAGAAAATGGCTCTGAATATAGTCTGTTATAAAACATATACAATGCATTATTGTACTGTGTGTTGGAGTATATACACCAACTCCATATGCTATCACATGTAAAATACAGAAATTTTATATTTAAGAGAATCGAAAAAAATCCAAAAATTATATAGGCACCCCAATGTTAGAAGAAAAATTGCTCTGAATATAATCTGTCAGAAAAAATATACAATACCCTATTTTACTCTGTTTTGTCGTATATAAACCAACTCAATATTCAATATCATGTAAAATACAGAAATTCAAATTTTACCTGAATCGAAAAAATCTAAATATTACCTAGGCACCCCAATGTTAAAACAAAATTTCTCTGAATATAATCTGTCAGAAAAAATATGCAATGCTTTACTTTACTCTGTTTCGGAGTATATACACCAACTCAGTATGCTCTCTCATGTAAAATACCGAAATTCTAATTTTAGGTGAATCAAATAAAATCTAAATATTATCTAGGCACCCCAATGTTAAAAACAAAATTGCACTGAATATAATCTGTTAGAAAAAATATACAATGCCCTATTCTACTTTGTTTTGGGGTATATACACCAACTCGATATGCTCTCTCATGTAAAATACAGAAATTCGATATTTAAGCGAATTTAAAAAAATCTAAATATTATATAGGCACCACAATATTATAAGCAAAATTGCCCTGAATATAATCTTTCAGAAATAATATTCAATTACCTTTTCTACTCTGTTTTGTAGTATATACACCAACTCAATATGCTGTCTCATGTAAAATACCGAAATTCTAATTTTACCTGAATCGAAAAAGCCTAAATATTGCCTAGGCACCCCAATGTTAAAAAAAAAAATTTCTCTGAATATAATCTGTCAGAAAAAAATGTACAATGCCCTATTTCACTCTGTTTTGGTGTATATACACCAACTCAGTATGCTCTCCCATGTAGAATACCGAAATTCTAATTTTACGCGAATCGAAAATAATCTAAATCATATCTAGGCACACCGAAGTGAAAAGAAAATGACTCTGAATATAGTCTATTAGAAAAAGTATACAATGCCTTTTTCTACTCTGTTTTGGAGTATATACACCAACTCAGTATGCTCTCTCATGTAAAATACAGCAATTCTAATTTTACCCTATTCGAAAAAACCTAAATATTATCTAGGCACCCCAAAGTTAAAAACAAATTTCCTCTGAACATAATCTGTCAGAGCAAAATATACAATACCCTGTTCTACTCTGTTTTGGAGTATATACACCAACTCCATATGCTCTTTCATGTAAAGTACAGATATTCTATATTTAAGCGAATCGAAAAAAATCTAAAAAATATCTAGGTGCTCCAAAGTTAAAAGAAAATGGCTCTGAATATAGTCTGTTAGAAAAAATAGACAATGCCTTATTCTACTCTGTTTTGGAGTATATACACAAACTCAGTATGCTCTCTCATGTAATATACAGAAATTTTAATTTTACCCGAATCAAAAATATCTAAATATTACCTAGGCACACCAATGTTAAAAACAAAATTGCTCTGAATATAATCTGTCAGAAAAAATATACAATGCCCTATTCTACTCTTTTTTGGAGTATATACACCAACTCCATATTCTCTCATGTAAAATACAGAAATTGTATATTTAATCGAATCGAAAAAAATCTAAATATTATCTAGGCACTCCAAAGTTAAAAACAAAATTTCTCTGAATATAATCTGTTAGAGAAAATATACAATCCCCCATTCTACTCTGTTTTGGAGTATATACACCAACTCAGTATGCTCTCTCTTGTCAAGTACAGAAATTCTACATTTAAGCAAATCGAAAAAAATCTAAATATTATCTATGCACCGCAATGTTAAAAGCAAAATTGCTCTGAATATAATCTGTCAGAAAAAATATACAATGCCCTTTTCTACTCTGTTTTGGAGTATATACACCAACTCAATATGCTCTCTCATGTAAAATACAGAAATTCAAATATTACGCGAATCGACAAAAATCTAAATAATAACTACGCGCCCCAAAGTTAAAAGAAAATGGCTGTGAATATAGTCTGTTAGAGAAAATATACAATGCCTTATTTTACTCTGTTTTGGAGTATATACACCAACTCCATATGCTCTATCATGTAAAATACAGAAATTCTAATTTTACGTGAATCGAATAAATCTAAATATTATCTAGGAAACCCACTGTTAAAAAGAAAATTGCTCTGAATATAATCTGCCATAAAAAACATACAATGCCCTTTTCTTCTCTGTTTCGGAGTATATACACCAACTTCATAAGCTATTTCATGTAAAGTACAGAAATTCTATATTTAAGCGAATCGAAAAAAATCTAAAAAATATCTAGGCGCTCAAAATTTAAAAGAAAATGGCTCTGAATACAGTCTGTTAGAAAAAATATACAATGCCCTTTTCTTCTCTGTTTTGGTGTATATACACCAACTCAGTATGCTCTCTCATGTAAAATACAGAAATTCTAATTTTACGTGAATAGAAAAAAATCTAAATATTATCTAGGCACACCGATGTTAAAAACAAAATTGCTCTGAATATAATGTGTCAGAAAAAATATACAATGCCCTATTCTACTCTGTTTTGGAGTATATACACCAACTCCATATGCTCTATCATATAAAATACAAAAATTCTGTATTTAAGCGAATCGAAAAAAATCTAAATATTATCTAGGCACCCCAATGTTAAAAGCAAAATTGCTCTGAATATAATCTGTCAGAAAAAATATAAAATGCCCTATTCTACTCTGTTTTGGATTATATACAGCAATTCCATATGCTCTCCTCTGTAAAATACCGAAATTCTAATATCATGCGAATCGAAAAAAATCTAAATGATATCTAGGCGCCCCAAAGTTAAAAGTAAATCGCTCTGAATATACTCTGTTAGGAAAAATATACCATACCTTATTCTACTGTGTTTTAGAGTATATACCTTAACTCAGTATGCTCTCTTATATAAAATAGCAAAATTCTAATTTTAAGTGAATCGAAAAAATCTAAATATTATCTAGGCACCCCAATGTTAAAAACAAAATTACTCTGAATATAATCTGTCAGAAAAAATATACAATGCCCTTTTCTACTCTGTTTTGGAGTCTATACACCAACTCCATATGCTCTCTTATGTGAAATAAAGAAATTCTATATTTAAGCGAATCCAAAAGAAGCTAAATATTCCCTAGACATCCCAATGTTAAAAACAAAATTTCTCTGAATATATTCTGTGAGAAAAAATATACAGTGCCTTATTCTACTCTGTTTTGCAGTATATAAACCAACTCCATATGCTCTCTCATGTAAAATACAAAAATTCTATATTTAAGCGAATCGAAAAAAATCTAAATATTTTCCAAGGACTCCAATGTTAAAAGCAAAATTCCTCTGAATATAATCTGGCAGAAAAAATATAAAATGACCTTTCTACTCTGTTTTCGAGTATATACACCAACTAAATATGCTCTCTCATGTAAAATACAGAAATTCTATATATAAGCGATTTGAAAAAAATCTAAATATTATCTAGGAACCACAATGCTAAAAGCAAAATTCCTCTGAATATAATCTGTCAGAAAATATATAAAATGACCTTTTCTACTCTGTTTTGGAGTATATATACCAACTCAATATGCTCTCTCATGTAAAATACAGAAATTTTAATTTTACGCCAATCGAAAATAATCTAAATAATATCTAGGTGTCCCAAAGCTAAAGGAATATGGCTCTCAATACAGTCTGTTAGAAAAAAATATACAATGTTTTATTCTACTCTGTTTTGGAGTATATACACCAACTCAGTATGCTCTCTCATGTAAAATACCAAATTCTAATTTTTCGTGAATCGAAAAACTCTAAATATTATATAGGCACCCCAATGTTATAAGCAAGATTGCTCTGACTATAATCTGTCAAAAAATATACAATGACCTTTTCTACTCTGTTTTGGAGTATATACACCAACTCAATATGCTCTCTTCTGTAAAATACCGAAATTCTAATTTTAGGCGAATCGAAAAAAATCCAAATAATATCTAGGCATCGCAAAGTTCAAAGAAAATGGCTCTGAATAGAGTTTGTTAGTAAAAATATACAATGCCTTATTCTACTCTGTTTTGGAGTATATACAGCAACTCAGTATGCTCTCTCATCTAACATACAGAAATTCTAATTTTACCCAAGTCGAAATAATCTAAATATTATGTAGGCACCCAAAAGTTAAAAACAAAATTGCTCTGAATATAATCTGTGAGAAAACATATACAAGGGCCTATCCTATTCTGTTTTGGAGTATATACACCACCTCAGTGTGCCCTACCATGTAAAATACAGAAATTCTATATTTAACCGAATCGAAAAAATATAAATATTATCTAGTCACCCCAATGTTAAAAGTAAAATTGCTCTTAATATAATCTGTCAGAAAAAATATAAAATGTCTTTTTCTACTCTGTTTTGGAGTATATACACCAACTCAGTGTGCTCTCTCAGGTAAAATACCGAAATTCTAATCTTACGCGAATCAAAAAGAATCTAAATAATATCTAGGCGCCACAAAGTTAAAAGAAAATGGCTCTGAATATAGTCTGTTAGAAAAAATATACAATGCCTTATTCTACTCTGTTTTAGAGTATACACACCAACTCAGTATGCTCTCTGATGTAAAATACTTAAATTCTAATTTTACCTGAATTGAAGAAATCTAAATATTATCTAGGCACTTCAATGTTAAAAGGAAAATTTCTCTAAATATAATCAGTCAGAAAAATTATAAAATGCCCTATTCTACTCTGTTATGGGGTATATACACCAACTCCATATGCTCTCTCATGTAAAACACAGAAATTCTATATTTAAGCGAATCGAACAAAATATAAATATTATCTAGGCACCCCAATGTTAAAAGCAAAATTGCTCTGAATATAATTTGTCACAAAAAATATACAATGCCCTTTTCAACTCTGTTTTGGTGTATATACAACAACTCAATATGCTCTCTCATGTAAAACGCAGAAATTCTAATTTTACACGAATCGAAAAAAATCTAAATAAGATCTAGGCGCCCCAAAGCTAAAAGAAAATGGCTCTGAATATACTCTGTTAGATAAAATATACAATGCCTTATTCTACTCTGTTTTGGAGTATATACACCAACTCAGTATGCTCTCTAACGTAAAATACAGAAATTCTAATTTTACCCGAATCGAAAAAATCTAAATATTATCTAGGCACCAAAATGTTAAAAAAAATTGCTTTGAATATAATCTGTCAGAGAAAATATACAATGCCCTATTCTACTTTGTTTTAAAGTATATACACCAACTCCATATGCTCTTTCATGTAAAATACAGAAATTCTATATTTAAGCGAATCGAAAAAAATCTAAATATTATCTAGGCACCCCAATGTTATGAAAAAAATTGCTCTGAGTATAATCTGTCAGAAAAAATATACAATGCTCTTTTTACTCTGTTTTGTAGTATATACACCAACTCAATATGCTCTCTCATGTAAAATTCCGAAATTATAATTTTACACGAATCGAAATAAGTATAAATAATATCGAGGCACCCCAAAGATAAAAGAAAATGGCTCTGAATATAGTCTGTTAGTAAAAATATACAATGCCTTATTCTACTCTCTTTTAGAGTATACACCAACTCAGTATACTCTCTCATGTAAAATACTTAAATTCTAAATTTACATGAATCGAAAAAAATCTAAACATTATCCTGGCACCCCAATGTTAAAAATAAAATTGCTCTGAATATAATCTGTACAAAAAAATATAAAATGCCTTATTCTTCTTTATTTTGGAGTATATAAACCAACTCCATATGCTCTCTCAGATAAAATGCAGAAATTCTATATTTAAGCGATTCGAAAAAAATCTAAATATTATCTAGGCACCCCAATGTTAAAAGCAAAATTGCTCTGAATATAATTTGTCACAAAAAATATACAATGCCCTTTTCAACTCTGTTTTGGAGTATATACAACAACTCAATATGCTCTCTCATGTAAAACGCAGAAATTCTAATTTTACACGAATCGAAAAAAATCTAAATAAGATCTAGGCGCCCCAAAGCTAAAAGAAAATGGCTCTGAATATACTCTGTTAGATAAAATATACAATGCCTTATTCTACTCTGTTTTGGAGTATATACACCAACTCAGTATGCTCTCTAACGTAAAATACAGAAATTCTAATTTTACCCGAATCGAAAAAATCTAAATATTATCTAGGCACCAAAATGTTAAAAAAAATTGCTTTGAATATAATCTGTCAGAGAAAATATACAATGCCCTATTCTACTTTGTTTTAAAGTATATACACCAACTCCATATGCTCTTTCATGTAAAATACAGAAATTCTATATTTAAGCGAATCGAAAAAAATCTAAATATTATCTAGGCACCCCAATGTTATGAAAAAAATTGCTCTGAGTATAATCTGTCAGAAAAAATATACAATGCTCTTTTTACTCTGTTTTGTAGTATATACACCAACTCAATATGCTCTCTCATGTAAAATTCCGAAATTATAATTTTACACGAATCGAAATAAGTATAAATAATATCGAGGCACCCCAAAGATAAAAGAAAATGGCTCTGAATATAGTCTGTTAGTAAAAATATACAATGCCTTATTCTACTCTCTTTTAGAGTATACACCAACTCAGTATACTCTCTCATGTAAAATACTTAAATTCTAAATTTACATGAATCGAAAAAAATCTAAACATTATCCTGGCACCCCAATGTTAAAAATAAAATTGCTCTGAATATAATCTGTACAAAAAAATATAAAATGCCTTATTCTTCTTTATTTTGGAGTATATAAACCAACTCCATATGCTCTCTCAGATAAAATGCAGAAATTCTATATTTAAGCGATTCGAAAAAAATCTAAATATTATCTAGGCACCCCAATGTTAAAAGCAAAATTGCTCTGAATATAATTTGTCAGAACAAATATACAATGACATTTTGAACTCTGTTTTGGAGTATATACACAAACCCAATATGCTCTCTCATGTAAAATGCCGAAATTCTAATTTTACACGAATCGAAAAAAATCTAAATAAGATCTAGGCGCCCCAAAATTAAAAGAAAATGGCTCTGAATATACTCTGTTAGACAAAATATACAATGCCTTATTCTACTCTGTTTTGGAGTATATACACCAACTCAGTATGCTCTCTCATGTAAAATACAGAAATCCTAATTTTACCCGAATCGAAAAAATCTAAATATTATCTAGGCACCAAAATCTTAAAACAAAATTTCTCTGAATATAATCTGTCAGAAAAAATATACAATGCCCTATTCTACTTTTTTTTGGAGTATATAGACCAACTCCATATTCTCTCATGTAAAATACAGAAATTGCATATTTAATCGAATCGAAAAATATCTAAATATTATCTAGGCACCCCAACGTCAAAAAAAAATTGCTCTGAATATAATCTGTCAGAAAAAATATACAATGCCCTATTCTACTCTGTTTTGGAGTATATACACCAACTCCATATGCTCTATCATATAAAATACAGAAATTCTGTATTTAAGCGAATCGAAAAAAATCTAAATATTATCTAGGCACCTCAATGTTAACAGCAAAATTACTCTGAATATAATCTGTCATAAAAAATATACAATGCCCTATTCTATTCCGTTTTGGATTATATATAGCAATTCCATATGCTCTCCCATGTAAAATACCGAAATTCTAATTTTATGCGAATCGAAAAAAATCTAAATGATATCTAGCCGCCCCAAAGTTAAAAGAAAACGGCTCTGAATATACTCTGTTAGGAAAAATATACAATGCCTTATTCTACTGTGTTTTAGAGTATATACCTTAACTCAGTATGCTCTCTCATGTAAAATACAGAAATTCAATATTTAAGCGAATCGAAAAAAATCTAAATATTATCCAAGAACTCCAATGTTAAAAGCAAAATTCCTCTGAATATCGTCTGTCAGAAAAAATATAAAATGACCTTTTCTACTCTGTTTTCGAGTATATACACCAACTAAATATGCTCTCTCATGTAAAATACAGAAATTCTATATTTAAGCGATTTGAAAAAAATCTAAATATTATCTAGGAACCACAATGTTAAAAGCAAAATTCCTCTGAATATAATCTGTCAGAAAATATATAAAATGACCTTTTCTACTCTGTTTTGGAGTATATATACCAACTCAATATGCTCTCTCATGTAAAATACCGAAATTTTAATTATACGCCAATCGAAAATAATCTAAATAATATCTAGGCGCCCCAAAGCTAAATGAATATGGCTCTCAATACAGTCTGTTAGAAAAAATATACAATGTTTTATTCTACTCTGTTTTGGAGTATATACACCAACTCAGTATGCTCTCCAATATAAAATACCAAAATTCTAATTTTTCATGAATCGAAAAAATCTAAATATTATATAGGCACCCCAATGTTATAAGCAAAATTGCTCTGACTATAATCTGTCAAAGAAATACACAATGCCCTTTTCTACTCTGTTTTGGAGTATATACACCAACTCAATATGCTCTCTTCTGTAAAATACCGAAATTCTAATTTTAGGCGAATCAAAAAAAATCCAAATAATATCTAGGCACCGCAAAGTTCAAAGAAAATGGCTCTTAATAGAGTTTGTTAGTACAAATATACAATGCGTTATTCTACTCTGTTTTGGAGTATATACAGCAGCTCAGTATGCTCTCTCATCTAACATACAGAAATTCTAATTTTACCCAAGTCGAAAGAATCTAAATATTATGTAGGCACCCAAAAGTTAAAAACAAAATTGCTCTGAATATAATCTGTGAGAAAAAATATACAAGGGCCTATCCTACTCTGTTTTGGAGTATATACACCTACTCCATATGCTCTCCCACGTAAAATACAGAAATTTTATATTTAAGCGAATTGAAAAAATCTAAATATTATCTAGGCACAACAATGTTAAAAACAAAATTGCTCTGAATATAATCTGTCAGAAAAAATATACATTGCCATATTCTACTCTGTTTTTGAGTATATACACCAACTCCATATGCTCTATCATGTAAAATACAGAAATTCTATATTTAAGCGAATCGAAAAAAATCTACAATGCCTTATGCTACTCTATTTTGGAGTATATACACCAACCCAGTATGCTCTCTCATGTAAAATACAGAAATTCTGATTTTACGTGAATCGAATAAAATCTAAATATTATCTAGGCACACCAATGTTAAAAACAAAATTGCTCTGAATATAATCTGTCAGAAAAAATATACAATGCCCTCTTCCACTCTGTTTTGGAGTATATACACCAACTCAATATGCTCTCTCATGTAAAATACAGAAATTCTATATTTAAGCTTATTGAAAAAAATCTAAATATTATCTAGGCACCCCTTGTTAAAAACAAAATTGCTCTGAATATAATCTGTCAGAAAAAATATACAATACCCTATTCTACTCTGTTTTGAAGTATATACACCAACTCCATATGCTCTCTCATGTAAAATACAGAAATTCTAAATTTAAGCGAATCGTAAAATATCTAAATATTATCTAGGCACCCCAATGTTAAAAGCAAAATTGCTCTGAATATAATCTGTCAGAGAAAATACACAATGCCATATTCTACTCTGTGTTGGACTATATACACCAACTCCATACGCTCTCTCATGTAAAATACAGAAATTCTATATTTAAGTGAATCGAAAAAAATCTAAATATTATGTAGGTACCCCAATGTTAAAAGCAAAATTGCTCTGAATATGGTCTGTCAGAAAAAATACACAATGCCCTATTCTACTCTGTTTTGTAGTATATACACCAACTCAATATGCTCTCTCATGTAAAATACCGAAATTTGTCAGAAAAAATATACAATACCCTATTCTACTCTGTGTTGAATTATATACACAAACTCAATATGTTCTCTCAAGTAAAATACCGAAATTTGAATTATACGGGAATCGACAAAAATCTAAATATTATCTAGGCACCCCAAAGTTAAAGGAGAATGGCTCTGAATATAATCTGTCAGAAAAAATATACAATTCCCTTTTCTACTCTATTTTGGAGTATATACACCAACTCAATATGCTCTCTCATGTAAAATACCAAAACTCAAATTTTAAATGAACTGCAAAAATTCTAAATATTATCTAGGCATTCCAATGTTAAAAGCAAAATTGTTCTGAATATAATCTGTCAGAAATAATATAAAATGCCCTTACCTACCCTGTTATAAAGTATATACACCAGCTCAATATCCTCTCTCATGTAAAATACAGATATTCTAATTTTACGTGAATCAAAAAAACATCTAAATATTATCTAGGCACCACAATGTTAAAAGCAAAATTGCTCTGAATATAATCTGTGAGACAAAATATACAATGCCCTTTTGTACTCTGATTTTTAATATATACACCAACTCAATATGGTCTCATGTAAAATACAAAAATTCTAATTTTACGTGAATTGAAAAAAATCTAAATGATATCTAGGCGCCCCAAAATTAAAAGAAAATGGCTCTGAATATAGTCGGTGAGAAAAAATATACAATGCCTTATTCTACTCTGTTTTGGAGTATATACACAACACGGTATGCTCTCATATGTAAAATACCGAAATTCTAATTTTACGTGAATCGAATAAAATCTAAATTATATCTAGGCGCCACAACGTTAAAAAAAAATGGCTCTGAATATAGTCTGTTAAAAAAAATATACAATGCCTTATTCTACTCTGTTTTGGAGTATATATACTAACTCAGTATGCTCTCTCATGTAAAATACAGAAATTCTAATTTTACCCGAGTCGAAAAAATCTAAATATTATCTAGGCACCCCAATGGTAAAAAAAAATTGCTCTGAAAATAATCTGTCAGTAAAAATATACAATGACCTATTCTACTCTCTTTTGGAGTATATACACCAACTCCATATGCTCTCTCATGTAAAATACAGAAATTCTATATTTAAGCGAATCGAAAAAATACTAAATAACATCTAGGCGCCCAACGTTAGAAAAAAATGGCTCTGAATATAGTCTGTTAGAAATAATATACAATGCCTTATTCTACTCTGTTTTGGAGTATATACACAAACTCAGTATGCTCTCTCATGTAAAACACAGAAATTCTAATTTTATGTGAATCAAAAATATCTAAATAATACCTTGGTGCTCCAAAGTTAAAAGAAAATGGCTCTGAATATAGTCTGTTAGAAAAAATATACAATGCCTTATTTTACTCTTTCTTGGAGTATATTCGAGAACTCAGTATGCTCTCTCATGTAAAATACAGAAATTCTAATTTTACCCAAATAAAAAATGTCTAAATTTTATCTAGGCACACCAATGTTCAAAACAAAATTGCTTTGAATGTAATCTGTCAGAGAAAATATACAATGCCCTATTCTACTCTGTTTTGGAGTATATACACCAACTCCATATGCTCTCTCATGTAAAATACACAAATTCTATATTCAAGCGAATCGAAAAAAATCTAAATATTATCTAGGCACCCCAATGTTATAAACAAAATTTCTCTGAGTATAATCTGTCAGAAAAAATATACAATGCTCTTTTTACTCTGTTTTGTAGTATATACACCAACTCACTATGCTCTCTCATGTAAAATAAAGAAATTCTAATTTTACGTGAATCGAAATAAATATAAATAATATCTAGGCGACCCAAAGATAAAAGAAAATGGCTCTGAATATAGTCTGTTAGTAAAAATATACAATGCCTTATTCTACTCTGTTTTGGAGTATATACACCAACTCAGTATACTCTCTCATGTAAAATACTTAATTTTAAATTTACGCGAATCGAAAAAAATCTAAATATTATCCTGGCACCCCAATGTTAAAAATAAAATTGCTCTGAATATAATCTGTACAAAAAATTTAAAATGCATTATTCCTGATTATTTTGGAGCATATAAACCAACTCCATATGCTCTCTCAGCTAAAATGCAGAAGTTCTATATTTAAGCCATTCAAAAAAATCTAAATATTATCTAGGCACCCCAATGTTAAAGCAAAATTGCTCTGCATAAAATCTGTCAGAAAAAATTAACAATGCCCTATTCCACTCTGTTTTGGAGTATGTACACCCACACAGTATGCTCTCTCATGTAAAATACAGAAATTCTAATATTACCCGAATCAAAAAAATCTAAATATTATTTAGTCAACCCAATGTTAAAAACAAAATTTCTCTGAATATAATCTGTCATAAAAAGTATAGAATGCCCTATTCTACTCTGTTTTGGAGTATATACACCGAGTCCATATGCTCTCTCATCTAAAATACAGAAATTCTATATTTAAGCGAATCGAAAAATATCTAAATATTATCTAGGCACCCCAATGTTAAAAGAAAGTTTGTTCTGAATAGAATCTGTCATAAAAAATATAAGATGCCCTTTTCTACTCGGTTTTGTAGTACATACACCAACTCAATATGCTCTCTCCTGTAAAATACAAAATTCTTATTTTAAACGAATCAAAAAAAATCTAAATAATATCGAGGTGCCCCAAACTTAAAAGAAAATGGCTCTGAATATAGTCTGTTATAAAAAATATACAATGCTTTATTCTACTGTGTTTTGGAGTATATACACCAACTCAGGGTACTCTCTCATGTAAAATTCAGAAATTCCAATTTTAAACGAATCTAAAAAATCTAAATATTATCAAGGCACCCCAATGTTAAAAACAAAATTGCCCTGAATATAATCTGTCAGAAAAAATATACAATGCGGTATTCTACTATATTTTGGAGTATATACACCAACTCCATATGCTCTCTCATGTAAAATACCGAAATTCTAAATTTACGTGATTCGAAAACAATGTAAATATTATCTAGGCACCCGAATGTTAAAAGCAAAATTGCTCTGAATATAATCTGTCAGAATAAATATACAATGCCCTTTTCTACTTTTTTTTGTAGTATATATACCAACTCAATTTGCTCTCTCATGTACAATACAGTAATTATAATTTTACCAAAATCAAAAAAATCTAAATATTATCACGGCACCCCAATGTTAAAAACAAAATTCCTCTGAATATAATATGTCTAAAAAATATATAATGACCTATTCTACTCGGTTTTGGAGTATATACACCAACTCACTGTGCTCTCTCATGTATACCGAAATTCTAATTTTACTTGAATCGAAAAAAATCTAAATATTATCTAGGGACCCTAATGTTGAAAGCATAATTTCTCTGAATATAATCTGCCAGAAAAAAACATAGAATGTTCTTTTCTACTCAGTTTTGTAGTATATAAACCAACTCAATATGCTCTCTCATGTAAAATACCGAAATTCTAATTATTTACGAATCGAAAAAAATCTGAATAATATCTAGACTCCCCAAAGTCAAAAGAAAATGGCTCTGAATATAGTCTGTTCGAAAAAATATACAATGCCTTATTCTAATTTGTTTTGGAGTATATACACCAACTCCATATGCTCTCTTCTGTAAAATACAGAAACTCTAATTTTACCCGAATGGAAAATATGAAAATATTATGTAGGCACCCCAATGTTAAAAACAAAATTCCTCTGAATATAATTTGTCAGAGCAAATAAACAATGCCATATTCTATTCAGTTTTGGAGTATATACACCAACTCATTATGCTCTGTCATGTAAAATACAGATATTCTAAATTTACGTGAATCGAAAAAAATCTAATTATGTAGGCACCCCAATGTTAAAACCAAAATTTCTCTGAATATTATCTGTCAGAAAATATATACAATGCCCGATTCTACTCTGTTTTGCAGTATATACACCAACTCCATATGCTCTATCTTGTAAAATACCGAAATTCTAATTTTACCCGAATCGAAAAAATCAAAATATTATGTAGGCACCCCAATGTTAAAAACATAACTGCTCTGAATATAATCTGTCCGAAAAAATATACAATGCCCTATTCTACTCAGTTTTGGAGTATATACACCAACTCAGTATGCTCTGTCATGTAAAATACAGATATTCTAAATTTACGTGAATCGAAAAAAATCTAAATATTATGTAGGCACCCCAATGGTAAAAACAAAATTTCTCTGAATATAATCTGTCAGAAAAAATATACAATGCCCTATTCTACTCTGTTTTGGAGTATATACACCAACTCAGTATGCTCTCTCATGTAAAATACCGAAATTCTAATTTTACCCGAATCAAAAAAATCTAAATATTATCTAGGCACCTCAGTGTTAAAAATAATTGCTCTGAATATAATCTCTCAGAGAAAATATACAATGCACTATTCTACTCTGTTTTGGAGTATATACACCAACTCCACGTTCTCTCCCATTTAAAATACCGAAATTCTATATTTAAGCGAATCGTAAAAAATCTAAATATTATATAGGCACCCCAAAGTTAAAAAAAAATCGATCTGAATATAATCTGTCAGAGAAAATATACAATGCCCTATTCTACTGTTTTGGAGTATATACACGAACTCAATATACTCTCACATGTAAAATACAGAAATTCAAATTCTACCCGAATCGAAAAAATCAAAATATTATGTAGGCACCCCAATGTTTAAAACAAAATTTCTCTGAATACAATCTGTCAGAAATAATATAAAATGCCCTATTCTACTCTGTTTTGGAGAATATACACCAACTTTATATGCTTTCTCATGTAAAATACAGAAATTCTAATTTTACCCGAATCGAAAATATCTAAATATTGCCTAGGCACCCCAATGTAAAAAACAAAATTGCTCTGAATATAATTAGTCAGAAAAAATAAACAATGCCCTATTCTACTTTGTTTTGGAGTATATACACCAACTCAGTATGCTCTGTCATGTAAAATACAGAAATTCTAATTTTACGTGAATTGAAATATATCTAAATAATATCTAGGTGCCCCAAAGTTAAAAGAAATTGGCTCTGAATATAGTCTGTTAGAAAAAATATACAATGCCTTATTCTATTCGGTTTTGGAGTATATACACCATCTGAGTAGGCTTTCTTATGTAAAATAAAGCAATTCTAATTTTACGTGAATCAAAAAAAATCTAAATGTTATCTATGCACCCCAATGTTTAAAACAAAATTGCTCTGAATATAAACTGTCAGAAAAAATATACAATGCCCTATTCTAACCTGTTTTTAAGTTTATACACCAACTCCATATGCTCTCTCATGTAAAATACAGAAATTCTAATTTTACTTGAATCGAAAAAATCTAAATATTATCTAGGCTCCTCAGTGTTAGAAAAAAATTGCTCTGAATATAATCTCTCAGAGAAAATATACAATGCCCTATTCTACTATGTTTTGGAGTATATACACCAACTCAACATTCTCTCTCATGTAAAATACAGAAATTCTATATTTAAGCGAATCGAAAAAAATCTAAATATTATGTAGGCACCGCAAAGTTAAAAACAAAATCGATCTGAATATAATCTGTCAGAAAAAATATACAATGCCCTATTTACTCTGTTTTGGAGTATATACACACACTCCATATGCTCTCTCATGTAAAATACAGAAATTCTATATTAAAGCAAATCGAAATAAATCGAGATATTATCTAGGCAACCCAAAGTTAAAAGAAAATGGCTCTGAATATAGTCTGTTAGAAAAATATACAATGCCTTATTCTACTCTGTTTTGGAGTATATACTCCAACTCAGTATGCTCTCTCACGTAAAATACAGAAATTTTAATTTCACCCGAAACGAAATAATCTAAATATTATCTAGGCAACCCAATGTCAAAAGCAATATTGCTCTAAATATAATCTGTCAAAAAAATATACAATGCCTTTTTCTACTCAATTTTGTAGTATAGGCACCAACTGAATATGCTCTCTCATGTAAAATACAGAAATTCTAATTTTACGTGATTCAAAAAAATCGAAATATTATCTAGGCAACCCAATGTTAAAAACAAAATTGCTCTGAATATAATCTGTCACAATAATTATACAATGCCCTATTCTACTCGGTTTTGGAGTATATACACCAATTCAGTATGCTCTCTCATTTAAAATACAGAAATTCTATATTTAAGCAAATCGAAAAAAATCTAAATATTACCTAGGCACCCCAATGTTAAAAGAAAATTTCTCAGAATATAATCTGACAGAAAACATATACAATGCCCTTTTCTACTCTGTTTTGTAGTATATACACCAACTCAATATGCTCCCTCATGTAAAATACAGAAATTCTAAATTTACCCGAACCGAAGAAATCCAAATATTATCTAGGCACCCCAATGTTAAAAAATAAATTTCTCTTAATATAATCTGTCAGAGAAAATATACAATGCCCTTTTCTACTCTGTTTTGGAGTATATACACCAATTCAATATGCTCTCTCATAGAAAATACCGAAATTCTAATTTTAGGTGAATCAAAGAAAATCTAAATAATATCTAGGCGCCCAAAAGTTAAAAGAAAATGGCTCTGAATATAGTCTGTTAGAAAAAATATACAATGCCCTATTCTACTCTGTTTTGAAGTATATACACCAACTCCATATGCTCCCTCATGTAAAATACAAAAATTCTATATTTAAGCGAATCGAAAAAAATCTAAATATTATCTAGGCAACCCAATGTTATAGGCAAAATTTCTCTGAATATAATCTGTCGGAATAAATAAACAATGCCCTATTGTACTCTGTTTTGGAGTATATACACCAACTCCATATGCTCTCTCATGTAAAATACAGAAATTCTATATTTAAGCGAATCGAATAAAATCTAAATATTATCTAGGCACCCCAATGTTAAAAGCAAAATTGCTCTGAATATAATCTGTCAGAAAAAATATACAATGCCCTTTTATACTCTGCTTTGTAGTATATACACCAACTCAATATGCTCTCTCTTATAAAATACCGAAATTTTAATTTTAAGTGAATCGAAAAAATCTAAATAATATCTAGGCGCCCCAAAGTTAAAAGAAAATGGTTCTAAATATGGTCTGTAAGAAAAATATAGAATGCCTTATTCTTCTCTGTTTTGGGGTATATACACCAACAAAGAATTCTCTCTCATGTAAAATACTGAAATTCTAAATTTACGTGAATCCAAAAAAATCTAAATATTATCTAGGCACCCCAATGTTAAAAACAAAATTGCTCTGAATGTAATCTGTCAGAAAAAATATACAATGCCCTATTCTACTCTGTTTTAAAGTATGTACACGAACTCCATATGCTCTCTCATGTAAAATATAGAAATTCTAATTCTACCCGAATCGCAAAAATCTAAATATTACCTAGGCAACCCAATGGATAAAACAAAATTGCTCTGAATATAATCTTTCAGAAAAAATATACAATGCCCTATTCTACTCTGTTTTGGAGTATATACATCAACTCAATATGCTCTCTCATGTGAAATACCGAAATTCTAATTTTAGGTGAATCAAAAAAAATCTAAATAATATCTAGGCGCCCCAAAGTTAAAAGAAAATGGCTCTGAATATAGTCTGTTAGAAAAAATAATACATCGTCTTATTCTACTCTTTTTTGAAGTACATACAGCAACTAAGTGGGCTCTCTCATGTAAAATACAGAAATTCTAATTTTACGTGAATCAAAAATAATTTAGATATTATCCAGGCACCCCAATGTGAAAAAAAAAATTGCTCTTAGTATAATCTGTCAGATAAAATATACAATGCCCTTTACTTCTCTGTTTTGTAGTATATACACCAAATCAAAATGCTCTCTCATGTAAAATACAGAAATTCAAATTCTACCCACATCAAAAAAATCTAAATATTTTCTAGGCACCCCAGTGTTAAAAAAAAATTGCTCTGAATATAATCATCAGAAAAAATATACAATGCCCTATTCTACTCTGTTTTGGAGTATATACACCAACTCCATATGCTCTCTCATGTAAAATAAAGAAATTCTACATTGAAGCAAATAGAAAAAATCTAAATATTATCTA
The DNA here is from genome assembly GCF_049354715.1 of Callithrix jacchus. Lineage (NCBI taxonomy): Eukaryota > Metazoa > Chordata > Mammalia > Primates > Cebidae > Callithrix > Callithrix jacchus. The sequence goes on along the minus strand of NC_133506.1, from coordinate 166,552,116 downwards.
CGCACCCCAATGCTACAAACAAAATCGCTCTGAATATAATCTGTCAGAAAAAATACACAATGCCCTATTCTACTCTATTTTGGAGTATATACACCAACTCCATATGTTCTCTCATGTAAAATACAGAAATTCAATATTTATGCGAATCGAAAAATATCTAAATATTATCTAGGCACCCCAATGTTAAAAGCAAACTGGCTCTGAATATAATCTGTCAAAAAAAATATAAAATGCCCTTTTCTATTCTGTTTTGCAGTATATACACCAACTCCATATGCTGTCTCATGTAAAATACAGAAATTCGAATTTTACACGAATCGAAAAATATCTAAATAATATCTAGGTGCCCCAAATTTAAAAGAAATTGGCTCTGAATATAGTCTGTTAGATAAAATATACAATGCCTTATTCTACTATGTTTTGGAGTATATACACCAACTCAGTATGCTCTCTTATGTAAAATACAGCAATTCTTATTTTACGTGAATCAAAAAAAATCTAAATATTATCTAGGCACCCTAATTTTAAAAGAGAAATTTCTCTGAATATAATCTGTCAGAAAAAATATACAATGCCCATTTCTACTCGGTTTTGTAGTATATACACCAACTCAATATGCTCTCTCATGTAAAATACAGAAATTCTAATTTTACGCAAATCGAAAAACATCTAAAAAATATCTAGGTGCTCCAAAGTTAAAAGAAAATGTCTGTGAATATAGGTTGTTAGAAAAAATATACAATGCCTTATTCTACTTTGTTTCGGAGTATATACACCATCGCAGGGTGCACTGTCATGAAAAACACAGAAATTATAATTTTACGTGAACTGAAAAAATCTAAATATTATCTAGGCACCTCAGTGTTAAAAATAATTGCTCTGAATATAGTCTTTCAGAAAAAATATACAATGCCCTATTCTACTCTGTTTTGGAGTTTATACACCAACTCAGTATGCTCCCTCATGTAAAATACCGAAATTCTAAATTTACCCGAATTGAAAAAATCAAAATATTATGCAGGCAACCCAGTGTTACAAAAAAAATTGCTCTGAATATAATCTGTCAGAAAAAATATTCAATTTCCTATTCTACTCTGTTTTGGAGTATATACAGAAACTCCATATGCTCTCTCATGTAAAATACCGAAATTTCATTTTTACGTGAATCGAAAAAAATCTAAATAATATCTAGGCGCCCCAAAGTTCAAAGAAAATGGCTCTGAATATAGTCTGTTAGAAAACATACACAATGCCTTATTCTACTCTGTTTTGAAGTATATAAACCATCTCAGGATGCTCTCTTATGTAAAATACAAAAATTTTAATTTTACCCGAAACGGAAACATCTAAATAGTATCTAGGCAACACAATGTTAAAAATAAAATTGCTCTGAATAGATTCTGTCAAAAAAAATATACAATGCCCTATTATACTCTGTTTTGGAGTATATACACCAACTCCATATGCTCTCTTATGTAAAATACAGAAATTCTATACTTAAGCGAATTGAACAAAATCTAAATATTATCTAGGCACCCCAATGCTAAACACGAAATTGCTCTGAATACAATCTGTGAGTAAAAATATACAATACACTACTCTACTCTGTTTTGGAGTATACACACCAACTCAATATGCGCTCTCATGTAAAATAGAAAAATTATATATTTAAGCGAATCGAAAAATATCTAAATATTATCTAGGCACCCCAATGTTAAAAGAAAAATTGGTCTGAATATAATCTGTCAGAGAAAATACACAATGCCATTTTCTACTTTGTTTTGTTTATATACACAAACTCAATATGCTCTTTCATGTAAAATACAGAAATTCTAATTTTACCCGAATCGAAAATATCTAAATATTATCTAGGCACCTCAATGTTAAAAACAAAATCGCTCTGAATATAATCTGTCAGAAAAAATATACAATGCCCTATTCTACTTTGTTTTTGAGTATATACAACAACTCTTTATGCTGTCTCATGTAAAATACAGAAATTCAATATTTATGCGAATCGAAAAAAATCTAAATATTATCTAGGCACCCCAATGTTAAAAGCAAACTTGCTCTGAATATAATCTGTCAGAAAAAACATACAATGCCCTTTTGTACCCTGTTTGGGTGTATGTACACCAACTACATATGCTCTCTCATGTAAAATACAGAAATTCTAATTTTACACGAATCGAAAAATATCTAAATAATATCTAGGCGCCCCAAATTCAAAAGAAATTGGCTCTGAATATAGTCTGTTAGCAAAAATATACAATGCCTTATTCTACTCTGTTTTGGAGTATATACACCAACTTCCTATGCTCTCTTATGTAAAATACAGCAATTCTAATTTTACGTGAATCAAACAAAATCTAAATATTATCTAGGCACTCCAATGCTAAAAACAAAATTGCTCTGAATGTAATCTGTCAGAAAAAATATACAATGCTCTATTCTAATCTGTTTTAAAGTTTATACACCAACTCCATATGCTCTCTCATGTAAAATACAGAAATTCTATATTTAAGAAAATCGAAGAAAATATAAATATTATCTAGGCACCCCAATTTTAAAAGCCAAATTGCTCTGAATATAATCTGTCATAAAAAATATACAATGCCCATTTCTACTCGGTTTTGTAGTATATACACCAACTCAATATGCTCTCTCATGTAAAATACAGAAATTCTAATTATACGTGAATCGAAAAAAATCTAAAAAATATCTACATGCCCCAAAGTTAAAAGAAAATGGTTGTGAATATAGTCTGCTAGAAAAAATATACAACGCCTTATTCCACTCTGTTTCGGAGTATATACACCATCTCAGGTTGCACTGTCATATAAAATACTGAAATTCTAATTTTACATGAATCGAAAAAATCTAAATATTATCTAGGCACCCCAATGTTAAAAACAAAATTGCTCTGAATATAATTTGTCAGAGAAAATAAACAATGCCCTATTCTACTTTGTTTTGGAGTATATACACCAACTCTGTATGCTCTGTCATGTAAAATACAGAAATTCTATATTTACATGTATCGAAAAAAGTCTAAATATTATGTAGGCACCCCAATGTTAAAAGCAAAATTGCTCTGAACATAATCTGTCAGAAAATATATACAATGCCCGATTCTACTCTGTTTTGGAGTATATACACAAACTCCTTATGCTCTATCATGTAAAATACCGAAATTCTAATTTTACCCGAATCGAAAAAATCTAAATATTATGTAGGCACCCCAATGTTAAAAACAAAATTGCTATGAATATAATCTGTCAGAAAAAATATACAATACCCTATTCTACTCTGTTTAGGAGTATATACACCAACGCCATATGCTCTCTCATGTAAAATACAGAAATTCCATATTTAAGCAAATCGAAAAAAAGCTATATATTATCTAGGCACCTGAAAGTTAAAATCAAAATTTTTCTGAATATAATTTGTCAGAAAAAATAAACAATGCCCTATTCTACTCTGTTTTGGAATATATACACCAACTCAGTATGCTCTTTCATGTAAAATATCGAAATTCTAAATTTACGTGAATAGAAAAAAATCTAAATATTATCTAGGCACCCCAATGTTAAAAGCAAAGTTGCTCTGAATATAATCTGTCAGGATAAATATACAATTCCCATTTCTACTCTGTTTCGGAGTATATACACCAATTCAATATGCTCTCTCATGTAAAATACCGAAATTCTTATTTTATGCGAATCGAAGAAAATCTAAACAATATCTAGGGGCCTCAAAGTTAAAAGAAAATGGCTCTGAATATAGTCTGTTAGAAAAATATACAATGACTTATTCTACTCTGTTTTGGAGTATATTCACCAACTCAGTATGTTCTTTCATGTAAAATACAGAAATTGTAAGTTAACCGGAATCAAAAAAATCTAAATATTATCTAGGCATTCCAATGTTAAAAACCAAATTCCTCTGAATATAATCTGTCAGAAAAAATATACACTGCCCTTTTCTACTTGGTTTTGGAGTATATAAACCAACTCCATATGCTCTCTTATCAAATACAGAAATTCTATATTTAAGCGAATCAAAAAAAATCTGAATATAATCTGTCAGAGAAAATATACAATATTCTAGTCTGTTTGGAGCATATACACCAAATCCATATTCTCTCTCATGTAAAATACAGAAATTCTATATTTAACCGAATCAAAAAAAATCTAAATATTATTTAGGCACCCCAATGCTAAAAACAAAATCGCTCTGAATATAATCTGTCAGAAAAAATATACAATGCCCTCTTCTACTCTGTTTTGGAGTATATAAACCAACTCCATATGCTCTCTAATGTAAAATACTGAAATTCTAATTTTATGCGAATCGACAAGAATCTAAATAATATCTAGGCGCCCCAAAGTTAAAAGAAAGTGGCTCTGAATATAGTCTGTTAGAAAAAATATACAATGCCTTATTCTACTCTATTTTGGAGTATATACACCATCTCAGGATGCTCTCTCATGTAAAATATAGAAATTCTAATTTACCCGATTCGAAAAAATCTAAATATTATCTAGGGACCTCAGTGTTAAAAAGAAAATTGCTCTGAATATAATCTGTCAGAAAAAATATACAATGCCGTATTCTACTCTCTTTTGGAGTATATACACCAATTCCATATGCTCTCTCACGTAAAATAGAGAAATTCTATATTTAAGCGAATCGAGAAAAATTTAAATATCATCTAGGCACCCCAATGTTAAAAGAAAAATTGCTCTGAATATAATCTGTCAGAAAAAATACACAATGCCCTTTACTTCTGTTTTTTGTAGTATATACCCCAACTCCATATGCTCTCTCATGTAAAATACAGAAATTCTATATTTAAGCGAATCAAAAAAAATCTAAAAATTATCTAGGTACCCCAATGTTAAAAGAAAAATAGCTCTGAATATAATCTGTCAGAAAAAATATACAGTGCCCTTTTCTACTCTGTTTTGTAGTATATACACCAACTCAATATGCTCTCTCATGTAAAATACCGAAATTCTAATCTTACGCGAATCGAAAAAAATCTAAATAATATCTAGGCACCCCAAAGTTAAAATAAAATGGCTCTGAATATAGTCTGTTAGAAAAATATAAAATGCCTTATTCTACTCTGTTTTGGAGTACATACACCAACTTAGTATGCTTCTCATGTAAAATACAGAAATTCTAATTTTACGTGTATCGTAAAAAATCTAAATATTATCTAGGCACCCCACTGTTAAAAGCAAAATTTCTCTGAATATAATGTGTCAGAAGAAATGTACAATGCACTTTTCTACTTTGTATTTTAGTATATACACCAACCCAATATGCTCTCTCATGTTAAATACAGAAATTCTAATTTTACCCGAATCGAAAAATTCTAAATATTATCTAGGCACCTTAATGTTAACCGCAAAATTGCTCTGAATACAATCTGTCAGTAAAAATATACAATGTTCTTTTCTACTCTGTTTTGTAGTATAAACACCAACACAATATGCTCTGTCATGTAAAATACAGAAATTCGAATTCCACCGGATACGAAAAAATCTAAATATTATCTAGGCACCATAATGTTAAAAGCAATATTGCTCTGAATATAATCTGTCATAAAAAATATACAATGCCCTATTCTACTCTGTTTTAAAGTATATACACCAACTCCATATGCTCTCTCACGTAAAATACAGAAATTCTAATTCTACCCAAATTGAAATAATGTAAATATTATCTAGGCACCCCAATGTTAAAAACAAAATTTCTCTGAAAATAATCTGGCAGATAAAATATACAATGCCCTATTCTACTCTGTTTTGGAGTATGTACACCAACTCAGTATGCTCTGTCATGTAAAATACAGAAATTCTATATTTACGTTAATCGAAAAAAATCTAAATATTATCTAGGCACCCCAATGTTAAAAGCAAAATTGCTCTGAATATAATCTGTCAGAAAAAAAATACAATGCCCTATTCTACTCTGTTTTAGAGTATATACACAAGCTCCATATGCTCTCTCATGTAAAATACCAAAATTCTAATTTTACATGAATCGAAAAAAATCTAAATAATATCTAGGCGCCTCAAAGTTCAAAGAAAATGGCTCTGAATATAGTCTGCTAGAAAAATTATACAATGCCTTATTCTACTCTGTTTTGGAGTATATACACCAACTCAGGATGCTCCCTCATGTAAAATAGAGAAATTCTAATTTTACCTGAATCGAAAAAATCTAAATATTATCTAGGCACCCCAATGTTAAAAGCAGCGTTGCTCTGAATATAATCAGTCATAAAAAGTATACAATGCCCCATTGTACTCTGTTTTGGAGTATATACACCAACTCAATATGCTCTCTCATGTAAAATACAGAAATTCTATATTTAAGCTTATTGAAAAAAATCTAAATATTATCTAGGCACCCCTTGTTAAAAACAAAATTGCTCTGAATATAATCTGTCAGAAAAAATATACAATACCCTATTCTACTCTGTTTTGAAGTATATACACCAACTCCATATGCTCTCTCATGTAAAATACAGAAATTCTAAATTTAAGCGAATCGTAAAATATCTAAATATTATCTAGGCACCCCAATGTTAAAAGCAAAATTGCTCTGAATATAATCTGTCAGAGAAAATACACAATGCCATATTCTACTCTGTGTTGGACTATATACACCAACTCCATACGCTCTCTCATGTAAAATACAGAAATTCTATATTTAAGCGAATCGAATAAAATCTAAATATTATCTATGCACCCCAATGTTAAAAGCAAATTTGCTCTAAATACAATCTGTCAGAAAAAATATAAGATGCCCTTTTATACTCTGTTTTGTAATACATACACAAACTCAGTATGCTCTCTCATGTAAAATACCGAAATTTTAATTTTACCCGCATCGAAAATATCCAAATATTATTTAGGCAACCCAATGTTACAAACAAAATTGTTCTGAATATAATCTGTCAGAAAAAATATTCAATTCCCTATTCTACCCTGTTTTGGAGTATATACACCAACTCAGTATGTTCTCTCATGTAAAATACCGAAATTCTAATTTTAGGTGAATGGAAAAAATCTAAATATTATCTAGGCACTTCAATGTTAAAAACAAAATTGTGCTGAATATAATCTGTCAGAAAAAATATACAATGCCCTATTCTACTCTGTTTTAGAGTATATACATCAACTCCATATGCTCTCTCATGTAAAATAACTAAATTCCAATTTTAGTAGAATCGAAAAAAATCTAAATAATATCTAGCCGCCCCAAAGTTCAAAGAAAATGGTTCTGAATATAGTTTGTTAGAAAAAATATACAATGCCTTATTCTACTCTGTTTTAGAGTATATACACCATCTCAGGATGCTCTCTCATGTAAAATACAGAAATTCTAATATTACCCGAAACAAAAACATTTAAATATTATCTAGGCAAGAGAATGTTAAAAACAAAATTACTCTGAATATAATCTATCAGAAAAAATATACAATGCCCTATTCTACTCTGTTTTGGAGTATATGCACCAACTCCATATGCTCTCTCATGTAAAATACAGAAATTCTATATTTAAGCAAAATGAAGAAAATCTAAATATTACCTAGGCACCCCAATGTTAAAAACAAAATTGCTCTCAATACAATCGGTCAGAAAAAATAAACAATAAACAATAAACTATTCTACGTTGTTTTGGAGTATACACACCAACTTTATAAGCTCTCTCAGGTAAAATAGAGAAACTCTATATTTAAATGAATCGAAAAATATTTAAATATTATCTAGGCACCCCAATGTTAAAAGCAAAATTTCTCTGAATATAATCTGTCAGAGAAAATACACAATGCCATTTTCTACTTTGCTTTCTTTATATACACCAACTCAATATGCTCTCTCATGTAAAATACTGAAATTCTAATTTTATGCAACTCGAAAAAATTCTAAATAATATCTAGGCGCCCGAAAGGTAAAAGAAAATGGCTCTGTATATAGTCTGTTAAAAAAAATATACACTGCCTTATTTGACTTTTTTTGGAGTATATACACAAACTCAGTATGCTCTCTCATGTAAAATACAGAAATTAAACTTTTACGTGAATTGAAAATATCTAAATGTTATCTAGGGACCCCAATGTTTAAAACAAAATTGCTATCAATACAATCTGTCAGAAAAAATATACAATGCCCAATTCTCCTCTGCTTTTGAGTATATACAGCAACTCCATATGCTCTCTCATGTAAAATACAGAAATTCTATATTTAAGAGAATCGAAAAAATTCCAAATATTATGTAGGCACCCCAATGTTAAAAGCAAAATTGCTCTGAATATAATCTGTCAGATCAAATATACTATGCCCTTTTCTACTGTGTTTTGTAGTATATACACCAACTCAATATGCTCTTTCATGTAAAATACCGAAATTCAAATTTTACGCGAATCGCAAAAAATCTAAATAATATCTAGGACCCCCAAAGTTATAAGAAAATGGCTCTGAATATAGTCTGTTAGAAAATATATACAATGCCTTATTCTACTCTTTTTTGGAGTATATACACCAACTCAATATGCTCTCTCATGTAAAATAATTATAATTTTACCCGAATCGAAAAAATCAAAATATTATCTAGGCACACAAATGTTAAAAACAAAATTTCTCTGAATATAATCTGTCAGAAAAAATATACAATGCCCTATTCTACTCTGTTTTGGAGTACATATACTAACTCCATAAGCTCTCTCAGGTAAAATAGAGAAACTCTATATTTAAATGAATCGAAAAATATTTAAATATTATCTAGGCACCCCAATGTTAAAAGCAAAATTTCTCTGAATATAATCTGTCAGAAAAAATACGCAATGCCCTTTTCTACTTTGCTTTCTTTATATACACCAACTCAATATGCTCTCTCATGTAAAATACTGAAATTCTAATTTTATGCGACTCGAAAAAATTCTAAATAATATCTAGGCGCCCGAAAGGTAAAAGAAAATGGCTCTGTATATAGTCTGTTAAAAAAAATATACACTGCCTTATTTGACTTTTTTTGGAGTATATACACAAACTCAGTATGCTCTCTCATGTAAAATACAGAAATTAAACTTTTACGTGAATTGAAAATATCTAAATGTTATCTAGGGACCCCAATGTTTAAAACAAAATTGCTATCAATACAATCTGTCAGAAAAAATATACAATGCCCAATTCTCCTCTGCTTTTGAGTATATACAGCAACTCCATATGCTCTCTCATGTAAAATACAGAAATTCTATATTTAAGAGAATCGAAAAAATTCCAAATATTATGTAGGCACCCCAATGTTAAAAGCAAAATTGCTCTGAATATAATCTGTCAGATCAAATATACTATGCCCTTTTCTACTGTGTTTTGTAGTATATACACCAACTCAATATGCTCTTTCATGTAAAATACCGAAATTCAAATTTTACGCGAATCGCAAAAAATCTAAATAATATCTAGGACCCCCAAAGTTATAAGAAAATGGCTCTGAATATAGTCTGTTAGAAAATATATACAATGCCTTATTCTACTCTTTTTTGGAGTATATACACCAACTCAATATGCTCTCTCATGTAAAATAATTATAATTTTACCCGAATCGAAAAAATCGAAATATTATCTAGGCACACAAATGTTAAAAACAAAATTTCTCTGAATATAATCTGTCAGAAAAAATATACAATGCCCTATTCTACTCTGTTTTGGAGTACATATACTAACTCCATATGCTCTCTCATGTAAAATACAGAAATTATATATTTAAGAGAATCGAAAAAAATCTAAATATTATCTAGGCACCCCAATGTTAAAAGCAAAATTGTGCTGAATATATTCTGTCAGAAAAAATATGCAATGCCCTTTTCTACTCTGTTTTCTAGTGTATACACTAACTCAATATACTCTCTCAGGTAAAATACCGAAATTCTAATTTTCCACGAATCGAAAGAAATCTAAATAATATCTAGGTGCCCAAAAGTTAAAACAAAATGGCTCTGAATATAGTCTGTTAGAAAACATATACAATGTCTTATTCTACTCTTTTTTGGAGTATATACACCAACTCAGTATGCTCTCTCATGTAAAATTACGAAACTCTAATTATACATGCATCGAAAAAAATGTAAATAATATTTAGGCACCCCAATATTAAAAGCAAAATTGCACTGAATATAATCTGTCAGAAAAAATATACAATGACCTTTTCTACTCTTTTTTGGAGTATATACACCAACTCAATATGCTCTCTTGTAAAATACTGAAATTCTAATTTTACGCAAATCGAAAAAAATGTAAATAATATCTAGGCGCCCCAAAGTTAAGGAAAATAGCTCTGAATGTAGTCTGTTAGATAAAATATACAATGCCTTATTCTACTCTGTTTTTTAGTATATAAACCAACTCAGTATGCTCTGTCATGTAAAATACTGAAAATCTAATTTTCCCCGAATCGAAAAAATCTAAATATTATCTAGGCACTTCAATGTTAAAAACAAAATTGCTCTGAATATAATCTGTCAAAAAAATATACAATGCCCTATATTACTCTGTTTTGAAGTATATAGACCAACCCCTTTGCTCTCTTGTAAAATACAGAAATTCTATATTTAAGCGAATCGAAAGAAATCTAAATATTATCTAGGCACCCCAATGTTAAAAGCAAAACTGCTCTGAATATAATCTATCAGAAAAAATATACAATGCCCTATTCTACTCGGTTTTGTTGCATATACACCAACTCCATATGCTCTCTTAGGTAAAATACCGAAATTATAATTTTACATGAATTGAAAAAAATTTAATAATATCAAGGCATCCCAAATTTAAAAGAAAATGGCACTGAATATAGTCTGTTAGAAAAAATATACAATGCCTTATTGTACTGTGTGTTGGAGTATATACACCAACTCCATATGCTCTCACATGTAAAATAATGAAATTCTATACTTAAGAGTATCGAAAAAAATCTAAAAATTATATAGGGACCGCAATGTTAGAAGAAAAATTGCTCTGAATATAATCTGTCAGAAAAAATATACAATTCCATTTTTTACTCTGTTTTGTCGTATACAAACCAACTCAATATGCAATCTCATGTAAAATACAAAAATTCAAATTTTACCTGAAACGAAAATATCCAAATATTACCTAGGCACCCCAATGTGAAAACAAAATTTCTCTGAATATAATCTGTCAGAAAAAATATGCAATGCCCTATTTTACTCCGTTTTGGAGTACATACACCAACTCAGTATGCTCCATAATGTAAAATAAAAAAATTCTAATTTTAGGTGAATCAAATAAGATCTAAATATTATCGAGGCACCCCAATGTTAAAAACAAAATTTCTCTGAAAATAATCTGTCAGAAAAAATATACAATTCCCTATTCTACTGTGTTTTAGAGTATATACACCAACTCGATATGCTCTCTCTTGTCAAATACAGAAATTCTACATTTAAGCGAATCGAAAAAAATCTAAATATTATCTATGCACCCCAATGTTAAAAGCAAAATTGCGCTGAATATAATCTGACAGAAAAAATATACAATGCCCTTTTCTACTCTGTTTTGGAGTATATACACCAACTCAATCTGCTCTCTCATGTAAAATACAGACATTCAAATTTTATGCGAATCGACAAAAATCTAAATAATATCTAGGCGCCCCAAAGTTAAAAGAAAATGGATGTGAATATAGTCTGTTAGAGAAAATATACAATGCCTTATTTTACTCTGTTTTGGAGTATATACACCAACTCCATATGCTCTATCATGTAAAATACAGAAATTCTAATTTTAAGTGAATCAAATAAATCTAAATATTATCTAGGCACCCCACTGTTAAAAATAAAATTGCTCTGAATATAATCTGTCAGAAAAAATATACAATTCCCTTTTCTACTCTGTTTTAGAGTATATACACCAACTCGATATGCTCTCTCTTGTCAAATACAGAAATTCTAATTTTACGTGAATAGAAAAAAAATCTAAATATTATCTAGGCAAACCGATATTAAAAACAAAATTGCTCTGAATATAATCTGTCAGAAAAAATATACAATGCCCAATTCCACTCTGTTTTGAAGTATATACACCAACTCAATATGCTCTATCATGTAAAATACAGAAATTCAAATTTTATGCGAATCAACAAAAATCTAAATAATATCTAGGCGCCCCAAAGTTAAAAGAAAATGGATGTGAATATAGTCTGTTAGAGAAAATATACAATGCCTTATTTTACTCTGTTTTGGAGTATATACACCCACTCCATATGCTCTATCATGTAAAATACAGAAATTCTAATTTTAAGTGAATCAAATAAATCTAAATATTATCTAGGCACCCCACTGTTAAAAAGAAAATTGCTCTGAATATAATCTGTCAGAAAAAATATACAATGCCCTTTTCTACTCTGTTTTGGAGTATATACACCTACTCCATATGCTCTATCATGTAAAATACAGAAATTCTAATTTTACGTGAATAGAAAAAAATATAAATATTATCTAGGCAAACCGATATTAAAAACAAAATTGCTCTGAATATAATCTGTCAGAAAAAATATACAATGCCCAATTCTACTCTGTTTTGAAGTATATACACCAACTCAATATGCTCTATCATATAAAATACAGAAATTCTGTATTTAAGCGAATCGAAAAAAAACTAAATATTATCTAGGCACCCAAATGTTAAGAGAAAAATTGCTCTGAATATAATCTGTCAGAAAAAATATACAATGCCCTATTCTACTCTGTTTTTGAGTATATACAGCAATTCCATATGCTCTATCATGTAAAATACAGAAATGCTAGATTTAAGCGAATCAAAAAAAATTTAAATATTATCTAGGCACCCCAATGTTAAAAACAAAATTGCTGTGAATACAATCTGTCAGAAAAAATATACAATGCCCTTTTATACTTTGTTTTGGAGTATATACACCAACTCCATATGCTCTTCCATGTAAAATACAGAAATTCTAATTTTATGCGAATCGAAAAAAATCTAAATGATATCTAGGCAACCCAATATTAAAAAAAAATTGCTCTGAATATAATCTGTCAGAAAAAATATACAGTGCCCTATTCTACTCTGTTTTGGAGTATATACACCAACTCCATATGCTCTCTTATGTAAAATAAAGAAATTGTATATTTAAGCGAATCTAAAAGAATCTACATATTACCTAGACACCCCAATGTTAAAAACAAAATTGCTCTGAATATAATCTGTCAGAAAAAATATAAAATGACCTTTTCTACTCTGTTTTGGAGTATATATACCAACTCAATATGCTCTCTCATGTAAAATAACGAAATTTTAAATTTACGAAAAGCGAAAATAATCTAAATAATATCTAGGCGCCCCAAAGATAAAGGAATATGTCTCTGAATACAGTCTGTTAGAAAAAATATACAATGCCTTATTCTACTCTGTTTTGGAGTATATACACCAACTGAGTATGCTCTCTCATATAAAATACCAAAATTCTAATTTTACGTGAATCAAAAAATCTAAATATTATATAGGCACCCCAATGTTATAAGCAAGATTGCTCTGACTATAATCTGTCAGAAAAAATATACAATGCCCTATTCTACTCTGTTTTGGAGTATATACACTAACTCAATATGCTCTCTTCTGTAAAATACTGAAATTCTACTTTTAGGCGAATCGAAAAAAATCCAAATAATATCTAGGCACTGCAAAGTTCAAAGAAAATGGCTCTGAATATAGTTTGTTAGTAAAAATATACAATGCCTTATTCTACTCTGTTTTGGAGTATATACACCAACTCAGTATCCTCTCTCATCAAACATACAGAAATTCTAACTTTACCCAAATCGAAAATATCTAAATATTATGTAGGCATTCAAAAGTTAAAAACAAAATTGCTCTGAATATAATCTGTGAGAAAAAATATACAAGGGCCTATCCTACTCTGTTTTGGTGTATATACACCAACTCCATATGCTCTCCCATGTAAAATACAGAAATTCTATATTGAAGAAACTTGAAAAAAATCTAAATATTATCTAGGCACCACAATGTTAAAAGCAAAATTGCTCTGGATATAATCTCTCAGAAAAAATATACAATGTCTTATTCTACTCTGTTTTGGTGTATATACACCATCTCAGTATGCTCTCTCATGTAAAATACCAAAATTCAAATTTTACGTGAATAAAAAAAATCTAAATATTATCTAGGCACACCAATGTTAAAAACAAAATTGCTCTGAATATAGTCTGTCAGAAAAAATATACAATACCTATTCTATTCTGTTTTTGTGTATATACACCAACTCCATATGCTCTATCATGTAAAATACAGAAATTCTATATTTAAGCAAATCGAAAAAAATCTACAATGCCTTATGCTAGTCTATTTTGGAGTAAATACACCAACTCAGTAAGCTCTCTCATGTAAAATACAGAAATTCTAATTTTACGTGGATTGAAAGAAATCTAAATATTATCTAGGCACCCCAATGCTAAAAGCAAAAATGCTCTGAATATAAGATGTCAGAAAAAATATACAATGCCCTACTCTACTTTGTTTTGGAGTATATACACCAACTCAGTATGCTCTTTCATGTAAAATACAGAAAGTCCATATTTAAGCGAATCGAAAAAAATCTAAATATTATCTAGCCACCCCAATGTTAATAACAAAATTGCTCTGAATATAATCTGTCAGAAAAAATATACAAGGCTTTTTTCTATTCTGTTTTTGAGTATATACACCAACTCAATATGCTCTCTCTTGTACAATACCAAAATTCTAATTTTACGCAAATCGAAAAATATCTAAATAATATCTAGGTACCCCAAATTTAAAAGAAAATGGCTCTGAATATAATCTGTTACAAAATTATACAATATCTTATTCTATTCTGTTTTTGATTATATAAACCAACTCAGTATGCTTTCTCATGTAAAATACCGAAATTGTAAATATACATGAATCGAAAAAAATCTAAATGTTATCTAGGAACCCGAATGTTAAAAACAAAATTGCTCTGAAAATAATCTGTCAGAAAAAATATACAATGCCCTATTCTACTGTTTTCGAGTATATACAACAACTCCATAAGCTCTCCCATGTAAAATACAAAAATTCTATATTTAAGCGAATCGAAAAAAATATAAATATTATCTAGGCACCCCAATGTTAAACACAAAATTGCTCTGAATGAAATCTGTCAGGAAAAAATATACAATGCCCTTTTCTACTCTGTTTTTTAGTATATACACCAACTCAATATGCTCTCTCATGTAAAATACAGAAATTCTACTTCTACCTAAATCGAAAAAATCTAAATGTTGTCTAGGCACCCCAATGTTAAAAACAAACTTGCTCTGAATATAATCTGTCAGAAAAAATATACAATGCCCTTTTCTAATTTGTTTTGGACTATATACACCAACTCAGTATGCTCTCTTATGTAAAATACAGCAATTCTAATATTATGTGAACCAAAAAATATCTAAATATTATCTACGCACATCCGTGTTAAAAACCAAATTGCTCTGAATATAATCTGTCGGAAAAAATATACAATGCCCTATTCTAATTTATTTTAAAGTTTATACACCAACACCATATGCTCTCTCTTGTAAAATACAAAAATTCTATATTTAAGCGAATTGAAAAATATCTAAATATTATCTAGGCACCCCAATTTCCACAGCGAAATTGCTCTGAATATAATCTGTCAGAAAAAATATACAATGCCCATTTCTACACAGTTTCGTAGTATATACACCAACTCAATATGCTCTCTCATGTAAAATACAGAAATTCTAATTTTACGTGAATCGAAAAAAATCTACAAAATATCTAGGCGCCCCAAAGTTAAAAGAAAATGACTCTGAATATAGTCTGTTAGAAAAAATATACAATGCCTTATTCTACTCTGTTTCGGAGTATAGACACCATCTCAGGGTGCACTCTCATGTAAAATACAGAAATTCTAATTTTACTGAAATCAAAAAAAACTGAATATTATCTAGGCACCTCAGCGTTAAAAAAAAATTGTTCTGAATATAATCTGTCTGAAAAAATATCCAATGCCCTATTTTACTCTGTTTTGGAGTATATACACCAACTCCACATTCCCTCTCATGTAAAATACAGAAATTCTATATTTAAGCGAATCGAAAAAAATCTAAATATTATCTAGGCACCCCAATGTTAAAAGAAAAATTGCTCTGATACTATTCTGTCAGAAAAAATATACAATGCCCTTTTCTACTCTGTTTTGTAGTATATACACCAACTCAATACGCTCTCTTATGTAAAAAACCAAAATTCTAATTTAACGCGAATCGAAACAAATCTAAATAATATCTAGACGCCCCAAAGTTAAAAGATAATGGCTCTGAATATAGTCTGTTAGATAAAAGTTTCAATGCCTTATTCTACTCTTTTTTGGAGTATATACACCAACTCAGTATGCTCTCTCATGTTAAATACCGAAATTCTATATTTAAACAAATCGAGAAAATTCTAGATATTATATAGGCACCCCAATGTGAAAAGCAAAATTGCTCTTAATATAGTCTGTCAGATAATATATACAATGCCCTTTACTTTTCTGGTTTGTACTATATACACCAACTCAATATGCTCTCTCTTGTAAAATACAGAAATTCTAATTCTACCCAAATCGAAAAAATCTAAATATAATCTAGGTACCCCAATGTTAAAAACAAAATTGCTCTGAATATAATCTGTCAGAAAAAATATACAATGCCTTCTTCTACTCTGTTTTGGAGTATATACACCAACTCCATATGCTCTCTCATGTAAAATACCGAAATTCTACTTTTACGCGAATCGAAAAAAATCTAAATAATATCTAAGAGACCCAAAGTTATAAGAAAATGGCGCTGAATATAGTGTGTTAGAAAAAATATACAATGCATTATTATACTCTGTTTTGGAGTATATACACCAACTCAGTATGCTCTCTCATATAAAATACAGAAATTCTAATTTTACGTGAATCAAAGAAAATCTAAATATTATCTAGGCACCCGAATATTAAAAGCAAAATTTCTCTGAACAAAATGTGTCAGAAAAAATATACAATGCCCTTTTCTACTCTGTTTTTGTGTATAGACACCAACTAAACATGCTCTCTCATGTAAAATACTGAAATTCTAATTTTACAAGAATCAAAAAAAATCTAAATATTATCTAGGCACCCGAATGTTATAAGAAAAATTTCTCTGAATATAATCTGTCAGAAAAAGATATACAATGCGTTATTCTACACTGTTTTGGAGCATATACAGCAACTCAGTATGCTCTCTCATGTAAAATACCGAAATTCTAATTTTACGAGAATCGAAAAAAATCTAAATATTATCTAGGCACCCCAGTGATAAAAACAAAATTGCTCTGAATATAATCTGTCAGAGAAAACATACAATGCTCTTTTCTACTCTGTATTGTAGTATATACACCAACTAAATATGCTCTCTCATGTACAAATGTGAAATTCTAATTTTACGCTAATCGAAAAAAATCTAAATAATATCTAGGCGCCCCAAAGTTAAAATAAATGGCTCTGAATGTAGTGTGTTAATAAAAATATACAATGCCTTATTCTACTTTGTTTTGGAGTATATACACCAACTAAGTATACTCTATCATGTAGAATACCGAAATTCAAATTTTACATGAATTGAAAAATTCTAAATATTATCTAGGCACCCGAATGACAAAAGCAAAATTGCGCTGAATATAATCTGTCAGAAAAAATATACACTGTGCTTTTCAACTCTTTTTTGGAGTATATACACCAACTGAATAAGCTCTCTCATGTCATATACCGAAATTCAAATTTTACCCGAATCGAAAAAAATCTAAATAATATGTAGGCGCCCCAAAATTAAAAAAAAATAGCTCTGAATATAGTCTGTCAGAAAAAATATACTATGCCTTATTCTACCCTGTTTTGGAGTATATACATCAACTCAGTTTGCTCTCTCATGTAAAATACTGAAATTCTAATTTTACGTGAATCGAATATAACCCAAATATAATCTAGGGACCCCAATGTTAAAAACATAATTGCTATGAATGTAATCTGTCATAAAAAATATACAATGCCCTATTCTACTCTGTTTTAAAGTATATACACCAACTCCATATGCTTTCTCAGGAAAAAATACAGAAATTCTATATTTAAGTGAATCGAAGAAAATCTAAATATTATCTAGGGACCACAATGTTAAAAGCAAAAATACTCTGAATATAATCTGTCAGAAAAAATATACAATGCCATTTTCTACTCTGTTTTGGAGTGTATACACCAACTCAATATGCTCTCTCATGTAAAATACGAAAATTCTAATTTTAGCCGAGTCGAAAAATCTAAATATTATCTAGGCACCCGAATATTAAAAACAAAATTGCTTTGAATATTATCTTTTAGAAAAAATATACAATGCCCTATTCTACTTTGTTTTGGGGTATATACAGCAACTCAGTATGCTCTCTCATGTAAAATACCGAAATTCTCATTTTACGTGAATCGAAGAAAATCTAAATATTATCTAGGCACCCCAATGTTAAAATAAAATTGCTCTCTGTCAGACAAAATATACAATGTCCTATTCTACTCTGTTTTAAAGTATATACACGAACTCAGTGTGCTCTCTCATGTAAAATACTGAAATTCTAATTTTACGCGAATCGAAAAAAACCTAAATAATATCAAGGTGTCCCAAAGTTAAAAGAAAATGGCGCTGAATATAGTCTGTTAGAAAAAATATACAATGCCTTATTCTACTCTGTTTTGGAGTATATACACCAAATCAGTATGCTCTCTCATGTAAAATACCGAAATTCTAGTTTTACGTGAATCGAAAAAAATCTAAATATTATCAAGGGACCAGAATGGTGAAAGAAAAATTGCTCTGATTAGAATCTGTCAATAAAATATACAATGCCCTTTTCTACTCTGTTTTGGAGTATATACACCAACTCAAAATGCTCTCTCATGTAAAATACCGAAATTCTAATCCTACGTGAATCAAAAATAATCTAAATATTATCTATGCACCGGAAAGTTAAAAGCAAAATTGATCTGAATATAATCTGTCTGAAAAAATATACAATGCCTTATTCTACTGTTTTCGAGTATATACACCAACTCAGTATGCTCTCTCTTATAAAATACACAAATTCTCATTTTACATGAATCGAAAAAAATCTAAATATTATCTAGGTACACCAATGTTAAAAAGAAAATTGCTCTCAATATAATCTGTCAGAAAAAATATACAAAGGCCTATTCTACTCGGTTTTGGAACATATTCACCAACTCCATATACTCTCCTATGTAAAATACAGAAATTCTCTATTTAAGTGAATCGAAAAGAATCTAAATATTATCTAGGCACCCCAATGTTAAAAAAAAAATTGCTGTGAATATAATCTGTCAGAAAAAATATACAATGAACTTTTCTACTCTGTTTTGGAGTATATACACCAACTCAATATGCTCTCTCATGTAAAATACTGAAATCATAATCTTACATACATCAAAAAAAATCTAAATAATATCTAGGTGCCCAAAAGTTAAAAGAGAATGTCTCTGAATATAGTCTTTCAGAAAAAATATATAATGCCTATTTCTACTCTGTTTTGGAGTATATAAACCAACTCACTATGCTCTCTCATGTTAAATACCGAAATTCTAATTTTACGCGAATCGAAAAACATCTAAATAATATCTAGGCGCCCCAAAGTTAAAAGAAAATAGCTCTGAATATAGTCTGTTAGAGAAAATGTACATTGCCTTATTCTACTCTGTTTTGGAGTATATACACCAACTCAATATGCTCTCTCATGTAAAATACAGAAATTCTAATTTTACCCGAATTTAAAAAATCTAAATATTATCTAGGCGCTTTGGTGTTAAAAACAAAATTTCTCTGCATATAATGTGTCAGAAAAAATATACAATGCCCTATTCTACTTTGTTTTGAAGTATATAAACGAACTCCATATGCTCTGTCATGTAAAATACAGGAATTCTATATTTAAGCAAATCGAATAAAATCCAAACATTACCTAGGCACCCCAATGTTAAAAACAAGATTGCTCTGAATATCGTTTGTCACAAAAAATATACAATGCCCTATTCTATTCTGTTTTGGAGTATATACACCAACTCCATATGCTCTCTCATGTAAAATACAGAAATTCCATGTTTAAGAGAATCAAAAATAATCTAAATATTATCTAGGGACCCCAATGTTAAAAGCAAAATTGCTCTGAATATCATCTGTCAGAAAAAATATACAATGCCCCTTTCTACTCTGTTTTGGAGTATATACACCAACTCCATATGCTCTCTCATGTAAAATACAGAAATTCTAATTTTACGCGAATCGAAAAAAATCTAAATAATATCTAGGCACCCCAAAGTTCAAAGAAAATGGCGCTGAATATAGTCTGTTAGAAAAAATATACAATGCTTTATTCTACTCTGTTTTGAATTATATACACCAACTCTGTGTGCTCTCTCATGTAAAATAACAACACTGTAATTTCACGTGAATCGAAAAAAATCTAAATATCTTTGCGCCCCAAGGTCAAAAGAAAATGGCTCTGAATATAGTCTGCTAGAAATAATATACAATGCCTTATTCTACTCTGTTTTGGAGTACATACACCAGCTCAGTATGCTCTCTCATGTAAAATACAAAAATTCCATATTTAAGCAAATCGGAAAAAATCTAAATATTATCTAGGCACCCCAATGTTAAAATCAAAATTGCTCTGAATATAATGTGTCAGGAAAAATATACAATGCTCTTTACTACTCTGTTTCGGAGTATATACACCAACTCAATATGCTCTCTCATTTAAAATACAAAAATTCTAATTTTACGCGAATCCAAAATTATCTAAATAATATCTAGGTGCCTCAAAGTTAAAAGAAAATGGCTCTGAATATAGTCTTTTAGAAAAAATATACAATGGCTTATTCTACTCTGTTTTGGAGTATATACACCAACTCAGTATGCTCTCTAATGTAAAATACAGAACTTCTATATTTAAGCAAATCGAAAACAATCTAAATATTATCTAGGCACACCCATGTTAAAAACAAAATTTCTCTTAATATAATCTGTCAGAAAAAATATACAATGCCCTATTCTACTCTGTTTGGGAGTATATACACCAACTCCATATGCTCTCTCATGTAAAATACCGAAATTTTTATTGTACGTGAATCAAAAAAAATCGAAATAATATCTAGGCACCCCAAAGTAAAAAGAAAATGGCTCTGAATATAGTCTGTTAAAAAAATATACAATGCCTTATTCTACTCTGTTTTGGTGTATATACACCAACTCAGTATGCTCTCTCATGTAAAATACCGAAATTCTAATTTTACCTGAATAAAAAAAAATCTAAATATTATCTGGGCACACGAATGTTAATAGAAAAATTGCTCTGAATATAATCTGTCAGAAAAAATATGCAATGCCTTATTCTACTCTGCTTTGGAGTATATACACCAACTCAGTATGCTCTCTCATGTAAAACACCGAAATTCTAATTTTACGTGAATTGAAAAAAATCTAAATATTATCTAGGCACCCCAATGTGAAAAACAAAATTGCTCTGAATATAATCTGTCAGAGAAAATATACAATGCCCTATTCTACTATGTTTTGGACTATATACACCAACTCAATATGCTCTCTCATGTGAAAAACCGAAATTCAAATTTTAAGCTAATCGAAAAAAATCTAAATATTATCAAGGCGCACCAAAATTAAAATAAAATGGCTCTGGATATAGTCCCTTAAAAAATAAGAAAAAATATACAATGCCCTATTCTACCCTGTTTTAATGTACATACACCATCTCCATATGCCCCCTCATGTAAAATACAGAAATTATTTATTTAAGCGAACCGAAAAAAATCTAAATATTATCTAGGCACCCCAATGTTAAAAACAAAATAGCTTTGAATAGAATCTGTCAGATAAAATATACAATGCCCTATTCTACTCTGTTTTGGAGTATATACAAAAACTCCATATGCTCTCTCATGTAAAATAAAGAAATTCTAGGTTTAAGTGAATTGAAAAAAATCTAAATATTATCTAGGGACCCCATTGTTAAAAGCAGAATTGGTCTGAATATAATTTGTCAGAAAAAATATACAGTGCCCTTTTCTACTTTGTTTTCGAGTATATACACAAACTCAATATGCTCTCTCATGTAAAATACAGAAATTAAAATTTTACCCCAGTCGAAAAATTCTATATATTATCTAGGCACCCGAATGATAAAAAAATTGCTATGAATATAATCTCTCATAAAAAATATACAATGCCCTATTCTACTTAGTTTTGGAGTATATACACCAACTACATATGGTCTCTCATGTAAAATACAAAAATTCTAATTTTACGCGAATTGAAAAAAATCTAAATAATATCTAGGCGCCCCAAAGTTAAAAGAAAATGGCTCTGAATATAGTCTGTTAGAAAAAATATACAATGCCTTATTCTACTCTGTTTTGGAGTATATAAAACAACTCAGTATGCTCTCTCATGTAAAATACTGAAATTTTAATTTTACGCGAATCGAAAAAATCTAAATAATATCTAGGCGCCCCAAAGTTAAAAGAAAATGGCTCTGAATATACTCTGTTAGAAGAAATGTACAAAGCCTTATTCTACTCTGTTTCGGAGTATATACACCAACTCAGTATGCTCTCTCATGTAAAATAGAGAAATTCTAATTTTACGTGAATCAAAAAAAATCTAAATAATATCTAGGCTCACGAAAGTTAAAATAAAATGGCTCTTCCCATAGTCTGTTAGAAAAAATGTAAATTGCCTTATTCTACTCTGTTTTGGAGTATATACACCAACTCAGTATGCTCTCTCACATAAAATACAAAAATTCTAATTGTACCCGAATCGAAAATATCTAAATATTATCTATGCACCAAAATGTTAAAAAAAATGGCTCTGAATATAGTCTGTTAGAAGAAATGTACAAAGCCTTATTCTACTCTGTTTTGGAGTATATACACCAACTCAGTATGCTCTCTCATGTAAAATACCGAAATTCTAAATTTACATGAATCGAAAATAATCTAAATACTATCGAGGGGCCCAAAGTTAAAAGAAAATAGCTCTGAATATAGTCTGTCAGAAAAAATATCCAATGCCCTATTCTACTCTGTTTTGGATTATATACACCAACTCAGTATGCTCTCTCATGTAAAATACAGAAATTCTATATTTAAGCGAATCAAAAAAAATCTAAATAATATCTAGGTGCCCCAAAGTTAAAAGTAAATGGCTCTGAATATAGTCTGTTAGAAAAAATATACAATGCCCTATTCTCTGTTTTGTAGTATATACACAAACTCAACTGAATATGCTCTCTCATGTAAAATACAGAAATTCTAATTTTACCCGAATCGAAAAAATCTAAATATTATCTAGGCCTCCCAATGTTGAAAACAAGATTGCTCTTAATATATTCTGTCAGAGAAAACATACAGTGCCCTATTCTCTGTTTTGTAGTATATACACCAATTCAACTACATATGCTCTCCCATGTAAAATACAGAAATTTTAATTTTAACCGAATCGAAAAAATCTAAATATTATCCAGGCTCCCCAATGTTAAAAGCAAAATTGCTCTTAATATAATCTGTGAGAAAAAATATACAATGCCCTTTTCTACTCTCTTTTTTAATATATACACAGACTGAATATGCTCTCTCATGTAAAATAACGAAATTCTAATTTTACACGAATCGAAATAAATCTAAATAATATCAAGGTGCACCAAAGTTAAAAGAAAATGCCTCTGAATATAGTCTGTTAGAAAACATATACTATGCCTTATTCTACTCTGTTTTGGACTATATATATCAACTCAGTATGCTCTCTCATGTAAAATACAGAATTCTAATTTTACCCGAATCGAACAAATCTAAATATTATCTAGGTCTACCACGTTAAAAAAAACTGCTCTGAATATAATCTCTGAGAAAAAATATAAAATGACCTTTTCTACTCTATTTTGTACTATATACACCAACTCAATTCGCTCTCTCATGTAAAATACAGAAATTCTAATTTTACACGAATCAAAAAAAATCTAAATAATATCTAGGCCACCCAAAGTTAAAAAAAAAAGTCTCTGAATATAGTCAGTTAGAAAAAATATACAATGCCTTATTCTACTCTGTTTTGGAGTATATACACCAACTCAGCATGCTCTCTCATGTAAAATACCGAAATTCTAATTTTACGCGAATCGAAAAAAATGTAAATAATATCTTGGTGCCCCAAATTTAAAAGAAAATGGCTCTGAATATAATCTGTTAGAAAACATATACAATGCCTAATTCTACTTTCTTTTGGAGTATATACACTAACTCATTATCCTCTCTCATGTAAAATACAGAAATTCTAATTTTACCCAAATCGAAAATACTTAAATATTATCTAGGCACCCCAATGTTAAAAGAAATATTGCTCTGACTATAATCTGTCAGAAAAAATATGCAATGCCCTACTCTCTGTTTTGTAGTATATACACAATCTCAACACAATATGCTCTCTCATGTAAAATACAAAAATTCTAATTTTACCAGAATCCAAAATATCTAAATATTATCTAGGACCCCCAGTGTAAAAAACAAAATTGCTCTGAATATATTCTGTTAGAAAAAATATACAAGGCACTATTCAACTCTATTTTGAAGTATATACACCAACTCAGAATGCTCTCTCATGTAAAATACTGAAATTCTAATTTTACGTGAATCGAAAAAAATCTAAATATTATCTAGGCACTACAACGTTGAAAGCAAAATTGCTCTGAATATATTCTGTCAGAAAAAATATACAATGCCCTTTTCTACTCTGTTTTGGAGTGTATACACAAACTCAATATGCTCTCTCATGTAAAATACCGAAATTCTAATTTTACGAGAATGGAAAAAAATCTAAATATCTAAGCACCCGAAAGATAAATGAAAATGGCTCAAAATATAGTCTGTTATGAAACATACAATGCCTAATTCTACTCCGTTTTGGAGTATATACACAAACTCAGTATGCTCTCTCATGTAAAATACAGGAATTCTAATTTTACTTGAATCGAAAAAATCTAAATATTATCTAGGCACCCCAGTGTTAAAAACAAAATTGCTCTGAATATAATCTGTCAGAAAAAATATACAATGCCTTTTTCTACTCTGTTTTGAAGTATATAAACCAACTCAATATGCTCTCTCATGTAAAATACCGAAATTCTAATTTTACACAAATAGAAAAAAATCTAAATAATAACTAGGCGCCCAAAAGTTAAAAGAAAATGGCTCTGAATATAGTCTGTTAGAAAAAGTATACAATGCCTTATTCTACTCTGTTTTGGAGTATATACATCAACTCAGTTTGCTCTCAGATGTAAAATACCGAAATTCTAATTTTACGCGAATCAAAAAAATCTAAATAATATCTAGTCTCCCCACAGTTAAAAGAAAATGGCTGTGAATATAGTCTGTTAGAAAAAATATACAATGCGTTATTCTACTTCGTTTTGGAGTATATACACCAACTCAGTATGCTCTATCATGTAAAATACCGAAATTCAAAGTTTACGTGAATCGAAAAAATTTTAAAATTATCTAGGCACCAAAATGTTAAAAACATAATTGCTCTGAATATAATCTGTCAGAAAATATATACAATGCCCTTTTCTACTGTGTTTTGTACTATATACACGAACTGAATATGCTCTCTCATGTAAAATAACAAAATTCTAATTTTACGCGACTCGAAGAAAATCTAAATAATATCTAGTCGCCCTAAAGTTAAAAGACAATAGCTCTGAATGTAGTTTGTTATAATAAATATACAATGACTTATTCAACTCTGTTTTGGAGTATATACACAAAGTCTGTATGCTCTCTCATGTAAAATACCAAAATTCTAATTTTACGTGAATCAAAAAAAATCTAAATAATATCTAGGAGCCCCAAAGGTAAAAGAAAATGTCTCTGAATATAGTCTGTTAGAAACAATATACAATACCTTATTCTACGCTTTTTTGTAGTATATACACCAACTCAGTATGCTCTCTCATATAAAATACAGAAATTATAATTTTACCCGAATCGACAATATCTAAATATTATCTAGGCACCCCAATGCTAAAAACAAAATTGCTCTGAATATAATCTGTCAGAAAGAATATACAATGCCCTATTCTACTATTTTTTGGAATGTATACACCAACTCCATATGCTCACTCAGGTAAAATAAAGAAATTCTAATTTTACTCGAATTGAAAAAATCTAAATATTGTCTAGGCACCCAAATGTTAAAAACCAAAATGCTCTGAATATAATCTGTCACAAAAAATATACAATGCCTTATTCTACTCTGTTATGGAGTATATACACCAACTCAGTATGCTCTCTCTTGTAAAATACCGAAATTCTAAATTTACGTGAATCGAAAAAAATCTAAATACTATCTAGGCGCCCCAAAGTTAAAAGAAAATAGCTCTGAATATAGTCTGTCAGAAAAAATATACAATGCCCTATTCTACTCTGTTTTGGAGTATATACACCAACTCAGTATGCTCTCTCAGGTAAAATACAGAAATTCTATATTTAACAAATAGAAAAAAATCTAAATATCATCTAGGCACCCCAATGTTAAAACAAAAATTGCTGTGAATATAATCTGTCAGAAAAAATATACAATGTTTTTTTCTACTCTGTTTTAAAATATATACACCCACTCAATATGCTCTCTCATGTAAAATACCGAAATTCTAATTTTACGCGAATCGAAAAAATTCTAAATATTATCTAGGTGCCCGAAAGTAAAAAGAAAATGGCTCTGAATATAGTCTGTTAGAAAAAATATACAATGCCTTTTCTACTCTGTTTGGGAGTATATACACCAACTCAGTATGCTCTCTCATGTAAAATACAGAAATTCAAATTTTACGTGAATCGAAAAAAATCTAAATATTATCTAGGCACCGCAATGTTAAAAGCAAATTGGCCCTGAATATAGTCTGTCAGAGAAAATATACAAGGCCTTGTTCTTCTCTGTTTTGGAGTATATACACCAACTCAATATGCTCTCTCATGTAAAATACAGAAATTCTAATTTTACCCGAATCCAAAAAATATAAATATTATCTAAGCTCCCCAATGTTAAAAGCAAAATTGCTCTTAATATAATCTGTGAGAAAAAATATACAATGCCCTTTTCTACTCTCTTTTTTAGTATATACACGAACTGAATATGCTCTCTCATGTAAAATAACGAAATTCTAATTTTACACGAATCGAAATAAATCTAAATAATATCAAGTCGCACCAAAGTTAAAAGAAAATGCCTCTGAATATAGTCTGTTAGAAAACATATACAATGCCTTATTCTACTCTGTTTTCGACTATATATATCAACTCAGTATGCTCTCTCATGTAAAATACAGAAATTCTAAATTTACCCGAATCGAAAAATATAAATATTATCTAGGCTCTCCAACGTTACAAAAAATTGCTCCGAATATAATCTGTGAGAAAAAAATATACAATGGCCTTTTCTACTCTCTTTTGTACTATATACATCAACTCAATTCGCTCTCTCATGTAAAATACAGAAATTCTAATTTTACATGAATCAAAAAAAATCTAAATCATATCTAGGCCACCCAAAGTTAAAAAAAACGTCTCTGAATATAGTATGTTAGAAAAAATATACAATGTCTTATTCTACTCTGTTTTGGAGTATATACACCAACTCAGCCTGCTCTCTCATGTAAAATACCAAAATTCTAATTTTACGCGAATCCAAAATAATGTAAAAAATATCTTGGTGCCCCAAATTTAAAAGAAAATGGCTCTGAATATAGTCTGTTAGAAAACATATAGAATGCCTTATTCTACTTTGTTTTGGAGTATATACACTAACTCAGTATCCTTTCTCATTTAAAATACAGATATTCTAATTTTACCCAAATTGAAAAAACTTAAATATAATCTAGGCACCCCAATGTTAAAAAGAAAATTGCTCTGAGTATAATCTGTCAGATAAAATATGCAATGCCCTACACTCTGTTTTGTAGTATATACACAATCTCAACTCAATATGCTCTCTAATGTAAAATACAAAAATTCTAATTTTACCAGAATCCAAAATATCTAAATATTATCTAGGCCCCCTCAGTGTTAAAAACAAAATTGCTCTGAATATATTCTGTTAGAAAAAATATACAAGGCACTATTCAACACTGTTTTGGATTATATACACCAACTCCATATGCTCTCTCATGTAAAATACCAAAATTCTATATTTAAGCAAATTGAAAAAAATCTAAATATTATCTAGGGACCCCAATGTTAAAAGCAAAATTGCTCTGAATATAATCGGCCAGAGAAAATATACAGTGCCCTTTTCTACTATTTTTTGGAGTATATACAGAAACTCAATATGCTCTGTCATGTAAAATACCGAAATTCTAATTTTACGTGAATCCAAAAAAAATCTAAATAATATCTAGGCGTCCCAAAGCTAAAAGAAAAGGACTCTTAATATAATCTGTTAGAAAAAATATACAATGCCTTATTCTACTCTGTTATTGGGTAAATACACCAACTCAGAATGATCTCTCATGTAAAATACAAAATTTCTACTTTTACCCTAATCAAAAAAATCTAAATATTATCTCAGCACCCGAATGTTAGAAACAAAATTGCTCTGAATATAATCTGTCAGAGAAAATATACAATGCCCTATTCTCTGTTTTGTAGTATATACACCAACTCAACTCAATATGCTCTCTCATGTCAAATACAGAAATTCTAATTTTACCCGAATCGAAAAAACCTAAATATTATCTAGGCTTCCCAATGTTAAAAACAGGATTGCTCTTAATATATTCTGTCAGAGAAAATATACAATGC
Organism: Callithrix jacchus; assembly: GCF_049354715.1. Lineage (NCBI taxonomy): Eukaryota > Metazoa > Chordata > Mammalia > Primates > Cebidae > Callithrix > Callithrix jacchus. Next base: position 166,523,082 of record NC_133506.1, on the reverse strand, counting down.
CGTATTCTACTCTGTTTTGGAGTATATACACCAACTCAATATGCTATCTCATGTAAAATTCCGAAATTCTAAGTTTACGCGAATCGAAGAAAATATAATTAATATCTAGGCGCCCAAAGATAAAAGAAAATGGCTCTAAATATAGTCGGTTAGAAAAAATATACAATGCCTTATTCTGTTATGTTTTGGAGTATATACAATAACTCAGTATCCTCTCTCATGTAAAATACAGAAATTCAAATTTTACCTGAATCGAAAAAATCTAAATATTATCTAGGCACACCAATGTTAAAAGAAAAATTGCTCTGAGTATAATCTGTCACAAAAAGTAAACAATGCCCTATTCTACTCATTTTTGAAGTATAAACACCAACTCAATATGCTCTCTTATGTAAAATAAAGAAATTCTATATTTAAGTGAATCGAAAAAAAACCTAAATATTATCTAGGCACTCCAATGTTAGAAACAAAATTGCTCTGAATATAATCTGTCAGAAAAATATATACAATGCCTTATTCTACTCTGTTTTGGAGTATATACAAAACTCCATAAGCTCTCTTATGTAAAATACAGAAATTCTATATTTAAGCAAATTGAAAAAAATCTAAATATCATCTAGGCACCCCAATGTTAAAAGCAAAATTGCTCTGAATATAATCTGTCAGAAAAAATATACAATGCCGTTTTCTACTCTGTTTTGGAGTATATACACCAACTCAGTATGCTCTGTCATGTAAAATACCGAAATTCTAATTTTACGTGAATTGAAAATAATCTAAATATTATCTAGGCACCCCAATGATAAAAGAAAATGGCTCTGAATATAGTCTGTTAGAAAAAATATACAATGCCTTATTCTACTCTGTTATGGAGTGTATACACCAACTCAGTATGCTCCCTCATGTAAAATACAGAAATTATAATTTTACCCAAATTGAAAAAATCTAAATATTATCTAGGCACCCCAATGTTAACAACAAAATTTCTCATAATATAATCTGTCAGAAAAAATATACAATGCCCTATTCTCTGTTTTGTATTATATACACCAACTCAACTCTATATGATTTCTCATGTAAAATAACGAAATTCTAATTTTACACGAATCGAAGAAAATCTAAATAATATCTAGGCGCCCCAAAAATAAAAGAAAATGGCGCTGAATATAGTCTGTTATAAAAAATATACAATGCCTTATTCTACTCTGTTTTGTAGTATATACACCAACTCAGTATGCTCTCTCATATAAAATACAGAAATTCTAATTTTACCCGAATCGAAAATATCTAAATATTATCTAGGCACCCCAATGTTAAAAACAAAATTGCTCTAAATATAATGTGTCAGAGAAAATATACAATGCCCTATTCTACTCTGTTTTGGAGTATATACACCAACACAGTTTGCTCTCTCATGTAAAATACGGATATTCTATATTTAAGTGAATCGAAAATAAACCTAAATATTATCTAGGCACTCCAATGTTAAAAACAAAATTGCTCTGAATATAAACTGTCAGAAAAAATATACAATGCCCTATTCTACTCTGTTTTCGAGTATATACACAAACTCAGTATACTCTCTCATGTAAAATACCGAAATTCTAATTTTACGTGAATCGAAAAAAATCTAAATAATATCTAGGCGCCCTTAAGTTAAAAGAAAATGGCTCTGAATATAGTCTGTTAGAAAAAATAGAAAATGCCTTATTCTACTGTGTTTTGAAGTAATACAGCAACTCAGGATGCTCTCTCATTTAAAATACAGTTATTCAAATTTTGCCCGAATCGAAAAAATCTAAATATTATCTAGGCACCCCAGTGTTACAATAAAAATTGGTCTGAATATAATCTGTCAGAAAAAATATACAATGCCCTATTCTACTTTTTTTTGAAGTATATACACCAACTCCATATGCTCTCTCATGTAAAATACAGAAATTCTATATTTAAGCGAATCGAAAAAAATATAAATATTATCTAGGCACCCCAATGTTAAAAGCAAAATTGCTCTGAATATAATCTGTCAGAAAAAATATACAGTGCCCTTTTCTACTCTGTTTTGTAGCATATACACCAACTCAATATGCTCTCTCATGTAAAATACTGAAATTCTAATTTTACGTGAATCGAAAAAAATTTAAATAATATTTAGGTGCCCCAAAGTTAAAGTAAAATGGCTCTTAATATAGTCTGTTAGAAAAAATATAAAATGCCTTATTCTACTCTGTTTTCGAAAATATACACCAACTCAGTATTCTCTCTCATATAAAATACTTAAATTCTACTTTTACGTGTATCGAAAAAAACTAAATATTATCTAGGCACATTAATGTTAAAAACAAAATTGCTCTGAATATAATCTGTCAGAAAAAATATACAATGTTCTATTCTACTCTGTTTTGGAGTATATACACCAACTCCATATGCTCTCTCAAGTAAAATAGAGAAATTCTATATTTAAGCGAATCGAAAAAAATTTAAATATTATATAGGCACCCCAATGTTAAAAGAAAAATTTCTCTGAATATAATCTGTCAGAAAAAATACACAATGCCCTTTACTTCTGTTTTTGGTAGTATATACACCAACTCCATATGCTCTCTCATGTAAAATACAGAAATTCTATATTTAAGCGAATCGAAAAAAATCTAAAAATTATCTAGGCACCCCAATGTTAAAAGAAAAATTGCTCTGAATATAGTCTGTCAGAAAAAATATACAGTGCCCTTTTCTACTCTATTTTGTAGTATATACACCAACTCAATATGCTCTCTCATGTAAAATACCGAAATTCTAATTTTACGCGAATCGAAAAAAATCTAAATAATATCTAGGCGCCCCTAAGTTAAAAGAAAATGGCTCTGAATATAGTCTGTTAGAAAAAATATAAAATGCCTTATTCTACTCTGTTTTGTACTATATACACCAACTCAATATGCTCTCTCATGTTAAATACAGAAATTCTAATTTTACCCGAATCGAAAAATTTGAAATATTATCTAGGCACCCCAATGTTAAACAAAAAATTGCTCTGAATACAATCTGTCAGTAAAAATATACAATGTTCTTTTCTACTCTGTTTTGTAGTATAAACACCAACACAATATGCTCTGTCATGTAAAATACAGAAATTCGAATTTCACCAGATACGAAAAAATCTAAATATTATCTAGGGACCTTAATCTTAAAAGCAAAATGGCTCTGAATATAACCTGTTAGAAAAAATATACAATGCCTTATTCTACTCTGTTTTGGAGTATATACACCAACTCAGTCAGTATGCTCTCTCACGTAAAATACAGAAATTCTAATTTTACCAGAATCGAAAAAATCTACATATTATCTAGGCACCTCAATGTTAAAAACAAATTGCTCTGAATATAATCTGTCAGGAAAAATATACAATGCCTTATTCTACATTGTTTGGGAGTATATACACCAACTCCATATGCTCTCTCATGTAAAATACAGAAATTCTAATTCTACCCTAATCGAAAAAATATAAATATTGTCTAGGCACCTGAAAGTTAAAAAAAAAATTGCTCTGAATATAATCAGTCCGAAAATATATACAATGCCCTATTCTACTCTGTTGTGGAGTATATACACCAACTCCATACGCTCTCTTCTGTAAAATACAGAAATTCTATATTTAAAAGAATCGAAAAAAATCTAAATATTATAAAGGCACCCCAATGTTAAAATCAAAATTGCTCTGAATATAGTCCGTCAGAAAAAATATAAATGCCCTTTTGTACTCTGTTTAGTAGTACATACACCAACTCAATATTCTCTCTCATGTAAAATACAGAAATTTTAATTTTACCCGAATCAAAAAAATCTAAATACTATGTAGGCACCCCAATGTTAAAAACAAAATAGCTCTGAATAAAATTTGTTAGAAAAAATATACAATGCCCTATTCTATTCTGTTTTGGAGCATATACAGCAATTCAGTATGCTCTCTCATGTTAAATACCGAAATTCTAATTTTACGTGAATCGAAAAAAATCTAAATATTATCTAGGCACTTCATTTATAAAAAAAAATTGCTCGGAATATAATCTGTAAGAAAAAATATACAATGCCCTATTCTACTCTGTTTTTGAGTATATACAGCAACTCAATATGCTCTCTCATGTAAAATACAAAAATACTAATTTTACGCGAATCGAAAAAAATCTAAATAATATCTAGGCGCCCCTAAGTTCAAAGAAAATGGCTCTGAATATAGTCTGTTAGAAAAAATATACATTGCCTTATTCTACTCTGTTTTGGAGTACATACACAAACTCAGTGTGCTCTCTCATGTAAAATACAGAAATTCTATATTTAGGCGAATCGAAAAAAATCTAAATATTATCTAGGCACCCAAGCACTAAAAGCAAATTTGCTCTGAATATAATCTGTCCTAAAAAATATACAATGCCTTTTTCTACTCTGTTTTCTAGTATATACACCATCTCAATATGCTCTCTCATGTAAAATTCAGAAATTTTAATTTTACTGGATTCGGCAAAATCTAAATAATATGTAGGCACCCCAATGTAAAAAACAAAATTGTTCTGAATATTATCTGTCAGAAAAAATATACAATGCCTTATTCTACTCTGATTTGGAGTATATACACCAACTCAGTATGCTCTCTCATGAAAATATTGAAATTCTAATTTTATGCGAATCGAAAAAAATCTAAATAATATCTAGGTGCCCCAAAAATAAAATAAAATGGCTCTGAATATATTCTGTTAGACAAAATATACAATGCCTTATTCTACTTTGTTTTGGAGTATATACACAAACTCAGTATGCTCTCTCATGTAAAATACAGAAATTCTATATTTAAGAGAATCGAAAAAATATCTAAATATTATCTAGGCACCTCTATGTTAAAAGCAAAATTTCTCTAATATATAATCTGTCAGAAAAAATATACAATGCCCTATTCTACTATGTTTTGGAGTATATACAACAAGTCACTATACTCTCTCAAGAAAAATACACAAATTCTCTATTTAAGCGAATCGAAAAATTTTAAACATTATCTAGGCACCCGAATGTTAAAAGCAAAATTGCTCTGAATATAATCTGTCAGAAAAAAAATACAATGCCCTTTTCTACGCTGTTTTTAGTATATACACCAATTCAATATGCTCTCACATTTAAAATAGAGAAATTCTAATTTTACCCGAATCGAAAAAATAAAAATATTATGGAGGCTCCTTAATGTTAAAAACAAAATTGCTCTGAATATAATCTGTCAGAAAAAACATAAAATGCCGTATTATACTCTGTTTTGGAGAATATAAACCAACTTCATATGCTCTCTCATGTTAATACAGAAATTTCATATTAAATCGAATCGAAAAAAATCTAAATATTATCTAGGCACCACAATGTTAAAAGAAAAATTGCTCAATATAATCTGTCAGAAAAAGTAAACAATTCCTTTCTCTACTCTCTTTTTAGTATATACACCAACTCAATATGCTCTCTCTTGTAAAATACAGAGATCCTAATTTTGCCCGAATCGAAAAAATCTAAATAATATGTAGGCACGCCAATGTGAAAAGCAAAACTGCTCTTAATATAGTCTGTCAGAAAAAATATACAATGCCTTATTCTACTCTGTTTTAAAGTATATACACGAACGCAGTATGCTTTCTCATGTAAAATACTGAAATTCAAATTTTACGCGAATCGAAATAAATCTAAATAATATCTAGGCACCCCAAAGTTAAAAGAAAATGGAGCTTAATATAGTCTGTTAGAAAAAATATATAGTGCCTTATTCTACTCTGTTTTGGAGTATATACACCAAATCAGTATGCTCTCTCATGTAAAATACCGAAATTAAATTTTACGTGAATCGAAAAAATTCTAAGTATTATCAAGGCAGCCGAATGTTAAAAGCAAAATTGCTCTGATTAGAATCTGTCAAAAAAATATACAATGCCATACCTACTTTGTTTTGGAGTATATAAACCAACTCAATATGCTCTCTCATGTAAAATACCGAAATTCTAAACTTACGTGAATCAAAAAAAACCTAAATATTATCTATGCACCCGAATGTTAAAAGCAAAATTGCTCTGAATATAATCTGTCAGAAAAAATATACAATGCCTTATTCTACTGTTTTGGAGTATATACACCAACTCAGTATGCTCCCTCATGTAAAATACCCAAATTCTAAATTTACGTGAATCGAAAAAATCTAAATATTATCTAGTCACCCCAATGTTAAAAAGAAAATTGCTCTAAATATAATCTGTCATAAAAAATATACAAAGGCCTATTCTACTCGGTTTTGGAGCATATACACCAACTCGTTATACTCTCTCATGTAAAATACAAAAATTCTACATTTAAGCGAATCGAAAAAAATCTGAGTATTATCTCTGCAACCCAATGTCAAAAGCAAAATAGCTCTGAATATAATCTGTCAGAAAAATATACAATGCCCTATTCTACTCTGTTTTTGAGTATATACAGCAACTCAATATGCTCTCTCATGTAAAATACAAAAATACTAATTTTACGCGAATCGAAAAAAATCTAAATAATATCTAGGCGCCCCGAAGTTCAAAGAAAATGGCTCTGAATATAGTCTGTTAGAAAAAATATACATTGCCTAATTCTACTCTGTTTTGGAGTACATACACAAACTCAGTGTGCTCTCTCATGTAAAATACAGAAATTCTATATTTAGGCGAATCGAAAAAAATCTAAATATTATCTAGGCACCCAAGCGCTAAAAGCAAATTTGCTCTGAATATACTCTGTCATAAAAAATACACAATGCCCTATTCTACTCTTTTTTGGAGTATATACACCAACTACATATGTTCTCTCATGTAAAATACAGAAATTCAACATTTAAGCGTATCGAAAAAATCTAAGTATTATCTAGGCACGCCAATGTTAAAAACAAAATTGCTCTGAATATAATCTGTCAGAAAAAATATACATTACCCTTTTCTACTCTGTTTTGGAGTATATACACCAACTCCATACGCTCTCTCAAGTAAAATACCGAAATTCTAATTTTACGCGAATAGAAAAAAATCTAAATAATATCTAGGCGCCCCAACATTAAAAGAAAATTTCTCTGAATATAGTCTGTTAGAAAAAATGTACAATGCCTTATTGTACTCTGTTGTGGAGTATATAAACCAACTCAGTATGCTCTATCATGTAAAATACCGAAATTCTAATTTTCCATGAATTGAAAAAAATCTAAATAATATCTAGTCACCCCAATGTTAAAAACAAAATTCCTTTGAATATACTCTGTCAGAAAAAATATTCAATGCTCTATTCTACTTAGTTTCGGAGCATATACACCAACTACATATGCTCTCTCATGGAAAATTAAAAAATTCTATATTTAGGGGAATCAAAAAAAATCTAAATATTATCTAGGCACCCAAATGTTAAAAGCAAAATTGCTCTGAATATAATCTGTCAGAAAAAATATACAATGCCTTTTTTACTCTGTTTTGGAGTATATACACCAACTCTATAGGATCTCTCATGTAAAATATTTAATTCTAATTTTACCCGATTCGAATAAAATCTAAATAATATCTAGGCGCCCCAATGTTAAAAGAAAATCGCTCTGAATATAGTCTGTTAGAAAAAACATACAATGCCCTATTCTACTCTGTTTTGGAGTATATACACCAACTAAGTGTGCTCTCTCATGTAAAATACCGAAATTCTAATTTTACAAGAATCGAAAAAAATCAAAATATTATCAAGGCACCCCGTGTTAAAAACAAAATTTCTCTGAATATAATCTGTCAGAGAAAATATACAATGCCCTATTCTACTCTTTTTTGGAGTATATACACCAACTCCATATGCTCTCTCATGTAAAATACAGAAATTCTATATTTAAGAGAATCGAAAAAATTGAAATATTATCTTGGCAAACCAATGATAAAAACAAAATTGCTCTGAATATAATCTGTCAGAAAAAATATAAAATGCCCTATTCTACTCTGTTTTGGAGTATACACTCAAACTCCATATGCTCTCTCAGGTAAAATACAGAAATTCTATATTTAAGCGAATCAAATAAAACCTAAATATTATTTAGGCACCCTAATGTTAAATGCAAAATTGCTCTGAATATATTCTGTCAGAAAAAATATACAATGCCCTTTTCTACTCTGTTTTGGAGTATGTACATTAACTCAATATGCTCTCTCATGTAAAATACAGAAATTGTAATTTTACACGAGTTGAAAATATCTAAATATTATTTAGGCACCCGAACGTTAAAAACAAAATTGCTCTGAATATAATGTGTCAGAAAAAATATACAATGCCCTATTCTACTTACTTTTGGAGTATACACACCAACTAAATATGCTCTCTCATGTAAAATACAGTAATTCTATATTTAAGCGAATCAAAAAAAATCTAAGTATTATGTAGGCACACCACTGTTGAAAGCAAAATTGCTCTGAAAATAATCTGTCAAAAAACTATACAATGCCGTTTTCGACTCTGTTTTGTAGAATATACACGAAGTCCATATGCTCTCTCATGTAAAATACCGAAATTGTAATTTTACGCAAATCGAAAAAAATCTAAATAATATCTAGGCGCCGCAAAGTTAAAGGAAAATGGCTCTAAATATAGTCTGTTAGAAAAAATATACAATGCCTTATTCTACCCTGTTTTGGAGTATATACACCAACTCCATATGCTCTCTCATGTAAAGTACAAAAATTCTAATTTTACGTGAATCGAAAAAATCTAAATATTATCTAGGCACCCCTATGTTAAAACCAAAATTGCTCTCCATATAATCTGTCAGAAAAAAACACAACGCCCTGTTCTTCTCTGTTTTGTAGTATATACAGCAACACAAAACGTTCTCTCATTTAAAACACCGAAATTCTAATTTTATGCCAATCACAAAAAATCTAAATAATATCTAGGCGCCCCAAAGTTAAAAGGAAATAGCTCTGAATATAGTCTGTCAGAAAAAATATACAATGCCCTATTCTACTCCTTTTTGGAGTATATACACCAACTCCATATGCTCTCTCATGTAAAATACAGAAATACTATATTTGAGCGAATCGAAAAAAATCTAAATATTATCTAGGCACCCCAATGTTAAAAGCAAAGTGGCCCTGAATATAGTCTGTTAGAAAAAACATACAATGCCTTATTCTACTCTGTTTTGGAGTATATACACCAACTCACTATGCTCTCTCATGTAAAATACCGTAATTCTAATTTTACGTGAATTGAAAAAAATCTAAATATAATTGCAGTACCCCAATGATAAAAACAAAATTGCTCTGAATATAATCTGTCAGAAAAAATATACAATGCCCTATGCTACAATTTTTTGGAATATATACACCAACTCCATATGCTCTTTTATGTAAAATAAAGAAATTCTAATTTTACTCGTACTGAAAAAATCTATATATTGTCTAGGCACCCCAATGTTAAAAACCAAAATACTCTGAATATAATCTGTCACAAAAAATATACAATGCCTTATTCTACTCTGTTTTGGAGTATATACACCAACTCAGTATGCTGTCTCTTGTAAAATACCGAAATTCTATATTGACGTGAATCGAAAAAAATCTAAATACTATCTACGCACCCCAAAGTTAAAATAAAATAGCTCTGAATATAGTCTGTCAGAAAAAATATACAATGCCTTATTCTACTCTGTTTTGGGGTATATACACCAACTCAGTATGCTCTCTCATGTAAAATACAGAAATTCTATATTTAAGCGAATCGAATAAAATCTAAATAATATCTAGGGGCCCCAAAGTTAAGAGAAAATGGCTCTGAATATAGTCTGTTTGAAAAAATATACAATGCCCTATTCTCTGTTTTGTAGTATATACACCAACTCAACTCAATATGCACTCTTATGTAAAATACAGAAATTCTAATTTTACCCGAATCGAAAAAATCTAAATATTATCTAGGCTTCCCAACGTTAAAAACAAGATTGCTCTTAATATATTCTGTCAGAGAAAATATACAATGCCCTTTTCTACTCTCTTTTTTAGTAAATACACGAACTGAATATGCTCTCTCATGTAAAATAACGAAATTCTAATTTTACGCGAATCAAAAAAAATCTAAATAATATCTAGGCACCGCAGAGTTAAAAAAAATGGCTCTGACTAAGTCTGTTAGAAAAAATATACAATGCCTTATTCTACTCTGTTTTGGAGTAAATACACCAACTCAGTATGTTCTCTCATGTAAAATACAGAAATTCTAATTTTACCAGAATTCAAAAAATCTAAATATAATCTAGGAACTCCAATTTTAAAAACAAAATTTTTCTGAATATAAACTGTCAGAAAAAATATACCATGACTTATTCTACTCTTTTTTTGAGTATATACGCCAACTCTACCTGCTCTCTCATGTAAAATAAAGAAATTCTATATTTCAGCGAATCAAAAAGAATCTAAATATTATCTAAGCACCCCAATGTTAATAGCCAAATTTCTCTGAATATAATCTGTCAGAAAAAATATACAATGCTTTTTTCTACTATTTTTTGGAGTATATACACAAAATCAATATTCTCTATCATGTAAAATAAAGAACTCCTAATTTTCCGTGAATCGAAAAACATCTAAATATTATCTAGGCACCCCAATGTTAAAAGCAAATTTGCTCTGAATATAATCTGTAAGAAAAAATATACAATGCCCTTTTCTACTCTGTTTTGTAGTATATACACCAACTCAATATGTTCTGTCATGTAAAATACAGAAATTCTAATTTTACCGGAATCGAAAATATCTAAATATTATCTAGGCACCACAATGTTAAAAACAAAATTGCTCTGAATATAATCTGTCAGAAAAAATATAAAATGCCCTATTCTACTCTGTTTTCGAGTAAATACACAAACTCAGTATGCTCTCTCATGTAAAACACCGAAATTCTAATTTTACGCGAATCGAAAAATATCTAAATAATATCTAGGTGCCCCAAAGTTAAAATAAAATGGCTCTGAATATAGTCTGTTACAAAAAATATACAATGCCTTATTCTACTCTCTTTTAGAGTATATACACCAACTCAGTATGATCTCTCATGTAAAATACAGAAATTCTAATTTTACCCAAATCGAAAAAATCTAAATATTATCTAGGAACCCAATGTTAAAAGAAAAATTGCTCTGAAAATAATCTGTCAGAAAAAATACACAATGCCCTATTCTACTCTGTTCTGGAGTATATACACCAACTCCATATGCTCTCTCATGTAAAATACAGAAATCCTATATTTAAGTGAATCAAAAAAAATCTAAATATTATCTAGGCACCCCAATGTTAAAAGAGAAATTGCTCTGATAATAACCTGTCAGAATAAATATACAATGCCCTTTTCTTCTCTGTTTTGGAGTGTATACACCAACTGCATATGCTCTCTCATGTAAAATACAGAAATACTATATTAAAGCGAATTGAAAAATCTAAATATTATCTAGAAACCCCAATGTTAAAAGCAAAATTTCTCTGAATATAATCTGCCAAAAAAAATATACAATGACTTTTTCAACTCAGTTTTGTAGTATATACACCAAATTAATATGGTCTCTCATGTAAATTACCGAAATTCTAATTTTACGCGAATCAAAATACACCTAAATAATATCTAGGACCCCAAAGTTAAAAGAAAATGGCTCTGAATATTGTTTGTTAGAGAAAATATACAATACCTTATTCTTCTCTGTTTTGGAGGAAATACACCAACTCACTATGCTCTCCCATGTAAAATACCGAAATTCGAATTTTTAGTGAATCGAAAAAAATCTAAATAGTATCTAGGCACCCCAATGTTAAAAGCAAAATTGCTCTGAATATAGCCTGTCAGAAAAAATATACAATGCCATTTTCTACTCTGTTTTGAAGTATATACATCAACTCAAAATGCTCTCTCATGTGAAATATAGAAATTCTAATTTTACCCGAATCGAAAAAATCTAAATATAATCTAGGCACCCCTATGTGAAAAACAAAATTTTGTTGAATATAATCTGTCAGAAAAAATATAGAATGCCCTATTCTACTCTGTTTTGGAGTATATACACCAACTCCATATGCTCTCTTAAGTAAAATACAGAAATTCTATATTTAAGCGAATCGAAAGAAATCTAAATATTATCTAGGCACCCCAATGTTAAAAGCAAAATTGCTCTGAATATAATCTCTCAGAAAAAATATACAATGCCCTATTCTACACTGTTTTGGAGTATATGCACCAACTCCATATGCTCTCTAATGTAAAATACAAAAATTCTGTATTTAAGCGAATGGAAAAAAATCTAAAAATTATCTAGGCACCCCAATGTTAAAAGCAAAATTGCTCTGAATATAATCTGTCAGAAGAAATATACAATGCCTTTTTCGACTCTGTTTTGTAGTATATACATCAAGGTAATATGCTATCTTATGTAAAATACCGAAATTCTGGTATTACACGAATCAAAAAATTCTAAATAATATCTAGGCTCCCCAAAGGTAAAAGAAAATGGCTCGGAATATAGTGTGTTAGAGAAAATATACAATGCGTTATTTTACTCTGTTTTGGAGTATATACACCAACTCAGTATGCTCTCTCATGTAAAATACAGAAATTCTAATTTTACCCGAATCAAAAAAATCTAAATATTATATAGGCACCGCAATGTTAAAAACAAAATTGCTCTGAATATGATCTGTCTGAAAATATATACAATGCCTTATTCTACTCTTTTTGGAGTATATACAGCAACTCCATATGCTCTCTCATGTGAAATACAGAAATTCTAATTTTACCAGAATCCAAAATATCTAAATATTATCTAGGCACCCCAATGTTAAAAACAAAATTGCTCTGAAGACAATCTGTCAGAAAAAATATACAATGCCCTATGCTAGTCTGTTTTGGAGTATATACACCAACGCAGTATGCTAAGTTAAAATGCAAAATTCTAATTTTATGCGAATCGTAAAAAATCTAAATAATTTATAGGCGCCCCAAAGTTTCAAGAAAATGGCTCTGAATCCAGTCTTCTAGAAAAAATATAAAATGCCTTGTTCTACTCTGTTTTTCAGTATACACACCAACGCAATATGCTCTCTCATGTAAAATACCGAAATTCTAAATTTATGTGAACCGAAAAAAATCAAAATATTATGTAGGCACCCTAATGTTAAACGCGAAATTGCTCTGAATATCATTTGTCAGAAAAAATATACAATGCCCTATTCTACTCTGTTTTGTAGTATATACACCAACTCAATATGCTCTCTCATGTAAAATAAAGAAATTCTAATTTTACCCGAATTGAAAAAATCTAAATAATATCTAGGCACCCCAATGTTAAAAACAAAATTGCTCTGAATATAATCTGTCAGAGAAAATATACAATGCCCTATTCTACTCTCTTTTGGAGTATATACACCAACTCAGTATGCTCTCTCAGTTAAAATACCGAAATTCTAGTTTTAGGCAAATCGAAAAAAATTTAAATAATATCTAGGCTCGCAAACGTTATAAGAATATGGCTATGAATATAGTCTGTTAGAGAAAATATACAATACCTTATTCTACTCCGTTTTGTAGTATATACACCATCTCAGTATGCTCTCTCATGTAAAATACAGAAATTCTAATTCTACCCGAATCGAAAAAATCTAAATATTATCTAGGCAATCCAATGTTAAAAGCAATATTGCTTCTAATATCATCTGACAGAAAAAATATAAAATGCCATTTTCTACTCTCTTTTGTAGTATATACAAGACCTCAAAATGCTCTCTCACGTAAAATACAGAAATTCAAAATTACGTGAATCTAAAAAAATCTAAATATTATCTAGGCACACCAAAGTTAAAAGCAAAATTGCTATGAATATAATCTGTCAGAAAAAATATACAATGCCCTATTCTACTATGTTTTGGAGTATATACACCAACTCCATATGCTCTCTCATGTAAAAAACAGAAATTGTATATTTAAGCGAATAGAGAAAAATCTAAATATTATATAGGCAATCCAATGTTGAAAGCAAAATTGCTCCGAATATAATCTGTCAGAAAAAATATACAATTCCCTTTTCCACTTTGTTTTGGAGTATATACACCAAATCAATATGCTTTGTGTTTTAAAATACAAAAATTCTAATTTTACGCGAATCGAGAAAAATCTAAATAATATCTAGGCGCCAGAAAGTTAAAAGAAAATGGCTCTGAATATAGTCTGTTAGAAAAAATATACAATGCCTTATTCTACTCTGTTTTGGAGTATATACAACAACTCAGTAATCTCTCTCTTGTAAAATAACAAAATTCTAATTTTACCCGAATCGAAAAACTCTAAATGATATATAGGCGCCCCAAAGTTTAAAGAAAACGGCCCTGAATATAGTATGTTAGAAAAAATATACAATGCCTTATTATAATCTGTTTTGGAGTATATACACCAACTCACTATGCTCTCTCATGTAAAATACAGAAATTCTAATTTTATCCGAATCGAAAACATCTAAATATTATCTAGGCACCCCAATGTTAAAAACAAAATTGCTCTGAATATAATCTGTCTGACAGAATATACAATGCCCTATTCTACTCTGTTTTGGAGTATATACACCAACTCAATATGCCCTCTCATATAAAATACAGAAATTCTAATTTTACCCGAATCGGAAAAATATAAATATTATTTAGGCAACCCAATGTTAAAAGAAACATTGCTCTGAATATAATCTGACAGAAAAAATATAAAATGCCCTTTTCTACTCTCTTTTGTAGTATATACACCACCTCAATATGCTCTCTCACGTAAAATACAGAAATTCAAAATTTACCTAAATCTAAAAAAATCTAAATAATATCTAGACATCCAAATGTTAAAAGAAAATGGCTCTGAATATAGTCTTTTAGAAAAGATATACAATGCCTTATTCTTCTCTGTTTTAAAGTATGTACACCAACTCAGTATGGTCTCTTATGTAAAATACCGAAATTATAATATTACCGTAATCGAAAATATCTAAATATTATCTAGGCACCCCAATGTTATAAAAAAATTGTTCTGAATATAATCTGTCAGAAAAAATATACAATGCCCTATTCTACTTTTTTTTGGTGTATATAAACTAACTCACTATGCTCTCTCATGTAAAATAGAGAAATTCTAAATTTACGTGGATCTAAAGAAATCTAAATATTATCTAGGCACCACAAAGTTAAAAGCAAAATTGCTCTGGATATAATCTGTCAGAAAAAATATACAATGCCCTATTCTACTCTGTTTTGGAGTATATACACCAACTCCATATGCTCTCTCATGTAAAAAACAGAAATTCTATATTTAAGCTAATAGAGAAAAATCTAAATATTATCTAGGCAATAAAATGTTGAAAGCAAAATTGCTCCGAATATAATCTGTCAGAAAAAATATACAATGCCCTTTTCTACTCTGTTTTGGTGTATATACACCAACTCAATATGCTCTCTCATGTAAAATACCGAAATTCTAATTTTGTGCGAATCGAAAAAAATCTAAATAATATCTACACGCGCCAAACTTAAAAGAAATTGACTCTGAATATAGTCTGTTAGAAAAAAATATACAATACCTTATTCTACTCTGTTTTACAGTATATACACCAATTCATTATGCTCCCTCATTTAAAATACCGATATTCTAAATTTACGCGAAACGAAAAAAATGTAAATGACATCTAGGCGCCTCAAAGTTTAAAGAAAATGGCTCTCAATATATTCTGTTAGAAAAAATATACAATGCCTTATTCTACTCTGTTTTGGAGTATATACAAAAACTCAGTATGCTCTCTCATGTAAAATACAGAAATTCTAATTTCACCCGAATCGAAATAATCTAAATATTATCTAGGCACCGCAATGTTTAAAACAAAATTGCTCTGAATATCATCTGTCAGAAAAAATATACAATGCCCTATTCTACTCTTTTTTGGAGCATATAAACCAACTCCATATGCTCTCTCATGGAAAATACAGAAATTCTATATTTAAGCGAATCGAAACAAATCTTAATATTATCTAGGCACCCCAATGTTAAAAACAAACTTGCTCTGAATATAATGTGTCTGCAAAAATATACAATGCCCTATTCTACTCTGTTTTGGAGTATATACAACAACTCAATATGCTCTCTCATGTAAAATACCGAAATTCTAATTTTATGCTAATCGAAAAAATTCTAAATAATATCTAGGCGCCCCAATGTTAAAAGAAAATGGCACTGAATATATTCTGTTAGAAAAAATATACAATGCTTTATTCTACTCTGTTTTGGAGTATATACACCAAATCAGTATGCTCTCTCATTTAAAATACCAAAATACGAATATTACCCGATTCAAAATAATTTCAATATTATCTAGGCACCCCAATGTTAAAAACAAACTTGCTCTGAATATAATCTGTCAGAAAAAATATACAATTCCCTATTCTACTCTGTTTTGGAGTACATACACAAACTACATATGGTCTCTCATGTAAAATATTGAAATTCTATATTTAAGCGAAGCGAAAATATGTAAATATTATTTAGGAACCCGAATGTTAAAAGCAAAATTACTCTGAATATAGTCAGTCAGAAGAAATACATAATGCCCTGTTCTACCCTGTTTTGGAGTATATAAACCAACTCCATATGCTCTCTCATGTAAAATACCGAAATTCTAATTTTACCCAAATAAAAAAAAACCTAAATAATATCTAGCCGCCCCAAAGTTAAAAAAAATGGCTCTGAATATAGTCTATTAGAAAAAAATATACAATGCCTTATTCTACTCTATTTTGGAGTATATACACCAACTCAGTGTGCTCTCTCATGTAAAATACCGAAATTCTAATTTTACCCGAATCTAAAAAATCTAAATATTATCTAGGGACCCCAATGTTAAAAACAACATTGCTCTGAATATAATCTGTAAGAAAAAATATACAATGCCCTATTCTACCCTGTTTTGGAGTATATACACCAACTCAGTATGCTCTCTTTTGTAAAATTCCGAAATTCTAATTCTACCTGAATCGACAAAAATCTAAATATTATCTAGGCATCCGAAGGTTATAAGCAAAATTGCTCTTAATATAATGTGTAAGAAAAAATATACAATGCCCTTTTCTACTCTGTTTTGGAGTATATACACCAACTCAATATGCTCTCTCATGTAAAACACAGAAATTCTAATTTTACCCGAATCCAAAAAATCTAAATATTATGTAGGCACCCCAATGTTTAAAACAAAATTGTTGTGAATATAATCTGTCAGAAAAAATATACAATGCCCTATTCTACTCTGTTTTGGAGTATATACACCAACTCCCCATGCTCTCTCATGTAAAATACAGAAATTCTACATTTAAGCGAATCGAAAAAAATCAAATTATTATCTAGGGATCACAATGTTAAAAACAAAATTTCTCTGAGTATAATCTGTCAGAAAAAATATCCAATTCCCTATTCTACTCTGTTTTGGAGTATATACACCAACTCCATATGCTCTCTCATGTAAAATATAGAAATTCTATATTTAAGCAAATTGAAAAAAATCTAAATATTATCTAGGCACCCCAATGTTAAAAACAAAATTGCTCTGAATATAATCTGTCAGAAAAAATATACAATGCACACTTCTACTCTGTTTTGGAGTATATACACCAACTCAGTATGCTCTCTCATGTAAAATACCGAAATTCTAATTTTACGTGAATCAAAAAAAATCTAAATATTATCTAGGCACTTCAGTGTTTAAAGCAAAATTGCTCTGAATATAATCTGACAGACAAAATGTACAATGTCCTTGTCTAATCTGTTTTGGAGTGTATACACCAACTCAATATGCTCTCTCATGTAAAATACCGAAATTCTTATTTTATGCGATTTGAAAAAAATATAAATAATATCTACGCACCCCAATGATAAAAACAAAATTGCTCTGAATATAATCAGTCAGAAAAAATATACAATGCCCTATTCTACTCTGTCTTAGGATATATAAAAAACTCCATATGCTCTCTCATATAAAATACAGAAATTCTATATTTAAGCGAATAGAAAAAAATCTATATATTATCTAGGCACCCTAATGTTCAAAGCAAAATTGCTCTGAATATAATCTGCCAGAAAAAATATACAATTCCCTATTCGACTCTATTTTGTAATATATACACCAACTCCATATGCTCTGTTATGTAAAATACAAAAATAGTAATTTTAGCAGAATCGAAAAAATCTACATATTATCTAGGCACCCCAATGTTAAAAACAAAAATGCTCTGAATATAATCAGTCAGAAAAAATATACAATGCCCTATTTTACTCGGTTTTGGATTATGTACACCAACTCAATATGCTCTCTCATGTAAAATACCGAAAAAATTAATTTTACGCGAATCGAAAAAAATCTGAATAATATCAAGGCGCCCCAAAGTTAAAAGAAAATGTGTCTGAATATAGTCTGTTAGAAAAAATATACAATGCCTTAGTCTACTCTGTTTTGGAGTATATACGCCAGTTCAGAATGCTCTCTCATGTAAAATACAAAAATTCTATATTTAAGCGAATCAAAAAAATCTAAATATTATCTAGGCACCCCAATGTTAAAAGAAAAATTGCTCTGAATATAGTCTGTCAGAAAAAATATACAATACCCTGTTCTACTCTGTTTAGGAGTATATACACCAACCCCATATGCTCTCTCATGTAAAATACTGAAAATCTATATTTAAGCAAATCGAAAAAATCTAAATACAATCAAGGCACCACAATGTTAAAAGCAAAATTACTCTGAATATAATCTCTCAGAAAAAATATAAAATGTCCTTTTCTACTCTGTTTTGGCGTATATACTCCAACTCAATATGCACTCTCATGTAAAATACCGAAATTCTAATTTTACGTGAATCGAAAAATATCTAAATAATATATAGGCACCACAAAGTTAAAATAAAATGTCTCTGAATATAGTCTGTTAGAATAAATATACAATGCCCTATTGTACTGTGTTTTGGAGTATATACACCAACTCAGTATGCTCTCTCATGAAAAATACCGAAATTCAAATTTTACGTGAATAAAAAAAATCTAAATATTATCTAGGCACCCCAATGTTAAAATCAAATTTGCTCTGAATATAGTCTGTCAAAAAAATATAAAATGCCCTTTTCTACTCTGTTTTGGAGTATATAGACCAACTCAATATGCTCTGTAATGTAAAATACCAAAATTCTAATTTTACGTGAATCGAAAATAATCTAAATAATATCTAGGCACCCCAATGTTAATAACAAAATTGCTCTGAATATAATTTGTCAGAAAAAATATACAATGCCCTATTCTACTCTGTTTAGGAGTATATACACCAACTCAGTATACTCTCTCTTGTGAAATACAGAAATTCTAATTTTACGTGAATCGAAAAAAATTTAAATATTATCTAGGCACCCCAATGTATAAGCAAAATTTCTCTTAATATCATCTGTCAGAAAAAATATCCAACGGCCTCTTCTACTCTGTTTTGGTGTATATACACCAACTCAATATGCTCTCTGGTGGAAAATACGGAAATTATAATTTCACGCAAATCGAAAAAAAACCTAAATAATATCTAGGCGCCCCAAAGTTAAACGAAAATGCTTCTGAATATAGTCTGTTAGAGAAAATATAAAATGCCTTATTCTACTTTGTTTTGGAGTCTATACACCAACTCAGTATTCTCTCTGATGTAAAATACTGAAATTCTAATTTTACATGAATCGAAAAAAATCTAAATAATATCTAGGCACCCCAAAGTTAAAAACAAAATTGCTCTGAATATAATCTGTCAGAAAAAATATACAATACCCTATTCCACTCTGTTTAGGAGTATATACACCAACTCCATATGCTCTCTCATGTAAAATACCAAAATTCTATATTTAAGCGAATTGAAAAAATCTAAATACAATCAAGGCACCACAATGTTAAAAGCAAAATTTCTCTGAATAAAAGCTGTCAGAAAAAATATACAATGCCCCTTTCTAATCTGTTTTGGCGTATATACACCAACTCAATATGCTCTCTCAAATAAAATACCGAAATTCTAATTTTACGTGAATCAACGAAAATCTAAATAATATCTAGGCACCCCGATGTTAAAAAAAAAATTGCTCTGAATATTATCTGTCAGACAAAATATACAATGCCCTATTCTACTCTTTTTTGGAGTATATACACCAACTCCATATGCTCTCTTTTGTAAAATACAGACATTTTATATTTAAACGAATCGAAAAAATTCTAAATATTATCTAGGCACCCCAATGTGAAAAGCAAAATTTCTCTGAATATAATCTGTCATAAAAAATATACAATGCCTTATTCTATTTTGTTTTGGAGTATGCACACCAACTCAATATGCTCTCTCATGTAAAATACCGAAATTCTAATTTTACGTGAATCAACGAAAATCTAAATATTATCTAGGCACCCGAATGTTAGAAGCAAAATTTCTCTGAATATAATCTGTCAGAAAATATATACAATGGCCTTTTCTACTCTGTTTTGGAGTATATACAACTCAATATGCTCTCTCATGTAAAATACTGAAATTATAATTTTACGTGTATCGAAGAAAATCTAAATAATATCTAGGCGCCCCAAAGCTAAAAGAAAATGGCTCTGAATATAGTCTGTTAGAGAAAATATACAATGCCCTACTCTACTCTCTTTTGGAGTTTATACACCAATCCAGTATGCTCTCTCGTGTAAAATACCGAAATTCTAATTTTATGAGAATCAAAAAAAATCTAAATATTATGTAGGCACACAAATGCTAAAACAAAATTGGTCTGAATATAATCTGTCAGAAAAATATACAATGCCCTATTCTACTCTATTTTGTAGTATAGACACCAACTTCATATGCTCTCTTATGTAAAATATAGAAATTCTATATTTATGCAAATCAAAAAAAATCTAAATATAATCTAGGGACCCCAATGTTAATAGAAAAATTGCTCTGAATATAATCTGTCAGAAAAAATATACAATGCCTTATTCTACTCTGTTTTGGAGTATATAAACCAACTCACTGTGCTCTCTTATGTAAAATACAGAAATTCTATATTTCAGCGAATCGAAAAAAATACAAATATATCTAGGCACCCCAATGTTAAAAGCAAAATTGCTCTGAATATAGCCTGTCAGAAAAAATATACAATGCCATTTTCTACTCTGTTTTGCAGTATATACATCAACTCAAAATGCTCTCTCATGTGAAATAGAGAAATTCTAATTTTACCCGAATCGAAAAAATCTAAATATAATCTAGGCACCCCTATGTGAAAAACAAAATTTTGTTGAAGATAATCTGTCAGAAAAAATATAGAATGCCCTATTCTACTCTGTTTTGGAGTATATACCCAACTCCATATGCTCTCTCATGTAAAATACAGAAATTCTATATTTAAACAAATCAAAAGAAATCTAAATATTATCTAGGCACCCCAATGTTAAAAGCAAAATTGCTCTGAATATAATCTGTCAGAAGAAATATACAATGCCCTATTCTACACTGTTTTGGAGTATATGCACCAACTCCATTTGCTCTCTCATGTAAAATACAAAAATTCTGTATTTAAGCGAATGGAAAAAAATCTAAATATTATCTAGGCACCCCAATGTTAAAAGCAAAATTGCTCTGAATATAATCTGTCAGAAAAAATATACAATGCCCTATTCTACTCTGGTTTGGAGTACATAAACCATCTCCATATGTTCTCTCATGTAAAATACAGACATTCTATATTTAAGCGAATCGAAAAAAATCTACATAATATCTAGGCACCCCAATGTTAAAAGCAAAGTTACTCCGAATATATTCTGTCAGAATAAATATACAATGCCCTTTTCTACTCTGTTTTAGAGTATATACACCAACTCAATATGCTCTCTCATGTAAAATACCGAAATTCTTATTTTATGCAAATCAAAAAAATCTAAATTATATCTAGGCACCCCAATGATAGAAAAAAAATTGCTCTGAATATAATCTGTCAGAAAAAAATATACAATGCCCTATTCTACTCTGTTTTAAGGTATATAAAACAACTCCATATGCTCTCTCATATAAAATACAGAAATTCTATATTTAAGCGAATCGTTAAAAATCTAAATATTATCTAGGCACCCCAATGTTAAAAGCAAAATTGCTCTGAATATAGTCTGTCAGAAAAAATATACAATGTTATTTTCTACTCTGTTTTGTAGTACATACATCAACTCAATATGCTCTCTCAGGTAAAATACAGAAATTATAATTTTACCGGAATCAAAAACATCTAATCATAATCTAGGCACCCCTATGTGAAAAACAAAATTGCGTTGAATATAATCTGTCGGAAAAAATATAATATGTCCTATTCTACTCTGTTTTGAAGTATATACACCAACTCCATATGCTCTCTCAGGTAAAATACAGAAATTCTGTATTTAAGCAAATCGAATGAAATCTAAATATTATGTAGGCACCCCAATGTTAAAAGCAAAATTGCTCTGAATATAATCTGTCAGAAAAAATATACAATGCCCTATTCGACTTAGTTCTGGAGTATATACACCAATTCAATAGGCTCTCTCATGTAAAATACAGAAATTCTAATTTTACCCCTATCGAAAAAATCTAAATATTATCTACGCAACCCCAATGTTAAAAACAAAATTGCTCTGAATATGATCTGTCAGAAAAAATGTACAATGCCCCTTTATACTCTGTTTTGCAGTAAATACACCAACTCAATATGCTCTCTCATGTAAAATACCGAAATTCTAATTTTACGTGAATCGAAAAAAAATAGAAATAATATCTAGGCACCCCAAAGTTAAAAGAAAATGGCTCTGAATATAGTCTTCTAGAGAAAATATACAATGCTTTATTCTACTCTGTTTTGGAGTATATACACCAACTCAGTGTGCTGCCTCATGTAAAATACTGAAATTCTAATTTTTCCCGAATCGAAAACAATCTAAATATTATGTAGGCACCCCAATGTAAAAAACAAAATGGCTCTGAATATAATCTCTCATAAAAAATATACAATGCCCTATTCTACTTTGTTTTGGAGTATATACATAAACTATATACGGTCTCTAATGTAAAATACAGAAATTCTCTATTTAAGTGAATTGAAAAAAATCTGAATATTATCTAGGCACCCCAATGTAAAAAGCAAAATTTCTCTGAATATAATCTGTCAGAAAAAATATACAATGCTCTTTTATACTCTGTTTTGGAATATATACACCAAATCCATATGCTCTCTCCTGTAAAATATAGAAATTATATATTTAAGAGAATCGAAAAAAATCTAAATATTATCTAGGCACCCCAATGTTAACAACAAAATTGCTCTGAATATAATCTGTCAAAAAAAATATGCAGTGCCTTATTCTACTCTGTTTTGGAGTACAAACACCAACTCCATATGTTCTCTCATGTAAAATACAGACATTCTATATTTAAGCGAATCAAAAAAAATCTACATATCATCTAGGCACCCCAATGTTAAAAGCAAAATTACTCTGAATATAATCTGTCAGAAAAAATATACAATGCCCTTTTCTACTCTGTTTTAGAGTATATACACCAACTCAATATGCTCTCTCATGTAAAATACCGAAATTCTAATTTTACGCGAATCGAAATAAATCTAAATAATAGCTAGGCACCCCAAAGTTAAAAGAAAATGGCTCTGAATACAGTCAGTTAGAAAAAATATAGAATGCTTTATTCTACTCTATTTTGGAGTATATAAACCAACTCAGTATGCTCTCTCATGTAAAATACACAAATTCTATATTTAAGCGAATCGAAAAAAATCTAAACCATATCTAGGCGCCTCAAAGTTAAAAGAAAATGGCTATGAATATAGTATGTTAGAAAAAATATACAATGCCTTATTCTACTATGTTTTGGAGTATATACACCAACTCAGTATGCTCTCTCGTGTAAAATACAGAAATTCTAATTTTACCCGAATCGAAAGAATCTAAACATTATCTAGGCACCCCAATGTTAAAAGCAAAATTGCTCTGAATATAATCTGTGAGAAAAAATATAAAATGCCCTTTTCTACTTTGTTTTGGATTATATACACCAACTCCATATGCTCTCTCAAGTAAAATACTGAAATTCTATATTTAAGCGAATCAAAAAAAATCTAAATATTATCTAGGCACCCCAATGTTAAAAACAAAATTTCTCTGAACATAATCTGTCAGAAAAAATATACAATTCTCTATTCTACTCTGTTTTGGAGTATATACACCAACTCCATATGCTCTCTCATGTAAAATACAGAAATTTTTTATTTAAGTGAATCAAAAAAATCTAAATAATATCTATGCACCCGAAACTTAAAAGAAAATGTTTCAGAATATAGTCTGTTAGTAAAAATATACAATGCCTTATTCTACTATTTTTTTGTGTATATAAACCGACTCAGTATGCTCTCACGTGTAAAATACAGAAATTCTAATTTTACCCGAATCGACAAAATCTAAATATTATCTAGGCACTCCAATGTTAAAAACAAAATTGATATGAATATAAACTGTCAGAAAAAATTTACAATGCTTTATTCTACTCTGTTTTTGAGTATATACACCAACTCTACCTTCTCTCTCATGTAAAATACAAAAATTCTATATTTAAGCAAATCGAAAAAAATCTAAATATTATCTAGGCACCCCAATGTTAACAGCAAAGTTGCTGTGAATATAATCTGTCAGAAAAAATATACAATGCTCTTTTCTACTCTGTTCTGTAGTATATACACCAACTCAATATGATCTCTCGTGTGAAATACAAAAATTCTAATTTTACCCGAATCGAAAAAGTCTAAATATTATCTAGGCACCCCAATATTAAAAGCTAAATGGCTCTGATTATAATGTGTCAGCTGAAATATACAATGCCCTATTCTACTATTTTTTGGAGTATATACACCAAATCAATATGCTCTCTCATGTAAAATACCGAAATTCTAATTTTACGCGAATCGATAAAAATCTAAATAATATCTATGTGCCCCAAAGATAAAAGAAAATGGCTCTGAATATAGTCTGTTAGATAAAATATACAATGTTTTATTCTACTCTGTATAGGAGTATATAAACCAAGTTAGTATGCGCTCTCGTGTAAAATACTGATTTTCTATTTTTACCCGAATCGAAAAAATCTAAATATTATTTAGGCACCCCAATGTTTATAACAAAATTTCTCTGAATATAAAGTGTCAGAAAAAATATAAAGTGCCCTATTCTACTCTGTTTTTGAGTATATACACCAACTCTACCTGCTCTCTCCTGTAAAATACAGAAATTCTATATTAAAGCGAATCGAAAAAAATCTAAATATTATCTAGGCACCCCAATGTTAAAAACAAAATTGCTCTGAATATAATCAGTCAGAAAAAATATAGAATGCTTTCTCTACTCTGTTTTGGAGTATACACACCAAATCAATATGCTCTCTCATGTAAAATACCAAAATTCTAAATTTATGCGAATCGAAAAAAATCTAAATAATATTTAGGCACGCCAAAGTTAAAAGAAAATGGCTCTGAATATAGTCTGTTAGAGAAATTATACAATGTTTTATTCTACTCGGATTTGTAGTATATACACCAACACAATATGCTCTCTCATGTGAAATACAGAATTTCTAGATTTACGTGAATTGAAAAAAATCTAAATATTATCTAGGCACCACAATTTTAAAAGCAAAATTGCTCTGAATATAAACTGTCAGAAACAATATACAATGACTTATTCTACTCTGTTTTGGAGTAAATACACCAACTCAGCATGCTCTCTGATGTAAAATACAGAAATTATAATTTTACCCGAATCAAAAAAATCTAAATATTATCTAGGCACCCCAATGTAAAAAACAAAATTGCTCTGAATGTAATCTCTCAGAAAAAATATACAATACCTTATTCTACTATGTTTTGGAGTAAATACACCGAGTATGCTATCTCATGTAAAATACGAAATTTCGAATTTTACGTGAATCGAATAAAATCTAAATATTATCTAGGCACCCCAATGTTAAAAGCAAAGTTGCTGTGAATATAATCTGTGAGAAAAAATATACAATGCCTTATTCTACTCTGTTTTGGAGTATATACACCAACTCAGTATGCTCTCTCATGTGAAATAACGAAATCCTAATTTTACGTGAATCGAAAATAAGGTAAATATTATCTAGGCACCGCAATGTTAAAAGTAAAATTGCTCTAAATATACCCTGTCAGGAAAAATATATAATGCCCTTTTCTACTCTTTTTTAAAGTATATACACAAACTCAATATGCTCTCTCATGTAAAATACCGAAATTCTAATTTTACGCTAATCAAAAAAAATCTAAATAATATATAGGCACCCGAAATTTAAAAGAAAATGGCTATGAATATAGTGTGTTAGAAAAAAATATACAATGCCTTATTCTACTCTGTTTTGGAGTATATACACCAACTCAGTATGCTCTCTCTTGTAAAATACAGAAATTCTATATTTAAGCGAATCCAAAAAAATTTAAATATGGTCTAGGCATGCCAATGTTAAAAGAAATATTGCTCTGAATATAATCTGTCAGAATAAATATACAATGCCCTATTCTACTCTGTTTTGGAATTTATACACCAACTCAATATGCTCTCTCATGTAAAATACAGAAATTCTATATTAAAGAAAATCAACAAAAATCTAAATATTATCTAGAAACCCCAATGTTAAAAGTAAAATTGCTCTGAATATAATCTGTCAGAAAAAATATACAATGCCGTTTTTGACTCTGTTTTGTAGTATATACACCAAATTAATATGCTCTCTCATGTAAAATACAGAAATTCTAATTTTACCCGAATAGAAAAAATCTAAATATTATCTAGGCACCCGAATGTTAGAAGCAAAATTTCTCTGAATATAATCTGTCAGAAAATATATACAATGGCCTTTTCTACTCTGTTTTGGAGTATATACAACTCAATATGCTCTCTCATGTAAAATACTGAAATTATAATTTTACGTGTATCGAAGAAAATCTAAATAATATCTAGGCGCCCCAAAGCTAAAAGAAAATGGCTCTGAATATAGTCTGTTAGAGAAAATATACAATGCCCTACTCTACTCTCTTTTGGAGTTTATACACCAATCCAGTATGCTCTCTCGTGTAAAATACCGAAATTCTAATTTTATGAGAATCAAAAAAAATCTAAATATTATGTAGGCACACAAATGCTAAAACAAAATTGGTCTGAATATAATCTGTCAGAAAAATATACAATGCCCTATTCTACTCTATTTTGTAGTATAGACACCAACTTCATATGCTCTCTTATGTAAAATATAGAAATTCTATATTTATGCAAATCAAAAAAAATCTAAATATAATCTAGGGACCCCAATGTTAATAGAAAAATTGCTCTGAATATAATCTGTCAGAAAAAATATACAATGCCTTATTCTACTCTGTTTTGGAGTATATAAACCAACTCACTGTGCTCTCTTATGTAAAATACAGAAATTCTATATTTCAGCGAATCGAAAAAAATACAAATATATCTAGGCACCCCAATGTTAAAAGCAAAATTGCTCTGAATATAGCCTGTCAGAAAAAATATACAATGCCATTTTCTACTCTGTTTTGCAGTATATACATCAACTCAAAATGCTCTCTCATGTGAAATAGAGAAATTCTAATTTTACCCGAATCGAAAAAATCTAAATATAATCTAGGCACCCCTATGTGAAAAACAAAATTTTGTTGAAGATAATCTGTCAGAAAAAATATAGAATGCCCTATTCTACTCTGTTTTGGAGTATATACCCAACTCCATATGCTCTCTCATGTAAAATACAGAAATTCTATATTTAAACAAATCAAAAGAAATCTAAATATTATCTAGGCACCCCAATGTTAAAAGCAAAATTGCTCTGAATATAATCTGTCAGAAGAAATATACAATGCCCTATTCTACACTGTTTTGGAGTATATGCACCAACTCCATTTGCTCTCTCATGTAAAATACAAAAATTCTGTATTTAAGCGAATGGAAAAAAATCTAAATATTATCTAGGCACCCCAATGTTAAAAGCAAAATTGCTCTGAATATAATCTGTCAGAAAAAATATACAATGCCCTATTCTACTCTGGTTTGGAGTACATAAACCATCTCCATATGTTCTCTCATGTAAAATACAGACATTCTATATTTAAGCGAATCGAAAAAAATCTACATAATATCTAGGCACCCCAATGTTAAAAGCAAAGTTACTCCGAATATATTCTGTCAGAATAAATATACAATGCCCTTTTCTACTCTGTTTTAGAGTATATACACCAACTCAATATGCTCTCTCATGTAAAATACCGAAATTCTTATTTTATGCAAATCAAAAAAATCTAAATTATATCTAGGCACCCCAATGATAGAAAAAAAATTGCTCTGAATATAATCTGTCAGAAAAAAATATACAATGCCCTATTCTACTCTGTTTTAAGGTATATAAAACAACTCCATATGCTCTCTCATATAAAATACAGAAATTCTATATTTAAGCGAATCGTTAAAAATCTAAATATTATCTAGGCACCCCAATGTTAAAAGCAAAATTGCTCTGAATATAGTCTGTCAGAAAAAATATACAATGTTATTTTCTACTCTGTTTTGTAGTACATACATCAACTCAATATGCTCTCTCAGGTAAAATACAGAAATTATAATTTTACCGGAATCAAAAACATCTAATCATAATCTAGGCACCCCTATGTGAAAAACAAAATTGCGTTGAATATAATCTGTCGGAAAAAATATAATATGTCCTATTCTACTCTGTTTTGAAGTATATACACCAACTCCATATGCTCTCTCAGGTAAAATACAGAAATTCTGTATTTAAGCAAATCGAATGAAATCTAAATATTATGTAGGCACCCCAATGTTAAAAGCAAAATTGCTCTGAATATAATCTGTCAGAAAAAATATACAATGCCCTATTCGACTTAGTTCTGGAGTATATACACCAATTCAATAGGCTCTCTCATGTAAAATACAGAAATTCTAATTTTACCCCTATCGAAAAAATCTAAATATTATCTACGCAACCCCAATGTTAAAAACAAAATTGCTCTGAATATGATCTGTCAGAAAAAATGTACAATGCCCCTTTATACTCTGTTTTGCAGTAAATACACCAACTCAATATGCTCTCTCATGTAAAATACCGAAATTCTAATTTTACGTGAATCGAAAAAAAATAGAAATAATATCTAGGCACCCCAAAGTTAAAAGAAAATGGCTCTGAATATAGTCTTCTAGAGAAAATATACAATGCTTTATTCTACTCTGTTTTGGAGTATATACACCAACTCAGTGTGCTGCCTCATGTAAAATACTGAAATTCTAATTTTTCCCGAATCGAAAACAATCTAAATATTATGTAGGCACCCCAATGTAAAAAACAAAATGGCTCTGAATATAATCTCTCATAAAAAATATACAATGCCCTATTCTACTTTGTTTTGGAGTATATACATAAACTATATACGGTCTCTAATGTAAAATACAGAAATTCTCTATTTAAGTGAATTGAAAAAAATCTGAATATTATCTAGGCACCCCAATGTAAAAAGCAAAATTTCTCTGAATATAATCTGTCAGAAAAAATATACAATGCTCTTTTATACTCTGTTTTGGAATATATACACCAAATCCATATGCTCTCTCCTGTAAAATATAGAAATTATATATTTAAGAGAATCGAAAAAAATCTAAATATTATCTAGGCACCCCAATGTTAACAACAAAATTGCTCTGAATATAATCTGTCAAAAAAAATATGCAGTGCCTTATTCTACTCTGTTTTGGAGTACAAACACCAACTCCATATGTTCTCTCATGTAAAATACAGACATTCTATATTTAAGCGAATCAAAAAAAATCTACATATCATCTAGGCACCCCAATGTTAAAAGCAAAATTACTCTGAATATAATCTGTCAGAAAAAATATACAATGCCCTTTTCTACTCTGTTTTAGAGTATATACACCAACTCAATATGCTCTCTCATGTAAAATACCGAAATTCTAATTTTACGCGAATCGAAATAAATCTAAATAATAGCTAGGCACCCCAAAGTTAAAAGAAAATGGCTCTGAATACAGTCAGTTAGAAAAAATATAGAATGCTTTATTCTACTCTATTTTGGAGTATATAAACCAACTCAGTATGCTCTCTCATGTAAAATACACAAATTCTATATTTAAGCGAATCGAAAAAAATCTAAACCATATCTAGGCGCCTCAAAGTTAAAAGAAAATGGCTATGAATATAGTATGTTAGAAAAAATATACAATGCCTTATTCTACTATGTTTTGGAGTATATACACCAACTCAGTATGCTCTCTCGTGTAAAATACAGAAATTCTAATTTTACCCGAATCGAAAGAATCTAAACATTATCTAGGCACCCCAATGTTAAAAGCAAAATTGCTCTGAATATAATCTGTGAGAAAAAATATAAAATGCCCTTTTCTACTTTGTTTTGGATTATATACACCAACTCCATATGCTCTCTCAAGTAAAATACTGAAATTCTATATTTAAGCGAATCAAAAAAAATCTAAATATTATCTAGGCACCCCAATGTTAAAAACAAAATTTCTCTGAACATAATCTGTCAGAAAAAATATACAATTCTCTATTCTACTCTGTTTTGGAGTATATACACCAACTCCATATGCTCTCTCATGTAAAATACAGAAATTTTTTATTTAAGTGAATCAAAAAAATCTAAATAATATCTATGCACCCGAAACTTAAAAGAAAATGTTTCAGAATATAGTCTGTTAGTAAAAATATACAATGCCTTATTCTACTATTTTTTTGTGTATATAAACCGACTCAGTATGCTCTCACGTGTAAAATACAGAAATTCTAATTTTACCCGAATCGACAAAATCTAAATATTATCTAGGCACTCCAATGTTAAAAACAAAATTGATATGAATATAAACTGTCAGAAAAAATTTACAATGCTTTATTCTACTCTGTTTTTGAGTATATACACCAACTCTACCTTCTCTCTCATGTAAAATACAAAAATTCTATATTTAAGCAAATCGAAAAAAATCTAAATATTATCTAGGCACCCCAATGTTAACAGCAAAGTTGCTGTGAATATAATCTGTCAGAAAAAATATACAATGCTCTTTTCTACTCTGTTCTGTAGTATATACACCAACTCAATATGATCTCTCGTGTGAAATACAAAAATTCTAATTTTACCCGAATCGAAAAAGTCTAAATATTATCTAGGCACCCCAATATTAAAAGCTAAATGGCTCTGATTATAATGTGTCAGCTGAAATATACAATGCCCTATTCTACTATTTTTTGGAGTATATACACCAAATCAATATGCTCTCTCATGTAAAATACCGAAATTCTAATTTTACGCGAATCGATAAAAATCTAAATAATATCTATGTGCCCCAAAGATAAAAGAAAATGGCTCTGAATATAGTCTGTTAGATAAAATATACAATGTTTTATTCTACTCTGTATAGGAGTATATAAACCAAGTTAGTATGCGCTCTCGTGTAAAATACTGATTTTCTATTTTTACCCGAATCGAAAAAATCTAAATATTATTTAGGCACCCCAATGTTTATAACAAAATTTCTCTGAATATAAAGTGTCAGAAAAAATATAAAGTGCCCTATTCTACTCTGTTTTTGAGTATATACACCAACTCTACCTGCTCTCTCCTGTAAAATACAGAAATTCTATATTAAAGCGAATCGAAAAAAATCTAAATATTATCTAGGCACCCCAATGTTAAAAACAAAATTGCTCTGAATATAATCAGTCAGAAAAAATATAGAATGCTTTCTCTACTCTGTTTTGGAGTATACACACCAAATCAATATGCTCTCTCATGTAAAATACCAAAATTCTAAATTTATGCGAATCGAAAAAAATCTAAATAATATTTAGGCACGCCAAAGTTAAAAGAAAATGGCTCTGAATATAGTCTGTTAGAGAAATTATACAATGTTTTATTCTACTCGGATTTGTAGTATATACACCAACACAATATGCTCTCTCATGTGAAATACAGAATTTCTAGATTTACGTGAATTGAAAAAAATCTAAATATTATCTAGGCACCACAATTTTAAAAGCAAAATTGCTCTGAATATAAACTGTCAGAAACAATATACAATGACTTATTCTACTCTGTTTTGGAGTAAATACACCAACTCAGCATGCTCTCTGATGTAAAATACAGAAATTATAATTTTACCCGAATCAAAAAAATCTAAATATTATCTAGGCACCCCAATGTAAAAAACAAAATTGCTCTGAATGTAATCTCTCAGAAAAAATATACAATACCTTATTCTACTATGTTTTGGAGTAAATACACCGAGTATGCTATCTCATGTAAAATACGAAATTTCGAATTTTACGTGAATCGAATAAAATCTAAATATTATCTAGGCACCCCAATGTTAAAAGCAAAGTTGCTGTGAATATAATCTGTGAGAAAAAATATACAATGCCTTATTCTACTCTGTTTTGGAGTATATACACCAACTCAGTATGCTCTCTCATGTGAAATAACGAAATCCTAATTTTACGTGAATCGAAAATAAGGTAAATATTATCTAGGCACCGCAATGTTAAAAGTAAAATTGCTCTAAATATACCCTGTCAGGAAAAATATATAATGCCCTTTTCTACTCTTTTTTAAAGTATATACACAAACTCAATATGCTCTCTCATGTAAAATACCGAAATTCTAATTTTACGCTAATCAAAAAAAATCTAAATAATATATAGGCACCCGAAATTTAAAAGAAAATGGCTATGAATATAGTGTGTTAGAAAAAAATATACAATGCCTTATTCTACTCTGTTTTGGAGTATATACACCAACTCAGTATGCTCTCTCTTGTAAAATACAGAAATTCTATATTTAAGCGAATCCAAAAAAATTTAAATATGGTCTAGGCATGCCAATGTTAAAAGAAATATTGCTCTGAATATAATCTGTCAGAATAAATATACAATGCCCTATTCTACTCTGTTTTGGAATTTATACACCAACTCAATATGCTCTCTCATGTAAAATACAGAAATTCTATATTAAAGAAAATCAACAAAAATCTAAATATTATCTAGAAACCCCAATGTTAAAAGTAAAATTGCTCTGAATATAATCTGTCAGAAAAAATATACAATGCCGTTTTTGACTCTGTTTTGTAGTATATACACCAAATTAATATGATCTCTCATGTAAAATACACAAATTCTAATTTTACCAGAATCGAAAAAATCTAAATAATATCTATACGCCCCAAAGGTAAAAGAAAATGGCTCTGAATATAGTCTGTTAGACAAAACATACAATGCCTTATTCTCCTCTGTTTTGGAGTATATACCCCAACTGAGTTTGCTCTCTCAGGTAGAATACCGAAAAAATAATTTTACGTGAATCAAAAAAAAAATCGAAATATTATCTAGGCACCTCAATGTTGAAAA
This sequence comes from Callithrix jacchus, assembly GCF_049354715.1. Classification (NCBI taxonomy): domain Eukaryota; kingdom Metazoa; phylum Chordata; class Mammalia; order Primates; family Cebidae; genus Callithrix; species Callithrix jacchus. The sequence continues at coordinate 166,489,421 of NC_133506.1, read as the reverse complement.
CAAAATTGCTCTGAATATAATCTGTCATAAAAAATATACAGTGCCGTATTCTACAATGTTTTGGAGTATATACACCAACTCAGTATACTCTCTCATGGAAAATACCGAAATTCTAATTTTACATGAATCGAAAAAAATCTAAATAGTATCTTGGCACCCCAACATTAAAAGCAATATGGCTCTGAATGTAATCTGTTGGAACAAATATACAATTCCTTATTCTACTATGTTTTGGAGTATATACACCAACTCACTATGCTCTGTCTTGTAAAATAAAGAAATTCTAATTTTAAACGAATCGAAAATATCTAAATATAATCTAGGCACTTCAATGTTAAAAACAAAATTGCTCTGAATCTAATCTGTCAGATAAAATATACAATGCCCTATTCTACTCTGTTTTGGAGTATATACACCAACTCCATTTGCTCTCTCATTTAAAATACAGAAATTCTATATTTAAGCGAATCGAAAAAAATCTAAATATTACCTATGTACCCCAATGTTAAAACCAAAATTATTCTGAATATATTCTGTCATAAAAAATATACAATGCCCTTTTCTACTCTGTTTTGTAGCATATACACCAACAAAATATGCACTCTCAAGTAAAATACCAAAATTTTAATTTTACATGAATGGAAAAGAATCTAAATAATATCTAGGCACCCGAAATTTAAAGAAAATTGCTATGAATATAGTCTGTTAGAAAAAATGTACAATGCTTTATTCTACTCTGTTTTGGAGTATATACACCAACTCAATATGCTCTCTCATGTAAAATACAGAAATTCTAATTTTACGTGAATCGAAAAAATTCTAAATATTATCTACTTACCCCAATATTAAAAAAAAAATTGCTATGAATATAATCTGTCAGAACAAATATAAAATGCCCTTTTCTACTCTGTTATGAAGTATATACACCAACTCCATATGCTCTCCCATGTAAAATACAGAAATTCTATATTTAAGCGAATCGAAAAAAATATAAATATTATCAAGGCACGCCAATGTTAAAAGCAAATTTGCTCTGAATCTAATCTGTCAGAAAAAATATACAATGCTTTTTTCTACTCTGTTTTGGAGTATATAGACCACCTCAATATGCTCTTTCATGTAAAATACAGAAATTCTAATTACGTGAAAAAAAAAATCTAAATAATATTTAGGCTCCCCAAAGTTAAAAGAAAATGGCTCTGAATATAGTCTGTTAGAAAAAATATACAATGCCTTATTTTACTCTATTTTGAAGTATATACACCAACTCAGTATACTCTCTCATGTAAAATATCGAAATTATAATTTTACATGAATCGAAAATATCTAAATATTATCCAGACACCCAAATGTTAAAGTCAAAATTGCTCTGAATATAATGTCAGAAAAAATATACAATGCCCTATTCTACTCTGTTTTGGAGTATATACACCAACTGCATATGCTCTCTCATGTAAAACACAGAAATTCTATATTTAAGCGAATCTAAAAAAATCTAAATATAATCTAGGCACCCAAATGTTAAAAGCAAAATTGCTCTGAATATAATCTGTCAGAGAAAATATACAATGCCCTTTACTACTCTGTTTTGCAGAATATACACCAAATCAATATGCGCTCTAGTGTAAAATACAGAAATTCTAATTTTACCCAAATCGAAAAAATCTAAATATTATCAAGGCACCCCAATGTTGAAAAAAAAATTGGTCTGAATACAATCTGTCAGAAAAAATATACAATGATCTTTTCTACTCTCTATTGGAGCATATATACCAACTCAATATGCTCTCTCATGTAAAATACACAAATTCTAATTTTACATGAATCGAAAAAAATCTAAATAATATTTAGGCGCTCCAAAGGCAAAAGAAAATGACTCTGAAAATAGTCTGTGAGAAAAAATACACAATTCCTTATTCTACAATGTTTTGGAGTAAATACACCAACTCCATATGCTCTCCCATGTAAAATACAGAAATTCTATATTTAAGCGAATCGAAAAATATCTAAATATTATCTAGGTACCCCAATGTTAAAAACAAAATTGCTCTGAATATAATCTGTCAGAAAAAATATACAATGTTCTATTCTACTCTGTTTTGGAGTATATACACCAACTCCATATTCTCTCTCATGTAAAATACAGAAATTTTTTTTTAAGCGAATCAAAAAATAACTAAATAATATCTAGGCACCCCAAATTTAAAAGAAAATGTCTCTGAATATAGTCTGTTAGAAAAAATATACAATGCCTTATTCTACTATGTTTTGGAGTATATACACCTACTCCGTATGCTCTCTCTTGTAAAATACAGAAATTCTAATTTTACCCGAATCGAAAAAATCTAAATAATCTCTAGGCACCCCAATGTTAAAAACAAAATTGCTGTGAATATAAACTGTCAGAAAAAGCTTACAATACCCTATTCTACTCTGTTTTTCAGTATATACACCAACTCTACCTGCTCTCTCCTGTAAAATACGGAAATTCTAATTTTACCCGAATCGAAAAAATCTAAATATTATTTAGGCACCCCAATGTTAAAAGCAAAATTGCTCTGAATATAATCAGTCAGAAAAAATATAGAATGCCCTTTTCTACTCTGTTTTGGAGTATATACACCAACTCCATATCCTCTCTCATGTAAAATACAGAAATTTTTTATGTAAGCGAATCCAAAAATAACTAAATAATATCTAGGCACCCCAAACTTAAAAGAAAATGTCTCTGAATATAGTCTGTTAGAAAAAATATACAATGCCTTATTCTACTATGTTTTGGAGTATATACACCAACTAAGTATGCTCTCTCGTGTAAAATAGAGAAATTCTAATTTTACCCGAATCAAAAAAATCTAAATATTATCTAGGCACCCCAATGTTAAAAACAAAATTGCTCAGAATATAAACTGTCAGAAAAAGTTTACAACACCCTATTCTACTCTGTTTTTAAGTATATACACTAACTCAGCATACTCTCTCATGTAAAATATTGAAATACTAATCTTACAGGAATCGAAAAAATCTAAATATTATCTACGCACCCCAATGTTAAAATCTAAATAGCTCTGAATATAATGTCAGAAAAAATAAACAATGCCCTATTCTACTCTGTTTTGGAGTATATACACCAATTCCATATGCTCTCTCATGTAAAACACAGAAATTCTATATTTAAGCAAATCGAAAAAAATCTAAATATTATCTAGGCACCCCAATATTGAAAGCAAAATTGCTCTGAAAATAATCTGTCAAAAAATATACAATTCTCCATTCTCCTCTGTTTTGTAGTATATACACCAAATCGATATGCGCTCTCATGTAAAATACCGAAATTCTAAATTTACGTGAATCGAAAAAAATCTAAATATTATCTAGGAACGCCAACGTTAAAAGCAAAATTTCTCTGAATATAATCTGTCACAAAAAATACACAATGCCCTTTTCTACTCTGTTTTGGAGTATATACACCAACTCAGTTTGCTCTCTCATGTAAAATACAGAAATTGTAATTTTAGATGAATCGAAAAATAACTAAATATTATCTAAGCACCCCAATAATAAAAGCAAAATTGCTCTGAGTATAATCTGTCAGAAAAAATATACAATGCGCTTTTCTACACTGTTTTGGAGTATATACACCAACTCCATATGCTCTCTCATATAAAATAAAGAAATTCTATATTTAAGTGAATCAAAAAAAATTTAAATATTATCTAGGCACCCATATGTTAAAAACAAAATAGCTCTGAATATATTCTGTCACAAAATATATACAATCCCGTATTGTACTTTGTTTTGGAGTATATACATCAACTCCATATGCTCTCTCAGGTAAAATGCAAAAATTCTATATTTAAGCAAATCGAAAAAAATCTAAATATTATCTAGGCATCCCAATGTTAAAAACAAAATTGCTCTGAATATAATCTCTCAAAACATATACAATGCCGCATTCTACTCTCTTTTGGACTATATAAACGAACTCCATATTCTCTCTCATGTAAAATACAGAAATTGTATATTTAAACGAATCGAATGAAATCTAAATATAATCTAGGCACCCGAATGTTAAAAGCAAAATTGCTCTGAATATAATCTGTCAGAAAAAATATACAATGCCCTTTTCTACTCTGTTTTGGAGTATATACACCAAATCAATATGCTCCCTCATGTAAAATACCGAAATTCTAATTTTAATCAAATCGATAAAAATGTAAATAATATCTATGCCCCCGAAAGATAAAAGAAAATGGCTCTGAATATAGTCTGTTAGAAAAAATATACAATGCCTTATTCTACTCTGTTTTGGAGTATATAAACCAACTTAGTATGCGCTCTCGTGTAAAATACAGAAATTCTAATTTTATCCGAATCGAAAAAATCTAAATATTATTTAGGCACCCCAATGTTATTAACAAAATTTCTCTGAATATAAAGTGTCAGAAAAAATATACAATGCCCTATTCTACTCTGTTTTGGAGTATATACACCAACTGCATATGCTCTCTCATGTAAAACACAGAAATTCTATATTTAAGCGAATCTAAAAAAATCTAAATATAATATAGGCACCCAAATGTTAACAGCAAAATTGCTCTGAATATAATCTGTCAGAGAAAATATACAATGCCCTTTACTACTCTGTTTTGCAGTATATACACCAAATCAATATGCGCTCTCGTGTAAAATACAGGAATTCTAATTTTACCCAAATCGAAAAAATCTAAATATTATTTAGGCACCCCAATGTTAAAAGCAAAATTGCTCTGAATATAATCAGTCAGAAAAAATATAGAATGCCCTTTTCTCCTCTGTTTTGGAGTATATACACAAACTCCATATGCTCTCTCATGTAAAATACAGAAATTTTTTATTTAAGCGAATCCAAAAATATCTAAATAATATCTAGGCACCCCAAACTTAAAATAAAATGTCTCTGAATATAGTGTGTTAGAAAAAATATACAATGCCTTATTCTACTATGTTTTGGAGTATATACACCAACTAAGTATGCTCTCTCATGTAAAATAGAGAAATTCTAATTTTACCCGAATCAAAAAAATCTAAATATTATCTAGGCACCCCAATGTTAAAAACAAAATTGCTCAGAATATAAACTGTCAGAAAAAGTTTACAATACCCTATTCTACTCTGTTTTTCAGTATATACACTAACTCAGTATACTCTCTCATGTAATATATCGAAATTCTAATCTTACAGGAATCGAAAAAATCTAAATATTATCTACACACCCCAATGTTAAAATCCAAATTGCTTTGAATATATTGTCAGAAAAAATATACCATGCCCTATTCTACTCTGTTTTGGAGTATATACACCAACTGCATATGCTCTCTCATGTAAAACACAGAATTCTATATTTAAGCAAATTGAAAAAAATCTAAATATTATCTAGGCACCCCAATGTTAAAAACATAATTTCTCTGAATATTATCTGTCTGAAAAAATATAAGATGCCCTATTCTACACGGTTTTGGAGTATATACACCAACTCCATATGCTCTCTCATGTAAAATACAGAAAGTCTATATTTAAGCGAATCGAAAAAAATCTAAATATTATCTAGGCACCCCAACGATAAAAGCAAAATTGCTCTGAATATAATCTGTCAGAAAAAATATACAATGCCCTTATCTATTCTGTTTTGTAGTATATACAGCAACTCAATATGCTCTCTCATGTAAAATACCGAAATTCTAGTTTTATGTGAATCGAAAAAAATCTAAATATTATCTTGGCACCCCAACGTTAAAAGCAAAATGGCTCTGAATATAATCTGTTGGAACAATTATACAATGCCTTATTCTACTATGGTTTGGAGTATATACAACAACTCAGTATGCTCTCTCATGTAAAATACAGAAATTCTAATTTTACCGAATCGAAAAAATCTAAATATTATCTAGGCACCCCAATGTTAAAAGCAAAATTACTCTGAATATATTCTGTCAGAAAAAATATACAATGCCCTTTTCTACTCTGTTTTGGAGTATATACACCAACTCAATATGCTATCTCATGTAAAATACCGAAATTCTAATTTTACGTGAATCGAAAAAAATCTAAATAATATCTAGGTGCCCCAAAGTTATAAGAAAATGGCTATGAATATAGTCCGTTAGAAAAAATATACAATGCCTTATTGTACTCTGTTTTGGAGTAAATACACCAACTCCGTATGCTCTCTCATGTAAAATACAGAAATTCTAATTTTACCGAATCGAAAAAATCTAAATATTATCTAGGCACCCCAATGTTAAAAACAAAATTTCTCTGAATATAATCTGTCAGAAAAAATATACAATGCCCTTTTCTACTCTTTTTTGTAATATATACACCAACTAAATATGCCCTCTCATGTAAAATACAGAAATTCTAATTTTACCACAATCAAAAAACCAAAATTTATCTAGGCACCCCGATGTTAAAAACAAAATTGCTCTGAATATAATCTGTCAGAAAAAATATACAATGCCCTTTTCTACTCTTTTTTGTAATACATACACCAACTCCATTTGCTCTCTTATGTTAAATACAGAAATTCTATATTTAAGCGAATCGAAAAAAATGTAAATATTATCTAGGCAACCCAATGTTAAAAACAAAATTGCTCTGAATATAATCTGTCAGAAAAAATATACAATGCCCTATTCTACTTTGTTTTGTAGTATATACACCAACTCAATATGCTCTCTCATGTAAATTACCAAAATTGTAATTTTACGCAAATCGAAAAAAATATAAATAATATCTAGGCGCCCCATAGTTAAAAGAAAATGGCTCTGCAAATAGTCTGTTATAAAAAATATACAATTCCTTATTCTACATTGTTTTGGAGTATATACACCAAATCAGGATGCTCTCTTATATAAATTATCGAAATTCTAATTTTACGTTAGAGGAAAAATTTCTAAATATTATCTAGGCACCCCAATGTTAAAAGAAAAATTGCTCAGAATATAATCTGTCAGAAAAAATATACAATGCCCTTTTCTTCTCTCTTTTGGAGTATCTACACCAACTCAATATGCTCTCTCATGTAAAATACCGAAATCCTAATATTACGCGAATCGAATAAAATGTAAATAATATCTAGGCACCCCCAAGATAAAAGAAAATGGCTCTGAATATAGTCTGTTTGGAAAAATATACAATGCCTTATTCTACTCTGTATTGGAGTATATAAACAAACTCAGTATGCTCTCTAATGTAAAATACCGAAATTCTAAATTTACGTGAATCGAAAAAAATCTAAATAATATCTAGGGTCCCCAACGTTAAAAACTAAATTGCTCTGAATACAGTCTGTCAGATAAAATAAACAATGCCCTATTGCACTCTGTTTTGGACTATATGCACCAACTCCATATGCTCTCTCATTTAAAATACAGAAATTCTATATTTAAGTGAATCGAAAATAATCTAAATATTATCTACGCACCCCAATGTTAAAAGCAAAATTGCTCTGAATATAATCTGTCAGAAAAAATAAACAAGGCCTTATTCTACTCTGTTTTGGAGTATATACACCAAGTGAGTATGCTCTCTCATGTAAAATACTGAAATTCTAATTTTAAGGGAATCAAAAAAATTCTAAATTTTACCTAGGCACCCGAATGCTAAAAGCAAAATTTCTCTGAATATAATTTGTCAGAAACAATATACGATGCCCTCTTCTTCTTTGTTTTGGAGTATATACACCAACTCAATATGCTCTCTGATGTAAAATACGGAAATTCTAATTTTACGCAAATCGAATAAAATGTAAATAATATCTAGGCGCCCCTAGTTAAAAGAAAATGGCTCGGAATATAGTCTGTTAGAAAAAATATACAAGGCCTTATTCTACTCTGTTTTAAAGTATATACACCAACTCAATATGCTCTCTCATGTAAAATACGGAAATACTAATTTTACACTTATCGAAAAAAATCTAAATAATATCTAGGCGATCCAAAGTTAAATAAAAACGACTCTGAATATCTTCAGAGAGAAAAAATATACAATGCCTTATTCTACTATGTTTTGAAATATATATACTAACTCAGTATGCTCTCTTGTGTGAAATACAAAAATTCTAATTTTACCCGAATCGAAAGAATCTAAATATTATCAAGGCACCCCAATGTTAAAAGCAAAATTGCTCTGAATATAATCTGTCAGAAAAAATATACAATGATCTTTTCTACTCTCTATTGGAGTATATATACCAACTCAATATGCTCTCTCATGTAAAATACCCAAATTCTAATATTACTTGCATCGAAAAAAATCTAAATAATATCTAGGCACTCCAAAGGTAAAAGAAAATGACTCTGAAAATAGTCTGTGAGAAAAAATACACAATGCCTTACTCTACTGTGTTTTGGAGTAAATACACCAACTCCATATGCTCTCTCATGTAAAATACCAAAATTCTATATTTAAGCGAATCGAAAAAAATCTAAATATTATCTAGGCACCCCAATGATAAAAACAAAATTGCTCTGAATATAATCTGTCAGAAAAAATATACAATGCCCTTTTCTACTCTGTTTTGGATTATATACACCAACTCCATATGCTCTCTCATGTAAAATACAGAAATTCTATATTTAAGCGAATTGAAAAAAATCTAAATATTATCTAGGCACCCCATTGTTAAAAACAAAATTGCTCTGAATATAATCTGTCAGAAAAAATATACAATGTTCTATTCTACTCTGTTTTGGAAAATATATACACCAACTTCATAGTCTCTCTCATGTAAAATACAGAAATTATTTATTTAAGCGAATCAAAAAATATCTAAATAATATCAAGGCATCCCAAATTTAAAAGAAAATGTCTCTGAATATAGTCTGTTAGAAAAAATATACAATGCCTTATTCTACTATGTTTTGGAGTATATACACCTACTCAGTATGCTCTCTCTTGTAAAATACAGAAATTCTAATTTTACCCGAATCGAAAAAATCTAAATAATCTCTAGGCACCCCAATGTTAAAAACAAAATTGCTGTGAATATAAACTGTCAGAAAAAGCTTACAATGCCCTATTCTACTCTGTTTTTCAGTATATACACCAACTCTACCTGCTCTCTCATGTAAAATACAGAAATTTTAATTTTACTTGAATCAAAAATATCTAAATATAATCTAGGCACCCCAATGTTAAAAGCAAAATTGCTTTGAATATAATCTGTCAGAAAAAATATACAATGCCCTTTTCTACTCTCTATTGGAGTATATATACCAACACAATATGCTCTCTTATGTAAAATACACAAATTCTAATTTTACGTGAATCGAAAAAAATCTAAATAATATCTAGGCACGCCAAACTTAAAAGAAAATGTTTGTGAATATAGTCTGTTAGTAAAAATATATAATGACTTATTCTACTATGTTTTGGAGTATATACACCTACTCAGTATGCTCTCTCCTGTAAAATACAGAAATTCTAATTTTACCCGAATCAAAAAAATCTAAATATTATCTAGGCACCCCAATGTTAAAAACAAAATTGCTATGAATATAAACTGACAGAAAAAATATACAATGCCCTATTCTACTTTGTTTTTGTGTATATACACCTTCACTACCTGCACTCTCATGTAAAATACAAAAATTCTATATTTAAGTGAATCGAAAAAAATCTAAATATTATCTAGGCACTCCAAAGTAAAAAGAAAATGCCTCTAAATATAGTCTCTTAGAGAAAATATACAATGCCTTATTCTACTCTTTTTTGGAGTAAATTCACCAACTCAGTATGCTCTCTCATGTAAAATACCGAAATTAGAATTTTACATTAATCGAAAGAAATCTAAATATTATCTAGGCACCCCAATTTTAACAGCAAAGTCGTTGTGAACATAATCTGTCAGAAAAAATATACAATGCTCTTTTTTACTGTGTTCTGCAGTATATACACCAACTCAATATGATCTCTCGTGTGAAACACAAAAATTCTAATTTTACCCGAATCGAAAAAATCTAAATATTATCTAGGCTACCCAATGTTAAAAGCAAAATTGCTCTGATTCTAATCTGTCAGACAAAATATACAATGCCCTTTTCTACTCTCTATTGGAGTATATATACCAACTCAATATGTTCTCTCATGTAAAATACCAAAATTCTAATTTTACGTGAATCGAAAAATATCTAAATAATATCTAGACGCTCCAAAGGTAAAAGAAAATGCCTCTGAATATAGTCTCTTAGAAAAAATATACAATGCCTTATTCTACTCTGTTTTGGAGTAAATACATTAACTCAGTATGCTCTCTCATGTAAAATACAGAAATTCTAATTTTACTCGAATCAAAAAAATCTAAATATTATCTAGGCACCCCAATGTTAAAAAACAATTGCTCTGAATATAATCTGTCAGGTAAAATATACAATGCCCTATTCTACTCTGTTTTGGAGCATATACACAAACTGCATATACTCTCTCAGGTAAAATACAGAAATTCTAATTTTACGCGAATCGAAATAAATCTAAATAATATCTAGGCACGCCAAAGTTAAAAGTAAATGGCTCTGAATATAGTCTGTTAGATAAAATATACAATAGCTTATTCTACTGTTTTGTTTTTGAGTATATACACCAATTCAGTATGCTCTCTCATGTAAAATAGAGAAATTCTAATTTTACCTGAATCAAAACAATCTAAATATTATCTAGGCACAAGAATGTTAAAAACAAAATTTCTCGGAATATAATCTGTCATAAAAAATATACAATGCCCTTTTCTACTCTGTTTTGGAGTAGATACACCAACTCCATATACTCTCTCATGTAAAATACTGAAATTCCATATTTAAGGGAATTGAAAAAAATCTAAATATTATCTAGGCACCCCAATGTTAAAAAAAATTTCTCTGAATATAATCTGTAAGACAAAATATACAATGCCCTTTTCTACTCTGTTTTGGAGTATATACAGTAACTCAGTTTGCGCTCTCAAGTAAAATAGAGAAATTTTAATTTTACCCTAATCAAAAAAATCTAAATATTGTTTAGGCACCCCAATGTTAAAAACAAAACTGCTCTGAATATAATTTGTCAGAAAAAATATAAAATGCCCTATTCTAGTCTGTTTTGGAGTATATACACCAAATCCGTATGCTCTCTCATGTAAAATACAGAAATTGTATATTTAAGCGAATCGAAAAAAATCGAAATATTTTATAGGCACCCCAATGTTAAAAACAAAATCTCTCTGAATATAATCTGTAAGAAAAAATATACAATGCCCTATTCTTCTCTGTTTCGGAGTATATACACCAACTCCATATGCTCTCTCATGTTAAATACTGAAATTCTAATTTTACGTGAATCAAAAAAATTCTAAATATTATCCAGGAACCACAATGTTAAAGCAAAATTGCTCTGAATATAATTTGTCAGAAAAAATATACAATTCCCTTTTCTACTCTGTTTTGGAGTATATACACCAGCTCAATACGCTCTCTCACATTAAATACCATAATTATAATTTTACGTGAATCGAAAATTCTAAATAATATCTAGGTACCTCAAAGTTAAAAGAAAATGGCTATGAATATAGTCTGTTACAAAAAATATACAATGCCTTATTCTACTCTGTTTTGGAGTATATACACCAACTAAGTATGCTCTCTCATGTAAAATACCGAAATTCTAATTTTACCCGAATCGAAAAAATCTAAATATTATCTAGGCACCCCAATGTTACAAACAAAATTGCTCTGAATATAATCTGTCAGAGAAATTATACAATGCCCTATTCTACTCTGATTTGCAGTATATAAAACAACTCCATATGCTCTCTCATGTAAAATACAGAAATTCTGTATTTAAGCGAATCGAAAAAAATCTAAATATTATCTACGCAGCCCAATGTTAAAAGCAAAATTGCTCTGAATAAAATCTGTCAGAAAAAATATACAATGCCCTATTCTACTCTATTTTGGAGTATATACACCAACTCCATTTGCTCTCTCATGTAAAATACAGAAATTCTATATTTAATTGAATCGAAACAAATCTAAATATTATCTAGGCACCCCAATGTTAAAAGGAAAATTTCTCTGAATATAATCAGTCAGAAAAAATATAAAATGCCCTTTTCTACTCTGTTTTGGGGTATATACACCAACTCAGTATGCTCTTTCATGTAAAATACGTAAATTCTAATTATACGTGAATCGAAAAAAATCTAAATAATATCTAGGCGACCCAAAGCTAATAGAATATGGCTCTTAATATAGACTGTTAGTAAAAATATACCATGCCTTATATTACTCTGTTTTGGAGTATATACACCACCTCATTATGCTCTCTCATGTAAAGTACCGAAATTATAATTTTACACGAATCGAAAAATATCTAAATAATATCTAGGCGCCTTAAAGATAAAGAAAATGGCTCTGAATATAGTCTGTTAAATTAAATATACAATATTTTATTCTACTTTGTTTTGGAGTATATACACAAACTCAGTATGCTCTATCATGTAAAATACAAAAATTCTAATTTTGCCCAAATCGAAAAAATCTAAATATTATCTAGGCAACCCAATGTTAAAAACAAAATTGCTCTGAATATAATCTGTCAGAGAAAATATGCAATGCCCTCTTCTACTCTGTTTTGGTGTATATACACCAACTCCATATGCTCTCTCATATAAAATACAGGAATTCTAATTTTAGGTGAATCAAAATAATCTAAATAATATCTAGGCACCCCAAAGTTAAAAGAAAATGACTCATAATATAGTCTGTCAGAAAAAGTATACAATGCCTTATTCTACTCTGTTTTGGAGTATATACACCATCTCAGTATGCTCTCTCATGTAAAATACAGAAATTCTAATTTTACGTGAATCGAAAAAAATCTAAATATAATCTAGGCAACCCAATGTTAAAAATAAAATTGCTCTAAATATAATCTGTCACAATAATTATAAAATGCCCTATTGTAGTCGGTTTTGGACTATATACACCAACTCTGTATCCTCTCTCATGTAAAATACCGAAGTTCTAATTTTAAGTGAATCGATAAACTTCTAAATATTATCTAGGCACCGCAATGTTAAAAACAAAATTTTTCTGAATAAAATGTTATAAAAAATGCACAATGCCATTTTCTACTCTGTTTTGTCGTATATACACCAACTCCATATGCTCTCTCATTTAAAATACAGAAATTCTAATTTTCCGCGAATTGAAAAAAATCTAAAAAATATCTAGGCGCCCGAAAGTTAATAGAAAATGGCTCTGAATATAGTCGGTTAGAAAAAATACACAATGCCCTATTCTACTCTGTTTTGGAATATATACACCAACTCACTCTGCTCTCTCATGTAAAATACAGAAATTCTAATTTTACCTGATTCGAAGAAAATCTAAATATTATTTAGGCACCCCAATGTTAAAAACAAAATTGCTCTGAATAAAATCTGTCAGAAAAAATATACAACGCCCTTTTCTACTCTGTTTTGTAGTATATACACCAACTCAATATGCTCACTCACGTAAAATACAGAAATTCAAATTTTACACATATCGAAAAAAATCTAAATAAAATCTAGACGCCCCAAAGATAAAACAAAATGGCTCTGAATATAGTCTGTTAGAAAAAAAAATACATCGCCTTATTCTACTCTTTTTTGAAGTACATACACCAACTCAGTGTGCTCTCTCATGTAAAATAGAGAAATTCTAATTTTACCCTATTTGAAAATGTGTAAATATTTTCTAGGCACCCCAAAGTTAAAAACAAAATTGCTCTGAATATAATCTGTCATAAAAAATATACAATGCCCTATTCTCCTCTGTGTTGGAGTATATACACCAACTAAATATGCTGTCTCATGTAAAATACCAAAATTCTATATTTAAGCGTATTGAAAAAAATATAAATATAATCTAGGCACCACTATGTTAAAAGCAAAATTGCTGTAAATATAGTCTCTCAGAAAAAATATACAATGCCCTTTCCTACTCTCTTTTGGCGAATATACACCAACTCAATATGCACTCTCATGTAAAATACCGAAATTCTAATTTTACGTGAATCGAAAAAAATCTAAATAATATATAGGCGCCACAAAGCTAAATGAAAATGGCTCTGAATATAGTCTGTTAAAAAAAATATACAATGCCCTATTCTACTCTGTTTTGGAGTATATACACCAACTCACTATGCTGTCTTATATAAAATAACGAAATTCTAATTTTACGTGAATCCAAAAAATCTAAATATTATCTAGGCAACCCAATGTTAAAAGCAAAATTGCTCTGAATATAATCTCTCTGAAAAAATATACAATGCCTAATTCTACTCTGTTTTGGAGTATATACACCACCTGAGTATGCCCTCTCATATAAAATACCGAAATTCTAATTTTACGGAAATCAAAAAAAATCTAAATATTACCTAGGCACCCGAATGTTAAAAGCAAAATTTCTCTGAATATAATCTGTCAGAAAAAATTTACAATGCCCTTTTCTACTCTGTTTAGGAGGATCTACACCAACTCAATAGGCTCTCTCATGTAAATTAGCGTAATTCTATTTTTACGCGAATTGAAAATTCTAAATATCTAGGTGCCTCAAAGTTAAAAGAAAATGGCTCTGAATATAGTCTGTTAGAAAAAAAATACAATGCCTGATTCTACTCTGTTTTAAAGTATATGCACCAACTCAATGTGCTCTCTCATGTAAAATACAGAAATTCAAATTTTACGTGAATAAAAAAATCTAAATATTATCTACGCACCCCAATGTTAACAACAAATTTTCTCTGAATATAGTCTGTCATAAAAAATATACAATGCCCTTTTCTACTCTGTTTTGGAGTATATACACCATCTCCATATGCTCTCTCTAGTAAAATACTGAAAATCTATATTTAAGCAAATCAAAAAAAATCTAAATACTATCTAGGCAACCCAATGTTAAAAGCAAAATTTCTCTGAATGTAGTCTGTCATTAAAAATATACAATTCCCTTTACTACGGTGTTTTGCAGTATATACACCAACTCAATATGCTCTCTCATGTAAAATACCGAAATTCTAATTTACGTGAATAGAAAATAATCTAAATAATATCTAGGCGACCCAAAGTTAAAAGAAAATGCCTCTGAATATAGTCTGTTAGAAAAATATACAATGCCGTATTCTACTCTGTTTTGGAGTATATAAATTAACTCCATATGCTCAATCATGTAAAATATAGAAATTCTATATTAAAGCGAATCTAAAAAATCTAAATATTATCTAGGCACCCCAATGTTAACAACAAAATATCTCTGAATATAATCTGTCAGAGAAAATATACAATGCCCTTTTCTACTCTGTTTTGTAATATATACACGAACTCAATATGCTCTCTCATGAAAAATACAGAAATTCTAATTTTAAAAGAATCGAAAAACCAAAATTTATCTAGGCACACCAATGTAGAAAACAAAATTGCTCTGAATATAATCTGTTGGAAAAAATATACCCTTCCCTATTCTACTCTGTTGTGGAGTATATATACCAACTCAGTATGCTCTCTCATGTCAAATACCGAAATACTCATTTTAGGTGAATCGAAAAAAATCTAAATATTATTTAGGCTCCCCAGTGGAAAAAACAAAATTTCTCTGAATATAATCTGCTAGAATAAATATACAATGCCCTATTCTACTCTGTTTTGAAGTATATACACCAACTCAGTATGCTCTCTCATGTAAAATACCAAAATTCAAACTTTACGTGAATCAAAAAAATTCTAAATATTATCTAGGCACCCCAATGTTAAAAGCAAAATTTTCCTGAATATAATCTGTCATAAAAAATATAGAATGCCCTTTTCTACTCTGTTTTAGAGTATATACACGAGCTCAATATGCTCCATCATGTAAAATACAGAAATTCTAATTTTACGTGAATCGAAAAAAATCTAAATAATATCTAGGCACCACAAAGTTAAAAGAAAATGGCTCTAAATATAGTCTGTCAGAAAAAATATACAATGCCTTACTCTACTCTGTTTTGGAGTATATACACCAACTCCATATGCTCTCTCATGTAAAATACCGAAATTCTAATTTTACCTGAATAGAAAAAATCTAAATATTATCTTGACACCCCAATGTTAAAAACAAAATTGCACTGAATATAATCTGTCAGAAAAAAATACAATGCCTTATTCTACTCTGTTTTAAAGTACATACACCAACTCCATGTGCCCTCTCATGTAAAATACAAAAATTCAATATTTAAGCAAATCGAAATAATCTAAATATTATCTAGGCAACCCAATGTTAAAAGCAAAATTTCTCTGAATATAATCTTTCAGAAAAAATATACAATGCCCTTTACTACTTTGTTTTGCAGTATATACACCAACTCAATATGCTCTCTCATGTAAAATACAGAAATTCTAATTTTATGCGAATCGAAAACAATCTAAATAATATCTCGGCGCCCCAAAGTTAAAAGAAAATGGCTCTGAAAATAGTCTGCTATACATAATATACAATATCTTATTCTACTCTGTTTTGGAATATATACAGCAACTCAGTATGGTCTCTGATGTAAAATAACAAAATTCTAATTTTACATGAATCAAAGAAAATCTAAATATTATCTAGGCACCGGAATGTTAACAGTACAGTTGCTCTGAATATAATGTGTCATAAAAAATATACAATGCCCTTTTCTACTCTGGTTTGGAGTAGATACACCAACTCAATATGCTCTCTCATGTAAAATAAAGCTATTCTAATTTTACGCAAATAAAAAAATCTAAATATTATCTAGGCACCCCAATGTTAAAAGCAAATTTACTCTGAATATAGTCTGTCAGAAAAAATATACAATGCCGTTTTCTACTGTATTTTGGAGTATATACACCAACTCAATCTGCTCTCTCATGTAAAATAAAGAAATTCTAATTTTACCCTATTTGAAAATGTGTAAATATTTTCTAGGCACCCCAATGTTAAAAACAAAATTGCTCTGAATATAATCTGTCAGAAAAAATATGCAATGCCCTATTCTCCTCTGTGCTGGAGTATATACACCAAATCAATATGCTGTCTCATGTAAAAATTCTATATTTAAGCGAATTGAAAAACATATAAATATAATCTAGGCACCACTATGTTAAAAGCAAAATTGCTCTAAATATAATCTCTCAGAAAAAATATACAATGCCCTTTTCTACTCTCTTTTGGCGAATATACACCAACTCAATATGCACTCTCACGTAAAATACCGAAATTCTAATTTTACGTGAATCGAAAAAAATCAAAATAATATATAGGCGCCACAAAGTTAAATGAAAATGGCTCTGAATATAGTCTGTTAAAAAAAAGATACAATGCCCTATTCTACTCTGTTTTGGAGTATATACACCAACACACTATGCTCTCTTATGTAAAATAACGAAATTCTAATTTTACGTGAATCCAAAAAATCTAAATATTATCTAGGCAACCCAATGTTAAAAGAAAATTTGCTCTGAATATAATCTGTCTGAAAAAATATACAATGCCCTTTTCTACTCTGTTTTAGAGTGTCTACACCAACTAAGTATGCTCTCTCATGTTAAATACCGAAATTCTAATTTTACGCGAATCAAAAAAAATATAAATAATATCTAGGCGCCCCAAAGTTAAAAGAAAATGGCTCTGAATATAGTCTGTTAGGAAAAATATACAATGCCTTATTCTACTCTGTATTGGAGTATATGCACCAACTACATATGCTCTCTCATTTAAAATATATAAATTCCATATTTAAGCGAATCGAAAAAAATCTAAATATTATCTAGGCACACCAATATTAAAAGCAAAATTGCGATGAATATATTCTGTCATCAAAAATATACAATGCCTTATTCTACTCTGTTTTGGAGTTTATACACCAACTGAGTACGCTCTCTAATGTAAAATACCGAAATTCTAATTTTACGGAAATCAAAAATAATCTAAATATTACCTAGGCACCCGAATAATAAAAGCAAAATTTCTCTGAATATAATCTGTCAGAAAACATATACGATGCCCTTTTCTTCTTTGTTTTGGAGTATATACCCCAACTCCATATGCACTCTCATTTAAAATAACGAAATTCTAATTTTTCGTGAATTGAAAAAAATCTAAATAATATCTAGGCACCCCAAAGTTAAAAGAAAATGTCTCTGAATATAGTCTGTTAGAAAAAATATACAATGCCTTATTCTAATTTTTTTAGAGTTTATGCACCAACTCAGTGTGCTCTCTTATGTAAAATACAGAAATTCTAATTTTACCTGAATCGAAAAAATCTAAATATTATCTAGGCACCCCAATGTTAAAATCAAAATTGCTCGGAATATCATCTGTCATAAAAAATATACAATGGCTTTTTCTACTCTGTTTTGGAGTATATACACCAACTCAGTATGCTCTCTCATGTAAGATAAAGAAATTCTAATTTTACGTGAATCGAAAAAATCTAAATATTACCTAGGCACCCAAATGTTAAAAACAAAATTACTCTGTATATAATCTGTCATAGAAAATATACAATGGCCTATTCTACTATGTTTTTGAGTATGTACACCAACCCCTTATGCTCTCTCATGTAAAATACCGAAATTCTAATTTTACACGAATCGAAAAAAATCTAAATAATATCTAGGTGCCCTAAAGTTAAAATAAAATGCCTCTGAATATAATCTGTCACAATAATTATAAAATTCCCTATTCTACTCGGTTTTGGAGTATATACACCAACTCAGTTTGCTCTCTCATGAAAAATACAGAAATTCTAATTTTACCCAATTCAAATAAATCTAAATATTTTCTAGGAACCGCAATGTTAAAAACAAAATTTCTCTGAATAAAATCTGTCAAAAAAAATATACAATGCCCTATTCTCCTCTGTTTTGGAGTATATAAACCAACTCAATATGCTCTCTCATGTAAAATACCAAAATTCTATAATTATACGAATAGAAAAATATATAAATATAATCTAGGCACCACTATGTTAAAAGCAAAACTGCACTGAATATAATCTCTCAGACAAAATATACAATGCCCTTTTCTACTCTCTTTTGGCGTATATACACCAACTCAATATGCACTCTCATGTAAAATACCGAAATTCTAATTTTACGTGAATCGAAAAAATCTAAATAATATATAGGCGCCACAAAGTTAAATGAAAATGGCTCTGTATATAGTCTGTTAAAAATAATATACAATGCCCTATTCTACTCTATTTTGGAGTATATAAACCAACTCAGTATGCTCTCTTATGTAAAATACCGAAATTCTAATTTTACCTGAATCGAAAAAATATAAATATTATCTAGGCACCCCAATGTTAAAATCAAAATTTCTCTAAATATAATCTGTCAGAAAAAATATACAATACCCTATTCTACTCTGTTTAGGAGTATATACACCAACGCCATATGCTCTCTCATGTAAAATACCAAAATTCTATATTTAACCGAATCGAAAATATCTAAATGCAATCTAGGCCCCACAATGTTAAAAGCAAAATTTCTCTGAATATAATCTCTCAGAAAAAATATACAATGCCCTTTTCTAATTTGTTTTGGCGTATATACACAAACTCAATATGCACTCTCGTGGAAAATACGGAAATTATAATTTCACGTGAATCAAAAAAAATTAAATAATATCTAGGCGCCCCAAATTTAAACGAAAATGCCTCTGAATATAGTCTGTTATAAAAAGTATAAAATGCCTTATTCTACTTTGTTTTGGATTCTACAAACCAACTCAGTATTCTCTCTGATGTAAAATACCGAAATTCTCATTTTATGTGAATCGAAAAAAATCTAAATAATATCTAGGCACCCCAATGTTAAAAACAAAATTTCTTTGTATATAATCTGTCAGAGAAAATAAACAATGTTCTATTCTACTATGTTTTTGAGTATATAAACCAACCCCATATGCTCTCTCATGTAAAATACTGAAATTCTAATTTTACGCGAATCGAAAAAAATCTAAATAATATCGAGGCACCCCAAAGTTAAAAGAAAATGGCTCTGAATATAGTCTGTTAGAAAAAATATACAATAGCTTATTCTAATGTGTTTTGGAGTATATACACCAACTCAGTATGCTCTCTCATGTAAAATACAGAAATTCTAACTTTACGTGAATCGAAAAAATCTAAATATTATCTAGGCAAACCAATGTTAAAAACAAAATTGCTCAGAATATAATCTGTCAGAGAAAATACACAATGCCCTATTCTACTCTGTTTTGGAGTATATACACCAACTCCATATGCTCTCTCATGTAAAATACAGAAATTCTATATTTAAGCGAATCGAAAAAAATGTAAATTATATCTAGACGCCCCAAAGTTAAAAGAAAATGGCTCTGAAAATACTCTGTTAGAAAAAATATACAATGCCTTATTCGACTCTGTTTTGGAGTATATACACCAACTCAGTATGCTCTCTCACATAAAATACAGAAATTCTAATTTTTCCCGAATCAAAAAAATCTAAACATTATATAGGCACCCCAATGTTAAAAACAAAATTGTTCTGAATATAATCTGTCATAAAAAATATACTATGCCATTTTCTACTCTGTTTTGGAGAACATAAACCAACTCCATATGCTCTCTCATGTAAAATACAGAAATTCCATATTTAAGCGAATCGAAAAAAATCTAAATATTATATAGGCACCCCAATTTTAAAAACAAAATTTCTCTGAATAAAATCTGTCAGAAAAAATATACAATGCCCTTGTCAACTTTGTTTTGGAGTATATACATCAACTCAGTTAGCGCTCCCAAGAAAAATAGAGAAATTCTAATTTTACCCTAATCAAAAAAATCTAAATATTCTTTAGGCACCCCAATGTAAAAAACAAAACTGCTCTGAATATAATCTGTCAGAAAAAATATACAATGCCCTATTCTACGTTATTTTGGAGTATATACACCAACTCCATATGCTCTCTCATGTAAAATACATAAATTCTAATTTTACTCGAATCGAAAAAAATCTAAATAATATCGAGGCACCCCAAAGTTAAAAGAAAATGGCTCTGAATATAGTCTGTTAGAAAAAATATACAATAGCTTATTCTAATGTGTTTTGGACTATATACACCAACTCAGTATGCTCTCTCATGTAAAATACAGAAATTCTAACTTTACATGAATCGAAAAAATCTAAATATTATCTAGGCACACCAATGTTAAAAGCAAATTTTCTCTGAATATAATCTGTGAGAAATAATATACAATTCCCTTTTCTACTCTGTTTTAGATTATATAAACCAACTCAATATGCTCTCTAAGGAAAAATACCGAAATTCTAATTTTACGTGAATCGAAAAAAATCTAAATAATATCTGGGCACTCCAAAGTAAAAAGAAATGGCTCTGAATATAGTCTGTTAGGAAAAATATACAATGCCTTATTCTACTATGTTTTCGAGTATATACACCAACTCAGTATGCTCTCTCATGTAAAATACAGAAATTCTAATTTTACCCGAATCATAAAAATCTCAATATTTTCTAGGCACCCCAATGTTAAAAACAAAATTGCTCTGAATTTAATCTGTCATAAAAAATATACAATGCCCTTTTCTACTCTGCTTTGGAGTATATACACCAACTCCATATGCTCTCTCATGTAAAATACAGATATTCTATATTTAAGCGAATCGAAAATAATCTAAATAATATCTAGGTGCCCTAAAGTTAAAAGAAAATGGCTCTGAATATAGTGTGTTAGAAAAAATACACAATGTTTTATTCTACTCTCTGTTAAAGTATATAAACAAACTCAATATGCTCTCTCATGTGATATACCGAAATCCTAATTTTAACAAAATCGAAAACATCTAAATATTATCTAGGCACCCAAATGTTAAAAACAAAATTGCTCTGAATATAATCTCTCAGAAAAAATATACAACGCCATATTCTACTCTTTTTTGGAGTATATAAACCAACTCCATATGCTCTCTCATGTAAAATACAGAAATTCTATATTTAAGGGATGCGAAAAAATTCTAAATATTATCTAGGCATTCCAATGTTAAAAGCAAAATTGATCTGAATATAATCTGTCAGAAATAATATACAATGCCCTTTTCCGCTTTGTTTTGGAGTATATACAGCAACTCAATATGCTCTGTCATGTAAAATACCGAATTTCTAATTTTACGCGAACCAAAAAAAATCTAAATAATATCTAGGCACCCCAAAGTTACAAGAAAATGGCTCTGCATATAGTGTGTTAGAAAAAATATACAATGCCTTTTTCTAATCTATTTTAAAGTATATACACCAACTCAGTATGCTCTTATATAAAATACCGAAATTCTAATTTTAACAAATCTAAAATGTCTGACTATTATCTAGGCACCCAAATGTTAAAAACAAAATGGCTCTGAATATAATCTCTCAGAAAAAATATGCAATGCCCTATTCTACCCTGTTTTGGAGAATACACCAACTCCATATGCTCTCTTGTAAAATACAGAAATTCTATATTTAAGCGAATCAAAAAAATTTTAAATATTATGTAGGCTCCCCAATATTAAAAGCAAAATGGCTCTGAATATAATCTATCAGAGAAAATATACAATGCCTTTTTCTACTCTGTTTTGGAGTATATACACCAACTAAATATGCTCTCTCATGTCAAATACCAAAATTCTAATTCTATGTGACTCGAAAAAAATCTAAATAATATCTAGGTG
This sequence comes from Callithrix jacchus, assembly GCF_049354715.1. NCBI lineage: Eukaryota > Metazoa > Chordata > Mammalia > Primates > Cebidae > Callithrix > Callithrix jacchus. Next base: position 166,466,665 of record NC_133506.1, on the reverse strand, counting down.
CCCCTAAGGTAAAAAAAAAAGTCTCTGAATATAGTCTGTTAGAAGAAATATACAATGCCTTATCGTACTCTGATTTCAAGTATATACACCAACTCTGTATGCTCTCTCATATAAAATAAAAATAATCTAATTTTACGTGAATCGAAAAAAATCTAAATGTTATCTAGGCACCCCAATATTAAAAGCCAAATTGCTCTAAATATATTCTGTCAGAAGAAATATACAATGCCCTTTTCTAATCTGTTTTGGAGTACATACAACAACTCAATATGGTATCTCATGTAATATACGGAAATTCTAACTGTACGAGAATGAAAAAATTTAAATAATATCTAGGCGCCCCCAAGTTAAAAGAAAATGGCTCTGAATATAGTCTGTTAGAAAAAATATACAATGCCTTATTCTACTCTCTTTTGGAGTATATACACCAACTCAGTTTGCGCTCCCATGTAAAATACAGAAATTCTAATTTTACCCGAATCGAAAAAATCTAAATAATATCTAGGCACCCCAATGTTAAAAGCCAAATTCCTCTGAATATAATCTGTCAGAAAAAATATACAATGCCCTATTCTACTCTGTTTTTGAGTATATACACAAACTCCATATGCTCCCTCATGTAACATATGGAAATTCTAAATTTGCGTGAATCGAAAAAAATCTAAATATTATCTAGGCACCTAAATGTTAAAAGCAAAATGATCTAAATATAATCTGTCATAAAAAATATACAATGCTTCTTTCTACTCTTTTTTGTAGTATATACACCAACTCAATATGCTCTCTCATATAAAGAACCAAAATTCTAATTTTACGCGAATTGAAATAAATCTAAATAATATCTAGGTGCCCGAAAGTTAAAAGGAAATGGCTCTCAATATAGTCTGTTTGAAAAAATATACAGTGCCTTATTCTACTCTGTTTTGGAGTAAACACACCAACTCAGCATGCACTCTCATGTAAAATACGGAAATTTTAAATTTACGTGAATGGAAAAAAATTTAAATATTATCTAGGCACCCCAATTTTAAAAACAAAATTGCTCTAAATATAGTCTGTCAGAAAAATTATAGAATGGCTTATTCTACTCTGTTTTGGAGTATATAAACCAACACCTTATGCTCTCTCACATAAAATAAAGAAATTCTATATTTAAGCGAATCGAAAAGAATCTAAACATAATCTAGGCACCCCAATGTTAAAAGCAAAATGATCTAAATATAATCTGTCATAAAAAATATACAATGCTTCTTTCTACATTTTTGTAGTATATACACCAACTCAATATGCTCTCTCATGTAAAATACAGAAATTCTAATTTTACCAGAATAGAAAACATCTAAATATTATCTAGGCACCGCAATGTTAAAAAGAAAATTGCTCTGAATATAATCTGTCAGAAATAATATACAATGTCTTATTCTACTATGGTTTGGAGTATACACACCAACTCAGTATGCTCTCTCATGTAAAATACAGAAATTCTAATTTTAACAGAATCGAAAAAATCCAAATATAATCTAGGCACCCCAATGTTAAAAACAAAATTGCTCTGAATATAGTCTGTCGGAAAAAATATACAATGCCCTATTCTACTCTGTTTTGAAGTGTATACACCAACTCCATTTGCTCTCTCATGTAAAATACAGAAATTCTATATTTAAGCGAATAGAAAAACATCTAAATATTATCTACTCACCCCAGTGTTAAAACCAAAATTTCTCTGAACATAATCTGTCAAAAAATACATACAATGCTTTATTCTACTGTGTTTTGTGGTATATACACGAACTCAGTATGCTCTCTCATGTAAAATACCGAAATTCTATTTTTTCGTGAATTGAAAAAAATCTAAATATTATCTAGGCACCCCAATGTTAAAAGCAAAATTGTTATGAATATAATCGGTCAGAAAAAATATACAATGCCCTTTTCTACTCTGTTTTAGAGTATATACACCAACTCAATATGCTCTCTCATGTAAAATACTGAAATTCTAATGTTACACGAATCGAAAAAAATCTAAATAATATATAGGTGCCCCAATGTTAAAAGAAAATGGCTCTGAATATCGTCTGTTAGAACAAATATACAATGCCTTATTCTACTATGTTTTGGTGTATATAAACCAACTCACTATGCTGTCTAGTGTAAAATACAGAAATTCTAATTTTACCCAAATCAAAAAAATCTAAATATTATCTAGGCACCCCAATGTTAAAAGCAAAATTGCTCTGAATATAATCTGTCTGAAAAAATATACAATGCTCTTTACTACTTTGTTTCAGAGTATATATACCAACTCAATATGCTCTGTCATGTAAAATACCGAAATTCTAATTTTACGCGAATCGACAAAAATCTAAATAATATCTAGGCGCCCCAAAGTTAACAGAAAATGGCTGTGAATACAGTCTGTTAGAATAAATATACAATGCCTTATTCTACTATGTTTTGGAGTATATACACAAACTCAATATGCTCTCTCGGGTAAAATAAAGAAATTAAATTTTACCCGAATTGACAAAATCTAAATATTATCTAGGAACCCCAATATTAAAAAAAAATTTCTCTGAATATAATCTGTCAGAAAAAATATTCAATGCCCGTTTCTACTCTATTTTGGAGGATATAAACTAACTCAATAAGCTCAATCATGTAAAATACCGAAATTCTAATTTTACGCAAATTAAAAAAAATCTAAATATTATCTAGGTACCCCAATGTTAAAGGAAAATGGCTCTGGAATATAATCTGTCAGAAAAAATATACAATCACCTTTTCTAGTTTATTTTCGAGTATACACACCAATTCAATATGCTGTCTCATATAAAATACCGAAATACTAAATACACGGGAATCGAAGAAAATCTAAGTATTATCTAGGCACCCCAATGTAAAAAGCAAAATTTCTCGAAACAAAATCTGTCAGAGAAAGTATACAATGCTTTTTTCTACTCTCATTTGGAGTATATACACCAACTCAATATGCTCTCTCATGTAAAATACCGAAATTCTAATTTTACACGAACCGAAACAAATCTAAATATTATCTAGGCACACCAATGTTGAAAGCAAAACTGCTCTGAATATAATCTTTCAGAAAAAATATACAATGCCCATTTCTACACTGTTTTGGAGTATATACACTAATTCAATATGCTCGCTCATGTAAAATACAGAAATTCTAATTATACGCAAATCGAAAAAAATCTAAATACTATCTTAGCACCCCAATGTTAAAATAAAATAGCTCTGAATATAATCTGTCAGAAAAAATATACAATGCCCTATTATACTCTGTTTTGGAGTATATACACCAACTCAATATGCTCTCTCATGTAAAATACCGAAATTCTAAATTTACGTGAATCGAAAGAAATCTAAATATTATTGAGGTACCCCAATGTTAAAACAAAATCGCTCTGATTATAATCTGTCAGAAATAATATACAATGCTTTATTCTACTTACTTTTGAAGTATATACACAAACTCAATATGCTCTCTCATGTAAAATACCGAAATTCTAATTTTACGGGAATCGAAAAAAATCTAAATATTGTATAGGAACCTTAATGTTAAAAGCAAAATTTCTCTAAATATAATTTGTCAGAAATAATATACAATACCTTTTTCTACTCTGTTTTGGGATATATACACCAACTAAATATGCTGTCTCATGTAAAATACCGAAATTCTAATTTTACGTGAATCGAAAAAAATCTAAATATGATCTAGGCACCACAATGTTAAAAGCAAAATTGCTCTGAATATAACCTATCAGAAAAAATATACAATGCCCTTTTCTACTCTGTTTTGGAGTAAATACACAAACTCAATATGCTCTCTCTGGTACAATACCGAAATTGTAATTTTACGCTAATAGAAAAAAATCTAAATATTATCTAGTAACCCAATGTTAAAGGAAAATGACACTAAATATAACCTGTCAATCAAAATATACTATTCCCTTTTCTACTGTGTTTTGCAGTATATACAGCAACAGAATATGCTCTCTAAAGTAAAATACGGAAATTCTAATTTTACGTGAATCGAAATAAATCTAAATATTAACTAGGCACTTCAATGTTAAAAGCAACATTGATCTGAATATAATCTGTCAGAAAAAATATACAATGTTCTTTTCTACTCTGTTTTGAAGTACATACACAAACTCAATATGCTCTGTCAGCTAAAACACCGAAAATCTAAATTTACGTGAATCGAAAAAAATCTAAATATTATCTAGGCACCCCAATGTTAAAAGCAAAATTGCTCTGAATATAATCTTTCAGAAAAAATATACAATGCCCTATTCTACTCTGTTTTGGAGTATATACACCAACTCAATACGCTCTCTCATGTAAAATACAGAAATTCTAATTTTACCCGAATCGAAAAAATCTAAATATAATCTAGGCACACCAATGTTAAAAACAAAATTGCTCTGAATATAATCTGTCAAAAAAATATACAATGCCCTATTCTCCTCTGTTTTGGAATATATACACCAACTCAGTATACTCTCTCATGTAAAATTCCGAAATTCTAATTTTACGTGTATCGAAAAAAATCTAAATATTATCTAGGCACCCCAATATTAAAAGCAAAATTGCTCTGAATATAATCTGTCATAAAAATTATACAATGCCCTTATCTACATTGTACTGGAGTATATACACCAACTCAATATGCTCTCTCATGTAAAATACTTACATTCTAATATTACGTGAATTGAAAAAAATCTAAATAATATCTAGGCACCCCAAAGTTGAAAGAAAATGGATCTGAATATAGTCTGTTAGAATGAATATACAATGCCTTATTCTACTATGTTTTGGAGTATATACACGAACTCAGTATGCTCTCTCGTGTAAAATAAAGATATTTTAATTTTACCCGAATCGAAAAAATCTAAATATTATCTAGGCACCCCAATGTTAAAAACAAAATTGTTCTGAATATAATCTGGCAGAAAAAATATACAATGCCCTATTCTAGTCTGTTTTTGAGTATATACACCAACTCTACCTGCTCTCTCATGTAAAATACAGAAATTCTATTTTAAGCGAATCGAAAAAAATCTAAATATTATCTAGGCACCCCAATGTTAAAAGCAAAATTGTTCAGAATATAATCTGTCGAAAAAATATACAAGGCCCTATTCTACTCTGCTTTGGAGTACATACACCAAATCAGTATGCTCTCTCATGTAATATAACAAAATTCTAATTTTACATGAATCGAAAAAAATCTAAATAACATCTAGGTGCCCCAAAGTTACAAGAAAATGTCTCTAAATATAGTCTGTTACAAAATATATACAATGCCTTATTCTACTCTGTTTTGGAGTATATACACCAACTCAATATGCTCTCTCATGTAAAATACAGAAATTCTAATTTTACCCGAATTGAAAAAATCTAAATATTATCCTGGCACCACAATGTTAAAAACAAAATAGCTCTGAATATAGTCTGTCAGAAAAAATATACAATCCCCTATTCTACTCTGTTTTGGAGTATATACACCAAATCCATATGCTCTCACATGTAAAATACAGAAATTCTATATTTAAGCGAATAGAAAAAAATCTAAATATTATCTAGGCACCCCAATGTTAAAAGCAAAATTGTTGTGAATATAATCTGTCAGAACAAATATTCAATGCCCTATTCTACTCTGTTTTCGAGTATATACACCAACTCCATATGCTCTCTCATGTAAAACACAGATATTCTATACTTAAGCGAATAAAAAAAAATGTAAATACTACCTAGGCACCCAAACAATAAAAGCAAAATTGCTCTGAATATAATCTGTCAGAAAAAATATACAATGCCATTTTCTACCGTGTTTTATAGTATATTCACCAACTCAATATGGTCTCTCATGTAAAATACGAAATTCTATATTTAAGCGAATCGAAAAAAATCTATATATTATCTAGGCACCCCAATGTTAAAAATAAAATTGCTCTGAATATAATCTGCCAGAAAAAAAATACAACGCCCTATTCTACTCTGTTTTTGAGTATATACACCAAATCAATATGCTGGCTCATGTAAAATACAGAAATTATAATTTTAGTCGAATTGAAATAATCTAAATATAATCTAGGCACCCCAATTTTAAAAACAAAATTGCTCTGAATATAATCTGTCAGAATAAATACACAATGCCATTTTCTACTCCGTTTTTAGTATGTACACCAACTAAATATGCTCTGATATGTAAAATACAGTAATTCTAATTTTATCCAAATAGAAATAATCTAAATATTATGTAGGCACGTCAATGTTAAAAACAAAATTTCTCTGAATATAATCTTTCAGAAAAAATACACAATGCCCTATTCTACTCTGTTTTGGAGTATATACACAAACTCAGTATGCTCTCTCATGTAAAGTACCGAAATTCTAGTTTTACCCGCATCGAGAAAATCAAAATATTATGTAGGCAACCCAATGGTACAAACAATATTGCTCTGAATATAATCTGTCAGAAAAAATATTCAATTCCTTATTCTACTCTCTTTTGGAGTATATACACCAACTCAGTATGCTCTCTCATGTAAAATACCCAAATTCTAATTTTACGTGAATCGAAAAAAATCTAAATAATATCTAGGCGCCCTAAAGTTCAAAGAAAATGGCTCTGAATATAGTCTGTTCGAAAAAATATACAATCCCTTATTTTACTGTGTTTTGGAGTATATACACAAACTCAGTATGCTCTCTCATGTAAAATACAGAAATTAAAATGTTACGCGAATCAAAAAAATCTAAATGTTATCTAGGAACCCCAATGTTAAAAACAAAATTGCTATCAATACAATCTGTCAGAAAAAATATACAATGCCCTATTCTACTCTGCTTTGGAGTATATACAGCAACTCCATATGCTCTCTCATGTAAAATACAGAAATTCTATATTTAAGCGAATCGAAAAATTTCTAAATATTATTTAGGCACCCCAATGTTAAAAGCAGAATTGCTCTGAATATAATCTGTCAGATCAAATATACTATACCCTTTTCGACTGTGTTTTGTAGTATATACACCAACTCAATATGCTCTTTCATGTAAAATACCGAAATTCAAATTTTACGCGAATCGCAAAAAATCTAAATAATATCTAGGAGACCCAAAGTTAAAAGAAAATGGCTCTAAATATAGTCTGTTAGAAAATATATACAATGTTTTATTCTACTCTATTTTGGAGTATATACACCAACTCAGTATGCTCTCTCATGTAAAATACAGAAATTCTAATTTTACCTGAATCGAAAAAATCGAAATATTATCTAGGCACACAAATGTTACAAACAAAATTTCTCTGAATATCATCTGTCAGAAAAAATATACAATGCCCTATTCTACTCTCTTTTGGAGTATATATACCAACTCCATATGCTCTCTCATGTAAAATACAGAAATTATATATTTAAGAGAATCGAAAAAGATCTAAATATTATCTAGGCACCCCATTGTTAAAAGCAAAATTGTGCTGAATATATTCTGTCAGAATATATATACAATGCGCTTTTCTACTCTGTTTTCTAGTGTATACACTAACTCAATATGCTCTCTCATGTAAAATACCGAAATTCTAAATTTACGCGAATCGAAAAAATTCTAAATAATATCTAGGTGCCCCAAAGATAAATCAAAATGGCTCTGAATATAGTCTGTTAGAAAAAATATACAATGTCTTATTTTACTCTTTTTTGGAGTATATACACCAACTCAGTATGCACTCTCATGTAAAATTACGAAACTCTAATTTTACGTGAATCGAAAAAAATTTAAATATTATTTAGGCACCCCAATGTTAAAAGCAAAATTGCTCTGAATATTATCTGTCAGAGAAAATATATAATGACTTTTTCTATTCTGTTTTGGAGTATATACACCAACTCAATATGCTCTCTTGTAAAACACTGAAATTCTAATTTTACCAAAATCGAAGAAAATCTAAATAATATGTAGGCGCCCCAAAGTTAAGGAAAATTGGTCTGAATATAGTCTGTTAGATAAAATATACAATGCCTTAATCTACTCTGTTTTCGAATATATAAATTAACTCAGTATGCTCTCTCATGTAAAATACCGAAATTATAATTTTACCCGAATCGAGAAAATCTAAATATTATCTAGGCACTTCAATGTTAACAACAAAATTGCTCTGAATATAATCTGTCATAAAAATATACAATGCCCTATATTACTCTGTTTTGAAGTATATAGACCTACTCCATTTGCTCTCTTGTAAAATACAGAAATTCTATATTTAAGCGAATCGAAAGAAATCTAAATATTATCTAGGCACCCCAATGTTAAAAGCAAAACTGCTCTGAATATAATCTGTCAGAAAACATATACAACGCCCTATTCTACTCTGTTTTGCTGTATATACACAAACTCCATATGCTCTCTCAGGTAAAACACCGAAATTATAATTTTACGTGAATTGAAAAAAATTTAATAATATCTAGGGACCCCAAATTTAAAAGAAAATGGCTCTGAATATAGTCTGTTAGAAATAATATACAATGCCTTATTGCACTGTGTGTTGGAGTATATACACCAACTCCATATGCTCTCACATGTAAAATACAGAAATTCTATATTTAAGAGAATCAAAAATAATCTAAATTTATATAGGCATCGCAATGTTAGAAGAAAAATTGCTCTGAATATAATCTGTCAGAAAAAATATACAATTCCGTTTTTTACTCTGTTTTGTCGTATACAAACCAACTCAATATGCAATCTCATGTAAAATACAAAAATTCAAATTGTACCTGAATCGAAAAAATCTAAATATTACCTAGGCACCCCAATGTTAAAACAAAATTTCTCTGAATATAATCTGTCAAAAAAATATGCAATGCGCTATTTTACTCCGATTTGGAGTATATACACCAACTCAGTATGCTCTCTCATGTAAAATATCGAAATTCTAATTTTAGGTGAATCAAATATGACCTAAATATTATCTAGGCACCCCAATGTTAAAAACAAAATTTCTCTGAATATACTCTGTCAGAAAAAAAATAAAATTCCCTATTCTATTCTGTTTTGGAGTACATACACCAACTCGATATGCTCTCTCTTGTCAAATACAGAAATTCTATATTTAAGCGAATCGAAAAAAATCTAAATATTATCTATGCACCCCAATGTTAAAAGCAAAATTGCGCTGAATATAATCTGTCAGAAAAAATATACAATGCCCTTTTCTACTCTGTTTTGGAGTATATACACCAACTCAATATGCTCTCTCATGTAAAATACAGAAATTCAAATATGCGAATCGACAAAAATCTAAATAATATCTAGGCGCCCCAAAGTTAAAAGAAAATGGCTGTGAATATAGTCTGTTAGAAAAAATATACAATGCCTTATTTTACTCTGTTTTGGAGTATATACACCAACTCCATATGCTCTATCATATAAAATACAGAAATTCTGTATTTAAGCGAATGGAAAAAAATCTAAATATTATCTAGGCACCCCAATGTTAAAAGCAAAATTGCTCTTAATGTAATCTGTCAGAAAAAATATACAATTCCCTATTCTACTCTGTTTTGGAGTATATACAGCAATTCCATATGCTCGATCTTTTAAAATACAGAAATTCTAAATTTAAGCGAATCGAAAAAATTTAAATATTATCTAGGCACCCCAATGTTAAAAACAAAATTTCTCTGAATACAATCTGTCAGAGAAAATATACAATGCCCTTTTCTACTTTGTTTTGGAGTATATACACCAACTCCATATGTTCTCCCATGTAAAATACCGAAATTCTAATTTTATGCGAATCGAAAAAAATCTAAATGATATCTAGGTGCCCCAAAGATAAAAGAAAATGGCTCTGAATATACTCTGTTAGGAAAAATATACAATGCCTTATTCTACTTGTTTTAGAGTATATACCTTAACTCAGTATCCTCTCTCATGTAAAACACCAAAATTCTAATTTTAAGTGAATCGAAAAAATCTAAATATTATCTAGGCAACCCAATATTAAAAACAAAATTGCTCTGAATATAATCTGTCAGAAAAAATATACAGTGCCCTATTCTACTCTGTTTTGGAGTATATACACCAACTCCATATGCTCTCCCATGTAAAATACAGAAATTCTAATTTTATGCGAATCGAAAAAAATCTAAATAATATCTAGGTGCCCCGAAGTTAAAAGAAAATGACTCTGAATATAGTCTGTTAGAAAAAGTATACAATGCCTTTTTCTACTCTGTTTTGGAGTATATACACCAACTGAGTATGCTCTCTCATGTAAAATACCGAAATTCTAATTTTACGTGAATCGAAAAAAATCTAAATATTATCAAGGCACCCCAATGTTAAAAGCAAAATTTCTCTGAATATAATAGTTCAGAAAGAATATACAATGCCCGTTTCTACTCTGTTTTGGAGTATACACCAACTCTATATGCTTTCTCATGTAAAATATGGAAAGTGTAATTTTACGTGAACCGAAGAAAATCTAAATGATATCTAGGCGTTCCAAAGTTAAAAGAAAATGGCTCCGAATATACTCTGCTAGTAAAAATATACAATGCCTTATTCTACCTTGTTTTGGAGTATATACCCCAACTCCATATGCTCTCATGTAAAATACAAAAATTCTATATTTAAGCGAATCGAAAAAAATCTAAATGTTATCTAGGCACCCCAATGTTAAAAGCAAAATTGCTCAGAATATAATCTATCGGAAAAAACATACAATTCCCTATTCTATTCTGTTTTGGAATATATACACCAACTCAGTGTGCTCTCTCATGTAAAATACAAAAATTTTACATTTAAGCAAATCGAAAATAATCTAAATATTATCTAGGCACCCCAATGATAAAAGCAATATTTCACTGAATATAATCTGTCACAAAAAATATACAATGCCCTATTCTACTCTGTTTTGGAGTATATACACCAATTTCATATGCTCTCTCATGTAAAATACAGAAATTCAATACTTAAGTGAATCGAAAAAAATCTAAATATTATCTAGGCACCCCAATGTTAAAAGCAAAATCTCTCTGATTATAGTCTGTCAGAAAAAATGTACAATGACTTTTTCTACTCTGTATTGGAGCATATACACCAACTCAATATGCTCTCTCATGTAAAATACCGAAATTTTAATTTTATGCGAATCGAAAAAAATATAAATAATATCTAGGTGCCCCAAAGTTAAAAGAAAATGGCTCAGAATATAGTGTGTTAGAAAAAATATACAATGCCTTATTCTACTCTCTTTTGGAGTATATACACCAACTCACTGTGCTCTCTCATGTAAAATACCGAAATTCTAATTTTACGTGAATCGCAACAAATGTAAATATTATCTAGGCACCCCACTGTAAAAACAAAATTGCCCTGAATATAATCTGTCAGAAAAAATATACAATGCCCTATTCTACTTTGTTTTGGAGTATATACACCAACTCCATATGCTCTCTCATGTAAAATACAGAAATTCTATACTTAAGCGAATCGAAAAATATCTAAATATTATCTAGGCACCCCAATGTTAAAAGAAAAATTGCTCTGAATATAATCTGTCAGAAAAAATATACAATGCCCTATTCTCCTTGGTTTTGGAGTATATACGCCAACTCCGTATGCTCTATCATGTAAAATACAGAAATTCTAATTTTACGTGAATAGAAAAAAATCTAAATATTATCTAGGCACACCGATGTTAAAAACAAAATTGCTCTGAATATAATCAGTCAGAAAAAATATACAATGCCCTATTCTACTTCTTTTTGGAGTATATCCACCAACTCAATATGCTCTATCATATAAAATACAGAAATTCTGTATTAAAGCGAATCGAAAAAAATCTAAATATTATCTAGGCACACCAATGTTAAAAGGAAAATTTCTCTGAATATAATCTGTCATAAAAAATATACAATGCCCTATTCTACTCTGTTTTGGAGTATATACAGCAATTCCATATGCTCTATCATGTAAAATACAGGAATTCTAAATTTAAGCGAATCGAAAAAAATCTAAATATAATCTAGGCACCCCAATGTTAGAAACAAAATTGCTCTGAATATAATCTGTCAGAAAAAATATACAATGACCTATTCTACTTTGTTATGAAATATATAAACCAACTCCATATGCTCTCTCATGTAAAATACAGAAATTCTATATTTAAGCGAATCGAAAAAACTCTAAATAATATCTAGGCACACTGAAGTTAAAATAAAATGACTCTGCATATGGTCTGTTATAAAAAATATACAATGCCTTTTTCTACTCTGTTTTTGAGTATATAAACCAACTCCATATGCTCTCTTTTGTAAAATACAGAAAATCTATATTTAAGCGAATCCGAATAAATCTAAACATTATCTAGGCACCCCAATGTTAAAAACAAAATTTCTCGGAATATATTCTGTCAAAAAAAATATACAGTGCCTTATTCTAGTCTGTTTAAAAGTATATAAACCAACTCCATATGCTCTCTTTTGTAAAATACAGAAATTCTATACTTTAGCAAATCGAAAATAATCTAAATATTATCTAGGCTCCCCAATGTTAAAAGCAAAATTGCTCTGAATATAATCTGTCAGAAAAAATATACATTGCCCTTTTCTACTCTGTTTTGGAGTATATACACCAACTCCATATGCTCTCCCATGTAAAATACCGAAATTCTAATTTTATGCGAATCGAAATAAATCTAAATAATATCTAGGCGCCCTGAAGTTAAAAGAAAATCGCTCTGAATATAGTCTGTTAGAAAAAATAAACAATGCCTTTTTCTACTCTGTTTTGGAGTATATAAACCAACTGAGTATGCTCTCTCATGTAAAATACCGAAATTCTAATTTTACGTGAATCAAAAAAAATCTAAATATTATCTAGGCACCCGAATGTTAAAAGCAAAATTGCTCTGAATATAATCGTTCAGAAAAAATATACAATGCCCTTCTCTACTCTGTTTTGAAGTATATACACCAACTCAATATGCTCTCTCATGTAAAATACAAAAATTCTAATTTTACCTGAATTGAAAAAAATCTAAATATTATCTAGGCACCCCAATGTTAAAAGCAAAATTGCTCTGAATATAATCTTTCAGAAAAAATATACAATGCTCTTTTCTATTCTGTTTTGGATTATATACACCAACTCAATATGCTCTCTTATGTAAAATACAGAAATTCTAATTTTACACGAATCGAAAAAATAAAAAAATCTAAATATTATCTAGGCATCCCAATGTTAAAAACAAAATTGGTCTGAATATAATGTGTTAGAAAATATATACAATGCCCTATTCTATTTTGTTTTGGAGTATATACACCAACTCCATATGCTCTCTCATGTAAAATTCAGAAATTCTATATTTAAGAGAATCGAAAATAATCTAAATACTATTTAGGGACCCCAGTGTTAAAAGCAAAATATCTCTGAATATAATCTGTCAGAAATAATATACAATGCCCTTTTCTACTCTGTTTTGTAGTATATACACCAACTCAATATGCAATCTCCTATAAAATACAGAAATTCTAATTTTACCTGAATCGAATAAATCTAAATATTACCTAGGCACCCCAATGTTAAAACAAAATTTCTGTAAATATAATCTCTCAGAAAAAATATGCAATGCCCTATTTTACTCTCTTTTGGAGGATATACAACAACTCTATATGCTCTATAGTGTAAAATACAAATGTTCTATATTTAAGCGAATCGAAAATAATCTAAATATAATCTAGGCACCCCCATGTTAAAAGCAAAATTGCTCTGAATATGATCTGTCAGAGAAAATATACAATGCCCAATTATACTCTGTTTTGGAGTATATACATCAACTCCATATGCTCCCTTATGTAAAATACAGAAATTCAAATTTTACTCAAATTGAAAAAATAAAAAAATCTAAATATTATCTAGGCACCCCAATGTTAAAAACAAAATTGCTCTGAATATATTGTGTCAGAAAAAATATACAATGCCCTATTCTACTCTGTTTTGCAGTATATACACCAACTCCATATGCTCTCTCATGTAAAATACAGAAATTCTATATTTAAGCGAATCAAAAAAAATCTAGGTATTATATAGGCACCCGAATGTTAACAGAATAATTACTCTGAATATAATCTGTCAGAAAAAATACAAAATTTCCTTTTCTACTCTGTTTTCTAGTATATACACCAACTCAATATGCTCTCTCATGTAAAATACAGAAATTCTAATTTTAACTGAATCGAAAAAATCTAAATATTATCTAGGCACCCAATGATAAAAACAAAATTTCTCTGAATATAATCTGTCAGAAAAAATATACAATGCCGTATTTTACTCTGTTTTGGAGTATATACACCAACTCAGTATGCTCTCTCATATAAAATACAAAAATTCTAATTTTACGTGAATCAAAAAAATCTAAATATTATATAGGCACCCCAATGTTATAAGCAAGATTGCTCTGACTATAATCTGTCAGAAAAAATATACAATGGCCTTTTCTACTCTGTTTTGGAGTATATATACCATCTCAATATGCTCTCTCATGTAAAATACAGAAATTCTAATTTTGCACGAATCGAATAAAATCTAAATAATACCTAGGCGCCCCAAAGTTAAAAGAAAATAGCTCTGAATATCGTCTGTTGGAAAAAATATAAAATGCCTTATGCTACTTTATTTTGGAGTATATAGGCCAACTCAGTATGCTCTCTCATGTATAATACAGAAATTTTAATTTTACGTGAATCGAAAAAAATCTAAATATTATGTAGGCACACCAATGTTAAAAACAAAGTTGCTCTGAATATAATCTGTCAGAAAAAATATACAATGCCCTATTCTACTCTGTTTTGGTTTATATACACCAACTCCATATGCTCTATCATGTAAAATACAGAACTTCTATATTTAAGCGAATCAAAAAAATCTAAATATAATCTATCAGAAAAAATATACAATGCCCTATTCTACTCTATTTAGAGTATATACACAAACTCAGTATGCTCTCTCATGTATAATACAGAAATTCTATATTTAAGCGTATTAAAAAAAATCTAAATATTATCTAGGCACCCCAATGTTAAAAGCCAAATTCCTCTGAATATAATCTGTCAGAAAAAATATACAATGCCCTTTTCTACTCTGTTTTGGAGTATATACACCAACTCAATATGCTCTCTCATGTAACATACAGAAATTCTAATTTTACACGAATTGAGAAAAATCTAATTGATATCTAGGCACTCCAAAGTTAAAAGAAAATGGCTCTGAATATAGTGTGTTAGAAGAAATATACAACGCCTTATTCTACTTTGGTTTGGAATATATACACCAACTCAGTATGCTCTCTCATGTAAAATACCGAAATTCTAATTTTACATGAATCGAAACAAATCTAAATATTATATAGGCACCCCAATATTAAAAAAAAATTGCTCTGAATATAATCTGTCAGAAAAAAAACACAATGCCCTATTCTACTCTGTTTTGGAGTATATACACCAACTCCATATGCTGTCTCATGCAAAATACAAAAATTCTATATTTAAGCGAATCAAAAAAAATCTAAAAATTATATAGGCACCCCAATGTTATAAGCAAAATTGCTCTGAATATAATCTTTCAGAAAAAATATACAATTTCCTTTTCTACTCTGTTTTGTAGTATATACACCCACTCAATATGCAATCTCATGTAAAATACAGAAATTCTAATTTTACCTGATTCGAAAATATCTATATATTACCTAGGCACCCTAATGTTAAAACAAAATTTTTCTGAATATCATCTGTCAGAAAAAATATGCAATGCCCCATTTTACTCTGTTTTGGAGTATATACACCAACTCAGTATGCTCTCTCATGTAAAATACAGAAATTCTAATTTTACACGAATCGAAAAAAATCTAAATAATATCTAGGCTCACCGAAGTTAAAAGTAAACGACTCTAAATATATTCTGTTAGAAAAAATATACAGTGCCTTTTTCTACTATATTTTGGAGTATATACACCAACTGAGTATGCTCTCTCATGTAAAATACGGAAATTCTAATTTTACGTGAATCGAAAAAAATCTAAATAATATCTAGTGCTCCAAAGTTAAAAGAAAATGGCTCTGAATATACTCTTTTAGGAAAAATATACAATGCCCTTTTCTACTGGGTTTTGGAGTATATACACCAACTCCATATGCTCTCCCATGTAAAATACAGAAATACTATATTAAAGCGAATAAAAAAAAATCAAAAATATATTTAGGCGACCCAAAGTTAAAAGAAAATGGCTCTGAATATACTCTCTTAGAAAAAGTATACAATGCCTTATTCCACTCAGTTTTGAAGTATATACACCAACACAGTATGCTCTCTCATGTAAAATACAGAAATTCTAATTTTAACAGAATCAAAAAAATTAAAAATCTAAATATTATCTAGGCACCCCAATGTTAAAAGCAAAATTGCTCTGAATATAATATATCAGAAAAAATGTACAATGCCCTTTTCTACTCTGTTCTGTAATATATACAACACCTCAATGTGCTCTCTCATGTAAAATACCAAAATACTAATTTTACGTGAATCGAAAAAATCTAAATAATATCTAGGTGTCCCAAGGTTAAAAGGAAATGGCTCTGAATATAGTCTGTTAGAAAAAAAATACGATGCCTTATTCTACTCTGTTTTGGAATATATACACCAACTCAGTGTGCTCTCTCATGTAAAATACCGAAATTCTAATTTTACGTGAATCGAAAATAATCTAAATATAATCTAGGTACCCCAACGTAAAAAACAAATTTTCTCTGAATATAAACTGTCATAAAAAAACACAATGCCCTTTACTACTGTGTTTTGCAGTATATACACCAACTCAATATGCTCTCTCATGTAAAATACAGAAATTCTAATTTACGTGAATTGAAAAAAATCTAAATAATATCTAGGCAACCAAAATGTAAAAGAAAATGCCTCTGAATATAGTCTGTTAAAAAAATATACAATGCCTTATTCTACTCTATTTTGGAGTATATAAACCAACTCAGTATGCTCTCTCATGTAAAATTCCAAAAATCTAATTTTGCGTGAATCTAAAAATATCTAAATATTATCTAGGCACCCCAATGTTAAAAACAAAATTGCTCTTAATATAATCTGTCAGAAAAAATATACAATGCCCTATTCTACTCTGTTTTGGAGTATATACATTAACTCTATATGCGTTCTCATGTAAAATACAGAAATTCTATATTTAAGTGAATCAAAAACATTCTAAATATTATCTAGGCACCCCAATGTTAAAAGCAAATTTGCTCTGAATATAATCTGTCAGAAAAAATATACAACGCCCTATTCTACTCTGTTTTGGAGTATATACACCAACTCAGTATGATATCTCATGTAAAATACCAAAATTCTAATTTTACGTGAATCGAAAAAAATCTAAATAATATCTAGGCGCCCCAAAGTTAAAAGAAAATGGCTCTGAATACAGTCTGTAAAAAAAAATCTACAATTCCTTATTCTACTCTGTTTTGTAGTGTATACACCCACTCCATATGCTCTCTCATGTAAAATAGAGAAATGCTATATTTGAGCAAATTGAAAAATATGTCAGTATTAGCTAGGCACCCCAATGTTAAAAGCATAATTGCTTTGAGTATAATCTGTCAGAAAAAATATACAATGCCCTTTTCTACTTTGTTTTGTAATATATACACCAACTAAATGTGCTCTCTCATTTAAAATACAGAAATTCTAATTTTACAAGAATCGAAAAACCAAAATTTATCTAGGCACCCCAATGTTAAAAACAAAATTACTCTGAATCTAATCTGTCAGAAAATCTCTACAGCCCTATTCTACTCTGTTTGAAGTATAAACACCAACTCAGTATTCTCTCTCATGTAAAATACCAAAATTCTCATTTTACATGAATCTAAATAATTCTAAATATTTTCTAGGCACCCCAATCTTAAAAACAAAATTGCTCTGAATATAATCTGTCAGAATAAATATACAATACCCTATTCTACTCTGTTTTGGAGTATATACACCAACTCAGTATGCTCTCTCATGTAAAATACCGAAATTCTAATTTTACGTGAATGGAAAGAAATCTAAATATTTTCCAGGCACCACAATGTTGAAAGCAAAATTCTTCTGAATATAATCTGTCAGTGAAAATATACAATGCCTTCTTCTACTCTGATTTGGAGTATATACATCAACTCAGTATGATCTCTCATGTAAAATACCAAAGTAGTAATATTACGTGAATCACAATAAAATCTAAATATTTTCCAGGCACCACAATGTTAAAAGCAAAATTCCTCTGAATATAATCTTTCACAAAAAATATACAATGCCCTCTTCTACTCTGTTTTTGAGTATATACACCAACTCAATATGCTCTCTCATGTAAAATAGCGTACTTCTAACTTTACGCGAATCGAAAATTCTAAATAATATCCAGGCGCCTCAAAGTTAAAAGAAAATGGCTCTGAATATAGTCTGTTAGAAAAAATAAACAATGCCTTAATCTAATCTTTTTGGAGTATATGCACCAACTCAGTGTGCTCTCTCACGTAAAATACAGAAATTCTAATTTTATCTGAATCGAAAATATCTAAATATTATCTAGGCACCCCAATGTTAAAAGCAAAATTGCTCTGAATATAATCTGTCAGAAAAAATATACAATGACCTTTTCTACTCTGTTTTGGAGTATATACACCAACTTAATATGTCTCTTGTAAAATACTGAAATTCTAATTTTACGCGAATCAAAAAAAATCTAAATAATATCTAGGCGCCCCAAAGTTAAGGAAAATTGCTCTGAATATAATATGTTAGATAAAATATACAATGCCTTATTCTACTCTGTTTTGGAGTATATAAACCAACTCAGTATGCTCTCTCATGTAAAATACAGAAATTCTAATTTTACTCGAATCGAAAACATCTAAATATTATCTAGGCACCCAAATGTTAAAAACAAAATTGCTCTCAATATAATCTGTCAAAAGATACAATGCCATATATTACTCTGTTTTGAAGTATATAGACCAACTCCATTTGCTCTCTTGTAAAATACAGAAATTCTATTTTTAAGCGAATCGAAAGGAATCTAAATATTATCTAAGCACTCCAATGTTAAAAGCAAAACTTCTCTGAATATAATCTGTCAGAAAAAATATACAATGCCCTATTCTACTCTGTTTTGTAGTATATACACCAACTCCATATGCTCTCTCAGGTAAAATACCGAAATTATAATTTTACGCGAATCGATAAAAATTTAATAATATCTAGGCACCCCAAATTTAAAAGTAAATGGCTCTGAATATAGTCTGTTAGAAAAAATATACAATGCATTATTGTACTGTGTGTTGGAGTATATACACAAACTCCATATGCTCTCACATGTAAAATACAGAAATTCTATATTTAAGAGGATAGAAAAAAATCTAAAAATTATATAGGCACCCCAATGTTAGAAGAAAAATTGCTCTGAATTTAATCTGTCAGAAAAAATATACAATTCCCTTTTTTACTCTCTTTTGTCGTATACAAACCAACTCAATTTTCAATATCATGTAAAATACAGAAATTCAAATTTTACCTGAATCGAAAAAATCTAAATATTACCTAGGCACCCCAATGTTAAAACAAAATTTCTCTGAATATAATCTGTCAGAAAAAATATGCAATGCTTTATTTTACCCTGTTTTCGAGTATATACGCCAACTCAGTATGCTCTCTCATGTAAAATACCGAAATTCTAATTTTAGGTGAATCAAATAAAATCTAAATATTACCTAGGCACCCCAATGTTAAAAACAAAATTGCTCTGAATATAATCTGTCAGAAAAAATATACAATGCCCTATTCTACTTTGTTTTGGAGTATATACACCAACTCGATATGCTCTCTCATGTAAAATACAGAAATTCTATATTTAAGCGAATCGTAAAAAATTTAAATATTATATAGGCACCACAATATTATAAGCAAAATTGCCCTGAATATAATCTGTCAGTAAAAGTATTCAATTACCTTTTCTACTCTGTTTTGTAGTATATACACCAACTCAATATGCTGTCTCATGTAAAATAACGAAATTCTAATTTTACCTGAATCGAAAAAATCTAAATATTGCCTAGGCACCCCAATGTTAAAAACAAAATGTCTCTGAATATAATCTGTCAGAAAAAAATGTACAATGCCCTATTTCACTCTGTTTTGGTGTATATACACCAACTCAGTATGCTCTCCCATGTAGAATATGGAAATTCTAATTTTACACGAATCGAAAAAAATCTAAATCATATCTAGGCGCACCAAAGTGAAAATAAAATGACTCTGAATATAGTCTATTAGAAAAAATACACAATGCCTTTTTCTACTCTGTTTTGGAGTATATACAACAACTCAGTATGCTCTCTCATGTAAAATACAGAAATTCTAATTTTACCGTATTCGAAAAAATCTAAATATTATCTAGGCACCCCAATGTTAAAAACAAATTTGCTCTGAACATAATCTGTCAGAGCAAAATATACAATACCCTGTTCTACTCTGTTTTGGAGTATATACACAAACTCCATATGCTCTTTCATGTAAAGTACAGATATTCTATATTTAAGCAAATCTAAAAAAATCTAAAAAATATCTAGGTGCTCCAAAGTTAAAAGAAAATGGCTCTGAATATAGTCTGTTAGAAAAAAGACAATGCCTTATTCTACTCTGTTTTGGAGTATATACACAAACTCAGTATGCACTCTCATGTAATATACAGAAATTCTAATTTTACCCGAATCAAAAAAATCTAAATATTACCTAGGCACACCAATGTTAAAAACAAAATTGCTCTGAATATAATCTGTCAGAAAAAATATACAATGCCCTATTCTACTCTTTTTTGGAGTATATACACCAACTCCATATTCTCTCATGTAAAATACAGATATTGTTTATTTAATCAAATCGAGAAAATCTAAATATTATCTAGGCACCCCAAAGTTAAAAACAAAATTGCTCTGAATATAATCTGTCAGAAAAAATACACAATTCCCTATTCTACTCTGTTTTGGAGTATATAAACCAACTCAATATGCTCTCTCTTGACAAATACAGAAATTCTACATTTAAGCGAATCGAAAAAAATCTAAATATTATCTATGCACCCGAATGTTAAAAGCAAAATTGCGCTGAATATAATCTGTCAGAAAAAATATACAATGCCCTTTTCTACTCTGTTTTGGAGTATATACACCAACTCAATATGCTCTCTCATGTAAAATACAGAAATTCAAATATTACACGAATGGACAAAAATCTAAATAATATCTAGGCACCCCAAAGTTAAAAGAAAATGGCTGTGAATATAGTCTGTTAGAGAAAATATACAATGCCTCATTTTACTCTGTTTTGGAGTATATACACCAACTCCATATGCTGTATCATGTAAAATACAGAAATTCTAATTTTACATGAATCGAATAAATCTAAATATTATCTAGGCACCCCACTGTTAAAAAGAAAATTGCTCTGAATATAATCTGTCAGAAAAAATATACAATGCCCTTTTCTATTCTGTTTTGGAGTATATACACCAACTTCATATGCTCTCTCATGTAAAGTACAGAAATTCTATATTTAAGCGAATCGAAAAAAATCTAAAAAATATCTAGGTGCTCAAACTTTGAAAGAAAATGGCTCTGAATATAGTCTGTTAGAAAAAATATACAATGCCCTTTTCTTCTCTGTTTTGGTGTATATACACCAACTCAGTATGCTCTCTCATGTAAAATACAGAAATTCTAATTTTACGTGAATAGAAAAAAATCTAAATATTATCTAGGCACCCCAATGTTAAAAACAAAATTGCTCTGAATATAATCTGTCAGAGAAAATACAAAATGCCATTTTCTACTCTGTGTTGGACTATATACACCAACTCCATATGCTCTCTCATGTAAAATACAGAAATTCTATATTTAAGCGAATCGAATAAAATCTAAATATTATCTAGGCACCCCAATGTTAAAAGCAAATTTGCTCTGAATACAATCAGTCAGAAAAAAAATAAGATGCCCTTTTCTACTCTGTTTTGTAGTACATACACCAGCTCAATATGCTCTCTCATGTAAAATACCAAATTCTAATTTTATGTGAATCAAAAAAAAATTTAAATAATATCGAGGCGCCCCAAAGTTAAAAGAAAATGGCTCTGAATATAGTCTGTTTTAAAAAATATACAATGCCTTATTCTACTGTGTTTTGGAGTATATACACCAACTCAGTGTGCTCTCTCATGTAAAATAAAGAAATTCTAATTTTCAACGAATCTAAAAAATCTAAATATTATCTAGGCAACACAATGTTAAAAACAAAATATCCCTGAATATAATCTGTCAGAAAAAATACACAATGCCCTATTCTACTCTATTTTGGTGTATATACACCAACTCCATATGCTCTGTCAGGTAAAATGCAGAAATTCTATATTTATGCGCATCGAAATAAATCTAAATATTATATAGGCACTCCAATGTTAAAAACAAAATTGCTCTGAATATAATCTGTCAGGAAAAATATACAATGCCCTATTGTACTCTGTTTTGGTGTATAAACACCAACTCCTTATGCTCTCTCATGTAAAATAACGAAATTCTAATTTTACGTGGTTCGAAAAAATGTAAACATTATTTAGGCACCCGAATATTAAAAGCAAAATTGCTCTGAATATAATATGTCAAAATAAATATACAATGCCCTTTTCTACTCTTTTTTGTAGTATATACACCAACTCAATATGCTCTCTCATGTACAATACAGTAATTCTAATTTTACCAAAATCGAAAAAATCTAAATATTATCGAGGCACACCAATGTTAAAAACAAAATTTCTCTGAATATAATCTGTCAAAAAAATATATAATGACCTATTGTACTCGGTTTTGGAGTATATACACCAACTCAGTATGCTCTCTCATGTAAACTGAAATTCTAAATTTACTTGAATCGAAAAAATTCTAAATATTATCTAGGTACCCCAATGTTGAAAGCATAATTTCTCTGAATATAATCTGCCAGAAAAAACATAGAATGCCCTTTTCTACTCTGTTTTGTAGTATATACACCAACTCAATATGCTCTCTCATGTAAAATACCGAAATTCTAATTTTACATGTATCGAAAAAAATCTAAATAATATCTAGGCGCCCCAGAGTTAAAAGAAAATGGATCTGAATATAGTCTGTTCGAAAAAATATGCAATGCCTTATTCTACTCTGTTTTGGAGTATATACACAAACTCAGTATGCTCTCTCATGTAAAATACAGAAATTCTAATTTTACCCAAATCGAAAAGATCTAAATATTATTTAGGAACCCTAATGTCAAAAACAAAATTGCTCTGAATATAATCTTTCTGATAAAATATACAATGCCCTATTCTACTCGGTTTTGGAGTATATACACCAACTCATGATGCTCTCTCATGTAAAATACAGAAATTCGAATTTTACACGAATCAAAAATATCTTAATATTATCTAGGTACCCCAATGTAAAAGCAAAATTGCTCTGAATATAATCTGTCAGAAATAATATACAATGCCCTGTTCTTCTCTGTTTTGGAGTATATACACCAACTCAATATTCTCTCTCATGTGAAATACAGAAATTCTAATTTTACCCGAATCAAAAAAATCTAAATATTATCTATGCTCCCCAATGTTAAAAGCAAAATTGCTACGAATATATTCTGTTAGAAAAAATATAAAACGCCCTTTTCTACTCTATTTTGTAGTATATATACCAACTCAATATGCTCTGTCATGTAAAATAACAAAATTCTAATTTTACACGAATCAAAAAAAATCTAAATAATATCTAGGCACCCCAAAGCTAAAAGAAAATGGCTCTGAATATAGTCTGTTAGAAAATATATACAATGCCTTATTCTACTTTGTTTTGGAGTATATACACCAACTCAGTATGCTCTCTCTTGTAAAATACCGAAATTCTAAATTGACGTGAATCGAAATAAATCTAAATATTATCTAGGCACCCCAACGTTAAAAGCAAAATTTCTCCGAATATAATCTGTCAGAAATAATATACAATGCCCTGTTCTTCTCTGTTTTGGAGTATATACACCAACTCAATATGCTCTCTCATGTAAAATACCGAAATTCTAATTTTACGCAAATCTAAAAAAATCTAAATAATATCTAGGTGCCCCAAAGTTAAAAGAAAACGGCTATGAATATAGACTGTTAGAAATAATAAACAATGCCTTATTCTACTCTTATTTGGAGTATATACACCAACTCATTATGCTCTCTCATGTAAAATACAGAAATTCCAATTTTGCCCAAATACAAAAATATAAATATTATCTAGGCACCCCAATGTTAGAAACAATATTGCTCTTAATATAATCTGTCAGAAAAAATATACAATGCCCTATGCTACTCTGATTTGGAGTATATACACCATCTCCATATGATCTCTCCTGTAAAATACAGAAATTCTATATTTAAGCGAATTGAATAAAATCTAAATATTATCTAGGCACCCCAATGGTAAAAGCAAAATTGCTCTGATTATAATCTGTCAGAAAAAATACACAATGCCATTTTCTACTCTGTTTTGGAGTATATATACCAACGCAATATGGTCTCTTATGTAAAATACCGAAATTCTAATTTTACGTGAATCAAAAAAAAATCTAAATAATATCTATGCATTCCAAAGTTAAAAGAAAATGGCTCTGAATATAGTCTGTTAGAAAAAATATACAATGCCTAATTCTACTCTGTTTTGGAGTATATACACCAACTCAGTATGCTCTCTCTTATAAATACAGAAATACTAATTTTATGTAAATCGAAAAAATCTAAATATTATCTAGGCTCCCAAATGTTAAAAGCAAAATTGCTCTTAATATAATCTTTTAGAAAAAATATACAATGCCCTACTCTACTCTCTTTTGTAATATATACACCAACTCAATATGCTCCCTCATGTAAAATAAAAAAATTCTAATTTACACGAATCAAAAAAAATCTAAATAATTTCTAGGCGCCCCAAAGTTAAAAGAAAATGGCTCTGAATATAGTCTGTTACAAAATATATACAATGCCTTATTCTACTGTTTTGAAGTATATACACCAACTCAGTATGCTCTCTCAAGTGAAATACAGAAATTTTAATTTTACCCGAATCGACAATATCTAAATATTATCTAGGCACCCCAAAGATAAAAACAAATTTGCTCTGAATATAATCTGTCAGAAATAATATACAATGCCCTTTTCTACTTTGTTTTGGGTATATACCCTAACTCAATACGCTCTCTCATGTAAAATACAGAAATTCTAATTTTACACGAATCGAAATAAATCTAAATACTATCTAGGCTCCCAAATGTTAAAAGTAAAATTGCTCTGAATATAATCTGTGAGAAAAAATATACAATGCCAATTGTATTCTCTTTTGTAGTATATAGACGAACTAAATATGCTCTCTCATGTATAATAACGAAATTCTAATTTTACACGAATCGAAATAAATCTAAATAATATCAAGGCGCATCAAAGTTAAGTAAAAATGCCTCTCAATATAGTCTGTTAGAAAACATATACAATGCCTGATTCTACTCTGTTTTGGACTATATATATCAACTCAGTATGCTCGCTCATGTAAAATACAGAAATTCTAATTTTACCCGAATCTAAAAATATCTAAATAATATGTAGGCGCCCCAAAGTAAAGAGAAAATGGCTCTGAATATAGTCTGTCAGAAAAAACATACAGTGCCTTATTCTACCCTGTTTTGGAGTATATACACCAACTCAGTATGCTGTCTCATGTAAAATACCAAAATTCTAATTTTACGTGAATCGAAAATATCTAAATATAATCTAGGTCCCCCAATGTTAAAAACGAAATTGCTCTGAATATAATCTGTCCGAAAAAATATACAATGCCGTATTCTACTCTTTTTTGGAGTTCATACACCAACTCAGTGTGCTCTCTCATGTAAAATACCGAAATTCGAATTTTACGTGAATCGAAAAAAATCTAAATATTATCTAGGCACTCCAATGTTAAAAGCAAAATTACTCTGAATATAATCTGTAAGAAAAAATATACAATGCCCTTTTCTTCTCTATTTTGGAGTATATACACCAACTCAATATGCTCTCTCATGTAAAATACCAAAATTCTGATTTTACGTGAATCGAAAAAAATCTAAATAATATCTAAGCGCCCCAAAGTTAAAAGAAAATGGTTCTGAATATAGTCTGTTAAAAAAAACATACAATGCCCTATTCTACTCTCTTTTAAAGTATAACACTAACTCAGTGTGCTCTCTTATGCAAAATACAGAAATTCTAATTTTACGCGAATCGAAAAATTCTAAATATTATCTAGTCACCCGAATTTTATGAACAAATTTGCTCTGAATATAATCTGTCGGAAAAAATATACAATGCCCTATTCTACGCTATTTTGGAGAATATACACCAACTCAGTATGCTCTCTATGTAAAATACCGAAATTCTAATTTTACGTGAATCGAAAAATAACTAAATATTATCTGGGCACCCCAATGTTAAAAGCAAAATTGCTGTGAATATAATCTGTCAGAAAAAAATATGCAATGATTTATTCTACACTATTTTGGAGTATATACAACAGCTCAGTATGCTCTCTCATGTAAAATACTGAAATTCTAATGTTACGCGAATCAAAACAAATCTAAATATTTTCTAGGCACCCGAATGTTAAAAACAAAATTGCTCTGAATATAATCGTTCAGAGAAAAAAGACTATGCGCTATTCTACTCTGTTTTGGAGTATGCACCAACTCCATATTCTCTCTCATGTAAAATACAGAAATTCTATATTTACACAAACTGAAAAAAATCTAAATTTTATCTAGGCACCTTAATGTTAAAAACAAAATTGCTCTGAATATAATGTCAGAAAAAATATGCAATGCCCTATTCTACACTGTGTTGGAGTATATACACCAACTCCATATGCTCTCTCATGTAAAATACAGAAATTCTATATTTAAGCGAATCGAAAAAAATTTAAATATTATCAAGGCACGCCAATGTTAAAAGCAAATTTGCTCTGAATCTAATATGTTAGAAAAAATATACAATGCTTTTTCTACAATGTTTTGGGGTATATAGACCACCTCAATATGCTCTCTCATGTAAAATACCGAAATTCTAATTTTACGTGAAAAAAAAATATCTAAATAATATCTAGGCTCCCCAAAGTTAAAATAAAATGGCTCTAAATATAGTCTGTTAGAAAAAACATACAATGCCTTATTTTACTCTGTTTTGGAGTATATACACCAACTCAGTATAGACTCTCATGTAAAATATCGAAATTCTAATTTTACACGAATCGAAAATATCTAAATATTATCTAGGCACCCCAATGTTAAAATCAAAATTGCTCTAAATATAATGTCAGAGAAAATATACAATGCCCTATTCTACTCTGTTTTGGAGTATATACACCAACTGCATATGCTCTCTCATGTAAAACACAGAAATTCTATATTTAAGGGAATCGAAAAAATTCTAATTATCTAGGCACCCCAATGCTGAAAGCAAAATTTCTCTGAAAATAATCTGTCAAAAAAATATACAATGCCTTATTCTACTCTGTTTTGTAGTATATACACCAACTCGATATGCGCTCTCATGTAAAATTTCGAAATTCTAAATTTACATGTATTGAAAAAAATCTAAATATTATCTAGGCATCCCAATGTTAAAAGCAAAATTGCTCTGAATATAATTTGTCAGAAAAAATATACAATGCCCTTTTCTACTCTGTTTTGCAGTATATACACCAAATCAATATGCGCTCTCATGTAAAATAAAGAAATTCTAATTTTACCCGAATCAAAAAAATCTAAATATTATTTAGGCACCCCAATGTTAATAACAAAATTTCTCTGAATATAAAGTGTCAGAAAAAAAATACAATGCCCCATTCTACTCTGTTTTTGAGTATATACACCAACTCTACCTGCTCTCTCATGTAAAATACAGAAATTCTCTATTTAAGCGAATTGAAAAAAATCTAAATATTATCTAGGCACCCCAATGTTAAAAGCAAAATTACTCTGAATATAATCAGTCAGAAAAAATATAGAATGCCCTTTTCTACTCTGTTTTGGAGTATATACACCAAATCAGTATGCTCTCTCATGTAAAATACCAAAATTCTAATTTTACACAAATCGAAAAAAATCTAAATAATATCTAGGCACGCCAAAGTTAAAAGAAAATGGCTCTGAATATAGTCTGTTAGAGAAAATATACAATATTTTATTCTACTCTGTTTTGGAGTATATACACCAACACAATATGTTCTCTCATGTAAAATACCGAATTTCTAATTTTACTTGAATTGAAAAAAATCTAAATATTATCTAGCACCACAATGTTAAAAGCAAAATTGCTCTGAGTATAATCTGTCAGAAACAATATACAATTACTTATTCTACTCTGTTTTGGAGTATATACACCAATTCAGTATGCTCTCTCATGTAAAATACAGAAATTATAATTTTACCCGAATTGAAAAAATCTAAATACTACCTAGGCACCCCAATGTTAAAAACAAAATTCCTCGGAATATAATCTGTCATAAAAAATATACAATGCCCTATTCTACTTTTTTCAGGAGTATATACACCAATTCAATATGCTGTCTCATGTAAAATATAGAAATTCTATATTTAAGCAAATTGAAAATAATCTAAATATTATCTAGGCACCCCAATGTTAAAAGCAAAATTTCTCTGAATATAATCTGTCAGGAAAAATATACAATGCCCTTTTCTACTCTCTTTTAGAGTTTATACACCAACTCAATATGCTCTCTCATGTAAAATAACAAAATTCTAATTTTAGGCGAATCAAAAAAAAATCTAAATAATATCTTGGCACCTCAAAGCTAAAATAATAGGGCGCTGACTAAAATCTGCTAGAAAAAATATACAATGCCTTATTCTACTTTGTTATTGGGTAAATACACCAACTCAGAATGATCTCTCATGTAAATAGAGAAATTCTACTTTTACCCGAATCAAAAAAATCTAATATTATCTCGGCACGCGAATGTTAAAAACAAAATTGCTCTGAATATAATCTGTCAGAGAAAATATACAATGCCCTATTCTCTGTTTTGTAGTATATACACCAACTCAACTCAATATGCTCTCTCATGTAAAATACAGAAATTCTAATTTTACCCGAATCGAAAAAATCTAAATATTATCTAGGCTTCCCAATGTTAAAAACAAGATTTCTCTTAATATATTCTGTCAGAGAAAATATACAATGCCGTATTCTACTCTTTTTTGGAGTATACACACCAACTCAATATGCTCTCTCATGTAAAATACTGAAATTCTAAGTTTACGCGAATTGAAGAAAATCTAAATAATATCTATGTGCCGCAAAGGTAAAAGAAAATGGCTCTAAATATAGTCTGTTAGAAAAAATATACAATGCCTTATTCTGTTTTGTTTTCAGTATATACACTAACTCAGTATCCTCTCTCATTTAAAATACAGAAATTCAAATTTTACCCGAATCGAAAAAATCTAAATATTATCTAGGCACCCCAATGTTAAAAACAAAATTGCCCTGAGTATAGTCTGTCAAAAAAAATATACAATGCCCTATTCTACTCATTTTTGGAGTATAAACACCAACTCCATATGCTCTCTCATGTAAAATACAGAAATTCTATATTTAAGTGAATCGAAAAAAAACCGAAATATTATCTAGGCACTCCAATATTAAAAAGAAAATTGCTCTGAATATAATCTGTCAGAAAAAAATATACAATGCCCTATTCTACTTTGTTTTGGAGGATGTACACCAAATCCATATGCTCTCTCATGTAAAATACAGAAATTCTATATTTAAGCATATTGAAAAAAATCTAAATATTATCTAGGCACCCCAATGTTGAAAGAAAAATTGCTCTGAATATAATCTGTCAAAAAAAATATACAATGCCCTTTTCTACTGTTTTAAAGTATATACAACAACTCAATATGCTCTCTCATGAAAAAAACGAAATTCTAATTTTACGCAAATCGAAAAACATCTAAATAATATCTAGACGCCCAAAAGTTAAAAGAAAATGGCTCTGAATATAGTCTGTTAGAAAAAATATACAATGCCTTATTCTACTTTGTTATGGAGTGTATACACCAACTCAGTATGCTCTCTAATGTAAAATACAGAAATTCTAATTTTACCCAAATCAAAAAAATCTAAATATTATCTAGGCACCCCAATGTTAAAAACAAAATTGCTCAGAATATAATCTGTCAGAAAAAATATACAATGCCCTATTCTCTGCTTTGTAGTATATACACCAACTCAACCGAATATGCTCTCTCATGTAAAATAACGAAATTCTAAATTTACGTGAATCGATGAAAATCTAAATAATATCTAGGCGCCCCAAAAATAAAAGAAAATGGCGCTGAATATAGTCTGTTAAAAAAATATACAATGCCATATTCTACTCTGTTTTGTGGTATATACACCAACTCAGTATACTCTCTCATATAAAATACAGAAATTCTAATTTTACCCAAATCGAAAATATCTAAATATTATCTAGGAACCCCAATGTTAAAAACAAAATTGCTCTGAATATAATCTGTCAGAAAAAATATACAATGCCCTATTCTACTTTGTTTGGAGTATATACACCCACACAGTTTACTCTCTCATATAAAATACAGAAATTCAAATTTTACCCAAATTGAAAAAATCTAAATATTACGTAGTCACCCCAGTCCTAAAAACAAAATTGCTCTGAATATAATCTGTCAGAAAAAATATACAATGCCCTATTCTACTCTTTTTTGAAGTATATACACTAACTCCATATGCTCTCTCATGTTAAATGCAGAAATTCTATATTTAGGTGAATCAAAAAGAAACCTAAATATTATCTAGGCACCCCAATGTTAAAAGCAAAATTGCTCTGAATATAATCTGCCAGAAAAAATATACAGTGCCCTTTTCTACTCTGTTTTAGAGTATATACACCAACTCAATATGCTCTCTCATGTAAAATATCGAAATTCTAATTTTACGTGAATCCAAAAAAATCTAAATAATATCTATGCGCCCCAAAGTTAAAAGAAAATGGCTCTGACTATAGTCTGTTAGAAAAAATAAACAATGCCTTATTCTACTCTGTTTTAAAGTACATACAACAACTCATTATGCTCTCTCATGTAAAATACCAAAATTCTAATTTTACGCAAATCGAAAAAAATTTAAATAATATCTATGCGCGCCAAAGTTAAAAGAAAATGGCTCTGAATACAGTCTGTTAGAAAAAATATACAATGCCCTTTTCTACTCTGTTTTGGAGTATATACACCAACTCAGTATGCTCTCTCATGTAAAATACCGAAATTCTAATTTTATGTGAATCAAAAAAAATAAAAATATTATCTAGGCACCCCTATGTTAAAACAAAAATTTCTCTCAATATATTCTGTCAGAAAACATGCACAATGCCCTTTTCTACTCTTTTTTTTAGTATATACTGCAACTCAATATGCTCTCCCATGTAAAATACCGAAATTCTAATTTTATGCCACTCAAAAAAAATCTAAATAATATCTAGGCGCCCCAAAGTTAAAAGAAAATAGCTCTGAATATAGTCTGTCAGAAAAAATATACAATTCCCTATTCTACTCTGTTTTGAAGTATATACACCAACTCCATATGCTCTATCATGAAAATACATAAATATTATATTTAAGCGAACCGAAAAAAATCTAAATATTATCTAGGCACCCCAATGTTAAAAGCAAAGTGGCCCTACATATAGTCTGTTAGAAAATATATACAATGCCTTATGCTACTCTGTTTTGGAGTATATACAACAACTCACTATGCTCTCTCATGTAAAATACCGCAATTCTATTTTTACGTGAATTGAAAAAAATATAAATATTATCTAGGCACACCAATGTTAAAAACAAAATTTCTCTGAATATAATATGTAATAAAAAATATACAATGCCCTATTCTACTCTCTTTTGGAGTATATACAGCAACTCTATATGCTCTCTCATGTAAAATACAGAAACTCTATATTTAAGCATATTAAAAAAATCTAAATATCATCTAGGCACCCCAATGATAAAAACAAAATTACTGTGAATATAATATGTCAGAAAATATATACAATGCCCTTTTCTACTCTGTTTTGGAGTATATACACCAACTCAATATGCTCTCTCATGTAAAATAACGAAATTTTAATTTTACGCAAATCGAAAAAAATCTAAATAATATTGAGGCATCCCAAATTTAAAAGAAAATGGCTCTGACTATAGTCTGTTAGAAAAAATAAACAATGCCTTCTTCTACTCTGTTTTGGAGTGCATACACCAACTCAGTATGCTCTCTCCTGTAAAATACAGGAATTCTAACTTTACGTGAATTGAAAAAAATCTAAATATTATCTAGGCACCGCAATGTTAAAAGTAAAATTGCTCTGAATATAATCTGTTAGAAAAAATATACAATGCCATATTTTACAGTTTTTTGGAGTATATACACCAAATCAGTATGCTCTCTCATGTAAAATAAAGAAATTCTAATTTTACTTGAATCGAAAAAAATCTAAATATTATCTAGGCACCCCAATTTTAAAGACAAAATTGCTCTGAATATAATCTGTCAGAAATAATATACAATGCCCTGTTCTTCTCTGTTTTGGAGTATATACACCAACTCAATATGCTCTCTCATGTGAAATACAGAAATTCTAATTTTACCCGAATCAAAAAATCTAAATATTATCTAGGCTCCCCAATGTTAAAAGCAAAATTGCTACGAATATAATCTGTAAGAAAAAATTTAAAATGCCCTTTTCTACTCTATTTTGTAGTATATATACCAACTCAATATGCCCTCTCGTGTAAAAGAACAAAATTCTAGTTTTACACAAATCAAAAAAAATCTAAATAATATCTAGGCGCCCGAAAGCTAAAAGAAAATGGCTCTTAATATAGTCTGTTAGAAAATATATACAATGCCTTATTCTACTTTGTTTTGGAGTATATACACCAACTCAGTATGCTCTCTCTTGTAAAATACCAAAATTCTAAATTGACGTGAATCGAAATAAATCTAAATATTATCTAGGCACCCCAATGTTAAAAGCAAAATTGCTCCGAATATAATCTGTTAGAAAAAATATACAATGCCCTTTTCTACTCTGTTTTGGAGTATATACACCAACTCAATATGCTCTCCCATGTAAAATACCGAAATTCTAATTTTACGCGAATCTAAAAAAATCTAAATAATATCTAGGTGCCCCAAAGTTAAATAAAAAACGGCTATGAATATAGACTGTTAGAAATAATAAACAATGCCTTATTCTACTTTTTTTTGGAGTATATACACCAACTCATTATGCTCTCTCATGTAAAATACAGAAATTCCAATTTTGCCCGAATACAAAAATATAAATATTATCTAGGCACCCCAATGTTAGAAACAATATTGCTCTTAATATAATCTGTCAGAAAAAATATACAATGCCCTATGCTACTCTGATTTGGAGTATATACACCATCTCCATATGATCTCTCCTGCAAAATACAGAAATTCTATATTTAAGCGAATCGAATAAAATTTAAATAATATCTAGGCGCCCCAATGTTAAAAGAAAATGGCTCTGAATATAGTCTGTTAGAAAAAATATACAATGCCTTATTCTACTGTGTTTTGGAGTATATACACCAACTCAGTATGCTCTCTCGTGTAAGATACAGAAATTCTAATTTTACCCGAATCGAAAAAAATCTAAATAATATCTAGGCGCCCAAATGTTAAAAGAAAATTGCTCTGAGTATAGTCTGTTAGAGAAAATATACAATGCCTTATTCTACTCTTCTTTGGAGTATATACACCAACTCACTTTGCTCTCTCATATAAAATACCGAAATTCTAATTTTACGTGAATCGAAAAAATTCTAAATATTATCTAAGCACCCCAATGTAAAAGCAAAATTTCTCTGAATATAATCTGTCAGAAAAAATATACAATGCCCTTTTCTACTACGTTTTGGAGTATATACACCAACTCCATATGCTCTCACATGTAAAATACAGAAATTAAATATTTAAGCGAATCGAAAAATATCTAAATATTATATATGCACCCCAATGTTCAAAACAAAATTGCTCTGAATACTATCTGTCGAAAAAATATACAATGCCATATTCTACTCTGTTTTGGAGTATATACACCAACTTTATATGCTCTCTCATGTAAAATACAGAAATTCTATATGTAAGCGTATGGAAAAAAATCTAAATATTATCTAGGCACCCCAATGTTAAAAGAAAAATTACTCTGAATATAATCTGTCATAAAAAATATAGAATGTCATTTTCTACTCTGTTTTGGTGTATATACACCAACTCCATATGCTCTCTCATGTAAAATACCGAAATTCTAACTTTACGTGAATCGAAAAAATTCTAAATAATATCAAGGCGCCACAATGTTAAAAGAAAATGGCTCTGAATATACTCTGTTAGAAAACATATACAATGCCTTATTCTACTGTGTTTTGGAGTATATACACCAAGTCAGTATGCTCTTTCGTGTAAAATACAGAAATTCTAATTTTACCCGAATCGAAAAAATCTAAATATTATCTAGGCACCCCAATGTTAAAAGCAAAATTGCTCTGAATATAAACTGTCAGAAAAAATATACAATGCCCTATTCTACTCTGTTTTTGTGTATATACACAAACTCTACCTACTCTCTAATGTAAAATACAGAAATTCTATATTTAAGCAAATCGAAAAAAATTTAAATATTATCTAGGTACCCCAATGTTAAAAACAAAATTGCTCTGAATATAATCGGTCAGAAAAAATATACAATGCCCTTTTCTACTCTTTATTGGTGTATATACACAAAATCCATATGCACTCTCATGTAAAATAGAGAAATTCCATATTTATGCAAATTGAAAAAAATCTAAATATAATCTAGGGACCCCAATGTTAAAAGAAAAATTTCTCTTAATATAAACTGTCAGAAAAAATATACAATGCCCTTTTCTACTCTGCTTTGGAGTATATACACCAAATCAATATGCTCTCTCATGTAAAATATTGAAATTCTAATTTTACATGAATCGAAAAAAATCTAAATAATATCTAGGCGCACCAAAGTTAAACGAAAATGGGTATAAATATAGTCTGTTAGAAAAAATATACAATACCTTATTCTACTCGGTTTTGGAGTAAATACAACAATTCCGTATGCTCTCTCATGTAAAATACAGAAATTACATTTTACCAGAATCGAAAAAATCTAAATATTATCTAGGCACCCCAATGTTGAAAACAAAATTGCTCTGAATATAATCTGTCAGAAAAAATATACAATGCCCTTTTCTACTTTGTTTTGGAGTATATACACCAACTCAATATGCTCTCTCAAGTAAAATACCGAAATTCTAATTTTACACGGATCGAAATAAATCCAAATAATATCTCGGCACCCCAAAGTTAAACGAAAATGTCTCTGAATATAGTAAGTTAGAAAACATATAGAATGCTTTATTCTACTCTATTTTGGAGTATATACACCAACTCATTATGCTCTCTCATGTAAAATACCGACATTCTAACTTACCCGAATCGAAAAAATCTAAATATTATCTAGGCACCCCAATGTTAAAAACAAAATTGTTGTGAATATAATCTGTCAGAAAACATATACAATGCCCTATTCTACTCTGTTTTGGAGAATATACACCAACTCCATATGCTCTCTCATGTAAAATACAGAAATTCTATATTTAAGCGAATCGAAAAAATCTAAATATTATCTAGACACCCAATGTTAAGAACAAAATTGCTCTGACTATAATTTGTCAGAAAAAATATACAATGCCCTTTTCTACTCTGTTTTGGAGTATATACACCAACTCCATATGCTCCCTCATGTAAAATACAGAAATTCTAATTTTACGCCAATTGAAAAAAATCTAAATAATATCTAGGCACCCCAAAGTTAAAAGAAAATTGCTCTGAATATAGTCTGTTATACAAAATATAAAATGCCTTATTCTACTATGTTTCGAAGTATACACACCAACTCAGTATGCTCTCTCATGTAAAATACAGAAAATCTAATTTTACCCGAATAAAAATAATCTAAATATTATCTATGCACCTCAATGTTAAAAGCAAAATTGCTCTGAATATCAACTGTCAGAAAAAATATACAAGGCCCTATTCTACTGTGTTTTTGAGTATATACACCAACTCTACCTGTTATCTCATGTAAAATACAGAATTTCTATATTTCAGCGAATCAAAAAATATCTAAATATTACCTAGGCACCCCAATGTTAAAAGCAAAATTTCTCTGAATATAATCTGTCAGTAAAAATATACAATTTCCTTTTGTACTCTGTTTTGGATTATGTAAACCAAATCAATATGTTCTCTCATGTAAAATACCGAAAATCTAATTTTACGTGAATAAAAAAATCTAAATAATATCTAGGCGTCCCTAAGTTAAAAGAAAATGGCTCTGAATATAGTCTGTTAGAAAAAATATACAATGCCTTATTCTACTCTGTTTAGGAGTATATACTCCATCTCAGTTTGCACTCCTATGTAAAATACCGAAATTCTAATTTTACCGGAATCGAAAAATTCTAAATAATATCTAGGCACCCCAATGTTAAAAGAAAAATTGCTCTGAATATACTCTGTCAGAAAAAATATACAATGCCCTTTACTACTCTGTTTTGTAGTATATACCCCCACTTAGTATGCTCTCTTATGTAAAATGAAGAAATTCTAATTTTAACAGAATTGAAAAAATCGAAATATTATCTAGGCACCCCAATGTTAAAATCAAAATTCCTCTGAATATAATCTGTCAGAAAAAATATACAATGTTCTATTCTATTCTGTTTTGGACTATATACACCAACTCCATATGCTCTCTTATGAAAAATACAGAAATTCTATATTTAAGTGAATTGAAAAAAATCTAAATATTATCTAGGCACCCCAATGTTAAAAGCAAAATTACACTGAATATAATGTATCAGTAAAAATATTCAATGTACTTTTCTACTATGTTTTTGAGTATATACAGCAACTCAATATGCTCTCTCATGTAAAATACCGAAATTTTAATTTTACGTGAATCGAAAAAAATATAAATATTATCTAGGCACAACACTGTTAAAAACAAAATTGCTCTGAATATAATCTGTCAGAAAAAATATACAATGCCCTTTTCTACTGTGTTTTGGAGTATCTACACCAACTCAGTATGCTCTCTCATGTAAAATACAGAAATTCTATATTTAAGCGAATCGAAAAAAATCTAAATGTTATCTAGGCAACCCAATGTTAAAAGCAAAATTTCTCTAAATATAATATGTCAGAAAAAATATACAATGCCTTAATCTACTCTGTTGTGGAATATATACACCAACTCAGTATGCTCTCTCATGTAAAATACCGAAATTCTAATTTTACGTGAATCGAAAATAATCTAAATATAATCTAGTTACCCTAATGTTAAAAACAAATTTGCTCTGAATATAGTCTGTCAGAAAAAATATACAATGCCCTATTTTACTCTGTTTTGGAGTATATACACCAACTCAGTATGCTCTCCCATGTAAAATACGGAAATTCTGATTTTACGTGAATCGAAAAAAATCTAAATAATATCTAGGCGCACTGAAGTAAAAAGAAAATAACTCTAAATATAGTCTGTTAGAAAAAATATACAATGCCTTTTTCTACTTTTTTTTGGAGTATATAAACCAACTCCATACGCTGTCTTTTGTAAAATACAGAAAATCAATATTTAATCGAATCCAAAAAAATCTAAATATTATCTAGGCACCCCAATGTTACAAACAAAATTGCTCTGAATATATTCTGTCAGAAAAAATATACAGTGCCTGATTGTACTCTCTTTTGGAGTATATAAACCAACTCCATATGCTCTCTTTTATAAAATACAGAAATTCTATATTTTAGCAAATTGAAAATAATCTAAATATCATCTAGTCACCCAAATGTTAAAACCAAAATTGCTCTGAATATAATCTGTCAGAAAAAATATACAATTCCCTTTTGTACTCTGTTTTGGAGTATATACACCAACTCCATATGCTCTTCCATGTAAAATGCCGAAATTCTAATTTTATGTGAATCGAAATAAATCTAAATAATATCTAGGTGCCCCGAAGTTAAAAAAAAAATCCCTCTGAATATAGTCTGTTAGAAAAAATATACAATGCCTTTTTCTACTCTGTTTTCGAGTATATACACCAACTGAATATGCTCTCTTATGTAAAATACCAAAATTCTAATTTTATGTGAATCGAAAAAATTCTAAATATTATCTAGGCACCCGAATGTTAAAAGCAAAATTGATCTGATTATAATCGTTCAGAAATAATATACAATGCCCTTTCTTCTCTGTTTTGGAGTATATAAACCAACTCAATATGCTCGCTAATGTAAAACACCGAAATTCTAATTTTACGCGAATCGAAAAAAATCTAAATGATATCTAGGCACCCGTCAGTTAAAAGAAAATGGCTCTGAATATACTCTGTTAGTAAAAATATACAATGCCTTATTCTACTTTGTTTTAGAGTATATACCCCAACTCAGTATGCTCTCTCATGTAAAATACCGAAATTCTAATTTTAAGTGAATTGAAAAAATCTAAATATTATCTAGGCACCCCACTGTTAAAAACAATATTTCTCTGAATACAATCTGTCAGAAAAAATATACAATGCCCTATTCTACTCTGTTTTGGCGTATATACACCAACTCCATAAGCTCTCTTATGTAAAATAAAGAAATTCTATATTTAAGCGAATCCAAAAAAACTAACTATTACCTAGACACCCCAATGTTAAAAACCATATTGCTCTGAATTTATTCTGTCAGAAAAAATATACAGTGCCTTATTTTACTCTGTTTTAAAGTATGTAAACCAACTCCATATGCTCTCTCATGTAAAATACAGAAATTCTATATTTAAGCAAATCGAAAATAATCTAAATATGATCTAGGCACCCCAATGTAAAAAGAAAAATTCCTCTGAATATAATCTGTCAGAGATAATATAAAATGACATTTTCTACCCTGTTTTGGAGTACATAAACCAACTAAATATGCTCTCTTATGTAAAATACAGCAATTCAGTATTTAAGCGAATCAAAAAAAATCTACATATTATTTAGGAACCCCAATGTTAAAAGCAAAATTCCTCTGAATATAATCTGTCAGATAAAATATAAAATGACCTTTTCTACTCTGTTTGGGAGTATATATACCAACTCAATATGCTCTCTCAAGAAAAATACCAAAATTTTAATTTTACACGAATCGAAAATAATCTAAATAATATATAGGCGCACCAAAGTTAAAGGAATATGGCTCTGAAAATAGTCTGTTAGAAAAAATGTACAATGCCTTATTCTACTCTGTTTTGGAGTATATACACCAACTCAGTATGCTCTCTCATATAAAATACCAAAATTCTAATTTTACGTGAATCGAAAAAATCTAAATATTATATCGGCACACCAATGTTATAAGTAAGATTGCTCTGACTATAATCTGTCAGAAAAAATATACAATGCCCTATTCTACTTTGTTTTTGAGTATATACACCAACTCCATATGCTCTATCATGTAACATACAGAAATTCTATATTTAAGCGAATCGAAAAAAAATCTACAATGCCTTATACTACTCTATTTTGAAGTATATACACCAACTCAGTATGCTCTCCCATGTAAAATACAGAAATTCTAATTTTACGTGAATCGAGAAATATCTAAATGTTATCTAGGCACCCCAATGTTAAAAACAAAGTTGCTCTGAATATAATCTGTCAGAAAAAATATACAATAACCTATTCTACTCTGTTTTGGATTATATACACCAACTACATATGCTCTATCATGTAAAATACAGAAATTCTATATTTAAGCGAATTGAAAAAATCTAAATATAATCTGTCAGAAGAAATATACAATGCCCTTTTATACTCTGTTTTGGAGTATATACACCAACTCAATATGCTCATTCATGTAAAATACAGAAATTCTAATGTTACGCGAATGAAGAAAAACCTAATTGATATCTAGGCGCCCCAAAGTTAACAGAAAATGGCTCAAAATATAGTGTGTTAGAAAAAATATACAATGCCTTATTCTACTCTGTTTTGGAATATATACACCAACTCAGTATGCTCTCTCATGTAAAATACCGAAATTCTAATTTTACATGAATCGAAACAAATCTAAATATTATATAGGCACCCCAATGTTAAAAAAAAATTGTTCTGAATATAATCTGTCAGAAAAAAATATACAATGCCCTATTCTACTCTGTTTTAAAGTATATACACCATCTCCATATGCTCTCTCATGCAAAATACAGAAATTCTATATTTAAGCGAATCGAAAAAGATCTAAAAATTATATAGGCACCCCAATGTTATAAGCAAAATTGCTCTGAATTTTATCTGTCAGAAAAAATATACAATGTTCTTTTCTACTCTGTTTTGTAGTATATACACCAACTCAATATGCAATCTCATGTAAAATACAGAAATTCTAATTTTACCTGATTTGAAAATATCTAAATATTACCTAGGCACCCAAATGTTAAAACAAAATTTCTCTGAATATCATCTGTCAGAATAAATATGCAATGCCCCATTTTACTCTGTTTTGGAGTATATACACCAACTCAGTATGCTCTCTCATGTAAAATACTGAAATTCTAATTTTACGTGAATCGAAAAAGATCTAAATATTATCTAGGCACGCGAATGTTAAAAGCAAAATTGCTCTGAATGTAATCGGTCAGAAAAAATATACACTGCTTTTTTCTACTCTTTTTTGGAGTATATACACCAACTCAATATGCTATCTCATGTAAAATATTGAAATGCTAATTTTACGTGAATCGAATAAAATCTAAATAATGTCTAGCGCCCCAAAGTTAAAAGAAAATGGCTCTGAATATACTCTGTTAGGAAAAATAAACAATGCCCTTTTCTACTCTGTTTTGGAGTATATACTGCAAATCAATATGCTCTCTCATGTAAAATACCGAAATTATAAATTTACGCAAATCGAAAGAAATCTAAATAATATCTAGGCGCCCCAAAGTTATAAGAAAATGGCTCGGAATATAGTCTGTTGGAAAAAATATACAATGCCTTATTCTACTCGGTTTTGGAGTATATACACCAACTCAGTATGCTCTCTCATGTAAAATACTGAAATTCTAACTTTACGTGGACCGAAAAAAATCTTAATAATATCTAGGCGCCCCAAAGATAACAAAAAATTGCTCTGAATATAATCTGTCATAAAATATATTCAATGCCCTATTCTACTCTGTTTTGGAGTTTATACACCAAATCCATATGCTCTCTCATGTAAAATACAGAAATTCTAATTTTACCCGTATCGAATAAATCTACATGTTTTCTAGGCACCCAAGTATTAAAAGCAAAATTTCTATTAATATAATCTGTCAAAGAAAAATATAGAATGCCTTATTCTACTCACTTTTGGAGTATATTCACCAACTCAGTATGCTCTCTCATGTAAAATACCGAAATTCTAATTTTACGTGAATCGAAAAATATCTAAATATTATCTATGCACCGCAATGTTAAAAGCAAAATAGCTCTGAATATACTCTGTCAAAAAAATATACAATGCCCTTTTCTACTTTGTTTTGGATTGTATACACCAAATCAATATGCTCTCTCATGTAAAATACTGAAATTCTAATTTTACGAAAATCGAAGAGAATCTAAATAATATCTAGGCACCCCAATGTAAAAAGAAAATGGGTCTGAATGTAGTCTGATAGTAAAAATATACAAATCCTTATTCTACTTTGTTTTGGAGTATATACACAAACACAGTATGCTCTCTCATGTAAAATACAGAAATTCTAATTTTACGCGAATGGAATAAATCTAAATATAATCTCGGCACCCCAATGGTAAAAACAAAATTTCTCTGAATATAATCTGTCAGAAAAAGTATACAATGCCCTATTCTACTCTATTTTGGAGTATATACACCAACTCCATATTCTCTCTCATGTAAAATACAGAAATTCTATATTGAAGCGAATTGAATAAAAATCTAAATATAATCTACGCACCCTATATTAAAAACAAAATTGCTCTTAATATAATATGTCAGAAAACATATTCAATGTCCTTTTCTACTTTGTTTTGGAACATATACACCAACTCCATATGCTCTCTCATGTAAAATACAGAAATTCTATATTTAAGCGAATCCAAAAAAAATTTAAATATTATCTAGGCACCCCAATGTTAAAAACAAAATTTCTCTGAATATTATCTGTCATAAAAAATCTACAATGCCCTATTCTACTCTGTTTTGCAGTATATACACCAACTCTATACGCTCTCTCATAGAAAATACAGAAATTCTATATTTAAGCGAATCGAAAAAAATCTAAATATAATTGAGGCACCATAATGTTAAAAGAAAAATTACTCTGAATAGAATCTGTCAGAAAAAATATACAATGCCTTCTTCTACTTTGTTTTAAAGTTTATACACCAACTGAGTATGCTCTCTCATGTAAAATGCAGAAATTCTATATTCAACCAAATAAACAATATCTAAATATTATCCAGGCACCCCAATGTTAAAGGAAAATTGCTCTGAATATAATCTGTCAGAAGAAATATACAATGCCCTTTTCTACTCTGTTTTGGAGTATATACACCAACTCAATAGGCTCTCTCATGTAAAATGCAGAAATTCTAATTTTACGTGAATTGAAAAAAATCGAAATAATATCTAGGTGCCCCAAAGTTAAAAGAAAATGGCTTGGAATATAGGATGTTAGAAAAGATATACAATGCCTTATTCTACTCTGTTTTGGAGTATACACACCAACTCACTATGCTCTCTAATGTAAAATACCGAAATTCTAATTTCACACAAATCGAAAAAAATCTAAATAATATCTAGGCGCCCCAAAGTTAAAAGAAAATGGCTCTGCATATAGTCTGTTAGAAAAAGTATACAATGCCTTATTCTACTCTGTTTTGAAGTATATACACCAACTCAGTATGCTCTCTCATGTAAAATACCGAAATTCTAATTTTACCCAATTCGACAAAATCTAAATATTATCTAGGCACCCAGAGGTTAAAAACAAAATTGCTCTGAATATAATCTGTCATAAAAATATACAAATCCCTATTCTACTCTGTTTTGGAGGATATACACCAACTCCATATGCTCTCTCATGTAAAATACCGAAATTCTAATTTTACGCGAATTGGAAAAAATGTAAATAATATTTAGGCACCCCAAAGTTAAAAGAAAATGCCTCTGAATATAGTCTGTTAGAAAAAATATACAATGCCTTATTCTACTTTATTTGGAGTATATACATCAACTCAGTATGCTCTCTCATGTAAAATACCGAAATTCTAATTATACGTGAATCGAAAATAATCTAAATAATATCTGGGCAACCCAATGATAAAAACAAAATTGCTCTGAATATAATCTGTCAGAAAAAATATACAACGCCCTATTTTACTCTGTTTTGGAGTATATGCACCAACTCAATATGCACTCTCATGTAAAATACACAAATTGTATATTTAAGCGAATCGATAAAAACCTAAATATTATCCAAGCACCCCAATGTTAAAAGCAAAATTGCTCCAAATATAATCTGTCAGAAACAATATACAATGCCTTATTCTACCCTGTTTTCGAGTATATACACCAACTCAGTATGCTCTCTCATGTAAAATACCGAAATTCTAAATTTACCTGAATCGAAAAGAATCTAAATATTATCTAGGCACCCCAATGTTAAAAGCAAAATTGCTCTGAATATAGTCTGTCTAAAAAAATATACAATGCCATTTTCTACTCAGTTTTGGATTATATACATCAACTCAATATGCTCTCTCATGTAAAATACCGAAATTCTTATTTTACAGAAATCGAAAAAAATCTAAATAATATCTAGGCGCCCCAAAGTTAAAAGAAATTGGCTCTGAATATAGTCTGTTAGAAAAAATATACAATGCCTTATTCTACTCTGTTTTGGAGTATATACACCAACTCTGTATGCTCTCTCATGTAAAATACATAAATTCTAATTTTACCTGAATCGAAAAAATCTAAATATTATCTAGGCACACCAATGTTAAGAACAAAATTTCTTTGAATATAATTTGTTAGAAAAAATATAAAATGCTTTATTCTACTCTGTTTTGTAGTATATACACCAACTCCATATGCTCTCTCCATGTAAAACTCAGAAATTCTATATTTAAAGGAATCGACATAAATCTAAATATTATCTAGACACCCCAATGTTAAAAGCAAAATTGCTCTGAATATAGTCTGTCTAAAAAAATATACAATGCCATTTTCTACTCTGTTTTGGATTATATACATCAACTCAATATGCTCTCTCATGTAAAATACCGAAATTCTTATTTTACGGAAATCGAAAAAAATCTAAATAATAT
Organism: Callithrix jacchus; assembly: GCF_049354715.1. Lineage (NCBI taxonomy): Eukaryota > Metazoa > Chordata > Mammalia > Primates > Cebidae > Callithrix > Callithrix jacchus. The sequence goes on along the minus strand of NC_133506.1, from coordinate 166,421,911 downwards.
CTAGGCACCACAAAGTTAAAAGAAAGTGGCTCTGAATATAGTCTGTTAGAAAAAATATACAATGCCTTATTCTACTCTGTTTTGGCGAATATACACCAACTCAGTATGCTCTCTCATGTAAAATTCCGAAATTCAAATTTTACGTGAATGGAAAAAAATCTAAATAATATCTAGGCACCTCAAAGTTAAATGAAACTGGCTCTGAATATATTCTGTTAGAAAAAAAAATACAATGCCTTATTCTACTTTGTTTTGTAGTATATACACCAACTCAGTATGCTCTCTCATGTAAAATACCAAAATTCAAATTTAACTGAATCGACAAAATCTAAATATTATCTATGCACCCCAATGTTAAAAACAAAATTGCTCTGAATATAATCTGTCAGAAGAAATATACAATGCCCTTTTCTACTCTGTTTTGGTGTATATACACCAACTCAATATGCTCTCTCATGTGAAATACCGAAATTCTAAATTTACATGAATCGAAAAAATCTAAATATTATCAAGGCACCCCAAAGTTAAAAGAAAATGGCTCTCAATATAGTCCGTTAGAAAAAATATACAATGCCTCATTCTACGCTGTTTTGGAGTATATACATTAACTCAGTATGCTCTCTCATGTAAAATACAGAAATTCTAATTTTAACCGAATCGAAAAAATGTAAATATAATCTAGGCACCCCAATGTTAAAAACAAATTTGCCCTTAATATAATCTGTCTGAAAAAATGTACAATGCCCTATTCTACTCTGTTTTGGAGTATATACACCAACTCCATATGCTCTCTCATGTAAAATACAGAAATTCTATATTGAAGCGAATTGAAAAAAAATCTAAATATAATCTAGGCACCCCAATATTAAATACAAAATTGCTCTGAATATAATCTGTCAAAAAAATATACAATGCTTATTCTACTCTGTTTTGGAATATATACAACAACTCAGTATGCTCTCTCATGTAAAATACCGAAATTCTAAATTTACATGAATCGAAAAAAATCTAAATATTATCTAGGCACCCCAATGTTAAAAGCAAAATTGCTCTGAATATACTTTGTCAGAAAAAATATACAATGCCCTATTCTACTTTGTTGTGGATTATGAACACCAACTAAATATTCTCTCTCATGTAAAATACTGAAATTCTAATTTCACAGAAATCAAAGAAAATCTAAATAATATCTAGGCGCCCCAATGTTAAAAGAAAATGGTTCTCAATATAGTCTGTTAAAAAAATATACAAAGCCTCATTCTACTCTATTTTGGAGTATATATGCCAAATCAGTGTGTTCTCTCACGTAAAATACCGAAATTCTAATTTTACGTTAATCGAAAAATTTTAAATATTATCTAGGCACCCCAATGTTAAAAACAAAATTGCCCTTAATATAATCTGTCAGAAAAAATATACAATGCCTTATTCTACTCTGTTTTGGGGTATATAAACCAACTCCATATGATCTCTCATGTAAAATACAGAAATACTATATTTAAGAGAATGGAAAAAAAATCTAAAAATTATCTAGGCAACCCAATGTTAAAAAAAATTGCTCTGAATATAATCTTTCAGAAAAAATAAGCAATGCTCTTATCTACTCTATTTTGGAGTATATACACCAACTCCATATGCTCTCTCATGTAAAATAACAAAATTCTATATTTAAGCCATTCGAAGAAAATCTAAATATTATCTAGGCACCCCAATGTGAAAAACAAAATTGCTCTGAATATTATCTGTGAATAAAAATATATAATGCCCTTTTCTACTCTGTTTAGTAGTATATACACCAACTCAATATGTTCTCTCATGTAAAATAACGAAATTTTAATTTTACGCGAATCGAAAGAAATTTAATAATACCTAGGCGCCACAAATTTAAAAGAAAATGACTATGAATATAGTCTGTTAGAAAAAATATACAATGTTTTATTCCACTCTGTTTTGCAGTAAATACACCAACTCAGTTTGCTCTCTCATGTAAAATACAGAAATTGAAATTTTACCAGAATCGAAAATATCTAAATATTATCCAGGCACCTCAATGTTAAAAACAAAATTGCTCTGAATATAATCTGTCAGAAAAAATATACAATGCACTATTCTACTCTGTTTTAAAATATATAAACCAACTCCATATGCTCTCTCATGGAAAACACCGAGATTCTATATTTAAGTGAATCGAAAAAATTCTAAATATTATCTAGGCACCTCAAGGTTAAAAACAAAATTTCTCTGAATATCATCAGTCAGAAAAAATATACAATGCCCTATTCTACGCTGCTTTGGATTATATACACAAACTACATTTACTCTCTCATGTAAAATACAGAAATTCTATATTAAAGCGAACCGAAAAAAATCTAAATATTATCATGGCATCCCAGTGTTAAAAACGCAATTGCTCTGAATATAATCTGTCAGAAAAAATATACAATGCCCTTTTCTACTCTGTATTGGAGAATATACAGCAACTCAATATGCTCTCACATGTAAAATACACAAATTCTAATTTTACACAAATTGAAAAAAGTCTAAATAATATCTAGGCACCACAAAGTTAAAAGAAAATGGCTCTGAATATAGTCTCTTAGAATAAATATACAATTCCTTATTCAACTATGTTTTGGAGTATATACACGAACTCAGTATGCTCTCTCATGTAAAATACCGAAATTCTAATTTTACCAGAATCGAAAAAAGCTAAATATTTTCTAGACACCGCAATGTTAAAAAAAAATTGCTCTGAATATAATCTGTCAGACAAAATATACAATGCCCTATTCTACTCTGTTTTGGAGTATATACACCAACTACATATGCTCTCTCATGTAAAATACAGAAATTCTATATTTAAGTGAATCGAAAAAATCTAAATATTATCTAGGCACCCCAATGTTAAAAGCAAAATTTCTCTGAATATAATCTGTCTGAAAAATGATAAAATGCCGTTTTCTACTCTTTTTTGCAGTATAGACACCAATGCAACATGCTCTCACATGGAAAATACAGAAATTCTAATTTTACCCGAATCGAAAAAATCTAAATATTATCTAGGCACCCCAATGTTAAAAACAAAATTGCTCTAAATATAACCTGTCAGAAAAAATATACAATGCCGTATTCTACTCTGTTTTGGAGATTATAAACCAACTTTATATGCTCTCTCTTGTAAAATACAGAAATTGTATATTTAAGCGAATCGAATAAAATCTAAATATTATCTAGGCACCCCAATGTTAAAAACAAGATTGCACTGAACATAATCTGTCAGAAAATATATACAATGCCCTATTCTTCTCTGTTTTGGAGTACATACACCAACTCAATATGCTCTCTCATGTTAAATACAGATATTCAATATTTAAGCGAATCGAAAAAAATCTAAATATTATCTAGGCACCCCAATGTTAAAAACAAAATTGCGTGGAACATAATCTGTCAGAAAAAATATACAATGCCCTATTCTTCTCTGTTTCGGAGTATATACACCAACTCTGTATGCTCTCTCATGTTATATACAGAAATTCTCATTTTACGTGAATCGAAAAAAATTTAAATATTATCTAGGCATCTCAATGTTAAAAACAAAATTGCTCTGAATATAATCTGTCAGAAAAATTATACAATGTCCTATTCTACTCTGTTTTGGAGTATATACAACAACTCCATATGCTCTCTCATGTTAAATACAGAAATTCTATATTTAAGCGAATCGAAAAAATCTAAATATTATCTAGGCACCTCAATATTAACAGCAAAATTTCTCTGAATATAATCAGTAAGAGAAAATATACAATGCCCTATTGTTCTCTGTTTTGGAGTATGTACACCAACTCAATATGCGCTCTCATGTAAAATACAAAAATTCAAATTTTACGCGAATTGAAAAAAATTTAATAAAATCTAGACGCCCCAAAGATAAAAGAAAATGGCTCTGAATACAGTCTGTTAGAGAAAAAAATTCATCTCCTTATTCTACTCTTTTTTGAAGTACATACACCAACTCAGTCTGCTCTCTCAGGTAAAATACAGAAATTCTAATTTTACGTGAATCAAAAAAAATCTACATATTATCTAGGCAACCCAATGTTAAAAACAAAATTGCTCTGAATATAATCTGTCACAATAATTATACAACACCCTATTCTACTCGGTTTTGGAGTATATACAGCAACTCAGTGTGCTCTCTCATGTGAAATACAGAAATTCAATGTTTAAGCAAATCGAAAAAAATCTAAATATTATCTAGGCACCCCAATGTTAAAAGCAAAATTGCTCAGAATATAATCGGTCAGAAAAAATATACAATGCCCTTTTCTACTCTGTTTTGTAGTATATACACCAACTCAATATGCTCTCTCATGTAAAATACAGAAATTCTAAATTTACCCGAACTGAAAAAATCTAAATATTATCTAGGCACCCCAATGTTAAAAGCAAAATTTCTCTGAATATAATCTGTCACAAAAAATATACAATGCTCTCTTCTATTCTGTTTTGTAGTATAAACACCAACTCAATATGCTCTGTCATGTAAAATACAGATATTCTAATTCTACCCGAATCGAAAAAAATCTAAATATTATCAAGGAACCCCAATGATAAAAGCAAAATAGCTCTGAATATAATCTGTCAGAGAAAATATACAATGCCCTTTTCTACTCTGTTTTGGAGTATATACTGCAAATCAATATGCTCTCTCACGTAAAATACCGAAATTCTAATTTTAGGTGAATCAAAAAATATCTAAATAATATCTAGGCGCCCCAAAGTTAAAAGAAAATGGCTCTGAATATAGTCTGTTAGAAAAAATATACAATGCCTTATTCTACTCTGTTTTGGAGTATATACACCAACTCAGTATGCTCTCTCATGTAAAATACAAAAATTATAATTTTACGTGAATCGAAAAAAATCTTAATATTATCTAAGCAACCCAATGTTAAAAACAAAATTGTTCTGAATATAATCTGTCACAATAATTATAAAATGCCCTATTCTACTCTGATATAGAGTATATACACCAACTCAGTATGCTCTCTCATGTAAAATACAGAAATACTATATTTAAGCAATTCGAAAAAATCTAAATATTATCTAGGCACCCCAATGATAAAAGCAAAATTGCTCTGAATATAATCTGTGAGAAAAAATATACAATGCTCTTTTCTACTCGGTTTTGTAGTATATAAACCAACTGAATACGCTCTCTCATGTAAAATACCGAAATTCTAATTTTACGTGAATCGAAAAAATTTAAATAATATCCAGGTGCTCCAATGTTAAAAGAAAATGGCTCTGCATATAGTCTGTTAGAAAAAATATACAATGCCTTATTCTACTCTGTTTTGGAGAATATACGCCAACTCAGTATGCTCTCTCATGTAAAATACAGAAATTCTAATTTTAGGTGAATCTAAAAAAATGTAAATGTTATCTAGGCACCCCTATGTTAAAAACAAAATTTCTCTGAATATAATCTCTCAGAAAAATTATACAATGCCCTATTCTACTTTGTTTTGGAGTATATACACCAACTCAGTATGCTCTCTCATATAAAATACAGAAATTTTATATTTAAGCGAATCGAAAAAAATCTTAATATTATCTGGGCACCCCAATGTTAAAAACAAAATTGCTCTGAACATAATCTGTCAGAAAAAATGTACAATGCCCTATTCTACTCTGTTTTGGAGTATATACAATAACTCAGTATGCTCTCTCATGTAAAATACCGAAATTCTAATTTTAAGTGAATTGATAAGTTTCTAAATATTATCTAGGCACCGCAATGTTAAAAACAAAACTGCTCTGAAAGAAATCTGTCAGAAAAAATGTACAATTCCCTTTTCTACTATGTTTTGTAGTATATACACCAACTCAATATGATCTATCATGTAAAATACAGAAATTCTAATTTTCCGTGAATTGAGAAATATCTAAATATTATCTAGGCACCCCAATGTTAAAAGAAAAATTGCTCTGAATATAATATGTCAGAGGAAATATACAATGCCCTTTTCTACTCTCGTTTGTAGTATATACACCAACACAATATGCTCTGTCATGTAAAATACAGAAATTCTAATTCTACTCAAATTGAAAAAAACTAAATATTATCTAGGCCCCCCAATGTTAAAAGCAAAATTGCTCTGAGTATAATCTGTAAGAGAAAATATATAATCTGTCAGAAATAATATACAATGCCTTTTTCTACTTTTTTTTTGAGTATATACACCAACTCAATATGCTCTCTCATGGAAAATACCGAAATTCTAATTTTACATGAATCAAAAAAAATCAAAATAATATCTAAGTGCCCCAACATTAAAAGAAAATGACTCTGAATATAGTTTGTTAGAAAAAATATGCAATGGCTTATTCTACTCTGTTTTGGAGTATATACACCAACTCAGTATGATCTCTCATGTAAAATACAGAAATCCTAATGTTACCCGAATGGGAATAATCTAAATATAATTTATTCAACCGAATGTTAAAAAGAAAATTGCCCTGAATATAATCTCTCAGAGAAAATATACAATGCCCTATTCTACTCTGTTTTGGAGTATATACACCGACTCCATATGCTCTCTCATCTAAAATACAGAAATTCTATATTTAAGCGAATCGAAAAAAATCTAAATATTATCTAGGCACCCCAATGTTAAAAGCAAAATTGCTCCGAATATAATCTGTCAGAAAGAATACACAATGCCATGTTCTTCTCTGTTTTGTAGTATATACACCAACTCAGTATGCTCTCTAATGTAAAATACCGCAATTCTAATTTTACGTGAATCGAAAAAAATCTATATATTATCTAGGCACTTCAATGTTAAAAACAATATTGCTCTGAATATAATCTGTCAGACAAAATATACAATGCCCTATTCTACTCTGTTTTCTATTTTATACACCAACTCAATATGCTCTTTCATGTAAAATACAGAAATTCCATATTTAAGCAAATTGAAAAAAATCTGAATATTATCTAGGCACCACAAGGTTACAAGCAAAATTTCCCTGAATATAATCTGTCAGAAAAAATATATAATGCCCTTTTCTACTCTGTTTTGTATTATATACACCAAATCAATATGCTCTCTTATGTAAATTACCGAAATTCTAATTCTACCCAAATCAAAAGTATCTAAATATTGCCTAGGAACCCCAATGTTAAAAACAAAATTGCCCTGAATATAGTTTGTCAGAAAAAATAAACAATGCCCTATTCTACTCTCTTTTGGAGTATATACACCAACTCAGTATGCTCTCTCATGTAAAATACAGAAATTCTAATTTTACGTGAATTGATAAAAATCTAAAAAATATCTAGGCGCCCCAAAGTTAAAAGAAATGGCTCTGAATATAGTGTGTTAGAAAAAATATACAATGCCTTATTCTACTCTTTCTTAAAGTATATAAACAAACTCAGTATGCTTTGTCATGTGAAATATCGAAATTCTAATTTTAACAAAATCGAAAAAATCTAAATATTATCTAGGCACCCAAATGTTAAAAACAAAATTGCTCTCAATATAATCTCTCAGAAAAAATATACAATGCCCTATTCTACATTTTTTTTGGAGTATATACACCAACTCCATAGTCCCTCTCATGTAAAATACAGAAATTATATATTTAAGGGATCCGAAAAAATTCTACATATAATCTAGGAAACCCAATGTTAACAGCAAAATTGATCTGAATATAATCTGTCAGAAATAATATACAATGCCCTTTTCTACTTTGTTTTGGAGTATATACACCAACTCAATATGCTCTGTCATTTAAAATACCTAATGTCTAATTTTACGCGAATCAAAAGAAATCTAAACAATATCTAGGCGCCCCAAAGTTAAAGGAAAATGGCTCTGAATATAGTCTGTAAGAAAAAATATACAATGCCTAATTCGACTCTGATTTGGAGTATATACACCAACACAGTATGCTCTCTCATGTAAAATACAGAAATTCTAATTTTACGTGAATCAAAAAGAATCTAAATGTTATCTAGGCACCCAAAAGTTAAAATAAAAATTGCTCTGAATATAATCTGTTAGAGAAAATACACAACGCCCTTTTCTACTCTTTTTTGGAGTACATACACCAACTCAATATGCTCTCTCATGTAAAATACCAAAATTCTAATTTTACGTGTATCGAAAAAAATGTAAATAATATCTAGGCGCCCCAAAGTTAAAAGATAATGGCCCTGAATATAGTCTGTTAGAAAAAATATAAAATACCTTATTCTACTCTATTTTGGAGTGTATACACCAACTCGATATGCTCTGTCATGGAAAATATCGAAATTCTAATTTTACCCGAACCGAAAAAATCTAAATATTATCTTGACACCCAAATGTTAGAAACAAAATTTCTCTGCATATAATCTGTCAGAAAAAATACAAAATGCCTTATTCTACTCTGTTTTGGAGTATATACACCAACTCCATATGCTCTCTTATGTAAAATACAGAAATTCTCTATTTAAGTGAATCGAAAAAAATCTAAATATTATCTCGGCAACCCAATGTTAAAAACAAAATTGTATTGAATATAATCTGTCAGAAAAAATATACAATGCCCTATTCTGTCCTGTTGTGGAGTATATACACCAACTCAATATGCTCTCTCATGTAAAATACCGAAATTCTAATTTAACGTGAATCGAAAACAATCTAAATAATATCTAGGTGCCCCAAAGTTAAAAGAAAATAGCTCTAAATATAGTCTGTTAGAAAAAAGTATACAATGCCTTATTCTACTCTGTTTTGGAGTATATACATCATCTCAGTATGCTCTCTCATGTAAAATATAGAAATTCTAATTTTACACGAATCGAAAATATCTAAAAATTATCTAGGCACCCCAAAGTTAAGTCAAAATTGCTCTGAATATAATCTGTCAAAAAAATATACAATACTTTATTCTACTCTGCTTTTGAGTATATACACCATCTTCATATGCTCTTTCATGTAAAATACAGAAATTCTATATTTGAGCGAATCGAAAAAAATCTCAATATTATCTAGGCACCCCAATGTTAAAAGCAAAATGGCTCTGAATATAATCTCTCAGAGAAAATCTACAATGCCCTTTTCTACTCTGTTTTGGATTATATACACCAACTCAATACGCTCTCTCATGTAAATTACTGAAATTCTAATGTTACGTGAATCGAAAAAAATCTAAATAATATCTAGGCGACCCAAAGTTAAAAGAAAATGTCTCTGAAAATAGTCTGTTATAAAAAATATACAATTTCTTATTCTACTCTGTTTTGGAGAATATAGACCAACTCAATATGCTCTCTGATGAAAAGTAATGAAATTCTAATTTTACGTGAATCGAAAAAATATCTAAATATTATCTAGGCAGCCCAATGTTAAAAGCAAAATTTCTCTAAATATAATCTTTCAGAAGAAATATACAACGCTCTTTACTACTCTGTTTTGCAGTATATACACCAACTCAATATGCTCTCTCATGAAAAATAACGAAATTCTAAATTTACGTGAATCGAAAAAAATCTAAATAATATCTAGGCGACCCAAAGTTAAAAGAAACTGGATCTGAATATAGTCTGTTAGAAAAACATACAATGCCTTATTTTACTCTGTTTTGGAGTATATACACCAACTCCATATGCTCTCTCATGTTAAATTCCGAAATTCTAATTTTACCCGAATCGAAAAAATCTAAATATTATATAGGCACGACAATGTTAAAGAAAAAATTGCTCTGAATATAATCTATACGAAAAAATATACAATGCCCTCTTCTACTCTGTTTTAAAGTATATACACCAACTCAGTATGCTCTCTCATGTAAAATACCAAAATTCTAATTTTACCCAATTCAGAAAAATCAAAATATTATGTAGGCACCCCAATGTTAAAAACAAAATTGCTCTGAATAAAATCTGTCAGAAAAAATATACAATGCCCTATTCTACTCTGTTTTGGAGTATATACACCAACTCAGTATGCCCTCTCATGTTTAATAATGAAATTCTAATTTTACGTGAATTGAAAAAAATCTAAATAATATCTAGGCACTTCAATGATAAAAACAAAGTAGCTCTGAATATAATCTGTTAGAAATAATATACAATGCCCTCTTCTACTCTGTTTTGGAGTATATACAGCAACTCTATATGCTCTCTCGTGTAAAATACAAAAATTCTAATATTACGCGAATCGAAAAAAATCTAAATAATATCTAGGCGCCCCAACGGTCAACAAAAATGGCTCTGAATATACTCTGTTAGAAAAAATATACAATGCCTTATTCGACTTTGTTTTGGAGTATATACACCAACTCCATATGCTCTCTCATGTAAAATACAGAAATTCTAATTATACCAGAATCGAATAAATATAAATATTGTCTAGGCATCCCAATGTTAAAAACAAAATATCTCTGAAAATAATCTGTCTGAAAAAATATACAATGCTCTATTCTACTTTATTTTGGAGTATATACACCAACTCCATATGCTCTCTCATGTACAATACAGAAATTCTATATTTAAGGGAATCAAAAAAATCTAAATATTATTTAGGCACCCCAATGTTAAAAGCAAAATTTCTCTGAATATAGTATGTCAGAGAAAATATACAATGCCTTTTTCTACTTTGTTTTGTAGTAAATACACCAACTCAATATGCTCTCTGATGTAAAATACAGAAATTCTAATTTTACCCGTATCGAAAAAATCTAAATATAATCTAGGCACCCCAATGTAAAAATCAAAATTTTTCTGAATATAATTTTTCAGGAAAAATATACAATGCCCTATTCTACTCTGTTTTTGAGTATGTACACCAACTCAGTATGCTCTCTCATGTAAAATAACGAAATTCAAATTTTGCCTGAATCTAAAAAAATCTAAATATTATCTAGGCACCCCAATGTTAAAAGCAAAATTGTTCTGAATATAATCTGTCAGAAAAAATATACAGTGTCCTTTTCTACTCTATTTTGGAGTATATACACCAACTCCTTAGGCTATCTGATGTAAAATACAGAAATTCTAATTTTACAAGAATCGAAAGGAATCTAAATAATATCTAGGCGCCTCGAAGTTAAAAGAAAATGGCTCTTAATATAGTCTGTTAGAAAAAATATACAATGCCTTATTCTACTCTGTTTTGGAGTATATACACCAACTCAGTATGCTCTCTCATGTAAAATAAGCAAATTCTAATTTTACCTGAATCGAAAAAATCTGAATATTATTTAGGCAACCCAATGTTAAAAAAAAAATTGCTCTGAATACAATCAGATAAAATATACAATGCACTATTCTACTTAGTTTTAAAGTATATACACCAACTGCATATGCTCTATCATGTAAAATACAGAAATCCTATATTTAAGCAAATCGAAAATAATTTAAATATTATCTCGGCAGGCCAATGTTAAAAACAAAATTGCTCTGAATATAATCTGTCAGAAAAAATATACAATGCCCCATTCTACTTTGTTTTGGAGTATATACACCAACTACATATGCTCTATCATGTAAAATACAGAAATTCCATATTTAAGCAAATCGAAAAAAATCTATATATCATGTAGGCACCTGAATGTTAAAATCAAAATTCCTCTGAATATAATACGTCAGAAAAAATAAACTATGCCCTATTCTACTCTGTTTTGGAGTATATACACCAACTGAGTATGCTCTCTAATGAAAAATACCGAAATTACAATTTTACCTGAATCGAAAAAAATCTAAATATTATCTAGGCACTGCAATGTTTAAAGCAAACTTGCTCTGAATATAATTTGTCTGACAAAATATACAATGTCCTTGTCTACTCTGTTTTGGAGTTTATACACCAACTCTATATGCTCTCTCATGTAAAATACCGAAATTCATATTTAATGTGAATTGAAAGAAATCTAAATAATATCCTGGCACCCCAATGTTAAAAGCAAAATTGCTCTGAGTATGATCTGTCAGAAAAAATATACAATGCTTTTTACTACTCTGTTTTGGAGTATATACACCAACTCACTCTGCTCTTTCATGTAAAATACCGAAATTCTAATTTTACACGAATCGAAAAAAATCTAAATAATAACCAGGTGACCCAAAGTTAAAAGAAAATGGCTCTGAATATAGTCTGTTAGAAGAAATATACAATGCCGTATTCTACTATGTTTTGGAGTATATACACCAACTCAGTATGCTGTCTCATGTAAAATACAGAAATTCTAATTTTACCAGAATCGAAAAAATCTAAATATTATCTAGGCACCCCAATGTTAAAAACAAAATTGCTCTGAATATAATCTGTCAGAAAAAATATACAATGCCCGATTCTTCTCTGTTTTGGACTATACACCAACTCCATATGCTCTCTCATGTAAAATACAGAAATTCTATATTTAAGAGACACGAAAAAAATCTAAATATTATCTAGGCACCAATATGTTAAAAACAAAATTCCTCTGAATATAATCTGTCAGAACAAATATACAATGCCCTTTTCTAGTCTGTTTTGTAGTATATACACCAAGTCAATATACACTCTCATGTATAATAATGAAATTTTAATTTTACGTGAATCGAGAAAAATCTAAATATTATCTAGGCATCCCAATGTTAAAAACGAAATTGCTCTGAATATAATGTGTCAGAAAAAATATACAATGCCCTTTTCTACTCTTATTTGGAGTATATACACCAATTCCATATGCTCACTCATGTAAAATACAGAAATTCTAATTTTACCCGAATCGAAAAAATCTAAATATTCTCTAGGCACCCCAATGTGAAAAACAAAATTGCTCTGAATATAATCTGTCAGAAAAAATATACAATGCCCTATTCTACTTTTTTTGGAGTATATATATCAACTCCATATGCTATCTAATATAAAATACATACACTCTATATATAAGCGAATCGAAAAAAATCTAAATATTATCTAGGCACCTCAATGTATAAAGCAAAATTTCTCAGAATATAATCTGTCACAAAAAATATACAATGCCCTTTTCCACTCTGTTTTAAACTATATACACCAACTCAGTATGCTCTCTCATGTAAAATACCAAAATTCTAATTTTACGTGAATCGAAAATAATCTAAATATTATCTAGGCACCCCAATGTTAAAAGGAAAATTGCTCTGAATATAATCTGTCTGAAAAAATACACAATGCCCTCTTCTACTCTTTTTTGGAGTATATACACCAACTCAATATGCCCTCTCATGTAAAATACCGAAATTCTAATTTTACCAGAAGAGAAAAAAATCTAAAAATTTTCTAGGCACCCCAATGTTAAAAGAAATATTGCTCTGAATATAATCTGACAGAAAAAATATAAAATGGCCTTTTCTATTCTCTTTTGTAGTATATATACCAAGTCAATATGCTCTCTCACGTAAAATACAGAAATTCGAAATTTACGTGAATCGAAAGAAATCTAAATAATATCTCGGCGCCCTAAAGTCAAAAGAATATGGCTCTGAATATAGTCTGTTAAGAAAAATACACAATGCCTGATTCTACTGTGTTTTGGAGTACATAAACCAACTCAGTATGCTCTCTCATGTAAAATATCAAAATTCTAATTTTACCCGAATCGAAAGAATCTAAATATTACCTAGGCACCCCAATGTTAAAAAAAAATCTTGCCCTGAATATAATCTGTCAGAAAAAATATACAATGCCCTATTCTACTTTGTTTTGGAGTACATACACCAACTCCATATGCTCTCTCATGTAAAATACAGAAATTCTATATTTAAGCAAATCGAAAAAACCTAAATATTATTTAGGCACTCGAAGGTTAAAAGCAAAATTGCTCTGAATATAATCTGTCAGAAATAATATATAACGGCCTATTCTACTCTGTTTTGGAGTATATACAACAACTCCATATGCTCTCTCATGTAAAATACAGAAACTCTATATTTAAATGAATTGAGAAAATCTAAATATTATCTAGGCACCCCAATGTTGAAAACAATATTGTTCTGGGTATAATCTGTCAGAGAAAATATACAATGCCCTTTTCTACTCTGTTTTGTAGTATATACACCAACTCAATATGCTCTTTCATGAAAAATACAAAAATTCTAATTTTACCCTAATCGAAAATATCTAAATATTATCAAAGCTCCCCAATGTTAAAAAATAAACTGCTCTAAATATAATCTGTCAGAAAAAATATACAATGACCTACTCTACTCTGTTTTGGAGTATATACACCAACTCCATATGCTCTCTAATATAAAATACAGAAATTCTATATTTCAGTGAATCGAAAGAAATCTAAATATTATCTAGGAACCCAAATGTTAAAAGTAAAATTGCTCTTAATATAATCTTTCAGAAAAAATATACAATTCCCTATTGTACTCTGCTTTGGAGTATATACACCAACTCAATATGCTCTCTCATGTAAAATACAGAAATTCTATATTTAAGTGAATCGAAAGAAATCTAAATATTATCTAGGCACCCCAAGGTTAAAAGCAAAATTTCTCGGAATATAATCTATCAGAAAAAATATACAATGCCCTTTTCTACTCTGTTTTGGAGTATATGAAGTAACTCGGTATGCGCTCTCATGTAAAATACAGAAATTCTAATTTTATGCGAATTGAAAAAAATATAAATAATATCTAGGCACCCCAAAGTTAAAAGAAAATGGCTCCGAATATAGTCTGTTAAAAATAATATACAATGCCTTATTCTAATCTGTTTTGGAGTATATACACCAACTCAGTATCCTCTCTCATGTAAAATACCGAAATTCTAATTTTACCCGAATCGAAAAAATCTAAATATTATGTAGGCACCCCAATGTAAAAAACAAACTTGCTCTGAATATAATCTGTCAGAAAAAATATACAATGTCCTATTCTACTCTGTTTTGGAGTACATACACCAACTCACTATGCTCTCTCATGTAAAATAGAGAAATTCTAAATTTACGTGGATCTAAAAAAATCTAAATATTATCTAGGCACCCCAAAGTTAAAAGCAAAATTTCTCTGAATATAATCTGTCAGAAAAAATATACAATGCCCTATTCTATTCTGTTTCGGAGTATATACAACAACTCCATATGCTCTCTCATGTAAAATACAGAAATTCTATATTTAAGGAAATCGAAAAAATCTAAATATTATCTAGGCACCCGAAGGTTAAAAGCAAAATTGCTCTGAACATAATCTGTCAGAAATAATATATAATGCCCTATTCTACTCTGTTTTGAAGTATATACAACAACTCCATATGCTCTCTCACGTAAAATACTGAAATTCTAATTTTATGTGAACGGAAAAAAACCTAAAAATCTAGGCGCCCCAAAGTTAACAGAAAATGACTCTGAATATAGTCTGTTAGAAAAAATATACAATGCCTTATTCTACTCTGTTTTGGAGTATATACACCAACTCAGTATGCTGTTTCATGTAAAATACCAAAATTTTAATTTTACCCGAATCGACAAAATCTAAATATTATCTAGGCACCCAAATGTTAAAAACAAAATTGCTCTGAATATAATCTCTCAGAAAAAATATACAATGCCCTATTCTACTGTGTTTTGAAGTACATACACCAACTCCATATGCTCTCTCATGTAAAATACAGAAATCCTATATTTAAGTGAATCGAAAAAAATCTAAATATTATCTAGGCACCCCAATGTTAAAAGAAAAATTGCTCTGAATATAATCTGTCAGATAAAATATACAATGCCCTTTTGTACTCTTTTTTGGAGTATATACACCAACTCATTTTGCCCTCTCATGAAAAATACCGAAATTCTAATTTTACCCGAATCGAAAAAATCTAAATATTTTCTAGGCAACCCAATGTTAAAAGCAATATTGCTCTGAATATAATCTGACAGAAAAAATATAAAATGCCCTCTTCTACTCTCTTTTGTAGTATATACACCACCTCAATATGCTCTCTCACGTAAAATACAGACATTCGAAATTCACGTGAATCGAAAAAAATCTAAATAATATCTACGTGCCACAAAGTTAAAACAAAATGGCTCTGAATATAGTCTGTTAAAAAAAATATGCAATACCTTATTTTACTGTGTTTTACAGTATGTACACTAACTCAGTATGCTCTCTAATGTAAAATACCGAAATTCTAAATTTACGCGAATCGAAAAAAATGTAAACAACATCTAGACGCCCCAAGTTAAAAGAAAATGGCTCTGAATATAGTCTGTTAGAAAAAATATACAATGCCTCATTCTAATCTGTTTTGGAGTATATACACCAACTCAGTATGCTCTCTCATGTAAAATAACGAAATTCTAATTTTACACGAATCGAAAAAATCTAAATATTATCTAGGCACCCCAATGTTAAAAGCAAAATTGCTCTTAATATAATCTGTCAGAAAAAATATACAATGCCCTATTCTACTCTGTTGTGTAGTACATACACCAACTCCATATGCTCTCTCATGTAAAATACAGGAATTCTATATTTAAGCGAATAGAGAAAACTCTAAATATTATCTAGGCACTCCAATGTTAAAAGCAAAATTGCTCTGAATATCATCTGTCAGAAATAATATATAATGCCATATTCTACTCTCTTTTTGGAATATATACACCAGCTCCATATGCTCTCTCATGTAAAATACCGAAATTCTAATTTTACCTGAATCGAAGAAATCTAAATGTGATCTAGGCACCCCAATGTTAAAAACAAAATTTTTCTGAATATAATCTGTCAGAAAAAATATACAATACCCTATTCTACTCTGTTTTGGAGTATATACACCACCTCATTATGCTCTCTCATGTAAAATAGAGAAATTCTAAATTTACGTGGATGTAAAAAAATCTAAATATTTTCTAGGCACCCCAAAGTTAACAGCAAAATTTCTCTGAATATAATCTGTCAGAAAAAATATACAATGCCCTTTTCTACTCTGTTTTGGAGTATATACACCAACTCCATATGCTCTCTCATGTAAAATACAGAAATTCTATATTTAAGCGAATAGAGTAAACTCTAAATATTATCTAGGCACTCCAATGTTAAAAGTAAAATTGCTCTGAATATAATCTGTCAGAAGAAATATACAATGCCCTACTCTACTCCGTTTTGGTGTAAATACACCAACTCAGTATGCTCTCTCATGTAAAATACCGAAATTCTAATTTTACCTGAATCAAAAAAAATTTAAATATTATTTAGGTACCCGAAGATTAAAAGCAAAATTTCTCTGAATATAATCTGTCAGAAATAATATACAATGCCCTTTCTACTCTGTTTTGAAGTATATACACCAACTCAATATGCTCTCTCATGTAAAATACCAAATTATTAATTTACGTGAATCGAAAAAAATCTAAATATTATCCTGGCACCCCAGTGTTAAAAACAAAATTGCTCTGAATATAATTTCTCAGAAAAAATATACAATGCCCTATTCTACTTTGTTTTGCAGTATATAGAGCAACACCATATGCTATCTCATGTAAAATACAGAAATTCTATATTTAAGCGAATCGAAAAAAATCTAAATATTATCTAGGCAACACAATGTTAAATGAAAAACTGCTCTGCATATATTCTGTCATAAAAATATACAATGTTTTTTTCTACTCTGTTTTGGAGTATATACACCAACTCAATATGCTCTCTCAGGTAAAATACCGAAATTATAATATTACGCGAATCGAATAAAGTCTAAATAATATCTACGTGCCCCACAGTTAAAAGAAAATGGCTCTGAATATAGTCTGTTAGAGAAAATACACAATGCCGTATTCTACTCTGTTTTGGAGTATATACACCAACTCAGTATGCTCTATCACGTAAAATAACAAAATTCTAATTTTACCAGAATCGAAAATATCTAAATATCATCTAGGCACCCCAATGTTAAAAACAAACTTGCTCTGAATATAATCTGTTAGAAAAAATATACAATGCCGTATTCTACTCTGTTTTGGAGTACATACACCAACTCCATATGCTCTCTCATGTAAAATACAGAAATTCTATATTTAAGTGAATCGAAAATATCTAAATATTATCTAGGCACCCGAAGGTTAAAAGCAAAATTGCTCTGAATATAATCTGTCATAAATAATATATTATGCCCTATTCTACTCTGTTTTGTAGTATATACACCAACTCCATATGCTCTCTAATGTAAAATACAGAAATTCTATATTTAAGCAATTCAAAGAAAATATAAGTATTATCTAGGCAACCCAATGTTAAAAAAAAATTGCTCTGAATATAATCTGTCACAAAAAATATTCAATCCCCTATTCTACTATGTTTTGTTGTATATACACCAACTCAGTATGCTCTCCCATGTAAAATAGAAATATTCTAAATTTACGTGAATCTAAAAAAATCTAAATATTATCTAGGCACCCCAAAGTTAAAAGCAAAATTGCTCTGAATATAATCTGTCAGAAAAAATATAGAATGCCCTATTGTACTTTGTTTTGGAGTATATACACCAACTCCATATGCTCTCTCATGTAAAATACAGGAATTCTATATTTAAGCGAATAGAAAAAACTCTAAATATTATCTAGGCACTCCAATGTTAAAAGCAAAATTGCTCTGAATATAATCTGTCAGAAAAAATATACAATGTCCTATTCTACTTTGTTTTGGTGTAAATACACCAACTCAGTATGCTCTCTCATGTAAAATACCGAAATTCTAATTTTGCCTGAATCGAAAATAATCTAAATATTATCTAGGTACCCGGAGATTAAAAGAAATATTGCACTGAATATAATCTGTCAGAAAAAAATATACAATTCCCTATTCTACTCTGTTTTGGAGTATATACACCAACTCAATATGCTCCCTCATGTAAAATACCGAAATTATTAATTTACGTGAATCGAAAAAAATCTAAATATTATCCCGGCAACCCAATGTTAAAAACAAAATTGCTCGGAATATAATCTCTCAGAAAAAATATACAATGTTCTATTCTACTCTGTTTTGCAGTATATACAGCAACTCCATATGCTCTCTCATGTAAAATACAGAAATTCTGTATTTAAGCGAATCGAAAAAAATCTAAATATTATCTAGGCAACAAAATGTTAAATGCAAAACTGCTCTGCATATATTCTGTCATAAAAAATATACAATGTGCTTTTCTACTCTGTTTTGGAATATATACCAACTCAATATGCTCTCTCAGGTAAAATACCGAAATTCTAATATTACGCGAATCGAATAAAGTCTAAATAATATCTACGTGCCCCAAAGTTAAAAGAAAATGGCTCTAAATATAGTCTGTTAGAGAAAATATACAATGCCGTATTCTACTCTGTTTTGGAGTATATACACCAACTCAGTATGCTCTCTTATGTAAAATACAGAAATTCTAATTTTTCCCGAATCGAAAAGATATAAATATTATGTAGGTAACCCAATGTTAAAAATAAAATTACTCTGAATATAATCTGTCATAAAAAATACACAATGCCCTATTCTACTCTTTTTTGGAGTATATACATCAACTCCACATGCTCTCTCATGTAAAATACAGAAATTCTATATTTAAGCGGATCAAAAAAAGTTTTATATTATCTAGGCACCCCAATGTTAAAAATAAAATTGCTCTGAATATAATCTGTCAGAAAAAATATACAATGCCCTATTCTACTCTTTTTTGGAGTATATACACCAACTAAATATGCTCTCTCATGTAAAATACAGAAATTCTAATTTTACCCGAATCGAAAAAATCTAAATATTATCTAGGCACCCCAATGTTAAAAACAAAATTGCTCTGGAAATCATCTGTCAGAAAAAATATGCAATGCCCTATTCTACTCTTTTTTGGAGTATATACACCAACTCCATATGCTCTATCATTTAAATAAAGAAATTCTATATTTAAGCAAATCGAAAAAAATCTAAATATTATCTAGGCACCCCAATGTTAAAAACAAAATTTCTCTGAATATAATCTGTCAGAAAAAATATACAATGCCCTTTTCTACTCTGTTTTGGAGTATATACACCAACTCCATATGCTATCTCATTGAAAATACATAAATTTTATATTTAAGCGAATTGAAAAAAATCTAAATATTATCTAGGCACCCAAATGTAAAAAGCAAAATTTCTCTGAATATAATCTGTCAGAAAAAAATACAATGCCCTTTTTCACTCTTTTTTGGAGTATATACACCAACTCAGTATGATCTCTCACGTAAAATACCAAAATTCTAATTTTACGTGAATCGAAAATAATCTAAATATTATCTAGGCACCCGAATGTTAAAAGCAATTTGTCTCTGAATATAATCTTTCATAAAAAATATACAATGCCCTAATCTAGTATGTTTTTGAGTATATACACCAACTCAATATGCTCTCTCATGTAAAATACTGAAATTCTAATTTTACACGAATTGGAAAAAATCTAAAGAATATCAAGGCGCCCCAAAGTTAAAAGAAAATGGCTCTGAATATAGTCTGTTAGAAAAAATATACAATACCTTATTGTAATCTGTTTTGGAGTATATACACCAACTCAGTATGCTCTCTCATGTAAAATAACGAAATTCTAATTTTACCCCAATTGAAAAAATCTAAATATTATCTAGGCATACCAATGTTAAAAGCAAAATTGCTCTGAATATAATCTGTCATAAAAATATACAATCCCCTATTCTACTCTGTTTTCGAGTACATACACCAACTCTATATGCTCTCTCATGTAAAATACAGAAATTCTATATTTAAGGGAATCGAAAAAAATCTAAATATTATCTAGGCACCCCAATGTTAAAAACAAAATTTCTCTCAATATAATCTGTCAGAAAAAATATACAATGCCCTTTTCTACTCTGTTTTGGAGTATATACACCAACTCAGTTTGCACTCTCATGTAAAATACAGAAATTCTATATTTAAGTGAATCGAATAAAATCTAAATAATATCTAGATGCCTTAAAGGTAAAAGAAAATGGCTGTGAAAATAGTCTGTACAACATATACAATGCCTACTCTGTTTTGGAGTATATACACCAACTCAGTATGCTCTCTCATGTAAAATACCGAAATTCTAATTTTATGCAAATCCATATAAATCTAACTAATATGTAGCCACCCCAAATATAAAAGAAAATGGCTCTGAATATAGTCTGTTAGAAAAAATATACAATGCCTTATTTTACTCTGTTTTGGAGTATATACAACAACTCAGTATGCTCTCTCATGTAAAATACAGAAATTCTAATTTTTCCCGAATCAAAAAAAATCTAAACATTATCTAGGCACTCCAATGTTAAAAAAAAAAATTTCTCTGAATATAATCTGTCATAAAAAATATACAATGCCCTTTTCTACTCTGTTTTGGAGTACATACACCAACTCCATATGCTCTATCTTTTAAATACAGAAATTCTATATTTAAGCGAATCGAAAAAATCTAAATATTATCTAGGCACCCCAATGATAAAAAAAAAATTTCTCTGAATATAATCTGTCAGAATAAATATACAATGATTTTTTCTACTCTGTTTTGGAGTATATACACCAACTCAGTTTGCGCTCTGATGGAAAATAGAGAAATTCTAATTTTACCCTAATCAAAATAATCTAAATATTCTTTAGACACCCCAATGTTAAAAACAAAACTGCTCTGAATATAATCTGTCAGAAAAAATATACAATGCCCAATTCTACTTTTTTTTGGAGTATATAAACCAACTCCATATGCTCTCTCATGTAAAATACAGAAATTTTAATTTTACTCGAATCGAAAATATCTAAATATTATCTAGGCATCCCATTGTTAAAAAGAAACTGGCTCTGAATATAATCAATCAGAAAAAATATACAAAGTCCTATTCTACTCTGTTTTTGGAGTACATACATCAACTTCATTTGCTCTCTCATGTAAAATACAGAAATTCTATATTTAAGCAAATCGAAAAAATCTAAATATTATCTAGGCACCCGAAGGTTAAAAGCAAAATTGCTCTGAATATAATCTGTCAGAAATAATATATAATGCCCTATTCTACTCTGTTTTGGAGTATATACTCCAACTCAATATCCTCTCTCATGTAAAATACTGAAATTCTAATTTTACGTGAATGGAAAAAAACCTAAACAATATCTAGGCGCCGTATAGTTAATAGAAAATGGCTCAAATATACTCTGCAAGAAAAAATATACAATGCCTTATTCTACTCTGTTTTGGAGTATATACACCCACTCAGTATGCTCTCTCATGTAAAATACCGAAATTCTAATTTTACCCGAATCAAAATAATCTAAATATGATCTAGGCACCCCAATGTTAAAAAGTAAATTGCTCTGAATATAATCTGTCAGAAAAAATATACAATGCCCTATTCTACTCTTTTTTGGTGTATATAAACCAACTCAGTATGCTCTCTCATGTAAAATAGAGAAATTCTAAATTTAAGTGGATCTAAAAAAATTTAAATATTCTCTAGGCACCCCAAAGTTAAAAGAAAAATTGCTCTGAATATAATCTGTCAGAAAAAATATACAATGACCTATTCTACTGTTTTCGAGTATATACAACAACTCCATATGCTCTCTCATGTAAAATACAGAAATTCTAATTTTACCCAAATCGAAAATATCTAAATATTAACTACGCACCCCAATGTTAAACGTACAATTACTCTGAATATAATCTGTCAGAAAAAATATACAAGGCCCTTTTCTACTCTGTTTTGTAGTATAAACACAAACTCAATATGCTCTGTCATGTGAAATACAGAAATTCGAATTCCACCGGAATCAAAAAACCTAAATATTATCTAGGCACCCCAATGTTAAAAGCAAAATTTCTCTGAATATAATCTGTCAGAAAAAATATACAATGCCCTATTCTACTCTGTTTTAAAGTATATACACCAACTGCATATGCTCTCTCATGTAAAATACAGAAATTAAATTCTACCCGAAACGAAATAATCTAAATATTGTCTAGGCACCCCAATGTTAAAAACAAAATTGCGAGAGGGGCTCAAGATGGCGCTGTGAGAACAACCCAGGATTGGTGCCCGCGTTGAATCCGGAAACGGTGAGTCAGTGCTGCATTTCCAGACTGATCTTTGTTGCGCACAGAACGGAGAAACTGCCAAGTATAAAAAGACACGGGACGCCAGGCAGTAGGTCTGCCTGGCGAAGCCGGCAGCCCGGGTGGCGGCGGCCGGCCCTACCCAGCAATCCCCACAAGGAGCGCTTGTCCGGGTGCCATGTTGAACCGGCAACCTGAGACTTCAGTGGGCTGGACTTGAGACTGCATGAGACTTGCACAGTAGCCCAGCCCAGGGGATTGCAGGGACAGATCGTTTGGGATACCTAGTGGGACGAACAAAACCGCGATTTCAAACTATCCCAAGCAGACGGCCCGAGACACTCTGTGGGGGAGGGGCGTCCACCACTACCGAGGCAATCCGCCCCACTGAGATACACGCCCACTGCTGACACAGCCAGCCGTTGCCGAGGCACCCCGCCCCAACTGAGATACATGCCCACTGCTGACGCATCCAGTCGTTGCCGAGGCAACCCGTTTCTACTGAGATACACGCCCACTGCTGAAGCAGAGTGCCTTTGCTGAGGCAACACCCTACAATGAAGAGACTCTGCCGCAGGGCGTGGCGAAGACCACAGCAGAGCCTGAAGGAACAGGGCGAATCACACAACAGCAGGGCGGAGCCTGGCAACCAAACAGTGGCTAGTCAGCCTTCTAGCTGGGCAGGACACTTCATTGAACATCCAAAAATAAAGCCCAAACCCCTCAATACAGAGCATTTGAGAAAAAAATAAAAGGGTTTTTTAATGAGCTCTGTTGCAGCAGAATCAAACATAGCAGCCTAACAGCACTGAAGGAACAACAGAGCGCACAGCTCAGCAATTAAACCCCTATAAAGTACAAACTGTCTCCTCAAGCAGCTCCCTGACCCCTCTATATCCAAAAGACTGATATTAGGCAGGCATCATCCTGGGACAAAGATAGCAGAAAGAGAAACTGGTAGCATCCCTCGCTGTGCCACAGCAGCTAGACGTGCACCCCAGACAAGCAAGGTCTGGAGCGGACCTCAGCAGTCGTACAGCAAGGGGCTAGACTGGTAGAAGGAAAACCAAGCAACAGAAATACTCCATCATCAACATTCTGGGTGTCCACTCAGAGACCCAATCGAAAAATCAGCAACTATGCAGACGACCAGCGGACAAATCCACAAAGATGGGAAGAAACCAGCACAAAAAGGAGGAAAACACCCGAAACCAGAACACCTCGCCTCCTAGAAAGGACCAAGACACCTCACCAGCAAGGGAACAAAGCTGGACGGAGAATGACTGTGACGAAATGACGGAACTAGACTTCAGAAGATGGATAATGAGAAACTTTTGTGAGCTAAAAGATCATGTATTAAATCAATGCAAAGAAACTAAGAACCTTGAAAAAAGATTTGAAAAAAGATTCGAGGAAATGATAACAAGAATGGATAACTTAGAGAGGAATATGAATGAATTAAAGGAGCTGAAAAACACAATACGAGAACTTCGCGAAGCAAACACAAATTTCAGTAGCCGAATTGACCAAGCAGAAGAAAGGATATCTGAAGTCGAAGACCAACTCAATGAAATAAAACGAGAAACCAAGATCAAAGAAAAAAGCGCAAAAAGGAATGAACAAAGTCTCCAAGAAATGTGGGACTATGTGAAAAGACCTAACCTACGTTTGATAGGTGTACCAGAAGAGGACGAAGAGAATGAATCCGAGCTGGAAAATACTCTTCAGGACATCATCCAGGAAAATTTCCCCCACCTAGCAAGACAAGCCAACACTCAATTGCAGGAAATACAGAGAACACCACAAAGATATTCCGCAAGAAGAGCAACCCCAAGGCACATAATCGTCAGATTCAACAGGGTTGAAATAAAGGAGAGAATACTAAGGGCAGCCAGAGAGAAAGGTCGGGTCACCCACAAAGGGAAGCCCATCAGACTCACAGCAGATCTCTCGGCAGAAACACTACAAGCCAGAAGAGAGTGGGGGCCAATATTCAACATTCTTAAAGAAAAGAACTTTCAACCCAGAATTTCATATCCAGCCAAACTGAGCTTCAGAAGTGAAGGAAAAATAAAATCCTTTGCAAACAAGCAAGTACTCAGAGACTTTGTCACCACCAGGCCTGCTTTACAAGAGCTCCTAAAAGAGGCACTACACATAGAAAGAAACAACCATTACCAGCCATTCCAAAATCACACTGAATGCTAAAGAGCATCAACATAATGAAGAATCTACAACAACTAACAGGCAAAACAGCCACTTAGCATCAAAATGGCAGTATCAAATTCACACATAACAATATTAACCCTAAATGTAAGTGGACTAAATGCACCAATCAAAAGACACAGACTGGCAAATTGGATAAAAATCCAAAACCCATCAGTGTGCTGTATCCAGGAAACCCATCTCACATGCAAGGATACACAAAGGCTCAAAATAAAGGAATGGAGGAAGATTTACCAAGCTAATGGAAAGCAAAAAAAAGCAGGAGTTGCAATTCTCATCTCTGATAAAATAGACTTTAAAGCAACAAAGATCAAAAGAGACAAAGAAGGCCATTACATAATGGTAAAAGGATCGATACAACAAGAAGAGCTAACGATCCTAAACATATATGGACCCAACACAGGAGCACCCAGATACATAAGGCAAGTTCTTAATGACTTACAGAAGGACTTAGACTCCCACACAATAATAGTGGGAGACTTTAACACTCCACTGTCAATACTAGACAGATCAACCAGACAGAAAATCAACAAGGATACCCAGGGCTTGAACTCAGACCTGGAGCAAGCAAACCTGGTGGACATTTACAGAACTCTCCACCCCAAATCCACAGAATACACATTCTTCTCAGCACCACATCACACCTACTCTAAAATTGACCACATAATTGGAAGTAAAGCACTGCTCAACAAATGCAAAACAACTGAAATCATAACAAACAGCCTCTCAGACCATAGTGCAATCAAGTTAGAACTCAGAATTCAGAAACCGACCCAGAACCGCACAGCTTCATGGAAACTGAAAAACTGGCTCTTGAATGTTGACTGGGTAAACAACAAAATGAAGGCAGAAATAAAGAAGTTCTTCGAAACCAATGAGAACGAAGACACAACGTGCCAGAACCTCTGGGACACATTTAAAGCAGTCTCTAGAGGAAAGTATATAGCAATAAGTGCCCATATGAGGAGAATGGAGAGATCCAAAATTGACACCCTATCGTCAAAATTGAAAGAGCTAGAGGAGCAAGATCAAAAAAACTCAAAACCCAGCAGAAGACAAGAAATAACTAAGATCAGAGCTGAGCTGGAGGAGATTGAGACACGAAAAACCCTTCAAAAAATCAATAAATCCAAGAGCTGGTTTTTTGAAAAGATCAACAATATAGACAGACCACTAGCCAGATTGATTAAAAAGAAAAGAGAGAACAACCAAATAGATTCAATAAAAAATGATAAAGGGGAAATCACCACAGATTCCACAGAAATTCAAACCATCATCAGAGAATATTACAAACAACTCTATGCGCATAAACTAGTAAACCTGGAAGAAATGGATAAATTCCTGGACTCCTGTGTCGTCCCAAGCCTAAACCAGGAGGAAGCTGAAACTATGAATAGACCAATAACAAGGTCTGAAGTCGAGGCAGCAATTAAGAGCCTACCACACAAAAAAAGCCCAGGTCCAGACGGGTTCACAGCCGAATTCTACCAGACACACAAGGAGGAGCTGGTACCATTCCTTCTAAAACTATTTCAAACAATCCAAAAAGAGGGAATCCTTCCCAAATCATTTTATGAGACCAACATCATCCTGATACCAAAACCCGGCAGAGACCCAACGAGAAAAGAAAACTTCAGGCCAATATCCATGATGAACATAGATGCAAAAATCTTCAATAAAATATTGGCAAGCCGATTGCAACAGCAAATCAAAAAACTTATTCATCATGATCAAGTAGGATTCATCCCGGTGATGCAAGGCTGGTTCAACATACGCAAGTCTATCAACGTAATTCACCACATAAACAGAACCAAAAACAAAAACCACATGATTATCTCAATTGACGCAGAGAAGGCATTTGACAAAATTCAACAGCCCTTTATGCTAAAAACCCTCAATAAACTCGGTATCGATGGAACATATCTCAAAGTAATAAGAGCTATTTATGACAAACCAACAGCCAATATCATACTGAATGGGCAAAAACTGGAAGCATTCCCTTTGAAATCTGGCACTAGACAAGGATGCCCTCTCTCACCACTCCTATTCAATATAGTAGTGGAAGTTCTAGCCAGAGCAATCAGGCAAAAATTGAAATAAAGGGTATTCAAGTAGGAAAGGTGGAAGCCAAATTGTCTCTATTTGCAGACGACATGATAGTATACCTAGAAGACCCCATTGCCTCAGCCCAAAAACTCCTGAAACTGATAAGCAACTTCAGCAAAGTCTCAGGATATAAAATCAATGTGCAAAAATCACAAGCATTCTTCTACACCAACAACAGACATAAAGAAAGCCAAATCAAGAGTGAACTGCCAATCTCAATTGCTACAAAAAGAATAAAATACCTTGGAATACAACTCACAAGGAACGTAAGCGACCTCTACAAGGAGAACTACAAACCACTTCTCAACGAAATCAGAGAGGACACAAACAGATGGAGAAACATTCCATGTTCATGGTTAGGAAGAATTAATATCGTGAAAATGGCTATACTGCCCAAAGTAATTTACAGAATCAACGCTATCCCCATCAAGCTACCACTGACTTTCTTCACAGTACTGGAAAAAACCACCATGAACTTCATATGGAACCAAAAGAGAGCCCACATAGCCAAGTCAATTCTAAGCAAAAAGAACACAGCGGGGGGCATCACACTACCGGATTTAAAACTATACTACAAGGCTACAGTAATCAAAACAGCATGGTACTGGTACCAAAACAGAGATATAGACCAATGGAACAAAACAGAGGCACCGGAGGCAACACAACATACATGCAAACATACAATCTTTGATAAACCTGACAAACACAAGCAATGGGGAAAGGAATCCATGTTTAGCAAATGGTGTTGGGAAAACTGGCTAGCCATGTGCAGAAAGCAGAAACTGGACCCCTTCCTGACACCTTACACTAAAATTAACTCCAGATGGATTAAAGACTTGAACATAAGACCTGGCACCATAAAAACCCTAGAAGGAAATCTAGGCAAAACTATCCAGGACATAGGAGTAGGCAAGGACTTCATGAACAAAACACCAAAAGCATTGGCAACAAAAGCCAAAATAGACAAATGGGACCTAATGAAACTCCACAGCTTCTGCACGGCAAAAGAAACAGTCACTAGAGTGGATCGGCAACCAACAGAATGGGAAAAAATTTTCGCAGTCTACCCATCTGACAAAGGGCTGATATCCAGAATTTACAAAGAACTCAAACAGATTTACAGGAAAAAAACCAACAAGCCCATTTAAAAGTGGGCAAAGGATATGAACAGACACTTTACGAAAGAAGACATATATGAGGCCAGCAATCATATGAAAAAATGCTCATCGTCACTGGTCATCAGAGAGATGCAAATCAAAACCACATTGAGATACCATCTCACGCCAGTTAGAATGGCGATCATTAACAAATCTGGAGACAACAGATGCTGGAGAGGATGTGGAGAAAAAGGAACACTTCTACACTGTTGGTGGGAGTGTAAATTAGTTCAACCATTGTGGAAGACAGTGTGACCATTCCTCAAGGACTTAGAAATAGAAATTCCATTTGACCCAGCAATCCCATTACTGGGTATATATACAAAAGACTATAAATCGTTCTACTATAAGGACACATGTACACGAATGTTCATTGCAGCACTGTTTACAATAGCAAAGACCTGGAATCAACCGAAATGCCCATTGATAATAGACTGGATTGGAAGAATATAGCACATATACACCATGGAATATTATGCAGCAATCAGAAATGATGAGTTTGTGTCGTTTGTAGGGACATGGATGAATCTGGAGAACATCATCCTCAGCAAACTGACACAAGAACAAAAAATGAAACACCGCATATTCTCACTCATAGGTGGGTGATGAAAAATGAGAACACATGGACACAGAAAGGGAAGTACTAAACACTGGCGTCTATTGGGGGGAAAAGGGGAGGGCCAGTGGGAGGGGGAGGTGGGCAGGGATAGCCTGGGGAGAAATGCCAAATGTGGGTGAAGGGGAGAAGAAAAGCAAAGCACACTGCCATGTGTGTACCTACGCAACTGTCTTGCATGCTATGCTCATGTACCCCAAAACCTAAAATCCAATAAAAAATTTAGAAAAAAAAAATTGCTCTGAATATGATCTGGCAGAAAAAATAAATATACAATGCCCTATTCTACTCTGTTTTGGAGTATATACACCAACTTTATATGCTCTCTCATGTAAAATACAGAAATTCTATATTTAAGCAAATCGAAAAAAATCTAAATATTATCTAAGCATCACAATGTTAAAAGCAATATTGCTCTGAATAAAATCTGTCAGAAAAAATATAAAGTGCCCTTTTCTACTCTGTTATGTAGCATATATACCAACTCAATATGCTCTCTCATGTAAAACACCGAAATTCTAATTTTACCAAATAAAAAATCTAAATATTATGTAGGCACCCCAATGTTAAAAGCAAAATTGCTCTGAATATAATCTGTCCGAAAAAATATACAATGCTCTTTTGTAGTATAAAAACCAACTCAATATGCTCTCTCATATAAAATACCGAAATTCTATATTTAAGCGAATCGAAATAATTCTAGATATTATCTAGGCACCCCAATGTGAAAAGCAAAATTGCTCTTAATATACTCTGTCAGGTAATATATACAATGCCTTTTACTTCCCTGTTTTGTAGTATATACAACAACACAATATGCTCTCTCATGTAAAATAGAAAAATTGTAATTCTACCCAAATCGACAAAATCTAAATATTATCTAGGCACCCCAATGTGAAAAGCAAAATTGCTCTGAATATAATATGTCAGAAAAAATATACAATGCCCTTTTCTACTGTGTTTTGTAGTATATACACCAACTCAATATGCTCTCTCATGTAAAATACAGAAATTCTAATTTTACCCGAATCGAAAAAAATCTAAATATTACCTTGGCATCCCAATGTGAAAAGGAAACTTGCTCTTAATATAATCTGTCAGAAAAAATATACAGTGTCCTTTTCTACTCTGTTTTGGAGTATATACACCAACTTTATAGGCTCTCTTATGTAAAATACAGAAATTCTAATTTTACAAGAATCAAAAAAAATCTAAATAATATCTAGGTGCCTCGAAGATAAAAGAAAATGGTTCTTAATATAGTCTGTTCGAAAAAATATACAATGCCTTATTCTACTCTGTTTTGGAGTATATACACCAACTCAGTATGCTCTCTCATGTAAAATACACAAATTCTAATTTTACCTGAATCTAAAAAATCTAAATATTATTTAGTCAACCCAATGTTAAACACAAATTGCTCTGAATATAATCTGTCAGAAAAAACATAAAATGCCCTATTTTACTCTGTTTTGGAGTATATACACCAACTCAGTATGATCTCTCATGTTAAATACCGAAATTCTAATTTTACGGGAATCAAAAAAAATCTAAATATCCTCTAGGCACTTCAATGATAAAAATAAAATTGCTCTGAATATAATCTGTCAGAAAAAACATACAATGCCTTATTCTACTCTGTTTTGGAGTATATACAGCAACACTATATGCTCTCTTATTTAAAATAAAGAAATTCTAATTTTACGCAAATTGAAATAAATCTAAATAATATCTAGGTGCCCCAAAGTTCAACAAAAATGGCTCTGAATATAGTCTGTTAGAAAAAATATACAATGCCTTATTCTACAATCTTTTGGAGTATATACACCTACACAGTATGCTCTCTCATGTATAATACTGAAATTCTAATTCTACCCTAATCGAAAAAATATAAATATTGTCTAGGCACCTTAATGGTAAAAACAAAATTGCTCTGAATATAATCTGTCCGAAAAAATATACAATGCCCTATTCTACTTTGTTTTGGAGTATATATACCAACTCCATATGCTCTCTCATGTAAAATACAGAAATTCTATATTTAAGGCAATCGAAAAAAATCTAAATATTATATAGGCATCCCAATGTTAAAATCAAAATTGCTCTGAATATAATCTGTCAGAAAAAATATAAATGCCCTTTTCTACTCTGTTTTGTAGTATATACACCAACTAAATATGCTCTCTCATATAAAATACAGAAATTCTAATTTTACCCGAATCAAAAATATCTAAATATTATGTAGGCACCCCAACAATAAAAACAAAATTGCTCTGAATATAATCTGTTAGAAAAAATATACAATGCCCTATTCTACTCTCTTTTGGAGTATATACACCAACTCAGTATGCTCTCTCATGTAAAATACACAAATTCTAATTTTACCTGAATCGAAAAAATCTAAATATTATTTAGGCAACCCAATGTAAAAAAAAATTGTTCTGAATATAATCTGTCAGAAAAAACATACAATGCCCTATTCTACTCTGTTTTGGAGTATATACAACAACTCAGTATGATCTCTCATGTTAAATACCGAAATTCTAATTTTATGTGAATCGAAAAAAATATAAATATTATCTAGGCACCTCAATGATAAAAAAAAATTGCTCTGAATATAATCTGTCAGAAAAAATATACAATGCTCTTTTCTACTCTGTTTTGTAGTGTATACACCAACTCAATATGCTCTCTCAGGTAAAATACAGAAATTCTAATTTTATCTGAACCGAAAAAATCTAAATATTATCTAGGCACCTCAATGATAAAAGAAAATTGCTCTGAATATAATCTGTCAGAAAAAATATACAATGCCCTATTCTACTCTGTTCGAAGTATATAAACCAACTCCATATGATCTCTCATGTAAAATACAAAAATACTGTACTTAAGCAAATGGAAAAAAATCTAAAAATTATCTAGGCATCCCAATGTTAAAAGCCAAATTGCTCTGAATATAATCTGTCAGAAAAAATATACAATGCCCTTTTCTACTCTGTTTTGTAGTATATACAGCAAATCAATATGCTCTCTCATGTAAAACACAGAAATTCTAATTTTACCAGAATCGAAAAAATCTAAATATTATCTAGGCACCCCAATGTTAAAAACAAAATTGCTCTGAATATAAACTGTCAGAAAAAATATACAATGCCATTTTCTACACTGTTTTTTAGTATATACACCAAATCAATATGCTCTCATATAAAATACAGAAATTCTAATTTTACGCAAATCGAATAAAATCTAAATATTATCTAGACACCCCTATGTTAAAAAAAAAATTGCTCTGAATATAATCTGTCAGAAAAAATATACAATACCCGAATCTACTCTGTTTTGTAGTATATACACCAACTACATATGCTCTCTCATATAAAATTGAGAAATTCTATATTTATCGAATCGAAAAAAATCTAAATATAATCTAGGCATTTTAATGTTATAAGCAAAATTGCTCTGAATATAAAATGTCAGAAAAAATATACAATGCACTTTTCTACTTTGTTTTTTAGTATATACACAAAATCTATATGCTCTCTCATATAAAATACTGAAATTCTAATTTTACACAAATCGAATACAATCTAAATATTATCTAGGCACCTTTATGATAAAAGCAAAATTGCTCTGAATATAATCTGTCAAAAAAATATACAATGCCCTTTTCTACTCAGTTTTGGAGTATATGCACCAACTCCATATGCTCTCTCACGTAAAATACAGAAATTCTATATTTAGGCGTATCAAAAACAATCTTAATAATATCTAGGCACCACAAAGTTAAAAGAAAATGGCTCTGAATATAGTATGTTAGAAAAAATATACAATGCCTTATTCTACTATGGTTTGGACTATATACACCAACTCAGTATGCTCTCTCATGTAAAATACAGAAATTCTAATTTTACCCGAATAGAAAAAATCTGAATATTACAAGGCACCCCAATGTAAAGAACAAAATTGCTCTGAATATAAACTCTCAGAAAAAATATTCAATGCCCTATTCTACTATTTTTTGAGTATATACACCAACTCTATATGCTCTCTCATGTAAAATACAGAAATTCTATATTTAAGCGAATCAAAAAAAATCTAAATAATATCTAGGTGACCCAAAGTTAAAAGAAAATGGCTCTGAAAATAGTATGTTAGAAAAAATATACAATTCCTTATTCTACTATGTTTTGGAGTATATACACCAACTCAGGATGCTCTCTCATGTAAAATAATGAAATTCTAATCTTATGCAAATCGAAAAAAATCTAAATAATATTGAGGCGCCCAAAAGTTAAAAGAGAATATCTCTGAATATAGTCTCTTAGAAAAAGTATACAATGCCTTCTTCTACTCTGTTTTGGAGTATATACACCAACTCAGTATGCTCTCTCATGCAAAATGCAAAAATTCTATATTTAAGCGATTCTAAAAACATCTAAATATTATCTAGGAACCCCACGTGGAAAGCAAAATTGCTCTGAAAATAATCTGTCAAAAAATATACAATGCCTTTTTCTACTTCGTTTTGTAGTATGTAAACCAAGTCCATATGCTCTCTCATGTAAAATACCGAAATTGTAATTTTGCGCATATTGAAAATAATATCTAGGCACAGCAAAGTTAAAAGAAAATGGCTCTGAATATAGTCTGTTAGAAAAAATATACAATGCCTAATTCTACTGTGTTTTGCAGTATATTCACCAATTCAGTATGCACTCTCACGTAAAATATCGAAATTCTAATTTTACGTGAATCGAAAAAATTCTAAATATTATCTAGGCGCCTTAAAGGTAAAAGAAAATGGCTCTGAATATAGTTTTTTAGATAAAATGTACAATGCCTTATTCTACTCTGTTTTGGAGTATATACATAAACTCAGTATGCTCTCTCATGTAAAAAACTGAAATTCTAATTTTACCTGAATCAAAAAAATCTAAATATTATCTAGGCACCCCAATGTTAAAAACAAAATGGCTCTGAATATAATCTGTCAGAAAAAATATACACTGCCATATTCTACTCTGTTTTACAGTATATACACCAACTCCATATGCTGTCTCATGAAAAATACAAAAATTCTATATTTAAGCGAATTGAAAAAAATCTAAATATTATATAGGCACACCAATGTTAAAAGCAAAATTACTCTGAATGTATTCTGTCAGAAAAAATAAACAATGCCTTTTCTACTCTGTTTTGAAGTATATACACAAACAATATGCTCTCTCATGTAAAATACTGAAATTCTAATTTTACGTGAATCGAAAAACATCTCAATAAAATCTAGGAGCCCCAAAGTTAAAAGAAAATGGCTCTGAATATAGTCTGTTAGAAAAATTATACAATGCATTATTCTACTCTGTTTTGGAGTATATATACCAACTCAGTATGCTCTCTCATGTAAAATACCGAAATTCTAATTTTACATGACTCGAAAAAAATCCAAGTACTATCTAGGCACCTCAATGTTAAAAACAAAATAACTCTGAATAGAATCTGTCAGAAAAAATATACAATGCCCTATTCTACTTTGTTTTGGAGTATATACACCAACTCCATATGCTCCTTCATGTAAAATACAGAAATTCTATATTTAAGTGAATCGACAAAAATCTAAATATAATGTAGGGACCCCAATGTGAAAAGCAAAATTGCTCTGAATATAATCTGTCAGAAAAAATATACAATGCCCTTTTCTACTCTGTTTTCGAGTATATACACCAACTCAATATGCTCTCTCATGTAAAATACAGAAATTCAAATTTTACCCGAGTCAAAAAAATCTATATATTATCTAGGCACCCGAATGATAAAAAAAAAAAATTTCTCTGAATATAGTCTTTTAGAAAAAACATACAATGCCCTATTCTACTCTGTCTTGGAGTATATACACCAACAAAATGTGCTCTCTCATGTAAAATACCGAAATTCTAATTTTGTGAGAATCGAAAAAACTCTAAATATTATCAAGGAACCCCGTGGTAAAAAAAATTGCTCTAAATATAATCTGTCAGAAAAAATATACAATGCTTTATTCTACTCTGTTTTAGAGTATATAAACCAACTCCATATGCTCTCTCATGTAAAATACAGAAATTCTATATTTAAGCGAATCGAAAAAGATCTAAATATTATCTAGGCACCCCAATGTTTAAAGCAAAATTGCTCTTAATATAATCTGTTAGAAAAATATATAATGCCATTTTCTACTGTGTTTTGTAGTATATACATCAACTCAATATGCTCTCTCATATAAAATACCGAAATTCTAATTTTACGTGAATCAAAAAAAATCAAAATAATATCTAGGCTCCTCAAAGTTAAAAGAAAATGGCTCTGAATACCGTCTGTTAGAGAAAATATACAATGCCTTATTCTACACTGCTTTGGAGTATATACACCAACTCAGTATGCTCTCTCATGTAAAATTCCGAAATTATAATTTTACCCGAATCGAAAAAATCTAAATATTATCTAGGCACTTCAATGTAAAAATCAAAATTGCTCTGAATATAATCTGTCAGAAAAAATATACAATGCCCTATTCTACTCTATTTTGGAGTATATACACCAACTCAGTATGCTCTCTCATGTAAAATACAGAAATTCTAATTTTACCCGAATGGAAAAAATCTAAATATTATCCAGGCACCCCTATGATAAAAGCAAAATTGCTCTGAATATAATCTATCAAAAAAATATACAATGCCTTTTCTACTCTATTTTGGAGTATATGCACCAACTCCATATGCTCTCTCATGGAAAATACAGAAATTCTATATTTAGGCATATCTAAAACAATCTTAATAATATCTAGGCGCCCCAAAGTTAAAAGAAAATGGCTCTGAATATAGTATGTTAGAAAAAATATACAATGCCTTATTCTACTATGTTTTGGAGTATATACACCAACCCAGTATGCTCTCTCATGTAAAATACAGAAATTCTAATTTTACCCGAATCGAAAAAATCTAAATATTATCAAGGCACCCCAAGGTTAAAAGCAAAATTGCTCTGAATATATTATGTCAGAAAAAATATGCAATGC
The DNA here is from genome assembly GCF_049354715.1 of Callithrix jacchus. Classification (NCBI taxonomy): domain Eukaryota; kingdom Metazoa; phylum Chordata; class Mammalia; order Primates; family Cebidae; genus Callithrix; species Callithrix jacchus. The sequence goes on along the minus strand of NC_133506.1, from coordinate 166,385,674 downwards.
TTTTTTCTAGTCTGTTTTGCAGTGTATACACCAACTCAATATGCTCTCTTATGTAAAATACCGAAATTCTAATTTTAGGAGAATCAAAAAAAGTCTATATATCTAAGCGACCCAAAGGTAAAAGAAAATGGCTCTAAATATAGTCTGCTAGAAAAACATACAATGCCTTATTCTACTCTGTTTTGGAGTATATACATCAACTCAGTTTGCTCTCTGATGTAAAATACCGAAATTCTAATTTTACGGGAATCGAAAGAAAATCTAAATAATATCTAGTCTCCCCACAGTTAAAAGAAAATGGCTGTGAATATAGTCTGTTAGAAAAAATATACAATGCCTTATTCTACTTCGTTTTGGAGTATATACACCAACTCAATATGCTCTCTCATGTAAAATACCGAAATTCTAATTTTACGTGAATCGAAAAAAATGTAAATAATATCTTGGCGCCCCAAATTTAAAAGAAAATGGCTCTGAATATAGTCTTTTATAAAACATATACAATGCCTTATTCTCCTTTGTTTTGGAGTATATAAACTAACTCAGTATTCTCTCTCATGTAAAATACAGAAATTCTAATTTTACCCGAATCGAAAAATATCTAAATATTATCTAGGCACCCCAATGTTAAAAACAAAATTGCTCTGAGTATAATCTGTCAGAAAAAATATGCAATTCCCTACTCTCTGTTTTGTAGTATATACACAATCTCAACTCAATATGCTCTTTCATGTAAAATACAAAAATTCTGATTTTACCTGAATCCAAAATATCTAAATATTATCTAGGCCCCCCAGTGTTGAAATCAAAATTGCTCTGAATATATTCTCTTAGAAAAAATATACAAGGACCTAATCAAATCTGTTTTAAAGTATATACACCAAGATAGTATGCTCTCTCATGTTAAATACTGAAATTCTAATTTTACGTGAATCGAAAAAAATCTAAATATTATCTAGGCACTCCAATGTTAAAAGCAAAATTGCTCTGAATATATTCTGTCAGAAAAAATATGGAATGCTTTTTTCTATTCTGTTTTGGAGTGTATACACCAACTCAATATGCTCTCTCATGTAAAATACCGAAATTCTAATTTTACGAGAATCGAAAAAAATTTAAATATCTAAGGGCCCCAAAGTTAAAAGAAAATTGCTCTAAATATAGTCTGTTACAAAAACATACAATGCCTTATTCTAGTCTGTTTTGGAGTATATACACCAACTCAGCATTCTCTCTGATGTAAAATACCGAAATTCTAATTTTACGCGAATTGAAAAAAATCTAAATAATATATAGGCTCCCCACAGTTAAAAGAAAATGGCTGTAAATATAGTCTGTTAGAAAAAATATACAATGCCTTATTCTACTTAGTTTTGGAGTGTATACACACACTCAGTATGCTCTCTCATGTAAAATACAGAAATTCTAATTTTACGTGAATCGAAGAAAATCTAAATATTATCTAGGCACCCCAATGTTAAAAACAAAATTGCTCTGAATATAATCTGTCTGACAAAATATACAATACCCTATTCTACTCTATTTTGGAGTATATACACCACCTCAATATGCTCTCTCAGGTAAAATACAGAAATTCTATATTTAAGCGATTCAAAGAAAATAGAAGTATAATCCAGGAACCCCAATGTTAAAAACAAAATTGCTCTGAATATAAAGTGTAAGAAAAAATATACAATGCCGTATTCTACTCTGTATTGGAGTATATACACCAACTCAGTATGCTCTCTCATGTAAAATACCAATATTCTAATTTTACGCGAATCGAAAAAATCTAAATATTATCTAGGCACCCCAATGTTCACAGCAAAATTGCGCTAAATATAATCTGTCAGAAAAAATATACAATGCCTTTCTGTACTCTGTTTTGTAGTATATACACCAACTCAATACGCTCTATCATGTAAAATACTGAAATTATAAATTTACACGAATCGAAAAAAATCTAAATAGTATCTAGGCACACAAAAGTTAAAAGAAAATGGCTCTGAATATATTCTGGTATAAAAAAATATACAATGCCTTATTCTACTCTGTTTTGGAGTATATACACCAACTCAGTATGCTCTCTCATGCAAAATATAAAAATTCTAATTTTACACGAATTGAAAATATCTAAAAATTATCTAGGCACTCTAAAGTTAAAAACAAAATTTCCCTAAATATAATCTGTTAGAAAAAATATACAATGCCCTATTCTACTCTGTTTTTGAGTATATACACCAACTTCATATGCTCTCTCATGTAAAACACAAATATTCTATATTCAAGCGAATTGAAAAAAATCTAAATATTATCTACGCACCCCAATGTTAAAAACAAAATTGCTCTGAATATAATCTGTCAGAAAAAATATACAATACCCTATTCTACTCTTTTTTGGACTATATACACCAACTCAATATGCTCTCATGTAAAATACAGTAATTCTAATTTTACCCCAATCGAATAAATCTAAATATGATCTAGGAACCCCAATGTTAAAAGCAAAATTGCTCTGAATATAATCTGTCAGAAAAAATATAAAATGCCCTATTCTACTTTCTTTTCGAGTATGTACACAAAGTCCATATGCTCTCTCATGTAAAATACAGAAATTCTATATTTAAGTGAATCGAAAAAAATCTAAATATTATCTAGGAATACCAATGTTAAAAGGAAAATTTCTCTGAATATAATCAGTCAGAAAAAATATACAATGCCCTTTTCTACTCTGTTTTGGATTGTATAAACCAACTCAATATGCTCTCTACGGTAAAATACCAAAATTTTATTTTTACGCGAATCGAAAAAAGTCTGAATAATATCTAGGACCCGAAAGTTAAAAGAAAATGGCTCTGAATATCGTCTGTTAGGAAAAACATACAATCCCTTATTCTACTATGTTTTGCAGTATATACACCAACTCAGTATGCTCTCTCATGTAAAATTCAGAAATTATAATTTTACCCGAATAATAAAAATCTCAATATTATCTAGGCACCCCAATGTTAAAAACAATATTGCTCTGAATATAACCTGTCAGAAAAAATATACAATACCCTATTCTACTCTGTTTAGGAGCATATACACCAACCCCATATGCTCTCTCATGTAAAATAACAAAATTCTATATTTAAGCGAATCGAAAAAATCTAAATAAATCTAGGCACCACAATGTTAAAAGCAAAATTGCTCTGAATATAATCTCTCAGAAAAAATATACAATGCCCTTTTCTAATCTGTTTTGGCGTAAATACACCAACTCAATATGCACTCTCATGTAAAATACCGAAATTCTAATTTTACATGAATCGCAGAAAATCTAAATAATATATAGGCGCCACAAAGTTAAAATAAAATGGCTCTGAATATAGTCTGTTAGAAAAAATATACAATGCCCTATTCGACTAGGTTTTGGAGTATATACACCAACTCCATATGCTCTCTCAGGTAAAATACAGAAATTCTATATTTAAGTGAATCGAAAAAAATCTAAATATTATCTAGTCACCCCAATGTTAAAAGCAAAATTTCTCTGAGTATCATCTGTCAGAAAAAATATACAATGCCCTTTTCCACTTTGTTTTGGAGTATATATACCAACTCAATATGCTCTATCCTGTAAAATACCGAAATTCTAATTTTACGCGAATCGAGAAAAATCTAAATAATATATAGGCGCCCCAAAGTTAAAAGAAAATGGCTCTGAATATATTTTGTTAGAAAAAATATACAATGCCGTATTCTACTTCGTTTTGGAGTATCTACACCAACTCAGTATGCTCTCTCTTTCAAAATACCAAAATTCTAATTTTACCTGAATCGACAAAATCTAAATATTATCTAGGCACCTTAATGTTAAAAACAAAATTGCTCTGAATATAATGTGTCAGAAAAAATATACAATGCCCTATTCTACTCTGGTTTGGAGTATAGACACCAACTCCATATGCTCTCTCATATAAAATACAGAAATTATATATTTAAGCGAATCGAAAAAACTCTACATATAAAATAGGCACCCCAATGTTAAAAACAAACTTGCACTGAATACAGTCTGTCAGAAAAAATATTGAATGCTCTTTTCTACTCTGTTTTGGAGTATATTCACCAACTCCATATGCTCTCTCATGTAAAATACCGAAATTCTAATTTTACGTGAATCAAAAAAAATCTAAATATTATCTAGGCACCCCAAATTTAAGCAAAAATGGCTCTGAATATAGTCTGTTATAAAAAATATACAATGCCTTATTCTACTCTGTTTTGGAGTATATACACCAACTCAGTATGCTCTATCATGTAAAATACAGAAATTCTAATTTTACCCGAATCGAAAAAATCTAAATATAATCTAGGCACCCCAATGTTTAAAACAATATTGTTCTGAATATAATCTGTCAGAAAAAATATTCAATTCCCTTTTCTACTCTGTTTTGGAGTGTATACACCAACTTCATATTCTCCCTCATGTAAAATCCAGAAATTCTATATTTAAGCGAATCAAAAAATATCTAAAGATAATCTAGGCCCCTCAATGTTTAAAGCAATATTGCTCTGAATATAATCTGTCGGAATAAATATACAATGCCTTATTCTACTCTGTTTTGTTGTATATACACCAACTCAGTATGCTCTCTCATGTAAAATACAGAAATTCTATATTTAAGCGAATTGAAGAACAGCTAAATATTATCCAGGCACCCCAATGTTAAAGCAGAATTTCTCTGAATATAATCTGTCAGAAGAAATATACAATGCCCTTTTCTCCTCTTTTTTGGATTATATACACCACTTAATAGGATCTCTCATGTAAAATGCAAAAATTCTAATTTTACGTGAATTGAAATAAATCTAAGTAATATCGAGATGCCCCAAAGTTACAAGAAAATGGCTCTGAAGATAGTCTGTTAGAAAAAATATACAATTCCTTATTATACACGGTTTTGGAGTATATAAACCAACTCAGTATGCTCTCTCATGTAAAATACTGAAATTCTTATTTTATGCGAATTGAAGAAAATCTAAATAATATCTAGGCACTGCAAATTTAAAAGAAAATGGCTCGGAATATAGTCTGTTAGACAAAATATACAATGCCTTATTCTAGTAGGTTTTGGAGTATATACACCAACTCAGTATGCTCTCTCATGTAAAATACCAAAATTCTAATTTTACCCGAATCGACCAAATCTAAATATTATCTAGGCACCCCAATGTTAAAAACAAAATTGCTCTGAATATAATCTGTCAGAAAATATATTCAATGCCCTTTTCTACTCTGTTTTGGGGTATATACACCAACTAAGTATGCTCTCTCATGTAAAATACCAAATTCTAACGTAAATCGAAAAAAATCTAAATATTATTTAGGCACCCGAATGGTAAAAGCAAAATTAATCTGAATATAATCTCTCAGAAAAAATATACAATGCCCTTTCTACTCTGTTTTGGAGTATATACACCAACTCAGTATGCTCTCTCATGTAAAATACCGAAATTCTAATTTTACTTGAATCGACAAAATCTAAATATTATCTAGGCACCCCAATGTTAAGAACAAAATTCCTCTTAATATAATCTGTTAGAAAAAATATACAATGCCTTATTCTACTCTGTTTTGAAGTATATACACCAACTTCATATGCTCTCTCATGTAAAATACAGAAATTCTATATTTAAGAAAATCGAAAAAAATCTACATATAATCTAGGGATTCCAATGTTAAAAACAAAATTGCTCTGAATATAATGTGTCAGATAAAATATTCAATGTCCATTTTTACTCTGTTTGGGATTATATACACCAACTTCATAAGTTCTCTCATGTAAAAAACAGAAATTCTATATTTGAGCGAATCAAAAAAAATCTAAATATTTTCTAGGCACCCGAATGTTAAAAACAAAATTGCTCTGAATATAATGTGTCAGAGAAAATATACAATGCCTTATTCTCCTCTGCTTTGGAGTACATAAACCAACTCAGTATGCTCTCTCATGTAAAATACAGAAAGTCTATATTTAAGCAAATCGAAAAAAATCTAAATATTATCCAGGCATCCCAATGTTACGAACAAAATTGCTCTGAATATAATCTGTCAGAAGAAATATACAATGCCCTTTTCTACTCTGTTTTGGATTATACACCAACTCAATAGGCTCTCTCAAGTAAAATGCAGAAATTCTAATTTTACGCGAATCGAAAAAAACTAAATACCTAGGAGCCCCAAAGGTAAAAGAAAATGGCTCGAAATACAGTATGTTAGAAAAAATATACAGTGCCTTATTCTACTCTTTTTTTTAGTATATACACCAACTCTGTATGCTCTCTCATGTAAAATACTGAAATTCTAATTTGACGCGGACCGAAAAAAATCTAAATATCTAGGGTCGCCAAAGTTAATGAACAATGGCTCTGAATATAGTCTCTTAGAAAAAATATACAAAGCATTATTCTACTCTGCTTTGGAGTATATACATTAACTCAGTATTCTCTCTCATCTAAAATACCAAAATTCTAATTTTACACAAATCGACAAAATCTAAGTATTATCTAGGCACCCCAATGTTAAAAACAAAATTGCTCTGAATATAATCTGTCAGAAAAAATATACAATGCCCTATTCTACTCTGTTTTGGAGTATATGCACCAACTCCATATGCTCTCTCATATAAAATACAGAAATTCTATATTGAAGCGAATCGAAAAAAATGTACATATAAATTAGGCAACCCAATGTTAAAAACAAAATTGCTCTGAATATATTCTGTCAGAAAAAAGATTCAATGCTTTTTTCTACTCTGTTTTGGAGTATATACACCAACTCCATATGCTCTCTCATGTAAAATACAGAAATTCTATATTAAAGCGAATCGAAAAATATCTAAATATAACCTAGGCACCCCAATGTTAAAAGCAAAATTTCTCTGAATATAGTCTGTCTAAAAAAATATACAATTCCATTTTCTACTCTGTTTTGGATTATATACACCAACTCAATATGCTCTCTCATGTAAAATACCGAAATTCTAATTTTACGGAAATCGAAAAACATCTACATAATATCTAGGCGCCCCAAAGGTAAAAGAAAATTGCTCTGAATATAGTCTGTTATAAAAAATATAAAATGCCTTATTCTACTCTGTTTTGGAGTATATACACCAACTCAGTATGCTCTCTCATGTAAAATACATAAATTCTAATTTTACCCGAATCGAAAAAATCTAAATATTATCTAGGCAAAACAATGTTAAAAACAAAATTTCTCTGAATATAATTTGTCAGAAAAAATATATAATGCTTTATTCTACTCTGTTTTGTAGTATATACACCAACTCCATATGCTCTCTCCCTATAAAACACAGAAATTCTATATTTAAGGGAATCGACAAAAATCTAAATATGATCTAGACACCTTAATGTTAAAAGCAAAATTGCTATGAATATAATCTGTCAGAAAAAAATATACAATGCCTTATTCTACCCTGTTTTGGAGTATATACGCCAACTCAGTGTGCTCTCTCATGTAAAATACCGAAATTCTAAATTTACATGAATCGAAAAAAATCTAAATATTATCTAGGCACCCGAATGTTAAAAGCAAAATTGCTCTGAATATAATCTGTTCACAAAAAATATACAATGCCCTTTTCTACTCGGTTTTAAATTATATACACCAACTCAATATGCTCTCTCTTGTAAAAAACCGAAATTCTACTTTTACCCGAATCAAAAGGAATCTAAATAATATCTAGGAGCCCCAAATTTAAAAGAAACTGGCTCTGAATATAGTCTGTTAGAGAATATATACAATGCCTTATTCTACTCTGTTTAGGAGTATATACACCAACTCCATATGCTCTCAAACTTAAAAAACCGAAATTCTAATTTACGCGAATCGAAAAAAATCTAACTAATATCTAGGCGCCCAAAAATTAAAAGAAATTGGCTCTGAATGTTGTCTGTTAGAGAAAATATACAATGCCTTATTCTACTCTGTTTTGGAGTATATACACCAACTCAGTATGCTCTCTCATGTAAAATACCGAAATTCTAATTTTTCCCAAAACGACAAAATCTAAATTTAATCTAGGCACACCAATATACAAACAAAATTGCTCTTAATATAATCTGTCAGAAAAAATATACAATGCCCTATTCTACTCTGTTTTGGAGTGTATACACCAACTCCATATGCTCTCTGATGTAAAATACAGAAATTCTATATTTAAGCTAATCGAAAAAAATCTACATATAATCTAGGCACCCCAATGTTAAAAACAAAATTGCTCTGAAAATAATCTGTCAGAAATAATATTGAATGCCTTATTCTACTCTGTTCTGGAGTATATACAACAACTTAGTATGCTCTGTCATGTAAAATACAGAAATTCTATATTTAAGTGAATCGAAAAATATCTAAATATTATCCAGGCACCCCAATGTTAAAAGAAGAATTGCTCTGAATATAATCTGTCAGAAGAAATATACAATGCCATTTTCTACTTTGTTTTGGAGTATATACACCAACTCAATAGGCTCTCTCATGTAAAATGCAAAAATTTTAATTTTACGTGAATCGAAATAAATCTAAATAATATCTAGGCGCCCCAAAGTTAAAAGAAAATTGCTCGGAATACAGTCTGTTAAAAAAAATATACAATGCCTTATTCTACTCGGTTTTGAGGTATATACACCAACTCAATATGCTCTCTCATGTAAAATACCGAAATTCTAATTTTACGCAAATCGAAGAAAATCTAAATAATATCTAGGCACCCAAAAGTTAAAAGAAAATGGCTCGGAATATAGTCTGTTAGACAAAATACACAATGCCTTATTCTACTCTGTTTTGGAGTATATACACCTACTAACTATGCTCTCTCATGTAAAATACCGAAATTCTAATTTTACGCAAATCGAAAGAAATCTAAATAATATCTAGGCGCCCAAAATTTAAGAGAAAATGGCTCTAAATATACTCTGCTAGAAAAAATATACAATGCCTTATTCTACTCTGTTTTGGAGTATATACACCAACTCAGTATGCCGTTTTATGTAAAATACCGAAATTTTAATTTTACCCGAAACGACAAAACCTAAATATTATCTAGGCACCCAAATGTTAAAAACAAAATTGCTCTGAATATAATCTCTCAGAAAAAATATACAATGTCCTATTCTACTCTGTTTTCAAGTATATACACCAACTCTATATGCTCTCTCATGTAAAATACAGAAATTCTATATTGAAGCGAATCGAAAAAAATCTAAATATTATCTAGGCACCCCAATACTAAAAACAAAATTGCTCTGAATATAATCTAGCAGAAAAAATATATAATGCCTTATTCTGCTCTGTTTTGAAGTATATACACCAACTCAATAGGCTCTCTCATGTAAAATGCAGAAATTCTGATTTTAAGTGAATTGAAATAAATCTAAATAATATCTAGGCGCCCCAAAGGTAAAAGAAAATGGTTCTGAATATAGTCTGTTAGAAAAAATATACAATGCCTTATTATACTTCGTTTTGGAGTATATACACCAACCCAGTATGCTCTCTCATGTAAAACACCAAAATTCTAATTTTACCCGTGTCGACAAAATCTAAATATTATCTAGGCTCCCCAATTTTAAAAGCAGAATTGCTCTGAATATAATCTCTCAGAAAAAATATACAATGCCTTATTCTACTCTGTATTGAAGTATATACACCAACTCAGTATGCTCTCTCATGTAACATACCAAAATTCTAATTTTACCCGTATCGACAAAATCTAAATATCATCTAGGCACCCCAATGTTAAAAACAAAATTGCTCTGAATATAATCTGTCAGAAAAAATATACAATGCCCTATTCTACTCTGTTTTGGAGTATATACACAAACTCCATATGCTCTATCATGTAAAATACCAAAATTCTAATTTTACACGAATCGAAAAAAATCTCAATAATATCCAGGTGCCCCAAAGTTAAAAGTAAATGGCTCTGAATATATTCTGTTAGAAAAAATATACAATACCTTATTCTACTCTTCTTTGGAGTATATACACCAACTCAGTATTCTCTCTCATGTAAAATACCGAAATTCTAATTTTACGTGAATTGATAAATATCTAAATATTATTTAGGTACCCGAGTGGTAAAAGCAAAATTGCTCTGAATATAAACTGTCAGAAAAAATATACAATGCCTTATTCTACTCTGTTTTGGAGTATATACACCAACTCAATAGGCTCTCTCATGTAAAATGCAAAAATTTTAATTGTATGTGAATCGAAAAAAATCTAAATAATATCCAGGTGCCCCAAAGTTAAAAGAAAATCGCTCGGAATATTGTCTGTTAGAAAAAATATACAATGCCTTATTCTACTCGGTTTTGGAGTATATAAACCAAGTCAGTATGCTCTCTCATGTAAAATACTGAAATTCTAATTTTACGTGAACCGAAATAAATCTAAATAATATCTAGGCGCCCCAAAGTTAAAAGAAAATGGCTCCTAATATAGTCTGTTAGAAAAAATATACAATGCCTTATTCTACTTAGTTTGGGAGTATATACACCAACTCAGTATGCTCTCTCATGTAAAATACCAAAATTCTAATTTTACTTGTATCGACAAAATCTAAATATTACCTAGGCACCCCAATGTTAAAAGCAGAATTTCTCTGAATATAATCTTTCAGAGAAAATATACAATGCCTTATTCTACTCTGTTTTGAAGTATATACACCAACTCAGTATGCTCTCATGTAAAATACCAAAATTCTAATTTTACCCGCATCGACAAAAACTAAATATTATCTAGGCACCCCAATGTTAAAAGCAAAATTGCTCTGAATATAATCTGTCAGAAAAAATATACAATGCCCTATTCTACTCTGTTTTGGAGTATATACACCAACTCCATATGCTCTATCATATAAAATACCGAAATTCTAATTTTACGTGAATCGATAAAAATCTAAATATTATTTAGGCACCCGAATGGTAAAAGCAAAATTGCTCTGAATATAAACTGTCAGAAAAAATATACAATGCTATTTTCTACTCGGTTTTAGGGCATATACACCAACTCAATATGCTCTCTCATGTGAAATACTGAAATTCTAATTTTACGTGAATTGAAAAAATCTAAATATTATCTAGGCACACCAAAGTTAAGAGAAAATGGCTCTGAATATAGTCTGTTAGAAAAAATATACAATGCCTTATTCTACTTTGTTTTGGAGTATATACTCCAACTAAGTATGCTCTCTCATGTAAAATACAGAAATTCTAATTTTATCCGAATCGAAAAAATTTAAATATAATCTAGGCACCCCAATGTAAAAACAAAATTGCTCTGAATATAATCTGTCAAAAAAAATATTCAATGCCCATTTCTACTTTGTACTGGAGTATATACACCAACTCCATATTCTCTCTCATGTAAAATACAGAAATTCTATATTTAAGCGAATCGAAATATATCTAAATATAATCTAGGCAGTCCAATGTTAAAATCAAAATTGCTCTGAATATATTCTGTCAGAAAAAATATACAATGCCTTAATCTACTGTGTTTCGTAGTATACACACCAACTCAGTATGCTCTCTCATGTAAAATACCAAAATTCTAATTTTACCCGTATCGACAAAATCTAAATATTATCTAGGCACCCCAATGTTAAAAAAAAATTGCTCTGAATATAATCTGTCAGAAAAAATATACAATGCGCTATTCTACTCTGTTTTGGAGTATATACACCAACTCCATTCGCTCTATCATGTAAAATACCGAAATTCTAATTTTACATGAATCGAAAAAAATCTAAATAATATCTAGGTGCCCCAAAGTTAAAAGAAAATGGCTCTGAATATATTCTGTTAGAAAAAATATACAATACCTTATTCTACTCTGCTTTGGACTATATACATTAACTCAGTATACTCTCTCAGGTAAAATACCCAAATTCTAATATTACGTGAATCGAAAGAAATCTAAATATTATTTAGGCACCCAAATACTAAAAGCAAAATTGCGCTGAATATAAATTGTCATAAAAAATATACAATGCTTTTTTCTACTCTGTTTTAGGGTATATACACCAACTCAATATTCTCTCTCATGTGAAATACCAAAATTCTAAGTTTACGTGAATCAAAAAAAATCTAAATATTATCTAGGGACCCCAAAGTTAAAAGAAAATGGCTCTGAATACCGTCTGTTAGGAAAAATATACAACGCCTTATTCTACTCTATTTTGGAGTATATACACCAGCTCAGTATGCCCTATCATGTATAATAGAGAAATTCTAATTTTACACGAATCGAATAAATCTAAATATAATCGAGGCACCCCAATGTTACAAACAAAATTGCTCTGAATGTAATCTGTCAGAAAAAATATTCAATTCCCTTTTCTACTCTGTTTTGGAGTATTTACACCAACTCCATATTCTCTCTCATGTAAAATCAAGAAATTCTATATTTAAGCGAATCGAAAAATATCTAAAGATAATCTAGGCCCCCTAATGTTTAAAGCAAAATTGCTCTGAATATAATCTGTCAGAATAAATATACAATGCCTTATTCTACTCTATTTTGGAGTATTTACTCCAACTCAGTATGCTCTCTTATGTAAAATACAGCAATTCTAATTTTACGTGAATCAAAAAAAATATAAATATTATCTACGCACCCCATTGTTAAAAACAAAATTGCTCTGAATATCATCTGTCAAAAAATATAATATGCCCTATTCTATTCTGTTTTAAAGTTTATACACCAACTCCATATGCTCTCTCATGTAAAATACAGAAATTCTATATTTAAGCGAATCGAATAAAATCTAAATATTATCTGGGCACCCCTATGGTAAAAGCAATGTTGCTCTGAATATAATCTGTCAGAGAAAATATACAATGCCCTTTTCTACTCGGTTTTGTAGTATATACACCAACTCAATATGCTCTCTCATGTAAAATACCGAAATTCTAATTTTAGGCGAATCAAAAAAATCAAAATAATATCTAGGCGCCCCATAGTTAAAATAAAATGGCTCTGAATATAGTCTGGTAGAAAAAATATACAATGCCATATTCTACTCTCTTTCGGAGTATATACACCTTCTTCAGTGTGCACTCTCCTATAAAATACAGAAATTCTATTTTACTGGAATCGAAGAAATCTAAATATTATCTAGGCACCTCAGTGTTTAAAGAAAATTCCTCTGAATATACTCTGTCAGAAAAAATATACAATGCCCTCTTCTACTCTGTTTTGGAGTATATACACTAACTCCACATGCTGTCTCATGTAAAATAGAGAAATTCTATATTTAAGCGAATCAAAAAAAAATCTAAATATTATCTAGGCACCCCAAAGTTAAAAGCAAAATTTCTCTGAATATAATCTGTCAGAAAAAAATTACAATGCCCTTTTCTACTTTGTTTTGGAGTATATACACCAACTCAATATGCTCTCATGTAAAATACCGAAATTCTAATTTTACATGAATCGAAAATAATCTAAATAATATCTAGGCGACCCAAAGTTAAAAGAAAATGACTCTGAATATAGTCTGTTAATAATAATATACAATGCCTTATTCTACTCTGTTTCGGACTATATACACCAAATCAGTGTGCTCTCTCATGTGAAATATAGAAATTCTAATTTTACCCGAATCGAAAAAATCTAAATATAATCTAGGCACCTCAATGTTAAAAAAAACATTGGTCTGAATATAATCTGTCAGAAAAAAAATACAATTCTTAATTCTACTCTGTTTTGGAGTATATACACCAACTCAATATGCTCTCTCCTATACAATAGCGAAATTCTAATTTTACGCGAATCGAAAAAAATCTAAATAATATGTAGGCACCTAAAAGTTAAAAGAAAATGGCTCTGAATATAGTCTGTTAGAAAAAATATACAATGCATTATTCTACTCTGTTTTAAAGTATATACACAAGTCAGGATGCTCTCTCATGTAAAATACACAAATTCTAATTTTACGTGAATCAAAAGAAATCTAAATAGTATCTAGTCACCCCAATGTAAAAAACAAAATTGCTCTGAATATAATCTGTCAGAAAAAATAAACAATGCTTTTTTCTACTCTGTTTTGGAGTATATACACCAACTCAATATGCTTTCCCATGTAAAATATCGAAATTCTAATTTTGTGCAAATGGAAGAAATCTAAATAATATCTAGGCGCCCCAAGGTTAAAGAAAATGGCTCTGAATATAGTCTGTTAGAGAAAATATGCAATGCCTTATTCTACTCTGTTTTGGAGTATATACTCCAACTCAATATGCTCTCTCACGTAAAATAACGAAATTCTAATTTTACGTGAATCGAAAAAAATTTAATAGTATCCAGGTGCCCCAAAGTTAAAAGAACATGGCTCTGACTATAGTCTGTCAGAAAAAATACATAAGAGAGCATATTGAGTTGGTATATATACTCCAAAACAGAGTAGAAAAAAGCATTGTACATTTAAAAGAAAATGAATCTGAATATAGTCTGTTAAAAAAAATATACAATGCCTTATTCTACTTTTTTTTTGGAGTATATACATCAACTCAGTATGCTCTCTCATGTAAAATACAGAAATTCTAATTTTACGTGAATTGAAAAAAATCTAAATATTATCTAGGCACCCCAATGTTATAATCAAAATTACTCTGAATATAATCTGTCAGAAAAAATATGCAATGCCCTCTTCTACTCTGTGTTGGAGTATATACACCAACTCGATATGCTCTCTCATGTAAAATACAGAAATTCAATATTTAGCGAATCGAAAAAAATCTAAATATTATCTAGGCACCCCAATGTTAATAGAAATATTGCTCTGAATATAATCTGTCAGAAAATATATACAATGCCCATTTCTACTCTGTTTTGTAGTATATACACCAAATCAATATGCTCTCTCACGTAAAATACCGAAATTCTAATTTTACGTGAATCGAAAAAAATCTAAATAGTATCCAGGTGCCCCAAAGTTAAAAGAACATGGCTCTGAATATAGTCTGTCAGAAAAAATATACAATGCCCTACTCTACTCTGTTTTGGAGTATATACAGCAACTCAGTATTCTCTCTCATGTAAAATACAGAAATTCTATATTTGGCAAATCGAAAAAAATCTAAATATTATCTAGGCACCCCAATTTTAAAAGCAAAATTGCTCTGAATATAATCTGTCAGAAAAAATATACAATGCCCTTTTCTATTCTGTTTTATATTATAGAAACCAACTCAATATGCTCTCTCTTGTAAAATACAAAAATTCTAATTTTATGCGAATCGAAAATAATTTAAATAATGTCTAGGCGCCCAAAAGTTAAAAGAAAATTTCTCTAAATATAATATGTCAAAAAAAATACACAATGCCCTATTCTACTCTGTTTTGGAATATATGCATCAACTAAGTATGCTCTTTCATGTAAAATACCGAAATTCTAATATTACGTGAATCGAAAAAAACCTAAATATCTAGGCAACCCAATGTTTAAAGCAAAATTGCTCTGAATATAATCTGTCAGAAAAAATATTTAATTTTCTTTGCTATTCTGTTTTGGAGTATATACACCAACTCCATATGCTCTCTCATGTAAAATACATAAATTCTATATTTAAGCGAATCGAAAAAAATCTAAGTATTATCTACGTAACCCAATGTTAAAATCAATCTGCTGTGAATATCATCTGTCAGAAAAAATATACAATGCCCTATTATACTCTGTTTTGGAGTATATAAACCAACTCCATATGCTCTCTCATGTAAAATACAGAAATTCTATATTTAAGTGAATCGAAAAAAATCTAAATATTACCTAGGCACCCCAATATTTATAGCAAAATTGCTCTGAATATAATCAGTAACAAAAATATATAATGCCCTTTTCTACTCTGTTTTGTAGTATATTCACCAACTCAATATGCTCTCTCATGTAAAGTACCAGGATTCTAATTTTACGCGAATCGAAAAAAAATCTAAATAATATCTAGGCGCCTCAAAGCTAAAAGAAAATGGCTCTGAATATAGTTTGTTAGAAAAAATATACAATGCCTTATTCTATTCTGTTTTGGAGTATGTATACCAACTCAGTAAGCTCTCTCATGTAAAATACAGAAATTCTAATTTCACCTGTATCGAGAAAATCTAAATATTATCTAGGCACCCCAAGGTTAAAAACAAAATTTCTCTGAATATAATCTGTCAGAAAAAATATACAATACCCTATTCTACTCTGTTTTGGAGTATATAAACCAATTCAGTATGCTCAATCATGTAAAATAGCAAAAGCATAAATTTACGTGAATTGAAAAAAATCTATATATAATCTAGGCACCCCAATGTTAAAAACAAAATTTCTCTGAATATAATCTGCCAAAAAAATATACAATGCCCTATTCTACTCTGTTTTGTAGTGTATAAACCAACTCCATATTCTCTCTCATGAAAAATACAGAAATTCAATATTTAAGCGAATAGAAAATAATCTAAATATTATCTAGGCACCCCAATGTTAAAAGGAAAATTGCTCTGAATATAAACTGTCAGATAAAATATACAATGCCCTTTTCTACTTTGTTTTATAGTAAATACACCAACTCAATATGCTCTCTCATGTATAATACAGAAATTCTAATTTTAACTGAATTGAAAAATTCTAAATATTATCTAGGCACCACAACGTTAAGAACAAAATTGCTCTGAATATAATCTTTCAGAAAAAATATACAATGCCCTATTCTACTCTGTTTTGGAATATATACACCAACTCAATATGCTCTCTCAGTTAAAATACCGAAATTCTAATTTTACGCAAATCGATAAGAATCTGAATAATATCTAGGTGCCCCAAATTAAAAGAAAATGGCTCTGAATATAGTCTGTTAGAAAAAATATACAACGCCTTATTCTACTCAGTTTTGTAGTATATACACCAACTCAGTATGCTCTCTGATGTAAAATGCTGAAATTCTAATTTTACGTGAATCGAAATAAATCTAAATATTATCTAGGCACACCAATGTTTAAAGCAAAATTGCTCTGAATATCATTTGTCAGAAAAAATATACAATGCCCTTTTCTACTTTGTTTTGGAGTATATACACCAACTCAATATGCTCTCTCATGTAAAATAACGAAATCTTAATTTTACGTGAATCGAAAAAGATCTAAGTAATATCTAGGTGCCCAACATTAAAAGAAAATGTCTCCGAAAATAGTCTGTTAAAAATAATATACAATGCCTTATTCTACTCTGTTTTGGAGTATATACACCAACTCCGTATGCTCTCTCTTGTACAATACAGAAATTAGAATTTCACACAAATAGAAATAATCTCAATATTATCTAGGCACCCCAATGACAATAACATAATTGCTCTGAATATAATCTTTCAGAAAAAATATACAATGCCCTATTCTATTCTGTTTTGGAGTATATACACCAACTCAGTATTCCGAATCTTGTAAAATACCGAAATTCTAATTTTACGTGAATCGAAGAGTATCTAAATATTATCTAGGCACCACAATGTAAAAAACAAAATTGCTCTGAATATCATCTGTCAGAAAAAAATATACAATGCTCCATTCTACTTTGTTTTGGAGTATATACACCAACTCCATATGCTCTCTCATGTAAAATACACAAATTCTATATTCAAGCGAATCGAAACAAATCTAAACATTATCTAGGCACTCCAATGTTAAAAGCAAAATTTCTCTGAATATAATCTCTACGAAAAAATATACAATGCCCTTTTCTACTCTGTTTTGGAGTATACACACCAACTCAATATGCTCTCTCATGTAAAATACAGAAATATTAATTTTACGTGAATCGAAAAAAATATAATTAATATCTAGGCACGTTAAAGTTAAAAGAAAATGGCTGCGAATATAGTCTGTTAGAAAAAATATACAATGCCTTATTGTACTCTGTTTTGGAGTATATACACCATCTCAATATGCTCTCTCATTTAAAATATGGAAATTCTAATTTTACGTGAATCGAAAAAAATCTAAATAATATCTAGGCGCCCCAATTTTATAAGAAAATGGCTCTGAATATAGTCTGTTAGAAAAAATATACAATGCCTTATTCTACTCTGTTTTGGAGTATATACACCAACTCAGTATGCTCTTTCATGTAAAATACCGAAATTCTAATTTTACGTGAATCGAAAAAAATCTAAATATTATCTGAGCACCCCAATGTTAAAAGCAAAATTGCTCTGAATATAAACTGTCAGAAAAAATATACAATGCCCTTTTCTACTCTGTTTTAGGGTATATACACCAACTCAATATGCTCTCTCATTTGAAACACCGAAATTCAAATTTTATGCCAATCGAAAAAAATCTAAATAATATTTAGGCGAACCAAAATTAAAAGACAATGGCTCTGAATATATTCTGTTAGATAAAATATACAATGCCTTATTCTACTCTGTTTTATAGTATATACACCAACTCAGTTTGCACTCTCATGTAAAATACCGAAATTCTAATTATACGTGAATCGAAAAACAATCTAAATAATATCTAGGCGCCCCAAAGCTAAAAGAAAATGGCTCTGAATATAGCCTGTTAGAAAAAATATACAATACCTTATTCTACTCTATTTTGGAGTATATACACCATCTCAATATGCTCTCTCATGTAAAATACCGAAATTCTAATTTTATGCCAATCGAGAAAAATTTAAATAAAATCTAGGTGCACCGAAATTAAAATAAAATGGCTCTGAATGTTGTCTGTTAGAGAAAATATACAATGACTTATTCTACTCTGTTTTGGAGTGTACACACCAACTCAGTTTGCTCTCTCATGTAAAATACAGAAATTCTAAATTTACTTGAATCGAAAAAAATTTATATATTATCTAGGCACCCCAATGTTCAAAGCAAAATTGCTCTGAATATAATGTGTCAGAAAAAATATAGATTGCCCTTTTCTACTCTGTTTTGGAGTATATACAAAAACTCTATATGCTCTCTCATGTAAAATACCGAAATTCAAATTCTACATGAAGCGGCAAAAAATTTTAATAATATCTAGGTGCCCCAAAGTTAGAAGAAAATTTCTCTGAATATAGTCTGTTATTACAAATACACAATGCCTTATTCTACTCTGTTCTGGAATATTTACACCAACTCAGTATGCTCTCTCATGTAAAATACAGAAATTCTATATTTAAGCGAATCAAAAAAATTCTAAATATAATCTAGGCACCCCAATGTTTATAACATAATTGCTCTAAATATAATCTTTCAGAAAAAATATACAATGCCCTATTCTACTCTGTTTGGATTATATAAACCAACTCATTATGCTCTCTCATGTAAAATAGAGAAATTATAATTTTATCGAAATCGAAAAATCTAAATATTATCTAGGCAACCGAATGTTAAAAACAAAATTCCTCTGAATATAATCTGTCAGAAAAAATATACAATGCCCATTTCTACTCTATTTTGGTGTATATACACCAACTCAGTATGCTCTCTCATGTAATATGCAGAAATACTAATTTAGCCCGAATCGAAAAAATCTAAATATTATCTAGGCACCCATAAGTTAAAAGAAAATGTCTCTGAATATAGTCTGTTGGAAAAAATATACAATTATTTATTCTATTCTGTTTTGGAGTATATACACCAACTCATTATGCTCTCTCGTGTAAAATACCAAAATTCGAATTTTACGTGAATCGAAAAAAATCTAAATATTATCTAGGCATCCCAATGTTAAAAACAAAATTACTCTGAATATAATCTGTCAGAAAAAACATACAATGCCTTTTTCTACTCTGTTTTGGAGCATATACACCAACTCAATATGCTCTCTCATGTAAAATACCGAAATTCTAATTTTATGCGAATTAATTTAAAATATTAATAATATCTAGGCGCCCCAAAGTTGAAAGAAAATAACTCTGAATATAGTTTGTTATAAAAAATATACAATGCCTTATTCTACTTTGTTTTGGTGTATACACACCTACTCAATATGCTCTCTCATGTAAAATAACGAAATTATAATTTGACCCGAATTGAAAAAATCTAAATATTATCTAGGCTCCCCAATGCTAAAAACAAAATTGCTCTGAATATAATCTGTCCGAAAAAATACAAAATGCCCTATTCTACTCTGTTTTGGAGAATATACACCAACTCAGTATTCCCTCTCATGTAAAATACTGAAATTCTAATTTTACGTGAACTGAAAAAAATCTAAATATTATCTAGGCACCCCAATGTTAAAAACAAAATTGCTCTGAATATAATCTATCAGAAAATATATACAATGCCCTATTATACTATGTTTTGGAGTATATACACCAACTTAGTATGCTCCCTCATGTAAAATACAGAAATAATAATTTTACCCGAATCGAAAAAATCTAAATATAATTTAGGCACCGGAATGTTAAAAGCAAAATTCCTCTGAATATAATATATCAGAAAAAATATACAATGCTTTTTTTTACTCTGTTTTGGAGTATATACAACAACTAAGTATGCTCTCTTATGTAAAATACCGAAATTCTAAATTTACGTGAATCGAAAAAAATCTAAATATTATCTAGGAACACCAATGTTAAAAGTAAAAGTGCTCTGAATATATTTTGTCAGAAAAAATATATAATGCCCTATTCTACTATGTTTTGGAGTATATACATTAACTCAGTATGCTCTCCCATGTAAAATACCGACATTCTAAAATTACGTGAATCAAAAAAAATCTAAATATTATCTAGGCACCCCAATGTTTATAGCAAAATTGCTCTTAATATAATTTGTCAGTAAATATATACAATGCCCTATTCTACTCTGTTTTGGAGTATATACACCAACTCAGTGTGCTCTCTCATATAAAATACGGAAATTCTAATTTTACACGAATCGAAAACAATCTGAATTATATCTAGGCGCCCCAAAGTTAAACGAAAATGGCTCTGAATATAGTTTGTTATAAAAAATATACAATGCCTTATTCTACTTTATTTTGGAGTATATACACCAACTCACTATGCTCTCTCGTGTAAAATACTGAAATTCTAATGTTACGTGAATCGAAAAAAATCTAATTATCTAGGCACCCCAATGTTTAAAGCAAAATTTCTCTGAATACAATCTGTCAGTAAAAACATATAATGCCCTTTTCTACTCTGTTTTGCAGTATATACACTACCTCCTTATGCTCTCTCATGTAAAATACGGAAATTATAATTTTAAGTGAATCGAAAAAAATCTAAATAATATCTAGGCACCCCAAAGTTAAAAGAAAATGGCACTGAATATAGTTTGTTAGGAAAAATATACAATGCCTTATTCTACTTTGTTTTGGAGTATACCCACCAATTCAATATGCACTCTCATGTAAAATACAGAAATTGAAATTTTACCCGAATTTTAAAAAATCTAAATATTATCTAGGCACCCCAATGTTAAAAAAAAATTAATCTGAATATAATCATTCAGATAAAATATACAATGCCCTATTCTACTTTGTTTTGGAGTTTATACACCAACTCCATATGCTCTCTTATGTAAAATACAGAAATTCTATATTTAAGTGAATCGAAAAAAATCTAAATATTATCTAGGCACCCCAATGTTACAAGAAAAATTGCTGTGAATATAATCTTGCAGAAAAAATATACAATGCCCTATTCTACTCTCTTTTAGAGTATATAGAACATCTCAGTATGCTCTATAATGCAAACTACCGAAATTCTAATTTTACATGAATCAAAAAAAATCTAAATATTATCAAGGCACCCCAATGTTAAAAACAAAATTTTTGTGAATATAATGTGTCAGAAAAAATATACAATGCCCTATTCTACTCTGTTTTGTAGTATATACACCAACTCAGTATGCTTTCTCATGTAAAATACAGAAATTATAATTTTACCCGAATCGAAAAAATCTAAATATTATCTAGGCACCCCAATGTTAATAGCAAAATTGCTCTGAATATAATCTCTCAGAAAAAAAATAAAATTCCCTTTTCTACTCTGTATTGTAGTATATACATCAACTCAATATTCTCTCTCATGTAAAATACCGAAATTCTAATATTACGCAAATTAAAAAAAATTTAAGCAATATCTATGTGCCCCAAAATTAAAAGAAAATTGCTCTGAATATAGTCTGTTAGAAAAAATATACAGTGCCTTATTCTACTTACTTTTGGAGTATATACACCAACTCAGTATGCTCTCTCATGTAAAGTACCGAACTTCTAATTTTACGTGAATCGAAAGAAATCTAAATATTATCTAAGCATCCGAATGTTAAAAAAATATTGCTCTGATTATCATCTGTCAGATAAAATATACAATGCCCTATTCTACTCTGTTTCGGTGTATATATACCAACTCAGTATGCTCTCTCATGTAAAATACCGAAATACTAATTTTACGTGAATCGAAAAAAATCTACATATCATCTAGCCACCCCAATGTTAAAAGTAAAATTGCTCTGAATATAATTTGTCAGAAAAAATATACAATGCCCTTTTCTACTCTGTTTTGGAATATATATAATAACTCAATATGCTCTCTCATGTAAAATAGAGAAATTCTATATTTAAGCGAATCGAAAAAAATGAAAATATAATCTAGGCACCCCAATGATAAAAGCAAAATTGCTCTGAATATAATCTGTCATAAAAAATATACAATGCTGTTTTCTACTCTGTTTTGTAGTATATACAACAACTCAATATGCTCTCATGTAAAATATTGAAATTCTAATTTTATGTGAATCAAAAGAAATCTAAATATTATCTAGGCACCCCAATGTTAAAAACAAAATTGCTCTAAATATCATCTGTAAGAGAAAATATACAATGTCCTATTCTACTCTTTTTTAAAGTATATAGACCAACTCCATATGCTCTCTCTTGTAAAATACAGAGATTCTATATTTAAGCAAATCGAAAAAAATCTAAACATTATCTAGGCACCCCAATGTTAAAAGCAAATTTGCTCTGAATATAATCTGTCAGAAACAATATACAATGCCATTTTCTACTCTGTTTTGGTGTACATAAAGCAAATCAATATGCTCTCTCATGTAAAATACAGAAATTCTAATTTTACGTGAAGCGAAAAAAATCTAAATAATATCTAGGTGCCCCAAAAGTACAAGAAAATCGCTCTGAATATAGTCTGTTAGAAAAAATATACAATGCTTTTTCTACTCTATTTTGCAGTATACACACCAACTCAGTATGCTCTCCCATGTAAAATACCGAAATTCTAATTTTATGCCAATCGAAACAAATCTAAATAAAATCTAGGTGCACCAAAATTAAAAGAAAATGGCTCTGAATATAGTCTGTTAGAATAAATACACGAGGCCTTATTCTACTCTGTTTTGGAGTATATACAAAAACTCAATATGCTCTCTCATGTAAAATACCAAAATTCTAATTCTACGCAAATCGGTATAAAATCTTAATAATATCTAGGCGCCCTAAAGGTAAAAGAAAATGCCTCTGAATATAGTCTGTTAAAAAAATATACAATGCCTTATTCTACTCAGTTTTGTAGTATATACTCCAACTCAGTATGCTCTCTCATGTAAAATACTGAAATTCTAATTTTACGTGAATCGAAAGAAATCTAAATATTATCTAGGCACCCCAATGTTTAAAGGAAAATTGCTCTGAATATCATGTGTCAGAAAAAATATACAATGCCCTTTTCTACTCTGTTTTGGAGTATATACACCAACTCACTATGCTCTCTCATGTAAAATAACGAAATTCTAATTTTACGCGTATCGAAAAAAATCTAAATAATATCTAGGCGCCCCAAAGTTAAAAGAAAATTTCTCTGAAAATAGTTTGTTAGAAATAATATACAATGCCTTATTCTACTCTGTTTTGGAGTATATACACCAACTTTGTATGCTCTCTCTTGTAAAATAGGGAAATTCTAATTTTACCCAAAACAAAATAATCTAAATATTATCTAGGCACCCCAATGTTAAAAACAAAATTGCTCTGAATATAATTTGTGAGGAAAAATATACAATGCCCTATTCTATTCTGTTTTGGAGTATATACACCAACTCTGTATTCCCTCTCATGTAAAATACCGAAATTCAAATTTTACGTGAATCGAAAAAAATCAAAATATTATCTAGGCACCCCAATGTTAAAAACAAAATTGCTCTGAATATCATTTGTCAGAAAAAATATACAAGGCCCTATACTACTCTGTTATAGAGTATATAGACTAACTCCATATGCTCTCCCATGTAAAATACAGAAATTCTATATTTAAGCGAATCGAAAAAATTCTAAATATTATCTAGGCACCCCAATGTTAAAGCAAAATTGCTCTTAATGTAGTCTGTCAGAAAAAATATACAATGCATTTTTCTACTCTGTTTTGAAGTTTATATACCAACTCAATATGCTCTTTGATGTAAAATATCACAATTCTAATTTTACGTGAATCGATAAAAATCTAAACAATATCTAGGAGCCCCAAAGTTATAAGAAAATGGCTCTGCATATAGTCTGGTATAAAAAATATACAATGCCTTATTTTAATCTGTTTTGGAGTATATACACCAACTCAGTATGCTCTCTCATGTAAAATACTGAAATTCTAAATTTACGTGAAATGAAATAATTCTAAATATTATCTAGGCACCCCAATGTTTAAAGAAAAATTACTCTGAATATAATCTGTTAGAAAAAATATATAGTGCCTATTTCTACCCTGTTTTGGAGTATATACACCAACTCAATAAGCTCTCTCATGTAAAATACCGTAATTCTAATTTTACACGAATCGAAAAATATATAAATAATATCTAGACGCTCCAAAGTTAAAAGAAAATGGCGCTGAATATAGTCTGTTAGAAGAAATTTACAATGCCTTATTCTACTTTATTTTGGAGTATATACACCAATTCAGTATACCCTCTCATGTAAAATACCAAAATTCTAATTTTACATGAATCGAATAAAATCTAAATATTATTTAGGCACCCCAATGTTGTAAACCAAATTGCTCTGAATATTATCTGTCAGAAAAAATATACAATGCCCTGTTCTACTCTGTTTTGTAGTATATACAACAACTCAATATGCTTTTTCATGTAAAATACAGATATTCTAATTTTGGAGGAATCGAAAATATCTAATTATTATATAGGCACCCCAATGTTAAAAACAAAATTACTCTGAATATAATCTGTCACAAAAAATATACAAAGCCTTATTCTACTTTGTTTTGGAGTATATACACCAACTCAATATGCTCTCTCATGTAAAATACAGAAATTCTAATTTTATGTGAATCAAAAAAAAATCTAAATATTATCTAGGCAACCCAACGTTAAAAACAAAATTGCTCTGAATATAATCTGTCAGAGAAAATATACAATACCCTATTCTACTCTGTTTTGGAGTATATACACCAACTCCATATGCTCTCTCATATAAAATACAAAAATTCTATATTTAAGGGAATCAAAAATAATCTAAATATTATCTAGGCACCCCAATGATAAAAGCAAAATTGCTCTGAATATAATCTGCCAGAAAAAATATACAATGCCATTTTCTACTCTGTTTTGGAGTATATACACCTACTCAATATGCTCTTATGTAAAATATCGAAATTCAAATTTTAAACAAATCAAAAAATTCTAAATAATATCTAGGCGCTCCAAAGTTAAAGGAAATTGGCTCTGAATATAGTCTGTTATAAAATATATACAATGCCTTATTCTACTCTGTTTTGTAGTATATACACCAACTCAGTATACCCTCTCATGTAAAATACAGAAATTCTAATTTTACCCGAATCGAAAAAATCTAAATATTATCTAGGCACACCAATGTTAAAAACAAAATTGCTCTCAATATAATCTCTCAGAAAAAATATACAATGCACTATTATATTCTGTTTTGGAGTATATACACCAACTCAATATGCTCTCTCATGTATAATACAAAAATTAAAATTTTACACAAATTGAAAAAATCTAAATCTTATATTGGAACCCGAATGTTAAAAGCAAAATTGCTCTGAATATAATCTGTCAGAAAAAATATACAATGCCCTATTCTACTCTGTTTTGGAGTATATACACCAACTCCACATGCTCTCTCATGTAAAATACAGAAATTCTATATTTAAGCGAATAGAGACAATCTAAATATTATCTAGGCAATCCAATGTTAAAAGCAAAATTGCTCTGAATATAATCTGTCAGAAAAAATATACATTGCCTTATTCTAATCTGTTTTGGTGTATATACACCAACTCAGTTTGCTCTCTCAAGTAAAATACAGAAATTCTAATTTTACCCGAATCGAGAAAATCTAAATATTATCTAGGCACCCCAATGTTAAAAACAAAATTGCTCTGAATATAATCTGTCAGAAAAAATATACAATGCTATTTTCTACTCTGTTTTGTAGTATATACACCAACTCAATATGCTCTCTCATGTAAAATAACGAAATTCTAAATTTATGCAAATCAAAGAAAATCTAAATAATATATAGGTGCCCCAAAGTTAAAAGAAAATGTCTCTGAATATAGTCTGTTAGAAAATATACAAAATGCCTTTTTCTACTCTGTTTTGGAGTATATACATTAACTCAGTAAGCGCTCACATGTAAAATACCGAAATTTAATTTTACGTAAAACGGAAAATATATAAATATTATCTAGGCACCCCAATGTTAAAAGCAAAATTGCTCTGAATATAATCTGTCAGAAAAAATATACAATGCCCTATTCTTTGTTTTGGAGTATATACACGGACTGCATATGCTCTCTCATGTAAAATACAGAAATTCTATATTTAAGCTAATAGAAAAAAATCTAAATATTATCTAAGCACGCCAATGTTAAAAGCAAAATTGCTCTGAATATAATCTGTCAGAAAAAGTATACAATGCCCTTTTCTACTCTGTTTTGTAGTATATACACCAACTCAGTTTTCTCTCTCATGTAAAATACCGAAATTCTAATTTTACGTGAATCGAAAAAATTCTAAATAATATCTAGGCTCCCCAAAGCTAAAAGAAAATGGCTCTGAATATAATCTGTTAGAAAAAATATACAAGGCCTTATTCTACTCTGTTTTGAATTATATACACCAACTCAGTTTTCTCTTTCATGTAAAATACCGAAATTCCAATTTTACGTGAATCGAAAAAAATCTATATATTGTCTAGGCACCCTAATGTTAAAAGCAAAATTGCTCTCAATATAATCTGTCAGAAAAAATATGAAATGCCCATTTCTACTCTGTTTTGGAGTATATACAAAAACTCAATATGCTCTCTCATGTAAAATACCGAAATTCTAATGCTACGCAAATCGGTAAATAATCTTAATAATATCTAGGCGCCCCAACGTTAAAAGAAAATGGCTCTGAATATAGTCTGTCAAAAAAAATATACAATGCACTTTTCTACTCTGTTTTGGAGTACATACACCAACTCAATATGCTGTCTCATTTAAATTACCGAAAGTCTAATTTTAGGCGAATCAAAAAAGATCTAAATAATATCTAGGTGCTCCAAAGTTAAAAGAAAATGGCTCTAAATATAGTCTGTTAGAAAAAATATACAATGCCCTATTCTACTTTGTTTTGGAGTATATACACCAAATCCATATGCTCTCACATGTAAAACAAAGAAAGTTCTATATTTAAGCGAATGGAAAAAAATCTAAATATTATCTAGGCACCCCAATGTTAAAAAAAAAATTGCTCTGAATGAAATCTATCAGAAAAAATACACAATGCCCGTTTCTACTCTGTTTTGTAGTATATACACCAACTCAATATGCTCTCTCATATAAAATACCGATATTCAAATTTTACGTGAAATGAAAAAAAACTAAATTATATCTAGGCGCCCCAAAGTTAAAAGAAAAGGGTCCTAAATATAGTCTGTAAGAAAAAATATACAATGCCTTATTCTTCTTTGTTTTGAAGTATATACACCAACTCCATATGCTCTCTCAAATAAAATACAGAAATTCTATATTTAAGCAAATCGAAATAATTCTAGATAGTATCTAGGCACCCCAATGTGAAAACCAAAATTGCTCTTAATATAATCTGTCAGATAAAATATACAATTCCCTTTACTTCTCTGTTTTGTAGTATATACACCAACTAAATATGCTCTCTCATGTAAAATACAGAAATTCTAATTCTACCCAAATCGAAAAAATCTAAATATTATCTAGGCACCCGAGTATTAAAAAAAATTGCTCTGAATATAATCCGTAAGAAAAAATATACAATGCCCTATTCTACTCTGTTTTGGAGTATATACACCAACTCCATATGCTCTCTCATGTAAAATACAGAAATTCTAATTTGACTCGAGTCGAAAAATATCTTAGTATTATCTAGGCACCGCAATGTTAAAAACAAAATTGCTCTGAAAATAATCTGTCAGAAAAATTATACAATATTTTATTCTACTCGGTTTTCGAGTACATACACAAACTCCATATGCTCTCTCATATATAATACAAAAATTCTATATTTAAGCGAATCGACAAAAATCTAAATAATATTTAGGCACCTCAAATTTAAAAGCAAAATTTCTCTGAATATAATCTGTCAGAAAAAATATACAATGCCCTATTCTACTCTGTTTTGGAGTATATAACGCAACTCAGTATGCTCTCTCATGTAAAATACAGAAATTCTATATTTAAGTGAATCAAAGAAAATTTAAATATTATCTAGGCACCCGAATGTTAAAAGCAAAATTGCTCTGAATATAATCTGTCAGAAAAAATATACAATGCCTTTTCTACCCTGTTTTTAGTATATACAACAATTCAATATGCTCTCTCATGTAAAATACAGAAATTCTAATTTTACCCGAATCTAATAAATCAAAATACTATGTAGGCACCCCAATGTTTAAAACAAAATTGCTCTGAATAGAATCTGTCAGAAAAAATATACAATGCCCTATCCTACTCTGTTTTGGAGAATACACACCAACTCCATATGCTCTCTCATGTAAAATACAGAAATTACATATTTAAGCGAATCGAATAAAATCTAAATATTATCTAGGCACCACAAGGTTAAAAACAAAATTGCTCTGAATATAATCTGTCAGAAAAAATATATAATGCCCTTTTCTACTCTGTTTTATACTATATACACCAAATCAATATGCTCTCTTATGTAAATTACAGAAATTCTCATTCTACCCTAATCGAAAATATATAAATATTTCCTAAGCAATCCAATGTTAAAAACAAAATTGTTCTGAATATAATTTGTCAAAAAAAATAAACAATGCCATATTCTACCCTCTTTTGGAGTCTATACACCAACTCAGTATGCTCTGTCATGTAAAATACGGAAATTCTAATTTTACGTGAATCGAATAAAATCTAAATATTATCTATTTAACCCAATGTTAAAAGTAAAATTGCTCTGAATATAATCTGTCAGAAAAAATATACAATACCCGATTCTACTCTTTTTTGGAGTATATACACCAACTCCATATGCTCTCTCATATAAAATACCGAAATTCTAAATTTATGCGAATCGAAAAAAATAATACCTAGGCGCCTCAAAGTTCAAAGAAAATGTCTCTGAATATAGTCTGTTAGAAAAAATATACAATGCCTTACTCTAATCTGTTTTGGAGTATATACAGCAACTCAGGATGCTCTCTCATGTAGAAAAGAGAAATTCAAATTTTACCCGATTCGAAAAAATCTAAATATTATCTAGGCAACACAATGTTAAAACAAAATTGCTCTGAATATAATCTGTCATAAAAAATATACAACGCCCCATTCTACTCTGTTTTGGAGTATATACAACCACTCAATATGCTCTCTCATGTAAAATACCGAAATTCTATATTTAAGCGAATTGAAAAAAATCTAAATAATATCTAGGCGACCCAAAGTAAAAAGAAAATGGCCCTGAATATAGTCTGTTAGAAAAAATATACAATGTCTTATTCTACTCTGTTTTGGAGTATATACACCAACTCAGTGTGCTCTCTCATGTAAAATACAGAAATTCTAATTTTACACGAATCGAAAGAAATCTAAATATTATTTAGGCTCCCCAATGTAAAAAACAAAATTGCTCTGAATATAATATGTCCGAAAAAATATACAATGTCCAATTCTGCCCTGTTTTGGAGTATATACAGCAATTCAGTATGCTCTCTCATATAAAATAAAGAAATTCTAATTTTATGTGAATCGAAAATAATCTAAATATTATCTAGGCACCCCAATGTTAAAAGCAACATTGCTCTGAACATAATCTGTCAGAAAAAATATACAATGCCCTTTTCTACTCTGTTTTGGAGTGTATACACCAACTCACTATGCTCTCTCATGTAAAATACAGAAATTCTAATTTTACGTGAATCGAAAAAAATCGCAATATTATCAAGCACCCAAAAAATTTAAACAATATTTCTCTGAATATAATCTGTCAGAAATAATATACAACGCCCTGTTCTTCTCGGTTTTGGAGTATATATACCAACTCCATATGCTCTCTCATGTAAAATACAGAAATTCTAATTTTACCCAAATCAAAAAAATCTAAATATTATCTAGGCTCCGCAATGTTAAAAGCAAAATTTCTCTGAATATAATCTGTGAGAAAAAATATACAATGCTCTTTTCTACTCTCTTTTATAGTATATACACCAACTCAA
The DNA here is from genome assembly GCF_049354715.1 of Callithrix jacchus. NCBI lineage: Eukaryota > Metazoa > Chordata > Mammalia > Primates > Cebidae > Callithrix > Callithrix jacchus. The sequence goes on along the minus strand of NC_133506.1, from coordinate 166,354,923 downwards.
TATGCTCTCTTATGTAAAATAAAGAAATTCTAATTTTACACGATTCGAAAAAATCTAAATAATATCTAGGCGCACTAAAGTTAAACGAAAATGCCTCTGAATATAGTCTGTTAGAAAAAATATACAATGCCTTATTCTACTCTGTTTGGGAGTATATACACCAACTCAGTATGCTCTCTCATGTAAATTTCAGAAATTCTAATTTTACCTGAATCGAAAATATCTAAATATTATCTAGAAACTCCAATGCTAAAAACAAAATTGCTCTGAATATAATCTGTCAGAAAAAATATATAATGCCCTGTTCTACTCTTTTTTGGAGTATATACACCAACTCGATAAGCTCTCTCATGTAAAATACAAAAATTCTATGTTTAAGTGAATCGAAAATAACCTAAATATGATCTAGGAACCCCAATGTGAAAAACAAAATTGCTCTGAATATAATCTGTCAGAAAAAATATATAATGTTCTATTCTACTCTGTTTTGGAATATATACACCAACTCCATATTCTCTCATGTAAAATACCGAAATTCTAATTTTACACGAATCGAAAAAAATCTAAATAATATCTAGGGGCCCCAAAATTAAAAGAAAATGGCTCTGAATATAGTCTGTTAGAAAAAATATACAATGCCCTATTCTACTCTGTTTTGAAGTATATACACCAACTCAGTATGCTCTCTAATGTAAAATACCGTAATTCTAATTTTACGTGAATTAAAAAAAATCTAAATATTATCTAGGCACCCCAATGTTAAAAACAAAATTGCTCTGAATATAATATGTCAGAGAAAATATACAGTGCCCTATTCTACTTTGTTTTGGAGTATATACACCAACTCAATATGCTCTCTCAAGCAAAATACAGTAAATCTAATTTTACCCGAATCAAAAAAAATCTAAATAATATCTAGGTGCCCCAAAGTTAAAAGAAAATGGCTCTGAATATAGTTTGTTAGAGAAAATATACAATGCCTTATGCTACTCTGTTTTGGAGTATATACATTAACTCAGTATGCTCTCTCAGGTAAAATATCGAAATTCTAAATTTATGTCAATGAAAAAAAATCTAAATATTATCTAGGCACCATAATGTAAAAAAACAAAATTTCTCTGTATATAATCTGTTAAAAAAATATACAATGCCTTATTCTACTCTTTTTTGGAATATATACACCAACTCCATATGCTCTCTTATGTAAAATACAGAAATTCTATATTTAGGCTCTCCAACGTTACAAAAAAATTGCTCTCAATATAATCTGTGAGAAAAAATATTCAATGCCCTTTTCTACTATGTTTTGTACTATATACACCAACTCAATTCGCTCTCTCATGAAAATAACAAAATTCTAATTTTACACGAATCAAAAAAATTCTAAATAATATCTAGGCGACCCAAAGTTAAAAAAAAATGTGTCTATATATAGTCTGTTCGAAAAAATAAACAATGCCTTATTCTACTCTGTTTTGGAGTATATACACCAACTCAGCATGCTCTCTCATGTAAAATACCGAAATTATAATTTTACGCGAATCGAAAAAAATGTAAATAATATCTTGGCACCCCAAATTTAAAAGAAAATGGCTCTGAATATAGTCTGCTAGAAAAAATATACAATGCCTTATTCTACTCTGTTTTGGAGTATATACACCAACTCAATATGCTCTCTCATGTAAAATACAGAAATTCTAATTTCAGCCGATTCAAAAAATATAAGTATTATATAGGCACCCAAATGTTAAAAACAGAATTGCTTTGAATATTATCTATCAGAAAAAATATACAATGCCCTATTCTACTTTGTTTTGGAGTATATACACCAACTCAGTATGCTCTCTCATGTACAATACGGAAATTCTAATTTTACGTGAATCGAAAAAAATCTAAATATTATCTAGGCAACCCAATGTTACAAAACAATTGCTCTTAATATAATCTGTCATAAAAAATATACAATTCCCTATTGTAATCTGTTTTGCAGTATATAAACGAACTCAGTATGCACTCTCATGTAAAATACTGAAATTCTAATTTTACGTGAATCAAAAAAAATCTAAATAATATCTAGGCGCCCCAAAGTTAAAAGAAAATGGCGCTGAATATAGTCTGCTAGAAAAAATATACAATGACTTATTCTACTCTGTTTTGGAGTATATACACCAAATCAGTATGCTCTCTCATGTAAAATACCGAAAATCTAATTTTACGTGAATCAAAAAAAATCTAAATATTATCTAGGAAACCGAATGTTAAAAGTAAAATTGCTCTCATTAGAATCTGTCAAATAAAATATACAATGCCCTTTTCTACTCTGTTTTGGAGTATATACACCAACTCAATATGCTCTCTCATGTAAAATACCGAAATTCTAATCTTACGTGAATCAAAAAAATCTAAATATTATCTATGCACCCGAATGTTAAAAGCAAAATTGCACGGAATATACTCTGTCAGAAAAAATATACAATGCCTTATTCTACTGTTTTGGAGTATATACACCAACTCAGCATGCTCTCACATGTAAAATACCCAAATTCTAATTTTACGTGAATCGAAAAAAATCTAAATATTATCTAGGCACCCCAATGTTAAAAAGAAAATTGCCTTGAAAATAATTTGTCAGAAAAAATATACAAAGCCCTATTCTACTCTGTTTTTGAGTATATACACCAACTCCATTTGCTATCTCATGTAAAATACATAAATTCCATATTTAAGCGAATCGAAAAGAATCTAAATATTATCTAGGCACTCCAATGTTAAAAGAAAAATTGCTGGGAATATTATCGGTCAGAAAAAATATACAATGCCCTCTTCTACTCTGTTTTGAAGTATATACACCAACTCAATATGCTCTCTCATGTAAAATAACAATATTCTAATATTAGGCAAATTGAAAGAAATCTAAATAATATCTAGGTGCCCAAAAGTTAAAAGAGAATGTCTCTGAATATAGTCTGTTAAAAAAAATACACAATGCCTGATTCTACTCTGTTTTGGAGTATATACACCAACTCAGTATGCTCTCTCATGTAAAATAGAGACATTCTAATTTTATCCGAATCGAAATAATCTAAATATTATGTAGGCACGTCAATGTTAAAAATAAAATTGGTCTGAATATAATCTTTCAGAAAAAATATACAATGCCATATTCTACTCTGTTTTGGAGTATATACACCAACTCAGTATGCTCTCTCATGTAAAATACCGAAATTCTAATTTCACCCGAAACGAAAAAATCAAAATATTATGTAGTCAACCCAATGTTACAAACAAAATTGCTCTGAATATAATCAGTCAGAGAAAATATTCAATTCCCTATTCTACTCTGTTTTGGAGTATATACACCAACTCAGTATGCTCTCTCATGAAAAATACAGAAATTTTAATTTTACGTGAATCGAAAAAAATCTAAATATTATCTAGGCACTTCAAAGTTAAAAAAAGTTGCTCTGAATAAAAGCTGTCAGAAAAAATACACAATGCCCTATTCTACTCTGTTTTGGAGTATATACAGCAATTCCATAGGCTCTCTCATGTCAAATACCGAAATTCCAATTTTACGCGAATCGAAAAAAATCTAAATAATATCTAGGCGCCCCAAAGTTAAAAGAAAATGGTTCTAAATATAGTCTATAAAAAAAATATACAATGCCTTATTCTTCTCTGTTTTGGAGTATACACACCAACTCCATATGTTCTCTCAAGTAAAATACAGAAATACTATATTTAAGCGAATCAAAAATATTCTAGATATTATCTAGGCACCCCAATGTGAAAAGAAAATTGCTCTTAATATAATCAGTCAGAAAAAATATACAATGCTTTTTTCTACTCCGTTTTGTAGTTTATACACCAACTCAATAGGCTCTCTCATGTAAAATACAGAAATTCAAATTTTACGTGAATCGAAAAAAATCTAAATATTATCTAGGCGCCCCAAACTTAAAAGAAAATGGCTCTGAAAACAGTCTGTTAGAATAAATATACAATGCCTTATTCAACTTTGTTTTGGTGTATATACACCAACTCAGTATGCTCTCTCATGTAAAATAGAGAAATTCTAATTTTACGCAAATCGAAAAAAGTCTAAATATTATCTAGGCATCCCAATGTTAAAAACAAAACTTCTCTGAATATAATCTGTTCAGAAAAATTATACAATGCCCTATTCTACTCTGTTTTGGAGTATATACACCAACTCAGTATGCTCTCTCATATAAAATACATAAATTCTATATTTAAGCGAATCGAAATAAATCTAAATATTATCTAGGCACCCCAATGTTAAAAACAAAATTTCTCTGAATATAATCTGTCAGAGAAAATATACAATGCCCTATTCTACTCTGTTTTGGAGTATATTCAACAATTCTGTATGCTCTGTCATGTAAAATACCAAAATTCATATTTTAAGTGAATCGATAAGTTTCTAAATATTATCTAGGCAACGCAATGTTAAAATCAAAATTGCTCTGAATAAAATCTGTCAGAAAAAATGTACAATGCCCTTTTCTACTCTGTTTTGTAGTTTATACACCAACACAATATGCTCTGTCATGTAAAATACAAAAATTCTAATTTTCCGTGAATCGAGAAAAATCTAAATAGTATTTAGGCAACCCAATGTTAAAAGAAAAATTGCTCTGAATATAATATGTCCGAAAAAATATACAATGCCCTTTTCTACTCCGCTTTGTAGTTTATACACCAACACAATATGCTCTGTCATGTAAAATACGTAAATTCTAATTCTACCCGAATCAAAAAAATCTAAATATTATCTAGACAACCCAATGTTAAAAATAAAATTGCTCTGAATATAATTTGTCAGAAAAAATATACAATGTGTTATTCTACACTGTTTTGGAGTATATACACCAACTCAATACGCTCTCTCATGTAAAATACCGAAATTCTAATTTTACGCGACTCGAAAAACATCTAAATAATATCTAGGCGCCCCAAAGTTAAAAGAAAATGGCTCTGAATATAGTCTGTTAGAAAAAATATACAATGTTTTATTCTACTCTGTTTTGGAGTATATACACCAACTCAGTATGCTCTCTCATGTAAAACACAGAAATTCTAATTTTACCCGAATCAAAAAAATCTAAATATTATTTAGTCAACCCAATGTTAAAAAGAAAATTGCTCTGAATGTAATCTGTGAGAGTAAATACACAATGACCTATTCTACTCTGTTTTGCAGTATATACACCGACTCCAAATTCTTTCTCATCTAATATACAGAAATTCGATATTTAAGCGAATCGAAAAATATCTAAATATTATCTAGGCACCCCAATGTAAAAAGCAAAATGGCTCTGAATATAATCTGTCAGAAAAAATACACAATACCATTTTCTACTCTGTTTTGTAGTATATAAACCAACTCAATATGCTATGATATGTAAAATACAGAATTTCTAATTTTATAAGAATCGAAAAAATCTAAATATTATGTAGGCACGTCAAAGTTAAAAACAAAATTGCTCTGAATATAATCTGTCAGAAAAAATATACAATGCCTTATTCTACTCTGTTTTGAAGTATATACACCAACTCAATTTGCTCTCTCATGTAAAATACAGAAATTCTATACTTAAGCATATCGAAAAAAATCTAAATATTATCTAGGCTCCCCAATGTTAAAAACAAAATTGCTCTGAGTATAATCTCTCAGGAAAAATATCAAATGCCCTAATCTACTCTGTTTTGTAGTATATACACCAACTCCATATGCTCTCTCATATAAAATAGAGAAATTCTATATTTAAGTGAATCGAAAAAAATCTAAATATTATCTAGGCAATCCAATATTAAAAGCAAAATTTCTCTGAATATAAACTGTCAGAAAAAATATACAACGCCCTTTTCTACTCCGTTTCTTAGTATATACACCAAATCAATATGCTCCATCATATATAATACCGAAATTCTAATTTTACGCGAATCGAATAAAATCTAAATATTATCTAGGCACCCCTATGATAAAAGCAAAATTGCTCTGAATATAATCTGTCAGAAAAAATATACAATGCTTTTTTCTACTCTGTTTTGGAGTATTTGCAATAATTCCATATGCTTTCTCATGTAAAATACAGAAATTCTATATTTAGGCGTATCTAAAACAATCTTAATAATATCTAGGCGCCCCAAAGTTAAAGAAAAATGGCTCTGAATATAGTATGTTAAAAAAATATACAATGCCTTATTCTACTATGTTTTGGAGTATATACACCAACTCACTATGCTCTCTCATGTAAAATACAAAAATTCTAATTTTACCCGATTCGAAAAAATCTAAATATTATCAAGGCACACCAATGTTAAAAACAAAATTGCTCTGAATATAAACTCTCAGAAAAACTATACAAGGCCCTATTCTACTCTGTTTTGGGGTATATAAAACAACTCCATATGCTCTCTCATGTAAAATAACGAAATTCTGATTTTACTTGAATCGAAAAAAATCTAAATATTATCTAGGTGCCCCAAAGATAAAAGAAAATGGCTCTGAATATAGTCTGTTAGAGAAAATATACAATGCCCTATTCTACTCTTTTTTGGAGTATATACATCAACTCAGTGTGCTCCCTCATGTAAAATACAGAAATTCTAATTTTTCCCGGATCGAAAAAAATCTAAATAATATCTAGGCGCCCCAAAGTTAAAAGAAAATGGCTCTGAATATAGTCTGTTGAAAAAATACACAATGCCTGATTCTACTCTGTTTTGGAGTATATACACCAACTCAGTATGCTCTCTCATGTAAAATACCAAAATTCAAATTTTACCCGAATTGAACTAATCTAAATGTTATCTAGTCACCCCAATGTTAAAAACAAACTTGCTCTGAATATAATCTGTCAGACAAAATATACAACGCCCTATTCTACTTTGTTTTGGAGTACATACACCAACTTTATATGCTCTCTCATGTAAAATACAGAAATTCTAATTTTACGTGAATCAAAAATAATCTAAATATTATCTAGGCACCCGAAGGTTAAAAGCAAAATTGCTCTGAATATAATCTGTCAGAAAAAATATACAATGCCCCTTTTTACTCTGTTTTAAAGTATATAAACCAACTTAATATGCTCTCTGATGTAAAATACATAAATTCTATATTTAAGCGAATTGAAAAAATCTAAATATTATCTAGGCACCCCAATGATAAAAACAAAATTGCGCTGAATATAATCTGTCAGAAAAAATACACAATGCCCTATTCTACTTTGTTTTGGAGTATATACACCAACTCCATATGCTCTCTCATGTAAACTACAGAAATTCTATATTTAATCGAATCGAAAAAAATCTAAATATTATCTAGGCACCCCAATGTTTAAAGTAAAATTGCTCTGAATATAATCTCTCATATAAAATATACAATGCCTTTTTCTACTCTGTTTTGGAGAATATACACCAACTCAATATGCCCTTTTATGTAAAATATGGAAATTTTAATTATACGCGAATCGAAAAAAAATCTAAATAATATCTAGGCGAATCAAAGTTAAAGAAAATTGCTCTGAATATAATCTGTGAGATAAATAATACAATGCTTTTCTCTACTCTGTTTTGTAGTACATATCCCAACTCAATATGCTCTCTCATGTAAAATACAGAACTTCTATATTTAAGCGAATCGAAAACAATCTAAATATTATCTAGGAACCCCAGTATTAAAAACAAAATTGCTCTGAATATAATGTGTCTGAAAAAATATACAATGTCCTATTCTACACTTTTTTGGAGTATATACACCAACTCCATATGCTCTCTCATGTAAATACAGAAATTCTATATTTAAGAAAAACAAAATATATGTAAATATTATCTAGGCACCCCAATGTAAATAGCAAAATTTCTCTGAATATACTCTGTCAGAAAAAATATACAATGATCTTTTCTACTCTGTTTTGGAGTATATACACCAACTCAATATGCTCTCTCGTGGAAAATACGGAAATTATACTTTTACACGAATCGAAAAAAATTTAATAATATTTAGGCACCGTAAACTTAAACGAAAATGCCTCTGAATATAGTCTGTTAGAAAAAATATAAAATGCCTTATTCTTCTTTGTTTTGGAGTCTATACACCAACTCAGTATGCTCTCTCATGTAAAATACAGAAATTCTAATTCTACCCGAATCGAAAAAATCTAAATATTATCTAGGCACTGCAATTTTAAAAACAAAATTGCTCTGAATATTATCAGTCAGAAAAAATATACAATGCCCTATTCTTCTCTGTTTTGGAGTACATACACCAACTCCATATGCTCTCTCATTTAAAATACAGAAATTCTATATTTAAGCAAATCGAAAAAATCTAAATACTATCTAGGCACCGTAATGTTATAAACAAAACTGCTCTGAATATTATCTATCAGAATAAATATACAATGCACTTTTCTACTCTGTTTTGGGGTATATAAACCAACTCAAGATGCTCTCTCATGTAAAATACCGACATTCTAATTTACGTCTATCGAAAAAAATCTAAATAATATCTAGGAGATCTAAAGTTAAAAGAAAATGGCTCTGAATATAGTCTGTTAAAGAAATATACAATGCCTTATTTTACTCTGTTTTGGAGTATATACACCAACTCAGTATTCTCTCTCAGGTAAAATACCGAAATTCTATATTTAAGCGAATCGAAAAAAATGTAAATATTGTCTAGGCATCTTAATATTAAAAGCAAATTTGCTCTGAATACAATCTATCAGAAAAAATATACAATGCCCTTTTCTACTCTGTTTTAGAGAATATACACGAACTCCATATCCTCTCTAATGTAAAAAACAGGAATTCTATATTAAAGCAAATCGAAAATATCTAAATATTATCTAGGCACCCCAATGTTAAAAGCAAAATTGCTCCGACGAAAATCTGTCAGAAAAAATATATAATGCGCTTTTCTACTCTGTTTTGGAGTATATACACCAACTAAATAGGCTCTCTCATGTAAAATAATGAAATTCAAATTTTACGGGAATCGAAAAAAATCTAAATAATATCTAGGCTCCCGAAAGTTAAAGGAAAATGGCTCGAAATATAGTCTGTTAGGAAAAATATACAATGCCTTATTCTACTTTGTTTTGGAGTATATACACCAACTCCGTATGCTCTCTCATGTAAAATACAGAAATTCTATATTTAAGCGAATGGAAAGAAATCTAATTATTATCTAGGCAACCCAATGTTAAAAGAAAAATTGCTCTGAATATAATCAGTCAGAAAAAAAATACAATGCTCTTTTCTACTCTGTTTTGTAGTATATACACCAACTCAATATGCTCTCTCATGTGAAATACAGAAATTCTATATTTAAACGAATAGAAAAAATTCTAAATATTATCTAGGCTCCCCAATGTTAAAAGCAAAATTGCTCTGAATACAATCTGTAATAAAAAATATACAATGCCCTTTTCTACTCTGTTTTGGAGTATATACACCAACTTAATATGCTCTCTCATGTAAAATACCGAAATTCAAATTTTACGCGAATCGAAAAAAGTCTAAATAATATCTAGGCGCTCCAAAGTTAAAAGAAAAAGGCTCTGAATATGCTCTGTATGAGAAAATATACAATGCCTTATTATACTCTGTTTTGGAGTATATACACCAACTCAGTATGCTCTCTCATGTAAAATACCGAAATGCAAATTTTACACGAATCGAAAAAAGTCTAAATAATATCTAGGCGCTCCAAAGTTAAAAGAAAAAGGCTCTGAATATGCTCTGTATGAGAAAATATACAATGCCTTATTCTACTCTGTTTTGGAGTATATACACCAACTCAGTATGCTCTCTCATGTAAAATACAGAAATTCTAATTTTACCGATATCGAAAAAATATAAATATTATCAAGATAACCCAATGTCAAAAAAAATTGCTCTGAATATAATCTGTTAGAAAAAATATACAATGTTCTATTCTACTCTTTTTGAAGTATATACACCAACTCCATATGCTCTCTCATGTAACATACAGCGATTCTATATTTAGACTAATCGAAAAAATCTAAATAATATCTAGGCGCCCCAAAGTTAAAAGAAAATTGCTCTGAATATAGTCTGTTAGGGAAAATATACAATGCCTTATTCTACTCTGTATTGGAGTATATACACAAACTCAGTATGCTCTCTCATGTAAAATACGGAAATTCTAATTATATGTGAATCAAAAAAAATCTAAATAATATCTAGGGACCACAATGTTAAAAACTAAATTGCTCTGAATATAATCTGTCAGAAAAAATACACAATGCCCTATTCTACTCTGTTTTAGAGTATATACACCAACTCAATATGCTATCTCATGTGAAATACAGAAATTCTATATTTAAACGAATCGAAAAAAATCTAAATATTATCTTGGCTCCCCTATGTTAAAAGCAAAATTTCTCTGAATATAATCTGTCAGAAAAAATATACAATGCCGTATTCTACTCTGTTTTGTAGTATATACACCAACTCAATATACTCTCTCAGGTAAAATAGAGAAATTCTAATTTTACCCGATTTGAAAAAATCTAAATATTATCTAGGCAACACAATGTTAAAAACAAAATTGCTCTGAATATAATTTGTCAGAAAAAATATACAATGCCCCATTCTACTCTGTTTTGGAGTATATACACCAACTCAGTATGCTCTCTCATGTAAAATACCGAAATTCTAATTTTACGTGAATCGAAAAAAATCTAAATATTACCTAGGCACCCCAATGTTAAAAACAATATTGTTCTGAATATAATCCGTCAGAAAACTACACAATGCCCCATTCTACTCTGTTTTTGAGTATGTACACCAACTCCATATTCTCTCTCATGTAAAATAGAGAAATTCTACATTTAAGTGAATCAAAAAATATCTAAATATTATCTAGGCACCTCACTGTTAAAAGCAAAATTTCTGTGAATGTAATCTGTCAGAAAAAATATACAATGTTTTATTCTACTCTGTTTTGGAGTATATACGCCAACTCCATATGCTCTCTCATGTAAAATACAGAAATTCTATATTTAAGGAATACAAAAAATATCTAAATATTATCTAGGAACCCCAATGTAAATAGCAAAATTTCTCTGAATATACTCTGTCAGAATAAATACACAATGCCATTTTCTACTCTGTTGTGTAGTATATACACCAACTCAATATGCTCTCTCAGGTAAAATTCCAAAATTCTAATTTTCCGCGAATTGAAAAAAATCTAAATAATACCTAGGCGTCCCAAAGTTTAAAGAAAATGGGTCTTAATATAGTCTGTTAGAGAAAATATACAATGCCTTATTCTACTCTGTTTTGGAGTATATACACCAACTCAGTATGCTCTCTCATGTAAAATACAGAAATTGTATACTTAAGCGAATCGAAACAAATCTAAATATTATCTAGGCATCCGAATGTTAAAAGCTAAATTCCTCTGACTATAATCTGTCATAAAAAATATACAATGCCCTTTTCTACTCTGTTTTGTACTATATACAATAAATCAATATGCTCTCTTATGTCAATTACAGAAATTCTACTTCTACCTTAATCGAAAATATCTAAATATTGCCTAGCCACCCCAATGTTAAAAACAAAATTGCTCTGAATATAATTTGTCAGAAAAATATACAATGCTTTATTCTATTCTTTTTTGGAGTATATACAGAAAGTCCATACGCTCTCTCACGTAAAATAACGAAATTCTAATTTTACACGAATCGAAAAAAATCTAAATTATATCCAGGCGCCCCAACATTCCAAAAAAATAGCTCTGAATATAGTCTGTTAGAAAAAATATACCATGCCTTATTCTACTCTGTTTTGCAGAATATACACCAACTCAGTATGATCTTTCATGTAAAATAGCAAAATTTTAATTTTATGTGAATCAAAAAAAATCTAAATAATATCTAGTCGCCCCAAAGTTAAAAGAAAATGGCTCTGAATATAGTCTGTTAGAAAAAATATACAATGTTTTTTTTTACTCTGTTTTGGAGTATATACACCAACTTCGTTTACTCTCTCATGTAAAATACAGTAATTCTAATTTTACCAGAATACTTAAAATCTAACTATTACCTAGGCACACCAATGTTTAAAACAAAATTGCTCTGAATATAGTCTATCAGAAAAAATATACAGTTCCCTATTCTACTCTGTTTTGAAGTATATAAACCAACTCCATATGCTCTCTCAAGTAAAATACAGAAATTCTATATTTAAGCGAATCGAAATAAATCTAAATATTATGTAGGCGCCCCAAAGTTAAAAGAAAATATCTCTGAATATAGTCTGTTAGAGAAAATATACAATGCCTTATTCTACTCTGTTTTGGAGTATATACACCCACTCAGTATGCTCCCTCATGTAAAATACCGAAATTCTAATTTTACGTGAATCGAAAAAAATCTAATTATTATCTAGGCAACCGAATATTAAAAGCAAATTGCTCTGAATATAATCTGTCAGAAAAAATATACAATGCGCTTTTCTACTCTGTTTGGGAGTATATAGAACAACTAAATATGCTCTCTCATGTAAAATACCGAAATTCGAATTTTTTGCGAATTGAAAAGAATCTTAATAATATCTAGGCCCCCAAAGTTAAAAGAACATGGCACTAAGTATAGTCCGTTAGAAAAAATATACTATGCTCTATTCTACTTTGCTTTGAAGTATATACACCAACTCCATATGCTCTCTCATGTAAAATACAGAAATTCTATATTTAGGCAAAGAGAAAAAAATCTAAATATTATCTAGGCACCCCAATGTTAAAAGCAAAATTGCTCTGAATATAATCTGTCAGAAAAAATATACAATGCCTTATTCTACTCTGTTTTAAAATATAAACACCAACTCAGTATACTCTCTCATGTAAAATACCGAAATTCTAATTTTACATGAATCGAAAAAAATCTAAATATTATCTAGGCACCCCAATGTTAAAAGAAAAATTACTCTGAATATAATCTGTCAGAAAAAATATACAATGCCCTATTCTACTCTGTTTTGGAGTATATACACCAACTCAGTATGCTCTCTCATGTAAAATACGGAAATTCTAATTTTACACGAATCGAAAAAAATCTAAATAAAACCTAGGCGCCCCAAAGTTAAAAGAAAGTGGCTCTGAATATAGTCTGTTAGAAAAAATATACAATGCCTTATTCTACATTGTTTTGGAGTATATACACCAACTCAGTATGCTTTCTCAGGTAAAATACAGAAATTCTAATTTTACCCGAATGGAAAAAATCTAAATATTATATAGGCACCCCAAAGCTAAAAACAAAATGGCTCGGAATATAATCTGTCAGAAAAATATACAATGCCCTATTCTACTCTGTTTTGGAGTATATACACCAACTTCATATGCTCTTTCATGTCAAATACAGAAATTGTATATTTAAGTGAATCGAAAAAAAATCTAAATATTATCTCGTCACCTTAATGTTAAAAGCAAAACTGCTCTGAATATAATCTGTCAGAAAAAATATACAATGCCTTATTCTACTCTGTTTTGGAGGATATACACCAACTCCATATGCTCTCTTATGTATAATACAGAAATTCAAATTTTACGTGAATAAAAAAAATCTAAATATTATCTAGGCACCCCAATGTTACAAGCAAAATTGCTCTGAATATAATCTGTCAGAAAAAATATATAGAATGCCCTTTTCTTCTCTTTTGGAGTATATACATCAACTCCATATGCTCTCTCATGTAAAATTCAGAAATTCCATATTTTAGCGAATCAAAAAAATCTAAAATTTATCTAGGCACCCGAATGTTAAAAGAAAAATTGCTCTGAATAAAATCTGTCATAAAAAAATATACAATGCTTTTTTCTACTCTGCTGTGTAGTGTATACACCAACTCAATATGCTCTCTCCTATAAAAAACCGAAATCCTAATTTTACGAGAACCCAAAGAAATCTAAATAATATCTAGGCACCCCAATGTTAAAAGAAAATGGCTCTGAATATAATCTGTTACAAAAAATATACAATTCTTTATTCTACTCTGTTTTGGAGTATATACACCAACGCAGTATGCTCTCAAAAGTAAAATACAGAAATTCCAATTTTACCCGAATCGAAAAAATCTAAATATTATCTTGTAACCGAAACGTTCAAAACAAAATTGGTCTGAATATAATCTGTCAGAAAAAATATACAATGCCCTATTCTACACTGTTTTGGAGTATACACACCAACTCAGTATGCTCTCTCATGTAAAATACCGAAATTCTAATTTTGCGTGAATAGAAAACCCTCTAAATATCTAGGTCCCCTAAAATTAATAGAAAATGGCTCTGAATATAGTCTGTTAGAAAAAATATACAATGCCTTATTCTATTCTGTTTTGGAGTATATACACCAACTCAGTATGCTCTCTCATGTAAAATACCGAAATTCTAATTTAACGTGAATCGAAAAAAAATCTAAATATTATCTGGACACCCCAATGTTAAAAGCAAAATTGCACTGAATATAATCTGTCAGAAAAAATATACAAGGCCCTATTCTACTCTGTTTTGGAGTATATACACCAACTCAGTATGCTCTATCTTGTAAAATCCCGAAATTCTAATTTTACGTGAATAGAAAAAATCTAAATAATATCTAGGTGCCCCAAAGTTAAAAGAAAATGGCTCTGAATATAGTCTGTTAGAGAAAATATACAATGCCTTATTCTACTCTGTTTTGGAGTATATACACCAACTCAGTATACTCTCTCATGTAAAATACCGAAATTCTATATTTAAGCTAATCAAAAATATCTAAATATTATCTAGGCACCACAATGTTAAAAGAAAAAATGCTCTGAATATAATCTTTCAGAAAAAATATACAATGCCGTTTTCTATTCTGTTTTGGAGTATATACAACAAATCAATATGCTCTCTCACGTAAAATAGCGAAATTCTAATTTTACGCGAATCGAAAAAATCTAAATAATATCTAGCACCCCAAAATTAAAAGAGAATGACTCTGAATATTGTCTGTTAGAAAAAATATACAATGTTTTATTGTACTCTGTTTTGGAGTATATAAACCAACTCAGGATGCTCTCTCATTTAAAATACAGAAATTCTATATTTAAGCGAATCCAAAAAATCTAAATAATATTTAGGCATTCCAATGTTAAAAGCAAAATTGCTCTGAACATAATCTGTCAGAAAAAGCATACAATGCCCTTTTCTACTCTGTTTTGGAGTTTATACACCAACTCAGTGTGCTCTCCCATATAAAATAACAAAATTCTAATTTTACGTGAATCGAAAAAAATCTAAATATTATCTAGGCACTCCAATGTTAAAAGCAAAATTGCTCTGAATATAAGCTGTCAGAAAAAATATACAATGCCCTTTTCTATTCTGTTTTGGAGTATATACAACAAATCAATATGCTCTCTCACGTAAAATAGCGAAATTCTAATTTTACGCGAATCGAAAAAATCTAAATAATATCTAGCACCCCAAAATTAAAAGAGAATGACTCTGAATATTGTCTGTTAGAAAAAATATACAATGTTTTATTGTACTCTGTTTTGGAGTATATAAACCAACTCAGGATGCTCTCTCATTTAAAATACAGAAATTCTATATTTAAGCGAATCCAAAAAATCTAAATAATATTTAGGCACCCCAATGTTAAAAGCAAAATTGCTCTGAACATAATCTGTCAGAAAAAGCATACAATGCCCTTTTCTACTCTGTTTTGGAGTTTATACACCAACTCAGTGTGCTCTCTCATATAAAATAACAAAATTCTAATTTTACGTGAATCGAAAAAAATCTAAATATTATCTAGGCACTCCAATGTTAAAAGCAAAATTGCTCTGAATATAAGCTGTCAGAAAAAATATACAATGCCCTTTTCTACTCTGTGTTGGAGTATATACACCAACTCAATATGCTCTCTAACGTAAAATAAAGAAATTATAATTTTACGTGAATTGAAGAAAATCTAAATAATATCTAGGCGCCCCAAAGGCAAAAGAAAATGGCACTGAATATAGTCTGTTATAAAAAATATACAATGCCTTATTCTACTCTGTTTTGGAGTATATACACCAACTCAGTATGCTCTCTCACGTAAAATACAGAAATTCTAATTTTACCCAAAATGTAAAAATCTAAATATTATCTAGGCAACCCAATGCTTAAAACAAAATTACTGTGAATATAATCTGTCAGAAAAAATATACAATGCTCTATTCTACACTGTTTTGGAATATATAAACCAACTCAATATGCTCTCTCATGTAAAATACCGAAATTGAAATTTTACACGAATCGAAAAACATCTAAATAATATCTGGGCGTCCCAAAGTTAAAGGAAAATGGCTCTGAATATAGTCTGTTAGGAAAAATATCCAATGACTAATTCTATTCTGTTTTGGAATATATACACCAACTCAGTATGCTCTTCAGGTAAAATATAAAATTCAAACGTTACGTGAATCAAAAATGATCTAAATATTATCTAGGCACCCAATGTTAAAAAGAAAGATGCTCTGTCCAAAAAAATATACAATGCCATTTTCTACTTTGTTTTGGAGTATATACACCAACTCCATATGCTCTCTCATGGAATATACAGAAATTCTATATTTAAATGAATCGAAAAAAATCTAAATATTATCTACGCACCCCAGTGTTAAAAGCATAATTCCTCTGAATATAATCTATCATAAAAAATATACATTGCCCTTTTCTACTCTGTTTTGTAGTATATACACCAACTCAATATGCTCTCTCATGTAAAATAGAGAAATTTAAATTTTACCCGAATCAAAAATCTCTAAATATTATCTAGGCTCCCCAATGTTAAAAAAAATTGCTCTGAATATAATCTGTCAGAGATAATATACAATGCCCTATTCTACTCTATTTTGGAGTATATACACCAACTCCATATGCTCTCTCATGTAAAATACAGAAATTCTATATTTAAGCGGATCTAAAAAAATCTAAATATTATCTAGGCACCACAATGTTAAATACAAAATTTCTCTGCATATAATCTGTAACAATAAATATACAACGCCCTTTTCTACTCTGTTTTGAAGTATATACACTAACTCCATATGCTCTCTCGTGTAAAATACAGAAATTCTATATTTAAGAAAAACAAAATATATCTAAATATTATCTAGGCACCGCAATGTAAATAGCAAAACTTCTCTGAATATAATCTGTCAGAAAACATACACAATGCCATTTTCTACTCTGTTTTGTAGTATATACACCAAATCAATATGCTCTCTCATGTAAAATTCCGAAATTCTAAGTTTACGCGAATTGAAAAAAATCTAAATAATATCTAGGCGTCCCAAAGTTTAAAGAAAATGGCTCTTACTATAGTCTGTTAGAAAAAATATACAATGCCTTATTCTACTCTCTTTTGGAGTATATACACCAACACAGTATGCTCTCTCAGGTAAAATACAGAAATTGTATATTTAAGCGAATTGAAACAAATATAAATATTATCTAGGCACCCGAATGTTAAAAGCAAAATTCCTCTGAATATAATCTGTCAGAAAAAATATACAATGCCCTTTTCTACTTTGTTTTTAGTATATACACAAACTCAATATACTCTCTCTTGTAAAATATAGAAATTCTAATTTTACCCGAATCAAAAAAATCCAAATAATATGTAGGCACCTCAATATTAAAAACAAAATTGTTCTGATTATAATCTGTCATAAAAAATATACAATGCTTTATTCTACTCTTTTTTGGAGTATATACAGAAACTCCATATGCTCTCTCATGTAAAATACCAAAATTCTAATTTTACGCAAATCGAAAAAAATCAAAATTATATCTAGGCGCCCCAACGTTCCAAAAAAATAGCTCTGAATATAGTCTGTTAGAAAAAATATACAATGCCTTATTCTACTTTGTTTTGGAATATATACACCAACTCAATATGCTCTCTCCTGTAAAATACAAAAATTCTAATTCTACTTGAATCGAAAAAATATAAATATTGTCTAGGCACACTGATGTTAAAAACAAAATTGCTCTGAATATAATCTGTCAGAGAAAGTACACAACGCCCTATTCTTCTCTGTTTTAAAGTATATAAACCAACTCCATATGCTCTCTTATGTAAAATACAGAAATTCTATATTTAAGAGAATCGAAAAAAATCTAAATATTATCCTTGCACCCCAATTTGAAAAGCAAAATTGCTCTGAATATAATGTGTCAGAAAAAATATACAATGCCCTATTCTACTCTGTTTTGGAGCATATACACCAAGTCCATATGCTCTCTCATGTAAAATACAGAAATTCTATATTTAAGCGAATCGAAAAGAATCTACATATTATCTAGGCACCCCAGTGTTAAAAGCTAAATTGCTCTTAATACAATCTGTCAGAAAAAGTATACAATGAACTTTTCTACCCTGTTTTGGAGCATATACACCAACTCAATATGCTCTCTCATGTAAAATACCAAAATTCTAATTTTTCGCTAATCGAAAAAAATCTAAATAATATCTAGGCGCCCCAATGTTAAAAAAAAATGGCTCTGAATATAGTCTGTTAGAAAAAATATACAATGTATTATTCTACTCTGTTTTAGAATATATACACCAACTCAGTATGCTCTCTTATGTAAAATATCGAACTTCTAATCTTACGCGAATCGAAAAAATTCTTAATAATATCTAGGTGCCTGAAAGATAAAATAAAATGGCTCTGAATATAGTCTGTTAAAGAAAACATACAAGTAGAATGCCTTATTCTACTCTGTTTTGGAGTATATACATAAACTCAGTGTGCTCTCTCATGTAAAATACCGAACTTCAAATTTTAATTGAATCGAAAAAAAATCTAAATATTACCAAGCACACGAATGTTAAAAGAAAAATTGCTCAAAATATAATCTGTCAGAAAAAATATACAATGCCCTTTTCTACTTTCTTTTGGAGTATATACACCAACTCAATATGTTCTCTCATATAAAATACCGGAATTCTAATTTTACTGGAATTGAAATAAATCTAAATAATATCTGGGCACCCCAAAGTTAAAAGAAAATGGCTCTAAATATAGTCTCTTAGAAAAAATACACAATGACCTTTCTACTCTTTTTTGGAGTATATACAATACCTCAATATGCTCTGTCATGTAAAATACAGGAATTATAATTTTACGCAAATCAAAAAATATCTAAATAATATCTAGATGCCCCAAAGTTAAAAGAAAATATCTCTGAATATAGTCGGTTAGGAAAAATATACAATGCCTTATTCTAATCGGTTTCGGAGAATATACACCAGTCAGTATGCTCTCTCATGTAAAATACCAAAATTCTAAATTTCCGTGAATCGAAAAAAATTTAAATAGTATCTAGGCACCCCAAAGTTAAAATCAAAATTCCTCTGAGTATAATCTGTCAGAAAAAATATACAATGATTTTATCTACTCTGTTTTGTAGTATATACACCAACTCAGTATTCTCTCTCCTGTAAAATACCGAAATTCAAATTTTACATGAATCGAAATAAATCTGAATATTCTGTAGGCACCCAATGTTAATAGCAAAATTGCTCTGAATATCATCTGTCAGAAAAAATATACAATGCCCATTTCTCCTTTGTTTTGGAGTATATACACCAACTTAATATGCTCTCTCATGTAAAATACAGAAAGTCTATATTTACGCGAATGGAAAAAAATCTAAATATTATCTAGGCACACCAATGTTAAAAGCAAAATTTCTCTGAATATAATCTGTCAGAAAAAATATTCAATACTTTTTTCTACTCTGTTTTGGTGTATAAACACCAACTCAATATGCTCACTCATGTAAAATACCGAAATTCTAATTTTACACGAATCGAAAAAAATATAAATATTATCTAGGCACCTCAATATTTTTAAAAAATTGCTCTGAATATAACCTGTCAGAAAAAATATACAATGCCCTATTCTACTCTGTTTTGGATTATATACACCAACTCCATATGTTCTCTAATGTAAAATACAGAAATTTCATATTTAAGCGAATCGAAAAAAACTAAATATTATCTTGGCACACCAATGTTAAAAGCAAAATTGCTCTGAATATAATCTGTCAGAAAAAATATACAATGCTTTTTTCTACTCTGTTTTGGTGTATAAACACCAACTCAATATGCTCTCTCATGTAAAATACCTAAATTCTTATTTTATGCGAATCGAAAAACATCTAAATAATATCTAGGCGCCTCAAGGTTAAAAGAAAATGGCTCTTAATATAGTCTGTTAGATAAAATATACAATGCCTTATTTTATTCTATTTTGGAGTATATAAACCAACTCAGTATGCTCTCTCATGTAAAATACCGAAATTCTAATTTTCCGTGAATCGAAAAAAATCTAAATATTATCTAGGCACCCCAATGTTTAAAGCAAAATTTCTCTGAATATAATCTGTAAGAAAAAATATACAATGCCCTATTGTACTTTTGATTGGAGTATATTCACCAACTCAGTATGCTCTGTCATGTAAAATACCAAAATTCTAATTTTAAGCGAATTGAAAAAAATCTAAATAATATCAAGGCGCTTCAAAGTTAAAAGAAAATGGCTCTGAATATAGTCTGTTAGAAAAAATATACAATACCTTATTCTACTCTGTTTTGGAGTATATACACCAACTCAGTATGCTCTCTCATGTAAAATACCGCAATTCTAATTTTACCCAAATCGAAAAAATCTAAATATTACCTAGGCACCCCAATGTTAAAAACAAAACTGCTCTGAATATAATCTGTCACAAAAAATATACAATGCCCTATTCTACTCTGCTTTGGAGTATATACACAAACTCCATATGCTCTCTCATGTAAAATACAGAAATTCTATATTTAAGAGAATCGATTAAAATATAAGTATTTTCTAGGCACCCCAATGTTAAAAACAAAATTGGTCTAAATATAATCAGTCAGAAAAAATATACAGTGCCCTATTCTACTCTATTTTGGAGTATATACACCAACTCAGTAAGCTCTCTCATGTAAAATACAGAAATTCTATATTTAAGCGAATCGAAAAAAATGTAAATATTATCTAGGCACCCCAATGTTTAGAGCAAAATTGCTCTGAATATAATCGGTCAGAAAAAATATACAATGCCCTATTCTACTCTGTTTTGGAGTATATACACGAACTCAATATGCTCTCTCATGTGAAATACCGAAATTCTAATTTTAAGCGAATCGAAAAATATCTATGTAATATCTCGGCGCCCCAAAGTTAAAAGAAAATTGCTCTGAATATAGTCTGTTGGAAAAAATATACAATGCCTTAATCTACTCTCTTTTGTAGTATATACACCAACTCAATATGCTCTTTCATGTAAAATACAGAAATTCATATTTTACCCGAATCGAAAAAATCTAAATATTATCTAGGCACCCCCATGTTAAGATCAAAATTTCTCTGAATATAATCTGTCAGAAATAATATACAATGCCCTTTTCTACCCTGTTTTGGAGTATATACACCAACCCAATATGCTCTCTCATTTAAAATACCGAAATTCTAATTTTACGAGAATCAAAAAAATGTAAATAATATCTCGTCGCCCCAAAGTTTAAAGAAATTCGCTCTGAATATAATCTGTTAGAAAATATATACAATGCCTTATTCTACTCTGTTTTGGAGTATATACACGAACTCAATATGCTCTCTCATGTAAAATACAGAAATTCTATATTTAAGCGAATCGAAAAAAATCTAAATAATATCCAGGCACCCCAAGATTAAAAGAAAATGGCTCTGAATATATTTTATTTGAAAAAATATACAGTGCCCTATTCTACTCTGTTTTGGAGTATATACAACAACTCCATAAACTCTCTCATGTAAAATACAGAAATTATATATTTAAGTGAATTGAAGAAAATCTAAATATTACCTAGGCACCCCAATGTTAAAGCAAAATTGTTCTGAATATAGTCAGTCAGAGAAAATATACAATGACGTAATCTATTCTGTTTTAGAGTATATACACCAACTCAGTGTGCTCAATCATGTAAAATACCGAAATTCTAATTTTACGCGAATCGAAAAAAATCTAAATATTATCTAGGCACCCCAATGTTAAAGCAAAATTGTTCTGAATATAGTCAGTCAGAGAAAATATACAATGACGTAATCTCTTCTGTTTTAGAGTATATACACCAACTCAGTGTGCTCAATCATGTAAAATACCGAAATTCTAATTTTACGCGAATCGAAAAAAATCTAAATATTATCTAGGCACCCCAATGTTAAAAGAAGAATTGCTCTGAATATAATCTGTCAGAAAAAATATACAATGCCCTATTCTACTCTTTTTTGGAGTATATAAACCAACTCCATATGCTCTTTTAGGTAAAATACAGAAATTCTAGATTTAAGCGAATCAAAAAAAATCTAAATATTATCTAGGCACCCCAATGTTAAAGGCAAAATTGCTCTGAATATAATCTGTCAGAAAAAATATACAATGCCCTCTTCTACATTCTTTTGGAGTATATACACAATCTCAATATTCTTTGTCATGTAAAATACGAAAATTCTAAATTTACGTGAATAGAAAAACATAAAAATATTATCTATTTACCCAAATGCTGAAAGCAAAATTGCTCTAATGATAATCTGCATGAAAAAATATACAATGCCCTTTTCTACACTCTTTTGGAGTATATACACCAAATCAATATGCTCTCTCATGTAAAATATTAAAATTCTAAATTTACACGGATAAAAAAATATATAAATATTATCTATGTAACACGATGTTAAAAGCAAAATGGCTCTAAAGAAAATCTGTTCCGAAAAATATACAATGCCCTTTTCTACACTGTTTTGGAGTATATACACCATATCAATAAGCTATCTTATGTGAAATATTTAAATACTCAATTTACGCGGATACAAAAAATAGAAATATATTATATGTACACCAACGTTAATAGCAAAATTGCACACAATATAGTGTGTAAGAGAAAATATACAATGCCCTTTTTTACTGTTTCTTGGAGTATATCCACCAAATAAATACGCTCTCTCATGCAAAACACCGAAATTTTAAATTTACACCAATATAAAAAAATCTGAATATTATATAGGCACCCCAATCTTAAAAGCAAAATTGCAATGAATATCATCTGTCAGAAAAAATATACAATGCCCTTTTCTACTCTGTTTAGAGTATATACACCAACTCAAAATGTTCTCTCAGGTAAAATAGCGAAATTCTAATTTTACGCGAATCGAAAATAATCTAAATATTATCTAGGCAACCCAATGTTAAAAGCAAAATGGCACTGAATATAATCTGTCAGAAAAAGTATACAATGCCCTTTTCTACTCTGTTTTGGAGTATATACACCAATTCAATACGCTCTCTCAAGTAAAATAAAAAAATTCTAAATTTACGTGAATCAAAAAAAGTCTAAATATTATCTAGGCACCCCAATGTTAAAAGCAAAAATGCTCTGAATATAATATTTCAAAGAAAATATACACTGTCGTTTTCTACTCTGTCTTGAAGTATATACACCAACTCAATATGCTCTCTCAAGTAAAATATCGAAATACTAATTTTACGCGAATCGAAAAAAATCTAAATATTATCTAGGCACCTCAATGTTAAAAGCAAAATTGCTCTGAATATAATCTGTCAGAAAAAATATACAATGCTTTTTCTACTCCGTTTTGGAGTATATACACCAACACAATATGCTCTCTCATGTAAAATAGCGAAATTATATTATGTGAATCGAAAAAAATCTAAATAATATCTAGAAGCTCAAGAGTTAATAGAAAATGGCTCTGAATATAGTCTGTTTGAAAAAATATACAATGCCTTTTCTACTCTGTTTTGGAGTATATACACCAACTCAGTAGGCTTTCTCATGTAAAATACAGAAATTCTAATTTTACACGAATCGAAAAAATCTAAATATTATCTAGGCACCCCAATGTTTAAAACAAAATTGCTCTGAATATTATCTGTCAGAAAAAATATACAATGCCCTATTCCACTCTGTTTTGGAGTATAAACAGCAACTCAATATATTCTCTAATGTAGAATACCGAAATTCTAATTTTACGCGAATCGAAAAGAATGTAAATAATATCAAGATGCTCCAAAGTTAAGAGCAAATGGCTCTGAATATAGTCTATTAGAAATAATATACAATGCCTTATTCTAATCTGTTTTGGAGTATATACACCTATTCTTATGCTCTCTCATGTAAAATACCGAATTTCTAATTTTACGTTAATGGAAAAAAATTTAAATATTATCTAGGCACCCCATATTAAAAGCAAAATTTCTCTGAATATAATCTGTCAGAAAATATATACAATGCCCTTTTCTACTCTGTTTTGTAGTACATACATCAACTCAGTATTCTCTCTCATGTAAAATACAGAAATTCTAATTTTACCTGAATCGAAAAATTCTAAATATTATCTAGGTACCCCAACGTTAAAAGCAAAATTTCTCTGAATATAATCTGTCAGAAAAAATATGCAATGCCCTTTTCTACTCTGTTTTGGAGTATATACACCAACTCACTATGCTCTCTCATGTGAAATACAGAATTCTAATTTTACGCGAATCGAATAAAATCTAAATAATATCTAGGTGCCCCAAAGTAAAAATAAAATGGCTCTGAATATAGTCTGTTAGAAAAAATATACAATGCCTTATACTACTCTGTTTTAAAGTATATACACTAACTCAGTATCCTCTCATGTAAAATACAGAAATTCTAATTTAACGTAAAAAGAAAAAAATATAAATATTATCT
Source organism: Callithrix jacchus (assembly GCF_049354715.1). Taxonomy (NCBI): domain Eukaryota; kingdom Metazoa; phylum Chordata; class Mammalia; order Primates; family Cebidae; genus Callithrix; species Callithrix jacchus. The sequence goes on along the minus strand of NC_133506.1, from coordinate 166,330,063 downwards.
AGGCTCCACAATGTTAAAAAAAAAATTCCTCTGAATATAATCTGTCAGAAAAAATATACAAACCTTTTTTCTATTCTGTTTTGTAATATATACACCAACTCAACATGCTCTCTCATGTAAAATACCAAATTCTAATTTTACGCAAATCGAAAAAAATCTAAATACTATTTAGATGCCTCAAAGTTAAAAGAAAATGGCTCTGAATATAGTCAGTTAGAGAAAATATACAATGCCTTATTCTACTCTGTTTTGGAGTATATACATTAACACTTTATGCTCTCTCATGTAAAATACCCAAATTCTAATTTTACGTGAATCGAAAAAAATTTAAATGTTATCTAGGCACCCCAATGTTAAAAGCAAAATTTCTCTGAATATAATCTGTCAGAAAAAATATACAATGCCCTTTTCTACTGTATTTTGGTGTATATACACGAACTCAATATGCTCTCTAATGTAAAATATTGAAATTCTAATTTTCCATGAATCTAAAATAATCTAAATAATATTTAGGCTCCCCAAAGTTAAAAGAAAATGGCTCTGAATATAGTCTGTTAGAAAAAATATACAATGCCTTATTCTACTGTGTTTTGGAGTATATACGCCAACTCAGTATGCTCTCTCATGTAAAATATCAAAATTCTAAATTTACGTGAATCGAAAAAAATCTAAATATTATCTAGGCACCCCAATGTTAAAAACAAAATTGCTCTGAATATAATCTGTCAGAAAAAATATACAATGCCTTATTCTACCCTGTTTTGCAGTACATTCTATAATTAAGCAAATCGATAGAAATCTAAATATTATCTAGGCACCACAATGTTAAAAGCAAAATTGCTCTAAATATAGTTTGTCAGAAAAAATATACAATGCTTTGTATATCCACCAACTCCATATGCTCGCTCATGTAAAATACAGAAATTCTATATTTAAGCGAATTGAAAAAAATCTAAATATTATGTATGCACCCCAATGTTAGAAACAAAATTGCTCTGAATATAGTCTGTCAGAAAAAATATACAATGCCTTACTCTACTCTGTTTTGGGGTATATACACCAACTCCATATGCTCTCTCATGTAAAATACAGAAATTCTATATTTAAGTGAATTGAAAAAAATCTAAATAATATTTAGTCGCCACAAAGTTAAAGGAAAATGGCTCTGAATATAGTCTGTTAGAAAAAATATACAATGCCTTATTCTACTCTGTTTTGGAGTATATAAACCAATTCAGTATTCTCTCTCATGTAAAATACAGAAATTCTAATTTTACCCGAAGCGAAAAATTCTAAATATTATCTAGGCACCAGAAAGTTAAAAACAAATCTGCTCGGAATATAATTTGTCATAAAAAATATACAATGCCCTATTCTACTCTGTTTTGGAGTATATACACCAACCCCATATGCTCTCCCATGTAAAATACAGAAATTTTATATTTAAGCGAATCGAAAAAAATCTAAATATTATCTAGGCGCCCGAAAGTTAAAAGAAAATGGCTCTGAATATAGTCTTTTATAAGAAATATACAATGCCTTATTCTACTCTGTTTTGGAGTATATACAGCAACGCAGTTTGCTCCCTCATGTAAAATACAGAAATTCTAAATTTACGTGAATTGAAAAAAAATCTAAATATTGTCTAGGAATTTCAATGTTAAAAGCAAAACTGCTCTGAATGTAATCCGTCAGAAAAAATATACCATGTTTTTTTCTACTCTGCTTTGGAGTATATATACCAACTCAATATGCTCTCCCATTTAAAATACAGGAATTCAAAATTTACGTGAATTGATAAAAATCTGAATATTATCTAGGCACGCCTATGTTAAAAGCAAAATTGCTCTGAATATAATCTGACAGAAAAAATATACAATGCTTTTTTTTACTTTGTTTTCGAGTATATACACCAACTCAATATGCTCTCTCATGTAAAATATTGAAATTCTATATTTAAGCAAATCGAAAAAAATCTAAATAATATCTAGGCACCCCAATGTTAAAAGTAAATTGCTCTAAATATAATCTGTCAGAAAAAATATTCAATGCCTTATTCTACTCTGTTTTGGAGTATATACACCAACTCAATATGCTCTCTCAAGTAAAATACCGAAATTCTAATTTTACGCAAATCGATAAAAATCTAAATAATATCTAGACGTCCCAAAGTTAAAACAAAATGGCTCTTAATATAGTCTGTTAGAAAAAATATACAATGCTTTATTCTACTCTGTTTTAAAGTATAGACACCAACTCAGTATGCTCTCTCATGTAAAATACAGAAATTCTAATTTTACGTGAATTGAAAAAAATCTAAATATTATCTAGGCACCGCAATGATATAAACAAAATTGCTCTGAATATAATCTGTCAGAAGGAATATACAATGACCTATTCTACTCTGTTTTGGAGTATATACACCAACTCAGTATGCTCTCTCATGGAAAATACCGAAATTCTAATTTTACGTGAATCGAAAAAATCAAAATATTGTCTAGTCACCCCAATGCTGAAAACAAAATTTTTCTGAATATACTCTGTCACAAAAAATATACAATGCCGTATTCTACTCTTTTTCGGAGTATATACACCAACTCCATGTGCTCTCTCATGTAAAATACAAAAATTCTATATTTAAGCGAAACAAAAAATATCGAAATAGCATCTAAGTACCCCAATCTTAAAAGCAAAATAGCTCTGGATATAATCTGTCAGAAAAAATATACAATGCCCTATTCTACTTTGTTTTGGAGTATATACACCAACTCCTTATGCTCTCTCATGTAAAATACAGAAATTCTATATTTAAGTGAATCGAAAGTAAGTCTAAATATTATATAGGCACCCGAATGTTAAAAGTAAAATCCCTCAGAATATAATCTGTCAGAAAAAATATACAATGCCCTTTTCTACTCTGTTTTTTAGTATATACACCAACTTAAGGGGCTATCTAATGTAAAATATCAATATTCTAATTTTACACGAATCGAAAAAAATCTAAATAATATCTTGGCACCCCAAAGTTAAAAGTAAATGGCTCTTAATATAGTTTGTTTGAAAAAATATTCAATGCCTTATTCTACTGTTTTTTAGACTATATTCACCAACTCAATATGCTCTCTAATGTAAAATACCGAAATTCTAATTTTATGCAAATCGATAAAAATCTAAATAATATCTAGATGTCCCAATGTTAAAAGAAAATGGCTATGAATATAGTCTGTTAGAAAAAATATACAATGCCTTATTCTACTCTGTTTTGGAGTATACACACCAACTCTGTGTGCTCTCTCATGCACAATACAGAAATTCAAATTTTACGTGAATCAAAAGAAATTAAATATTATCTAGGCTCCCCAATGATAAAAACAAAATTTCTCTGAATATAATCTGTCAGAAAAAATATACAATGCCCTATTCTACTCTGTTTTGGAGTATATACACCAACTCCATATGCTATCTCATGTAAAATACAAAAATTGTATATTTAAGCGAATCAAAAAAAAATCTAAATATTATCTAGGCACCCCAATGTTAATAGCAAAATTTCTCTGAATATAATCTGTCAGAAAAAATATACAATGCCCTTTTCTACTTTGTTTTGGAGTATATATACGAAATCAATATGCTCTCTCATGGAAAATACAGATATACTAATTTTACGTGAATCGAAAAAATCTAAATAATATCTAGGAGCCCCAAAGTTAAAACAAAATGGCTCTAAATATACTCAGTTAGAAAAAATATACAATGCCTTATTCTACTTTGTTTTGGAGTATAGACACCAACTCAGTATGCTCTCTCATTTAAAATACAAAAATTCTAATTTTACCCGAATCGAAAAAATCTAACTATTATCAGGGCACCCCAATATTAAAAACAAAATTGCTCTGAATATAATCTGTCAGCAAACATATACAATGCCCTATTCTACTCTGTTTTGAAGTATATACACCAACTCAATATGTTCTCTCATGTAAAATACTGAAATTCTTATATTACGTGAATCGAAAAAAATCTAAATAATACCTAGGCGCACCAAAGTTAAAAGAAAATGGCACTGAATATAGTCTGTTAGAACAAATATACAATGCCTTATTCTACTCTGTTTTGGAGTATATAAACCAACTCAGTATGCTCTCTCATGTACAATACAGAAATTCTAACTTTACGTGAATCGAAGAAAATCTAAATATTATCTAGGCACCCCAATGATAAAAACAAAATTGGTTTGAACATAATCTGTCACAAAAAATATACAATGCCCTATTCTACTCCGTTTTGGAGTATATACACCAACTCAATATGCTCTCTCCTGTAAAATACCGAAATTCTAATTTTACGCCAATTGATCAAAATCTAAATAATATCTTGACGTCCCAAAGTTAAAAGAAAATGGCTCTGAATATAGTCTGTTAGAAAAAATATACAATTCCTTATTCTACTCTGTTTTGGAGTATATACACCAACTCAGTATGCTCTCTCATGTAAAATACAGAAATTCTAATTTTACGAGAATTGAAAAAAATCTAAATATTATCTAGGCACCCCAATAGTAAAAACAAAATTGCTCTGAATATAATCTGTCAGAAAGAATATACAATGCCGTATTCTACTCTGTTTTGGAGCATATACACCAACTCAGTATGCTCTCTCATGTAAAATACCAAAATTCTAATTTTATGTGAATCGAAAAAATCTAAATATTATCAAGACACCCCAATGTTAAAAACAAAATTGCTCTGAATATAATCTGTCAGAAAAAATATACAATGCCGTATTCTACTCTATTTTAGAGTATATACACCAACTCCATATGCTCTCTCATGTAAAATACAAAAATTCTATATTTAAGCGAAACGAAAAATATCAAAATAGTATCTAGGTACCCCAATGTTAAAAGCAAAATTGTTCTGAATACAATCTCTCAGAAAAAATATACAATGCCTTATTTTACTTTGTTTTGGTGTACATACACCAACTCTTTTTGCTCTCTCATGTAAAATACAGAAATTCTATATTTAAGAGAATCGAAAGAAAATCTAAATATTATATAGGCACCCCAATGTTAAAAGCAAAATTTCTCTGAATATAATCTGTCATACAAAATATACAATGCCCTTTTCTACTCTGTTTTTGGGTATATACACCAACTTAAGAGGCTGTCTAATGTAAAATATCAACATTCTAATTTTACACGAATTGAAAAAAATCTAAATAATATTTTGGTGCCCCCAAGTTAAAAGAAAATGGCTCTGAATATAGTTTGTTTGAAAAAATATTCAATGCCTTATTCTACTCAGTGTTGGAGTATATACACCAACTCAGTATGCTCTCTCATGTAAAATACAAAAATTCTAATTTTACGTGAATCGAAAAAAATCTACATATTATCTAGGAACCCCAATGTTAAAAACATAATTGCTCTGAATATAATCTGTCAGAAAAAATATACAATGCCGTATTCTACTCTATTTCGGAGTATATACACAAACTGCATATGCTCTCTCATGTAAAATACAGAAATTATATATTTAAGCGAATCGAAAAAAATCTAAATATTATCTAGGCACCCCAATATTAGAAGCAAACTGACTCTGAATATAATATGTCAGAAAATATATACAATGAACTTTCTACTGTTTTGTAGTATATACACCAACTCAATATTCTCTCTCATGTAAAGTACCGAAATTCTAATCTTACCCGAATCGAAAAAATCTAAACATTATCTAGGCACACCAATGTTAAAAACAAAATTTCTCTGAATATAATCTTTCAGGAAATATATACAATGCCGTTTTCTACTCTGTTTTGGAGTATATACACCAACCCAGTATGCTCTCTCATGTTAAATACTGAAATTCTAATTTTACATGAATCAAAAAAAAAAAATCTAAAGATTATCTAGTCACCCCAATGTTAAAAGAAAAATTGCTCTGAATATAATGTCATAAAAAATATACAATGCCCTATTCTACTCTGATTTGGAGTATATACACTATCTCAGTATGCTCACTCATGTAAAATACTGAAATTTTAATTTTACGTGAATCTAAAAAAATCTAAATATTACCTAGGAACCCCAATGTTAAAAAAAAAATTGCACGAAATATAATCTGTCAGAAAAAAGATACAATGCCCTATTCTACTCTGTTTTGGAGTATATACACAAACTCCATATGCTCTCTCATGTAAAATTAAGAAATTCTATATTTAAGCGAATCGAAAAAAATCTAAATATTATCGAGGCACCCCAATGTTAAAAGCAAAATTGCTCTGAATATAGTCTGTCAGAATAAATATACAATTCCCTTTTCTACTCTGTTTTGGAGTATATACACCAACTCAATATGCTCTCTCATGTGAAATGCAGAATCTCTAAATTTACGTAAATCGAAAATAATCTAAATATTATCTAGGCACTCCATTGTAAAAAACAAAATTGCTCTGAATATAATCTGTCAGAAGAAATATACAATGCCCTATTCTACTCTGTTTTAGAATATATACACCAACTTCATATGCTCTCTCATGTAAAACACAGAAATTATATATTTAAGCGAATCGAAAAAGATCTAAATATTATCTAGGCAGCCCAATGTTAAAAAAAAATTTGCTCTGAATATAATCTGTCAGAAAAAATATACAATGACCTATTCTACTCTTTTTTGTAATATATAAACCAACTCCATATGCTGTCTCATGTAAAACACAGTAATTCTATATTTAAGCGAAACGAAAAAAATTTAAATATTATCTAGGCACCCCAATGTTAAAAGCAAAATTGCTCTGAATATAATCTGTCAGAAAGAATATACAATGCTTTATTCTACTCTGTTTTGGACTATATACACCAACTAAGTATGCTCTTTCATGTAAAATAGTGAAATTCTAAATTTACGTGAATCGAAATAAACTAAATTTTATCTAGGCACTCAAATGTTAAAAAAAAATTGCTCTGAATATAATGTCTCAGAAAAAATATACAATGTTCTCTTCTACTCTGTTTTGGAGTATATGAACCAACTCCATATGCTCTCTCATGTAAAATACAGAAATTCTATATTTAAGCGTATCGAACAGAACTAAATATTATCTTGGCACCCCAATGTTAAAACCAAAATTGCTCTGAATATAATCTGTCAGAAAAGAATATACAATGCCCTTTTCTACTCTTTTTTACAGTATATACACCAACTCAATATGCTCTCTCATGTAAAATACCGAAATTATAATTTTATGTGAATCAAAAATAATCAAAATAATATCCTGGTGCCCCAAAGGTAAAAGAGAATGGCTCTGAGTGTAGACTATTAGAAAAAATATACAATGCCTTCTTCTACTTTTTTTTGGAGTATATACACCAACTCAGTATGCTCTCACATGTAAAATACCGAAAATCTAATTTCACGTGAATCGAAAAAAATCTAAATATTATCTAGGCACTTGAATGTTAAAAGCAAAATTGCTCTGAATATAATCTGTCAGAAAAAACACACAATGCCCTTTTCTACTCCGTTTTGGAGTATATAAACTAACTCATTATGCTCTCTCATGTAAAATACAGAAATTATAATTTTACCCGAATCGAAAAAAATCTAAGTATTACCTAGGCACACCAATGTTAAAAACAAAATTGCTCAGAGTATAATCTGTCAGAAAAAATATACAATGCTTGTTCTACTCTGTTTTGGAGTATATACACCAACTCAGTATGCTCTCTCATGTAAAATACCGAAATTCTAATTTTACGTGGATTGAAAATAATCTAAATAATATCTAGGCACCCAAATGTTAAAAACAAAACTAGTCTGAATATAATCTGTCAGAAAAAACATACAATGCCCTATTCTACTCTGTTTTGTAGTATATACACCAACTCAATATGCTCTCTCATGTAAAATACAGAAATTCTAATTTTACCCGAATAGAAAAAATCTAAATATTATCTAGGCACCCCAATGTTAAAAGCAAAATTGCTCTGAACATAATCTGTCCGAAAAAATATACAATTCCCTTATCTACTCGGTTTTGTACTATATAGATCAACTCAATATGCTCTCTCATGTAAAATACCGAAATTCTAATTCTACGTAAATCGAAAAAAAATCTAAATAATATCTAGTCGCCCCACAGTTTAAAGAAAATGGCTCTGAATACAGTCTGTTAGAAAAAATATACAATGCCTTATTCTACTCTGTTTTGGAGTATATACACAGACTCAGTGTGCTCTCTCATGTAAAATACCGAAATTCTAATTTTACGTGAATAGAAAAAAATCAAATATTATCAATGAACCCGAATGTTAAAAACAAAATTGCTATGAATATAATCTCTCATAAAAAATATATAATACCCCTTTCTCTTCTGTTTTGGAGTATATACACCAACTCAGTATGCTCTCTCATGTAAAATATCTAAATTCTAATTTTACACGAATCAAAAAAATCTAAATATTACCTAGCCAACACAATGTTCAAAACAAAATTGCTCTGAATATAATCTGTCAGTGAAAATATACAATGCCCTATTCTACTCTGTTTTGGAGTATATGCACCAATTCCATAGGCACTCTCATGTAAAATACAGAAATTGTATATTTAAGTGAATCCAATAAAATCTATATAATATCTAGGTGCCCAAAAGTTAAAAGAAAATGGCTCTGAATAGTATGTTAGAAAAAATACAGAATGCCTTATTCTACTGTGTTTTGGAGTATATAAACCAACTCAGTATGCTCTCTAATGTAAAATACAGAAATTCTATGTTTAAGAGAAACTAAGAAAATCTAAAGATTATTTGGCTCTCCAATGTTAAAAGCAAAATTGCTCTGAATACAATCTGTCAGAAGAAGTATATAATTTCCTCTTCTACTCTGTTTTGTAGTATATACAGCAACTCAATATGCTCTCTCAGGTAAAATACCGAAATTCTAATTCTATGTGAATCGAAAAAAATCTAAATAATATCTAGGCGCCCCAAATTTAAAAGAAAATGGCTCTGAATATAGTCTGTTAGAAAAAATATACAATGCCTTATTCTACTCTGTTTTGGAATATATAATCCAACTCAGTATACTCTCACGTAAAATACAGAAATTCTAATTTTACCCGAACCGAAAAAATCTAAATATTAACTAGGCGCCCAAATGTTAAAATTAAAATTGCTCTGAATAAAATCTGTCAGAAAAAATATACAATGCTCTTTTCTACTCTTTTTTGTAGTATATACATTAACTCAATATGCTCTCTCATGTAAAATACAGAAATTCTAATTTAAACTGTATCAAAAAAATCTAAATATTACCTAGGCACCCCAATGTTAAAAACAAAAAAGCTCTGAATATAATCTGTCAGAGAAAATATACGATGCTCTATTATACACTGTTTTGGAGTATATACCCCAACTCCGTATGCTCCCTCATGTAAAATACCGAAATTCTATATTTAAGCGAATCTAAAATAATCTAAATATTATCTAGGCACCCGAATGTGAAAAGCAAATTTTCTCTGAATATAATCTGTCAGAAAAAATATACAATGGTTTTTTCTACTCTGTTTTTAGTATATACACCAACTCCATATGCTCTCTCATGTAAAATACTGAATTTCTAATTTCACAGGAATCGAAAATAATCTAAATATTATTTAGGCACCCAAATGTTAAAAGCAAAATTGCTCTGAATATAATCTGTCAGAATAAATATACAATACCCTTTTCTACTCTGTTTTGGAGTATATACACCAACTCAATATGCTCTCTCAGGTAAAATACAAAAGTTCTATATTTAAGCGAATCGAAAAAAATCGAAATATTATCTAGGCACCCCAATGTTAAAAGAAATATTGCTCTGAATATAATCTGTCAGAAAAAATATACAATGCCCTTCTCTACTCTGTTTTGGATTATATACATCAACTGAATATGCTCTCTCATGTAAAATACCAAAATTCTAATTTTACACAAATCGAAAATATTCTAAATAATATCTAGGCGCTCCAAAGGTAAAAGAAAATGGCTCTGAATATAGTCTGTTAGAAAAAGTATACAATGCGTTATTCTACTCTGTTTTGGAGTGTATACACCAACTCAGTATGCTCTTTAATGATATATACCGAAATTCTAGTTTTACGTAAGTCGAAAAAAATCTTAATATTATCTAGGCACCCAAAGGTTAAAAGCAAAATTGCTCTGAATATAATCGGTCAGAGTAAATATACAATGCCCTTTTCTACTCTGTTTTGGAGTATATACACCAACTCCATATGCTCTTTCATGTAAAATACAGAAATTCTAATTTTACCCGAATCGAAAAAATCTAAATATTATCTAGGCACTCCAATGTTTAAAACAAAATTGCTCTGAATATAATCTGTCAGAAAGAATATACAATGCTTCTTTCTACTCTGTTTTGGAGTATATACACCAACTCAATATGCTCTCTCATGTATAATACTGAAATTCTAATTTTTTGCCAATCAAAAAAATTTAAATAATATCTAGGTGCCACAAAGTTAAAAGAAAAAGGCTCTGAATATAGTCTGTAAGAAAAAATATACAATGCAATATTCTACTCTGTTTTAAATTGTATACACCAACTCAGTATGCTCTCTCATGTAAAATACCGAAATTCAAATTTTAAGTGAATAGAAATAAAATCTAAATAGTATCTAGGAACCCCAATGTTAAAAGCAATATTTCTCTGAATATAATGTATAAGAAAAAATATACAGTGCCCTTTTCTACTGTATTTTCGAGTATATACACCAACTCCATATGCTCTCTCATGTAAAATACAGAAATTCTATATTTAAGCAAATCGAAAAAAATCTAATTATCTAGGCACCTCAATGTTAAAAGCAAAATTGCTCTGAATATAATCTGTCAGAGAAAATATACAATGCCCTTTTCTACTCTTCTTTGTAGTATATACACCAACTCAATATGCTGTCTCATGTAAAATACAGAAATTCTAATTTTACCCAAATCGAAAAAATCTAAATATTATCTAGGCACCCCAGCGTTAAAAACAAAATTGCTCTTAATATAACCTGTCAGAAAAAATATGCAATGCCCTATTCTACTCTATTTTGGAGTATATACACATACTCCGTATGCTCTCTTATGTAAAATACAGAAATTCTATGTTTAAGAGAATCGAATAAAATCTAACTATTATCTATGCATCCCAATGTAAAAAGCAAAATTGCTCTTAACATAATCTGTCAGAAAAAATATACAATGCCCTATTCTACTCTGTTTTCAAGTATATAAACCAAATCAGTATGCTCTCTCATGTATAATACCAAAATTCTAATTTTATGTGAATAGAAAAAAAATGTAAATAATATGTAGGCACCCCAAAGTTTAAAGAAATTGGCTCTGAATATAATCAGTTAAAAGAATATACAATGCCTTATTCGACTCTGTTTTGGAGTATATACAACCACTCTCTATGCTCTCTCATGTAAAACACAGAATTTCTATATTTAAGCGAATCGAAAAAAATCTAAATATTATCTAGGCACCCAAATGTTAAAAATAAAATTGCTCTGAATATAATCTGTGAGAATAAATATACAATGCTTTTTTCTTATCTGTTTTGTAGTATATACACCAACTCAATATGCTCTCTCATGTAAAATAAAGAAATTATAGTTTTACCCGAATTGAAAAAATCTAAATACTACCTATGCACCTCAATGTGTAAAACAAAATTGCTCTGAATATAATCTGTATGAAAAAATATGCAATGCCCTTTTCTACTCTGTTTTGTAGTATATACACCAACTCAATATGTTCCCTCATATAAAATTAAGAAATTCTAATTTTACCCGAATCAAAAAAATCTAAATATTATCGAGGCACCACAATGTTAAAAACAAAATTGCTCTGAATATAATTTGTCCGAAAAAATATACAATGCCCTAATCAACTCTGTTTTGGAGTATATACACGAACACAGTATGCTCTCTCATGTAAAATACCGAAATTCTAATTTTCCATGAATCGAACAAAATCTACATATTATCTATGTACCCCAATGTGAAAAAAAAAATTTCTCTGAATATAATCTGTATGAAAAAATATACAATGCCCTTTTCTACACTGTTTTGTAGTATATACACCAACTGAATATGCTCTCTCATGTAAAATACAGAAATTCAAATTTTACGAGAATCAAAAAAAATTTAAATAATACCAAAGTGCCCCAAAGTTCAAAGAAAATGCCTCCGTATATAGTCTGTTAGAAAACATATACAATGCCTTATTCTACTCCGTTTTGGAATATATACACCAACTCAGTATGCTCTCTCAGGTAAAAAACAGAAATTCTAATTTTACCCGATTCGAAAATATCTAAATATTATCTAGGCACCCCAATGTTAAAAACAAAATTCCTCTGAATATAATTTTTCTGAAAAAATATACAATACCCTTTTGTACTCTGTTTTGTCGTATGTACACCAACTCAATATGCTCTCTCATGTAAAATACAGAAATTCTAATTTTACCCAATTTGAAAAAATCTAAATATTATCTAGGCACCCAATGTTATAAACAAAATTGCCCTGAATATAATCTGTCAGAAAAAATATACAATGCCCTATTCTACTCTGTTTTAAAGTATATACACCAACTGCATATGCTCTCTCATGTAAAATATAGAAACTCTATATTTAAGCGAATCGAAAAAAATCTAAATATTATCTAGGCACCCCAGTGTTAAAAGTAAAGTTGCTCTGAATATAATCCGTCAGAAAAAATATACAATATAATTTTCTACTCTGTTTTGTAGTATATATACCAACTCAGTATGCTCTCTCATGTAAAATACCGAAATTCTAATTTTATGCAAAAGGAAAAAAATCGAAATAATATCTAGGCACCCCAAACTTAAAAGAAAATGGCTCTGAATATAGTCTGTTAGAAAAAAATATGCAATGCCTGATTCTACTCTGTTTTAAAGTATATACACCAACTCAGTACGCTCTCTCATGTAAAATACCGGAATTCTTATTCTACGCGAATCGAAAAAAACCTAAATAATATCTAGGCACCCCAAAGTTAAAAGAAAATGGCTCTGATTATAGTCTGTTAGAGAAAATATACAATGCCTTATTCTACTCTGTTTTGGAGTATATACAGCAACTCAGTACCCTTACTCATGTAAAACAGAGAGATTATAATTTTACCCGAATCGAAAAAAATCTAAATAGTATCTAGACACGCAATGAAAAAAACAAAATTTCGCTGAATATAATCTGTCAGAAAAAATATACAATGCCCTATTCTACTCTGTTTTGGAGTATATACACCAACTCCCTATGCTCTCTCATGTAAAATACAGAAATTCTATATGTCAGCGAATCAAAAAAAATCTAAATATTATCTAGGTACCCCAATGTTAAAAAAAAATTGCTCTGAAATAATCTGTCAGAAAACATATACAATGTCCTATTCTAATCTGTTTTGGAGTATAGACACCAACTCAGTATGCTGTCTCATGTAAAATACAAAAATTCTAATTTTATCCGAATCGAAAAAATCTAACTATTATCTGGGCACCCCAATATTAAAAACAAAATTGCTCTGAATATAATCTGTCAGCAAACATATACAATGCCCTATTCTACTCTGTTTTGAAGTATATACACCAACTCAATATGTTCTCTCATGTAAAATACTGAAATTCTTATATTACATGAATCGAAAAAAATCTAAATAATACCTAGGCGCACCAAAGTTAAAAGAAAATGGCGCTGAATATAGTCTGTTAGAACAAATATACAATGCCTTATTCTACTCTGTTTTGGAGTATATAAACCAACTCAATATGCTCTCTCTTGTAAAATACCGAAATTCTAATTTTACCCGAATCGAACAAATCTAAATAGTATCTAGGCACCCCTATGTAAAAAACAAAATTGCTCTAAATATTATCTGTCTGAAAAAATATACAATGCCCTGTTCTACTCTGTTTTGGAGTATATACACCAACTCCATATGCTCTCTCATATTAAATACAGAAATTCTATATAAAAGCGAATCAAAAAAAACCTAAGTATTATCTAGGCATCCCAATGTTAGAAACAAAATTGCTGTGGATATAATCTGTCAGAAAAAATATACAATACCCTTTTCTACTTTGTTTTGTAGTACAAACACCAACTAAATATGCTCTCTCATGTAAAATACCGAAATTCTACATTTACGTGAATCGAAAAAAATCTAAATAATATCTAGGCAACCACAAAGTTAAAAGAATATGGCTCTCAATATAGTCTGTTAGAAAAAATACCCAAAGCTTTATTCTACTCTGTTTTGGAGTATATACACCAACTCAGTATGCTCTCCCATGTAAAATACAAAAATTCTAATTTTACCCGAATCGAAAAAAATCTAAATAATATCTAGGCGCCCAAAAGTTAAAAGAAAATTTCTCTGAATATAGTCTGTTAGAAAAAAATATACAATGCCTTATTCTACTGTGTTTTGGAGTATATACACCAACTCAGTATGCTCTCGGATGTAAAATACCAAAATTCTAATTTTACGAGAAACGAAAAATATCTAAATATTATCTACACACCCCATTATTAAAAGCAAAATTGTTCTGAATATAATCTGCCAGAAAAAATATACAATGCCATATTCTACTCTGTTTTGGAGTATATAAACCAACTCAGTATGCTCTCTCATGTAAAATACAGACATTAAAATTTTACGTGAATCGAAAAAAATCTAAATAATATCTAGGCCTTCCAAAGTTAAAAGAAAATGGCTCTGAATATACTCTGTTAGAGAAAATATACAATGCCTTATTCTACTCTGTTTTTGAGTATATACACCAACTCAGTATGCTCTCTCATGTGAAATACCGAAATTCTAAATTTACGTGAATCGAAAAAACTCTAAATATATTCTAGGCAACCGAATGTTAAAAGAAAAATTGCTCTGAATATATTCTGTCAGCAAAAATATACAATGCCCTTTTATTTTCTGTTTTGGAATATATACACCAACTCAATATGCTCTCTCATGTCAAATACCGAAATTATAATTTTACGTGAATCGAAAATAATCTGAATAATATCTAGGCGCCCCAAAGATAAAAGAAAATGGCTCTGAATATAGTCTGTTTGAAAAAATATACAATGCCTTATTCTACTCTGATTTAAAGTATATACACCAAATCTGTTTTCTCTCTCACATAAAACACCGAAATTCTAATATTACGTGAATCGAAAAAAAATCTAAATATTATCTAGGCACCCCAATGTTAAAAGCAAAATTGCTCTGAATATAATCTGTCATAAAAAAATATACAATGCCCTATTCTACTCTGTTTTGGAGTAAATACACCAACTTTATATGCTGTCTCTGGTAAAATACAGATATTCTATATTTAAGGGAATCGAAAAAATTCTAAATATTATCTAGGCACCCCACTGTTAACCACAGAATATCTCTTAATTTAATCTGTCAGAAAAAATAAAAAATGCCGTTTTCTACTCTGTTTTGGAGTATTTACACCATCTCAGCATGATCTCTCACGTAAAATACAGAAATTCTAAATTTACGTGAATCAAAAAAAATCTAAATATTATCAAGGCACCACAATGTTAACAGCAAAATTGCTCTGAATAATATCTGTCAGAAAAAATATACAATGCCCTATTCTACTCTGTTTTGGAGCATATCCACCAACACAGTGTGCTGTCTCAATTAAAATACAGAAATTTAATATTTAAGCGAATCGAAAAAAATCTAAATATTATCTAGGCACCCCAATGTTAAAAACAAAATTGATCTGAATATAATCTGTCAGATAAAATATACAATGCCCTGTTCTACTCTATTTTGGAGTATATACACGAAGTCCATATGCTCTCTCATTTAAAATACAGATCTGTATTTAAGCGAATCAAAAAAAATCTAAATATTATCTAGGCACCACAATGTTAAAAGCAAAATTGCTCTGAATATAATATATCAGAAAAAATATACAATGCCCTACTATACTCTGTTTTGTAGTATATACACCAACTCAATATGCTCTGTCATGTAAAATACGGAAATTCATATTTTACCCGAATCGAAAAAATCTACATATAATCTGGGCACCCCAATGATAAAAACAAAATTGCTCTGAATATAATCTGTCAGAAAAAATATACAATGCCCTATTGTACTTTGTTTTGTAGTATATACACCAACTCAGTCTGCTCTCTCATGTAAAATACCCAAATTCTAAATTTACGTGAATCGAAAAATATCTAAATATTATCTAGGCACCCCAATATTGAAAGCAAAATTGCTCTGAATATAATCTGGCAAAAAAAAATATACAATGCCCATTTCTGCTCTGTTTTGGAGTATATACACCAACTCAGTCTGCTTTCCCATGTAAAATACTGAAATTCTAAATTTATGTGAATCGAAAACAATTTAAATATTATCTAGGCACCCCAATGATAAAAACAAAATTGCTCTGAATATAATCAGTCAGAAAAATATACAATGTTCTATTCTACTCTGTTTTGGAGTATATACACCAACTTAATATGCTCTCTCATGCAAATTACAAAAATTCTATATTTAAGAAAATCAAATAAAATCTAAATATTATCTCGGCACCCCAATGTTAAAAGCAAAACTGCTCTGAATATCGTCTGTCAGAAAAGATATACAATGCCCTTTTCTATTCCTTTTTGTAGTATATACACCAACTCAATATGCTCTCTCATGTAAAATACAGAAATTCTAATTTTAACTGAATCGAAAAAATCTAAATATTATCTAGGCACCCCAATGTTAAAAACAAAATTGCTCCTAATATAACCTGTCAGAAAAAATATACAATGCCCTATTCTACTCTGTTTTGGAGTATATACACCAACTCCATATGCTCTCTCTGGTAAAATACAGAAATTTTATATTTAAGAGAATCGAAAAAACTCTAAATATTATCTAGGCACCACAATGTTAAAAACAAAATTGCTCTGAATATAATCTGTCAAAAAAATATACAACGCTCTATTCTACTAATTTTTGGAGTATATACACCAACTCCATATGCTCTCTCTTGTAAAACACAAATATTGTATATTTTAGCAAATCGAAAAAAATCTAAATATTATCTAGGCACCACAATGTTAAAAGCAAAATTTCTCTGAATATAATCTGTCAGAAAAAATATACAATGCCCCTTTCTAGTTTGTTTTGGAGTATATACACCAACTCCATATGCTCTCTCATGTAAAATAGAGAAATTCTAATTTTACGCGAATAGAAAAAAATCTAAATAATATCTAGGCGCCCCAAAGTTAAAAGAAAATGGCTCCGAATATAGTCAGTTAGAAAAAATATACAAGGCCTTATTCTACTGTGGTTTGGAGTATATACACCAAGTCAGTATGCTCTCTCATGTAAAATACCGAAACGCTAATTTTACGTGAATCAAAAAATATCTAAATATTATCTAGGCATCCCAATGTTAAAAACAAAATTGCTCTGAATATAATCTGTCAGAAAAAATATACAACGCCCTATTCTACTCTGTTTTGGAGTATATACACCAACTCCATATGCTGTCTTTGTTAAAATACAGATATTCCATATTTAAGCGAATGGAAAAAAATCTAAATATTATCTAGGCACCCCAACGTTAATAGCAAAATTGCTCTGAATTTAATCTGTCAGAAAAATTATAAAATGCCCTATTCTACTCTGTTTTGTAGTATATAAACCAACTCAATATGCTCTCTCTTGTAAAATACAGAAATTCTACTTTTAGCCGAATAGAAAAAATCTAAATATTATCTAGGCACCCCAATGTTAAAAACAAAATTGCTCTGAATATAATCTGTCAGAAAAAATATACAATGCCCTATTCTACTCTGTTTTGGAGTATATCCACCAACTCCATATGCTCTCTCCTGTAAAATACATAAATTCTAATTTTACACGAATAGAAAAAAATCTAAATAATGTCTAGGCACACCAAAGTTAAAAGAAAATGGTTCTGAATATAGTCCGTTAGAAAAAATATACAATGCCTTAATCTACTGTGTTTTGGAGTATATACTTCAACTCAGTATGCTCTCTCGTGTAAAATTCCGAAATGGTAATTTACGTGAATTGACGAAAATCGAAATATTACCTAGGCACCCCAATGTTAAAAACAAAACTGCACTGAATATAATCTGTCAGAAAAAATACACAACGTTTTATTCTACTTTGTTTTGGAGTATATACAGCAACTTCATATGATCTCTCTTGTAAAATACAGATGTCCTGTATTTAAGCAAATCGAAAAATATCTAAATATCATCTAGTCACCCCAATGTTAAAAACAAAATTGCTCTTAATATAAACTGTGAGAAAAAATATACAATGCCCTGTTCTACTCTGTTTTCGAGTATATACACCAACTCCATATGCTCTCTCATGTAAAATACAGATATTCCATATTTAAGAGAATTGAATAAAAGCTAAATATTATCTAGGCACCCTAATGTTAACAGCAAAATTGCTCTGAATATAGTCTGTCAGAAAATATATAAAATGCCCTTTTATGCTCCGTTTTGTAGTATATACACCAACTCAATATACTCTCTCATGTAAAATACTGAAATTCTAATTTTACCCGAATCGAAAAAGCTAAATATTATCTAGGCACACCAATGTGAAAAACAAAATTACTCTGAATATAATCTGTCAGAAAAAATATACAATGCCCTTTTTTACTCTGTTTTGGATTATATACACCAACACCGTATGCTCTCTCATTTAAAATACAGAAATTTTCTATTTAAGCGAATCGAAAAAAATCTAAATGTTATCTAGACACCTCAATGTTAAAAAAAATTGATCTTAATATAATCTGTCAGAGAAAATATACAATTCCCTGTTCTACTCTGTTTTGGAGTATATACACGAACTCCATATGCTCTCTCATTTAAATTAAAGAATTTCTGTATTTAAGCGAATCAAAAAAAATCTATTTTTTATTTTACTCTTTCTTGGAGTATATTCGAGAACTCAGTATGCTCTCTCATGTAAAATACAGAAATTCTAATTTTACCCAAATAAAAAATGTCTAAATTTTATCTAGGCACACCAATGTTCAAAACAAAATTGCTTTGAATGTAATCTGTCAGAGAAAATATACAATGCCCTATTCTACTCTGTTTTGGAGTATATACACCAACTCCATATGCTCTCTCTGGTAAAATATAGATATTCTATATTTAAGCAAATCGAAAAAAATCTAAATATTATCTAGGCACCCCAATGTTAAAAGCAAAATTACTCTGAATATAATCTGTCATAAAAAATATAGAATGCTTATTTCTACTTTGTTTTGGAGCATATACACCAACTCATTCTGCTCTCCCATGTAAAATAACGAATTCTAAATTTACGTGAATCGAAAATAATCTAAATATTATCTAGGCATCCCAATAATAAAAACAAAATTGCTCTGAATATAATCTGTCAGAAAAAATAAACAATGCCCTATTCTACCCTGTTTTGGAGTATATACACCAACTTTATATGCTCTCTCATGTAAAACAGAAATTCAATATTTAAGCGAATCGAAAAAAGTCTAAATATTATCTAGGCACCCCAATGTTCAAAGCAAAATTGCTCTGAATACAATCTGTCAGAAAAAATATACAATGCCCTTTTCTACTCTTTTTTGTAGTATATACACCAACTCAATATGCTTTCTTATGTAAAACACAGAAATTCTAATTTTACCCAAATCAAAAAAATCTAAATATTACATAGGCACCCCAACGTTAAAAATACAATTGCTCTTAATATAACCTGTCATAAAAAATATACAATGCCCTATTCTACTCTGTTTTGGAGTATATACACCAACTCCATATGCTCTCTCATGTAAAATAGAGAAATTCTATATTTAAGAGAATCGAAAAAAATCTAAATATTATCTAGGCACCCCAATGTAAAAAGGAAAATTGCTCTTAATAGAATCTGTCATAAAAAATATAAAATGCCCTATTCTACTCTGTTTTGGAGTATATAAACCAACTCAGTATGCTCTCTCATTAAAAATACAGAAATTCTTATTTTACGTGAATGGAAAAAAATCTAAACATTATATAGGCACCCCAATGATAAAAACAAAATTGCTATGAATATAATCTGTCAGAAGCAATATAGAATGCCCTATTCCACTCTGTTTTGGAGTATATACACCAACTTTATATGCTCTCTCATGTAAAATACAGAAATTCAATATTTAAGCGAATCAAAAAAAATCTAAATATTATCTAGGCACCTCAATGTTGAAAACAAAATTGCTCTCAATATAACCTGTCAGAAAAAATATACAATGCTATATTCTACTTTGTTTTGGAGTATATACACCAACTCCATATGCTCTCTCATGTAAAATACAGAAATTCAATATTTAAGCGAATCAAAAAAAATCTAAATATTATCTACGCACCCCAATGTTAACAGCAAAATTGCTCTGAATATAATCTTTCAGAAAAAATATACAATGCCGTTTTCTACTCTGTTTTTGAGTATATACACCAACATCAAAAGCTGTCTCAATTAAAATACAGAAATTCTATATTTAAGCGAATCGAAAAAAATCTAAATATTATCTAGGCACCCCAATGTTAAAAACAAAATTGCTCTGAATATAGTCTGTCAGAGGAAATGTACAATGCCCTGTTCTACTCAGTTTTGGAGTATATACACGAACTAAGTATGCTCTCTCATGTAAAATACCGAAATTTTAATTTTACCAAAATCGAAAAAATCTAAATATTATCTTGGTACCCCAATGTTAAAAACAAAATTTCTCTGAATATAATCTGTCAGAAAAAATATACAATACGCTATTCTACTCTGTTTTGGAGTATATACACCAACTCAATATGCTCTCTCATGTAAAATACCCAAATTCTAAATTTACGTGAATCGAAAAAAATCTAAATATTATCTAGGCACTTCAATATTAAAAGCAAAATTGCTCGGAATATAATCTGGCAGAGAAAATATACAATGCCCATTTCTACTTTGTTTTGGAGTATATACACCAACTCAGTCTGCTCTCTTATCTAAAATACCGAAATTCTTAATTTACATAAATCGAAAATAATGTAAATATTATCTATGCACCCCAATGATAAAAACAAAATTGCTCTGAATATAGTCTGTCAGAAAAAATATACAATGCCCTATTCTACTGTTTTGGAGTATATACACCAACTCCATATACTCTCTCATGTAAAATACATAAATTCTAATTTTACACGAATAGAAAAAAATCTAAATAATGTCTAGGCACACCAAAGTTAAAAGAAAATGGCTCTGAATATAGTCTGTTAGAAAAAATATACAATGCCTTATTCTACTGTGTTTTGGAGTATATACACCAACTCAGTATGCTCTCTCATGTAAAATACAGAAATTATAAATTTACGTGTATCAAAAAAAATCTAAATATTACCTAGTCACCCCAAATTTAAAAGAAAACCGCTCTTAATATAGTCTGTTAGAATAAATATACAATGGCCTATTCTACTTTGTTTTGGAGTTTATATACCAACTCCATATGCTGACTGTTGTAAAATAGAGAAATTCTATATTTAAGCGAATGGAAAAAAATTTAATATTATCAAGGGACCCCAATGTTAAAAACGAAATTGCTCTGAATATAATCTGTCACAAAAAATATACAAAGCCAATTTCTACTCTGTTTTGGAATATATACACAAACTCAATATTCTCTCTCATGTAAAATACCAAAATTCTAATTTTACGTGAATCGAAAAAAATATAAATAATATCTAGGCACCCCAATGTGAAAAACAAAATTGCTCTGAATATAATCTGTCAGAAAAAATATACAATGCCCTATTCTACTCTGTATGGGTGTATATACACTAACCCAATATGCTCTCTCATGTAAAATACGGAAATTATATATTTAAGTGAATCGAAAAAAATCTAAATATTATCTAGGCACAACAATGTTAAAAACAAGATTTCTCTGAATATAATCTGTCAGAAAAAATATACAATGCCCTATTCTACTCTGTTTTTGAGTATATAAACCAACTAAGTGTGCTCTCTCATATTAATACCGAAATTCTAATTTTACGTGAATCGAAAGAATTCTAAATATTATCTAGGCACCCCAATGTTAAAAGCAAAATTTCTCTGAATATAATCTGTCAGAAAAAATATACAATGCCCTTCTCTACTCTGTTTTGGAGTATATACCCCAACTCCATATGCTCTCTCATGTAAAATACAGAAAGTCTCTACTTAAGCGAATCGACAAAAATCTAAATTATATCTAGGTGCCCCAAAGTTAAAAGAATATGGCTCTGAATATAGTCTGTTAGAAGAAATATACAGTGCCTTATTCTACTCTGTTTGGTAGTATATACACCAACTCAGTATGCTCTCTCATGTAAAATACCGAAATTCTAATTTTACGTGAATCGAAAAAAATCCAAATATAATCTAGACACCCGAATGTTAAAAGCAAAATTGCTCTGAATATGATCTGTCAGAAAAAATATACAATGCCCTATTCTACTCTGTTTTGGTGTATATACACCAACTCCATATGCTCTCTCATGAAAAATACAGAAATTCTATATTTAAGCGAATCGAATTAAATCTAAATATTTATGCTCTCTCATGTAAAATACCGAAATTCTAATTTTACGCAAATCGAAAAAAATATCAATAATATCTAGAAGCCCCAAAGTTAACAGAAAATGGCTCTGAATATAGTCTGTTAGAAAAAATATACAATGCCTCATTGTACTTTGTTTTCGAGTATATACACCAACTCAGTATGCTCTCTCATGTAAAACACCGTAATTCTAATTTTACATTAATCGAAAGAAATCTAAATATTTTCTAGGCACCCCAATGTTAAAAACAAAATTGCTATGAATATAATCTGTCAGGAAAAATATACAATGCCCTATTCTACTCTGTTTTGTAGTATATACACCAACTCAGTATGCTCTCTCATGTAAAATACAGAAATTATAATTTTACCCGAATCGAAAAAATCTAAATATTATCCAGGCACCCGAATGATAAAAACAAAATTGCTCTGAATATAATCTGTCAGAAAAAATATACAATGACCTATTCTACTCTGTTTTGGAGTATATACACCAACTCAGTATGTTCTCTCATGTAAAATACCGAAACACTAATTTTACTTGAATCGAAAAAAATCTTAATATTATCTAGGCACCCCAATGCTAAAAACAATATTGCTCTGAATATAATCTGTCAGAAAAAAGGTACAATGCCTATTCTACTCTTTTTTGGATTATATACACCAACTACATATGCTCTCTTATGTAAAATACAGAATTTCTATATTTAAGTGAATCGAAAAGAATCTAAATATTATCTAGGCACCCCAATCTTAAAAGCAAAATTGCTCTGAAGATAATCTGTCAGAAAAAATATACAATGCCCTATTCTACTCTGTTTTGTAGTATATACACCAATTCAATATGCTCTCTCATCTGAAATACAGAAATTCTAATTTTACACGAATCAAAAAAAATTTAAATATTATATAGGCACCTTAATGTTAAAAGCAAAATTTCTCTGAATAGAATCTTTCAGAAAAAATATACAATGCTCTTATCTACTCTGTTTGGTGTATATACACCAACTCAATATGCTCTCTCATGTAAAATACCGAAATCCTAATTTTATTTAAACCGAAAATAATCTAAATAATATCAATGTGCATGAAAGTTAAAAAAAATGGCTCTGAATATACTCTGTTAGAAAGAAAATACGATGCCTTATTCTACTTTGTTTTGGATATGTACATCAACTAAGTATGCTCTCTCATATAAAATACCGAAATTCTAATTTTACCGGAAACAAAAATATCTAAATATTATCTAGCACCCCAATGTTAAAGAAAAATTGCTCTGAATATAATCTGTCAGAAAACATATACAATGTCCTTTTCTACTTTTTTTTGTAATATATACACCAACTTAACATGCTCTCTTATATAAAATAGAGAAATTCTAATTTAAAGAGAATCGAAAATTTCTAAATATTATCTAGGCACACCAATGTTATAAACAAAATTGCCCTTAAGATAATCTGTCAGAAAAAATATACAATGCCCTATTCTACTCTGTTTTGGAGTATATACACCAACTCCATATGCTCTCTCATGTAAAATACAGAAAATCTATATGTAAGTGAATCGAAAAATATCTAAATATTATCTAAGCACCCCAGTGTTAAAAGCAAAATTGCTCTGAATATAACCTGTCAGAAAAAATATACAATGCCCATTTCTACTCTTTTTTCGAGTATATACACCAACTCAATATGCTCTCTCATGTAAAATTTTGAAATTCTAATTTTACGTGAATTGAAAAAAATCTAAATAATATCTAGGCGCCTCAAAGTTAAAAGAAAATGGCTCTGAATATATTTTGTTAGAAAAAATATACACTGCCTTTTTCTACACTGTTTTGGAGTATATACACCAACTCCATATGCTATCTCATGTAAAATACAGAAATTCTATATTTAAGTGAATCGAATAAAATCTATATATTATATAGGCACCGCAATATTAAATGAAAAATTTGTCTGAATATAACCTGTCAGAAACAGCACACAATGCCCTTTTCTACTCTGTTTTGTAGTATATACCCCAACTCAATATACTCTCTCATGTAAAATACCAAAATTGTAGTTTTACCCGAATCGAAAAAACTAAATATTATCTAGGCACCCCAATGATAAATACAAAATTGCTCTAAATATAATATATCAGAAAAAATATGCAATGCTTTATTCTACTCAGTTTTGGAGTATATACACCAAGTCAGTATGCTCTCTCATGTAAAATACTGAAATTCTAATTTTACGTGAATCGAAAAAAATCTAAATATTATCTAGGCACCACAATGATAAAAACAAAATTGGTCTGAATATAATCTGTCAGAAAAAATATACAATGCCCTTTTCTACTCTGTTTTGTAGTAAATACACCAACTCAATATGCTCTCTCATGTAAAATACCGAAATTCTAATTTTACCTTAATCTAAAAAATCTAAATATTATCTAGGCACCCCACTGTTAAAAACAATATTGCTCTTAATAGAATCTGTCAGATAAAATATATAATGCCCTTTTCTACTCTGTTTTGGAGTATATACACGAACTCAATATACTCTCTCATATAAAATACAGAAATTCTATATTTAAGCGAATCGAAAATATCTAAATATTATCTAGGCACCCCAATGTTAAAGCAAAATTGCTCTGAATATAATCTGTCAGAAACAATATACAATGCCCTATTCTACTTATTTTTGGAGTATATACACCAACTCCATATGCTCTCTCCTGTAAAATACAGAAATCTTATATTTAAGTGAATCGACAAAATTCTTATTTATTATCTAGGCATCCCAATGTTAAAAGCAAAATTGCTCTGAATATCATCTGTCAGAAAAAATATACGATGCTATTTTCTACTCTGTTTTGTAGTATATACAACGACTCAATATGCTCTCTGATGTAAAATACAGAAATTCTAATTTTACCCAAATAGAAATATCTAAATATTATCTAGGCACCCCAATGTTAAAAACAAAATTTCTCTGAATATAATCTGTCAGAAAAAATATACAATGCCCTATTCTACTCTTTTTTGGAGTATATACACCAACTCAGTTTTCTCTCTCATGTAAAATACCGAAATGCTAATTTTACATGAATCGAAGAAAATCTAAATATTATGTAGGCATCACAATATTAAAAACAAAATTTCTCTGAATATAATCTTTCAGAAAAAATATACAATGCCCTATTCTACTCTTTTTTGGAGTATATACAAAAACTCAATATGCTCTCTAATGTAAAATACCGAAATTCTAATTTTACACAAATCGAAAAAAAATCTAAATAAGTTCTAGGCGCCCCAAAGTAAAAAGAAAATGGCTCTGAATATAGTCTCTTAGCGAAAATATACAATGCCGTATTCTACTCTGTTATGGAGTATATACACCAACTCAGTATGCTCTCTCATGTAAAATACAGAAATTCTAATTTTATCCGAATCGAAGGAATCTAAATATTAGCTAGAAAACCCAATGTTAAAAACAAAAATGCTCTGAATACAATGTTTCATAAAAATTATACAACGTTCTTTTCTACTCTGTTTTGGAGTATATACACGAACACCATATGCTCTCTCATGTAAAATAAAGAAATTCTATATTTAAGCGAATTTAAAATAATCTAAATATTATGTAGGCAAACCAATGTAAAAGAAATTGCTCTGAATATAATCTGTCAGAAAAAATATATAATGCCCTATTCTACTCTGTTTTGGAGTATAGACACCATCTCCATATGCTCTCTCAGGCAAAATAGAGAAATTCTATATTCAAGCGAATCGAAGCAAATCTAAATATTATCTAGGCACCCCAATGTAAAAACCAAAACTGTTCTGAATATAATCTGTCATAAAAAATATACAATACCCTTTTCTACCCTGTTTTTTAGAATATCGACCAATTCATTATACCCTCACATGTAAAATACCGAAATCCTAATTTTACGAGAATCGAAAAAAATCTAAATAATATCTAGGTGCCCCAATGTTATAAGAAAATGGCTCTGAATATAGTCTGTTATAAAAAATATACAATGCCTTATTCTACTCTGTATTGCAGTATATACACCAACTCAGTATGCTCTTTCATGTAAAATACAAAAATTCTAATTTTACCAGAATCGCAAAAATCTTAACATTATCTAGGCACCCCAATATTAAAATCAATATTACTCTGAATATAACCTGTCAGAAGAATATACAATGCCCTTTTCTACTTTGGAGTATATACACCAGCTCAATATGCTCTCTCATGTAAAATACCGAAATTCTAATTTTGCGTGAATCGAAACAATCTAAATAATATCTAGGTTCCCCGAAGTTAAAACAAAATGGCTCTGAATATAATCTGTTAGAAAAAATATACAATTCCTTATTCTACTCTGTTTTGGAGTATATGAACCAACTCACTATGCTCTCTCATGTAAAATACCGAAATTCTAAATTTACGTGAATCGAAAAAAATCTAAATATAATCTAGGAACCCCAATGTTAAAAACAAAATAGCCCTGAATATAATCTGTCAGAGGAAATATACAATGCCCTTTTCTACTCTGTTTTGTAGTATATACACCAACTCAGTGTGCTCTCTCATGTAAAATACAGAAATTCTAATTTTACCTGAATGGAAAAAATCTAAATATTATCTAGGCACCCCAATGTAAAAAGCAAAATTGCTCTGAATATAATCTGTCATAAAAAATATACAATGCCCTTTTCTATTCTGTTTTGTAGTATATACACCAACTCCGTATGCTCTCTCATGTAAAATAGAGAAATTATAATTTTACCTGAATCGAAAAAAATCTAAATATTATCTAGGCACCCCAATGTTAAAAACAAAATTACTCTGAATATTAGCGGTAAGAAAAAATACACAATGCCCTATTCTACTCTGTTTTGGAGTATATACACCAACTCCATATGCTCTCTCATGTAAAATACAAAAATTCTATATTTAAGCGAATCGAAATAAATCCTAATATTATCTAGACACCCCAATTTTAAAACAAAATTTCTCTGAATATAATGTCAGAAAAAATATACAATGCCCTATTCTACTCTGTTTTGGAGTATATACACCAACTCAATATGCTCTCTCATGTAAAATACCGAAATTATAATTTTACGCAAATCGAAAAAAATCTAAATAATATCTATCCGCCCCAAAGTTAAAAGAAAATGGCTCTAAATATAGTCTGTTAGAAAAAATATACAATGCCTTACTCTACTCTGTTTTGGAGTACATACACCAACTCAGTATGCTCTCATGTAAAAAACCAAAATTCTAACTTTACGTGAATCGAAAATAATCTAAATATTATCTTGGCACCCCAATGTTAAAAACAAAATTGCTCTGAATATAATCTGTCAGAAAAAATACACAATGCCCTATTCTACTTTGTTTTGGAGTATAAACACCAACTCCATATGCTCTCTCATGTAAAATAATAAATTCTGTATGTAAGCAAATCGAAAAAAATCTAAATATTATCTAGGCACACCAATGTTAAAAGCAAAATTGCTCTGAATATAACCTGTCAGAAAAAATATACAATGCCTTATTCTACTCTGTTTTGGAGTATATACACCAACTCAGTATGCTCTCTCAAGTAAAATACAAAAAAAGAAATTTTAACCGAATTGAAAAAATCTAAATATTATATAGGCACTACAATGTTAAAAACAAAATTGCTCTTTATATACTCTGTCAGAAAAAATACACAATGCCCTATTCTTCTCTGTTTTGGAGTATATACACCAACTCACTATGCTCTCTCATATAAAATACCAAAATTCTAATTTTACCTGAATAGAAAAAATCTTAATATTATCTAGGCACCCGAAAGTTAAAAGCAATATTGCTCTGAATATAATCTGTCAGAAAAAATATACAATGCCCTTTTCTACTCTGTTTTGTAGTATATACACCAACTCAATATCCTCTATCATATAAAATACTGAAATTCTAATTTTATGCGAATCGTAAAAAATCTAAATAATATCTAGGTGCCCCAAGGTTAAAATAAAATGTCTCTTAATATAGTCTGATATAAAAAATATACAATGCCTTACTCTACTCTGTTTTGGAGTATATACACCAACTCAGTGTGCTCTCTCATATAAAGTACAGAAATTCTAATTTTACCCAAATCGAAAAAATTTAAATATTACCTAGGCACCCTAATGTTAAAAACAAAATTGCTCTAAATATAATCTGTCAGAACAAAAATACAATGCCCTATTCTACTCTTTTTTGGAGTATATACACCAACTCCATATGCTCTCTCTTGTAAAACACAAAAATTCTATATTTATGCGAATCAAAAAAAATCTAAATAATATCTAGGAACCCCAATGTTAAAAACAAAATTGCTCTAAATATAATCTGTCAGAAAAAATATACAATGCCCTAATCTACTCGGTTTTGGAGTATATACACCAACTCAATTTGCTCTCTCTAATGTAAAATACCGAAATTCTTATTTTACGCGAATTGAAAATAATCTAAATAATATCTTGGCGCTCCAAAGTTAAAAGAAAATGGCTCTGAATTTAGTCTGTTAGAAAAATTATACAATGCCTTATTCTACTCTGTTTTGGAGTATATACACCAACTCAGTATGCTCTCTCATGTAAAATACCGAAATTCTAAGTTTACACAAATCGAAAAATTTTAAATGTTATCTAGGCACCCCAATGATAAAAACAAAATTGCTATGAATATAATCTGTCAAAAAATTATACAATGCCCTATTCAACTTTTTTTTGGAATATATACACCGCCTCCATATGCTCTCTCATGAAAAATACAAAAATTCCATATTTAAGTGAATCGAAAAAAAATCTTAACATTATCTAGGCACCTCAAGGTTAAAAAAAAATTGCTCTGCATATAGTCTGTCAGAAAAAATATACAATGTTTTTTTCTACTCTGTTTTGTTGTATATACACCACCTCAATATGCTCTCTCATGTAAAATACCAAAATTCTAATTTTACGCGAATCGAAACAAATCTAAATAATATCTATCCACCCCAAAGTTAAAAGAAAATGTCTCTGAATATAGTCTGTTAGAAAAAATATACAATGCCTTATTCTACTTATTTTTTGGCATATATACACCAACTCAGTATGCTCACTCTTGTAAAATACCGAAATTTTAATTTTACGTGAATCGAAGAAATTCTAAATATTATCTAGGCAACCAAATGTTAAAAGCAAAATTGCTCTGAATATAATCTGTCAGAAAAAATATACAATGCTGTTTTCTACTCTGTTTGGTAGTGTATACACCAACTCAATATACTCTCATGTAAAATACCGAAATTCTAATTTTTCACGAATCAAAAAAAATCTAAATAATATCTAGGCGCCCCAAAGATAAAACAAAATGGCTCTGAATACAGTCTGTTAGAAAAAATATACAATGCCTTATTCTACTTTGTTTTGGAGTATATACACCAACTCAGTACGCTCTCTCATGTAAAATACCGAAATTCAAGTTTTACGTGAATCGAAAAAAATCTAAATATTATCTGGGCACCCCAATGTTAAAAACAAAATTGCTCTGAATATAATCTGTCAGAAAAAATATGCAATGCCCTATTCTACTATGTTTTGGAGTATATACACCAACTCCCTATGCTCTATCATATAAAATACCGAAATTCTTATTTTACCCGAATCGAAAAAATCTAAATATTACCTAGGCACCTCACTGTTAAAAACATAATTGCTCTGAATATAGTCTGTCATAAAAAATATAGAATGTCTTATTCTACTCTGTTTTTGAGTATGTACTCCAAATCCATATGCTCTCTCATGTAAAATGCAGAAATTCTATATTTAAGCGAATCGAAAAAAATCTAAATATTATCTAGGCACCCCAATGTTAAAAGCAAAATTGCTCTGAATATAATCTGTCAGAAAAAATATACAATGCTGTTTTCTACTCTGTTTGGTAGTGTATACACCAACTCAATATACTCTCTCATGTAAAATACCGAAATTCTAATTTTTCACGAATCAAAAAAAATCTAAATAATATCTAGGCGCCCCAAAGATAAAACAAAATGGCTCTGAATATAGTCTGTTAGAAAAAATATACAATGCCTTATTCTACTTTGTTTTGGAGTATATACACCAACTCAGTACGCTCTCTCATGTAAAATACCGAAATTCAAGTTTTACGTGAATCGAAAAAAATCTAAATATTATCTGGGCACCCCAATGTTAAAAACAAAATTGCTCTGAATATAATCTGTCAGAAAAAATATGCAATGCCCTATTCTACTATGTTTTGGAGTATATACACCAACTCCCTATGCTCAATCATATAAAATACCGAAATTCTTATTTTACCCGAATCGAAAAAATCTAAATATTACCTAGGCACCTCACTGTTAAAAACATAATTGCTCTGAATATAGTCTGTCATAAAAAATATAGAATGTCTTATTCTACTCTGTTTTTGAGTATGTACTCCAAATCCATATGCTCTCTCATGTAAAATACAGAAATTCTATATCTAAGCGAATCGAAAAAAATCTAAATATTATCTAGGCACCCCAATGTTAAAAACAAAATTGCTCTGAATATAATCTGCCAGAACAAGTATACAATGCCTCATTCTACTTTGTTTTGGAGTATATACACCATCTCCATAGGCTCTCTCATGTAATATACAGAAATTCTGTATTTAAGCGAATCAAAAAAATCTAAATAATATCTAGGCACCCCAATGTTAAAAACAAAATTCCTCTGAATATAGTCTGTCATAAAAAATATACAATGCCCTATTCTAATCTGTTTTGGAGAATATACACCAACTCCATATGCTCTCTCATGTAAAATACAGATAGTCTATATTTAAGCGAATCGAAAACAATCTAAATATTATCTAAGCACCCCAACGTTAAAATTCAAATTAATCTCAATATAATCTGTAAGACAAAATACACAATGCCCTATTCTACTCTGTATTGTAGTATATACACCAATTCAATATGCTCTCCCATGTAAATTTCCGAAATTCTAGTTTTCGCGAATCGAAAGAAATCTAAATAATATCTAGGCGCCCCAAAGTTAAAAGAAGATGACTCTGAATATATTTTGTTAAAAAAAAAATAAAATGCCTTATTATACTCCTTTTTGGAGTATATACACCAACTCAGTGTGCTCTCTCAAATAAAATAACGAAATTATAATTTTACGTGGATCGAAAAAATCTAAATGTTATCTAGGCACCCCAATGTAGAAAACAAAATTGCTCTGAATATAATCTGTCATAAAATGTGTTCAATGCCTTATTCTACTTCTTTTTGGAGTATATACACCAACTCCCTATGTTCTCTCATATAAAATACAGAAATTCCATATGTAAGCGAATCGAAAAAAATCTAAATATTATCTATGCACACCAATGTTAAAAACAAAATTGCTCTGAATATAATCTGTAAGAAAAAATATACAATGCCTTTTTCTACTCTGCTTTGGAGTATATACACCAACTCCATATGCTCTGTCATGTAAAATACTGAAATGCTAATTTTACGTGAATCAAAAAATATCAAAATAATATCTAGGCGCCCCAAAGTTAATAGAAAATGGCTCTGAATATAGTCTGTTAGAAAAAATATACAATGCCCTATTCTATTCTGTTTTGGATATATACACCAACTAAGTATGCTCTCTCATGTAAAATTCTGAAATTCTAATTTTATTCGAATCGAAACAATCTAAATATTATCTAGGCACCCCAATGATAAAAACAAAATTGCTCTTAATATAATCTTTCAGAAAAAATATACAATGCGCTATTCTACTCTGTTTTCGAGTATATACACCAACTCATTTTGCTCTCTGATGAAAAATACAGAAATTCTAATTTACTTGAATCGAAAAAAATCTACATAATATCAAGGCGCCCCAAAGTTAAACGAACATGACTCTGAATATAGTCTGTTAGAGAAATATACAATGCCTTATTCTACTCTGTTTTGGAGTATATAAAGCAACTCAGTATGCTCTCTCATGTAAAATACCGAAATTCTAATTTTACATGAATCTAAATAAATCTAAATATTACCTAGGCACCCCAACGTTAAAGCAAAATTGCTCTGCATATAATCAGTCAGGAAAAATATACAATGCCCTTTTCTACTTTGTGTTGAAGTATATACACCAACTCAGTATGCTCTCTGATGTAAAATACAGAAATTCTAATTTTACGTGAAATGGAAAAAATTTAAATATTATCAAAGCACCTTAATGTTAAAAGGAAAATTGCTCTGAATATAATCTGTCAGAAAAAATATACAATGCCCTTTTCTACTCTGTGTTGGAGTATATACATCAACTCCATATGCTCTCTCATGTAAAATACCGAAATTCTAATTTTACGAGTATCAAAAAAAATCTAAATAATATCTAGGTGCCCCAAAGTTAAAACAAAGTGGCTCTGAAGATAGTCTGTTAGAAATAATATACAATACCTGTTTCTACTCTGTTTTGGTGTATATACACCAACTCAGTATGCTCTCTGATGTTAAATACCGAAATTGTAAATTTACGTGAATCGAAATAACTCTAAATATTATCTAGGGAACTGAATGTTAAAAGCAAAATTTCTCTGAATATAATCTGTCAGAAAAAATATACAGTGGCCTATTCTACTCTTTTTTGGAGTATATACACCAACTCCAACTGCTCTCATGTAAAATAAAGATATCCTATATTTAAGCGAATTGAAAAGAAATGTAATGTTATCGAGGCACCCCAATGTTAAAAGGAAAATTGCTCTGAATATAATCTGTCAGAAAAATATACAATGCCCTTTTCTACTCTGTGTCAAAGTATATACACCAACTCAAAATGCACTCTCATGTGAAATTCCGAAACTCTAATTTTAAGGGAATCGAAGAAAATTTAAATATTATCTAGGCGACCGAATGTTAAAAGCAAAATTTTTCTGAATATCATCTATCAGAAAAAATATACAATGCCTTATTCTACTGTGTTTTGGAGTATATACACCAACTCAATATGCTCTCTCATGTAAAATACAGAAATTCAAATTTTACCAGAATAGAAAAAATCTAAATATTATCTAGGCAACCCAATGTTAAAAACAAAATTGCTCTGAATATAATCTGTCAGAGAAAATATACAATGCCCTATTCTACTATGTTTTACAGTATATAAACCAACTCCATATGCTTTCTCATTTTAAATACAGAAATTCTATAATTAAGCGAATCGAAAATAATATAAATATAATCTAGGCACCCCAGTGTAGAAAACAAAATTGCTCTGAATATAATCTGTCAGAAAAAATATACAATGCCCTACTCTCCTTTGTTTTGTAGTATATACACCAACTCCATATGCTCTCTTATGTGAAATACACAAATTCTATATTTAAGCGAATCGAAAAAAAATCTCAATATTATCTAGGCACCCTAATGTTAAAAAAAATTTCTCTGAATATAAACTGTCAAAAAAATATAAAATGCTTTATTCTATTACGTTTTGAAGTATACAGACCAACTCAATATGCTCTCTCACGTAAAATACCGAAATTCTAATTTTACGTGAAACAAAAAAAATCTAAATAATATCTAGGCAACCCAAAGTTAAAAAAAATGGCTCTGAATATAGTCTGTTAGAAAAAATATACACTACCTTACTCAAATCTGATTTGGAGTATATACACCAACACAGTGTGCTCTCTCATGTAAAATACAGATATTCAAATTTTACCAGAATAGAAAAAATCTAAATATTATCTAGGCAACCCAACGTTAAAAACAAAATTGCTCTGAATATAATCTGTCAGAAAAAATATACAATGCCCTTTTCTACACTGTGTTGGAGTATATAAACCAACTCCATATGCTCTCTCATGTAAAATACCGAAATTCTAATTTTACACAAATCGAGAAAATCTAAATAATACCTAGGCGCCCCAAAGTTAAAAGAAAATAGCTCTCAATATACTTTGTTAGAAAAAATATACAATGCCTTATTCTACTTTGTTTTGGAGAATATACACCAACTCAGTATTCTCTCTCATGTAAAATACTGAAATTCTAATTTTACGTGAATCGAAAAAACTCTAAATATTATCTAGGCGACCGAATGTTATAAGAAAAATTGTTCTTAATATAATCTTTCAGAAAAAATATACAATGCCCTTTTCTATTCTCTTTTGGAGTATATACACCAACTCAATATGTTCTCTTATGCAAAATAACAAAATTCTAATTTTAAGTGAATTGAAAAAAATCTAAATAATATCTAGTCGCCCCAAAGTTAAAAGAAAATAGCTCTGAATATAGTCTGTTAGAAAAAATATACAATGCCTTATTCTACTCTGTTTTGGAGTATATACACCAACTCAGTATGCTCTCTCCTGTAAAATAGAGAAATTCTTATGTTACCCGAATCGAAAAAATCTAAATATTATCTAGGCATCCCAATGTAAAAAACAAAATTGCTCTGAATATAATCTGTCAGAAAAAATATACAATGCCCTATTCTACTCTATTTTGGAGTATATACAATAACTCCATATGCTCTCTCATGTAAAATACAGATTCTATATTTAAGCAAATCGAAAAAAAACTAAATATTATCCAGGCACTCCAATGTTAAAAGCAATATTTCTCTGAATATAATCTGTCAGAAAAACATACAATGCCCTTTTCCACTCTGTTTTGGAGTATATACACCAACTCAATATGCACTCTCATGTAAAATACCGAAATTTTAATTATACGTGAATCGAAAAAAATCTAAATAATATCTAGGCGCCCCAAAGTTAAAAGAAAATGGCTCTGAATATAGTCTGTTAGAAAAAATATACAATGCCTTATTCTACTCTTTTTTGGAGTGTATACACCAACTCAGTGTTCTCTCTCATGTAAAATACCGAAATTCTAATTTCACGTGAATCAAAATAAATCTAAATATTATCTACATACCCCAATATTAGAAGCAAAATTGTTCTGAATATAATCTGTCAGAAAAAATATACAATGCCCTATTCTACTCTGTTTTGGAGTATATACACCAACTCAATATGCCCTCTCATGTAAAATACCAAAATTCTAATTTTACCCGAATCGAAAAAATCTAAATATTATCTAGGCAACCCAATGTGAAAATCAAAATAGCTCTGAATATAATCTGTCAGCAAAAATATACAATGCCATATTCTACTCTGTTTTGGAGTATATACACCAACTCCATATGCTCTCTCCTGTAAAATACAATTATTCTATATTTAAGCAAGTTGAAAAAAATCTAAATATTATCTAGGCACTTCAATGTTAAAAGCAAAATTTCTCTGAATATAATCTGTCATAAAACATATACAGTGCCATTTTCTACTCTGTTTTGTTGTATAGACACCAACTCAATATGCTCTCTCATGTAAAATACCGAAATTCTAATTCTACGTGAATCGACAAAAATCTTAATACTATCTAGGCGCCCCGAAGTTAAAAGAAAATGGCTCTGAATATAGTCTGTTAGAAAAAATATACAATGCCTGATTCTACTCTGTTTTGGAGTATATGCACCAACTCAGTATGGTCTCTCATGTAAAATACCGAAATTCTAATTTTACGTGAATCGAAAAAAATCTAAATATTATCTAGGCACCCCAATGTTAAAAGCAATATTGCTCTGCATATAATCTGTCAGGAAAAATATACAATGTCCTTTTCTACTTTGTTTTGTAGTATATACACCAACTTAGTAAGCTCTGTCATGTAAAATACCAAAATTCTAAGTTTACGTGAATCGAAAAAACTCTAAATATTATCTAGGCGACCGAATGTTGTAAGCAAAATTGTTCTGAATATAATCTGTCAGAAAAAAAGATTCAATGCCCTTTTCTACACAGTTTCGGAGTATATACACCAACTCAATACGCTCTCTCATGTAAAATACAAAAATTCTAATTTTACGTGAATCAAAAAAAATCTAAATAATATCTAGGCACCCCAAAGTTAAAAGAAAATGGCTCTGAATATAGTCTGTTAGAAAAAATATACAATGCTTTATTATACTCTGTTTTGGAGTATATACTCCAACTCAGTATGCTCTCTCATGTAAAATACAGAAATTCTGTTACCCGAATCGAAAGAATCTAAATATTATCTAGGCACGACAATGATAAAAACAAAATTGCTCTGAATATAATCTGTCAGAAAATACATACAATAAACTATTCTACTCTCTTTTGGAGTATATACAATAACTCCATATGCTCTCTTATGTAAAATACAGATTCTATATTTAAGTGAATCGAAAGAAAATCTAAATATTATCTAGGCACCCCAATGTTAAAAGCAAAATTTCTCTAAATATAATCTGTCAGAATAAATATACAACGCCCCTTTCCACTCTGTTTCGGAGCATATACACCAACTCAATATGCACTCTCACGTAAAAAACCGAAATTCTAATTTAAGTGAATGGAAAATTTTAAATATAATCTAGGCAACCGAATGTTAAAAGCAAAATTTCTCCGAATATAATCTGTCAGAAAAAATATACAATGCCCTTTTCTACTATGTTTTGGAGTATATACACCAAATCAATATGCACTTGCATGTAAAATACCAAAATTATAATTTTACGTGAATCGAAAAAAATCTAAATAATATCTAGGCGCCCCAAAGTTAAAACAAAATGTCTCTGAATATAGTCTGTTAGTAAAAATATACAATGCCCTATTCTACTCTGTTTTGGAGTACATACACCAACTCAGTGTTCTCTCTCATGTAAAATACCAAAATACTAATTTTACGTGAATCAAAAATAATCTAAATATTCTCTAGGCACCAGAATGTTAAAAGAAAAATTGCTCTGAATATAATCTGTCAGAAAAAATATACAATGCCCTTTTCTACTCAGTTTCAGGGTATATACACCAACTCAATATGCTCTCTCATGTAAAAAAACCAAAAATCTAATTTTACGCGAATTGAAAAAAATCTAAATAATATCTAGGCGCCCCAAAGTTAAAAGAAAATTGCTCCAAATATAGTCTGTTAGAAAAAATATGCAATGACTTATTCTACTTCGTTTTGGAGTATATACACCAACTCACTGTGCTCTCTCATGTAAAATACAGAAATTCTATATTTAAGCAAATTGAAAAAAATCTAAATAATATCTAGGCACCCCAATATTAAAAGCAAAATTGCTCTGAATATAATCTGTCAGAAAATATATACAATGCCCTATTATACTCTGATTTGGACTATATACCGAAACTCCATATGTTCTCTCATGTAAAATACATCACTATTTAAGCGAATCAAAAAAAATCTAAATATAATCTAGGCACCCCAATGTTAAAAGCAAAAGTGCTCTTAATATAATCTGTCAAAAAAATATACAATGCCTATTTCTACTCTGTTTTGGAGTATATAAACCTATTAAATATGCTCTCTCATGTAAAATACAAAAATTCTAATTTTACGCGAATCAAAAATAATTCAAATAATATCTAGGCGCCCCAAAGTTAATATAAAATGGCTCTGAATATACTGTGTTAGAAAAAATATACAATGCCTTATTCTACTCTGTTTTGGAGTATATACACCAACTCAGTATGCTCTCTCATGTAAAATATTGAAATTCTAAATTTACGTGAATCGAAAAAAATCTAAATACCATCTAGGCACCCCAATGTTTAAAGAAAAATAGCTCTGCATATAATCTGTCAGAAAAAATATACAATGCCCTTTTCAACTCATTGTTGAAGTATATACACCAACTCCATATGCTCTCTCATGTAAAATAGCGAAATTTTAATTTTATGCGAATCGAAAGAAATCTAAATAATATCTAGGCGACCCAAAGTTAAAAGTAAATGGCTCTGAATATAATGTGTTAAAGCAAATATACAATGCCTTATTCTACTCTGTTTTGGAGTATATACACCAACTCAGTATCCTCTCTCATGTAAAATACCGAAATTCAAATTATACGTGAATTGAAAAAACTCTTAATATTATCTAGGCAACCGAATGATAAAAGCATAATTGCTCTGAATATAATCTGTCATAAAAAATATACAATGCCCTTTTCTACTCTGTTTTGGAGTATATACACCAACTCCATATGCTCTATCATGTAAAATACAAAAATTCTATATTTAAGCGAATCGAAATAAATCTAAATATTATCTAGGCACCCCAATGTATTAACCAAAATTGCTCTGAATATAATCTGTCAGAAAAAATATATAACGCCCTTTTCTACTCTGTTTTGGAGTATATACACCAACTCAATATGCTCTCTCATGTAAAATACCGAAATTCTAATTTTACGTGAATCGAAAAAATGTAAATATTATCTAGGCAACCCAATGTTAAAACCAAAATAGCTCTCAATATAATCTGTCTGACAAAATATACAATGCCCTATTCTACTCTGTTTTGGAGTATATACACCAACTCAATATGCCCTCTCATGTAAAATACCGAAATTCTAATTTTACCCGAATCGAAAAAATCTAAATATTATCTAGGCAACCCAATATTAAAAACAAAATAGCTCTCAATATAATCTTTCTGACAAAATATACAATGCCCTATTCTACTCTGTTTTGGAGTATATACACCAACTCAATATGCCCTCTCATGTAAAATACCAAAATTCTAATTTTACCCGAATCAAAAAAATCTAAATATTATTTAGGCAACCCAATGTTAAAAGCAATATTGCTGTGAATATAATCTGATAGGAAAAATATAAAATGCCCTTTTCTACTCTCTTTTGTAGTATATACACCACCTCAATATGCTCTCTCACGTAAAATAGAGAAATTCGAAATTTACGTGAATCAAAAAAATCTAAATAATATCTAGGCACCCAAAAGTTAAAAGAAAATGGCTCTGAATATAGTCTGTTAGAAAAAATATACAATGCCTTATTCTTCTCTGTTTTAAAGTATATACACCAACTCAGTATGCTCTCTCATGTAAAATACAGAAATTATAATTTTACGTGAATCGAAAAAAATGTAATATTATCTAGGCACCTCAATGTTAAAAACAAAATTTCTCTGAATATAATTTGTCAGAAAAAATATAAAATTCCCTATTCTCTTCTGTTTTGGAGTATATACACCAACTCCATATGCTCTCTCCTGTAAAATACAAAAATTCTATATTTAAGCAAATCAAAATGAATCTAAATATTATCTAGGCACCCCAATGTATTAACCAAAATTGCTCTGAATATAATCTGTCAGAAAAAATATATAACACCCTTTTCCACTCTGTTTTGGAGTATATACACCAACTCAATATGCTGTCTCATGTAAAATACCGAAATTCTAATTTTACGTGAATCGAAAAAAATCTAAATAATATCTAGGCGCCCCAAAGTTAAAAGAAACTGGTTCTTAATATAGTCTGTTAGAAATAATATACAATGCCTTTTTCTCCTCTGTTTTGGAGTATATACACCAACTCATGATGCTCTCTCATGTAAAATACAGAAATTCTAATTTTACCTGAATTGAATAAAACTAAATGTTTTCTAGGCACCCCAATTTTAAAAACAAAATTACTCTTAATATAATCTGTCAGAGAAAATATACAATGCCCTATTCTACTGTGTTTTGGAGTATATACACCAACTCCATATGCTCTCTAATGTAAAATACAGAAATTCTATATTTAATCGAATCGAAAAAATCTAAATATAATCTAGGCACCCCAATATTAAAAGCAAAATTTCTATTAATATAATCTGTCAAAAAATATACAATGCCCTTTTCTACTTTGTTTTGGATTATATACACCAACTCAATATGCTCTCTCATGTAAAATACAGAAATTCTAATTTTACGAAAATCGAAGAAAATCTAAATAATATCTAGGTGCACCAACGTTAAAAAAAAATGATTCTGAATATAGTCTGTTAGAAAAAATATACAATACCTTATTCTACTCTGTTTTGGAATATATACGCCAACTCAGTACGTTCTCTCATGTAAAATACCGAAATTCTAATTTTACGTTAATCGAAAAATTTTAAATATTATCTAGGCATCCAAATGTTAAAAGCAAAATTGCTCTGTATATAATCTGTCAGAAAAAATATAAAATGCCCTGTTCTACTCTGTTTTGGAGTATATACACCAACTCAAAATGCTCTCTCATGTAAAATACCGAAATTCGAATTTTACGTGAATCGAAAAAAATCTAAATATTATTTAGGCACCCTAATGGTATCAGCAAAATTGCTTTGAATATACACTGTCAGAAAAAATATACAATGCCCTTTTCTACTCTGTTTTGTGGTATATACACCAACTGAATGTGCTCTCTAAAGTGAAATACCAAAATTCTAAATTTACGTGAATTGAAAAAAAACTAAATATTATCTAGGCACCCAAAAGTTAAACGAAAATGGCTCTCAATATAGTCTGTTAGAAAAAATAAACAATGCCTTATTCTACTCTGTTTTGGAGTATATACACCCATTCAGTATGCTCTCTCCTGTAAAATACAGAAATTCTAATTTCACACAAATCGAAAAAATCTAAACATAATCTAGGCAACCCAATGTTAAAAACAAAATTACTCTGAACATAATCTGTCAGAAAAAATATACAATGCCCTATTCTACTCTGTTTTGGAGTATATACAAGAACTCCATATGCTCTCTCCTGTAAAATACCGAAATTTTAATTTTACATTAAACGAAAAATTTTATATATTATCTAGGCATCTTAATGTTAAAAGCAAAATTGCTCTGAATATTATGTGTCAGAAAAAATATAATATGCCCTTTTCTAATCTGTTCTGGATTATATACACCAACTCAACTTGCTCTCTTATGTAAAATACCGAAATTCTAATTTTACGTGAATCGAAAAAAATCTAAATAATATCTAGGCGCCCCAAAGTTAAAATAAAATGGCTCTGAATATAGTCTGTTAGAAAAAATATACATTGCCTTATTCTACTCAGTATTGGAGTATATACACAAACTCAATATGCTCTCTCATGTAAAACACAGAAATTCTAATTTTACCCGTATCACAAAAATCTAAAAATTATCTAGGCACCCCAATGTTAAAAACAAAATTTCTCTGAATATAATCTCTCAAAAAAAATATACAATGCCCTGTTCTACTCTGTTTTGGAGTACAAACACAACTCAATATGCTCTCTCATGTAAAATACAGAAATCCTATATTTGAGTGAATCGAAATATATCTCAATATTATCTAGGCACCCCAATGTTAAAAGCAAAATTTCTCTGAATATAATCTGTCAGAAATAATATACAATGCCTTTTACTACTCTGTTTTGTAGTACATATACCAACTCAGTACGCTCTCTCATGTAAAATACCGAAATTATAAATTTACGTGGATCGAAAAAAATCTAAATAATATCTATGCACCCCAAAGTTAAAAGGAAATGGCTGTGAATATAGTCGGTTACAAAAAATATACAATTCCTTATACTACTCTCTTTTGGAGTATATACACCAACATTATATGCTCTCTCAAGTAAAATACAGAAATCCTATATTTAAGCGAATCAAAAAAAATATAAATATTATCTAGGAAACCCAATGTTAAAAGCCAAATTTCTCTGGATATAATCTGTCAGAAAAAATATACAATGCCCTTTACTAATGTGTTTTGCAGTATATACACCAACTCAAATGCTCTCTCATGTAAAATACAGAAATTCTAATCTACGCGAATCGAAAAAAAACTAAACAATATCTAGGCGACCCAAATGTAAAGAAAATGCCTGTGAATATAGTGTGTCAGAAAAATATACAATGCCTTATTCTACTCTGTTCTGGAGTATATAAACCAAGTCAGTATGCTCTCTCATGTAAAATACAGAAATTCTAATTTTGTGTGAATCGAAAAATATCTAAATATTATCTAGGCACCCCAATGTAAAAAAAAAATTTCTCTGAGAATAATCTGTCAAAAAAAATATACAATGCCCTATTCTACTCTCTTTTGGAGTATATACACAAACTCCATATGCTTTCTCATGTAAAATACAGAAATTCCATATTTAAGCGAATCAAAAAAAACCTAAATATTATCTAGGCAACCCAATGTTAAAAGCCAAATTTCTGTGAATATAATCTTTTAGAAAAAATATACAATGTTCTTTACTACTCTGTTTGGCAGTATAGACCAACTCAATATGCTCTCTCATGTAAAATACCGAAATTCTAATTTTATGCGAATCGAAAAAAAATCTAAATATTATCTAGGCACCCC
The DNA here is from genome assembly GCF_049354715.1 of Callithrix jacchus. Classification (NCBI taxonomy): domain Eukaryota; kingdom Metazoa; phylum Chordata; class Mammalia; order Primates; family Cebidae; genus Callithrix; species Callithrix jacchus. The sequence goes on along the minus strand of NC_133506.1, from coordinate 166,287,064 downwards.
AATGTTAAAAACAAAATTGCTCTGAATATAATCTGTCAGAAAAAAATATACAATGCCTTATTCTACTCTGTTTTGGAGTATATAAACCAACTCAGTATGCTCTCTCATGTAAAATACCAAAATTCAAATATTGCGTGAATCGAAATATATCTAAATATTATCTAGGCACCCCAATGTTAAAAACAAAACTGCTCTGAATGTAATCTGTCAGAAAAAATATACAATGCCCAATTCTACTTTGTTTTGGAGTATATACATTAACTCTATATGCTCTCTCATGTAAAATACAGAAATTATATATTTAAGCGAATCGAAAAAAATCTAAATATTACCTAGACACCCCAATGTTAAAAAAATTGCTCTGAATATAGTCTGTCAGAAAAAAAAACAATGCCCTATTCTACTCTTTTTTGGAGTATATACACCAACTCCATATGCTCTCTCATGTAAAATACAGAAATTCTAATTTTACCGAATTGAAAAAATCTAAATATTATCCAGGCACCCCAATGTTAAAAAAAAATTGCTCTGAATAGAATCTGTCAGAAAAAATATACAATGCCCTATTCTACCTTGTTTTGGAGTATATACACCAACTCAGTATGCTCTCTCATGTAAAATACCGAAATTCTAATTTTAGGTGAATCGAAAAAAATTTAATAATATCTAGGCACCCCAAAGTTAAAAGAAAATGCCTCTGAATATAGTCTGTTAGAAAAAATATACAAAGCCTTATTCTACTCTGTTTTATAGAATATAGACCAACTCAGTATACTCTCTCATATAAAATAGAGAAATTCTAATTTTACGTGAATAGAAAAAAATCTAAATTTTATCTATGCACCATAATGTTAAAAGCAAAATTGCTCTGAATATAATCTGTCAGAAAAAATATACAATTCCCTTTCCTACTCTGTTTCAGAGTGTCTACAACAACTCAATATGCTCTCTCATGTAAAATACCTAAATTCTAATTTTACGTGAATCAAAAAAAATTTAATAATATCTAGGCGCCCCAGAGTTAAAAGAAAATTGCTCTGAATATAGCCTGTTAGAAAAAATATACAATGCCTTATTCTACTCTGTTTTGGAGTATATACACCAACTCAGTATGCTCTCTAATGTAAAATACTGAAATTCTAATTTTACTCGAATCGAAAAAATCTCAATATTGTCTAGGCACCCCAATGTTAGAAACAAAATTTCTCTGAATATAGTCTGTCAGAAAAAATATACAATGCCCTATTCTACTCTATTTTGGAGTATATACACCAACTTCATATGCTCTAAAATAAAAAATACATAGATTCTATATTTAAGCGAATCAAAAATAAATCTAAATATTATCTCGGCATCCCTATGTTAAAAGCAAAAATTCTCTGAATATAATCTGTCAGAAAAAATATACAATGCCATTTTCTATTCTATTTTGGAGTATATTCACCAACTCAATATGCTCTCTTATGTAAAATACCGAAATTCTAACTATACGCGAATCGAAAAAAATCTGAATAATATCAAGGCGCCCCAAAGTTAAAAGAAAATGGGTCTGAATATAGTCTGTTAGAAAAAATATACAATGCCTTATTCTACCTTGTTTTGGAGTATATACACCAACTCTGTATGCTCTCTCATGTAAAATACAGACATTCTAATTTTACACGAATCGAAAATTATCTGAATAATATCTAGGCGCCCCAAAGTTAAAAGAAAATGGCTCTAAATATAGCCTGTTAGAAAAAATATACAATGCCTTATTCGACTCTGTTTTGGAGTATATACAAAAACTGAGTATGCTCTCTCATGTAAAATACCGAAATTATAATTTTACCTGAATCGAAAAAATGTACATATTATCTAGGCACCCCAATGTTAAAAACAAAATTGCTCGGAATATAATCTGTCAGAAAAAATATGCAAGGCCCTATTCTACTCTGTTTTGGAGTATATACACCAACTCAGTATGCTCTCTTATGGAAAATACAGAAATTCTATATTTAAGCGAATCGAAAAAAATCTAAATATTATCTACGCACCCCAATGTTAGAAGCAAATTTGCTCGGAAAATAATCTGTCAGATATAATACACAATGCCATTTTTACTCAGTTTTGTAGTATATACACCAACTCAATATGTTCTCTCATGTAAATTACAGAAATTCTAATTTTACCCGAATTGATAAAATCTAAATATTATTTAGGCACCCGAATTTTAAAAACAAAATTGCACTGAATATAATCTATCAGAAAAAATATACAATGCCCTATTCTACTCTGTTTTGGAGTATATACACCAACTCAGTATGCTCTCTTATGTAAAATACAGAAATTTTGAATTTACGTGAATCGAAAAAAATCTAAATATTATCTAGGCAGCACAATGTTAAAAACAAAATTTCTCTGAATAAAATCTGTCATAAAAAATATACAATGCTCTATTCTACTCTGATTTGGAGTATATACACCAACTCCATCTGCTCTCTAATGTAAAATACAGAAATTCTGTATTTAAGCGAATCGAAAAAAATCTAAATATTATCTAGGGAACACAATGTAAAAGCAAAATTGCTCTGAATATAATCTGTCAGTAAAAATATACAATGCCGTATTCTAATCTGTTTTGTAATATATACAGCAACTCAATATGCTTTCTCATGTAAAATACCGATATTCAACTTTTACACGAATCGAAAAAAATCTAAATAATATCTAGGCGCCCCAAAGTTAAAAGAAAATGGTTCTGAATAGAGTCTGTTAGAAAAAATATACAATGCCTTATTCTACTCTGCTTTGGAGTATATACACCAGCTCTGTATGCTCTCTCATATAAAATACAGACATTCTAATTTTACACGAATCAAAAATTATCTAAATAATATCTAGGCGCCCCAAAGTTAAAAGAAAATGGCTCTGAATATAGTCTGTTAGAAAAAATATACAATGCCTTATTCGACTCTGTTTTGGAGTATATACAAAAACTGAGTATGCTCTCTCATGTAAAATACTGAAATTCTAATTTCACCCGAATCGAAAAAATGTACATATTATCTAGGCACCCCAATGTTAAAAACAAAATTGCTCTGAATATAATCTGTCAGAAAAAATATACAAGGCCCTATTCTACTCTGTTTTGGAGTATATACACCAACTCAGTATGCTCTCTCATGTAAAATACAGAAATCCTATATTTAAGCGAATCGAAAAAAATCTAAATATTATCTAGGGAACCCAATGTGAAAAGCAAAATTGCTCCAAATATAACCTGTCAGTAAAAATATACAATGCCGTATTCTACTCTGTTTTGTAATATATACACCAACTCAATATGCTCTCTCATGTAAAATACCAAAATTCAACTTTACACGAATCGAAAAAAATCAAATAATATCTAGGCGCCCCAAAGATACAAGAAAATGGCTCTGAATATAGTCTGTTAGAAAAAATATACAATGCCCTATTCTAATCTTTTTTAGAGTATATACACCAACTCAATATGCTCTCTCATGTAAAATTCAGAAATTCTAATTTTACACGAATCGAAAAAAATCTAAATAATATCTACGTGCCCCAAAGTAAAAAGACAATTGATCTAAATATAATCTGCTAGAAGAAATATACAATGCCTTCTTCTACTGTGTTTTGGAGTATATACACCAACTCAGTATGCTCTCTCATGTAAAATACAAAAATTCTAATTTTACGTGAATCTAAAAGAATCTCAATATAATCTAGGCACCTCAGTGTTAAAAACAAAATTAATCTGAATATAATCTTTCAGAAAAAATATACAATGCCCTATTCTACTCTGTTTTGGAGTATATACACCAACTCAGAGTTCTCTCTCATGTAAAACACAGAAATTCTATATTTAAGCGAATCGAAAAAAATCTAATTATTATCTAGGCACCCGAATGCTGATAGCAAAATTCTACTGAGTATAATCTGTCAGATAAAATATACAATGCCCTATACTACTCTGTTTTAAAGTATATACACCAACTCAATATGCTCTCTCATGTGAAATACAGAAATTTTATATTTAAGCGTATCGAAAAAAATCTAAATATAAGCTAGGCACCCTAATGTTAAAAGCAAAATTGCTCTCAATATAGTCTGTCAGAAAAAAATATACAATGCCCTTTTCTACTCTGCTTTGAAGTATATATACAAACTCAATATGCTCTCTCATGTAAAATTCCGAAATTCAAATTTTACGTGAATCGAAAGAAATCTAAATAATATCTAGGCGCCCCAAAGTTAAAAGAAAATGGCTCTGAATATAGTCTGTTAAGTAAAATATACAATGCCTTATTCTACTCTGTTTTGGAGTATATACACCAGCTAAGTATGCTCTCTAATGTAAAATACCAAAATTCTAAATTTACATGAATCAAAAAAAATCAAAATATTATCTAGCCGCCCCAATGTTAAAAGAAAAATTTCTCTGAATATAATCTGTCAGAATAAATATAAAATACTCTTTTCTACTCTGTTTTGGAGCATATACACCAACTCGATATGCTCTCTCATGTAAAATACCGAAATTCTATTTTTACGTGAATCAAAAAAAAATCTAAATAATATCTAGGTGCCCCAAAGTTGAAAGAAAATGGTTCTGAATGTAGTCTGTTAGAAAAAATATACAATGCCTTATTCTACTGTGTTTTGGAGTATATACACCAACTCAGTATGCTCTCTTATGTAAAATAAGAAAATTCTAATTATACCCGAATCGATAAAATCTAAATATTATGTAGGCACCCCAATGTTAAAAACAAAATTGCTCTGAATATAATCTGTCAAAAAAAATATACAACACCCTATTCTACTCTGTTTTGGAGTATATACACCAACTCCATATGCTCTCTCATGTAAAATACCGAAATTCTAATTTTACGTGAATCTAAAAAAATTTAAATATTATCTAGCCACCCTAATGTGTAAAACAGTATTTCTCTGATAATAATCTGTCAGAAAAAATATACAATGCCCTATTCTACTTTGTTTTGGAGTATATACACCAACTCAATATGCTCTCTCATGTAAAATACAGAAATTCTAATTTTACACGAATCCAAAAAATTCTAATTAATATCTAGGTGCCCCATAGACAAAAGAAAATGTCTCTGAAAATAGTCTGTTAGAAAAAATATACAATGCCTTATTCTACCCTGTTTTGGAGTATATACACCAACTCAGTATACTCCCTCACGTAAAATACAGAAATTCTAATTTTACACGAATCGAAAAAATATAAATATTATCTAAAGACCCCAATATTAAAAACAAAATTGCTCTGAATATAATCTGTCAGAAAAAATATACAATGCCCTATTCTACTCTATTTTTGAGTATATACACCAACTGAATATGATCTCTCATGCAAAATACAGAAATTCTATATTTAAGCGAATTGAAAAAAATCTAAATATTATCTAGGCACCCCAAAGTTAATATCAAAATTGCTCTTAATATAATCTGTGAGAAAAAATATACAATGCCCTTTTCTACTCTGTTTTGTAGTATATACACCAACTCAATATGCTCTCTCATGTAATATACCGAAATTCTAATTTTAAGCAAACCGAAAAAAATCTCAATAATATCTAGGTGCCCCAAAGTTAGAAGAAAATGGCTTTGTATATAGTCTGTTAGAAAAAATATACAATGACTTATTCTAGTCTTTTTTGGAGTATATAAACCAACTCTGTATGCTCTCTCATGTAAAATACAGAAATTCAAATTTTACACGAATCGAAAGAAATCTAAATAAACTCTAGGCGCTTCATAGTTTAAAAAAAATGGCTCTGAATACAGTCTGTTAAAAAAAATATACAATGCCTTACTATACTCTGTTTTGGAGTATATATACCAACTCAGTATGCTCTCTCAGGTAAAATACCAAAATTATAATTTTACTTGAATCAAAATAATGTAAATATAATTTAGGCACCCCAATGTTAAAACCAATATTGCTCTGAATATAATCTCTAAGAGAAAATATACAATGCCCTATTCTACTCTATTTTGGAGTATATATACCAATTCAATATGCTCTCTCATGTAAAATACAGAAATTCAATATTTAGGCGAATCGAATAAAATCTAAATAATATCTAGGCACCCCAATGTTAAAATCAAAATTCCTCTGAATATAATATGTCAGAAAAAATATACAATGCCTTATTCTACATTGTTTTGGAGTATATACACCAACTCAGTATGCTCTCTCATTTAAAATACAGAAATTCTAATTTTACCCAAATCGAAAATAATCTAAATAATATCTAGGTGCCGAAAAGATAAAAAAAAAATGGCTCGGAATATATTCTGTTAGAAAAAATATACAATGCCTTATTCTACTCTGTTTTGGAATATATACACCAACTCAATATGCTCTTTCATGTAAAATAAAGAAATTCTAACATTATGTGAATCGAAAAAAATCTAAATATCATCTAGACACCCCAATGGTAAAAACAAAATTGCTCTGAATACAATATGTCAAAAAAATATACAATGCCCTATTCTTCTCTCTTTGGAAGTATACACACCAACTGAATATGCTCTCTCATGTAAAATACCAAATTCAAATTTTACGCAAATCAAAGAAAATCTAAATAATATCTACGCAGTCCAAAGTTAAAATAAAATGGCTCTGAATATAGTCTTTTAAAAAATATATACAATGCCTTATTATACTCTGTTCTGGAGTATATACACCAGCTCTGTACGCTCTCTCAGGTGAAATACCGAAATTCTAAATTTACGTGAATTGAAAAAAATCTAAATATTATCTAGGCACACCAATGTTAACAGAAAAATTGCTCTGAATATAATCTGTCAGAAAAAATATGCAATGCCCTATTCTACTCTGTTTTGGAGTATATACACCAACTCAGTATGCTCTCTAATGTAAAGTACTGAAATTCTAATTTTACGTGAATAGAATAAAATCTAAATATTGTCTAGGCAATCCAATGTTAAAAGCAAAATTTGTCTGAATATAATCTGTCAGAAAAAATATACAATGCCCTTTTAGACTGTGTTTTTGAGTATATACACCAACTCCATATGCTCTCTCATATAAAATACAGAAATTCTATATTTAAGCGAATCGAAAAAAATCTAAATATTATCAGGGCACCCCAATGTTAAAAGCAAAATTGCTCTGAATATCATTTGTCAGAAAAAATATACAATGCCCTTTTCTACTCTGTTTTGTTATATATACACCAACTCAATATGCTCTCTCATGTAAAATACCATAATTCTAATTTTCTGCGAATCGAAAAAAATCTAAATAATATCTAGGTGCCCCAAAGTTCAAAGAAAATGGCTTTCAATATAGTCTGTTAGAAAAAATATACAATGCCTTATTCTAATCTGTTTTGGAGTATATACACCAACTCAGTATGCTCTCTCATGTAAAATACCGAAATTCTAATTTTACCCGAATCGAAAAAATCTAAATATCATCTAGGCACCCCAATGTTAAAAACCAAATTTCTCTGAATATAATATGCCAGAAAAAACATACATTGCCTTATTCTAATCTGTATTGGAGTATATACACCAACTCAATATGCTCTTCCATCTGAAATACCGAAATTCTAATCTAAACAAACCAAAAAAATCTAAATATTATCTAGGCACCCCAATGTTAAAAGCAAAAGGGCTCTGAATATTATCTGTGAAAAAAAATATACAATGCCCTTTTCTACTTTTTTTTGTAGTATATACACAAACTAAGTATTCTCTCTCATGTGAAATACCGTAATTCTAATTTTACATGAATTGAGCAAAATCTAAATATTATTTAGGCACCCCAATGTTAAAAGCAAAATTGCTCTGAATTTAATATGTCAGAAAAAATGTACAATGCCCTTTTCTACTCTATTCTGGAGTATATACACCAACTCAATATGCTCTCTCATGTAAAATGAAGAAATTCTAATTTTACCCGTATCGAAATAATCTAAATATTATCTAGGCACCCCAATGTCAATAACAAAATTGCTCTGAATATAATCTGTTCGGAAAAATATACAATGCCCTATTCTACTCTCTTGTGGAGTATATACACCAACTCAATATGCTCTCTCATGTAAAATACAGAAATTCTAATTTTACGCGAATCGAAAAAAATCGAAATAATATCTAGGCGGCCCAAAGTTAAAAGAAAATTTCTCTGAATATTCTATGTCAGAACAAATATACAATGCCCTATTCTACTCTGTTTTAGAGTATATAAACCAACCCCATATGCTCTCTCATGTAAAATATAGAAATTCTATATTTAAGCATATCAAAAAAAATCTAAATATTATCTAGGCACCCCAGTATTAAAAGCAAAATTCCTCGGAATATAATCTGTCAGAAAAAATATACAATGCCTTTTTCTACACTGTTTTGGGGTATATACACCAACTCAATATGCTGTCTCATATGAAATACCGAAATTCGAATTTTACACGAATTTAAAAATTCTAAATAATATCGAGGCACCCTATAGTTCAAAGAAAATGGCTCTGAATATAGTCTGTTAGACAAAATATACAATTCCTTATTCTACTTTGTTTTTGCGTATATACAACAACTTAGCATGCTCTCTCATGTAAAATACAGAAATTCTAATTTTACCTTAATAGAAAACATCTAAATATTATCTAGGCACCCCAATTTTGAAAACAAAATTGTTCTGACTATACTCTGTCAAAGAAAATATACAATGCCCTATTCTACTTTATTTTAGAGTATATACACCAACTCCATATGCTCTCTCATGTAAAATACAGAAATTCTATGTTAAAGCGAATCGAAAAAAATCTAAATATTATCTAGGCACCTCAATGTAAAAAACAAAATAGCTCTGAATATAATACGTCAGAAAAAATATACAATGCCCTATGCTACTCTCTTCTGTAGTATATACACCAACTCTATATGCTCTCTCATGTAAAATACAGAAATTCTATATTTAAGCGAATCGAAAAAACATAAATATTATCTAGGCACAGCAATGTTAAAAGCCAAATTGCTCTGAATATAACCTGTCAGAAAAAATATACAATGCTTTTTTGTACTCTGTTTTGTAGTATATACACCAACTCAATATGCTCGCTCATGTAAAATACCGAAATTCTAATTTTGCGCGAATCGAAAAAAAATTTAGTATCTAGGGGCCAGAAAGTTAAAAGAAAATGGCTCTGCATATAGTCTGTTAGAAGAAATTTACAATGCCTTATTCTACTCTGTGTTGGAGTATATACACCAACTCAGTATGCTCTCTCATGTAAAATACAGAAATTCTAATTTTAGGTGAATCGAAAAAAATCTGAATAATATCTAGGCACACGAATGTTAAAAGCAAAATTGCTCTGTAAATAATCTGTCAGAAAAAAATATACAATTCCCTTTTCTACTCTCTTTTGGAGTATATACACAAACACAGTATGCTCTCTCATGTAAAATACAGAAATCCTAATTTCAAACAAATCGAAAAAATCTAAATATTATCTAGGCTCCCCAATGTTAAAACCAAAATTTCTCTGAATATCATCTGTCAGATAAAATACACAATGCCCTATTCTACTCTGTTTTGGAGTATATACACAAACTCCCTATGCTATCCCATGTAAAACACAGAAATTGTATATTTAAGCGAATCGAAAAAAATCTAAATATTATCTAGGCACGCCAATGTTAAAACCAAAATTGCCCTGAATATAATCCGTCAGAAAAAATATACAATGCCCTTCTCTACTCTGTTTTGGAGTATATACACCAACTCCATATGCTCTCTCATGTAAAATACCGAAATTCTAATTTTACGCGAATCGAAAAAATCTAAATAATATCTAGGCACCAAATAGTTAAAAGAAAATATCTCTGAATATGGTCTGTTAGAAAAAATATACAATGCCTTATTCTACTCTGTTTTGGATTATATACACCAACTCAGTATGCTCTCTCATGTAAAATACCAAAATTCTAATTTTCCGTCAATTGAAAAAAATCTAAATATGATCTAGGCACCCCAATGTTAAAATAAAAATTGCTGTGAATATAATCTGTCAGAAAAAATATACAATGCCCTATTCTACAATGTTTTGGAGTATATACACCAACTCAGTATGCTCTGTCATGTAAAATATTGAAAGTCTAATTTTACCCAAATATAAAAAATCTAAATATTATCTAGGAACCCAAATGTTAAAAGCAAAATTTCTCTGAATATAATATGTCAGAAAAAATATACAACGCTTTTTTTTACTCAGTTTTGTAGTATATACACCAACTCAATATGCTCTCTCATGTAAAATACCAAAATTCTAAATTTACGTGAATCGGAAAGAAATCTAAATAATATCTAGGCGCCACAAAGTTAAAAGAAAATGGCTTTGAATATAGTCTGTTAGAAAAAATATACAATGCCTTATTCTTCTCTGTTTTGGAGTATATACATTAACTCAGTATGCTTTCTCATGTAAAATAGCGAAATTCTAAATTTACGTGAATCAAAAAAAATCTAAATATTATCTAGGCACCCTAATGTTAAAAGCAAAATGTCTCAGAATATAATCGTTCAGAAAAAATATACAATGATCTTTTCCACTCTGTTTTGTAATATACACACCAACTCAGTATGCTCTCTCATGTAAAATACCGAAATTTAAATTTTACGCGAATGGAAATAAATCTAAATAATATCTAGGCGCCCCAAAGTTAAAAGAAAATGGCTCTGAATATAGTCTGTCAGAAAAAATATGCAATGCCTTATTGAACTCTGTTTTGGAGTATATACACCAACTCAATATGCTCTCTCATGTAAAATACAGAAATTCTATATTTATGCGAATTGAAAAAAATCTAAATATTATCTAGGCACCCCAATGTTAAAAGCAAAATTTCTCTGAATATAGTCTGTAAGAAAAAATATTCAATGCCTGTTTCTACTATTTTTTGGAGTATATACACCAACTTATTATGTTCTCTCATTTAAAATATCGAAATTCTAATTCTACTTGAATCGAGAAATATCTAAATAATATTTAGGCACCCCAATGTTAAAAGAAAAATTGCTCTGAATATAATCTGTCAGAAAAAAATATACAGTGCCTTATTCTACACTGTTTTGGAGTATATACACGAACTCAGTATGCTCTCAAATGTTAAATACCGAAATTCTAATTTTTCGTGAATCGAAAAAAATCTAAATATTATCTAGGCATTTGAATGTTAAAAGCAAAATTTCTCTGCATATAATCTGTTAGAAAATATATACAATGCCATTTTCTACTCTGTTTTGGAGTATATACAGCTACTGCATATGCTCTCTCATAGAAAATACAGAAATTCTATATTTAAGCAAATCGAAAAAAATCTAAATATTATCTAGGCACCAGAATGTTAAAAGCAAAATTGCTCTGAATGTAATCTGTCAGACAAAATATACAATGCCCTTTTCTACTCTGTTTTGGAGTATATACACCACCTCAATATGCTCTCTCATGAAAAATAAAGAAATTCTTATTTTACCCAAATCGAGCAAATCTAAGTATTATCTAGGCACCCCAATGTTAAAAACAAAATTGCTCTGAATATCATCTGTCAGAAAAAATATACAATGCCCTTTCCTACTTTGTTTTGGAGTATATACATCAACGCAGTATGCTCTCTCATGTAAAATACAGAAATTCTATATTTAAGCGAATCGAAATAATCTAAATAATATCTAGGCACTCAAATGTTAAAAGAAAAATTGCTATGAATATAATCTGTCTGAGAAAATATACCTTTTCAACTTTGTTTTGTAGTATACACACCAACTCAATATGCTCCCTCATGTAAAATAACAAAATTCTAATTTTACGCGAATCAAAAAAATCTAAATAATTTCTAGTCGCCACAAAATTAAAAGAAATTGGCTCTGAATATAGTCTGTTAGAAAAAATATAGAATGCCTTATTCTACTCTGTTTTGGAGAATATACACCAACTCCATATGCTCTCTCATGTAAAATACAGTGATTCTAATTTTACGTTAATCAAAAAAATATAAAAAATATCTAGGCACCTGAATGTTAAAACCAAAATTGCTCTGAATATAGTCTGTTAGAAAAGATATAAAATGCCCTTTTCTACTCTGTGTTGGAGTATATACACCAACTCAATATGCTCTCTCATATAAAATACACAAATTCTATATTTAAGTGAATCAAAAGCAATCTAAATATTATCTAGGCACCCTAATTTTAAAAGCAAAATTGCTCTGAATATTATCTGTCATAAAAAATATACAATGCCCTTTTCTACTCTTTTTTGTAGTATATACACCAACTCAATATGCTCTCTCATGTAAAATACTGAAATTCTAATTTTACGTGAATCGAAAAAAATGTAAATACTACCTAGGCACCCCAATGTTAAAAACAAAATTGCTCTGAATATAATCTGTCAGAAAAAATATACAATGCCCTATTCTACTTTGTTTTAGAGTATATACACCAACTCCATATGTTCTCTAATGTAAAATACAGAAATTCTGTATTTAATGGAATTGAAAAAATTCTAAATATTATCTAGGCATCCCAATGTGATAAGCAAAATTGCTCTGAATATAATCTGTCAGAAAGAATATAAAATGCTCTTTTCTACTCTGTTTTGTGGTATATACACCAACTAAGTATGCTCTCTCATGTAAAATACAGAAATTCTAATTTTACCCAAATCGAAAAAATCTAAATATTATCTAGAAACCTCAATGTTAAAAACAAAATTGCTCTGAATATTATCTGTCAGAATAAATATACAATGCCCTATTCTACTGTGTTTTGGAGTATATACACTAACTCAGTCTGCTCTCTCATGTAAAATACCGAAATTCTAATTTTATGTGAATTGAAAAAAATCTAAATATTATCTAGGCACCCCAATGTTAAAAGCAATACTGCTCTGAATATAATCGGTCATAAAAAATATACAATTCCCATTTCTACCTTGTTTTGTAGTACATACACCAACTCAATATGCTATCTCATGTAAAATACCGAAATTCTAAATTTACGTTAATTGAAAAAAATCTAAATAATATCTAGGCGCCCGAAAGTTAAAACAAAATGGCCCTGAATATAGTCTGCTAGAAAAAATATACAATGCCTTATTCTACTTGGTTTTGGTGTATATACACCAACTCAGTATGCTCTCTCATATAAAATAATAAAATTCTAAATTTAAGTGAATCGAAAAATATCTAAATATTATCTAGGCACCCCAATGTTAAAAGCAAAATTGCTCTGAATATAATCTATCAGAAAAAATATACAATGCCCTTTTCTACTCTGTTTTGTAGTATCTACACCAACTCAATATGCTCTCTCATGTAAAATACCGAAATTCTAATTTTACGCGAATCGAAATAAATCTAAATTATATCAAGGCTCCCCAAAGTTAAAAGAAAATGGCTCTGAATATAGTCTGTTAGAGAAAATACACAATGTCTTATTCTACTCTGTGTTTGAGAATATACACCAACTCAGTATGCTCTCTCATGTAAAATACCGAAATTCGAATTTTATGTGAATCGAAAAAAATCTAAATATTATCTAGGCACGTGAATGTTAACAGCAAAATTGCTGTGAATATAATCTGTCATAAAAAATATACAATGCCCTTTTCTACTTTGTTTTGGACTATATACACCAAATCTATATGCTCTCTCATGTAAAATACCGAAACTCTAATTTTACGCGAATCGAAAAAAATATAAATATTATCTAGGCACCCCAATGTAAAAAACAAAATTGCGCTGAATATAATTTGTCAGAAAAAATATACAATACCCTATTCTACTCTGTTTTGGGGTATATACACCAACTCCATATGCTCTGTCATGTAAAATACAGAAATTCTATATTTAAGCGAATTGGAAAAAATCTAAATATTATCTAGGCACCCCAATGTAAAAATCAAAATTGCTCTGAATATAATCTGTCAGAAATAATATACAATGCCCTTTTCTACTTTGTTTTGTAGTATATACACCAACTCAATATGCTGTCTCATGAAAAATACAGAAATTCTAATTTTACCCGAATTGAAAAAATCTAAATATTATCTAGGCACCCCAATGTAAAAAACAAAATTGCTCTTAATATAATCTGTCAGAAAGAATATAGAATGCCCTATTCTACATTGTTTAGGAGTATATACACCAACTCCGTATGCTCTCTCATATAAAATACAGAAATTCTATATTTAAGCGAATTGGAAAAAATCTAAGTATTATCTAAGCACCCCAATGTAAAAATCAAAATTGCTCTGAATATAATCTGTCAGCAAAAAATATACAATGCCCTTTTCTACTCTTTTATAGAGTATATACTTTAACTCTGTATGCTCTCTCATGTAAAATACCAAAATTCTAGTTTTACGCGAATCAAAAAAAATCAAAATAGTATCTATGCGCCCCAAAGTTAAAAAAATGGCTCTGAATATATTTTTTTAGAAAAAATATACAATGCTTTATTCTCCTCTTTTTTGGAGTATATAAACCAACTCAGTATGCTCTCTCATGTAAAATACCGAAATTCTAATTTTACGTGAATCGAAAAATATCTAAAAAATATCTAGGCGCCCCAAAGTTAAAAGAAAATGGCTCTGAATATAGTATGTTAGAAAAAATATACAATGCCTTGTTCTACTGTGTTTTGGAGTATGTACACCAACTCAGTATGCTCTCTCATGTAAAATACAGAAATTCTAATTTTACCTGAATCAAAAAAAATCTAAATATTATCTAGGCACCCCAATGTTAAAAGCAAAATTGCTCTGAATATAATCTGTCAGAAATAATATACAATTCCCTTTTCTACTACGTTTTGTAGTATATACACTAACTCAATATGCTGTCTCATGTAAAATACCGAAATTCTAATTTTACGAGAATTGAAAAAATTTAAATATTATCTAGGAACCCCAATGTTAAAAGCAAAATTGCTCTGAATATAATCTCTCAGAAAAAATATACCATTCCCTTTTCTACTCTGTTTTGGAGTATACACAACAACTCAATATGCTCTCTCATGTAAAATAGCAAAACTCTAATTTTACCCGATTCGAAAAAATTTTAACTATTATCTAGGCACCCCAATGTTAAAAGCAAAATTGCTCTCAATATCATCTGTCAGAAAAAATATACAATGTCCTATTCTACTTTATTATGGAGTATATACACCAGCTCCATATGCTCTCTCATGTAACATAGTGAAATTCTAATTATATGCGAATCAAAAGAAATCTAAATAATATCTAGGCACCCCAATGTTTAAAGAAAATGTCTCTGAATATAATCTGTCAGGAAAAATATACAATGCTTTTTTCTACTCTGTTTTGGAGTATATACCGCAACTCAATATGCTCTCCCATGTAAAATACCGAAATTCTAATTTTATGCCAATCGAAAATCTAAATATTATCTAGGTACCCCAATGTTAAAAGCAAAATTGCTCTTAATATAATCTGTCAAAAAAAATATAGAATGCCTTTTTCTACTCTGTTTTGGAGTATATACACGAACTCAATATGCTCCCTCATGTAAAATACCAAAATCCTAAATTTACGCGAATCTAAAAAATCTAAATATTATCTAGGCACCCCAATGTTAAAAGCAAAATTGCTCTGAATATAATCTGTTGGAAAAAATATATAATGCCTTTTTCTGCTGTGTTTTGGGGTATATACACAAACTCAATATGCTCTCTCATGTAAATTACGAAAATTCTAATTTTACGCGAATCGAAAATAATCTAAATATTATCTAAGCACCCCAATTGTTAAAAGCAAAATGGCTCTGAATATAATCTGTCAGAAAAAATATACAATACTTTTTTCTACTCTGTTTTGTAGTATATACACCTACTCAACATGCTCTCTCATGTAAAATACCGAAATTGTAAATTTACGTGAATCGAAAAAAATCTAAATATTGTCTAGGCATCCCAATGTTAAAAGCAAAATTCCTCTGAATATAATCTGTTCGAAAAAATATACAATGCTTTTTTCTACTCTGTTTTGGAGTATATACACAAACTCAATATGCTCTCTCATGTAAAATACCCAAATCCTAACATTACTCAGTATCTCATGAAGTGCACAAGACTTCCGTGATGTTGTTTTGTATAACTAGGGGATTACAGATGACATTACTCACGATATGACTGAGGCTGTTTGCCGGTCCTGTGATAATGTTTCTAATATCCAGATAAGGAGAGGAGACTGTTTCTGCCCATAGGCAATTCCTCTGAATTTGGGAAGAGGAGTACACCGTGCTGTGATATGGTCACTAATGTAAACAAGAAAACAATTATATTGAATTAAATATTGGAAAGTGTTAACCCCTCCTATAATTTTCCTTCTAATACCAAGGGGGTGAGGAGGACATTTTTGTCAAAATGGCGGAGGTGTAACTACAGCTATTGCCTGCTATATAATAAAAAAGGATAAAATTATTATTTACATATGATATGATTGCCAGTATCATATTACACCACATTTTCAAAATATCTGGGCCCCAGCAGCTGTGGGCATGGCAGCCAACCGAGGGTGTCCCTATGCAACCAGGTTGGGCATTGCAGCTGCTATAAGCCCTTTGTGGTTTGTCTGGGGGCTGCTACGGGCCCTCTGGAGGTGGCTGTGGTAACAGCCACATAGCCAGAAGGTCTCTCAGCATCCAGGGAGGACCTGGCGGCTGCTACTGACACTCTGGCAGGGGCTATGTGCACAGCCACCTAACCAGGGGTCCCTACATAGCCAGGGTGGGGCTGGAAGCTGCTATCGGCCCTTTGGCGGGAGGTGTGGGGATACCCTGCTCTTCACAGGTACACAGTTTGCACCTATTTCTACATGTGTAGATTGTTTACATAATGGGCACATATTTGTACACATGTACATATAATATTATCACAATAAACATATATGTACATAATATGTGTACAATAAGTATGTACTTTATACGTATCTAATATAAACAATATGTACTTTTTGGTGATATTATGTGATATCTACATATTATTGATTATATATCTTATTGTGATAATATGTATGTTACCACTGAAATTTTTAGAAATGTACATAGAGTACACTTTATGTACCTATGCATTGTGTACACATTATAGAAATAGGTACATATTTTACAGATGATGTACATTTTTTCTACATGTGTATTTTGTACACATATGTACAGCAGAGTAAATGTACAGACTATACCTATTTTATACATTTATTGTGATATGTCAATAAATGTACACATGAGTACATTCTGGGATATAATTTTTAGCATATTAGATAGGAATTACACCGGTGACCAAAGTGGGTTTACACCCAGGTGCGCACATAGTTTATACATGTACATGCTGTGCTTATTATGTACTCATGTACAGAATGTACATGTCTACATTATATATACATAGGTGTACGCAGCATACATATGTACATACTGTGCACACATATGTACATGTGCATATATTGTACATAATGGGTGCATGATGTACATGTGTACACATCATATCACAATAAATGTAAATATACATAATGTTTGCAATATGTACGTTTATATTATGTATTACATTTATTGTGATTATATATGCTGTTGTGATATGATATCATTGTGACATTACAAATGTACATATTATACAGATTATGTACCTATGCATTGTGCACAGATTATAGAAATAGAAAGAAACATATTTTACAGGTTATGTACATTTTATTTACTTGTGTATTGGGTACACAGAGTAAATGTACAGATCTTACTTACTTTATACATTTATTGTGATATGCCAATAAATGTACACATGAGTACATTCTGTGATATTACATTTAGAATATAAGATAGAAATTACTCTGGTTACCAAAGTGGGTGTAAACTTATGTGTGCACATATTTTGTACATGTACATACTGTGCATATTATGTACTTGTGTACAGAAGGTAAATATCTACATTATATGTATGTATGGGTACAGAGCGTACATATGTACATACTATGTGCATATATCTACACCTGAATTTATTGTACATCCGTACATAATGGGTCCATGCTGTACATGTAAACACATCGTCATACCACAATAAATGGAAATGTACATAATGTGTGAAATACGTACATTTATATTATGTATTACATGTGTATTGTGATTGTATATGCTGTTCTGATATCATTGTGATATTACAAATGTACATATTGTACACATTATGGACATACCTATTGTGTACATATTATGTACACATAAATGTACATATTGTACAGATTATGTATATTTATTGTACATCTGTATGGTGCACACATATGTACATCACAGTCAACGTATATATGGTACATATTCTGTGCATTGTTTGTAATATTTCAGTAAGAGTACACATTATAAGTATATTCTGGGATATGATTTTTAGTATGTTAGATAAAATTACTTTCAATATCAAAGTGGGTATACACTTATGTTTGTCCATTTTGTGATATTATCCATCATATCCTGAGTAGGTATTTCTCTCATTGTGAAAGCAGGTTTACACTCTCGGATTGCTCCAATATCAAGGCAAACTAAAACTCGTCTGTGATGTAGTTAATAATATCTGAGGACAAAGGATGACCATACCCTGAATATCGCAGGAAGTGTACACCACCACTGTAGTATTGTTTCTAATGTTCAAAAACGGAAAGGATATTACTCCAAATATCTCAGAAAGCACACAAGCCCCCAGTGATATTGTTTCTAATAACTAGAGAATTACAGATGACATTACCCACGACGTGACTGGGGCTGTACTCTGGTCCTGGAATATTGTTCCTAATATCCAGAGAAGGAGAGGAAAATGTTGCTGCCCATAGGGAAATACTCTTAATACGGCAAGAGGTGTACACCATGCTTTGATATGGTCACTAATGTAAGCAAGAAAACAATTACATTGAATTAAGCATTGCAAGGAATGAAACTCCCCTATGATTTTAATTCTAATGTCAATGGGGGTGAGGATGACATTTTTGTCAATATGGCAGAGATGTCACTGGAGCTATTGCCTAATATACAAAAAAACAGAATAAGATTATGATTTTTATATAATATGGTTGCCAGTATCATATTACACCTGATTTGCAAAATAGCTGGGCCTCAGCAGCTGTGGGCAGAGCCCACAAGCGAGGGGACCCCTAAGCAGCCAGGGTGGGCCTGGGGGCTGCTCTGGGCTTTTTGGTGGGGTCTGTGAGCACATCGACCCAGCCAGGGGTCCCCGAGCAGCCATGGTTGGCCTGGGGGCTGCTACGGGCACTCTGGCATGGGCTGTGGGCACAGACATCTAGTCAGGGGGTCCCTAAGCAGCCAGGGTGGGCATGGGGGCTGCTACAGGCATTCGAGCAGTGTTTGTGGGCACAGCCTAATTGCCAGGGGGTCTCTAAGCAGCCAGGCTGGGCCTGGGGCCTGCTATAAGGGGGGCTTTGGTAATAGCGTGCTGTGCATCGGTACATAGTTTGCACCTATTACTACATGTGTAAATAGTTTTAATATCGGGCATATATATGTACATGCGTACATATGGAGTTATCACGATAAATTTATATTTACATAATATGTGCAAAATACATATGTACCTAATGCATACCTAATGTGTACAATATGTACTTTTTCGTAATATTAGACAATATATATTACTGTGATTATATATCTTATTGTGATTAAATATATTTTATCACTAATATTTTAAGGAATGTGCATAGTGTACACATTATATACCTATGTATTGTGTACACAATATAGAAATATATAGGTACATATTTTACAGATTATGTACACTTTTTCTACATTTGTATTGTGTACACCTATGCACAGCAGAGTAAATGTACAGACTGTACCTATTTTATACATTTCTTGTGATATGCCAATAAATGTACACATTATGAGTACACTCTAAAATATAATTTTTACCATATTAGAAATTACTCCATTGACCAAAATGGGTGTACACCCAGGTGTGTACATAGTTTACACGTGTACATATTGTGCGTATTAGGTACTCATGTACAAAATGTACATGTCAACATTATATGTATTTATGTGTACATAGTGTGCACATGCACATACTGTTCACACATATGTACATGTGCATATTTTTTACATGTGTACATAATGGGTACATGATGTGCATGTGTACACACCGTGATACCACAATAAATGTAAATGTACACGATGTGTGCGATATGTACATTTATATTATGTATTACTTGTGTATTGTGATTTTATATGCTGTTGTGATATCATTGTAATATTACAATAAATGTACATATTGCACACATTTCGTACATACCTATTGTGTACACATTATGTACCTGTAATTGCACATATTGTACAGATTATGTACGTTTTTGGTACATCTGTATTGTGTACACATATGTACATAACACTCTATGTACATATGGTATGTATTCTGCACATTGATTGTAACATCTCAATAAGTGTACACATTATGAGTATATTGTGATATATGATTTTTAGTATATTAGATAAAAATTTCTTTCTATATCAAAGTGGGTATACACCCATGTGTGTCCATTTTTTGATATTATCCATCATATTTTAAGTAGGTAGTACTCTCATTTTGAAAGCAAGTGTTCACTCTGTGATTGTTCCAATATCACAGGCAAAGTACAAGGCTTCTTTAATGTACTACCTAATATCCTGGGGACAAAAGATTATTATACCCTGAATATCGCAGGAAGTGTACACCACCACTGTAGTATCGTGTCTAATATCCAAAAACGGAAAAGATATTACTCCAAGTATCTGATAAAGCACACAAGACCCCCGTGATATTTCTTCTAATAACTAAGGGATTACAGATGACATTACTCACGATATGACTGGGGCTGTCCGCCGGTCCTGTGATATTGTTCCTAATATCCAGAGAACGAGAGAATAATGTTGCTTCCCATAGGCAAATCCTCTGAATACGGCAAGAGGAGTACACTGTGCTCTGATATGGTCACTAATGTAAACAAGAAAACAATTATATTGAATTTAACATTGCAAGGGGTGAAACCCCCTTATGATTTCAATTCTAATGTCCAGGGGTGTGAGGATGACATTTTTGTCAATATGGCAGAGGTGTAACTAGAACTATTGCCTAGTATATCAAAACCCAGAATAACATCATTTCCATATGATATGGTCGCCAGCATCATATTACACCACATTTTCAAAATAGCCGGGCACAGCGCCCTAGCCAGGGGGTCCCTAAGCAGCCAGCGTCAGCCTGGGAGCTGTTACGGGCCCTCTGGCGGGGAATGTGGTTACAGCTCCCTAGCCAGGGGGTCTTTAAGCAGCCAGAGTGGGCCTTGGGGCTGCTACAAGGGGGGCTGTGGTAATAGCCTGTTCTGCACAGGTACATAGTTTTAATAATGAACTCATATTTGTATAAGTGTACACATGGTGTTATGATAAATATGTACATATGTGCACAATACATATAGACCTAATGCGTACCTACTGTGTACAATATGTACTTTCTTGTGATATTACTTAATATATATATATTACTGTGATTACATGCGTTATTTTGATTATATATATTTTATCACTGATATTTTAAGGAATGTGCATAGTGTACACATTATGTACCTATACATTGTTTACACATTATAGAAATATGTAGGTACATATTTTACCGAGTATGTACATTTTTTGTACATGTGCATTGTGTACACATATGTACAGCAGGGTAAATGTACAGATTGTACCTATTTTATACATTTATTGCAATATGCCAATAAATGTACACACTATTACTACATTCTGAATTATTATATTTTGTATATTAGATAGAAATCTCTCCGGTTACCAAAGTGGTTATACACCCAGGTGTGTACATAGTTTATATGTGTATATATTGTGCATAGAATGTACTCGGGTACAGAAGGTACATATCTACATTATATGTACACATGTGTAGTGTACATATGTACATACTGTACCCACATACGTACACTTGCATATATTGTGCATCTGTACATAATGGGTACATGATGTACATGTTTACATATCATATCACAATAAATGTAAATGTACATCATGTTTGCAATATGTACATTTATATTGATATTACATATTACATGTGTATTGTGATTTTATATGCAGTTGTGATTATATAACATAGTGATATTACAATAAATGTACATATTTTACACATTATGTGCATACCTATTGTGTGCATTTTGTACATATATTCGTACATATGATACAGTTTGTGTACATTTATTGTACATCTTTATTGTATACATGTATGTACATCACGGTAAAGGTACATATGTTACATATTCTGTACATTGAGTGTAATATCCCAATAAGTCTACACAGTATGAGTTTTTTCTGGGTTATGACTTTTAGTATATTAGATAAAAATGACTTCCAATATCACAGTGGGTATATACCCATGTGTGTCCCTTTTGTGATATTATCCATCATATCCTAAGTAGGTATTTCTCTCACAATGAAAGAAGGTGTACACTCTGTGATTGTTCCAATATTATAGGCAAAGTGCAACGCTTCTGTGACGTAGTTCCTAATATCTCAGGGACAGAGGATGAGTATACTCTTAATATCGCAGGAAGTGTACACCACCACTGTAGTATTGTTTCTAATATCCAGAAACTAAAAGGATATTACTCCAAATATCTCCAAAAGCACACAAGACCCCAGTTACATTGTTCTTAATAACTAGGGGATTACAGATGACATTGCTCACGATGTGACTGGCGCTGTAAGCCGGTCCTGTGACATTCTTCCTAATATCCAGATAAGGAGAGAAAAATGTTGCTGCCCATAGAGAAATATTCTGAATAGTGCAAGAATTGTACACCGTGCTCTGATATGGTCACTAATGTAAACAAGAAAACAATTATATTGAATTAATCATTGCAAGGGGTGAAACCCTCCTATGCTTTCAATTCTAATGTCAATGGGGTGAGGATGACATTTTTGTCAATATGCCAAATGTGTAACTAGAACTATTGCCCAATATGTAAAGAACCACAGTAACATTATCATTTCTGTGTGATATGGTTGCCAGTATCATATTACACCACATTTTCAAAATAGCCGGGCCCCAGCAGCTGTGGGCACAGCGCCCTAGGCAGGGGGTCCCTAAGCAGCCAGCGTGGGCCTGGTAGCTGTTATGGGCCCTCTGGCGGGGGCTGTGGGTACAGCCCCCTAGCCAGGGGGTCTTTAAGCATCCAGGGTGGGCATTGAGGCTGCTACGAGCAGAACTGTAGTAATAGCCTGTTGTGCATAGATATGTAGTTTGCACCTATTTCTGCATGTGTACATTGTTTAAATAGTAGGCACATATTTGTATACGTGTACATACGGTGTTATCATAATACATATATATTTTCATAATATGTGCACTATACATATGTACCTAATACATACCTAATGTGTACAATACGTACTTTTTGGTGATATTACACGACATATATGTATTAGTGTGATTATATATCTTACTGTGATTATATATATTTTATCACTGATATTTTAAGGAATGTGCATAGTGTACACATTATGTACCTTTGCATTGTGTACACATTATAGAAATATATAGGTACATATTTGACAGATTATGTACATTTTTTGTACATGTGAATTGTGTACACCTATGTACAGCAGAGTACATGTACAGATTGTGCTTATTTAATACATTTATCACAATACGACAATAAATGTACACACTATGACTACATTCTGGGATTTTATATTTAGTATATTAGATAGAAATCTCTCCAGTTACCAAAGTGGGTATACACCTATATGTGTACCTAGTATATACGTGTACATATTGTACATACTGTGTACTCCTGTACAGAAGGTACATATCTACATTATATGAACATATGTGTAGTGTACATATGTACATACTGTGCACACTTATGTACACGTGTATATACCGCAAATCTGCACGTGTGCATGATGTACATGTGTACATATCGTAATATCACAATAAATGTAAATGTATATAATGTGTGCAATATGTACGTTTATATTGATATGTATTATATGTGTATTGTGATTATATATGCTGTTGTGATTATATGAAATCATTGTAATATTACAATATATTTACATATTGTACACATTATGTACATACGTACTGTGTACACATTATGTACATATAAATGTACATATTGTACAGATTGTGTACATATTTTGTACATCTGTATTGTGTACACATATGTACATCACAGTCAATGTACATATGGTACATATTTTGTACGTTGATTGTAATATCCCAATAAGTGTACACATTATGAGTATATTCTGGGATATGATTTATAGTATATAAGAAAAAAGTTACTTCCAATATCAATGTGGGTATACTCGCATGTGTGTCCATTTTGCTGTACCTTCTGTTAATCTTTGCCATTGAACATGATAGTGAGAGGTGGTTCTTTTCTCTAACAAGGTTTTCTGTTAATATAACTCAACTCTACTACCTTGTGGCCTCTGTATCTTCCATTGTAAATTGTAATTACCTATTAAAGAGAATATTTTGACATCACGTATCTACCTCTTGGATCCATCAGCCAGAGGCCTAAAATAAAAAAGACATTCACCCCACGAATGGTTATATAGTGGTTGACAACCCCACTTTCTTCTAGGTAAATAATATCCTCTCTTTAACAGTAGCTACTTACAAGATTTGTGCATAAAGAATGTGACTTTTTTATCAGTATCTAGTTTATTCTTACATAAATTTCTAAAATACTGAGAGAATATTCTGATCATTGGTTATGTACTATTTTAATTTTTTCCTCTCAAATTTTATCTTAACTGCATACTCTACCCTGTTTATAAGACTGCCCTATGGTTAAATTTAGTAGGTAGTAAATTATCCTGAGCACACAGAACAATTCTTTTTGTAATCAACTCTGAAACATCATTGAAAGAGCAAGGATATGGGAATGAGATTTATCTGGCTTTTATTTCTGGTACTTACTTGCTCTCTGACCTTGGGCAACTTATGTATTGCTCTGAGTCTCATCTTCTTCATCTGTAAAATGATCATAGTAATACCTAATTCATATGCAGCTTGGAAATGTGTAATTTAGTGATTGATATAAAGTTCCTGATACAATTTCTGACAAAATAATAGAAACCCCACGAGAGATAGCCATAACAATCAGAGTTTATATTCACATTAACTGGGATAAAATTGATCTGAAAATACAGCATAAAAAAGCAGCCAAAAATTCACAAGCATATATTTCGCTTGCCTTTTTATACAGAGCTGGAAAAGTTCTCATCATTATCTCATCCATTGCCTGCAGCACGATCCTTCCAAAACTCCTCCTAAGACCGTCTGCCAAGGTGGAACACACTGAACCGCATGTGACTCTGCCTTTTCTGACTATTTTTGCAAGATTTTTCTCATAGAGTATTATTAACAGAAAATGGGGCTGTTATCAAGGTGACTAGGAATGGTACATTCTCAGTTCAGGCTCTGATGGAATGTCTACTTGATCTGGTGCAACTCCAGCTGTGCTCTTGGCTTTCCTCACTTTTGTGGTTCCGAGAATGCAAATATTCTCCCATGGCTTCCTTATTTTGTCTTTCTCCATGAGGTCTCATTCAAGTATAAACATTCCCTTCAATTTTCTCAACTCATTTTATATTGTCTGAATAACCTTGATAATTTTCCCTTTCCTAAAGCTATAGACCTTCTTTTTGTGTGTAAGAACAGATTACCCACAAATGTTTACTGTCCGCTAAACATTTATGTGTCATCAGTCCTTAATTCTACACACAAAATATCATCTCTACCAACATTTTACAACTATACTCTTTCTATTGAGAACTATGAAAGGAACTTGCTCTAAAGGAGGAACTTCCAGAGCTAAACCAAGGGTATGACAATTTTTAATAATATGTTATTCAGTAAAAATATTTTTTCAGTTAACAGAGAAGAATGCCATGGACAAAATGGCAAAACAGAACTTTTCAGCACTTATTCCTTCACAGAAACATCAATTTGAACAGCCATCCGTGCATCAAAGTGTCTTCAAAAGAGACAAGGAATCCAGGTGAGAGGTTATAGCACGTTTGTGGAGTAGAAAAGTAAGAAAAACTGCATAAAATAGAGTATAAAAGAGAGTTTTCTATTATCTGCATTACCCTGCCCCTAAACCTGGGTATTGCAGCATGGAAAGAGATACTATGTATGTACAGAGAGGAGAGTAAATGTAACACCTGACTTCAACATCAACTCCAATGCCAGGCACAATTCAGTGAACTCAACACCAGGCAGGTTTCTATAGCCACAGGCTATGGGACAGACCCTGTCAACCCAAGCTCCAGGCCTTCCCCTATGGCTCTAAGATCTAATGCCTCCAACCTCCATGGCTCCTATCGACATAGGCTCCAGGCCTTCGCCACAACCAGGCCATTTATGGCTTCCCCAGGCTCCACACTGGTTACTATAGACTCGTAAGTGCCTGGATAAACAAACCTCTACATCGACACAGTGGAATATTATTCAGCAATGAAAGCAATAATCTTTGAATGTGGCTTTTGTTGCAGAAAAAAAGCACGTGAGCTATAAAGCCATTAAAAGACATAGAGGAAACTCAAATACATACTACTAAGTGAAAGAAACCAATCTCAAATGACCACTTACTATATGAATCCATCTATATGACATTCTGGAAAAGGCAAAACTATAGAGACATCAAAACGTTCAGTGATTGCTGGGGGTTGAAAAGCGGGGAAGGATAAATGGGCAGAGCATAGAGGATGTTTAGGGCAATGAAACTACTCTGCGTGTTACTATAATGGTAGACACATGCCATTACACCCTTGTCAAAACTCACTGAATATACGACAGCAAGAATGGTCCCTAATGTCAATTATAAACGATGGGTGACAGTGATAAGTCAATGTTGGTTCATCCATTGTAACAAATGTACCTCTCTAGTGACGAAGGCTGATAGTGGAGGAGGCTGTGCATTTGGGGAGGTGGGAATGTAGGAACTCTCTGTACTTTCCACTATGCCTCACTATTCACTTTACGCTGCTCTAAAAATAAAGCGTATTTTAAAAAAGATTCAGCTGTTGATATAAGCCCAATGTCTACTTTGACGTCCAGAAATGTTTCTTTTAAAACGCTAATACACCACTTCCTGGAAGAAAATATTTGTTAACAAATTCTTTTCTAGAACAATTATTTTTGTGGGTGTTCCTGTCACAACTATACATAAAAATCAGAATATGCAGCAACATCTTGATACTCTAAAAACACAATACCAAAAACGTTAAGAAAATCATTTCTAAATTTGATCTAAGCCAAAATGTGGAGAAGCAAAAGGGAAGAAAATTATTTCTGTATAATGAGATTATAGGTTGTTTCTCCGAACTCCTCTACAGTTTTCAATATTTTCCAACTTCTATCATGGAGATATATAAATATAGAAGTAGATATGTAGATATACAGTCATTATATATATTTATATATAAGAAATAAACAGATACCATTTTTATTTTTTATTATTTATTTATTTATTAATTTTTTGAGATGGAGTTTTGCTCTTGTTTCCCAGGCTGGAGTGCAATGGCGCGATCTTGGCTCACCGCAACCTCCACCTCCTGGGTTCAGGCAGTTCTCCTGCCTCAGCCTCCTGAGTAGCTGGGATTACAGGCACGCGCCACCAAGCCCAGCTAATTTTTTGTATTTTTAGTAGAGACGGGGTTTCACCATGTTGACCAGGATGGTCTCGATCTCTTGACCTCGTGATCCACCCGCCTCGGCCTCCCAAAGTGCTGGGATTACAGGCTTGAGCCACTTTGCCCGGCCTACAGATACCATTTTTAAAACATATTTATGTATTTTATATATTTATATAATATATACATGTTCATATATATATCATGTTATCACCATTATGGATATAAAGAAGGACATTAAAATCGTGAAAAGATTAAAATCAAATGTACCAAAATGGAAACAGTGATTTAACTCTGCCTAGCTTTATGTGATTAAACAAGGTATTTTTCAAATCTATTTTTCTTTGCTTTCTAGAGGCTTTATAATAAATTTATATTTTTATATTTAAAAGACTAATTTTTATTAAACAAATAAAAATTCAGCAACAATGTCTTTAGAACATTTTTTAAATCAACTTGAGCATGAAGAAAATGTTATGACTATGGTGGTGAGCATTTTGAAAGATTAGCAGAAGCAGGGATAATGTGACATTTAGCTGATCTTTCAATGGAAGCTAGACAAATGACACTTTTCGAAAAGAAAATAGTAACTAGTGTTGAAACATGGTATGGCCAGTAGGATTAAGAAGGAAAGTGTCAACTTCTTCTGTGGAAAATCCTAACATTACCAAACGTAAGAAGGCAAATACTTCAACAACAGAAATGAAAAATATCTTGATTCATTTATTTAACACTTTTTTTAGAGTTTAATCCCAAAAAGTCTATTTTGAAGAAAAGAAAAAATCTTACTCATGTATATTACCCTTTGCAGTGAACTGGCCAAATAAGTCTATCCAAGGTACGTTGAACACCGAGCATGCTGGAAACATTTTTATTGACATTATCTCTAATCCCTACAACAATAGTGCAAGGAAAGGTTTAACATCTTTTTACAGAGAGGAAAGCTGAGGCTCAAAGAGGTATAGTAGCTCATTTAACATCACACATCTAATACGTGGTGGAGGTGGGACCTATACTTACATCTGTCAGACCTTAAAGTCCGTATTCTTCTTTCTACCTCTCTGCCTCAGTCCAACAATTGGGATATTTGCCATGATGCCTCATGAGTTCACGAGGCACTTTTCAGGAAGTTTTTGACTCAGACTTTATCACTCAGCAAGATACCTCAACTAATTTACGAAATGTGACTTGAAAAGCAGGTTGTAATTACAAAATCAAAAATACAACCACAAAAGATAAAGTCTTAATCAGTAGAGCTTTACAGAAGGAAGTAATGTAGGTAGTAAGGGCACTTTCGGAAATGTCTGGAATCAGAGGAGTCGATGTATCACCTGTTAGAAATTGTACTCGCTTGGTAGCAAAATTTTTCTTGTGTTCACTTAAAATAATAGTCGTGTTGTTTTAAAACCAACGGACAGTCAGAGGGTGACTTGGATGTTTATTTTTTATTCTCTTTGCCTTCTTAAGAATGGATTTTTCCTAAATTCTAATTATTATTGCAACTTACATAAGTGCAGCCGATTTTGCTTTTAAGGATAAAACTACATTTAAGTAGCTTTGTCTGGATTATCAAAACCAGGCCCTGAAGAAGTGAGTTCCTAAAGGGTAGGAACTTTGCTTATGTCTATATCTCAGTTGTGTTAAACAGAATAACTGGCGCAAATTAGCAAATGATGCACTGAGGAATCATAGAACAAAAGACTTTATGAAGAACTAAGTTTCAGATTCAGGGTGACGCTAAGGAGCTAGTGTACCAGAGGATGGTATGCCTTCTGCAATCACAAAAGCAGCATTCAGTCTGATCTGGGCTCTAAGAAGTGCTCCTTGAGACCTGAAATTTTATCCTAACACTGCCACTAACAGGTTAAGTCAGAAAGAGTTCACTTCCCAGAGCTTTCGATTTCTGGTTTCCAAATCAGCACAATGAGAAACTGAAAAGAAGGAAAGAGGAAAAAAAGAGAGGGTCAGAGATCCCTCCTGCTTGTACAATGCCATGATTTGGACACAGGGTTTGGGAAACCATGGCCCATCCACCAATTCCTGCCTGTCGTCTCTTGTCAGACAGCTCATGAGCCACGAATGTGAAAGAATTCAAAAAAGTAACAATATTTTGGGACATGTCAACAATTATATAAAATGCAATTTTCAGTTCTCATAAAAGTACTTTGGAACTCAGCCCCACTCCTTTATTACCCATTTCTATGGCTGCTTTCACACCACAACCACAGAGATAAGTAGCTGTGACAGAGACCATATGGGCTGCTGAGCCTAAAATATTTACTGCCTAGACCTTTCCAGAAAAAAAAAAAAAAGGATTGCTGATCTTTTACAAAGACAATCAAGCAAGCGATCACCTGAGAACATTAAAATCTGTGTCTAGGACAAATGGGGCCTATATAAACTAGGGAATAATCTTCCCCACTACTTATGCAAGAACATTCACCCTTGAGAGAGCAGGCTACATGGCTTGGCAGCACTACTGCCACCAGTCCAGACTTCCCCTCACCTGTGCCCTATAAGTGACCAGCATTTCTAGGCATCCGTGGAGCAGCGGGGTGCATTCTCATGGCTGACCCCACACCTTCCCTTTCTCCTGCTTCCTCAGATTCTATTTTCTGAGTGGTTGTCAAAGGAACGCTGAATATTGCTGTCACTTTTTCAGACCCCAACTCCACTTATGACAGTCTTGGTACCAGGAAGCATTCCAAGCTCCTATCTCATCACCACAACCGCCTGCTTCTCACTTAGTCCAGACGAGCTTGCCACAGTGCACTTGCTTTTTAATCGCTCTCTCTCTTCTTGCCTTCACCTCCTCTCCCTCCCTCTCTCCCTGGCTCTTTCTGTCACACGGGTGTGTGCACATACACAAGTTCCGATTAGATAAAAGGAGAAACACTTTTTAAGTTTCTTTCTAGGCCTAATAGAAAATTCTTTTTTTTTTTATTTTGACAAAAACTGAGCTGTTTTTTTCCATTGCAAAAGTGTGGGTGTCCTTCCTTTTGGAGAGTAACAATCATTTTCTACATGGTCTTCTGACACATTGCATGTTATACATATGTGTGTGTGCACATGTGCATATGAGTGTTAGAGTATGTGTGTGTAGCAGGGAGGAAAGAGATGAAGAGTGTGTATGTGCATGTTGGTTCATATGAGTGTGAGTGTGTGCATGCACGTGCCTGTGTGTGTGCACATGTGTATGAGCATGCTTGTATTTGCGTATGAGAATGTGCATGTGAGAGAGAAAGAAAGAATGCATGTATGTGTGAATGTGTATGTGTGTGTATAGCAGGGAAGAAGGGGTTGAAGGAGAGTATGCTAAAAAGAGAACACCTCAGAACAGTCAAATAAAAGATTCCATATCAACATCATATCTTGTTAAAATACAGGATTCCCAAGTCAGTCACCTTCAAGCTGGAAGCCTGGAGTGTAAAAAGAGTGGGTGTTCTTCTCTGACAACTTATTGTCTAAGAAAATTTTATGATCAAAAATATATTCGAATAAAAGTACCTGAGAAAAGTACATAAAGAGAATATAGCAAAATGTTAACAATGGTTTTCTTTGGGTGAGAGGAAGAAGAGGCAGGTTGTGGTTGATCTGTTTCTTTTAGTTCAACTATTCTGCATTCCTCACTTTTAAATTTTGGATATTAAGCTGGAGAGAAAGAACATGAATATAAAGATGAATTCGCTGAATGGAGCAACGAATGCTGAGTTAGCCAAAAATGTATGGCTACCTTCTATATCTAATTATCTGTGGGAAAATCAGAAAACACCACTTTCAGAAATTTTTTTTTTTTTTTTTTTAGAAATGAAGTTTCGCTCTTGTTGCCCAAGCTGGAGTGCAATGGCACAATCTCGGCTCACCGCAGCCTCCGCCTTTTGGGTTCAGGCAATTCTCTTTCCTCAGCCTCCCGAGTAGCTGGGATTACAGACAGGCACCACCATGCCCAGCTAATTTTTTGTATTTTTAGCAGAGACAGGGTTTCACAATTTTGACCAGGATGGTCTCGATCTCTTGATCTTGTGATCCACCCACCTCGGCCTCCCAAAGTGCTGGGATTACAGGCTTGAGCCACCGTGCCCAGCCAGAAACTTTTTAAAATGTGTTTTATGTTATTTTCCCTTTCAGCCTAAGGACTAAAAATTGAACACAACTGGATCTGCGCCATTGCCTCAAAGATTCTTAGCCTAGTTCAAGATCCATTGTCTGGACACTCCTGCTTTTTAGACAGAAAACAGGGCTAAATTCCTATTGACTTCCAAATACACAGACACACAGATTTGTCACAGTAGCCTCTCTCTCTCACCCTGTCTCTGTCCGTCTGAGTCTCTCTTTCTTTCTCTCTCTCTTCCCTCACATCATCCCCAAATCAGAATGCATATATAAAAATTTGATTAACCGAAACATAGAATGATCAAGATTTTACTACAAGAGAAATACACAGACTTCAGCTAAGATGTTTGGTTGAATACCTGCATATGCCTTCACTCCATCATTAAACCACATTAACACGGGATGATTAAAAATAAATAAACCAACAAAGATAAAAAGAAAATAAAGACAATCCCTTCAGCATATAGAAAACTGGCAAGCAGAAGCTGTCAGTGACACCTGACAGTAGACCCAGAGATGCTAAATCCCAAGCCAGTGGCAGGAAGGCAACCAGGATCCCCAAGGGTTCAAGAGTTGGCAGCTAAATTTACCTAGGAAATTTATGTTTCAGTAGTAGGTAGATCCCAGATCCTCTCCCTCGAATCGGTGACTGCATCCCACGGTGGTGGCAGGTGGAGGTTTCCTCTCTATAGGGTAAAATTTGGTGTCTCTAGGCAGGAGCTCTCTAGACACAAGTGCTTAAATGTACACACTGAACACTGAGATCCTCCAGGTTTTCCTACCACTTAGTTCCAATGAGGGTGGCAGATACACTTGGTCAGAAGTTAAGATGATTTTTCTCTAGAGAGAATCTCTCTTGCTCAAGAAGAAAAGGTCTGACCCAGCAAGACCACCACCCACAAAATGTTACAATCACAGAACTTCCATCAGCTTTTAGCTTTTCAGTGCTCCATTTTTTTCTAACAGACACAGACAGCTAAGGGTCGCCAGGCATCTGAGCAAAGCTTCTAACATGAATGGCCGAGACCAGAGCAACAAGACACATAAATGCAGCCTGAATGAGGACTGTGCTAGGAGATAAGACATTCTGAAACCCATATGAATGTTCTCGAAGAGATAAAAGTGTTACCATTTTCATGAAACAAGAACCAAATTTAAAGAAAAAGTAAACGCTTAGAAATTAAAAATATGACAGCAGAACTTGTGAAAAATTCTTGTTAGAATAGTAAGACAACAAAGTTGAGTAGATGAACCTTATGTCTTCCAGAAATAGCGATAAGAAAAAAGTTGAAATCCGGAAGAAAATTTGAACAGGTTCAACACTAAAATGATGAGAATTCCAAAGATAGAAATAGAGACAGACAGAGAGAGAGAAAAAAGAACAGACACACGCAGCAAATAAGAAAGAGAGAGATAAACCCTAACACAGTAATTGCTGGAGACTACAACACCCAACTTTCAGCACTGGACAGATCTTCCAGACAGAAAACCAAACAATCAACATGAAATTTAATCTTTACTACAGACCAAATGCAACTGATATTCAAGGAACATTTAATCAAGTGACTGCAGAATACACATTTTTTTCAACTCAACACATAGGTCATTCATAAGTATAGAAGATACCTTAGGTCACAAAGCAAATGCAATCACATTTGAAATCAAGACTAAGAAATTCATTCAAAACCATACACTTACATGGAAACTGAGTAACTTGCTCCTGAATGACTCCTGGGTAAATAATGACATTAAGGCAGAAATCAAGAAGTTTAAGAAGTTCTTTGAAAGTAATGAGAACAAAGGTACAACTTACCAGAGTTTCTGGGATGCAGCTAGTCAAGTAGTGTGGAGAGAAATTTATAGTACTAAATGCTCACATCAAGAAGTGAGAACTCGGGACAGCTGCGGTGACTCACTCTTGTAATCTCAGCACTTTTGGAGGCCAAGGCGGGCAGATTACAAGGTCAGGAGTTTGAGACCAGCCTGACCAACATGGTGAAACCCCATTCTACTCAAAATACAAAAATTAGCTGGTGTTGTGGCACATACCTGTAATCCCAGGTACTCAGGAGGCTGAGGCAGAACTGCTTGAACCCAGGAGATAAATGTTGCAGTGAGCCCATATCACACCACTGCACTCCAGCCTGGTTGAGAGAACAACACTCCATCTCAAAAACAAAATTGAGATCTCAAGTTAACTACCCAACATCACAATTAAAAGAATTAGAAATCCAAGAGCAAAGAACACCCTCAAAGCTATGCTGAATGGGAGTGGGGAGAGAGGGCATCTTTATCTTGTGCCAATTTTTAAGGGGAATGCTTTCAGCTTTTGTCCATTCAGTATGATGCTGGCTGTGGTTTTGTCACTTGTGGCTCTTATTATTTTGAGGTATGTTCCTTCAATACCTGGTTTATTGAGAGTTTTTAACACACATGAAAGTTGAATTTTATCAAAAGCTGTTTTTGCATCCATTGAGATCATCATGTGGGTAATTTTTTTCTTTAGTTCTGTTTATGTGACGATGACATTTATCAATTTGCATATGTTAAACCAAACTTGCATCTCAGGGAGGGTGGTTGTGACCAGGAATGTATCAGTTTCTTCTAGATTTCTCAATTTTTTCAGGTTCAGTGGCTCACATTTGCAATCCCAGAACTTTGGGAGGTCAAGGTGGGTTGATCACCTGAGATTGGGAGTTCAAGACCAGCTGGATCAACATGGAGAAACCCCATGTCTACTAAAAATACACAATTAACCAGACATGGTGGCACATGCATGTCATCCCAGCTACTCAGGAAGCTGAGGCAGGAGAATAGCTTGAACTCAGGAGGCAGAGGTTGCACTAAGCCGAGATCTCACCATTGTCCTCCAGCCTGAGCAACAAGCACAAAACTTCATCTCAAAATTAAAGAAAAAAAAGTGCCTACAGTTGTACATCATATTCTCTGAGGTTGGTTTGTATTTCTGTGGGGTCAGTGGTAATATTGCCCTTATTGTTTTTGATGGTGGTTATTTGAATCTCTTCTCTTTCTCCTTCATTGGTCTAGCTTCAAGTTTATTATTTTTTAACCAGTATGATTTTAATAGACCAGTTACTGGGTAGTAAATTGAAACATACAGAGTGCCATCTCCAAGAGCAGTCATGATTTCATTTGGGTTCTTGAAAAATGTTAAGAAGTAGGTTGAGTTTTATTATTTTTTTCAGAAAACCAGCTTTTGAAAAATTTATGTGGAACCAAAAACAGCCAAGGCAATCCTAAGCAAGAAGAGCAAAGCTGGAAGCGACAGGCTACCAGACTTCAAACTGCATTACAGGGCTACAGGAAACAACGGCATAGTACTGGTACAAAAACAAACACATAGACTAATGGAACAGAATAGAGAATCCAGAAACAAAACCAAGCTTCTACAACTATCTGATCTTTGGCAAACTTAACAAAAACAAGCAAGGGGGAAAAGATTCTCCCTATTCAATAAACGATGCCAGGATAACTGGATAGCCATATGCAAAAGACTGAAACTAGACCCCTTCTTTACATTACATACAAAAATTTGCTCAAGATAGATTAAACACTGATATGTAAAACCAAAAACTATAAAATCTCTGCAAGACACGAGACAATGCCATTCAAAACATAAGCACAGGCAAAGATATCATCATGAACATGCCAAAAGAAAAGGTAACAAAAGCAAAATTGAAAACTGGGGTCAAATTAAAATGAGAAACTTTCACACAGCAAAATAAACTATCAACAGAGAAAACTGACAACCTACAGAATGTGAGAAAATGTAAACTATGCATTCCACAAAAATCTAATATCAAACATCGGTAGGGAAATTAAATTTACAAGAGGAAAACAACCCATAAAAAGGTGGGCAAAGAACATAAACAGACACTTTTAAAACAAGACATATATGCAACAAGCAATCATATTAAAAAAGCTCAACATCACTGATTATTAGAGAAATGCAAATGAAAATTATAATAAGATACCATCTCACACCAGTCATAATGGCAATTATTAAAGCAAAAACAAAAAAAAAACACACATACTGGCAAGGTTAGAGAGAAAAACAACACTTACACACTGTATTCGGGAATGCAAATTAGTTCTGCCATTGTGAAAAAGTGTCACGATTCCTCAAAGACCTAAAGAGTGAAATACCATTTGATTCAGCAAACCTAGTAATGGGTTACTACGTATGTACCCAAAGGAATATAAATCCTTCTGTTATAAAGACATGTGCACGCATATGTCCATGGCAGCACTGTTCACAATAGCAAAAATATGGAATCAAGCTAAATGCCCATCAATGGTAGACTGGATAAAGAAAATGTGGTACATATACAATAAAAAACAAAAAACACTAGGCAGCCCCAAAAGAATGCGATCATGTTCTCTTCAGGGACACAGATGGAGCTGGAGACTATTATTCTTAGCAAACTAATGCAGGAACACAAAATCCAAATACCAGATATTTTCACTTGCAAGTGGGAGCTAAATGATGAGAACACAGGAACATACAACAGGCGGAAGAACAACACACACTAGAGCCTTTCAGAGAGTGGAGAATGAGAGAAGGAAGAAGATCAGGAAAAACAACTAAATGGGACTAGGCTTAATACCGGAGTAATGAAATGATCTGTACAACAAACCTCATGACAGACTTTACCTAAATAACAAACCTGTGCTTGAACCTTTGAACTTAAATAAAAGTTAAAAAGAAAGGCAACTTCTCAAGTTGAATAAAATAACCTCCTAGGTTTAAACAAATGAACACAAACTCACACCAAGGAACATTGTCTTGAAAATCTGCAATATATGACGAAGGAAAACAGCTGTCCTAAGTTTTCAGAAAAGTTTTTTAAAAAACAGTATTTACAAAGAATCAAAAATCAGAATGATTTCAGGCTTCTCAACAGCACTACCAGAAGCTGGGAAATAATGGAGCAGTATCTTTAAAACTTGAATGGGAAATTATTTTCAATCAAAAATTCTATGCCCCACCAGTCATGTAAGTGTAAGAAGAAATAAAGTCATATTTCAGAACAATTTGCTTCAGTGTATCCTTGCTTGAATAAGTTACTGGAGGATACAGTCCACAAACAAGAGATTCAGGGCACGGGGCAGTGCAAAACAACAGAGTGGGTTTGTATTTGTATTGAAAAGACAGCAGCATTCGAGAGTTAGGGAATACTGGAGGAGGAGTTTTCTCCAGCATCCCTGGAGCCCACACCTCTCATTTCCACATTCCTATGTCCCATTGCTGCCCATGAATTCTGATCACCTATTCCTTTGATAGAGGTATTTCTCTCACCGGTTAGCTGTAGTCAAGTGGCTCTTTCTTGGGCTACAGGAGGAAATCTATTGCTTTTCATTAAACATCAATTGGATTAACCTAGGCTTAAGGTCAGCATTATGCCATCAGCTGTACGTCCTTGGGAAGACATCTACTCACAAACTGGTTAAAGGACGTGGCCCTCCTACCTCTGACTTGTGTGATTCTAAGCAAGCTATTTAGCACCCTCTCATCTGTGAAACAAACATAAAGTTCTTATCTTGGGCTCCACAAACAGAAAGTGTTGAACAAGAACAGTTTCTTCTCCTCCAAGGCCAGACCATATGGAGGACCCTAAGACAGCCACAGCCTTGGTCAGTAGGACAAACACAAGGTTCAAATTGCACCATTAAAACTGTGGCCAAACGTTTGCTCTGCCTCTGAGTCACTCACTGTCATAAGGCTCTACCACTTCCCATTCCAGATAGAAAGTGGGCTTTTGTTGGTTTTCGTTGTGTTTTTCAAGAGATGGAGTCACCCAGGCTGGAGTACAGTGGCATGACCATAGCTCACTGCAGCCCCAAACTCCTGAGCTCAAGTGACCTTTCTGCCATGGCCTCCTGACAGAAGCTGGGCCAACAGGGCAGCAGGTATGCATCCCCACACCCAGTAATTTTTTTTGAGAGATGGGGTACCGCTATGTTGCCCAGACTGCTCTCAAATTCCTGGCCTGAAGCAATTTTCCCATATTAGCCTCCCAAATTTCTAGGATTACAAGTGTGAGCCACTGTGCCCAACAGGTGTTCTTAAATGCAATTTCCACACTGCTATTCTGAAGAAGGGCAAGAAGCAAAGAGACCCTCCTTGAAACATAGAAAATAAAAGCATTCACTGTTAAGTGGAGGCAGAGTTGATGATCAGCCAAAACTACTTCAACTGTAATCCAGAAGTCCCATTGATACAGGAGTTCTAAAGAAATTATTTAGTCAGAGATTGAGGGTAAGGAAGTCTTTGGTAAGGTTTCTCTTTGAATAAAAAGCAGCCCCAAAACCATTTCTAACAAAGAGCAGCCTGTAAAATCGAGCTGCAGATATAGACAAGCGAGCTGGAAGCTTGCACAGGTGAATGCCAGCAGCTGTAACAATAGGAGGCTACCTGGGTGCCAGGCATGCTCAACCTGACGGCTTTATCTTCCTTTTTCTTTATCAACCACAAGTGCAGTAAGGGACAGACAACATGCACTGGCCAAGTAGAAAACCTATATGCATAAGAAGATTCGGGTGGATAGCCAGCTTCTTCACGAGCTATGTAAAGCTCTCACCTGGTCCAACCCATATTTGGACCCTATGTAAATCAAACACCACCTCCTCAACAAGTCTATAAAACCTTGTGCAGTTCACCAGAAAACACACTCAGAAGCCCCTCTCACTCTCTGCAGAAGAGAGAGATGTTCTCTTTTCTTCTTTTGCCTGTAAAACCTCCATTCTTAACCTCACTCCATGTGTATTCACGTCCTTGATTTTCTTGACATGAGGCAATGTACCTTGGGTATTACCTCAGATGGACAATGCTGCTTCATCATAGTTCTGTTTTGTTCAGGTTGTGGGACGAACGGCTCCTTTCCTCTGCAACCTCAGCTCAACCTTACTCAGGCCTCCTTCCAGCAGAATCACAGAGCCAAATGAAACCCCTTAAGTCTTCTTTTAAATTGGCAGCCGCTCCAAAGAAAGCAGCATGATGAGTTTCAGGTGGCCCGGGGTGGGGGCAGTGCTACTCTGGCTTCTCCGTGCTCAGTCCCTCTCAGTTCAAAAGCGCACCACGTGGAGCAATAGAACACCTGCTCATCTGAGTTTTAAAAATAGTGGGAGGAAAAGCGCTGTCTTCATGCTTATTTCCCTGGCAGAGGGGAGGTCATAAAACACTAATTTCTAAGCAGTGGACCAGAGTTTTACTGATCTCTTCTGTTACTGACTCATGTTTACCCAGAGAAACCACATCACAAATCTGAGTCTCCTCTGGCAAGAGAAGGAATCGGATTCATGATTCTCTCAGCCCCCTTTCCACAGTAGAGTTCTGACTCCACTTCTAAAATACTTTTCTGCAAGCCTCTGTACCTCATAAATGTTTTACTATAGTCGAGACAGCAAAGGGAAGCACAGATTAGCTACTGTTTTCAGAACAGTGGAAACATGCTGTCTTCTCCAAGTTTGGCATTGGAGTCAAAGATCAAGCGCCAAACAGTAGTTGTCAAGAATCCTTTCATTTACAATCAGGTTCTAGACTTTTCAAATGGTGTGGGCAAGAACCAGTTTTGCCAGAATAGGTTATTATCTACCTCTTACCTTTATAGGACAGGACTAAAAATTCTCTTTTTTAAGACAGATTCTTGCTCTGTTCCCGAGGCTGGAGTGCAGTGGCATGATCTCGGCTCACTACAACTTCTGCCTCTCAGGTTGAAGTGATTTTCCTGCCTAAGCCTCCTGAGTAGCTGGAATTACAGGGGCCCACCACTACACTCAGCTAATTTTTGAATTTTTGGTAGAGAACGCGTCTCCCCATGTGTGCCAGGGTAGTCTCCAAAGCCTGACCTTATGATCTGCCTACCTGAGCTGCCCATAGTACTGGGATTACAGATGTGAGCCACCATGCTGGGCATTTTTTTTTTAATTACACTGAAGACTTTTGAAAGGGTTGTGTGTTGTATGAACTCCCTCCTCACCCAATTCTCATGGATGGGAAAATGCTGCTGCTTCATTTTAAAGCTAATGAGCTGCCTGAACAGGAACTTCTAATTAACCATTCAAACTGATTAGCTCACGTCCCTGAAGGCTGGAGAACACGGGAACTGCTATTTCACCTGAATACAATCCAAAGGCAAAAGGCTGTGGCCAAGTTGAAATAATGGGGCAGATAGAAGCGATAAAGACTGGAGCTGGGAGTGGCCCGTACTTCAAGTTAAGCCAAACAAAGGTGTTTGCATGATTTATATGGACCAAATAGGAATTCCATAATCGAGAAAACCATTGATTTTAAGGAGGACGCTGCCCTGAAAAGCTTCCTGCCAGGGGTAAGGAAGAGGCTGCCCAGGACCCCCAGAGGCAGGTGGTAGGAGGGCTCTTAGTGGCTTCCTAGAAACTGTATTACCTGAGGTAGTGAACTGCTGTCAGAGATCCCTACCAGGAGAATTTCTCAGGAACGCATGAGAAAGGGCCCAAAACTGCATGCCTGCTCCTAAAATGTGACACCATAATACAGCTGAACTATTCAATAAAGCCCTATCTGTTCCTCTGTCTCTCCTTTCTCCCTGCCCCTATCCAACCCTAGAAGAGCCAGAAAGCACTGCTAAGAAGTGAGGGTGGGTGGTCATAACCAAACACACTGCCCTCCTTTCCCTTCCCGCTGTGGGTTTCTCAGGCTGAGGCTGTCACAGAGGAGGAGGGATGAAAATTGTTTTTGTTGATATTTTATCATGAACATTTATGAACGTACAGCAAAGTTGAAAAAACGTTACAGTGAACACTTTAACTGTATCTTCACCAACTTGGAGTCTTGTTTTATCTCATGTCCATCCATAGATCCATCTTTCTATCCATCCAGTAATCCATTATAGTTTTTAGGCATTTTAAAGTAAATTGCAGACATCAGTAACTCAACGTGCATTAACTAGAATTTGGTACCTTTTTTTAACCTTTTGGTGTAAAGTTTACAAATGATGAAATGCAACAATTTTAAGTATGTATTTACCGAATTTTGACAAAAGTATACATATGTGTAACCCAAAACTCTATCAAATAAAGAACATTACTATAATCCCTGATATGGTTTGGCTGTGTCCTCACCCAAATCTCTTCTTGAATTGTAGCTCCCAGAATTCCCACGTGTTGTGGGAGGGACTTGGTGGGAGAGAATTTAATCATGGTGACAGTTTCCCCCATACTGTTCTTGTGATAGTGAATAAGTCTCAAAAGAGCTGATGCTTCTATAAGAGGAAAGCCCTTTTGCTTGTTTCTCATTTCTCTCTTGTCTGCCACCATGTAAGATGTCCCTTTGACTTTCTGCCGTGATGATGAGGCCTCCCCAGCCAGGTGCAACTGTGAGTCCCTTCAACCTTTTTTGAATAAAGTACCCAGTATCAGGTATGTCTTTATCAGCAGTGAAAAAACGGACTAACACAATCCCAGAAAGTTTCCTCATGACTTGTCTCAGTCTCCAGCTCTGTACCCTTGGATTTTTTTCATCGTAGACTAAGTTTGCCAACTTTAGAAATTCCACGTAACTTGAATCATGTTGTGATAACCCTATATATAAGGCTCCCTTCAGTCCACAAAATAATTTTTATATTTATCAGTCAGGTTACACATATCAGTATCTCTTTCATTTTTATTGCTGAGTAGTATTTCATGCTATGAAATAACGTAGTTCGCTACCTGATCCTCTATTTGTGGTCACCAGAAATATTTTCAACTTTTGATTATTATGAGTAAAGCTATTGTGGTCTTCTATAAGTATTTTTATTAGCATGTATTTTCACTAATTGGGGTAGATTCCTAACTCGGAAATTTATTATAGATGAGATGTATATTCGTTCTATAAGAAAATTCCAGAAATTTGACAAAGTAGTTGTACTGTTTTATAGTCCCATTAGCAATAGTTATAGTTGTGCTGTATTCTTGCCAACATTTGGTGTTTAGTCTTTCCCAACCTAGTTATTTTGTGGGGTGTGTAGTAGTATCTCACTGTGGTTTTAATCTGCATTTCCTTGATGTTAACCATTTTGTCCCACTTGTATATTATGTTTGCAAAGTGGCTCCTCAAATTTTTTCCCCTTCTAAACAGGAATTGTTCTCTTTTTTTCTTTTAGTTGTTCTGTCATCCAGGCTGGAAGGCAATGGTGCAATCTTGGCTCACTACAGCCTCTGCTTCCTGGGCTCAAGCGATCCTCCCACCTCAGTCTCCCAATTAGCTGATACCAGGCTAACTTTTTGTATTGATATTAGCCAACATACAAGGCTAATTTTTTGTACTTATACTAGGTGTCAGGGTCTCACC
This sequence comes from Callithrix jacchus, assembly GCF_049354715.1. Taxonomy (NCBI): domain Eukaryota; kingdom Metazoa; phylum Chordata; class Mammalia; order Primates; family Cebidae; genus Callithrix; species Callithrix jacchus. The sequence goes on along the minus strand of NC_133506.1, from coordinate 166,244,865 downwards.
ATGTTGCCCAGACTAGTCTCAAACTCCTGGCCTTAAGCCATTCATCCTCTTCGGCCTCCCAAAGTACTGGCACTACAGGTGTGAGCCACTGTGCCCAGCCTTATTTTCAGGTTATAAAACTGCTTTCTATATTCTGGAAATCAGGCTCTTTACTGAAAATAGATTTATGACCATTTTCTGTCAGGCTGTGGCTTGCATATTCTTTTGTTTAATGTATCTTTTAATTTTCCCAGACACATTTTCTGCAAAATTTGTGTTAGTTTTTGTTGTATTTTTCAGATACTTTGTTCATTTCATCTAAGTTGCAGAATTTGTCACCATGACGTTGTTTATGATAGTCTCTTATTATCCTTTTCACGTCTGCAGGATCTGTAGTGATAGTTTCACTTTGCTTTCACTTCTGATATTGATACTGACCATTTGTGTTTCCTCTCTTTTTTTCATGATAAGAGTAGCTTAAGGTTTATTAATGTTGATATTTTAAAACAACCAGCTTCTTTGCTTTGTTAGTTTTCTCTATTATTATATCTGTCTTCAATTTGGTTTATCTCTGCACTTTTACCTTTATTGTTTCATTCTTACTACTTCGTTGGAGTTTTCTTTGCTGTGTGTGTGTGTGTGTGTGTGTGTGTGTTTTCAATCTTCTTTAGGTGAACATTTACGCCATTGATTTTAGACCTTTCTCTTTTCCTTCTATTGCAGTATAAGCATGTACGGCTATACTTCCCTCTGGGAACTCCCATAGCTGTAATTCATAAGTGTTGGCATGTTGTATTTTGATTATCTCTTAGAATAAAATATTTTATATTCTACCTTTTGATTTCTTCTTGGCCTTGTGTATTATATTTAATCTCTAAGTACTTGGAACTTTCCTAGTTCTCTTATTGTTAATTTCTGTTTTAATCCTATTGTGGTCAGGTAACATACATTGCATGAATTCAATTTGATTTAATCTATTCAGTCTTCTTTTACGACCTAGCATGTGACCTATCCTAGTGAACACTACATGTACTTGAAACATACAGTATTCTGTGGTTATTGGGTGTCGTCTTCCATTGGTTTGTTTAAGATGGTGGAGAGTGATGTTCAGGTCATCTGCATCTTGACTAAGATTTTGTCTAGTTTATCTATCAATTGCTTGGGAGATGGGTATTAAAATCGCCAATAAAATTTGTGGATTGTTTGTTTATTCCTTTAGTTCAATTTTGTTTTGTGCAAATTGACGCACAAATTATTTTTAATCCATTTTTTGATGAAATGACTCTTCTGTAATCATGAACTATCCCTCTTTATCTTTGGAAATACTGTTTTGACTTGAGCATATTTTATTTGGTATTAATATAGCTTCTTCACACTTCCATTACTGACTGTTTGCATAGTATATCATTTTAAATGTACTCATTTAGGGTCAGGTACAGTGGCTCACACCTGCAATCCCAGCACTCTGGGAGGCTGAGGCAGGCAGATCACTTGAGGTCAAAAGTTTAGGACAAGCCTATCCAATGCAGTGAAACCCCAGCTTTCTTAAAAATACCCCCACATTTAGCTAGGCGTGGTGGCAGGTTTCTGTATTCCCGGCTACTCAAAAGGCTGAGGCAGGAAAATTGCTCGAACCCAGGAGGCGGAGTTTATAGCGAGCAGAGATTGCACCACTGTACTCCAGCCTGGGAGATAGAGTAGGACACTGTCTTAAAAAAATTCAAATGTATTTATTTAGACGTACGTATATTTGTCTTTTTTTTTCTATTCAAAGTGTGTATTTCATATACAGCACTGGGTCTTGTGGGTTTTTAAAATCAATTCTGGCAATCTCTGCACTTTAATTGGAGTATGTGGTATGATTCATTAATATTTAACGTTATTAAATATAGATTTATTAGTGGTTGAATGATGTAATGGGATTCAAGCTTACAATTTAATGGTTTGTTTTATTATTTTGTTTGTTTTTGTTTGCATCCCCTTCCCCACTTTTTGTTCTGTCCCTTTTCTCCTGATGTCTTTTGGACTCTTTAAATACTTTTAAAATTTCATTTTAAAGTATCCATGACTTATTAGATGTAGTGGTTGAATATTCCTTATCTGAATTCCTTAAGACTAGAAGTGTTTTGGATTTTAAACTTTTTTCATATTTTGGAACATTTACATATACATAAAGAGATATCTTAAAGGTATAACTGAAGTCTAAACACAAAATTCATCTATGTTTATGCACACCTCATACACATAACGCAAATAAAATTTTACATATTTTTAGCAATTTTGTGCACGAATCAAAGTTTGTATACATTGAACCATCAGAAAGCACACATATCGCTATCTCAGCCATCGATGTGGATGAATTTCAGATCTTGGAATATTTTGGATTTTGGGGTTTATGGATCAGAGATGCTCAACCTCTACCTGTTTTCATTGTTGATTATTTTATGTGTTAAATATGTAAAAAAGGGTTAAGTTTTCAGCTGAATGAGATTTTTGAGTTTGGAAATTAAACTGAACAGGATTTTTCTGAAGTTCCAGGATACAGGTGCAGAATGTGTAGGTTTATTATATAGGTATATGTGTACCATGGTGCTTTGCTGCACCTATCAACCGTTCATCTAGGTTTTAAGCTTCACATGCACTAGCTATTTGTCCTAATGGTCTCCCTGTCTCACTCTCCTCTGACCCCAAACTGGCCCCAATGTGTGTTGTTCCCTCCCTGTGTCCATGTGTTCTCACTGTTCGACTCCCAATTATGAGTGAGAAAGTGTGGTGCTTGGTTTTCTGCTCCTGTTTTGAACTAGACAGAATTTCTTAATATCTTAAATTGCTCAGTGAAATAGAAAATATCAAAGATTCTACCCAACAGGTGGGTAAGAATGAGTCCACGTAGCAACTTTGATAAAGTGAAGGGAAATAACAAACCATTTCTGATTGCTCCCTGCCACAGCCAGTGCATTCAACCTTTTTACTGTCCTTTTATTATTTTTTCATTGTTCTTACAGTCATTATTATTTTTCCCCAAATGAAAAAATAAAAGTGGTGGGATTGATAGTGAGGAAACAAAGACTGACAGCTGCCCCTACACCTGAGTTTAACTTTTGAGAAATATAGTCAACATGATGATTTTCACACAGGGCTAGTAGGCCTTCTGCATCTGTTATAATTCCTGTTATGTTGTGGACAGAAAATAAATTTTTCTCTTCATGGGAACCTGTTAGTGATACTTGAGAACAATGTCAACTGTAGACCAAAACCGAATACAAGTGGAAATATTGTTTCATTTTTTTTGCAGCATTCCTTTTTTAAGACCTGAGATAGGAGGATAAAAAAGGAAAGAACTATTGACATGTGCAACAACATGGCTGAATATCAAAAACATTTTCTTGACTAAAAGAAACCTTACATATGGAGTGATCACTATATAATTCTATTTCTATCAAACTTTAAAATCTGTGCTGAAATAATATTTAAAAGTATATTTGGGTTCAGGACCGACTAAGAGGAGGCAAAACTGAACTTTTTAGTCTCTGCTATGATCCAAAACCCATGCTATAAACTTCGTACACAGTATCTCATTTAATCCTCAAAATCACCCTAACAGGTAGTTACTGTCACTTCCCCTGCTTCAAACAGAACATAAAGCTCAGAGAATCCAGGTACTGTGGTTTTTTTTTGTTTGTTTGTTTGTTTTGAGACAGAGTTTCGCTCATGCCACCCAGGCTGAAGTGCAATGGCGTGATCTCGGCTCACTGCAAGCTCCGCCTTCTGGGTTCAGGCAATTCTCGTACCTCAGCCTCCCAAGTAGCTGGGACTACAGGAAGGCACCACCATGCCCAGCTAAGTTTTTGTATCTTTAGTAGAGATGGGGTTTCACCATGTTGACCAGGATGGTCTCGATCTCTTGACCTCGTGATCCACCTGCCTCGGCCTCCCGAAGTGCTGGGATTACAGGCGTGAGCCACCATGCCTGGCCCGGTACTGTGTTTTACACCTACTTAGAAGTCATCAATTCCTAAAGTTCTATAAAATGTTCTATATAAAAATGAATAAAGTAGGCAAAAAAGACCATGTAAATAGCATTTCTACAAATATCTCCTAAGACAATTTTCACATCGATGTCCAAAGACATTTACAAGAAAGTTTTCCACAACACTGTTTAAAATAATAGAAAACTACAAGCAACCTAAATGTCCATGGAAGAGTTAGAATCTTTCTCTTATTTCCATATAATGCAATACTGTGCTGATGTAGAGATATCATATTCATTTTTAAAAATTACATTCACCTTCTTCTCATGGATCCAAGGAGATATGTTAGAGAATATCTATTGCATTTTGACATAAACATAAATACAAAGGAAATAGTAGGGGCTCTCTACAAGTGGTTATATATTGGAAGAGGAAGAAGAGAAAAATAAAAAGGATCATGAACTTTGTATATGCTTTGGCAGTGTCTGGTTTTTTATATAACTTGAATTTTTTCCTAAATATATTTTACAGTCTGCATAATTACTAGGTAAGAAGACAAGTAAGTCACTTTAGTAAAAGTTCTTCCAATTACTGCAACTGATTTCTACAGCCAGAATGTTCCCAGAACCCGAAAAGAGGAAGCACTATAAATGGAAGGCAGAAATACTGACACTAGAGGGCCAGAGCTGGAGAGGGTGGATCTAATGCAGCAAATCCATCAGCAGTTCTCATCGCCATCTTTGAGAAACCTCACAATTTTCCGTGCGTAATAAATGAGTTAAATTGAAAACAAATCCATGACAGTGTGCATGAGAAAGGTTACATGTGCCCCGAATAATAAAGTCTGCGCACAATATAATTTAAAACATACCATTTTACATTCATAAGATTGACAAACAAAAAGTAAAAGCCTAGGAATATCAAGTGAAGCCAAACACAAAACAAGTTTCCCCACATTTCCTGTGGGAATACCAATTGTTACAACTACTTTAAATAATTGGAAATTCATAGTAAAAATGAAGACAAGCCTCCCCTACAATTTACCAACCCCTCTTCTGGGAACACAGTAAGAGAGATTCTTCCCAAGAAACCTGTAAACAAATGTATATGGCACTATGCATGTAATTGTACATCGTGGTATTTCCATATGGTAAAGTATTATTGGGCAGGGAAAGTAAGTAGACCAGAGGTAGACATTTCAATATCAATAAGTTTTAGAAAAATAAAATGGAGTATAGGAAGCTGCAACTATATCTGTAATGCTTTGTTTTGCCAGGAAAATAAAGGGACACGTGGGGAGGGCAAAGGACAACAAAAACTAAACAATCTGAAACACATGCAGAAAAATACCCATATTTTAAAATTTTCCATTGCTGCTTATATTATTTTCTGTCTTTTCTATACGCTTGAAGTACTTGATAATCAAGAAAATATAAAAGGCATAGGAAAAAGTATTCTGAGAAAATACATCGAAAGGTTTATGGTTATTAGATTTGGTAAGATTTTAAATGACTTTAATTTTCTTTGTTATATCTCTCTATATGTCCTAGTCATACCATATTAAATGTGTATTTCATTTATGACAATAAATATGTATTATTTAAAAACTCATATATATGCAGTTTTATCTGACATATGATGAAACTCTACGAAACATAGATTCAGCAAAAATACTGAGAACAAGAACAAAAATAATGATATGAAGAGTTGTTGACTTTTGGATGGAGCTATGAGTGACTTTACATTTATCTCTAAACTCGATTTTTCTATAGTGGGCAAATAAAATATTTGTGAAAGCTAGATTAAATAGAAAGCTATAGGTTTTAAATGAAAAGGAATTCAAATAATTTTCCAGCATGATAAAATGTTCATATTCCTAAATATGAACTACTTTACAAAAGCACCAGTGATTTTAAAGAAACATTAGATGATTTTTAAAGGAAGTCAGTTATGATACTGCAGTTTATAGTGATACTGAGTGTTTGCTAGCTCCACTAATCAGGATATTAAGTTAATAGTATGTAATATGCCATAAAGAAATTATATGAGCAGAGGTTACTGCAAAAGGAGAACACAATGATTTTAAGTGGGCTGGTGACCTGAATTTCTTCCAGTGAGGGGAAACATCAGAGTCATTTGATCAATGAAGTGCCTTTTATAAATCTTCAGGAAATCTCCTATGAAGGCTTTAAGAAGATGGATTTCTTATTACTTCTGATGTATGTTCCCATGAAATTTTTACCATTGCCACCATGGGCCTGCCCAGCCTAAGAGATGGAAACTGTGAGTCCAGCCCACTGACGCCCACCATCAGTAAGAAGATTGCACACTGAGGAGGCCATGACCAGCCTGCTGACTGAAATCTATACTGTAAAAGGATGATGCTGCTCCAGCAATCCTGAAACCCTGCCCTAGGATCAATGCAAAGTGGTGTCAACCTTAGAATTTCAATATGCCTAGGCAGATAGTTATCTTTAAATATAAGAACAGTATCATTTTCTGGAGAAACCAAAAGAATCCAGAAAAATTCTACAGTAGTCTACTCTGCCCTTCCTCCCCGTTCCGTCTTGTTAGTAACAGCCAAATCCAGGCACAAAGATGTCCTAACTTCTACACCTGAGGTTGCCCACAACGTGTGCTAGGTGACACATCTTATAGAGCACATATGCAAACAATTATGGGATCTGAAAAACAATAACTCAGGCAGAAACATTAGGAATTAGTGCCCCTAAGTGAACCAGTGGGAACAAAGGAGGCTTAGAGAGTTTAAATGACTTTCCCCAGTAGCTGATAAGTTACGGTGGCCTTAGACAAGCTGACAAGAGTGGTAGCAAAAAGGCTTCAAGGATTACAAATTGTTCTACTATAAGGTTTTCAAAAGGTTTCAAAGGCAAAGAAGAGCAAATGAAGCCATGAATTTTACAATCTACATATTTTTAGCCCTTTCTCTTTTTTGCTTTTCTTGGGTAAACTAATTAGACCCTGCAAACATTCCCACCCACAATGTTGTCTCCATTGTTTAGGGCCTCACCTCTGAGCAGCCAGAGGAAATGCAGCTGACCCCTTATCTAGTTAACAACCTTTTATACTCTGCCCTTTCGCTTTGCTTTCTCCATGCCAACATAAGACATACAAAGATTCTTCTGCCTCCAAGATGCTGCAGCTTTCTTCTCAGCTAGTTACCCCCAGCTAAAAATAACTGTTCCACATACTCAGAGATATATGGCAATCAAGCAACCAAGTGCCCCTTTTGCCAATGACATGTTTTTAAAAAATATGTTCAATGAGAGGCTCCTTGAATATTATTCACTTTTTTCTGAGTTGCAAAGGAAAACGAAAGGCAAATTATGGCTCTATAAGCAACTGTTGCACAGATCCCATTAATTCGCCATCCACAGGGCTATTAACAACTAGCTCTTTTCTCTTGTCATTTCACTTACCAGGCAGAAATGATTACAAACTTAATTTCTTTGGGGGGTTATTTAGGTTAGAGAGGGCCCCTTGATAATGCAGAAGTCATAACGGCCACCAGAGACAGGAGAGCAATAGCTCCCAGTGCTTCCACAATGGAGAGAGAGAGAACTGAATGTCATATTCGGAAGAAATTCAAACCATCATTGATTTTTTCTGATGAAAAAACTGAGGCTCAAAGAGGTGAGGGGGTTAACCAAAGTCAGTCAGTATTTTAGTTTGCAGCAAAGCTGAAAGCTGGCGCTAAGCATTGCAACACCTGGTGTCTTCCTTCCTCCCCTCCATCCTGCTGCTAGTAGTGTCAGTGGCAAATACAAGCCAGTTCAAGGAAATGTGGCCTCAGCGAGGATTACTAAGGACCAAGCACCAATGCATCTTGCCATTTACAACAAATTCCTTAATTACAAGGCTTCATTTATTCACAGAAGCTGCCTCTTTTGTACATAGCCAAACACACACACACTCCACACACACACACACACACACACACACACACACACAGTGTGACAGAGATAATTTATCATTATCTGAACGCACTCAGGGTGGTCAATTTCAGCCAGAGTGAAGAACAGAGAAAGGCAGGGTCAAGGGCACTATAGAAATAGCTGTTCCTGCTTCACTTTTCAGCCCTCCTTTCCCTCCCATCAGCCCACTTTCATTACTTTTCTCTTTGATGCAAAATCTGAACATCTTGGTCAGGCAGGTCTGCTTATCAGTGGGTTCTTAATAACCCACTTTTATCAAACTTCATCTGATGGACCCAAAATATATTTGATCGTAGCAAAAGTACCCTTATCAGTCCTAAAATGACACTGTCCCAAAGTGAATAGTGTTAGCAGCCAACTCTCTAGAACCAGAAAGAAGTATGTTTAAATCCTCAATCATCACTTTCTAGCCATGCTGTCATGTCCAACTCATTCTTCTTAAACAATATCTCACTAAGCACACTAGACTGTAGAAATGTACACAGATAGGGCCTTACCTTTTCTGGCTTTATTCCTGCGAGGCAGCAGTGGACACTAACATATCTGTCACTCCAGTTAATGTAAAGCTTTAACTCGTACAAGTGCTGTGCAGGCAGGTCTCTGGAACAATGAGAGCACCCAGGAGAAGGCTTTGCTTTAGTTACAAAGGTCAGGAAAGGTTTCCCCTAGGGAGGGACCGAGATCAGAAGCATGAGTGGGCAGTAAGTGGGCAAAGTAAGGACGATCTGGCATTCCTGGCAAATATGTGGTGCAGGGGGACCTGGACCTTGGCCAGTCCAAGATGCTGAGTCTTTGCAGTGCAGAGCAGAGAGGAGGGGCACGCCATGAGGACAGAGAAATGGAAAGAAGACTGTGGCCATGGTGAGGAGGTTTGTCCTCATTCTAAGAAGGACTGGGAGGTATGGGGCATGGTCTGACTCATGTGGAGGACAGACTGGAGACAACATGGACACAGACACACAGGTGGAAGGCCAGGAGGTAATCCACAGAAGGGCTGCAATGAGAATTTTAATGTAAAGAAAAAACAGAGGCTAAGGGATATTTAAGAACTAAAATCAGCAGGCCTGAATGGTAAGTTGGATATGAGAAGTGAGAGAGAAAGGGATAAACCAGAGCTCACTCATAGGACTTTGGCTTGTGTGACTGGATAGGTGGTGGCACCATTTTCTAAAAACCAGAATGGAAGAAGGAGCAGACTAGTGACTTAAACCTCATAGCCTCAGTTTTTTCATCTGTAAAATGGGAATAGTCCTACATATATCACAATGTTTTTGAAAGCATTAGAAAATATTCCTAGAAAATGAAGCCTTCATACAAAGTGGTGTATGATTCTCCCCCAAATAAATGGGACCTATTCTTATAGGCTTCTTTTTCTTGATCTGATTGGAAACTCAGGATCTCAGATATTCATTTCTTTTCATCCTCTTCTCTGATGGCTCTACCAAATTGCTGGTTTACTGATCTCATCACCCTAAACAACGTATGGTACTCCATACTAGTCAAATAGGCAAGTTGGCAATTGCTCTTCTGAACAAATTATTGTAAATGTCACTGCTACAGTGCAGCTCATAGTGGCTCACTTGGCTGTTCAAGAGAAAAATTCTTGCAAATGCAGCTCTTATTATTTGCCAAATGTTCATGCACAAATGCATTTATTTTACCAAGAGCATAGTGTTGGGTCATTTAAGGAGAATGGAAAAACACCACTCACAATTGAAGAGGCAAAATAGCATACATACAGCACTCCAGAGCTTGCAAACCCCTTCATATACACTATACCAATGGTACCTCACACTGACTGTGGAGAGGCTGAGATGACGAGAAAGGGCAGGTATATTTATGATTATTTTTACAAGTAAGGTTAACTTAGACAAAGTAACTCTCTCCAGGTCACAACTCAAGGAAGTAATACATTTTTGTGATGAAAATACAAGTCTCGGGGCTTCTGATTTTATCATGTGTCTATCAAAATCCCCCACCTGCCAACGTTAAGCCATACAATGTAGAACATAAAAACCATACAGCCTCTGAAACAGAGGAGAGGGGCGAGATGAAAACTCATTTGAACTTACATAATCATATTTTATCAATTCATTATTAGTCCACTATTATCATTGTGGTCATCATTAATAGACAAGACGTGTTGAGCAACTACTACCTGCCAGACCAAATAGGAAGGACTTCATCTGTGCTGTTTCACTGAACCTTTACTTTCAACAAAGGTGCTCTTAAAAATCAGAATGATGAAAGTACAGATGAGAAAATGGAAGCCGAGAAGGCTTGAGTTGCCTAAACCTGCTCCTAAATCCTAGCCTTTTTCCAAGGTCACTCTACTAGACTTGCTTCTGTGGGATCTATTGTATTCATAGTCAAATACCAATAAGGCCAAGACAATGAGTACTTTTGAGTTCTTCTGGGTTTTGGGGGAAATTTAAACAATGTCTCCCAATCTCCTGAATGCATTGAATGTATTCGGCCGATTCGATAAGCGAACAGGCATGAACGCTTATCTGAGATGTTACCACTCTAGTTTCACTCTAATAGTACATTTTGTGTAGAATATTCTATCTCAAATGCTGATCCTCATTCTGTTACTTACTGGCTGTATATCGTTGGACAAGTGGCTTAGCAGATCAGAAACTCAATTTAGTAGTCTGCGAAGTAGGGTTGACGATAGTTCCAATAGTACAATAAAAGTGGAACCATCTGCAGAAAGCACTTGACATGGTTTCTAGAACATGGTTAGTAAGCCACACATATTAACTATGATTATTTTTTATTTTGATGATCCTTGTGACCACAGAATAGAGGTTAGCTACATTCTACAGAGAGGAAACTGGTTCTAAGATATAAAGTGTTTTGTGTAAATTCACCCAGCTTGATAGAATAAAGATAAGGAAGCACGTCTCCTAAATGTGACAGAGAAAATTTTTGTTACTGAAATCTCCAGCAACTCTCTGAGGAGGTGGGTCTTGGTAGCTGAAGAATTCTGAAAGTAGAAGTGGACAGAAGCTAAAATGCTCATCGGGAGAAGATAAGAAATCAAGACACCTGAAAATGATTCAATAGTGAGCAAAGAGAAAAACAGGGGAGAGGGAGAATATGTTCAAAGGGATTTGAGAAATTTGCTCCCCACACACAATGTAAATTACTATGAAAATACTGTGTTAGAAAAAATATACAAGGCCCTTTTCTACAATATTTTAAAGTATATACACCGTCTCAATATTGGCTGTCTTGTAAAATACAAAAATTCTATTTTTATGCAGTTACAGAAAATATAAATACTCTAATTTAACCTTAAAAAATTTACTCTGAAGACACTCTGATAGAAAAAATATACAATGCAATTTTCTACTATGTTTTAAAGTATATGCACCGACTCAATATTCTCTATCTTGTAAAATATGGAAATTCTAATTTTATGCGGTTACAGAATATATACATACTCATTTTAACACAAATGTTAAACACAAAATTACTAAAAATATAAATATCCTCTTTCTACCCCAACTTTAAAAACAAAATTGTTCTGACAATACTCTGTTAGAAAAAATATACAATGCCCTTTTCTATTCTGTTTTAAAGTATATACACCATCTCCATATTCCCTCTTCTAAAACATGGAAATTCTATTATTACGTGGATAGAGAAAATGTAAGTATTTCCTTTTGACTTCAATGTTAAAAACCAAATTACTCTAAAGACACTCTGTTAGAAAAAATACACAATGCTTTTTTTACTATCTTTTTTAGTATATACACAATCTCAATATTCTCTCACATGCAAAATACAAAAATTCTAAATTTACGTGTTTAGACACAAATATAAATATTCTCTATGCACCCCAATGTAAAAAACAAAATTGCGTGGAAGATGCTCTGTTAGAAAAAAAATACAATGCTCTTTTCTACTCTCTTTTGGTGTATATATACCATCTCAATATTCTCTCTCATGTAAAATACTGAAAATCTAAATTTACGCAGTTAGAAATAAATATAAATATCCTCTATGTCCCCGAATGATATAAGCAAAATTGCTCGAAAAATAATCTGTTAGAAAAAATATACAATGTCCTCTTCTACATTCTTTTGGAGTAAATACACAATCTCAATATTCTTTGTAATGTAAAATAAAAAAATTATAAATTTACGTGAATAGAAAAACATAAAAATATTATCTATTTACCCAAATGCTGAAAGGAAAATTACTCTAATGATAATCTGTATGAAAAAATATACAATGCCCTTTTCTACACTCTTTTGGAGTATATACACCAAATCAATATGCTCTCTCATGTAAAATATTAAAATTCTAAATTTACGCGGATATAAAATTATATAAATATTATCTATGTAACACAATGTTAAAAGCAAAATGGCTCTAAAGAAAATCTGTTCCAAAAAATATACAATGCCCTTTTCTACACTGTTTTGGAGTATATACACCATATCAATAAGCTCTCTCATGTAAAATATTTAAATACTCAATTTACGCGGGTACAAAAAATATAAATATTTTCTATGTACACCAACGTTAAAAGCAAAATTGCAAATAATATAGTGTGTAAGAGAAAATATACAATGCCCATTTTTACTGTTTCTTGGAGTATATCCACCAAATAAATAGGCTCTCTCATGAAAAATACCGAAATTTTAAATTTACGCCAATATAAAAAAATCTGAATATTATCTAGGCACACCAATCTTAAAAGCAAAATTGCACTGAATATCATCTGTCTGAAAAAAATACAATGCCCTTTTCTACTCTGTTTGGAGTATATACTCCAACTCAGTAGGCTCTCTCAGGTAAAATACCGAAAGTCTAATTTTACGTGAATCGAAAATAATCTAAATATTATCTAGGCAACCCAATGTTAAAAGCAAAATGGCACTGAATATAATCTGGCATAAAAAATATACAATACCATTTTCTACTCTGTTTTGGAGTATACACACCAATTCAATATGCTCTCTCAAGTAAAATACCAAATTTTTAATTTTACGTGAATCGAAAAAAATCTAAATATTACCTAGGCACCCCAATGGTAAAAGCAAAATTGCTCTGAATATAATATTTCAGAAAAAATATACAATGCCGTTTTCAACTCTGTTTTGGAGTATATACACCAACTCAATATGCTCTCTCATGTAAAATACCGAAATTCTAAATTTACGCGAATTAAAAATAATCTAAATATTATCTAGGCACTCCAATGTTAAAAGCAAAATTGTTCTGAATATAATCTCTCAGTAAAAATATACAATGCACTTCTCTACCATGTTATGGAGTATATACACCAACTCAATATGCTCTCTCATGTAAAATACCGAAATTCTAAATTTACGCAAATTGAAAAAAATCTAAATATTATCTAGCCACCCCAATGTAAAAATCCAAATTTCTCTGAATATAATCACTCAGCAATATTATACAATGCCCTTTTCTACTCTGTTTCGAAGTATATACACCAACTCAATATGGTTGCTCATGTAAAATACCGAAATTCAAATTTTACGCGAATCGAAAAAAATCTAAATATTATCTAGGCACCCCAATGTAAAAAGCTAAATTGCTCTGAATATGATATGTCAGAAAAAATAAACAATGCCCTTTTCTACTCTGTTTTGGAGTATATACACCAACTCAATATGCTCTCTCATGTAAAATACCGAAATTCTAATTTTATGCGAATCGAATAGAATTTAAATATTATCTAGGCACCCCAATGTTAAAAGCAAAATTGCTCTGAATATAGTTTGTCAGAAAGAATATACAATGCCCTTTTCTACTCTGCTGTGGAGTATATACACATACTCAATATGCTCTCCCATGTAAAATACCGAAATTCAAAATTTACATGAATCAAAAATAATCTAAATATTATCTAGGCACCTCAATGTTAATAGCAAAATTGCTCTGAATATAATCTCTCAGTTAAAATATACAATGCTCTTTTCTACCATGTTTAAAGGATATACACTAAAACAATATGCTCTCTCATGTAAAATACAGAAATTCTAAATTTACAGGAATCGAAAAAATCTAAATATTATCTACGCACTCCAATGTTAAAAGGAAAATTGCTCTGAATATAGTCTCTCAGAACAAATATACAATGCCTTTTTCTACTCTGTTTGGATTATATACATCAACTCAGTATGCTCTCTAAGGTTAAATACCGAAATTCTAAAATTACACGAATCGAAACAAATCTAAATATAATCTAGGCACCCCAATGCCAAAATCAAAATTTCTCTGAATATAATCTGTCAGAGAAAATATACAATGCCCTTTTCTACTCTGTTTCGGAGTATATACACCAACTCAATATGCTCTCTCATGTAAAATGCCGAAATTCTAATTTTAAGCTAATTGAAAAAAATTTAATAATATCAAGGCACCCCAAAGTTAAAAGTAAATGGCTCTGAATATAGTCTGTTAAATAAAATATACAATGACTTATTCTACTCTGTGTTGGAGTATATACACCAACTCAGTATGCTCTCTCCTGTAAAATACAGAAATTCTAATTTTACGTGAATTGAAAAAAATCTAAGTATTATCTAGGCAATGCCCTATTCTACTCTGTTTTGGAGTATATACATCAACTCCATATGCTCTCTCATGTAAAATACAAAAATTCTATATTTAAAAGAATCAAAACATCTAAATATATTCTAGGAACCCCAATGTTAAAAACAAAAATTACTCTGAATATAATCTCTCAGAAAAAATATACAATGCCATATTCTACTCTGTTTTGGAGTATATACACCAACTCGATATGCTCCCTCATGTAAAATTCAAAAATTCTATATATAAGCAAATCGAAAAAAATCTAAATATTATCTAGGCACACCAATGTTAAAAGCAAAATTGCTCTGAATATAATCTGTCAAAAAAATACACAATGCCCTTTTCTACTCTGTTTTGTAGTATATACACGAACTCCATATGCTCTCTCATGTAAAATACCGAAATTCTAAATTTACGTGAATAGAAAATAATCAAATTTTACCTAGGCACCCCAATGTAAAAGCAAAATTGCTCTGAATATAATCTGTCAGAAAAAATATACAATGCCCTATTCTACTCTGTTTTGGAATATATACACCAACTCAAATGCTCTCTCATATAAAATACAGAAATTCTGAATTTAAGCAAATCAAAAAAAATTTAAATATTATCTTGGCACCCCAATGTTATAAGCAAAATTGCTCTGAATATAATCTGTCAGAAAAAATATACAATGCCCATTTCCTTATTGTACTCTGTTTTGGAGTATATAAACCAACTCAGTATGCTCTCTCATGTAAAATACCGAAATTCTAATTTTAAGTGAATCGAAAAAAATCTAAATATTAACTAGGCACCCCAATGTTAAAAGCAAAATTTCTCTCAATATAATCTTTCAGAAAACATATACAATGCCCTTTTCTACTCTGTTTTGAAGTATATACACCAACTCAATATGCTCTCTCATGTAAAATACCGAAATCCTAATTTTACGAGAATCGAAAAAAATATAAATAATACCTAGGCACCCCAAAGTTAATAGAAAATGGCTCTAAATATAGTCTGTTATAAAAATATACAATGCCTTATTCTACTGTGTTATGGAGTATATACACCAACTCAGTATGCTCTCTCATGTAAAATACATAAATTCTAATTTTACGTGAATCGAAAAAAATTTAAATATTTTCTAGGCAGCCCTATGTTAAAAAAAATTTGCTCTGAATATAATTTGTCAGAAAAAGTATACAATGCCCTATTCTACTCTGTTTTGGAATATATACACCAACTCCATATGCTCTCTCATCTAAAATACAGAAATTCTATATTTAAGCGAATTGAAAAACATCTAAATATTATCTAGGCACCCCAATGTTAAAAGCAAAATTGCTGTGAATATATTCTGTCTGAAAAAATATACAATGCCCTTCTCTACTCTGTTTTGGAGTATATAAACCAACTCAATATCCTCTCTCATGTTAAATACCTTAATCCTAATTTTACGCGAATCGACTCAAATCTAAATAATATCTAGGCGAGGCAAAGTTAAAATAAAATGGCTCTGAATATAGCCTGTTAAAAAAAAATATACAATGCGTTACTCTATTCTGTTTTAAATTATATGCACCAACTCAGTATGCGCTCTCATGTAAAATACCGAAATTCTAATTTTACGTGAATCGATAAAAATCTAAATATTATCTAGGCAAACCAATGTTAAAAGCAAAATTGCTCTGAATATAATTTGTCAGAAAATATATACAACACACTTTCCTACTCTGTTTTGTGGTATATGGAGAGGGCATTTACATGCCCTCTCATGTAAAATACAGAAATTACATATTTATGCGAATCGAAAAAATTCTAAATATTATCTAGGCACCCCAATGTTAAAAGCAAAATTGCTCTGAATATATTCTGTCTGAAAATATATACAATGCCCTTCTCTACTCTGTTTTGGAGTATATACACCAACTCAATATCCTCTCTCATGTAAAATATCGAAATTCAAATTTTACGCGAATCGAAAAAATATCTTAATAATATCTAGGCGCCCCAAAGTTAAAAGAAAATGGTCTGTTAGAAAAAATATACAATGCCTTATTCTACTCTGTTTTGGAGTATATATACCAACTGAGTATGCTCTCTCATGTAAAATACCGAAATTCTTATTTTACGTGAATCGATAAAAATCTAAATATTATCGAGGCACCCCAATGTCAAAAGCAAAATTGCTCTTAATATAATCTGTCAGAAAAAATATCCAATGCCCTTTTTTACTCTGTTTTGTAGTATATACACCAACTCCATATGCCCTCTCATATAAAATACAGAAATTCCATAGTTAATCGAATCCAAAAAAATCTAAATATTATCTAGGCACCCCAATGTTAAAAGCAAAATTGCTCTGAATATAATCTTTCTGAAAAAATATACATGCCCTTTTCTTTTTTATTTATTTATTTATTTATTTATTTTTAATAAATGTCATTTTATTATCATCATGATTATTACAGCAAAATCAAAAGCTGTTGTTCTTATTATATCCCTTATATATATTTTTTTAATTTTTTATTGGATTTTAGGTTTTGGGGTACATGAGCAGAGCATGCAAGACAGTTGCGTAGGTACACACATGGCAGTGTGCTTTGCTTTTCTTCTCCCCTTCACCCACATTTGGCATTTCTCCCCAGGCTATCCCTCCCCACCTCCCCCTCCCACTGGCCCTCCCCTTTTCCCCCCAATAGACCCCAGTGTTTAGTACTCCCCTTTCTGTGTCCATGTGTTCTCATTTTTCATCACCCACCTATGAGTGAGAATATGCGGTGTTTCATTTTCTGTTCTTGTGTCAGTTTGCTGAGGATGATGTTTTCCAGATTCATCCACGTCCCTACAAACGACACGAACTCATCATTT
Organism: Callithrix jacchus; assembly: GCF_049354715.1. Classification (NCBI taxonomy): domain Eukaryota; kingdom Metazoa; phylum Chordata; class Mammalia; order Primates; family Cebidae; genus Callithrix; species Callithrix jacchus. The sequence continues at coordinate 166,227,524 of NC_133506.1, read as the reverse complement.
CTGATTGCTGCATAATATTCCTTGGTGTATATGTGCCACATTTTTCCAATCCAGTCTATTATCAATGGGCATTTGGGTTGATTCCAGGTCTTTGCTATTGTAAACAGTGCTGCAATGAACATTCGTGTACATGTGTCCTTATAGTAGAACGATTTATAGTCTTTTGGATATATACCCAGTAATGGGATTGCTGGGTCAAATGGAATTTCTATTTCTAAGGCCTTGAGGAATCGCCACACTGTCTTCCACAATGGTTGAACTAATTTACACTCCCACCAACAGTGTAAAAGTGTTCCTTTTTCTCCACATCCTCTCCAGCATCTGTTGTCTCCAGATTTTTTAATGATCGCCATTCTAACTGGCGTGAGATGGTATCTCAATGTGGTTTTGATTTGCATCTCTCTGATGACCAGTGACGATGACGATTTTTCATATGATTGTTGGCCTCATATATGTCTTCTTTCGTAAAGTATCTGTTCATATCCTTTGCCCACTTTTGAATGGGCTTGTTTGTTTTTTTCCTGTAAATCTGCTTGAGTTGTTTGTAAATTCTGGATATCAGCCCTTTGTCAGATGGGTAGACTGCGAAAATTTTTTCCCATTCTGTTGGTTACCGATCTATTCTAGTGACTGTTTCTTTTGCCGTGCAGAAGCTGTGGAGTTTCATTAGGTCCCATTTGTCTATTTTGGCTTTTGTTGCCAATGCTCTTGGTGTTTTGTTCATGAAGTCCTTGCCTACTCCTATGTCCTGGATAGTTTTGCCTAGATTTTTTTCTAGGGTTTTTATGGTGCCAGGTCTTATGTTTAAGTCTTTAATCCATCTGGAGTTAATTTTAGTGTAAGGTGTCAGGAAGGGGTCCAGTTTCTGCTTTCTGCACGTGGCTAGCCAGTTTTCCCAATACCATTTGTTAAACATGGAATCCTTGCCCCATTGCTTGTTTTTGTCAGGTTTATCAAAGATTGTATAGTTGTATGTATGTTGTGTTGCCTCCGGTGCCTCTGTTTTGTTCCATTGGTCTATATCTCTGTTTTGGTACCAGTACCATGCTGTTTTGATTACTGTAGCCTTGTAGTATAGTTTGAAATCCGGTAGTGTGATGCCCCCCGCTGTGTTCTTTTTGCTTAGAATTGACTTGGCTATGCGGGCTCTCTTTTGGTTCCATATGAAGTTCATGGTGGTTTTTTCCAGTTCTGTGAAGAAAGTCGAGGGTAGCTTGATGGGGATAGCATTGATTCTGTAAATTACTTTGGGCAGTATAGCCATTTTCACGATATTAATTCTTCCTAACCATGAACATGGAATGTTTCTCCATCTGTTTGTGTCCTCTCTGATTTCGTTGAGCAGTGGTTTGTAGTTCTCCTTGAAGAAGTCTCTTACGTTCCTTGTGAGTTGTATTCCAAGGTATTTTATTCTTTTTGTAGCAATTGCAAATGGCAGTTCGCTCTTGATTTGGCTTTCCTTAAGTCTGTTATTGGTGTAGAGGAAGGCTTGTGATTTTTGCACATTGATTTTATATCCTGAGACTTTGCTGAAGTTGCTTATCAGTTTCAGGAGTTTTTTGGCTGAGGCGATGGGGTCTTCTAGGTATACTATTATGTCGTCTGCAAATAGAGACAATTTGGCTTCCACCTTTCCTATTTGAATACCCTTTATTTCTTTTTCTTGCCTGATTGCTCTGGCTAGAACTTCCAGTACTATATTGAATAGGAGTGGTGAAAGAGGGCATCCTTGTATAGTGCCAGATTTCAAAGGGAATGCTTCCAGTTTTTGCCCATTCAGTATGATATTGGCTGTTGGTTTGTCATAAATAGCTTTTATTACTTTGAGATACGTTCCATTGATACCGAGTCTATTGAGGGTTTTTAGCATAAAGGGCTGTTGAATTTTGTCAAATGCCTTCTCTGCCTCAATTGAGATAATCATGTGGTTTTTGTTTTTGGTTCTGTTTATGTGGTGAATTACGTTGATAGACTTGCGTATGTTGAACCAGCCTTGCATCCCCGGGATGAATCCTACTTGATCATGATGAATAAGTTTTTTGATTTGCTGTTGCAATCGGCTTGCCAATATTTTATTGAAGATTTTTGCATCTATGTTCATCATGCATATTGGCCTGAAGTTTTCTTTTCTCGTTGGGTCTCTGCCGGGTTTTGGTATCAGGATGATGTTGGTCTCATAAAATGATTTGGGAAGGATTCCCTCTTTTTGGATAGTTTGAAATAGTTTTAGAAGAAATGGTGCCAGCTCTTCCTTGTGTGTCTGGTAGAATTCGGCTGTGAACCCGTCTGGACCTGGGCTTTTTTTGTGTGGTAGGCTCTTAATTGCTGCCTCAACTTCAGACCTTGTTATTGGCCTATTCATAGTTTCAGCTTCCTCCTGGTTTAGGCTTGGGAGGACACAGGAATCCAGGAATTTGTCCATTTCTTCCAGGTTTACTAGTTTATGCGTAGGGAGTTGTTTGTAATATTCTCTGATGATGGTTTAATTTCTGTGGAATCTGTGGTGATTTCCCCTTTATCATTTTTTATTGCATCTATTTGGTTGTTCTCTCTTTTCTTTTTAATCAATCTGGCTAGTGGTCTGTCTATTTTGTTGATCTTTTCAAAAAACCAGCTCTTGGATTTATTGATTTTTTGAAGGGATTTTCGTGTCTCAATCTCCTTCAGCTCAGCTCTGATCTTAGTTATTTCTTGTCTTCTGCTGGGTTTTGAGTTTTTTTGATCTTGCTCCTCTAGCTCTTTCAATTTTGACGATAGGGTGTCAATTTTGGATCTCTCCATTCTCCTCATATGGGCACTTATTGCTATATACTTTCCTCTAGAGACTGCTTTAAATGTGTCCCAGAGGTTCTGGCACGTTGTGTCTTCGTTCTCATTGGTTTCGAAGAACTTCTTTATTTCTGCCTTCATTTCGTTGTTTACCCAGTCAACATTCAAGAGCCAGTTGTTCAGTTTCCATGAAGCTGTGCGGTTCTGGGTCGGTTTCTGAATTCTGAGTTCTAACTTGATTGCACTATGGTCTGAGAGGCTGTTTGTTATGATTTCAGTTGTTTTGCATTTGTTGAGCAGTGCTTTACTTCCAATTATGTGGTCAATTTTAGAGTAGGTGTGATGTGGTGCTGAGAAGAATGTGTATTCTGTGGATTTGGGGTGGAGAGTTCTGTAAATGTCTATCAGGTTTGCTTGCTCCAGGTCTGAGTTCAAGCCCTGGATATCCTTGTTGATTTTCTGTCTGGTAGATATGTCTAGTATTGACAGTGGAGTGTTAAAGTCTCCCACTATTATTGTGTGGGAGTCTAAGTCCTTTTGTAAGTCGTTAAGAACTTGCCTTATGTATCTGGGTGCTCCTGTGTTGGGTCCATATATGTTTAGGATCGTTAGCTCTTCTTGTTGTATCAATCCTTTTACCATTATGTAATGGCCTTCTTTGTCTCTTTTGATCTTTGTTGCTTTAAAGTCTATTTTATCAGAGATGAGAATTGCAACTCCTGCTTTCTTTTGCTTTCCATTTGCTTGGTAAATCTTCCTCCATCCCTTTATTTTGAGCCTTTGTGTATCCTTGCATGTGAGATGGGTTTCCTGGATACAGCACACTGATGGGTTTTGGATTTTTATCCAATTTGCCAGTCTGTGTCTTTTGATTGGTGCATTTAGTCCATTTACATTTAGGGTTAATATTGTTATGTGTGAATTTGATACCGCCATTTTGATGCTAAGTGGCTGTTTTGCCTGTTAGTTGTTGTAGATTCTTCATTATGTTGATGCTCTTTAGCATTCAGTGTGATTTTGGAATGGCTGGTACTGGTTGATCCTTTCTATGTGTAGTGCCTCTTTTAGGAGCTCTTGTAAAGCAGGCCTGGTGGTGACAAAATCTCTGAGTACTTGCTTGTTTGCAAAGGATTTTATTCTTCCTTCACTTCTGAAGCTCAGTTTGGCTGGATATGAAATTCTGGGTTGAAAGTTCTTTTCTTTAAGAATGTTGAATATTGGCCCCCACTCTCTTGTGGCTTTTAGTGTTTCTGCCGAGAGATCTGCTGTGAGTCTGATGGGCTTCCCTTTGTGGGTGACCCAACCTTTCTCTCTGGCTGCCCTTAGTATTCTCTCCTTTATTTCAACCCGATTGAATCTGACGATTATGTGCCTTGGGGTTGCTCTTCTTGCGGAATATCTTTGTGGTGTTCTCTGAATTTTTTGCAATTGAGTGTTGACCTGTCTTGCTAGGTGGGGGAAATTTTCCTGGATGATGTCCTGAAGAGTATTTTCCAGCTTGGATTCATTCTCTTCGTCCCCTTCTGGTACACCTATCAAACGTAGGTTAGGTCTTTTCACATAGTCCCACATTTCTTGGAGACTTTGTTCATTCCTTTTTGCGTTTTTTTCTCTAGTCTTGGATTCTCGTTTTATTTCATTGAGTTGGTCTTCGACTTCAGATATTCTTTCTTCTGCTTGGTCAATTCGGCTATTGAAACTTGTGCATGCTTTGCGAAGTTCTCGTATTGTGTTTCTCAGCTCCTTTAATTCATTCATATTCCTCTCTAAGTTATCCATTCTTGTTATCATTTCCTCAAATCTTTTTTCAAGGTTCTTAGTTTCTTTGCATTGATTTAATACATGATCTTTTAGCTCACAAAAGTTTCTCATTATCCATCTTCTGAAGTCTAATTCCGTCATTTCGTCACAGTCATTCTCCATCCAGCTTTGTTCCCTTGCTGGTGAGGAGTTTTGGTCCTTTCTAGGAGGCGAGGTGTTCTGGTTTCGGGTGTTTTCCTCCTTTTTGCACTGGTTTCTTCCCGTCTTTGTGGATTTGTCCGCTGGTCGTCTGCGTAGTTGCTGACTTTTAGATTGGGTCTCTGAGTGGACACCCTGAATGTTGATGATGAAGTATTTCTGTTGCTTGGTTTTCCTTCTACCGGTCTAGCCCCTTCGCTGTAAGAGTGCTGAGGTCCGCTCCAGACCCTGCTTGTCTGGGGTGCACCTCTAGCAGCTGTGGCACAGCGAGGGATGCTACCAGTTTCTTTTTCTGCTATCTTTGTCCCAGGATGGTGCCTGCCTAATGTCAGTCTTTTGGATATAGAGGGGTCAGGGAGCTGCTTGAGGAGACAGTTTGTACTTTATAAGGGTTTAATTGCTGAGCTGTGAGCTGTGTTGTTCATTCAGGGCTGTTAGGCTGCTATGTTTGATTCTGCTGCAACAGAGCTCATTAAAAAAACCCTTTTATTTCTCAAATGCTCTGTGTTGAGGGGTTTGGGCTTTATTTTTGGATGTCCATTGAGGTCCTGCCCAGCTAGGATGCAGACTAGCCACTGTTTGCCTGCCGAGGCTCCGCCCTGCTGTTGTGACGCTCACCCTGGCTCAGCTGTTCTGCTGTTCTCCGCCACGCCCTGTGGTGGAGTCTCTCTGTTGTAGCGGGTTGCTTTGGCAACGGCAGGCTGCGTCAGCAGTGGGCGTGTATCTCAGTAGGGACGGGTGGCCTCGGCAACGGCTGGCTGCGTCAGCAGTGGGCGTGTATCTCAGTAGGGACGGGTTACCTCGGCAACGGCTGGCTGCGTCAGCAATGAGCGTGTATCTCAGTTGGGGTGGGTTGCCTTGGTAATGGTGGCCGCCCCTCCCCCTCAGAGAGTCTCGGGCCGTCTGCACGGGGCTTGTTTGAAATCGCGGTTTGTTCGTCCCACTGGGCTAATCCTAACGTTCTGTCCCTGCAATCCCCTGGGCTGGCCCACTGTCCAAGTCTAGCTCAGTCTCAAGTCCAGCCCTCTCACATCTCCAGTTGCCAGTTCAACGGGGCACCCGGACAAGTGCGCCCTGTGGGGAGCACTGGAAATGGCCAGCCACCGCCACCCTGGCTGCCGGCTTTGCTAGGCACAATATCGACCTGGCGTCCCACATCTCCTCTTCACTTGAGAATTTCCCCGTTCTGTGGGCAACAAAGATCAGTCTGCAAATGCAGCTCAGACTCACCTCTCCGCAGACACAACGAGAACTCCAATCCTGGGTTGTTCTCACAGTGTCATCTTGAGTCCTCCTCCCTACAATGCCCTTTTCTACTCTGTTTTGTAGTAAATACACCAACACAATATGCTCTCTCATGTAAAATACCGAAATTCTAATTTTACGCAAATCGAAAAAAATCGAAATATTTTCTAGGCACCCCAATGTTAAAAAGAAAATTGCTCTGAATATAATCTGTCAGAACAAATATACAATGCCCTATTCTATTCTGCTTTGTATTATATACAGCAACTCCATATGCTCTCTCATGTAAAATACAGAAATTCTATAGGTAATCAAATCGAAAGAAATCTAAATATTATCTAGGCACCCCAATGTTAAAAGCAAAAGTGCTCTGAATAAAATCTGTCAGAAAAAATATAGAATGCTTTTTTCTACTCTGTTATGTAGTATATACACCAAATCAATATGCTCTCTCATGTAGAATACAGAAATTGTAATTTTACCCGAACCTAAAAAATCTAAACATTATCTAGGCACACCAATGTTAAAAACAAAATTGCTCTGAATATAATCTGTCAGAAAAAATATACAATGCCCTTTTGTACTCTGTTTGGGAGTACATACGCCAACTTTATATGCTCTCTCATGTAAAATACAGAAATTTTATATTTAAGCGAATCGAAAAATTCTAAATATTATCTAGGCACCCCAATGTTAAAAGCAAAATTGCTCTGAATATAATCTGTCAATAGGAATATACAATGCCCTATTCTACTCTATTTTGTAGAATATACACCAACTCAATATGCTCTCTCATTTAAATTAACTAAATTCTAATTTTACGTGAATCAAAATAAATCTAAATAATATCTAGGGGCACCAAATTTAAAAGAAAATGGCTCTTAATACAGTCTGTTGGAAGAAATATACAATGCCTTACTCTACTATGTTTTGGAGTATATACACCAACCCAGTAAGCTCTCTCATGTAAAATACAGAAATTCTAATTTTATGTGAATCGAAACAATCTATATATTATGTAGACTCCCCAATGTTAAAAGCAAAATTGCTCTGAATATAGTCAGTCAGAAAAAATATACAATGCCCAATTCTACTCTGTTTTGGAGTATATACACCAACTCCATATGCTCTCTCATGTAAAATACAGAAATTCAACTTTCACCCGAATGGAAATAATCTAAATATTATCTAGGCCCCAGAATGTTAAAAACAAAATTTCTCTACATATTATCTGTCAGAAAAAATATACAATACCCTATTCTACTCTGTTTTGGAGTATATACACCAACTCAGTATGCTCTCTCTTGTAAAATACAGAAATTCAAATTTTACGTGAATTGAAAATAATCTAAATATTATCTAGGCACCCCAATGTTAAAAACAAAATTGCTCTGAATATACTTTTTCAGAGAAAATATACAATGCCCTATTCTACTTTGTTTTGGAGTATATACACCAACTCGATATGCTCTCTCATGTAAAATACGGAAATTCGATATTTAAGCGAATCGAGCCAAACCTAAATATTATCTAGGAACACCAATGTTGAAAGCAAGATTGCCCTGAATATAATCAGTCAGAAAAAATATACAATGCCCTGTTCTACTCTGTTTTGTTGTATATACAAGAACACAACATGCTCTCTCATGTAAAATACAGAAATTCAAATTTTACCCGATTCGAAAAAATATAAATATTATGTAGGCACCACAATGTTAAAAGCAAAATTGCTCTGAATATAATCTGTCAGAAAAAATATACAATGCTTTTTTCTACTCTGTTTTGTAGTTTATACAGCAACTCAATATGCCCTCTCATGTAAAATACAGAAATTCTAATTTTACCCGAATGGAAAAAATCTAAATATTACCTAGGCACCCCAATGTTAAAAGCAAAACTCCTGTGAATATAATCTGTCAGAAAAAATATACAATGCACTATTTTACTCTGTTTTAAAGTATATACACCCACTCAGTATGCTCTCTCATGTAAAATACGGAAATTCTAATTTTACACGAATCAAAAAAAATCTAAATAATACCTAGTCACCCCAAAGTTAAAAGAAAATGGCTCTGAATATAGTCTGTTAAAAAAAATATACAATGCCATATTCTACTCTGTGTTGGAGTATATACACCAACTCCATATGTTCTCTCAAGTAAAATACAGAAATTCTATATTTAAGCAAATCAAAAAATATATAAATATTATCTAATAACCCTAATGTTAAAAGCAAAATTGCCCGGAATATAGTTTGTCAGAAAAAATATACAATGCCCTTTTCTATTCTTTTTTGGAGTATATACACCAACTCAATATGCTTTCTCATGTAAAATACAAAAATTCTAATTTTACGTAAATCGAAAAAAATCTAAATAATATCTAGGTGCCCCAAAGTTAAAAGAAAATGGCTCTGAATATAGTCAGTGAAAAAAAATATACAACGCTTATTCTAATCTTTTTTGGAGTATATACACCAGTCAGTATGCTCTCTCATGTAAAATAGTAAAATTCTAAATTTACGTGAATTGAAAAAAATCTAAACAATATTTAGACACCCCAATTTTAAAAGCAAAATTGTTCTGAATATCATCTGTCAGAAAAAATATACAATGCCCTTTTCTACTCTGTTTTGGAGTATATACACCAACTCAATATGTTCTCTAATGTAAAATGCCGAAATTCTAATTTTACGCGAATTGAAAAAAATCTTAATAATATCTAGGCGCCCCAAAGTTAAAAAAAAGGCTCTGAATATAGTCTGTTAGATAAAATATACAATGCCTCATTCTACTCTGTTTTAAAGTATATACACAAATTCAGTATGCTCTCTCATGTTAAATATCAAAATTCTTATTTTACGTGAATTGAAAAATCTAAATATTACCTAGGCACCCGAATGTTAAAGGCAACATTGCTCTGAATATAATCTGTCCGAAAAAATATACAATGCCCTATTTTACTATGTTTTGGAGTATATAAGCCAACTCCATATGCTCTCTCCTGTTAAATACGAATATTCTATATTTAAGCGAATCGAAAAAAATCTAAATATTATCTAGGCACACCAATGTTAAAGGCAAAATTGCTCTGAATATAATATGTCAGGAAAAATATACAAGGATCTATTCTACTCTGTTTTAGAGTATATACACCAACTCAATATGCTCTCTCATGTAAAATACAGAAATTCTATATTAAAGCAAATCGAAAAAAATCTAAATATTATCTTGCCACCCCAATGTTAAAAGCAAAATTGCTCTGAATATAATCTGTCAGCAAAATATACAATGCCCTATTCTACTCTGTTTTGGAGTATATACAAAATCTCCATATGCTGTCTCATGTAAAATACAGAAATTCTGTATTTAAACGAATCGAAAAAATCTAAATATTATCTAGGCACCCCAATGTTAAAAACAAAATTGCTCTGAATATAGTCTGTCAGAAAAAATATACAATGGCCTATTCTACTCTATTTTGAAGTATATACACCAACTCCATATGCTCACTCTTATAAAATACAGAAATTCTATATTTAAGCGAATCAAAAAATATCTAAATATTATTTATGCAACCTAATGTTAAAAACAAAATTTCTTTGAATATAATCTGTCAGAAAAAATATACAATGCCCTATTCTACTTTGTTTTGGCGTATATACACTAACTCCATATGCTCTCTCATGCAAAATACAGAACTTCTATATTTAAGCGAATCCAAAAAAATCTAAATATTATCTAGGCACCCCAATGTTATAACAAAACTGCTCTGAATATATTCTGTCAGAAAAAATATAAAATGCCCTTTTTCTACTCCGTTTGTTAGTATATACGCCAACTCAGTATGCTCTCTCATGTAAAATACAGAAATTCTAAATTTATGCGAATCGAAAAAAATCTAAATAATATCTAGGCGCCCCAAAATTATAAGAAAATGGCTCTCATTATAGACTGCTAGAAAAAATATACACTCTCTTATTCTACTCTTTTTTGGAGTATATACACCAACTCAGTATGCTCTCTCATCTAAAATACAGAAATTCTAATTTTCCGTGAATTGAAAAAAATGTAAATATTATCTAGGTACCCCAATACTAAAAACAAAATTGCTCTGAATATAATCTGTGATAAAAAATATACAATGCCCTATTCTACTCTGTTTTGGAGTATATACACCAACTCCATATGCTCTCTCATGTAAAATACAGAAATTCTATATTTAAGCGAATCGAATAAAATCTAATTATTATCAAGGCACCCCAATGTTAAAAGTAAAATTTTTCTGAATGTAATATGTCAGAGAAAATATACAATGCCCTTTTCTATTCTGTTTTCTAGTATATACACCAACTAAATATACTCTCTAATGTAAAATATCGAAATTCTAATTTTACGCGAATCGAAAAAATCGAAATAATATCTAGGCGCCCCAAAGTTAAAAGAAAGTGGCTCTAAATATAGTCTGTTAGAAAAAATATACAATGCCTCATTCTACTGGGTTTTGGAGTATATACACCAACTCAGTATGCTGTCTCATGTAAAATACAGAAATTCTATATTTAAGTGAATCAAAAAATATCTAAATATTATCTAGGAAACCTAACGTTAAAAACAAAATTGCTCTGAATATAATCTGTCAGAAAAAATATACAATGCCCTATTCTACTTTGTTTTGGAATATATACAAAAACTCCATATGCTGTCTCATGTAAAATACAGAAATTCTATATTTAAGCGAATCAACATACATATAAATATTATCTATGCACCCCAATGTTAAAAACAAAATTGCTCTGAATATAATCCTCCAGAAAAAATATACAATGCCATTTTCTAGTCTGTTTTGGAGTATATCCACCACCTCAATATCCTCTCTCATGAAAAATACTGAAATTCAAATTTTATGCAAATCGAAAAAATCTAAATAATATCTAGGCACCCCAAAATTAAAAGAAAATGGCTCTGAATATAATCTGTCAGAAAAAATATACAATGTTGTACTCTATTCTATTGTGGAGTATATACACCAACTCCATATCCTCTCTTATGTATAATATCAAAATTATAACTTTACATGAATCGAAAAATATCTAAATATTATCTAGGCGCAAAAAGTTAAAAGAAAATGGCTCGAATATAGTCTGTTAGAAAAAATATACAAAGCCTTATTCTACTCTGTTTTGGAGTATATACACCAACTCAGTATGCTCTCTCATATAAAATACCGTAATTCTAATTTTACCCAAATCAAAAATATCTAAATATTATCCTTGCACCCCAATGTTAAAAAGAAAATTGCTCTGAATATAATCTGTCAGAAAATTATACAATGCCCTTTTATACTATGTTTTGGAGTATATACACCAACTCAATATGCTCTCTCATGTAAAATACCGAAATTCTAATATTACCCGAAACAAAAAATCCAAATATTGTCTAGGCACCCCAATGAAAAAAACAAAATTGCTCTGAATATAGTCTGTCAGAAAAAATATACAATGCCCTATTCTACTCTGTTTTGGAGTATATACACCAACTCAGTATGCTCTCTCATGTAAAATACCGAAATTCTCATTTTACGTTAATAGAAAAAAATCTAAATATTTTCTCGGCACACAAATGTTAAAAACAAATTGCTCTGAATATAGTCTGTCAGAAAAAATATACAAAGCCTTATTCTACTCTATTTTGGAGTATATACACAAACTCAGTATGGTCTCTCATGTAAAATACCGAAAGTCTAATTTTACGTGAATTGACAAAAATATACAATGCCTAACTCTACTCTGTTTTGGAATATAGACACCAACTCCATATGCTCTCTCATGTAAAATACAGAAATTCTATATTTAAGAGAATCGATAAAAATCTAAATATTATCTAGGCACCCAAATGTTAAAAACAAAATTGTTTTAAATATAATCTGTCAGAAAAAATATACAATGCCATTTTCTACTCTGTTTTGGAGTATAGATACCAACTCCATATGCTCTCTCATGTATAACACAGAAATTCTATATTTAAGCAAATCGAAACAAGTCTAAGTATTATCTATGCACGCCAATGATAGAAGCAAAATTGCTCTGAATATAATCTGTCAGAAAATATATACAATGCCCTTTTCTACTCTGCTTTGGAGTATAAACACAAACTCCATATGCTCTCATGTATAATACAGAAATTCTAATTTTACGCTTATCGAAAAAAATCTAAATACAATCTAGGCGCCCCAAAGTTAAAAGAAAATGGCTCTGAATATAGTCTGTTAGAAAAAATATAGAATGCCTTATTGTACTCCGTTTTGGAGTATATACACCAACTCTATATGCTCTATCATGCAAAATACCGAAATTTTAATATTACGTGAATCGAAAAAAAATCTAAATAATATTTAGGCGCCCAAGTTTAAAAGAAATTGGCTCTGAATATAGTCTGTTAGAAAAAATATACAATGCCTTATTCCACTCTGTTTTGGAATATATACACAAACTCAGTATGCTCTCTCATGTAAAATAACATAATTCTAATATTACCCGAATCGAAAAATATCTAAATATTATGTAGGCACACCAATGTTAAAAACATAATTCCTCTGAATATAATCTGTCAGACAAAATATACAATGTCCTTTTCTACTCTGTTTTGGAGTATATACACCAAATCTATATGCTCTCTCATGTAAAATACAGATATTCTATATTTAAGTGAATCGAAAAAAATCTAAAAATTATCTAGGTAACCCAATGTTAAAAGAAAGATTGCTGTGATTATACTCTGTCAGAGAAAATATACAATGCCGTTTTTTACTCTGTTTTGTAGTATATACAGCAACTCAATATGCTCTATCATGTAAAATACCGAAGTTCTAATTTTATGCGTTTCGAAAGACATGTAAATAATATCTAGGCTCCCCAAAGTTAAAAGAAAATGGCTCTGAATATAGTCTGTTAGAGAAAATATACAATGCCTTATTCCACTCTGTTTTGGAGTATATACACCAACTCAGTATGCTCTCTCATGTAAAATACAGAAATTCTAATTTTATCCGAATCGTCAAAATCTAAAAATTGTCTAGGCACCCCAATGTTAATAACAAAATTGCTCTTAATATAATCTGTCAGAAAAAATATACAATGCCTTATTCTACTCTGTTTTGGAGTATATACACCAACTCCATATTCTCTCTCATGTAAAATACAGAAATTCTATATTTAAGCAAATGGAAAAAAAATCTAAATATTATCTAGGCACCGAAATGTTTAAAGCAAAATTCCTCTGAATATAAGCTGTCAGAAAAAATATACAATGCCCTATTTTACTTTGTTTTGGAGTATATACACCAACTCACTATGCTCTCTCTTGTAAAATTCCGAAATTCTAATTTTAGGCGAATCAAAAAAAATCTAAATACTATCTAGGCGCCCCAAAGTTAAAAGAAAAGGGCTCTGAATATAGTTCGTTAATAAAAATATACAATGCCTTCCTCTACTCTGTTTTGGAGTATATACACCAACTCAGTGTGTTCTCTAATGTAAAATATCGAATTCTAACTTTACGTGAATCAAATAAAATCTAAATATTATCTAGGAAACCCAATGTTAACAGTAAAATTTCTCTAAATAGAATATGTCAGAAAAAATATACAATGCCCTGTTCTACGTTGTTTTTTAGTATATACACCAACTCAATATGCTCTCTCAAGTAAAATACCGAAATTGTAATTTTACACGAATCGAAAAAACTCTAAATAATATCCAGGCGCCTTAAAGTTAAAAGAAAGTGACTCTGATTATCATCTGTTAAAGAAAATATATAATGCCTTATTCTACTCTGTTTTGAAGTATATAAACCAACTCAGTATGCTCTCTCATGTAAAATACAGAAATTCAAATTTTACCCGAAACGAAAAAAATCTAAATATTATCTACGCACCCCAACGTTAAAAACAAAATTGCTCTGAATATAATCTTTCAGAAAAAATATACAATGCCCTATAATATTCTGTTGTGGAGTATATACACCAACTCCATATGCTCTCTCATGAAAAATATAGAAATTCTAATTTTACGTGAATCGAAATAATCTAAATAATATCTAGTAGCCACAGAGTTAAAAAAAAATGGCTCTGAATATAGTCTGTTATAAAAAATATACAATGCCTTATTCTACTCTGTTTAGGAGTTTATACACCAAATCAGTATGCTCTCTCAGGTAAAATACCAAAATTCTAATTTTACCAGAATTGAAAATATCTAAATATTACCTAGGCACCACAATGTTAAAAACAAAATTCCTCTGAATATAATGTGTGAGAAAAAATATACAATGTCCTATTCTACTCAATTTTGGAGTGTATACACCAACTTCATATGCTCTCTCATGTAAAATACCTAAATTCTATATTTAAGCGTATCGAACAAAATCTAAAATTTGTCTAGGAACCCAAATGTTAAAAGCAAAATTGCTCTGAATATAATCTGTCAGAAAAAATATACAATGTTCTATTCTACTCTGTTTTGTACTATATACACCAAATCAATATGCTCTCTCATGTAAAATAACAAAATTCTAATTTTACCCAAATCGAAAAAAAATTTAAATAATATCTAAGCGCCCCAAAGTTAAAAGAAAATGGCTCTGAATATAGTCTGTTTGAAAAATATACAAAGCCTTATTCTACTTTGTTTTGGAGTATATACACCAACTCAGTATGCTCTCTTATGTGAAATAAAGAAATTCTAATTTTACCCGAATCGAAAATATCTAAATATTATCCTGGCACCCTAATGTTAAAAACAAAATTGCTCTGAATATAATCTGTCAGAAAAAATATACAATAACCTTTAATCCTCTGTTTTGGAGTTTATACACCAACTCAATATGCTCTCTAATGTAAAATACCGAAATTCTAATTTTACGCGAATCGAAAAAACTCTAAATAATATCTAGGCGCCTAAAAGTTAAAATAAAATGGCTCCGAATATAGTCTGTTAGAAAAAATATAGAATGCCTTATTATATTGTGTTTTGAAGTTTATACACCAACTCAGTATGCTCTCACATGTAAAATACCGAAATTCTAAATTTACGTGAATCGAAAAAAATCTAAATATTATCTAGGCAGCCCAATGTTAAAAGCAAAATTGCTGTGAATATAATCTGTCAGGAAAAATATACAGTGCCCTATTCTACTCTGTTTTGGAGTATATACACCAACTCCATATGCTCTCTCTTGTAAAACATAGAAATTCTATATTTAAGTGAATCGAAAAAAATCTAAATATTATCTAGGAACCCAAATGTTAAAAACAAAATATCTCGGAATAGAATCTGCCAGAAAACATATACAATGCCATATTCTACTCTGTTTTGGAGTATATACATCAACCCAGTGTGCTCTATCATGTAAAATACCGAAATTCTAATTTTACGTGAATCAAAAAATCTAAATATTATGTAGGCACCCCAATGTTAAAATCAAAATTGCTATGAATATAATCAGTCAGAAAAAATAAACAATGCCCTTTTCTACTCTGTTTAGTAGTATATACACAACCTCAATATGCTTTCTCATGTAAAATACTTAATTCTAATTTTACGCGAATGGAAAAAAATCTAAATAATATTTAGGTGCCCCAAAGTTAAAAGAAAATGGCTCTGAATATAGTCTGTCAGAAAATATGTACAATACCTTATTCTACTCTGCTTTCTATTATATACACCTAATAAGTATGCTTACTCATGTAAAATACAGAAAGTATAATTTTACCCGAATCGAAAAAAATGTAAATAGTATCTAGGCACCAAATGTAAAAAACAAAATTGCTCTGAATATAATCTGTCAGAAAAAATATACAATGCCATATTCTACCCTGTTTTGGAGTATATACACCAAGTCCATATGCTCTGTCATGTAAAATTCAAAAATTCTATATTTAAGAGAATAAAAAAAAATCTAAATATTATCTAGACACCCAATGTTAAAATCAAAATTGCCCTGAATATAATCTGTCAGAAAAAATATACAATGCCCTTTTCTACTGTGTTTTGGAGTATATAGACCAACTCAATATGCTCTCTCATGTAAAATACCGAAATTCTGATTTTACGTGAATCGAAAATAATCTAAATATTATCTAGGCACCCCACAGTTAAAAGAAAATGGCTCTGAATATAGTCTGTTAGAAACAATAAACAATGCCTTATTCTACTCTGTTTTGGAGTATCTACACCAACTCAGTATGCTCTCTCATGTAAAATACAGAAATTCTATATTTAAGTGAATCGAAAAAAATCGAAATATTATCCAGGCACCCTAATGTTAAAAGAAAAATTGCTTTGAATGTAATCTGTCAGAAAAAATATACAATCCGCTTTTCTACTCTGTTTTGGAGTATATACACCAACTCAACATTCTCTCTCATGTAAAATACCGAAATTCTAATTATACGTGAATCGAAAAAAATCTAAATATTATCTAGGCCCCCCAATGACAAAACCAAAATTGCTCTGAATATAATCTGTCAGAAAAAATATACAATGCCGTATTCTAATCTGTTTTGGAGTATATACACCAACTCCATATGCTCTCTCATGTAAAAGAAAAAAATTCTATATTTAAGCGAATCGAATTAAATCTAAATAATATTTAGATGCCCCAAAGTTAAAAAAATTTGGCTCTCAATATAGTATGTTAGAAAAAATATACAATGTCTTATTCTACTCTGTTTTGGAGTATATACACCAACTCGATATTCTCTATCATGTAAAATACAGAAATTCTAATTTTACCCGAAGTAAAAAAATCTAAACAATATCTAAGCAACCCAATATTAAAAACAAAATTGCTCTGCATATAATTTGTCAGAAAATATCTACAATGCCCTATTCTACTCTGTTTTGGAGTATATACACCAACTCAGTATGCTCTCACATGTAAAATACAGAAATTCTATATTTAGGCGAATCGAAGAAAATCTAAAGATTATCTAGGCACCCCAATGTTAAAAGCAAAATTGCTCTGAATATAATCTGTCAGAAAAAATACACAATGCCCTTTTCTACTCTGTTTTGTAGTATATACGAAAACTCAATATGCTCTCTACTGTAAAATACCGAAATTCTAATTTTACGCAAATCGAAAAAAATCTAAATAATATGTCGGTGCCACAAAGTTAAAAGAAAATGGCTCTGAATATAGTCTGTTAGAAAAAATATACAATGCCTTATTCTACTTTGTTTTGGAGTATATACACCAACTCAGTATGATCTCTCATGTAAAATACCAAAATTCTAATTTTACGTGAATCGAAAAAAATCTAAATACTATCTACGCACCCCAGTGTTAAAAAAAAATTGCTTTGAATATAATCTGTCAGAAAAAATATACAATGCCCTATTCAACTTTGTTTCGGAGTATATACACCAACTCCATATGCTCTCTCATGTAAAATACAGAAATTCTATATATCAGGGAATCAAAATAAAACCTAAATATTATCTAGGCACCACAATGTTAAAAGCCAAATTGCTCTGAATATAACCTGTCAGAAAATATATACAATGCCCTATTCTACTCTGTTTTGGAGCATATACACCAACTGAGTATGCTCTCTCATGTAAAATACCAAAATTCTCATTTTACGTAAATCAAAAAAATTATAAATATTATCTAGACACTTCAGTGTTAATAGAAAAATTGCTCTGAATAGAATCTGTCAGAAAAAATATACAATGCGCTTTTCTAATCTGTTTTAGAGTATATACACCAACTCAATATGCTCTCTTATGTAAAATACCGAAATTATACTTTTACGCGAATCGAAAAAAATCTAAATAATATCTAGGCACCCCTAAGTTAAAGGAAAATGTCTCTGAATATAGTCTTTTAGAAAATATATACAATGCATTATTCTACTCTGTTTTAAAGTATATACACCTGTCAGTATGCTCTCTCTTGTAAAATACACAAATTCATATTTTACGTGAATCGAAGAAAATCTAAACGGTAACTAGCCACCCCAATGTTAAAAACAAAATTTCTCTGAATATAATGTGTCAGAAAAAATATACAATGCTATTTTCTACTTTGTTTTGGAGTATATAAACCAACACAATATGCTCTCCCATGTAAAATTCCGAAATAAAAATTTTACGAAAATGGTAACAAATCTAAATAATATTTAGGCGCCCCAAGGTTAAAAAAAATGGCTCTGAATATAGTCTGTTAGAAAAAATACACAATGCCTTATTCTACTCTGTTTTGGAGTATATACGCCAACTAAGTATGCTCTCTCATGTAAAATACAGAAATTCTAATTTTACCAGTACCGGAAATATTTAAATATTATCTAGGCACCCCAATGTTATAAGCAAAATTGCTCTGAGTATAATCTGTCAGAGAAAATATACAATGACCTATTGTACTCTGTTTTGAAGTATATGCAACAACTCAATATGCTCTTTCATATAAAATACAGAAATTCTAATTTTACGCGAATCGAAAAAATCTAAATATAATCTAGCCACCAAAATCTTAAAAAGACAATTGCTCTGAATAAAATCTGTCAGGAAAAATATACAATGACCTATTCTACTTTGTTTTGGAGTATATTAACCAACTCCATATACTCTCTCATGTAAAATACAGAAATTCTATATTTAAGTGAATCGAAAAAAATCTACATATTATCTAGGCACCCCAATATTAAAAGCAAAATTGCTCTGAATAATATATGTCAGAAAAAATATACAATGCCCTACTCTACTTCGTTTTGGAGTATGTACACCAACTAAATATGCTCTCTAATGTAACATACCGAAATTCTAATTTTACGCGAATTGAGTAAAATCTAAATAATATCTAGACGCCCCAAAGTTAAAAGAAAATGGCTCTGAATATAGTCTGTTAGAAAAAATATACAATGCCTTATTCTACTCTGTTTTGGAGTATATACACCAACTCTGTATGCTCTCTCATGAAATATACCGAAATTCTAATTTTACGTAAATCTAAAAAAATCTAAATATTATATAGGCACTCCAATGTTAAAAACAAAATTTTTCTAAATATAATCTGTCAGATAAAAGATACAATGCCCTATTCTACTCTGTTTTGGAGTATATAAACCAACTAACTATGCCCTCTCATGTACTATACCGAAATTCTAATTTTACATGAAATGAATAAAATCTAAATATTAGCTAGGCACTGCAATGTTAAAAACAAAATTGCTCTGAATATAATCTGTGAGAGAAAATACAAAATGCCCTATTCTACTCTGTTTTGGAGTATATACACCAACTCCGTATGCTCTCTCATGTAAAATAAAGAAATTCTATATTTAAGTGAATCGAAAAAAATCTAAATATTATCTAGGCACCCCAATGTTATGAACAAAATTTCTCTGAGTATAATCTTTCAGAATAAATATACAATGCCCTATTCTACGCTGTTTTGGAGTATATACACCATCTAAATATGCTCTCTCATATAAAATAGCGAAATTCTAATTTTACGTGAATCAAATAAAATCTAAATAATATCTAGGCTTTACAGAGTTAAAAGAAAATGGCTCTGAATATAATCTGTCAGAAAAAATATAAAATGCTCTATTCTACTCCGTTTTGGAGTACATACACCAACTCCACATGCTCTCTCATGTAAAATACAGATATTCTATATTTAAGCGAATCAAAAAATATCTAAATATTATCTAGGTACCCCAATGTTAAAAACAAAATTGCTCTGAGTATAATCTGTCAGAGAAAATATACAATGCCCTATTCTACTTAGTTTTGAAGTATATACACCAACTCCATATGCTCTCTCATATAAAATACTGAAATTCTAATTTTACCCGTTTTGAAAAAATCTAAATATTATCTATGCACCGCAATGTTAAAAACAAAATTTATCTGAATAAAATCAGTCAGAAAAAATATACAATGACCTACTCTACTTTGTTTTGTTGTATATACACCAACTCAATATGCTCTCTCATGTAAAATACAGAAATAAAAATTTTACCAGAATCAAAATTCTAAATATTATCTAGGCACTGCATGTTAAAAACAAAATTTCTCTGAATATAATCTTTCAAAAAATATATACAATGCCCTATACTACTCTGTTTTAAAGTATATAAACCAACTCTGTATGCTCTCTCATGTAAAATATAGAAATTCTAAATTTATGTGAATCAAAAAAAATCTACATATTATCTAGGCACCCCAATGTCAAAAGCAAAATTGCTCTGAATATAATCTGTCAGAAAAAATATACAATGCCCTTTTCTATTCTATTTTGAAGTATATACACCAACCCAATATGCTCTCTCATGTAAAATAGAGAAAATATAATTTTACACGAATCGAAAACATCTAAATATTATCTAGGCATCTCAATGATAAAAACAAAACGCTCTGAATATAATGTGTCAGAAAAAATACACAATGCCCTATTCTACTCTGTTTTGGAGTATATACATTAACTCAGTATGCTCTCTCATGTAAAATACAGAAATTCTAATTTTAACTGAATTGAAAAAATCTAAATATTATCTAGACAGCCCAATGTTAAAAACAAAGATCCTCTGAAGACAATCTGACATAAACAATATACAATGTTCTATTCTAATCTTTTTTGGTGTATATACACCAACTCAGTATGCAATGTCATGTAAAATACAGAAATTCTATATTTAAGTGAATTGAAAAATACCTAAGTATTACCTAGGAACCCCAATATTGAAAGCAAAATTGCTCTGAATATAATCTGTCAGAAAAAATATACAACGCCCTATTCTACTCTGTTTTGTATTATGTACACCAACACAATAGGCTCTCTCATGTAAAATTCTAATTTTACCAAAATCGAAAACATCTAAATAGTATCTAGTCACCCCAAAATTAAAAACAAAATTGCTCTGAATATAATCTGTCAGAAAAAATATACAATGCCCTATTCTACTCTGTTTTGGAGTATATACACCAACTCAGTATGCTCTCCCATGTAAAATGCCGAAATTCTAAATTTTCGTGAATCGAAATAAATCTAAATATTAACTAGGCACCCCAACGTTAAAAGCAAAATATCTCTGAATATTATCTGGTAGAAAAAATATACAACGCCTTATTATACTCTGTTTTAGAGTATATACACAAACTCCATATGCTCTCTCATGTAAAATACCGAAATTCTAATTTTACGTGAATCGAAAAAAAGCTAAACAATATCTAGGCACCCCAAAGTTAAAGAAAATGGCTCTGAATATACCCTGTTAAAAAAATATACAATGCCTTATTCTACTCTGTTTTGGAGTATATACACCAACTCAGTATGCTCTCTCATGTAAAATAGAGAAATTCTAATTTTACCCGAATCAAAAAAATCTAAATATTATCTAGGCACACCAATGTTAAAAGCAAAATTTCTCTGAATATAATCTGTCAGAATAAATATACAATGTCCTCTACTATTTTGTTTTGCAGTATATACACCCAATTCAATATGCTCTCTCATGTAAAATCCAGAAAATATAATTTTACAAGAATCGAAAAAATCTAAATATTATCTAGACATCCCAATGATAAAAACAAAATGCTCTGAATATAATCTGTCAGAAAGAATATACAATGCCCTATTCTACTCTGTTTTGGAGAATATACAACAACTCCATATGCTCTGTCATGTAAAATATAGAAATTCTATATTTAAGAGAATCGAAAAATATCTAAATATTATCTATGCACCCCAATGTTAAAAGCAAAATTTCTCTGAGTATAATCTGTAAGAAAAAATATACAATGCCCTATTCTACTCTGTTATGGAGTATATACACCAATCAGTATGCTCTCTCATATGAAATACCAAAATTCTAATTTTACGTGAATCAAAAATAATCTACATATTATCTAGGCACCCCACTGTTAAAAACAAAATAGCTCTGAATATAATCTGTCAGAAAAAATGTACAATGCCCTATTCTACTTTGTTTTACAGTATATACTCCGACTCAGTATGCTCTCTCATGTAAAATACAGAAATTATAATTTTACCCGTATCGAAAAAATCTAAATATTATCTAGGCACCCGAATGTTAAAAGCAAAATTTCTCTGAATATACTTTGTCAGAAAAAATATAAAATGCCCTATTCTACTCTGTTTTGGGGTATATACACCAACTCAATAGGCTCTCTAAGGTAAAATACCAGAATTGTAATTTTACGCGAATCTAAAAAAATCTTAATAATATCTAGGCGCCCGAAAGTTAAAAGAAAATGGCTCTGAATATAGTCTGTTAGAAAAAATATACAATGCCTTATTCTACTTTGTTTTGGAGTATATACACACACTAAGTATGCTCTCTCATGTTAAATAACGAAATTCTAATTTTACCCGAATCTAAAATATCTAAATATTATCTAGGCACCGCAATGTCAATAAAAAAATTGCTCTCAATATAATCTGTCATAAAAAATATAAAATGCCCTATTCTACTCTGTTTTGGAGTATATACAGCAACTCGATATGCTCTCTCATGTAAAATACAGAAAAACTATATTTAAGCGAATCGAAAAAAATCTAAATATTATCTAGGCACCCCAATGTTAAAAGCAAAATTGCTCTGAATATAATCTGTCTGAAAAAATATACAATGCCTTTTCTACTCTGTTTTGTAGTATATACACCAACTCAATATGCTCTCTCATGTAAAATACAGAAATTCTAATTTTACCC
Organism: Callithrix jacchus; assembly: GCF_049354715.1. Taxonomy (NCBI): domain Eukaryota; kingdom Metazoa; phylum Chordata; class Mammalia; order Primates; family Cebidae; genus Callithrix; species Callithrix jacchus. Next base: position 166,204,809 of record NC_133506.1, on the reverse strand, counting down.
AATTTGAAAAAAACTTAATATTATCTAGGCACCCCAATGTTAAAAAAAAATTGCTCTGAATATAATCTGTCATAATAAATATACAATGCCCTATTTTACTCTGTTTTGGAGTATATACACCAATTCAATATGTTCTCTCATGTAAAATACAAATTTTATATTTAAGTGAATCGAAAAAATCTAAAAATTATCTAGGTAACCCAATGTTAAAATCAAAACTGCTCTGGATATCATCTGTCAGAAAAAATATACAATGCCCTATTATACTCTGTTTTGGAGTATATAAACCAACTCCATATGCTCTCTCATGTAAAATACAGAAATTCTAATTTTACGCGAATCGAAAAAAATCTAAATAATATCTAGGCGCCCTAATATTTATAGCAAAATTGCTCTGAATATAATCAGTAAGCAAAAATATAAAATGCCCTTTTCTAGTATGTTTTGTAGTATATTCGCCAACTCAATATGCTCTCTCATGTAAAGTATCAACATTCAAATTTAACGTGAATCGAAAAAAATCTAAATCGTATCTAGGCGCCCCAAAGTTAAAAGAAAATGGCTCTGTATATAGTCTGTTTGAAAAAATATACAATGCCTTTTTCTACTCTGTTTTGGAGAATATACACCAACTCAGTATGCTCTCTCATGTAAAATACAGAAATTATAATTTTACCCGAATCGAAAAAATCTATATATTATCTAGGCACCCCAATGTTAAAAACAAAATTGCTCTGAATATAATCTGTAAGATAAAATATACAATGCCATATTCTACTCTGTTTTGGAGTATATACACCAACTCAATATGCTCTCTCATGTAAAATATAGAAATTCTAATTTTATGTGAATCGAAAAAAATCTAAATAATATCTAGGCGCCCCAAAGCTAAAAGAAAATGGCTCTGAATATAGTCTGTTAGAAAAAATATACAATGCCTTATTCTACTCTCTTCTGGAGTATATACACGAACTCCATATGCTCTCTTATGTAAAATATAGAAATTCTAATTTTACCCGAATCACAAGAATCTAAATATTATCTAGGCACCCCAATGTAAAAATCAAAATTGCTCTGAATATAATCTGTCAAAAAAAATATACAATGCCCATTTCTACTCTGTTTTATATTATAGAAACCAACTCAATATGCTCTCTCTTGTAAAATACTGAAATTCTATATTTATGCGAATCGAAAAAAATCTAAATAATATCTAGGCACCCCAATGTTAAAAGGAAAATTACTCTGAATATAATCTGTCAAAAAAAATATACAATGCCCTATTCTACTCTGTTTTGGAATATATGCATCAACTCAGTATACTCTTTCATGTAAAATACAGAAATTCTAATATTACATGAATCGAAAAAAATATAAACATTATCTAGGCAACCCAATGTTAAAAGCAAAATTGCACTGAATATAATCTGTCAGAAAAAATATTGAATGCCCTTTGCTACTCTGTTTTGGAGTATATACACCAACTCAATATGCTCTCTCAAGTAAAATACCGAAATTCAAATTTTATGCGAATCGAAATATATCTAAATAATATCTAGGTGCCCCAATGTCAAAAGCAAAATTGCTCTGAATATAATGTGTAAAAAAAATATATACAATAGCCTATTCTACTCTGTTTTCGAGTATATACACTCACTCAGTATGCTCTCTCATGTAAAATACCAAAATTCTAATATTACGCGAATCGAAAAAAATCTAAATAATATCTAGGCGCCCCAAACTTAAAAAAAAATGGCGATGAATATAGTCTGTTAGCAAAAATATGTAATGCCTTATTCTACTCTGTTTTGGAGTATATAAACCAACTCAGTATGCTCTCTCACGTAAAATACCGAAATTCTAATTTTACGTGAATTGAAAAAAATCTAAATATTACCTAGGCACCCCAATGTTAAAAACAAAATTGCTCTGAATATAATCTGTCAGAAAAAATATACAATGCCCTATTCTACTCTGTTTTGGAGTATATACACCAGCTCCATATGCTCTCTCACGTAAAATCAAGAAATTTTATATTTAAGCAAATTGAAAAAAATCTAAATATAATCTAAGCCCCCAGTGTTAAAAACAAAATTGCTCAGAATATAATCCGTCTGATAAAATATACAATGCCCTATTCTACTCTGTTTTGGAGTATATACAGCAACTCAGTATGCTCTCTAATGTAAAATATTTAAATTCTAAATTGACGTGAAACAAAAAAATTATAAATATTATCTAGGAACCCCAATGTTAAAAGAAAATGGCGTTGAATATAGTCTGTTAGAAAAAATATGCAATGCCTTATTCTACTCTGTTTTGAAGTATATACACCAACTCAGTATGCTGTCTTATGTAAAATACCGAAATTCGAATTTTACGTGAATTGAAAACAATCTAAATATTATTTAGGCACCCGAATGTTAATAGCAAAATTGCTCTGAATATAATCTGTCAGAAATTATATACAATGCCCTTTTCTACTCTGTTTTGTAGTATGTAAACCAACTCAATATGCTCTCTCATGCAAAATACCGAAATTCTAATATTACGCGAATCAAAATAAAATCGAAATAATATCTAGGTGCCCCAAAGTTAAAAGAAAATGGCTCTGAATATACTTTGTTAGAAAAAATATACCATGCCTTATTCTACACTGTTTTGAAGTATATACACCAACTCAGTATGCTGTCTCATGTAAAGTAGTGAAATTCTAAATTTACGTGAAACCAAAAAATCTAAATATTATCTAAGCACCCCAATGTTAAAGACAAAATTGCTCGGATTATAATCCGTCTGATAAAATATACAATGCCCTATTCTACTCTGTTTTGGAGTATATACAGCAACTCAGTATGCTCTCTCATGTAAAATACTGAAATTCTAAATTGACGTGAAAAGAAAAAATTCTAAATATTATCTAGGCACCCCAATGTTAAAAGCAAAATTGCTTTGAATATAATCAGTCAAAAAAATATACAATGCCGTATTCTACTCTGTTTTGGAATATATACACCAACTCAGTATGCTCTCTCATGTAAAATACCAAAATTCGAATTTTACGTGAATCGAATGAAATCTAAATATTATCTAGGCACCCCAATGTTAAAAACAAAATTGCACTGAATATAATCTGTCATAAAAAATATACAGTGCCCTATTCTACTCTGTTTTGGAATATATACACCAACTCCATATGCTATCTTATGTAAAATACAAAAATTCTATATTTAAGCGAATCGAAAAATATCTAAATATTATCTAGGCACCCCAATGTTAAAAGCAAAATTGCTCTGAATATAATCTGTCAGAAAAAATATACAATGCGCTTTTCTACTCTATTTTGTAGAATATACACCAACTCAATATGCTCTCTCATGTAAAATACCGAAATTCTAATTTTATGCGAATCGAGAAAAATCTAAATAATATCTAGGCACCCGAAAGTTAAAAGAAAATGGCTCTGAATATACTCTGTTAGACAAAATATACAATGCGTTATTCTACTTGGTTTTGTAGTATATACACCAACTCAGTATGCTCTCGCATGTAAAATACAGAAATTACAATTTTACCCGAATCGAAAAAATGTAAATATTATCTAGGCACCCTAATGTTAAAAGCAAAATTGCTCTTAATATAATAAGTCAGAAAATATATACACTGTTCTATTCTACTCTGTTTTGGAGTATATACACCAACTCAGTGTACTCTCTCATATAAAATACCGAAATTGTAATTTTGCTTGAATCGAAAAAAATCTAAATATTATCTAGGCACCCCAATGTTAAAAACAAACTTGCTCTGAATATAATCTGTCAGAAAAATTAGACAATGTTCTATTCTCCTCTGTTTTTAATTCTATACACCAACTCAGTGTGCTCTCTCATGTAACATAGAGAAATTAAATTTTACCCGAATTGAAAAAATCTAAATATTATCTAGGCACCCATATGTTAAAAGCAAAATTGCTCTGAATATACTTTGTCAGAAAAAAATATACAATGCCCTATTTTACTCTATTTTGGAGTATATACACCAACTCAGTATGCTCTCTCATGTAAAATACCGAAATTCTAAATTTACGTGATTCGAAAGAAATCTAAATATTATCTAGGCACCCCAATATTAAAAGCAAAATATCTCTGAATACAATCTATCAGAAAAAATATACAATGCCCTTTTCTACTCTGTTTTGGAATATATACACCAACTCACTATGCTCTGTCATGTATAATACCGAAATTCTAATTTTACGTGAATTGGTAAGAAATCTTAATAATATCTAGGTGCCCCAAAGTTAAAAGAAAATGACTCTGAATATAGTCTGTTATAAAAAATATGCAATGCCTTATTCTACTCTGTTTTCGAGTATATACACCAACTCAGTATGCTATCTCATGTAAAATACCGAAATTCTAATTTTACCCTTATCGAAAAAATCTAAATATTATCTAGCCACACCAATGTTGAAAACAAAATTGCTCAGAATATAATCTGTCAGAAAAAATATAAAATGCCCTATTCTAATCTGTGTTGGAGTATATACACCAACTCAGTATTCCCTCTAATGTAAAATACCGAAATTCTAATTTTACGTGAACCGAAAAAAATCTAAATATTATCTATGCACCCCAATGGTAAAAGCAAAATTACTCTGAATATAATCTGTCAGAAAAATTATACAATGCCCTATTCTCCTCTGTTTTTAATTCTATACACCAACTCAGTGTGCTTTCTCATGTAACATAGAGAAATTAAATTTTACCCGAATTGAAAAAATCTAAATTATATCTAGGCACTCAAATAATAAATACAAAATTGCTCTGAATATAATCTGTCAGAAAAAATATTCAATGCCCTTTTCTACTCTGTTGTGGAGTATATACACCAAGTCAATATGCTCTCTCATGTAAAATACCGAAATTCAAATTTTCTGCAAATCGAAAAAAATCTAAATAAAATCTAGTCGCACAAAAATTAAAAGAAAATGGCTCTGAATATAGTCTGTTACAAAAATATACGATGCCTTATTCTACTTTGTTTTAAAGTATATACACCAACTCAGTTTGCTCTCTCATGTAAAATATAGAAATTTTAATTTTACATAAATCGAAAAAAATCTATATATTTTTTTGACACCCCAATGTTAAAAGCAAAATTGCTCTGAATATAATCTGTTAGAAAAAATATACAATGCTGTTTTCTACTCTGTTTTGGAGTATATACTCCAACTCAATATGCTCTCTCATGTAAAATATCGAAATTATAATTCTACGTGAATCGGTAAAAAATATTAATAATATCTAGGTGCCCCAAAGTTAAAAAAATGGCTCTGAATATAGTATGTCATAGAAAATATACAATGCCCTTTTCTACTCTGTTTTGGAGTACATACACCGACTCCATATGCTCTCTCATGTAAAATAAAAAAATTTTATATTTAAGCGAATCGAAAAAAATCGAAATATTATTTAGGCACACCAATGTTAAGAGAAGTATTGCTCTGAATATAATCTGTCAGAAAAAATATACAATGCCCAATTCTACTCTTTTTTAGGGTATATACAACAACTCAGTGTGCTCTCTCATGTAAAATACTGAAATTCTAATTTTACGTGATTCGAAGATAATCGAAATATTATCTAGGCACCCCAATGTTAAGAGCAATATTTCTTTGAATATAATCTGTCAGAAAAAATATACAATGCCCAATTCTACTCTCTTTTAGAGTATATACAACAACTCAGGATGCTCTCTCATGTAAAATACCGAAATTCTAATTTTACGTGAATCGAAAAAAATCTAAATATAATCAAGGCATTCCAATGTTAAAAACAAAATTGCTCTGAATATAATGTGTCATAAAAAATATACAATGCCCTATTCTACTCTGTTTTGGAGTATATACACAAACTCAGTGTGCTCTCTCATGTAAAATACAGAAATTATAATTTTACCAGAATCGAAAATATCTTAATATTATTTAGGCACCTGAATGTTAATAGCATAATTGCTCTGAATATAATCTGTCAGAGAAAATATACAATGCCCATTTTTACTCTGTTTTGTAGTATATACACTAACTCAATATACTCTCTCAAGTAAAATACTGATACTCTAATATTACGCGAATTAGAAAAAATTCTAAATAATATCTAGGCGCCCCAAAGTTAAAAGAAAATGGCTCTGAATATAGTCTGTCAGAAAAAATATACAATGCCTTATTCTACTCTGTTTTGGAGTATATACACCAACTCAGTATGCTCTCTCATGTAAAGTACTGAAATTCTAATTTTAGGTGAATCGAAAAAAATCTGAATATAATCTAAGAACCCCAATGTTAAAAAAAAATTGCTCTGATTATCATCTCTCAGATAAAATATACAATGCCCTATTCTACTCTATTTTGGAGTATATACACCAACTCAGTATGCTCTCTCATGTAAAATACCGAAATTCTAATTTCACGTGAATCGAAAAATATCCAAATATTATCTAGCCACCCCAATGTTAAAAGTAAAATTGCTCTGAATATAATTTGTCAGAAAAAATATACAATGCCCTTTTCTACGCTGTTATTTAGTATATACACAAACTCAATATGCTCTCTCATGTAAAATAACGAAATTCTAATTTTATGCAAATTGAAATAATTTTAAATAATATCTAGGCGCAGGAAAGGTAAAAGAAAATGGCTCTAAATATAGTCTGTTAGAAAAAATATACAATGCCTTATTCTACTCTGTTTTGGTGTATATACACCTAGTCCATATGCTCTCTCATGTAAAATACCGAAATTCTAATTTTACGTGAATCAAAAAATATCCAAATATTATCTAGCCACCCCAATGTTAAAAGTAAAATTGCTCTGAATATAATTTGTCAGAAAAAATATACAATGCTCTTTTCTACGCTGTTATGGAGTATATACACCAACTCAATATACTCTCTCATGTAAAATAATGAAATTCTAATTTTATGTGAATCAAAATAATTATAAATAATATCTAGGCGCAGGAAAAATAAAAGAAAATGGCTCTAAATATAGTCTGTTAGAAAAAATATACAATGCCTTATTCTACTCTGTTTTGGTGCATATACACCAACTAAGTATGCTCTCTCATGTAAAATACAGAAATTCTAATTTTACGTGAATAAAAAAAATCTAAATACTATCTAGGCACCCCAATTTTAAAAACTAAATTGCTCTGAATATAATCTGTCAGAAAATATGTGCAATGCCCTATTCTACTCTGTTTTGGAGTATATACACCAACTCCATATGCTCTCTAATGTAAATTAAGAAAATTCTATATTTAAGTGAATCAAAAAAATTTAAATATTATCTAGGCACCCCAATGTTAAAGCAAAATTGCTCTGAATATAATCTGTGAGAAACAATATACAATGCCCTATTCTACTCTGTTTTTTAGTATATACAACAACTCGATATGCTCTCTTTTGTAAAATACAGAAATTCTATTTTTACCCGAATCAAAAAAATCTAAATATTATCTAGGCACCCCAATGTTAAAAACAAAATTGCTCTGAATATAATCTGTTAAAATAAAAATACAATGCCTTATTCTACTTTGTTTTAGAGTATATACACCAACTAAGTATTCTCTCTCATGTAAAATACAGAAATTATAGTTTTACCCGAAACGAAAAAATCTAAATATTATCTAGGCACCCGAATGTTAAAAGAAAGATTGCTCTGAATATAATCTGTCTGAACAAATATACAATTCCCATTTGTACTCTGTTTTGGTGTATACACATAAACTCAGTATGCCCTATCATGTAAAATAAAAAAATTCTAATTTTACCCGAATCGAAAAAATCTAAATATCATCTATGCCCCCCAGAGGTAAAAGAAAATGGCTCTGAATATACTCTGTTAAAAAAAATATACAATGATATATTCTACTCTGTTTTGGAGTATATACACCAACTCAGTATGCTCTCACATGTAAAATACCGAAATTCTAATTTTACGTGAACCGAAAAAATCTAAATATTATCTAGGCACCCCAATGTTAGAAACAAAATTGCTCTGAATATAATGTGTCAGAAAAAATATACAATGTCATTTTCTACTCTATTTTGGAGTATACACACCAACTCAATAGGCTCTCTCATGTAAAATACAGAAATTCTATATTTAAGCGAATAGAAAAAAATCTAAATATTATCTAGGCACCCAATGTTAAAAGCAAAATTTCTCTGAAAATAATCTGTCAGAAAAAATATAGAATGTTGTTTTCTACTTTGTTTTGGAGTATATAAACGAACTCAATATTCTTTCATGTAAAATATCGAAATTCTAGTTTTACGAAAATCGAAAAAGTCTAAATAATACCCAGGTGCCCCAAAGTTAAAAGAAAATGTCTCTGAATATAGTCTGTCAGAAAAAATATACAATGCCTTATTCTACTATGTTTTGGAGTATATACACCAACTCAGTATGCTCTCTCATGTAAAATACCGAAATTCTAATTTTACGTGAATCGAAAAAAATCTAAATATTATCTAGGCACCCCGATGTTAAAAGAAAAATTGTTCTGAATATAATCTGTCAGAAAAAAATATACAATGCCCTTTTCTACTCTGTTTTGGAGTATATACACCAACTCAATATGCTCTCATGTAAAATACCGAAATTCTAATTTTACGTGAATCAAAAAAAATCTAAATAATATCTAGGCACCCAAAAGTTAAAAGAAAATGGTTCTGAATATAGTGTATTAGAAAAAATATACAATGCCTTATTCTACTATGTTTTGTAGTATATACACCAATTCAATATGCTCTCTCATATAAAATACGTAAATTCTGATTTTACCCGAATCGAAAAAAATCTAAATATTATCTAGGCATCCCAACGTTAAAAACAATATTGTGCTGAAAATAATCTGTCAGAAAATATATACAATGCCTTATTCTACTTTGTTTTGTAGTATATACACCAACTCCATATTCTCTCTCATGTAAAATACAGAAATTCTATATTTAAGCAAATAGAAAAAGATCTAAATATTATCTAGGCACCCCAATGTTAAAGCAAAATTGCTCTGAATATAATCTGTCAGAAAAAATACACAATGCCCTTTTCTACTCTGTTTTGTAGTAAATACACCAATTCAATATGCTCTCTTTGTAAAATACAAAAATTCTAATTTTACGTGAACTGAAAAAAATCTAAATATTATCTAGGCACCCCAATGTTAAAAACAAAATTGGTCTGAATATAATCTGTCAGAAATAATATACAGTGCCCTATTCTACTCTGTTTTGGAATATATACACCAACTCACTATGCTCACTCATGTAAAATACAGAAATTATAATTTCACCCGAATCGATAATATCTAAATATTATCTAGGCACCTTAATGTAAAAAGCAAAATTGCTCTGAATATAATATGTCAGAAAAAATATACAATGCCCTACTTAACTCTGTTTTGGAGTATATACAAAAACTCAGTATTCTCTCTAATGTAAAATACCGAAATTCTTATTTTCGGTGTATTGAATTTAATCAAAATATTATCTAGGCACCCCAATGTTAAAAGCAAAATTGCTTTGAATATAATCTGTCAGAAAAAATATACAATGCCCATTTCTACTCTGTTTTGGAGTATATACACCAACTCAGTATGCTCTCTCGTGTAAAATACTGAAATTCTAATGTTACGTGAATAGAAAAAAATCTAAATATTATATAGGCACCCCAATGTTTAAAGCAAAATTGCTCTGAATATAATGTCAGTAAAAATATACAATGTTCATTTCTACTCTGTTATCAAGTATATACACTAACTCCATATGCTCTCTCACGTAAAATATTGAAATTCTTAATTTACGTGAATTGAAAAAAATCTAAATAATATCTAGGCGCCCCAATGTTAAAAGAAAATGGCTCTGAATATAGTCCGTTAGAAAAAATATACAATGCCTTATTCTACTCTATTTTGTAGTATATCCACCAATTCAATATGCTCTCTCATATAAAATACAGAAATTCTAATTTTACCCGAATCGAAAAAATCTAAATATTATCTAGGCACCCCAATGTTAAAAAAAAAATTGCTCTGAATATAATCAGTGAGATAAAATATACAATGCCCTACTCTACTTTGTTTTGGAGTATATACACCAACTCAATATGCTCTCTCATGTAAAATAGAGAAATTCTATATTTAAGCGAATCGAAAAAATTTAAATATTATCTAGGTGCCCCAAAGTTAAAAGAAAATGGCTCTGAATATAGTATGTTAGAAGAAATATACAATGATATATTCTACTCTGTTTTGGAGTATATACACCAACTCAGTATGCTCTCTCATATAAAATACAAAAATTCTAATTTTATGTGAATCGAAAAATATCTAAATATTATCTAGGCACCCCAATGTTAAAAACAGAATTGCTCTGAAAATAATCTGTCAAAAAAAATATACAATGCGCTTTTCTACTCTGTTTTGTAGTATATACTCCAACTCAATATGCTCTCTCATGTAAAATACCGAAATTATAATTCTATGTGAATCGGTAAGAAATCTTATTAATATCTAGGTGCCCCAAAGTTAAAAGAAAATGGCTCTGAATATAGTATGTCAGATAAAATATACAATGCCCTTTTCTACTCTGTTTTGGAGGACATACACCAACTCCATATGCTCTCTTGTAAAATATAAAAATTCTATATTTAAGCGAATCAAAAAAAATCTAAATATTATCTAGGCACCCCAATGTAAAAAGCAAAATTGCTCTGAATATAATCTGTCAGAAAAAATATACAATGCCCTATTCTACTCTCTTTTAGAGTATATACAACAACTCAGGATGCTCTCTCATGTAAAATACCGAAATTCTAATTTTACGTGAATCGAAACAAACCTAAATATTATCTAGGCATTCCAATGTTAAAAACAAAATTGCTCTGAATATAATGTGTCATAAAAAGTATACAATACCCTATTCTACTCTGTTTTGGAGTATATACACCAACTCAGTGTCCTCTCTCATGTAAAATACAGAAATTATAATTTTACCAGAATCGAAAAAATCTTAATATTATCTAGGCACCCGAATGTTAATAGCATAATTGCTCTGAATATAATCTGTCAGAGAAAATATACAATGCCCATTTCTACTCTGTTTTGTAGTATATACACTAACTCAATATACTCTCTCAAGTAAAATACTGATATTTTAATATTACACGAGTTAGAAAAATATCTAAATAATATCTAGGCGCCCCAAAGTTAAAAGAAAATGGCTCTGAATATAGTGTGTTAGAAAAAATATACAATGCCTTATTCTACTCTGTTTTGGAGTATATAAACCAACTCAGTATGCTCTCATGTAAAGTACCGAAATTCTAATTTTACGAGAATCGAAAATAATCTAAATATTATCTAAGCACCCCAATGTTAAAAAAATATTGCTTTGATTATCATGTGTCAGCTAAAATATACAATGCCCTATTCTACTCTGTTTTGGAGTATATACACCAAATCAATATGCTCTCTCATGTAAAATACCGAAATTCTAATTTTATGTGAATCGAAAAACTTTTAAATAATATCTAGGCACACGAAAAGTAATAGAAAATGGATCTAAATATAGTCTGTTAGAAAAAATAAACAACGCCTTATTCTACTCTGTTTTGGTGTATATACACCAACTCAGTATTCTCTCTCATGTAAAATACAGAAATTCTAATTTTACGTGAATCGAAAAAATCTAAATATTTTCTAGGCACCCCAAAATTAAAAACAAAATTGCTCTGAGTATAATCTGTCAGAAAATATATACAATGCCCTATTTTACTCTGTTTTGCAGTATATACACCAACTCCATATGCTCTCTCGTGTAAAATACAGAAATTCTAATTTTAGGTGAATCGAAAAAAATCTAAATAGTATCTATGCACCCCAATGTTAAAAACAAAATTGCTCTGAATATAATCTGTAATAAAAAATATACAATGCCCTATTCTAGTCTATTTTGGAGTATATACTCCAACTCAGTATACTCTCTCATGTAAAATACAGAAATTATAATTTTACCCGAATAAAAAATCTAAATATTATCTAGGCACCCGAATGTTAAAAGCGAATTTGCTCTAAATATAATCTGTCAGAACAAATATACAATTTCCATTTTTACTCTCTTTTGGTGTATATACAAAAACTCAGTATGATCTATCACGTAAAATACAGAAATTCTAAATTTACCCGAATCGAATATATCTAAATAGCATCTACGCACCCCAAAGTGAAAAGAAAATGGCTCTGAATATACTCTGTTAGAAAAAATATACAATGATTTATTCTACTCTGTTTGGGAGTATATACACTTTCTCAGTATGCTCTCTCAAGTAAAATACCAAAATTCAAATTTTACATGAATCGAAAAATATCTATATATTATCTAGGCACACCAATGTTAAATACAAAATTGCTCTGAATATAATCTGTCATAGAAAATATACAACGCCCTTTTCTACTCTGTTTTGGAGTGTATAAACCAACTCCATATGCTCTCTCATGTAAAATACAAAAATTCTATATTGAAGCGAATAGAAAAAAATCAAAATACCCTCTAGGCACCCCAATATTAACAGGAAAATTACTCTGAATATAATCTGTCAGAAAAAATATACAATGCTATTTTCTACTCTGTTTTGTAATAAATACACCAACTCAATATGCTCTCTCGTGTAAAATACCGAAATTCTAATTTTACCTGAATCGAAAAAATCTAAATATTATCTAGGCACCCCAATGTTAAAAACATAATAGCTCTGAATAAAATCTGTCAGAAAAAATATACAATGACCTATTCTACTTTGTTCTGGAGTATATAAACCAACTCAGTATGCTCTCTCAAGTAAAATACAGACATTCTAATTTTACGTGAACCGAAAAAAATCTAAAGATTATCTAGGCACCCCAATGTTAAAAACAAAATTGCTCTGAGTATAATCTGTCAGAAAAAATATAGAATGCCCTATTCTACTCTGTTTTGGAGTATATACACCAACTCTACATGCTCTCTCATGTAAAATACAGAAATTTTATCTTTAAGCAAATCGACAGAAATCTAAATATTATCTAGGCATTCCAATGTTACAAGCAAAATTGCTCTGAATATAATCTGTCAGAAAAAATATACAATGACCTATTCTACTCTTTTTTTTAGTATATACACCAACTCATTATGCTCTCTCATGTAAAATACAGAAATTCTAATTTTACTTTAATCGAAAAAATCTAAATAATATCTAGGCGTCCTAAAGTTTAAAGAAAATGGCGTAGAATATAGTGTGTTAGAAAAAATATACAATGCCTTATTTCACTCTTTTCTGGAGTATATACATCAACACAGTTTGCTCTCTCATGTAAAATACCTAAATTTTATTTTTACGTGAATTGAAAAAAATCTAAATATTATCCAGGCATCCCAATGTAATAAACAAAATTGCTCTGAATATAATCTGTCAAAAAAAATATACAATGCCTTATTCTATTCTTTTTTGGAGTATATACACCAACTCCATATTCTCTCTCATGTAAAATACAGAAATTCTATATTTAAGCAAATCGAAAAAGATCTAAATATTATCTAGGCACCCCAATGTTAAAGCAAAATTGCTCTGAATATAATCTGTCAGAAAAAATACACAATGCCCTTTTCTACTCTGTTTTGTAGTAAATACACCAATTCAATATTCTCTCTCTTGTAAAATGCAGAAATTCTAATTTTACGTGAACCGAAAAAAATCTAAATATTATCTAGGCACCCCAATGTTAAAAACAAAATTGGTTTGAATATAATCTGTCAGAAATAATATACAATGCCCTATTCTCTGTTTTGGAATATATACACCAACTCAGTATGCTCTCTCAAGTAAAATACAGAAATTATAATTTCACCCAAATTGATAATATCTAAATATTATCGAGGCACCTCAATGTAAAAAGCAAAATTGCTCTAAATATAATCTGTCAGAAAAAATATACAATGCCTTATTCTACTTTGGTTTGGAGTATATACACAAACTCAGTATGCTCTCTCATGTAAAATACCGAAATTATAATTTTACGTGAATCGAAGAAAATCTTAATAATTTCTAGGCACCCCAAAGTTAAAAGCAAAATTGCTCTGAATATATTCTGTTATAAAAAATATAGAATGCCTTATTCTACTTAGTTTTCGAGTATATACACCAACTCAGTATGCTCTCTCATGTAAAATAACGAAATTCTAATTTGACCCGAATCGAAAAAATCTAAATATTATCTAGGCACCCCAATGTTAAAAACAAAATTGTTCTGAATATAATCTGTCATAAAAAATATAAAATGCCATATTCTACTCTGTTTTGGAATATATACACCAACTCAGTATTCCCTCTAATGTAAAATACCGAAAATCTAATTTTACGTGAATTGAAAAAAAACCTAAATATTATCTAGGCACCCCAATGTTAAAAACAAAATTTCTCTGAATATAATCTGTCACAAAAAATATACAATGCTTAATTCTACTATTTTTTGGAGTATATAAACCAACTCTATATGCTCTCACATGTAAAATACAGAAGTTCTATATTTAAGCACATTGAAAGAAATCTAAATATTATCTAGGCACCCCAATGTTAAAAGCAAAATAGCTGTGAATACAATCTGTCAGAAAAAATATACAATGCCCTTTTCTACTTTGTTTTGTAGTATATACACCAACTCAATATGCTCTCTCATGTAGAATACAGAAATTCTAATTTTACTTTAATCAAAAAAAATCTAAATACTTTAGAGGCACCAGAATGTTACTAGCAAAATTGCTCTGAATATAATCAGTCAGATAAAATATACAATGTTATATTCTACTTTGTTTTGGAATATATACACCAACTCCATATGCTCTCTCATGTAAAATACAGAAAATCTATATTAAAGCGGATCGAAAAAATTCAAAATATTATCTAGGCAACCCAATGTTTAAAGCAAAATTGCTCTGAATATAATGTGCCAGAAAACATATACAATGCCCTATTCTACTCTGTTTTGGAGTATATAAACCAACCCAGTATGCTCTCTCATGTAAAATACAGAAATTATAATTTTACCCGAATCGAAAAAATCTAAATATTATCTAGGCACCCCAATGTTAAAATCACAATTCCTCTGAATATAATCTGTCAGAAAAAATATACAATGCCGATTTCTACTTTTTTTTGGTGTATATACACCAACTCAGTATGCTCTCTCATGTAAAATACCGAAATTCTAAATTTACGTGAAACGAAAATAATCTAAATATTATCTTGGCACCCCAATGTTAAATGCAAAATTTCTCTGAATATAATCTGTCAGAAAAAATATACAGTGCCATTTTCTACTCTGTTTTCGAGTATATACACCTACTCAATATGCTCTCATGTAAAATGTCAAAATTCAAATTTTACGTGAATCGAAAAAAATCTAAATAATATCTAGGCGCCCCAAAGTTACAGGAAAATGGCTCTGAATATAGTCTGTTAGAAAAAATACACAATGCCTTATTTTACTCTGTTTTGGAGTATATACACCAACTCAGTATGCTCTCATGTAAAATACAGAAATTCAAATTTTACTCGAATCGAAAAAATCTAAATATTATCTAGGCACCCCAATGTTAAAAACAAAATTTCTCTTAATAATCTCTCAGAAAAAATATACAATGCCCCATTATATTCTGTTTTGGAGTATATACACCAACACAGTATGCTCTTTTATGTAAAATACATAAATTAAAATTTTACCCGAATCAAAAAAATCTAAATATTATCTAGGAACCCGAATGTTAAAAGAAAAATTGCTCTGAATATAACCAGTGAGAGAAAATATAAAATGCCCTATTCTACTCGGATTTGGAGTATATAAACCAACTCAGTATGCTCTCTCATGTAAAAAACCGAAATTCTAATTTTACGTGAATCGAAAAAAATCTAAATATTATCTAGGTAGCCCAATGTTAAAAGCAAAATTGCTCTGAATATAATCTGTTGAAAAAAATACACAATGCCCTTATCTACTCTGTTTCGGAGTATATACACCAACTCACTATGCTCTCTCATGTTAAATACTGAAATTCTATTTTTACACGAATCGATAAAAATCTAAAGATTATCTAGGCGCCCCAAGTTACAAGAAAATGGCTCTGAATATAGTCTATTGAGAAAATATACAATAATTTATTCTACTATGTTTTGTAGTATATACACCAACTCTGTATGCTCTCTCATGTAAAATACAGAAATTCTAATTTTACGTGAATTGAAAAACTTCTAAATTTTATCTAGGCACCCCAATGTTAAAAACAAAATTGCTCTGAATATAATCTGTCAGAAAAAATATACAATGCGTAATTCTACTTTGTTTTGGAGTATATAAACCAACTCTATATGCTCTCTCATGTAAAATTCAAAAATTCTATATTTAAACAAATTGAAAGAAATCTATATATTATCTAGGCAACCCAATGTTAATAGAAAAATTGCTCTGAATATAATCTGTCAGAAAAAATATACAATGCCCTTTTCTACTCGGTTTTGGAGTATATACACCAACTCACTATGCTCTCTCATGTAAAATACAGAAATTCTAATTTTACCCGAATCGAAAAAATCTAAATATTATCTAGGCACCCGAATGTGAAAAGCAAAATTGCTCTGAATATAATCTGTCCGAAAAAAAATACAATGCCCCTTTCTACTCTGTTTTGGTGTATATACATTTACTCAGTATGCACACTCATGTAAAATAAAGAAATTCTAATTTTACCCAAATCGAAAAAATGTAAATATTATCTAGGCGCCCCACAGTGAAAAGAAAATGGCTGTGAATATAGTCTGTTGGAAAAAATATACAATGATTTATTCTACTCTGTTTTGGAGTATATACACCAACTCAGTGTGCTCTGTCATGTAAAATACCGAAATGCTAATTTTACGTGATTTGAAAAACATCTAAATTTTATCTAGGCACCCCAATGTTAAAACAAAATTTCTCTAAATATAGTCTGTCAGAGAAAATATACAATGCCCAATTCTACTCTGTTTTGGAGTATATAAACCAACTCCATATGTTCTCTCATGTAAAATACAGAAATCCTATATTTAAGAAAATTGAAAGAAATCTAAATATTATCTAGGCACACCAATGTTAAAAGAAAAATTGCTCTGAATATAATCTGTCAGAAAAAATATACAATGCGCTTTTCTACTCTCTTTTGTAGTATATACACAAACTCAATATTCTCTCTCATGTAAAATACCGAAATGCTAATTTTACGTGATTTGAAAAACATCTAAATTTTATCTAGGCACCCCAATGTTAAAAAAAATTGCTCTAAATATAATCTGTCAGAGAAAATATACAATGCCGTATTCTACTCTGTTTTGGAGTATATACACCAATTCAATATGCTCTCTTATGTAAAATAATAAAATTCTAATTTTAGGTGAATCGAAAAAAACTAAATAATATCTAGGCGCCTGAAAGTTAAAAGAATAAGGCTCTGAATATAGTCTGTTAGAAAAAATACACAATGCCTTATTCTACTCTGTTTTGGAGTATATACATCAACTCAGTTTGCTCTCTCATGTAAAATACCGAAATTCTAATTTTACGCAAATCGGTAAAAAATCTTAATAATATCTAGGCGCCCCAAAGTTAAAAGAATATGGTTCTGAATATACTCTGTTTGAAAAAATATACAATGCCTTATTCTACTCTGTTTTGGATTATATACACAAACTCAGTATGCTCCCTCATGTAAAATACGGAAATTCTAATTTGACCAGAATTAAAAAAATCTAAATATTATCTAGGCAACCCAATGTTAAAAACAAAATTAGTTCGAATATAATCTGTCAGAGAAAATATAAAATGCCCTATTCTACTCTGTTTTGGAGTATATACACCACCTCCATATGCTATCTTTTGTAAAATACAGAAATTCAATATTTTAGCAAATGGAAAAAAATCTAAATCATATTTAGGCGTTCCAACGTTAAAACAAAATGGCTCTAAATATACTCTGTTAGAAAAAATACACAATGCCTAAATCTAGTCTTTTTTGCAGTATATACACCAACTTAGTATGCTCTCTCTTGTAAAATAGCGAAATTCTAATTTTACGTGAATCGAAAAAAATCTAAATATCATCTAGGCACCCCAATGCTAAAAGCAAAATTGCTCTGAACATAATCTGTCAGAAAAAATATACAATGCCCTTATCTACTCTGTTTTGGTTTATATACACCAACTAATTATGCTCTCTGATGTAAAATACCGAAATTCTAATATTATGCGAATCGAAATGAATCTAAATAATATATAGGCGCCCCAAAGGTAAAAGAAAATGGCTCTGAATATAGTCTGTTAGAAAAATTATACAATGCCTTATTCTACTCTGTTTTGGAGTATATACACCAACTCAATATGCTCTCTAATGTAAAATACAGAAATTGTAATTTTACACGAATTGAAAAAAATCTAAATAATATCTAGGCACCGCAAAGTTAAAAGAAAATGGCTCTGAATAAAGTCTGTTAGAGAAAATATACAATGCCTTATTCTACTCTATTTTGGAGTATATACACAAACTCAGTATGCTCTCTCATGTAAAATACCGAAATACTAATTTTACGTGAATCGAAAAAAATCTAAATATTATCTAGGCACTCCAATGATAAAAAACATATTTCTCTGAATATAATCTATCAGAAAAACTGAACAAGGCCCTATTCTACTCTGCTTGGAGTATATAAATCAACTCAGTATTCTCTCTCATGTAAAATACCGAAATTCTAAATTTACGTGAATCGAAAAATATCTAAATATTATCTAGAAACCCCAATGTTAAAAGCAAAACTGCTCTGTATATAATCTGTCAGAAAAAATATACAATGCCCTTTTCTACTCTTTTTTGGAGTATATACACCAAGTCAATATGGTCTCTCAGGTAAAATCCCGAAATTCTAATTTTACGCGAATCAAAAAAAATCTAAATAATATCTAGGTGCTCCAAAGTAACAAGAAAATATCTCTGAATATAGTCTGCTAAAAAAAATATACAATGCCTTATTCTACTCTGTTTTGGACTATATACACCAACTCAGTATGCTCTCTCATGTAAAATACCGAAATTCTAATTTTACCCGAATTGAAAAAATCTAAATATTATCTAGGCACCCCAATGTCAAAAACAAAATTGCTCTGAATATAATCTGTCATAAAAAATATACAATGCGATTTTTTACTTTGTTTCATAATATATACACGAACTACGTATGCTCTCTTGTAAAGTACAGAAATTCTAATTTTACGTGAATCGAAAAAAATCTAAATATTATCTAGGCATCCCAATGTTAAAAGCAAAATTGCTCTGAATATTATCTCTCAGAAAAAATAAACAAATCTATATTTTACTCTGTTTTGGAGTATATACACCAACTCAATATGCTCTCTCATGTAAAATATCGAAATTCAAATTTTATGTGAATCGAAAAAAATCTAAATAATGTCGTGGCGCCCCAAAGTTAAAAGAAAATCTCTCTAAATATAGTCTGTTAGAATAAAAATACAGTGCCTTATTCTACTCTGTTTTGGATATATAAAACAACTAAATATGCTCTCTCATGTAAAATACCGAAATTCTAATTGTACCCGAATCACATAAATCTAAATATTATCTAGGCATTCCAATGTTAAAAACAAAATTGCTCTGAATATAATCTGTCAAAAAAAATATACAATGCCCTTTTCTACTCTGTTTTGGAGTATATACACTAACTCCATGTGCTCTCTCATATAAAATACAGAAATTCTATATTTAAGTGAATCGAGAAAATTCTAAATATTATCTAGGCACACCAATGTTAAAGCATAATTGCTCTGAATATACTATGTCATAAAAAATATACAATGCCGTTTTCTACTCTGTTTTGTAGTATATACACCAACTCCATATGCTCTCTCATGTAAAATACAGAAATTCTAATTTAACCAGAATCGAAGAAATCTAAATATTATCTAGGCACCCCAATGTTAAAACAAAATTGCTCTAAATATAATCTGTCAGAAAAAATATACAATGCCCTATTCTATTCTGTTTAGAAGTATATACATTAACTCAGTATGCACTCTCATGTAAAATACCTAAATTCTAAATTTATGGGAATCGAAAAAAATCTAAATATTATCTAGGCACTCCAATGTTAAAAGCAAAATTGGTCTGAATATAATCTGTCAGAAAAAATATACAGTGCCCTATTCTACTTTGTTTAGGATTATATACACCAACTCCATATGCTCTCATATGTAAAATACAGAAATTCTAATTTTACGTGAATCAAAAAAAATCTAAATAATATCTAGGCGCCTTAATGTTAAAAGAAAATGGCTCTGAATATAGTCTGTTAGAAAAAATATACAGTGCCTTATTCTAATCTTTTTTGGTGTATATACACCAACTCAGTTTGCTCTCTCATGTAAAATACACAAATTCTAATTTTACACAAATCAAAAAAACTAAATATTATCTAGGCACCCCAATGTTAAAAACAAAATTGCTCTGAATATAATCTGTCAGAAAAAATATAGAATGTTCTATTCTACTCTGGTTTGGAGTATATACACCAACCCCATATGCACTCTCATGTAAAATACTGAAATCTATATTTTAGCGAATCGAAAACAATCTAAATATTATCTAGGCACCACAATGTTAAAAGCAAAATTGCTCTGCATATAATCTGTCAGAAAAATTATACAATGCCCTATTCTACTCTGTTTTGGAGTATATACACCAACTCAATATGCTCTCTCATGTAAAATACAGAAATTTTAATTTTATGTGAAACGAAATAAATTTAATATTATCGAGGCATCCCAATGTTAAAAGTAAAATTGCTCTGGATATAGTCTGTCAGAAAAAATATACAATGCCCTTTTCTACTCTGTTTATGAGTAGATACACCAACTCACTCTGCTTTCTTATGTAAAATAGAAAATTCTAATTTTACGTGAATCGAAAAAAATTTAAATATTATCTAGGCACCCAAATGTTAGTAGCAAAATTGCTCTGAATATAATCTGTCAGAAAAAATATACAATGCTATTTTCTACTCTGTTTTGTAGTATATACACCAACTCAATATGCTCTCTCATGTAAAATACCAAAATTCTAAATTTACGCGAATCAAAAAAAATCTAAATAATATATAGGTGCCCCAAAGTTAAAAGAAAATGTCTCTGAATATAGTCTGTTATAAAATATACACAATGCCTTTTTCTACTCTGTTTTGGAGTATATACATTAACTCAGTATGCGCTCACATGTAAAATATCGAAATTTGATTTTACATAAAACGAAAGGAATATAAATATTATCTAGGCACTTCAATGTTAAAAGCAAGATTGCTCTGAATATAATCTGTCCGAAAAAATATACAATGCCCTATTGTACCTTGTTTTGGAGTATATACACGGACTACATATGCTCTCTCATGTAAAATACAGAAATTCTATATTTAAGCGAATCGAAAAAAATCTAAATATTATCTAAGCATGCCAATGTTAAAAGCAAAATTGCTCTGAATATAATCTGTTAGAAAAAATATACAATGCCCTTTTCTACTCTGTTTTGTAGTATATACACCAACTCAATATGCTCTCTCATGTAAAATACCGAAGTTCTAATTTTACGCAAATCGATTTAAATCTAAATAATATCTAGGCACCCCAAAGTTGAAAGAAAATGTCTTTGAATATAGTCTGTTAGAAAATATATACAATGCCTTTTTCTACTCTGTTTTGGAGTATATACATTAACTCAGTATGCTCTCTCATGTAAAATACCGAAATTCTAATTTTACGTGAATCGAAGAAATCTAAATAATATATTGGAGCTACGAAGCTAAAAGAAAATGGCTCTGAATATAGTCTGTTAGAAAAAATACACAAAGTCCTATTCTACTCTTATTTAGAGTATATATACCAACTCAGTATGCTCTCTCATGTAAAATAAAGAAATTATAATTTTACCCAAATCGAAAAAATCTAAATATTATCTAGGCACCCCAATGTTAAAAACAAAATTGCTCTAAATATAATCTATCAGAAAAAATATACAATGCCCTATTCTACTCTGTTTTGAAGTATATATACAAACTCCACTTGCTCTCTCAGGTAAAATACAGAAATTCTATATTTAAGCGAATCGAAAATAATCTAAATATGATCTTGGTACCCCAATGTTAAAAACAAATTATTCTGAATATAATCCGTCAGAAAAAATATAAAATTCCCTATTCTACTCTATTTTAAAGTATATAAAACAACTCAGTATGCTTTCTCATGTAAAATAAATAAATTATAATTTTACCAAAATCGAAAAAATCTAAATATTATCTACTGATTCGAATGTTAAAAGCAAAATTGCTCTGAACATAATCTGTCAGAACAAATATACAATGCCCATTTTTACTCTGTTTTGGTTTATATACACCAACTCAGTATGCTCTCTCATGTAAAATACAGAAATTCCAATTTTACCCGAATCGAACAAATCTAAATATTATCTAGGCGCCCCAAAGTTAAAAGAAAATGGCTCTAAATATAGTCTGTTTGAAAACATATACAATGCCTTACTCTACTCTGTGTTGGAGTATATACACCAACTCAGTGTGCTCTCTCATATAAAGTACCGAAATTCTAATTTTACGTGAATTGAAAAAAATCTAAATACTATATAGCCACCCCAATGTTAAAAGAAAAATTGGTCTGAATATAATTTGTCAGAAAAAATATATAATGCCCTTTTCTACTCTGTTTCAGTGTATATACACCAACTCAATATGCTCTCTCATGTAAAATACCGACATACAAATTTTTCATGCATCGAAAAGTATCTATATAATATCTAGGTGCCTGAAAGGTAAAAGAAAATGGCTCTGAATATAGTCTGTTAGAAAAAATATACAATGATTTCTTCTACTCTGTTTTGGTGTATATACAAAAACTCAGTACGCACTCTCAGGTAAAGTACCGAAATTCTAAATTTACGTGAATCGAAAAAAACCTAAATATTATCTTGGCACCCCAATGTTAAAAACAAAATTGCTCTGAATATAATCTGTCAGAAAATATATACAATGCCCATTTCTACTCTGTTTTGTAGTATATACACCAACTCAATATGCTCTCTCATGTGAAATACAGAAATTATAATTTTACACGAATTGACAAAATCTAAATATTATCTAGGCACCCCAATGTTAAAAGAAAATTGCTATAAATATAATCTATCAGAAAAAGTATACAATGCCCTTTTCTACTCTGGTTTGGAATATATATACCAACTCAGTATGCTCTTTCATGTAAAATAGCGAAATTCTAATTTTACGCAAATCAGTAAAAAATCTTAATAATATCTACGCGCCTTAATGTTAAAAACAAAATTGCCCTGAATATAATCTCTCAGAAGAAATATACAATGCCCTATTATATTCTGTTTTGGAGTATATATATTAACTCAATATGATCTCTCATGTAGAATACAGAAATTCTAATTTTACTTTAATTGAAAAAATCTAAATAATACCTAGGCATCCCAAAGGTAAAAGAAAATGGCGTTGAATATAGTCTGTTAGAAAAAATATACAATGCCTTATTCTACTCTTTTTGGGGGTATATACACCAACTCAGTATGCTCTCTTATGTAAAATACCAAAATTCTAATTTTTCGTGAATCAAAAAAAAATCTAAATATTTTCTATGCAGTCGAGTGTTAATAGCAAAATTGCTCTGAATATAATCTGTCAGAAAAAATATAAAATGCCCTTTTCTACTCTGTTTTGTAGTATATACACCAACTCAATATGCTTTTTCATGTAAAATACAGAAATTCTAATATTACGCAAATAAAAAAAATCTAAATAATATCTAGAAGCCCCAAAGTTAAAAGAAAATGGCTCTTAATATAGTCTGTTAGAAAAAATATGCAATGCCTTATTATACTCTGTTTTGCAGTATATACATCAACTCAATATGCTCTCTCATGTAAAATACAGAAATTCTAAATTTACGTGAATTGAAAAAAATCGAAATATTATCTAGGCAACCCAATGTTAAAAGTAAAACTGCTCTGAATATAATCTGTCAGAAAAAATATACAATGCCCTTTTCTACTCTGTTTTGGAGTATATAAAACAACTCAATATACTCTCGAATGTAAAATTCAGAAATTCAAATTTTATGCCAATCGAATAAAATCTAAATAAAATGTAGGCGCACTAAGGTAAAAAGAAAATGGCTCTAAATATAGTCTGTTAGACAAAATAGACAATGCCTTATTTTACTCTGTTTTGGAGTATATACACCAACTCAGTTTGCTCTCTCATGTAAAACACCGAAATTCTAATTTTACGTGAATCGAAAAAAATCAATATATAATCTAGGCACCCCAATGTTAAAAGGAAAATTGCTCTGAATATAATCTGTCAGAAAAAATATACAATGCCCTTTTCTACTCTGTTTTAGAGAATATACAAAAACGCAAAATGCTGTCTCATGTAAAATACCGAAATTCTAATTCTACATGAATTGGTAAAAAATCTTAATAATATCTAGGCGCCCAAAAGTTATAAGAAAATGGCTCTGAATATAGTCTTTCATCAAAAATATACACTGCCCTTTTCTACTCTGCTTTGGAGTACATACACCAACTCAATATGCTCTCTCATGTAAAATACAGAAATTATATATTTAAGTGAATAGAAAAAAATATAAATATTATATAGGCACCCCAATGTTAAAAGCAAAATTGCTCAGAATATAATCTGTCAGAAAAAATATAAAATGCCATTTTCTACTCTTTTTTGGAGTATATACACCAAGTCAATATGCTCACTCATGTAAAATACAGAAATTCTAATATTACGTGAATCAAAAAAAATCTAAATAATACCTAGTTGCCCCAAAGTTCAAATAAAATGGCTCTGAATATAGTCTGTTAGAAAAAATATACAATGCCTTATTCTACTCTGTTTTGGAGTATATACACCATCTTAATATGCTCTCTCATATAAAATACCAAAATTCTAATTTTACGTGAATCGAAAAAAATCTAAATAATATCTAGGCGACCCAAAGTTAAAAGAAAACGGCTCTGAATATAGTCTGTTAAAAAAATATACAATGCCTTATTCTACTCTGTTTTGGAGTATATACACCAACTCATTATGCTCTCTCATGTAAAATACCGAAATTCTAATTTTACGTGAATCAAAAAAAATCTAAATATTATCTAGGTACCGCAATGTTAAAAACAAAATTTCTCTGAATATAAACTGTCAGAAAAAATATACAATGCCCTATTTTACTCTGTTTTGGAGAATATACACCAACTCAGTACGTTCTCTCATGTAAAATACAGAAATTCTATATTTAAGCGAATAGAAAAAAATCTAAATATTATCTAGGCACCCCAAGGTTAAAAGCAAAATTGCTCTGAATATAATCTGTCATAAAAAATATAAAACATTCATTTCTACTCTGTTTTATAGTATATACACCAACTCAATATGCTCTCTCATGTAAAATAACGAAATTCTAATTTTACGCAAATCAAACAAAATCTAAATAATATCAAGGCTCCCCAAAGATAAAAGAAAATGGCACAGAATATAGTCTGTCAGAAAAAATGTACAATGCCCTATTCTACTCTGTTTTGGAGAATATACACCAACTCCATATGCTCTCTCATGTAAAATACAGAAATTGTGTATTTAGCGAATCAAAAAAAATTTTAATATTATCTAGGCACCCCAATATTAAAAACAAAATTGCTCTGAATATAATCTGTCGGAAAAAATATACAATGTTCATTTCTACTCTGTTTTGTAGTATATACACCAACTCAATATGCTCTCTCATTTAAAATAGTGAAATCATAAATTTAAGCAAATCGAAAATTATCTAAATAATATCTTGGCACCCCAAAGATAAAAGAAAATGGTCCTGAATGTATTCTGCTAGAAAAAATATACAATGTTCTTTTCTACTCGGTTTTGGATTATATACACCAACTCAGTAGGCTCTCTCATGTAAAATAAAAAAATTCTATATTTAAGCGAATCGAAAAGAATCTAAATATTATCCAGGCACACCAATGTTAAAAGCAAAATTGCTCTGAATATAATCTGTCAGAAAATATATACAATGCCCTTTTCTACTCTGTTTTGTAGTATATACATCAACTCAGTATGCTCTCTCATATAAAATACCGTAATTATAATTTTATGCAAATCGAAAAAAATCTAAATATTATCTAGGCACATTAATGTTAAAAGCAAAATTGTTCTGAATATAATCTGTCAGAAAGAATATACAGTGCCTTATTTTACTGTTTTGGAGTATATACACCAACTCAATATTCTCTCTTATGTAAAATACAGAAATTCAAATTTTACGGGAATTCAAAAAAATCTAAATATTATCTAGGCACCCAAATGTTAAAAGCAAAATTGCTCTGAATATAATCTGTCAGAAATAATTTACAATGCTTTTTTCTACTCTGTTTTGTAGTATATACACCAACTCAATATGCTCTCTCATGTAAAATACCAAAATTCAAATTGTACGCGAATCGAAAAAAATCTAAATAATATCTAGGTGCCCCAAAATTAAAAGAAAATGGCTCTGAATATACTTTGTGAGAAAAAATATACAATGCCTTATTCTACTCTGTTTTGGAGTATCTACGCACACTCGGTATTCTCTCTCATGTAAAATACCGAAATTCAAATTTTACCTTTATCGAAAAAAAATCTAAATATTATCTAGGAACTCCAATGTTAAAAGCAAAATTGCTCTGAATATAATCTCTCAGAGAAAATATACAATGCTTTTTTCTACTCTGTGTTGGAATATATACACTAAATCAATATGCTTTCTCATTTAAAATATCAAGATTGTAATTTTACGCTAACAGAAATAATCTAAATAAAATCTAGGCGCCCCAAATTTAAAAGATAATTGCTCTGAATATAGTCTGTTAGAAAAAATATACAATGCCTTATTCTACTCTGTTTTGGAGCATATAAACCAACTCAGTATGCTCTCTCGTTTAAAATAAAGAAATTCTAATTTTACCCGAATCAAAAAAATCTAAATATTATCTAGGCACCCCAATGTTAAAAAAAAAATTACTCTGAATATAAACTGTCAGGAAAAATATACAATGCCCTATTCCACTCTGTTTTTAAGTATATGCACCAACTCCATATGCTCTCTCATGTAAAATACAGAAATTCTATATTTAAGAAAGTCGAAAAAAATCTAAATATTATCTAGGCACATTAATGTTAAAAGCAAAATTTCTCTGAATAAAATCTGTCATAAAAAATATACAGTGCCTGATTCTACTCTATTTTGGAGTATATACACCAACTCAGTATGCTCTTTCATGTAAAATACCGAAATTCTAATTTTACGTGAATCAAAAAAAATCTAAATATTATCTAGGCACCAGAATGTTAAAAGCAAAATTGCTCTGAATATAATCTGTCAGAAAAAATTTACAATGCCCTTTTCTACTCTGTTTTGTAGTATATACACCAACTCAGTATGCTCTCTCATGTAAAATACCGAAATTCTAAATATACGCGAATCGACAAAAATCTAAATAATATCTAGGAGCCCCAAAATTAAAAGAAACTGGCTCTGAATATACTCTGTTAAAAAAAATATACAATGCCTTATTCTACTCTGTTTTGAGGTATATACACCAACTCAGTATGCTTGCTCGTTTAAAATACAGAAATTTTAATTTTACCCGAATTGAAATAATCTAAATATTATCTAGGCATCCCAATGTTAAAAACAAAATTGCTCTTAATATAGTCTGTCAGAAAAATATACAATGCCCTATTCTACTCTGTTTTTGAGTACATACACCAACTCTACCTGCTCTCTCATGTAAAATACAGAAATTCTATATTTAAGAGCATCGAAAATAATCTATATATTATCTAGGCACCCCAACGTTAAAAGCAAAATTGCTCTGAATATAATCTGTCAGAAAAAATATACAATGCCCTTTTCTACTCTGTTTTGTTGTATATACACCAACTCAATATGCTCTCTCATGTAAAATACAGAAATTCTATATTTAAGCGCATCGAAAAAATCTATATATTATCTAGGCACCCCAATGTTAAAAGCAAAATTGCTCTGAGCATAATCTGTCAGAAAATATATACAATGTTCTTTTCTACTCTGATTTGGAGTATATACACCAACTCAATATGCTCTCTCATGTAAAGTACCGAAATTCTAATTTTACGCGAATCAAAATAATCTAAATAATATCTAGGCACCCCAAAGTTAAAAGAAAATGGCTCTGAATATAGTCTTTTAGAAAAAATATACAATGCCCTTTTCTTCTCTGTTTTGTAGGATATACACCAACTCAATATGCTCTCTCATGTAAAATACAGAAATTTTAATTTTACCCGAATCAAAAACGTCAAAATATTATCAAGGCACCACAATGTTAAAAATAAAATTGCTCTGAATATAATCTGTCAGAAGAAATATACAATGCCCTTTTCTACTCTGTTTTGGAGTATATACACCAACTCAATATGCTCTCTTATATAAAATATCAAAATTTTATTTTACGCGAAACAAAAAGAATCTAAATAAAACCTAGGAATCCCAAATTTAAAAGAAAAGGGCACTGAATATAGTCTGTTAGAAAATAATATACAATGCCTTATTGTACTCTGTTTTGGAGTATATACACCAATTCAGTATGCTCTCTAATGTAAAATACCGAAATTCTAATTTACGTGAATCGAAAAAAATCTAAATATTATCTAGGCACCCCAATGTTAAAAGTAAAATTGCTCTGAATATAATCTATCAAAAAAAATATTCAATGTCCTTTTCTACTCTGTTTTGTATTATATAAACTAACTCAATATGCTCTCTCATGTAAAATACTGAAATTCTAATTTTACGCAAATCTAAAATGTCTAAAAATTATCTTGGTTCCCCAGAGTTAAAAGAAAATTTCTCTGAATATAGTCTGTTAGAAAAAATGTACAATGCCTGATTCCACTTTGTTTTGGAACATATACACCAACTCAGCATGCTCTCTCATGTAAAATACAGAAATTCTATATTTAAGCTAACACAAAAAAATCTAAAAATTATCTACGCATTCCAATGTTCAAAGCAAAATTTCTCTGAAAATTATCTGTCAGAAAAAATATACAATGCCCTATTCTACTCTGTTTTGGAGTATATACACCAACTCCATATGCTCTGTCATGCAAAATACAGAAAGTCTATATTTAAGTGAATCGAAAATAATCTAAATATTATCTAGGCACCCCTAGGTTCAAAGTAAAATTTCTCTGAATATAATCTGTCAGAAAACATATACAATGCTTTATTCTACTCTGTTTTGGACTATATACACCAACTCCATATGCTCTCTCATGTAAAATACAGAAATTCTATATTTAAGCGAGTCGAAAAAAATCTAAATATTATCTAGGCACCCCAATTTTAAAAACATAATCCCTCTCAATATAATTTCAGAGAAAATATACAATTCCCTGTTTTACTCTTTTTTGGAGTATATACACCAACTCAATATGCTCTCTCATGTAAAATACAGAAATTCTATATTTAAGTGAATCGAAAGAAATGTAAATATTATCTAGGCACCCCAATATTAAAAGAAAATTGCTCTGAATATAATCTGTAAGGAAAAATATACAATGCCCTATTCTACTGTGTATTGGTGTATACACACCAACTCAATATGCTCTCATGTTTAAAATACAGAAATTCCAAATTTAAGTGAATTGAAAAAAATCTAAATATTATCCTGCCACCCAAATGTTAAAATCAAAATTGCTCTGAATATAATCTGTCAGATAAAATAGACAACGCCCTTTTCTACTCTGTGTTGGGGTATATACACCAACTCAATATGCTCTCTTATGTAAAGTACCGAAATTCTAATTTTATGCAAATTGTTAAAAATCTAAATAATATCTAATGGCCCCGAAGTTAAAAGAAAATTGCTCAGAATATACTCTGTTAGAAAAAATATACAATGCCTTATTCTACTCTGTTTTGTAGTATATACACCAACACAATATGCTCTCACATGTAAAATACAGAAATTCAAAATTTACATGAATCGAAAAAAATCTAAATATTATCTAGGCACCGCAATGTTAAAAACAAAATTGCTCTGAATATAATCTGTCAGAAAAAATATACAATGCCCTATTCTACTCTGTTTTGGAGTATATACACCAACACCGTATGCTCTCTCATGTAAAATACAGATGTTCTATATTTAAGTGAATTGAAAAAAATTTAATATTATCTAGTAACCCCAATGTTAAAATCAAAATTACGCTGAATATAATCTGTCATAAAAAATATACAATGCCCTATTCTACTCTGTTTTGGAGTATATACACCATCTCAGTATCCTCTCTCATGTAAAATGCCGAAATTCTAATTTTACGTGAATCGAAAAAAATCTAAGAATAATCTAGGCACTCGAATGTTAAAAGCAAAATTTCTCTGAATATAATCTGTCAGAAAAAATATACAATGCCCTTTTCTACTCTGTTTTGAAGTATATACACCAATTCAATATGCTCTATCATGTAAAATACCAAAATTATAATTTTATGCGAATAGAAAAAAATCTAAATAATATCTAGGCGCCCAAAGGTTAAAAGAAAAAGGCTCTGAACATAGTCTGTTAGAAAAAATATACAATGCCTTATTATACTCTGTTTTTGAGTATATACACCAACTCAGTGTGCTCTCTCTTGTAAAATATAGAAATTCTAATTTTACGTGAATCTAAAAAAATCTAAATATTATCTAGGCACCCCAATGTTAAAAACAAAATTGGTCTGAATATAATCTGTCAGAAAAAATATACAATGCCCTATTCTAGTCTATTTTAAAGTACATAAACCAACTCAGTATGCTCTCTCATGTAAAATACCGAAATCATAATTTTACGTCAATCGAAAAAAATCTAAATATTATTTAGGCTCCCCAATGTTAAAAGCAAATTTCTCTGAATATAATCTGTTAGAAAAAATATACAATATTTTTTTCTACTCCGTTTTGTAGTATATACACCAACTCAATATGCTCTCTCATGTAAAATAGCGAAATTCTAATTTAACACGAATCTAAAAAAGTCTAAATAATATCTAGGCGTCCCATAGGTAAAAGAAAATGGCTCTGAATATAGTCTGGTTGAAAAGATATACAATGGCTTATGTCGCTTTGTTTTGGAGTATATACACCAAGTAAGTATGCTCTCTCATTTAAAATACAGAAATTCGAATTTTACCGGAATCAAAAATATCTAAATAATATCTAGGCACCCCAATGTTAAAAGCAAAATTGCTCTAAATATAGTCTGTCAGATAAAATATACAATGCCCTTTTCTACTCTGTTTTGGTGTATATACACCAACTCAATATGCTCTCTCATGTAAAATACCGAAATTCAAATTTTACGCGAATTGAAAAAAATCTAAATAATATCTAGGCACCCCAAAGTAAAAGAAAATGGCTCTAAATATAGTGTGTTATAAAAAATATACAATGCCTTATTCTGCTTGGTTTTGGAGTATATAAAGCAACACACTATGGTCTCTCATGTAAAATACATAAATTCTAATTTTACCCGAATCGAAAAAATCTAAAGATTATCTAGGCACCCCAATGTTAAAAACAAATTTGCTCTGAATATGATTTGTAAAAATAATATACAATGCCCTATTCTACTATGTTTTGGAGTATATACACCAACTCCATATGCTCTCTCATGTAAAATACTGAAATTCTATATTTAAGCGAATCGAAAAAAATCTAAATATTATCTAGGCACCTTAATGTTAAAACCAAAATTGCTTTGAATATAATCTGTCAGAGAAAGTATACAATGCCCTTTTCTACTCTGTTTTGAAGTATATACGACAACTCCATATGCTCTCTCAAGTAAAATATCGAAATTGTAATTTTACGCGAATTGAAAAAAATCTAAATAATATCTAGGTGCCCCAAAGTTAAAAGAAAATGGCTCTGAATATAGTCTGTTAAAAAAAATATACAATGCCGTATTCTACTCTGTTTTGGAGTATATACACCAACCCACTCTGCTCTCTCATGTAAAATACAGAAATTCTAATTTCACCAAAATCGAAAAAAATCCAAATATTATCTAGGCACGCCAATGATAAAAACAAAATTGCTCTGAATATATTCTGTCTGAAAAAATATACAATGCCGTATTCTACTCTGTTTTGGAGTATATAAACCAACCCACTCTGCTCTCTCATGTAAAATACAGAAATTCTATATTTAAGCAAATTGAAAAAAAGCTACATATTATCTAGGAACCCCAATGTTAAAAACAAAATTGCTCTGAATATAGTCTGTCAGGAAAAATATACAATGCCCATTTCTACTCTGTTTTTGAGTATATACTCCAACTCAATATGCTCTCTCATGTAAAATACCGAAATTCTAATTTTACACCCATCGAAAAAAATCTAAATATGATCTAGGAACCCCAATTTTAAAAGCAAAATTGTTCTGAATATAACCTGTCAGAAAAAATATAAAATACCAGTTTCTACTTTGTTTTGGGGCATATACACCAACCCAATATGCTCTCTCAGGTAAAATACCGAATTTCTAACATTATGCAAATCGAAGCAAATTTAATATTATCTAGGCAACCCAATGTTAAAAGCAAAATTGCTCTGAATACAGTTTGTCAGAAAATTTGTACAATGCCCCTTTCTACTCTGTTTTGGATTATATAAACCAACTCAATACGCTCTCTCATGTAAAATACCGAAATTCTAATTTTACGCGAATCCAAATAAATGTAAATAATATCTAGGCACCCCAATGTTAAAAGCAAAATTGCTCTGAATACAATTTGTCAGAAAAAATATACAATGCCATTTTCTACTCTGTTTTGGAGTATATACACCAACTCAATGTGCTCTCTAATGTAAAATAATGAAATATTAATTTAACACAAATCGAAAAAAATCTAAATATTATCTACGCACCCCAAGGTTAAAAGAAAATGGCTCTGAATGTAATCTGTCAGAAAAAATATACAATGCCTTATTCTACTCTGTTTTGGAGTATACACACCAACTCAATCTGCTCTCTCATGTAAAATACCGAAATTCTAATTTTACGTGAATCGAAAATAATCTAAATATTATCTAGACAACCCAATGTTAAAATCAAATTGCGCTGATTATAATCTGTCAGAAAACATATACAATGCCCTTTTATACTCTGTTTTGGGATGTATACATCAACCCAATATGCTCTCTAATGTAAAATAACAAAATTCTAATTTTACTCGAATCGAAAATATCTAAATATTAGCTAGGCACACCAATGTTAAAGGCATAATTGCTCTGAATATAATCTGTAAGAAAAAATATACAATGCCCTATTCTACTTTGTTTTGGAGTATATACATCAACTCAATATGCTCTCTCATGAAAAATACCGAAATTCTAAATATACATGAATCGAAAAAAATCTAAATATTAACTACTTACCCCAACGTCAAAAGCAAAATTTCTCTGAATATACTCTGTCAGACAAAATATACAATGCTTTTCTTTCCTCAGTTTAGGAGTGTATACACCAACTCAATATGCTCTCTCATGTAAAATACTAAAATTTTAAATTATTGCGAATCGAAAAAAATCTAAATAGTACCTAGGAACCCCAACGTTAAAATAAAAATTGTTCTGAATATAATCTTTCAGAAAAAATGTACAATGCCCTTTTCTACATTGTTTTGGAGTATATACACAAACTCAATATGCTCTCTCATGTAAAATACCGAAATTCTAAATTTACTCAAATTGAAAAAAATATAAATCTTATCTAGGCACCCGAATGTGGAAAGAAAATGGATCTGAATATAATCTGTCAGAGAAAATATACAAAACCCTTTTCTACTCTTTTTTGGAGTATATACACCAACTCAATACTCTCTCTCTTGTAAAATACCGAAATTCTAAATTTAGGCTAATCAAATGAAATCTAAATATTATCTAGGCACACCAATGGTAATAGCATAATTTCTCTGAATATAATCCGTCAGAGAAAATATACAATGCCCTTTTCTACTCTGTTTTGGTGTATATACACGAACTCAATATGCTCTCTCATGTAAAATACCGAAATTCTAAATTAATTCAAATCAAAAAAAAATCTAAATATTATCTAGGCACCCCAATGAAAAAAGCAAAATTGCTCTGAATATAATCTGTCAGAAATAAAATACAACGCCCTATTCTACTCTGTTTTGGAGTATATACACCAAATCCATATGCTCTCTCATGTAAAATACCGAAATTGTAATTTTATGTGAATTGAAAAAAATATACATATTACCTAGGCACCCCAACGTTAAAAGCAAACTTTCTCTGAATATAATCTGACAGAAAAAATATACAATGCTTTTTGGTACTCTGTTTTGTTGTATATACACGAACTCAATATGCTCTCTCATGTAAAATACCAAAATTCTAAATTAACTCATATCGAAATAAATCTAAATATTATCTAGGCACCCCCATGTAAAAAGAAAAATTGCTCTGAATATAATCTGTCAGAAATAATATACAATGCCCTATTCTACTCTGTCTGGGATTATATACACCAACTCAATATGCTCTCTCATGCAAAATACCAAAATTGTAAATTTACGTGAATCAAAAACAATCTAAATATTACCTAGGCACCCCAACGTTAAAAGAAAAACTTCTCTGAATATAATCTGACATAAAAAATATACAATGCGATTCTCTACTCAGTTTTGAAGTATATTCACCAACTCAATACACTCTCTCATTTAAAATACCGAAATTCTAAATTTACAAGAATCGAAAAAATTCTAAATATTATCTAGGCTCCCCAATGTTAAAAGCAAGTTTGCTCTGAGTATATTCTGTCAGAAAAAATATACAATGCACTTTTCTACTCTGTTTTGGAGTGCATACACCAACTCAATATGCTCTCTCATGTAAAATACCGAAATTTTATATTTACGTGAATCTAAAAAATCTCAATATAATCTAGGCGACCCAATGTTAAAGGCAAAATTGCTCTGAATATAGTCTGTCAAAAAAAATATACAATGCCTTTTTCTACTCTGTTTTGGGATATATACAGCAACCCATTATGCTCTCTAATGTAAAATAACAAAATTCAAATTTTATTCGAATAGAAAAAATCTAAATTTTATCTAGACATTCCAAGGTTATACGAAAATAACTTTGAATATAATCTGTTATAAAAAATATACAATGCCTTATACTACTCGTTTTTGGAGTATATACACAAAGTCAGTAGGCTCTCTCATGTAAAATACAGAAATTCGACTTATATGCGAATGGAAAAAAATTTAAATATTACCTAGGGACCCCCAGGTTAAAAGAAAACGGCTCTGAATATAATCTGTCAGAAAAAATAGACAATGCCTTATTCTACTCTGTTTTCGAGTATACACAAAAACTCAATATACTCTCTTATGTAAAATACCGAATTTCTAAATTTACACTAATCAAGTGAAATCTAATTACTATCTGAGCACCCCAATGGTTATAGCAAAATTGCTCTGAATATAATCTGTCAGAAAAAATATACAATGCCCTATTCTACTCTGTTTTGGAGTATGTACACCAACTCAATATGCTCTCTCATGTAAAATACAGAAATTCTAACTTTAAGGGAATCGAAAAAATATAAATATTATGTAGGAACCCCAATATTAAAAGAAAAATTGCTATAAATATAATCTGTCAGAAATAATATACAATGCTCTTTTCTACTCTGTTTTGGAGTATATACACAAACTCAATATGCTCTCTCATGTAAAATACAGAAATTCTAAGTTTACGTGAATCGAAAAAAATCTAAATAATATCTATTAGCCCCAAAGTTAAACAAAAATGGCTCTGAAT
The DNA here is from genome assembly GCF_049354715.1 of Callithrix jacchus. Taxonomy (NCBI): domain Eukaryota; kingdom Metazoa; phylum Chordata; class Mammalia; order Primates; family Cebidae; genus Callithrix; species Callithrix jacchus. The sequence continues at coordinate 166,168,670 of NC_133506.1, read as the reverse complement.
ACAGTCTGTTAGAAAAAATATACAATGCCTTATTCTACTCTGTTTTGGAGTATATACACCAACTCAGTATGCTCTCTCATGTAAAATATAGAAATTCTAATTTTAACCGAATGTTAAAAACAAAATTGCTCTGAATATAATCTGTCAGAAAAAATATACAATGCTCTATTCTACTCTGTTTTGGAGTATATACACCAACTCCATATGCTCTCTCATGTAAAATACAGAAATTATATATTGAAGCGAATCGAAAAAAATCTAAATATAATCTAGGCACCCCAATGTTAAAAACAAAATTGCTCTGAATAAAATCTGTCAGAAAAAATATACAATCCCCTATTCTAATCTGTTTTAAAGTATATACACCAACTTCATATGCTCTCTCAGGTAAAATGCAGAAATTCTAATTTGACGTGAATCGAAAAAAATCTAAATATTATCTAGGCTCCCGAAAGTTAAAAGAAAATGGCTCTGAATATTGTCTGTTAGAAAAAATATACACTGCCTTATTCTACTCTGTTTTGGAGTATATACACCAACTCAGTGGACTCTCTCATGTAAAATACAAAAATTCTAAATTTACGTCAATCGAAAAAATTCTAAATATTATCTAGGCACCCGAGTGTTAAAAGCAAAATTTCTCTGTATATAATCTGGCATAAAATATATACAATGCCCTTTTCTACTCGGTTTTGGAGTATATAAACCAACTCGATATGCTCTCTCATGTAAAATTCCAAAATTCTAATTTTACCTGAATCGAAAAAATCTAAATAATATCTAGGCGCCCCAAAGTGAAAAGAAAATGGCTCTGAATATAGTCTGTTAGAAAAAATATACAATACCTTATTCTACTCTGTTTTGGAGTATATACATCAAATCAGTATCCTCTCTCATGTAACATACCAAAATTCTAATTTCACGCGAATCGAAATAAATCTAAAGAATATCTAGGCGCCCCAAAGTTAAAAGAAAATTGCTCTGAATATATTCTGTTATAAAAAATATAGAATGCCTTATTCTACTCAGTTTTGGAGTATATATCCACTAACTCCATATGCTCTCTCATGTAAAATACAGAAATTCTATATTTAAGCAAATCGAAAAAAATCTAAATATTATCTAGGCAGCCCAATGTTAAAAGCAAAATTGCCATGAATATAATCTGTCAGAAAAAATACACAAAGCTCTTTTCTACTCTCTTTTGGATTATATACAGCAACACAATATGCTCTGTCATGGAAAATAGTGACATTCTAATTTTACGTGAATCGAAAGAAATCTAAATAATATCTAGGCGCCCCAAAGTTAAAAGAAAATGGCTCTGAATGTAGTATGATATAAGAAATATACAATGCTTATTCTACTCTGTTTTGGAGTATATACACCAACTCAGTGGGCTCTCTCATGTAAAATACAGAAATTCTAAATTTACGTCAATCGAAAAAAATCTAAATATTATCTAGGCACTCGAATGTTAAAAAAAAAATTGCTCTGTATATAGTGTGGCAGAAAAAATATACAATGCCCTTTTCTACTCGGTTTTGGAGTATATAAACCAACTCGATATGCTCTCTCATGTAAAATTCCGAAATTCTAATTTTACCTGAATCGAAAAAAATCTAAATAATATCTAGGTGCCCCAAAGTTAAAAGAAAATGGCTCTGAATATAGTCTGTTAGAAAAAATATACAATGCCTCATTCTACTCTGTTTTGGAGTATATACATCAAATCAGTATCCTCTGTCACTTAAAATACAGAAATTCTAATTTTACCAGAACCGAAAAAATCGAATTATCTAGGCACCCCAATATTAAAAATAAAATTGCTCTGCATATAATCTGTCAGAATAAATATACAATGCCGTATTCTACTTTGTTTTGGAGTATATACACCAACTCCATATGCTCTCTCATGTAAAATACACAAATGTTATATTTAAGCGAATCGAAAAAAATATAAGTATTATCTAGGCACCACAATGATAAAAGCAAAATTGCTCTAAATATAATCTGTCAGTAAAAATGTACAATGCCCTTTTCTACTCTATTTTGTAGTACATACACCAACTCAGTATGCTCTCTCATGTAAAATATGGAAATTTTAATTTTAGGTGAATCGACAAAAATCTAAATATTATCTAGGCACCCTAATGTTAAAAGCAAAATTACTCTGAATATAATGTGTCAGAAAAAATATACTATGCCCTTTTCTACTCTGTTTTAGTGTATATAAACCAACTCAATATGCTCTCTCATGTAAAATACCGAAATTCAAATTTTACGCATATCGAAAAATTCTGAATAATATCTAGGCGCCACAAAGTTAAAAGAAAATGGCTCTGAATATAGTCTGTTTGAAACAATATACAATGCCTTATTCTACTCTGTTATGAAGTATATACACCAACACTGTATGCTCTGTCATGTAAAATAGAGAAAATCTAAATTTACGTGAATCGAAAAAAATCTAAATATTATCTAGGCAAACCAATGTTATAAACAAAGTTTCTCTGAATATATTCTGTCAGAAAAAATATACAATGCCCTAGTCTACACTGTTTTGGAGTATGTACACAAACTCCATATGCTCTCTCATGTAAAATAGAGAAATTCTATATTTAAGCGAATCGAAAGAAATCTAAATGTTATCTAGGAACCCCAATGTTAAAAGAAAAATTGCTCTGAAAATAATCTGTTAGAAAAAATATACAATGCCCTTTTCTACTCTGTTTTGTATTACATACAACAATTTGATATGCTCTCTCTTGTAAAATACAGAAATGCAAATTTTCCCCGAATTGAAATTATCTAAATATTATCTAGGCACCCCAATGTTAAAAACAAAATTTCGCTGAATATAATCTGTCAGAGAAGATATACAATGCCCTATTCTACTCTGTTTTGGAGTATATACACCAACTCAATATGTACTCTCATGTTAAATACCAAAATTTTAATATTACGTGAATCGAAAAACATCTAAATAAAATCTAGGCACCCCAAAGTTAAAAGAAAATGGCTCTGAATATAGTCTGTTAGTGAAAATACACAATGCCTTATTATACTCTGTTTTGGAGTATATACACCAACAAAATATGCTCTATATTTTAAAATACAGAAACTAAAATTTTACACGAATCGAAAAAATCTCATTATCTAGGCACCCCAATGTTAAAAAGAAAATTGCTCAGAATATAATCTGTTAGAAAAAATATACAATGCCCTATTGTACTCTTGTTTGTAGTATATAAACCAACTCAATATGCTCTTTCATGTAAAATACCGAAATTCTAATTTTACGCTAATCGAACAAAATCTAAATATTATCTAGGCACCCTAATGTTAAAAGCAAAATTACTCTGAATATAATGTGTCAGAAAAAATTTACAATGCCTTTTTCTACTCTGTTTTGGTGTATATACACCAACTCAGTATGCTCTCTCATGTAAAATACAGAAATTCTACATTTAAGTGAATCGAAAAAAAGCTAAATACTATCTAGGCACCCCAATGTCATAATCAAAATTGCTCTGAATATATTCTGTTAGAATACATATACAAGGCCCTATTCTACTCTGTTTTCGAGTATATACACCAACTCCATATGCTCTCTCATGTAAAATAGTGAAATTCTATATTGAAGCGAATTGAAAAAAATCTAAATATTATCTAGGCACCAAAATGTTAAAAGCAGAATTGCTGTGAATATAATCTGTCAGGGAAAATATACAATGCCTTATTCTACTCAGTGTTGGAGTATATACAACAACTTAGTATGCTCTCTCATGTAAAATAACGAAATTCTAATTATACTCGGATTTAAAAAAATCTAAGTAATATCTAGGCACCCCAAAGTTAAAAGAAAATGGATCTGAATATACTCTGTTAGAAAAAATATACAATGCCTTATTCTACTTTGTTTTGGAGTATATAAACCAGCTCAGTATGCTCTCTCATGTAAAATACCGAAATTCTAATTTTTCCGGAATTGAAAAAATCTAAATATTATCTAGGCACTCCAATGTTAAAAACCAAATTTCTCTGAATATAATCTGTCAGAAAAATACAATGCCCTATTCTACTCTGTTTTGGAGTATATACAACAACTCCATATGCTCTCTCATGTAAAATACACAAATTCTATATTTAAGCGAATCGAAAATAATATAAATATTATCTAAGCACCCGAATGTTAAAAGCCAAATTGCTCTGAATATAATCTGTCAGAAAAAATATACAATGCGTTCTTCTACTCTGTTTTGTAGTATATAAACCAACTCCATATGCTCTCTCATGTAAAATACAGAAATTCTATATTTAAGCGAATCGAAAAAAATCTAAATATTATCTAGGAGTCCCAATGTTAAAAGAAAATGCCTCTCAATATAGTCTGTTAGAAAAAATATACAATGCTTTATTCGACTCTGTTTTGGAGTATATGCAGCAACTCAGTATGCTCTCTCATGTAAGATACAGAAATTCAAATCTTACGTGAATTAAAAAAATCTAAATAATATCTAGGCTCCCCAAAGTTAGAAGAAATCGGCTCTGAATACAGTCTGTTAGAAAAAATATTCAACGCCTTATTCTACTCTGTTTTGTTGTATATACACAAACTCCATATGCTCTCTCAGTTAAAATACCAAAAGTATAATTTTACGTGAATTGAAAAAAATTTAATAATATCTAGGCACCCCAAATTTAAAAGAAAATGGCTCTGAATATAGTCTGTTAGAAAAAATATGCAATGCCTTATTGAACTCTGTTTTGGAGTATATACACCAACTCCGTATGCTCTCACATGTAAAATACAGAAATTCCATATTTAAGAGAATCGAAAAAAAATCTAAAAATTATATAGGCACCGCAATGTTAGAAAAAAATTGCTCTGAATATAATCTGTCATAAAAAATATACAATTCCCTTTTTTACTCTGTTTTGTCGTATACAAACCAACTCAATATGCAATCTCATGTAAGATACAAAAATTCAAATTTTACCTGAATCGAAAAAATCTAAATATTACCTAGGCACCCCAATGTTAAAACAAAATTTCTCTGAATATAATCTGTCAAAAAAATTATGCAATGACCTATTTTACTCTGATTTGGAGTATATACACCAACCCAATATGCTCTCTCATATAAAATAGAGAAATTCTAAATTTACGATAATCGAAAAAAATCTAAATATTATCTAGGCACCCCAATGTTAAAAGCTAAATTTCTCAGAATATTATCTGTCAGAAAAAATATACAATGCCCTTTTCTACTCTGTATTGTAGTATATAAACCAACTCAATATGCTCTCTTATGTATAATACAGAAATTCTAAATTTACCCGAAACGAACAAATCCAAATATTATCTGGGCACTGCAATGTTAAAATAAAAATTGCTCTGAATATAATCTGTCAGAAATAATATACAATGCCCTTTCCTACTCTGTTATAAAGTATATAAACCAACTCAATATACTCTGTCATGTAAAATACAGAAATTGTAAATTTACGCTAATTAAAAATTCTAAATATTATCTAGGCACCCCAATGTTATAAGCAAAATTCTTCTGAATGTAGTCTGTCATAAAAAATATACAATGCCTTTTTCTACTCTGTTTTGGAGTATATACACCAACTCAATATGCTCTCCCATGTAAAATGCAGAAGTTCAAATTTTACACGAACCAAAAAAAATCTAAATATTATCTAGGCATTCCAATATTAAAAGCAAGATTGCTCTGAATATAGTCTGTCAGAGAAAGAACACAATGCCCTCTTCTACTCTTTTTTGGAGTATATAAACCAGCTCAATATGCTCTCTCATGTAAAATACAAAAATTCTTAATTTACCTGAATCGAAAAAAATCTAAATATTATCCAGGCACCCCAATGTTAAAAGCAAAATTGCTCTGAATATAATCTGTCAGAAAAATATACAATGCATTTTTCTACTCTGATTTGGAGTATATACACCAACCCAATATGCTCTCTCATATAAAATACAGAAATGCTAAATTTTCGAGAATCGAAAAAAATATAAGTATTATTTAGGCACCCAATGTTAAAAGCAAAATTGCTCTAAATATAATGTGTCACAAATAATCTACAATTCCCTTTCCTACTCTGTTATAAAGTATATACACCAACTCAATATGCTCTCTCAGGTAAAATACCGAAATTATAAATTTACGAAATTAAAAAAATTCTAAACGTTATCTAGGCAACCCAATGTAAAAAGCAAAATTGTTCTGAATGTAATCTGTCAGAGAAAATATACAATGACTTTTTCTACTCTGTTTTCGAGTATATACACCAACTCATTATGCTCTCCCTTGTAAAATACAGAAGTTCAAATTTTACACGAACCTAAAAAAATCTAAATATTATCTAGGCATTTCAATGTTAAAAGCAAAATTGCTCTGAATATAGTCTGTCATAGAAAATACACAATGCCATCTTCTACTCTTTTTTGGAGTATATAAACCAACTCAATATGCTCTCTCATGTAAAATACTGAAATTCTAATTTTACCTGAATCGAAAAATATCTAAATATTATCTAGGCACCCCAATGTTAACAGCAAAATTGCTCTGAATATAGTTTTTCAGAAAAAAAATACTATGCCCATTGGATTCAGTTTTGGATTATATACACCAACCCAATATGCTCTCTCATGTAAAATACCGAAATTCTAAATTTACACGAATCGAAAAAAATCTAAATATTATTTAGGCACCCAATGTTAAAAGCAAAATTTCTCTGAATATAATCTGTCAGAAAAAATATACAATTCCCTTTCCTACTCTGTTTTAAAATATATACACCAACTCAATATGCTCTCTCATGTAAAATACCGAAATTATAAATTTATGCAAATTAAAAAAATTCTAAATATTATCTAGGCCCCGAATGTTAACAGCAAAATTGCTCTGAATGTAATCAGTCAAAAAAATATACAATGCCCTTATCTACTATGTTTTGGAGTATATACACCAAATCAATATCCTCTCCCATGTAAAATACAGAAATTCATATTTTACATGAACTGAAAAATGTAAATATTATCTAGGCATTCCAATGTTAAAAGCAAAATTGCTCTGAATATAGTCTGTCTGAGAAAATAAACAATGCTTTTTTCTACTCTGTTTTGGAGTATATTCACCAACTCAATATGCTCTCTCATGTAAAATACCGAAATTCTAAATTTCCGCAAATCGAAAAAAATCTAAATATTTTCTAGGCCCCCCAATGTTAAAAGCAAAACTGCTCTGAATAAAATCTTTCAGAAAAAATATACAATGCGTTTTTCTATTCTGTTTTGGAGAATATAATCCAACCCAATATGCTCTCTCATGTAAAATAACAAAATTCTAAATTTACGCAAATCGAAAAAAATCTAAATATTATCGAGGCACCCAATGTAAAAAGCAAAATTGCTCTGAATATAATCTGTCAGAAATAATATACAATGCCCTTTCCTACTCTGTTATAAAGTATATACACCAACTCAATATGCTCTCTCATGTAAAATACAGAAATTATAAATTGATGGAAATTAAAAAATTCTAAATATTATCTAGGCACACCAATGTTAAAAGCAAAATTGTTCTGAATGTAATCTGTCAGAAAAAATATACAATGCCTTTTTCTACTCTGTTTTCCAATACATACACCAACTCAATATGCTCTCTTATGTAAATTACAGAAGGTCAAATTTTACACGAACCGAAAAAAACTAAATATTATTTACGCATTCCAATGATAAAAGAAAAATTGCTCTGCATATAATGTGTCAGAAAAAATATACAATGATTTTTCTACTCTCTTTTGGAGTATATACACTAACCCAATATGCTCTCTCATGTAAAATACCAAAATTCTAAATTTATGCGAATCGAAAAAAATCTGAATATTATCTAGGCACCACAACGTAAAAACCAAAATTTCTCGGAACAAAATTTGTCAGAGAAAATATACATTGCTCCTTTCTACTCTGTTTTGGAGTATATAAACCAACTCAATATGCTCTCCCATGCAAACTACCGAAATTCTAATTTTACACGAACAGAAAAAAATCTAAATATTATCTAGGCATACCAATGTTAAAAGCAAAATTGCTCTGAATATAATCTGTCAGAAAAAATACACAATGCTTTTTTGTACTCTCTTTTGGCGCATATACACTAACCAAATATGCTATCTCATGTAAAATATCGAAATTCTAAATTTACACGAATAGAAAAAAATCTAAATATTATCTAGGCACCCGAATGATAAAATAAAATAGCTCTGAATATAATCAGTCAGAAAAAAGATACAATCCCCTTTTCTACTTTGTTTTGGAGTATATACACCAACTCAATATGCTCTCTCATGTAAAATACCAAAATTGTAAATTTACATGACTCGAAAGAAATCTAAATATTATTGAGGTACCACAATGTTAAAACCAAAATTTCTCTGAATATAATCTGTCAGAAATAATATACAATGCCCTATTCTACTCTGTTTTGATGTATATACACAAACTCAATATGTTCTCTCATGTAAAATACCGAAATTCGAATTTTATGGGAATCGACAAAAATCTAAATATTATCCAGGCACCCCAATGTTAAAAAAGAATGGCTCTGAATATAATCTGTCAGAAAAAATATACAATGCTTTTTTCTACTCTGTTTTGGAGTATATACAAAAACTCAATATGCTCTCTCATGTAAAATACAAAAATTCAAATTTTAAATGAACAGCAAAAAGTCTAAATATTATCTAGGCATTTCAATGTTAAAAACAAAATTGTACTGAATATAATCTGTCAAAAATAATATACAATGCCCTTTCCTACCCTGTTATAAAGTATATACACCAGCTCAATATGCTCTCTCACGTAAAATACGGAAATTCTAATTTTACGTGAATCGAAAAAAATCTAAATATTATCTAGGCACCCCAATGTAAAAAGCAAAATTGCTCTGAATATAATCTGTCAGAAAAAATATACAATGCCCTTTTGTAATTTGATTTTTAATATATAAACCAACTCAATATGCTCGCATGTAAAATACAGAAATTCTAATTTTACGTGAATTGAAAAAAATCTAAATGATATCTAGGAGCCCCAAAGTTAAAAGAAAATGGCTCTGAATATACTGTGTTAGTAAAAATATACAATGCCTTGTTCTGCTTTGTTTTGGAGTATATACCGCAACTCAGTATGCTCTCTCATGTAAAATACCGAAATTCTAATTTTACGTGAATCGAACAAAATCTAAATATTATCTAGGCACCCTAATATTATAAACAAAATTGCTCTGAATATGTGTCAGAAAAAATATACAATGTTCTATTCTACTCTGTTTATGAGTATATACAGCAACTCAATATGCTCTCTCATGTAAAATATAGAAATTCTATATTTAAGTGAATCGAAAAAAATCTAAATATTATCTAGGCACCCCAATGTTATAAGCAAAATTGCTCTGAATATAATCTGTCAGAAAAAATATACAATGCCCTTTTCTACTCTGTTTTGGAGTATATACACCATCTCAATATGCTGTCTCATATAAAATACAGAAATTCTAATTTTACACGAATCGAAAAAAATCTAAATATCTAGGCTCCCCAAAGTTAAAAGAAAATGGCTCTTAATATAGTCTGTTAGAAAAAATATACAATGCCTTATTCCACTTTGTTTTGTAGAATATACACCAACACAGTATGCTCTCTTATGTAAAATACAGAAATTCTAATTTTACACGGATCTAAAAAATACAAAAATCTAAATATTATCTAGGCACCCCAATGTTAAAAACAAAATTGTTCTGAATATATTCTGTCAGAAAAAATATACAGTGCGTTATTCGACTCTGTTTTGGAGTATATAAACCAACTCCATATGCTCTCTAATGTAAAATTCAGAAATTTTATATTGAAGTGAATTGAAAAAAATCTAAATATTATCTAGAAACCCCAATGTTAATAGCAAAATTCCTTTGAATATAATCTGTCAGAGAAAATATAAAATGATCTTTTCCACTCTGTTTTGAAGTATATACACCAACTAAATATGCTCTCTCATGTAAAATACAGAAATTCTATATGTAAGCGAATGGAAAAAAATCTAAATATTATCTAGACACCCCAATGTTAAAAGCAAAATTGTTCTGAATATAATCTGTCATAAAAAATATACAATGTCGTTTTCTACTCTGTTTTGGAGTATATACAACAACTCCATATGCTCTCTCATGTAAAATACCGAAATTTTAATTTTACGCGAATCGAAAAAAATCTAAATAATATCTAGGCGCCCCATTGTTAAAAGAAAATGGCTCTGAATATAGTCTGTTAGAAAAACTATTCAATGCCTTATTCTACTGTGTTTTGTACGATATACACCAACTCAGTATGCTCTCTTGTGTAAAATACAGAAATTCTAATTTTACCAGAATCGAAAAAATCTAAATATTATCTAGGCACCACAATGTTAAAAGCAAAATTTCTCTGAATATCAACTGTCAGAAAAAATATACAATGCCCTATTCCACTCTGTTTTTGAGTATATACACCAACTCAACCTGCTCTCTAATGTAAAATACAGAAATTCTATATTTAAGCGACTCGAAATAATCTAAATATTATCTAGGCACCCCAATGTTTAAAACAAAATTGCTCTGAATATAATCTGTCAGAGAAAATATACAATGCTTTTTTCTACTCTGTTTTGGAGTATATACATCAACCCCATATGCTCTCTCATGTAAAATAGAGAAATTCCATATTTATGCAAATCGAAAAAAATCTAAATATAGTCTAGGCACCCCAAAGTTAAAACAAAAATTGCTCTTAATATAATCGGTCAGAAAAAATATAAAATGCCCTTTTCTACTCTGCTTTCGAGTATATACACCAAATCAATATGCTCTCTCATGTAAAATACTGAAATTATATTTTTCCGCAAATAGAAAAAAATGTAAATAATATCTATGTGCCCGAAAGTTAAAAGAAAATGGGTATGAATATAGTCTGTTATAAAAAATATACAATACCTTATTCTACTCTGTTTTGGAGTAAATACAACAACTCCGGATGCTCTCTTATTTAAAATACATAAATTTAATTTTACCAGAATCCAAAAAATCTAAATATTATCTAGGCACCCAATTGTTAAAAAAAATTGCTCTGAATATAATCTGTCAGAAAAAATATACAATGCCCTTTTCTACTTTGTTTTGAAATATATACACCAACTCAATATGCTCTCGCATGTAATATACCGAAATTCAAATTTTACGTGAATCGAAATAAATCTAAATAATATCTAGGCACCACAAAGTTAAACGAAAATGTCTCTGAATATAGTCAGTTAGAAAAAATATAGAATGCTTTATTCTACTCTATTTTGGAGTATATACACCAACTCCATATGCACTCTCATGTAAAATACAGAAATTCTATATTTAAGCAAATCGAAAAAAATCTAAATATTATCTAGACACCCCAATGTTAAAAACAAAATTGCTCTGAATATAATTTGTTATAAAAAATATACAATGCCTTTACTACTCTGTTTTGGAGTATATACAGCAACTCAATATGCTCTCTCATGTAAAATACCGAAATTCTAATTTTATGCGAATCGAAAAAAATCTAAATAATATCTACGCACCCCAATGTTAAAAGAAAATTGCTCTGAATATAGTCTGTTAGAAAAAATATACAATGCCTTATTCTACTATGTTTTGGAGTATATACACCAAATAAGTGTGCTCTCTCGTGTAAAATACAGAAATTCTAATTTTACCCGAATCGAAATAATCTAAATATTATCTATGCACACCAATGTTAAAAACAAAATTGCTCTGAATAAAAGCTGTCAGAAAAATATACAATGCTCTATTCTACTCTGTTTTGGAGTATATACACCACCTCAATATGCTCTCTCATGTAAAATACAGAAATTTTATCGTTAAGCAAATCGAAAATAACTAAATATTATCTAGGCACCCCAATGTTAAAAACAAAATCGCTGTGAATATAATTTGTAAGAAAAAATACACAATGCCCTTTTCTACTCTGTTTTGGAGTATATACACCAACTCCATATGCTCTCTCATGTAAAATACAGAAATTCTATATTTAAGCGAATCGAAAATAATCTAAATATTATCTAGGCACCCCAATGTTTAAAACAAAATTGCTCTGAATATAATCTGTCAGAAAAAACTTTACAATGCCTTATTCTACTCTCTTTTGGAGTATATACACCAACTCCATTTGCTCTCTCATGTAAAATACAGAAATTCTATATTTAAGAGAATCGAAAAAAATCTAAATATTATCTAGGCACCCCAATGTTAAAAACAAAATTGCTGTGAGTATAATCTGTTATAAAAAATATCAAATGCACTATTATACTCTGTTTTGGAGTATATACACCAACTCCATATGCTCTCTCATATAAAATAGAGAAATTCTATATTTAAGCGAATCGAAAAAAATCTAAATATTATCTAGGCACCCCTATGTTAAATGCAAAATTGCTCTCAATATAATCTGTCATAAAAAATATACAATGCCCTTTTCTACTCTATTTTCGAGTATATACACCAACTCCATATACTCTACCATGTAAAATACAGAAATTTTATTTTTAAGCGAATCGAAAAAAATCTAAATTATATCTAGGCGCCCCAAAGTTAAAAGAAAATGGCTCTGAATATAGTATGTTAGAAAAAATATACAATGCCTTATTCTACTATGTTTCGGAGTATATACACCAACTCAGTATGCTCTATCATGTAAAATAGAGAAATTCTAATTTTACCCGAATCGAAAAAATCTAAATATTATCCAGGCACCCCAATGTTAAAAACAAAATTGCTCTAAATATAAACTCTAAGAGAAAATATACAATGCCCTATTCTACTCTGTTTCTGAGTATATACACCACCTCTACATGCTCTCTCATGTAAACTACAGAAATTCTATATTTAAGCGAATCGAAAAAAATCTAAATATTATCTAGGCACCCTAATGTTAAAAACAATATTGCTCTCAATATAATCTGTCACAAAAAATACACAATGCCCTTTTCTACTCTGTTTTGGAGTATATACACCTACTCAGTATGCTCTCTCATGTAAAATACCAAAATTCTAAATTTACGTGAATCGAAAAAAATCTAAATATTATCTAGACACCCCAATGTCTAAAGCAAAATTGCTCTGAATATCATCTGTCTGACAAAATATGCAATGTTTTTGTCTACTTTGTTTTGGATTGTATACACCAACTCAATATGCTCTCTCATGTAAAATACCGAAATTCTTATTTTATGCGAATCGAAAAAAATCTAAATAATATCTAGGCACCACAATGATAAAAACAAAATTGCTCTGAATATAATCTGTCATAAAAAATATACAATGCCCTATTCCAGTCTGTTTTGGGGTATATAAAACAACTCCATATGCTCTCTCATATAAAATACTGGAACTCTATATTTAAGCGAATCAAAAACAATCTAAATATTATCTATGCACCGTAATGTTGAAAGCAAACTTGCTCTGAATATAATATGTCAGAAAACATACACAATGCTTTATTTTACTCTATTTTGTAATATATATACCAACTCCATATGCTGTCTTATGTAAAATACAGAAATTCTAATTTTAGCAGAATCGAAATAATCTAAATATTATCTAGGCACCCCAATGTTAAAAACAAAAATGCTCTGAATATAATCAGTCAGAAAAAATATACAATGCCCTATTCTACTCTGTTTTGGAGTACATACACCAACTCAATATGCTCTCTTATGTAAAATACCAAAATTCTAATTTTACAAAAATCAAAAAAAGTCTATATATCTAAGCGCCCCAAAGTTAAAAAAAAATGGCTCTAAATATAGTCTGTTAGAAAAACATACAATGCCTTATTCTACTCTGTTTTGGATTATATACATCAACTCAGTTTGCTCTCTGATGTAAAATACCGAAATTCTAATTTTACGTGAATCGAAAAAAATCTAACTAATATCTAGTCTCCCCACAGTTAAAAGAAAATGGCTGTGAATATAGTCTGTTAGAAAAAACATACAATGCCTTATTCTACTTCGTTTTGGAGTATATACACCAACTCAGTATGCTCTCTCATGTAAAATACCGAAATTCAAATTTTACGTGAATCGAAAAAAATGTAAATAATATCTTGCTGCCCCAAATTTAAAAGAAAATGGCTCTGAATATAGTCTGTTATAAAACATATACAATGCCTTATTCTACTTTGTTTTGGATTATATAAACTAACTCAGTATTCTCTCTCACATAAAATACAGAAATTCTAATTTTACCCGAATCGAAAAAATCTAAATATTATCTAGGCACCCCAATGTTAAAAACAAAATTGCTCTGAGTATAATCTGTCAGAAAAAATATGCAATTTCCTAGTCTCTGTTTTGTAGTATATACACAATCTCAACTCAATATGCTCTTTCATGTAAAATACAAAAATTCTGATTTTACCCGAATCCAAAATATCTAAATATTATCTAGGCCCCCCAGTGTTAAAAACAAAATTGCTCTGAATATATCCTCTTAGAAAAAATATACAAGGACCTAATCAAATCTGTTTTGGAGTATATACACCAACTCAGTATGCTCTCTCATGTCAAATACTGAAATTCTAATTTTACGTGAATTGAAAATGATCTAAATATTATCTTGGCACCCCAATGTTAAAAAAAAATTGCTCTGAATATAATCTGTCAGAAAAAATATACAATGCCTCACTCTACTCTGTTTTGGAGTATATACACCAACTCAGTATGCTCTCTCATGTAAAATACCGAAATACTAATCTTACGTGAATCAAAAAAAATCTAAATATTATCTAGGCAACCCAATGTAAAAAACAAAATTGCTCTGAATATAATCTGTCAGAAAATATACACAATATTCTATTCTACTCTTTTTAGGGGTATATACACCAACCCCATATGCTCTCTCATGTAAAATACCAAAATTCTATATTTAAGCAAATCGAAAAAATCTAAATACAATCTAGGCACCACAATGTTAAAAGCAAAGTTGTTCTGAATGTAATCTCTCAGAAAAAATATACAATGCCCTTTTCTAAGCTGTTTTGGCGTATATACACGAACTCAATATGCACTCTCATGTGAAATACAGAAATTCTAATTTTACATGAATCGAAAAAAATCTAAATAATATATAAACGCCACAAAGTTAAAATAAAATGTCTCTGAATATAGTCTGTTAGAAAAAATATACAATGCCCTATTCTACTCTGTTTTGGAGTATATACACCAACTCACTATGCTCTTTCATGTAAAATACCAAAATTCAAATTTTACGTGAATAAAAAAATCTAAATATTATCTAGGAACACCAATGTTAAAAACAAATTTTCTCTGAATATAGTCTGTCAGGAAAAACATACAATGCCCGTTTCTACTCTGTTTTGGAGTATATACACCAACTCAATATGCTCTCTTATGTAAAATACAGAAATTCTAATTTTACGCAAATCGAAAAAAATCTAAATAATATCTAGGCGCCCCAAAGTTAAAAGAAAATTGCTCAGAATGTAGTCTATTAGAAAAAATATACAATGTCTTATTCTACTCTGTTTAGGAGTATATGCACCAACTCAGTATGCTCTCTCTTGTGAAATACAGAAATTCTAATTTTACGTGAATCGAGAAAAATTTAAATATTATCTAGGCAGCCCAATGTTAAAAGCAAAATTGCTCTCAATATCATCTGTCAGAAATATTATACAATGCCCTTTTCTACTCCGTTTTGGTGTATATACACCAACACAATATGCTCTGTCGTGGAAAATACGGAAATTATAATTTCACGCGAATCGAAAAAAATCTAAATAATATCTAGGCGACCCAAAGTTAAACAAAAATTCCTCTGAATATATTCTGCTAGAAAAAAATATAAAATGCCTTATACTTTGTTTTGGAGTCTATACACCAACTCAGTAGTCTCTCTGATGTAAAATATAGAAATTCTAATTTTACGTGAATCGAAAAAAATCTAAATAATATCCAGGCATCCCAATGTTAAAAACAAAACTGCTCTGAATATAGTCTGTCAGAAAAGATAAACAATGCCCTATTCTACTCTGTTTTGGAGTATATACATTAACTCCATATGCTCAATCATGTAAAATACAGAAATTCTATATTTAAGCGAATCGAAAAAATTCTAAATAATATCTAGGCACCCCAATGTTGAAAACAATATTGTTCTGGGTATAGTTTGTCAGAGAAAATATACAATGCCCTTTTCTTCTTTGTTTTGTAGTATATACACCAACTCAATATGCTCTTTCATGCAAAATACAAAAACACTAATGTTACCCGAATCGAAAAAATCTATATATTATCAAGGCACCCCAATGTTAAAAACAAAACTGCTCTGAATATAATCTGTCAGAAAAAATATACAATGACCTATTCTACTCTGTTTTGGAGTATATACACCAACTCTGTATGCTCTCTCATGTAAAATACAGAAATTCTAATTTTACCCGAATGAAAAAAATATAAATATTATCTAGGTACCCCAATGTTAAAAACAAAATTGCTCTGAATATAATTTGTCAGAAAAAATATACAATGCCCTATTCCACTCTTTTTTGGAGTATATACACCAACTCCATATGCTCTATCATGTAAAATACAGAAATTCTAATTTTACCCGAATCGAAAAAATCTAAATATAATCTAGGCACCCCAATGTTAAAAACAAAATTGCTCTGAATAGAATCAGTCAGAAAAAATATACAATGCCCTATTCTACCCTGTTTTCGAGTATATACACCAACTCAGTATGCTCTCTCATGTAAAATACCAAAATTCTAATTTTACGTAAATCGAAATAAATCTAAATATTATCTGGGCACCAGAATGTTAAAAGTATAATTGCTCTTAATACAATCTGTCAGAAAAAATATACAATGCCCTTCTGCACTTTTTTTTTTGGAGTATATACAGCAACTCAAAATGCTCTGTCATGTAAAATACTGAAATTTTAATTTTACACGAATCTACAAAAATCTAAATAATATCTAGGCGCCCCAAAGTTAAAAGAAAATGGCTCTGAATATAGTCTGTAATTAAAAAATATACAAAGCCTTATTCTACTGTTTTGGAGTATATACACCAACTCAGTATGCTCTCTCATATAAAATACCGAAATTCTAATTTTACGTGAATCGAAAAAAATTTAAATGTTATCTAGGCACCCCAATGTTAAAAAAAATTTCTCTGAATATAATCTGTCAGAAAAAAATATACAATGACGTATTCTACTCTGTTTTGGAGTATATACACCACCTCAGTATGCTCTCTCGTGTAAAATACAGAAATTCTAAATTTACGTGAATCGAAAAAAATCTAAATATTTTCTAGGCACCCCAATGTTAAAACCAAAATTTCTCTGAAAATAATCTGTCAGAAAATATATACAACACCCTATTCTACTTTGTTTAGGAGTATATACACCAACGCCATATGCACTCTCATGTAAAATACCAAAATTCTATATTTAAGCGAAACGAAAAAATCTATATACAATCAAGGCACCACAATGTTAAAAGCAAAATTGCTCTAAATATATTCTCTCAGAAAAAATATACAATGTCCTCTTCTAATCTGTTTTGGCGAATATGCACCAACTCAATATGCACTCTCATGTAAAATACCGAAATTCTAATTTTACGTGAATCGAAGAAAATCTAAATAATATATAGGAGCCACAAAGTTAACATAAAATGGCTCTGAATATAGTCTGTTAGAAAAAATATACAATGCCCTATACTACTCTGTTGTGGAGTACATACACCAACTCAGTATGCTCCCTCATGTAAAATACCGAAATTTTAAATTTACGTGAATCGAAAAAAATGTAAATAACATCTAGGCGCCCCAAAGTTAAAGGAAAATGGCTCTGAATATAGTCTGTTAGAAAAAATATAAAATGCCTTATTCTAGTATGTTTTAAAGTATATACACCAACTCAGTATGCTCTCTCATGTAAAATACAGAAATTGTAATTTCACCCGAATGAAAAAAATCTAAATATTATCTAGGTACCCGAAGTTTAAAAGCAAAATTGCTCTGAATATAATCTGTAAGAAAAAATATACAATGACCTTTTCTACTCTATTTAGGAGTATATATACCAAATCAATATGCTCTCACATGTAAAATAACGAAATTGTAATTTACGTGAATTGAAAAATATCTAAATATCAAGGCTCCCCAAAGTTAAAACAAAATAGCTCTGAATATAGTCTGTTAGAAAAAATATACAATGCCTTATTCTACTTTGTTTTGGAGTATATACAACAACTCAGTGTGCTCTCTCTTGTAAAATAACAAAATTCTAATTTTACCCGAATCGAAAAACTATGAATATTATCTAGGCATTCCAATGTTAAAAACAAAATTGCTCTGAATATAATCTGTCAGAAAAAATATACAATGCCCTATTCTACTCTGTTTTGGATTATATACACCAACTCCATATGCTCTCTCATGTAAAATACAGAAATTCTATATTTAAGCGAATCGAAAAAAATGTACATATAATCGAGGCACCCCATTGTTAAAAACAAAATTTCTCTGAATCTAATCTGTCATAAAAAATATTCAATGCCTTATTCTACTCTGTTTTGGAGTATTTACACCAACTCAGCATGCTCTGTCATGTAAAACACAGAAATTCTATATTGAAGCGAATCGAAAAAAATCTAAAAATTATGCATGCACCCAATGTTGAAAGCAGAATTGCTCTGAATATAATCTGTCAGAAGTAGTATACAATGCCCTTTTCTACTCTGTTTTGGAGTATATACACCAACTCCGGATGCTCTCTCATGTAAAATACCGAAATTCTAATTTTACGCGAATCAAAAAAAATCTAAATAATATCAAGGCGCCCCAAAGTTATAAGAAAATGGCTCCGAATATACTCTACTGGAAAAAATATACAATGCCTTATTCTACTCTGTTTTGGAGTATATACACCAACTCACTATGCTCTCTCATGTAAAATACTGAAATTCTAATTTTACGTGGACCGAAAAAAATCTTAATAATATCTAGGAGCTTCAAAGTTAATAAAAAATGGCTCTGAATATAGTATGTTAGAAAAAATATACAATGCCTTTTTCTACTCTGTTTTGGAGTATATACACCAACTCAGTATGCTCTCTCATGTAAAATACCGAAATTCTAATTTTACTTGAATCGACAAAATCTAAATATTATCTAGCCAACCCAATGTTAAGAACAAAATTCCTCTTAATATAATCTGTTAGAAAAAATATACAATGCCTTATTCTACTCTGTTTTGAAGTATATACACCAACTTCATATGCTCTCTCATGTAAAATACAGAAATTATATATTTAAGCAAATCGAAAAAAATCTACATATAATCTAGGGATTCCAATGTTAAATACAAAATTGCTCTGAATATAATCTGTCAGATAAAATATTCAATGCCCATTTCTACTCTGTTTTGGATTATATACACCAACTTCTTAAGTTCTCTCATGTAAAAAACAGAAATTTTATATTTAAGCGAATCGAAAAAAATCTAAATATTTTCTAGGCACCCGAATGTTAAAAACAAAATTGCTCTGAATATAATCTGTCAGAAAAAATATACAATACGCTATTCTATTCTTTTTTGGACTATATACACCAACTCCATATGCTCTCTCATGTAAAATACAGTAATTCTAATTTTACCCGAATTGAATAAATCTAAATATTATCTAGGAACCCCAATGTTAAAAGCCAAATTGCTCTGAATATAATCTGTCAGAAAAAATATACAATGCCCTATTCTACTTTCTTTTGGAGTATATACACAAAGTCCATATGCTCTCTCATGTAAAATACAGAAATTCTATATTTAAGTGAATCGAAAAAAATCTAAATAATATCTAGGACCCCAAAGTTAAAAGAAAATGGCTCTAAATATAGTCTGTTAGGAAAAATATACAATCCCTTATTTTACTATGTTTTGGAGTATATACACCAACTCAGTATGCTCTCTCATGTAAAATTCAGAAATTATAATTTTACCCAAATAATAAAAATCTCAGTATTATCTAGGCACCTCAATGTGTAAAACAAAATTGCTCTGAATATAATCTGTCAGAAAAAATATACAATACCCTATTCTACTCTGTTTTGGAGTATATACACCAACTCCATATGCTCTCTCATGTTAAATAACAAAATTCTATATTTAAGTGAATCGAAAAAATCTAAATACAATCTAGGCACCACAATGTTAAAAGCAAAATTGCTCTGAATATAATCTCTCAGAAAAAATATACAATGCCCTTTTCTAATCTGTTTTGGCGTATATACACCAACTCAATATGCACTCTCATGTAAAATACCGAAATTCTAAATTTATGTGAATCGAAAAACATCTAAATATTATCTAGGCACCCGAATGTTAAAAGCAAAATTGCTCTTAATATAATCTGTTCAGAAAAAATATACAATGCCCTTTTCTACTCTGTTTTGGATTATATACACCAACTCAATATGCTCTCTCTTGTAAAAAACCGAAATTCTACTTTTACCCGAATCAAAAGAAATCTAAATAATATCTAGGCGCCCCAAAGTTAAAAGAAACTGGCTCTGAACATAGTCTGTTAGAGAAAATATACAATGCCTTATTCTACTCTGTTTTGGAGTATATAAACCAACTCCATATGCTCTGTCACGTAAAAAACTGAAATTCTAATTTTACGCGAATCAAAAAGAATCTAAATAATATCCAGGGGCCCCAAAGTCAAAAGAAACTGGCTCTGAATGTATTCTCTCAGAAAAAATATACAATGCCTTATTCTACTCTGTTTTGGAGTATATACTCCAACTAAGTATGCTCTCTCATGTAAAATACAGAAATTCTATATTTAAGTGAATCAAAATATATCTAAATATAATCTAGGCAGCCCAATGTTAAAATCAAAATTGCTCTGAATATATTCGGTCAGAAAAAATATACAATGCCTTAATCTACTCTGTTTTGTAGTATACACATCAACTCAGTATGCTCTCTCATGTAAAATACCAAAATTCTAATTTTACCCATATCGACAAAATCTAAATATTATCTAAACACCCCAATGTTAAAAACAAAATTGCTCTGAATATAATGTGTCAGAAAAAATATGCAATGCCTTATTATACTCTGTTTTGGAGTATATACACCAACTCCATATGCTCTATCATGTAAAATACCGATATTCTAATTTTACACGAATCGAAAAAAATCTAAGTAATATCCAGGCGCCCCAAAGTTAAAAGAAAATGGCTCTGAATATATTCTGTTAGAAAAAATATACAATACCTTATTCTACTCTGCTTTGGAGTATATACACCAACACAGTATGCTCTCTCATGTAAAATACCGAAATTCTAATTTTACGCAAATCGAAAAAAATATAAATAATATCTAGGCACCCCAAATTTAAGAGAAAATGGCTCTGAATACAGTCTGTTAGAAAAAATATACAATGCGTTATTCTACTCTGTTTTGTAGTATATACACCAACTCAGTATGCAGTTTCATGTAAAATACCGAAATTTTAATTTTACCCGACTCGACAAAATCTAAATATTATCTAGGCACCCAAATGTTAAAAACAAAATTGCTCTGAATATAATCTCTCAGAAAAAATATACAATGCCCTATTCTACTCTGTTTTGAAGTATATACACCAACTCCATATGCTCTCTCATGTAAAATACAGAAATCCTATATTTAAGTGAATCGAAAAAAATCTAAATATTATCTAGGCACCCCAATGTTAGAAACAAAATTGCTCTGAATATACTCTATCAGAAAAAATATACAATGCCTTATTCTCCTCTGTTTTGAAGTATATACACCAACTCAATAGGCTCTCTTATGTAAAATGCAGAAATTCTGATTTTAAGTGAATCGAAATAAATCTAAATAATACCTAGGCACCCCAAAGTTAAAAGAAAATGGCTCTGAATATAGTCTGTTCGAAAAAATATACAATGCCTTATTCTACTTCGTTTTGGAGTATATAAATTAACTCGGTGTGCTTTCTCATGTAAAATACCAAAATTCTAATTTTACCCGTATCGACAAAATCTAAATATTATCTAGGCACCCCAATGTTAAAAACTAAATTTCTTTGAATATAATCTGTCAGAAAAAAATATACAATGCCCTATTCTACTCTGTTTTGGAGTATATACACCAACTCCATTTGCTCTATCATGTAAAATACTGAAATTCTAAATTTACATGAATCGAAAAAAATATAAATAATATCTAGGCGCCCCAAAGTTAAAAGAAAATGGCTCTGAATATATTCTGTTAGAAAAAATATACAATACCTTATTCTACTTGCTTTGGAGTATATACACCAACTCAGTATGCTCTCTTAGGTAAAATACCGAAATTCCAATTTTACGTGAATTGAAAAAAATCTAAATATTATTTAGGCACCGGAATGGTAAAAGCAAAATTTCTCTGAATATAAACTGTCAGAAAAAATGTACAATGCCATTTTCTACTCTGTTTTACGGTATATACACCAACTCAATATGCTCTCTCATGTGAAATACCGAAATTCTAATTTTACGTGAATCAAAAAAAATCTAAATATTATCTAGGCACCCCAAAGTTAAAAGAAAATGGCTCTGAATATAGTCTGTTAGAAAAAATATACAATGCCTTATTGTTCTCTGTTTTGGAGTATATACACCAACTCAGTATGCTCTATCATGTGAAATACAGAAATTCTAATTTTACCCGAATCGAAAAAATCTAAATATAATCTAGGCACTCCAATGTTAAAAACAAAATTGCTCTGAATATAATCTGTCAGAAAAAATATTCAATTCCCTTTTCTACTCTGTTTTTGAGTATATACATCAACTCCATATTCTCTCTCATGTAAAATCCAGAAATTCTATATTTAAGCGAATCGAAAAATATCTAAAGATAATCTAGGCCCCCCAATGTTTAAAGCAAAATTGCTCTTAATATAATCTGTCAGAATAAATATACAATGCCTTATTCTACTCTGCTTTGTTGTATATACACCAACTCAGTATGCTCTCTCATGTAAAATACAGAGATTCTATATTTAAGCGAATTGAAAAAAAGCTAAATATTATCCAGGTACCCCAATGTTAAAGCAGAATTGCTCTGAATATAATCTGTCAGAAGAAATATACAATGCCCTTTTCTACTCTTTTTTGGATTATATACACCACTCAATATGCTCTCTCATGTAAAATGCAAAAATTCTAATTTTACACGAATTGAAATAAATCTAAGTAATATCGAGGCGCCCCAAAGTTACAAGAAAATGGCTCTGAATATAGTCTGTTAGAAAAAATATACAATGCCTTATTATACTCGGTTTTGGGATATATACACCAACTCAGTATGCTCTCTCATGTAAAATACTGAAATTCTAATTTTACGCGAATTGAAGAAAATCTAAATAATATCTAGGCACCGCAAATTTAAAAGAAAATGGCTCTGAATGTATTCTCTCATAAAAAATATACAATGCCTTATTCTACTCTGTTTTGAAGTATATACACCAACTCAGTATGCTCTCATGTAAAATACCAAAATTCTAATTTTACACGTATCGACAAAATCTAAATATTATCTAGGCACCCCAATGTTAAAAACAAAATTGCTCTGAATATAATCTGTCAGAAAAATTATACAATGCCCTATTCTACTCTGTTTTGGAGTATATACACCAACTCCATATGCTCTATCATGTAAAATACCGATATTCTAATTTTACACGAATCGAAAAAAATCTAAGTAATATCCAGGCGCCCCAAAGTTAAAAGAAAATGGCTCTGAATATATTCTGTTAGAAAAAATATACAATACCTTATTCTACTTGCTTTGGAGTATATACACCAACTCAGTATGCTCTCTTAGGTAAAATACCGAAATTCCAATTTTACGTGAATTGAAAAAAATCTAAATATTATTTAGGCACCGGAATGGTAAAAGCAAAATTTCTCTGAATATAAACTGTCAGAAAAAATGTACAATGCCATTTTCTACTCTGTTTTACGGTATATACACCAACTCAATATGCTCTCTCATGTGAAATACCGAAATTCTAATTTTACGTGAATCAAAAAAAATCTAAATATTATCTAGGCACCCCAAAGTTAAAAGAAAATGGCTCTGAATATAGTCTGTTAGAAAAAATATACAATGCCTTATTGTTCTCTGTTTTGGAGTATATACACCAACTCAGTATGCTCTATCATGTGAAATACAGAAATTCTAATTTTACCCGAATCGAAAAAATCTAAATATAATCTAGGCACTCCAATGTTAAAAACAAAATTGCTCTGAATATAATCTGTCAGAAAAAATATTCAATTCCCTTTTCTACTCTGTTTTTGAGTATATACATCAACTCCATATTCTCTCTCATGTAAAATCCAGAAATTCTATATTTAAGCGAATCGAAAAATATCTAAAGATAATCTAGGCCCCCCAATGTTTAAAGCAAAATTGCTCTTAATATAATCTGTCAGAATAAATATACAATGCCTTATTCTACTCTGCTTTGTTGTATATACACCAACTCAGTATGCTCTCTCATGTAAAATACAGAGATTCTATATTTAAGCGAATTGAAAAAAAGCTAAATATTATCCAGGTACCCCAATGTTAAAGCAGAATTGCTCTGAATATAATCTGTCAGAAGAAATATACAATGCCCTTTTCTACTCTTTTTTGGATTATATACACCACTCAATATGCTCTCTCATGTAAAATGCAAAAATTCTAATTTTACACGAATTGAAATAAATCTAAGTAATATCGAGGCGCCCCAAAGTTACAAGAAAATGGCTCTGAATATAGTCTGTTAGAAAAAATATACAATGCCTTATTATACTCGGTTTTGGGATATATACACCAACTCAGTATGCTCTCTCATGTAAAATACTGAAATTCTAATTTTACGCGAATTGAAGAAAATCTAAATAATATCTAGGCACCGCAAATTTAAAAGAAAATGGCTCTGAATGTATTCTCTCATAAAAAATATACAATGCCTTATTCTACTCTGTTTTGAAGTATATACACCAACTCAGTATGCTCTCATGTAAAATACCAAAATTCTAATTTTACACGTATCGACAAAATCTAAATATTATCTAGGCACCCCAATGTTAAAAACAAAATTGCTCTGAATATAATCTGTCAGAAAAATTATACAATGCCCTATTCTACTCTGTTTTGGAGTATATACACCAACTCCATATGCTCTATCATGCAAAATACCGAAATTCTAATTTTACGTGAATCGAAAAAAATCTAAATATTGTTTAGGCAACCGAATGGTAAAAGCAAAATAGCTCTGAATATAAACTGTCAGTAAAAATACACAATGCCCTTTTCTACTCTGTTTTAAGGTATATACACCAACTCAATATGCTCTCTCATGTGAAATACCGAAATTCTAATTTTATCTGAATCGAAAAAATGTAAATATTATGTAGGCACCCCAATGTTAAAAACAAAATTGCTCTGAATATAATCTGTCCGAAACAATATACAATGCCCTATTCTAGTCTGTTTTGGTATATATACACCATCTCCATATACTCTCTCATGTAAAATACCGTAATTCAAATTTTACGTGAATCGAAAAAAATCTAAATATTATCTAGGCACCCAAATGTTAAAAGGAAACTTGCTCTTAATATAATCTGTCAGAAAAAATATACAGTGTCCTTTTCTACTATGTTTTGGAGTATATACACCAAATTTACAGGCTCTCTCATTTAAAATACAGAAATTCTAATTTTACAAGAATCGAAAAATATCTAAATAATATCTAGGCGCCTGGAAGTTAAAAGAAAATGGCTCTTAATATAGACTGTTAGAAAAAATATACAATGCCTTATTCTACTCTGTTTGGAGTATATACACCAACTCCGTATGCTCTCTCATGAAAAATACACAAATTCTAATTTTACCTGAATTGAAAAAATCTAAATATTATGTAGGCACGCCAATGTTAAAAACAAAATTGCTCTGAATATAATCTGTTAGAAAAAATACACAATGCCCTATTCTACACTGTTTTGGAGTATATACACTAACTCAGTATGCTCTCTAATGTTAAATACCGAAATATTCATTTTATGTGAATCGAAAAAATCTAAATATTATCTAGGCACCCCAATGTTAAAAACAAAATTGCTTTGAACATAATCTGTCAGAAAAATTATACAATGCCCTATTCTACTCTGTTTTTGAGTGTATACACCAAATCAATATGCTCTCTCATGTAAAATACAGCAATTCTATATTTAAGCGAATCGAAAAGAATTTAAATATTATCTAGGCACCCCAATGTTAAAAGAAAAATTGCTGTGAACATAATCTGTCAGAAAAAATATACAATGAACTTTTCTACTCTGTTTTGTAGTATATACACCAACTCAATATGCTCTCTAATGTAAAATACCGAAATTCTAATCTTACGCAAATTGAAAAAAATCGAAATAATATCTAGGCGCCCAAAAGTTAAAAGAGAATGTCTCTGAATATAGTCTCTTAGAAAAAATATATAATGCCTATTTATACTCTGTTATGGAGTCTATAAAACAACGAAGTATGCTCTCTCATATAAAATACCGAAATTCTAATTTTACGCAAATCGAAAAAAATCTAAATAAGATCTAGGCACCCCAAAGTTAATAGAAAATTGCTCTGAATATAGTCTGTTAGAGGAAATGTACATTGCCTTATTCTACTTTGTTTTGGAGTATATACACCAACTCAGTATGCTCTCTCACGTAAAATACAGAAATTCTAATTTTACCCGAATCAAAAAAATCTAAATATTATCTAGGCACCCCAACGTTAAAAACAAAATTTCTCTGAATATAATGTGTCAGAAAAAATATACAATGCCCTATTCTACTTTGTTTTGAAGTATATACACCAACTCCACATGCTCTTTCATGTTAAATACAGAAATTATATATTTAAGAGAATCGAATAAAATCTAAATATTATCTAGCTACCCAAATGTTAAAAACAAAATCGCTCTGAATATCATCTGTCAGAAAAAATATACAATGCCCCTTTATAGTCTGTTTTGGAGAATATACACCAACTCAATATGCTCTCTCACGTAAAATACCGAAATTCTAATTTTACGCGAATCAAAAAAAATCTAAATAATATCTAGGCGCCCCAAAGTTCAAAGAAAATGGCGTTGAATATAGTCGGTTAGAAAAAATATACAATGCCATATTCTACTCTGTTTTGAATTATATACACCAACTCAGTATGCTCTCTCATGTAAAATAACAACACAGTAATTTTACGCGAATCGAAAAAAATCTAAATAATATCTTGGAGTCCAAAAGTTAAATGAAAATGGCTCTGAATATAGTCTCTTAGAAAAAATATACAATGCCTTATTCTACTCTGTTTTGGAGTACATAAACCAACTCAGTATGCTCTCCCCTGTAAAATAAAGTAATTCAAAATTTACGTCAATCGAAAAAAATCTAAATAATATCTAGGCGCCCCAAAGTTAAAAGAAAATGGCTCTGAATATATTCTGTTAGAAAAAATATACAATGCCCTTTTCTACTCTGTTTTGTCGTATATACACCAACTCAATATGCTCTCTCATGTAAAATACTGAAATTTGAATTTTACGTGAATCAAATAAAATCAAATATTATCTAGGCACCCCAATTATAAAAACAAAATTGCTCTGAATATTATTTGTCAGAAAAAATATAAAATGCCCTATTCTACTCTGTTTTGTAGTATATACACCAACTCCATATGCTCTGTCATGTAAAATACAGAAATTCTATATTTAAGCGAATGAAAAATAAATCTAAATATTATCTAGGCACCCCAATGTTAAAAGCAAAATAGCTCTCAATATAATCTTTCAGAAAAAATATACAATGCGCTTTTCTACTTTGTTTTGTAGTATATAAACCAACTCAATATGCTCTCTCATGTAAAATACCGAAATTATAATTTTACGTGAATCAAGAAAAATCTAAATATTTTCTAGGTGCCCGAAATTTAAAAGAAAATGGCTCTGAATATAGTCTGTTAGACAAAATATACAATGCGTTATTCTACTCTGTTTTGGAGTATATACACCAACTCAGTAGGCTCTCTCATGTAAAATACAGAAATTCAAATTTTACCCGAAATGAAAAAATCTACATATGATCTAGGCACCCCAATGTTAAAAACAAAATTTCTCTGAATATAATCAGTCAGATAAAATATAAAATGCCCTATCCTACTTTGTTTTGGAGTATATACACCAACTCCATATGCTCTTTCATGTAAAATAGAGAAATTCTATATTTAAGCGAATCGAAAAAATTCTAAATATTATCTAGGCACCCCAATGTTTAAAGCATAATTGCTCTAAATATAATCTTTCAGAAAAAATATACAATGCCCTATTCTACTCTGTTTTGGATTATATAAACCAACTCAATATGCTCTCTCATGTAAAATAGAGAAATTATAATTTTACCGAAATCGAAAATATCTAAATATTATCTAGGCACCCGAATGTTAAAAGCAAAATTCCTCTGAATATAATCTGTCAGAAAAAATATACAATGCCCATTTCTACTCTGTTTTGGTGTATATACACCAACTCAGTATGCTCTCTCATGTAACATACAGAAATTCTAATTTAGCCCGAATCGAACAAATCTAAATATTATCTAGGCTCCCATAAGTTAAAAGAAAATGTCTCTGAATATAGTATGTTGGAAAAAATATACAGTGATTTATTCTATTGTGTTTTGGAGTATATACACCAACTCAGTATGCTCTCTCATGTAAAATAGCGAAATTCGAATTTTACGTGAATCGAATAAAATCTAAATATTATCTAAACACCTTAATATCAAAAACAAAATTGCTCTGAATATAATGAGTCAGAAAAAAAAATAATGCCCTATTCTACTCTGTTTTGGAGTATATACACCAACTCCATATTCTCTCTCATGTAAAATCCAGAAATTCTATTTTTAAGTGAATCGAAGAAAATCTAAATATTATCTAGTCACCCCAATGTTAAAAGCAAAATTGCTCTGAATATAATCGTTAAAAAAAATATAAAATTTCCCTTTCTACTCTGTTTTGTAGTATATACACCAACTCAATATGCTCTCTCATCTAAAATACAGAAATTCTAATTTTACGTGAATCGAAAAAAATCTAAATATTATATAGGCACCTTAATGTTAAATGCAAAATTGCTGTGAATATAATCCTTCAGAAAAAATATACAATGCCCTTATCTACTCTGTTTGGAGTATATACTCCAACTCAATATGCTCTCTCATGTAAAATACTGAAATCTTAATTTTATGCAAATCGAAAAAAATCTAAATAATATCAAGGTGACCGAAAGTTTAAAAAATGGCTGTGAATATAGTCTGTTAGAAAAAAATACAATGCCTTATTCTACACTGTTTTGGATATATACATCAACTAAGTATGTTCTCTCATGTAAAAATACTGAAATTCAAATTTTACCCGAAACAAAAATATCTAAATATTATCTAGGCACCACAATGTTAAAGGAAAATTGCTCTGAATATAATCTGTCACAAAAAATATACAATGCCCTTTTCTACTCTATTTTGGAGTATATACACCAACTCAATATGCTCTCTCATGTAAAATACAGAAATTCTAATTTTACCACAATCGAAAAATTCTAAATATTATCTAGGCACCTTAATGATAAAAACAAAATTGCTCTTAAGATAATCTGTCAGCATCTCCAGCTGACAGATTATCTTTAGTGCAATTTTGGGGAGAAATAGCATGTGGGTGAAGGGGAGAAGAAAAGCAAAGCACACTGCCATGTGTGTACCTACGCAACTGTCTTGCATGCTCTGCTCATGTACCCCAAAACCTATAATCCAATAAAAAATTAAAATAAATAAATAAATATATAAAAATATAAAAAAATTGAAAAAAAAATATAATCTCTCAGAAAAAATATACAATGCCCTATTCTACTCTGTTTTGGAGTATATACACGAACTCCATATGCTCTCTCATGTAAAATACAGAAATTCTATATTTAAGAGAATCGAAAAATATCTAAATATTATCTAGGCACCCCAATGTTAAAAGCAAAATTGCTCCTACAATAATCTGTCAGAAAAAATATACAATACCCTTTTCTACTCTTTTTTCGAGTATATACACCAACTCAATATGCTCTCTCATGTAAAATAACGAAATTCGACTTTTACGTGAATCGAAAAAAATCTAAATAATATCTAGGCGCCCCAAACTTAAAAGAAAATGGCTCTGAATATATTCTGTTAGAAAAATTGTACAGTGCCTTATTCTACTCTCTTTTAAAGTATATACACAAACTCAGTATGCTCTCTCATGTAAAATACCGAAATTCAAATTATACGTGAATCAAAAAAATTCTAAATATTATCTAGGCACCCCAATATTAAAGCAAAATTGCTCTGAATATAACCTGTCAGAAAAAATATATAATGCCGTTTTCTACTCTGGTTTGTAGTATATATACCAACTCAATATGCTCTCTCAGGTAAAATACCAAAATTCTAATTTTACCCGAATCGAAAAAATCTAAATATTATCTAGGCACCCAAGGATAAAAACAAAATTGCTCTGAATATAATCTGTCAGAAAAAATATACAATGCCCTATTCTACTTTGTTTTGGAGTATATACACCAACTCCTTATGCTCTCCTATGTAAAATACAGAAATTCTATATTTAAGCGAATCGAAAAATATCTAAATATTATCTAGGCACCCGAATGTTAAATGCAAAATGCTCTGAATATAACCTGTCATAAAAAATATATAATGCCCTTTTCTACTTTGTTGGGGAGTATATACAGCAACTCAATATGCTCTCTCATTTAAAATACTGAAATTCTAATTTTACGTAAATGGAAATAAATCTAAATATTATCTAGGCACCCCAATGCTAAAAACAAAATTGCTCTGAATATAATCTGTCAGAAAAAATATACAATGCCTATTCTACTCTCTTTTGGAGTATATACACCAACTAAATATGCTCTCTCATGTTAAATACAGAAATTCTCATTTGACGCGAATCGAAAAAAATTTAAATAATATCTAGGCACCCCAAAGTTAAAAGAAAATTTCTCTGAATATAGTCTGTTAGAAAAAATAAACAATGCCTAATTCTACTCTGTTTTCGAGTATATACACCAACTCAGTATGCTCTCTCATGTAAAATACCAAAACTCTAAATTTACGTGAATAGAAAAAAATCTAAATATTATCTCGGCACCCCAATGTCAAAAACATAATTCCTCTAAATATAATCTTTTAGAAAAAATATACAATTCCCTATTTTACTCTGTTTTGGATTATATACACCAACTCCATATGCTCTCTCATGTAAAATCCAGAAATTCTATATTTAAGCGAATCGAAAGAAGTCTAAATATTATCTAGGCACCCCAATGTTAAAAGCAAAATTGCTCTGAATATAATCTGTCAGATAAAATAGATATTGCCCTTTACTACTCCGTTTTGGGGTATGTACACAAACTCAATATGCTCTCTTATGAAAAGCACCGAAATTCTAATTTTATGCGAATTGAAAAAAATCTAAATAATGTCTAGTGGCCCCAAAGTTAAAAGAAAATAGCTCTGAATATCATCTGTTGGAAAAAATATACAATGCCTTATTCTACTTGGTTTTGTAGTATATACACCAACACAATATGCTCTCCCATGTAAAATACCGAAATTCAAAATTTATGTGAATCGAAAAAAATCTAAATATTATCTAGGTAACCCAATGTTAAAAACAAAACTGCTCTGAATATAATCTTTCAGAAAAAATATACAATGCCTTATTCTACTCTGTTTTGGAGTATATACAGCAACTCAGTATGCCCTCTCATGTATAATATCAAAATTCTAATTTTACTCGAATCGAACAAATCTAATTATCTAGGCACGTCAATGTTAAAAGCAAAATTGCCGTGAACATAATCTGTCTGAAAAAATATACAATGCCCTTTTCTACTCTTTTTTGGAGTATATCCACAAACTCAATAGGCTCTATCATGTAAAATAGCAAAATTCTAATATTAAGCGAATTGAAAAAAATCTAAATAATATCTAGGCGCCCCAAATTTAAAAGAAAATGGCTCTGAATATAGTCTGTAAGAAATAATATACAATGTTTTATTCTACTCTGTTTTGGAATATATACACCAACTCAGTATGCTCACTCATGTAAAATACAGAAATTCTTATTTTACCCGAATCGAAAAATTCTAAATATTATCTAGGCACCACAATGTTAAAAACAAAATTCCTCTGAATATAATTTTTCAGAAAAAATATACAATGCCCTATTGTACTCAGTTTAGGAGTATATACACGAACTCCATATGCTCTCTCATGTAAAATACAGAAATTCTAATTTGACGCGAATCGAAAAAAAGCTAAAAAATATCTAGGAACCCCAAAGTTAAAATAAAATGACTCTAAATATAGTCTGTTAGAAAAAATATACAATGACCTATTCTACTCTGCTTTGGAGTATATACACCAACTCAATATGCTCTCTCATGTAAAATACAGAAATTCTTTATTTAAGCGAATAGAAAAAAATCTCAATATTATCTAGGCACCCCAATGTTAAAAAAAAATTTACTCTGAACATAATCTGTCAGAAAAAATATACAATGCCCTTTTCTACTCTGTTTTGTAGTATATACACCAACTCAGTATGGTCTCTAATGTAAACCACAGAAATTCTAATTTTAACCGATTTGAAAAATTCTATATATTATTTAGTCACCCCAATGTTAAAAACAAAATTGCTCTATATATAATCTGTCAGAAAAAATATACAATGCCCTATTCTGCTCTGTTTTGGAGTATATACAACAACTCAGTATGCTCTCTCATGTAAAATACCGAAATTCTAACTTTACGTGAATCGAAATAAATCTAAATATTATGTAGGCACCCAATGTTAATAGCAAAATTGCTCTGAATATCATCAGTCAGAAAAAATATACAATTCCATTTTCTACTCTGTTTTTGAGTACATACACCAACTCAAAATTCTCTCTCATGTAAAATACAGAAATTCTAATTTTACGTGAATTGAAAAAAATCTAAATATTATCTAGGCACCGCAATCTTAAAAGCAAAATTGTTCTGAATATGATGTGTCAGAAAAAATACACAATGCCCTATTCTATTCTGTATTGGAGTATATACACCAAGTCCATATGCTCTCTCATGTAAAATACAGAAATTCTATATTTAAGCGAATCAAAAAGAATCTACATATTATCTAGGCACCCCAGTGTTAAAAGCTAAATTGCTCTTAATACAATCTGTCAGAAAAAATATACAATGCCCTTTTCTACTCGGTTTTGTAGTATATACACCAACTCAATATGCTCTCTCATGTAAAATACCAAAATTCTAATTTTTCGTGATTCGAAAAAAATCTAAATAATATCTAGGCACCCCAAAGTTAAAAAAAAATGGCTCTGAATATAGTCTGTTAGAAGAAATATACAATGTTTTATTCTACTCTGTTTTAGAATATATACACCAACTCAGTATGCTCTCTCATGTAAAATATCGAAATTCTAATTTTAGCAGAATTTAAAAAATCTAAATATTATCTAGGCACCCCAATGTTAAAAACATAATTGCTCTGAATATAATCTGTCAGAAAAAATATACAATGCCCTTTTCTACTCGGTTTTGTAGTATATACACCAACTCAATATGCTCTCTCAGGTAAAATACAGAAATTCTAATTTTACTCGAAAAAATCTAAATATTAACTAGACACCGCAATGTTAAAAACAAAATTTCTCTGAATATAATCTGTCAGAACAAATATACAATGCCCTATTCTACTCTGTTTTGGAGTATATACACCAACTCAGTATGCTCTCTCATGTAAAATACCGAAATTATAATTTTAGGTGAATCGAAAAAAATCTAAATATTATCTAGGCACCCCGATGTTAAAAACAAAATTGCTCTGAATATAATGTGTCAGAGAAAATATACAATGCTTTTGTCTACTCTGTTTTGGTGTATATACACCAGAACCATATGCTCTATCATTTAAAATACAGAAATTCTATATTTAAGCGAATCGAAAAAAATCTAAATATTATCAACGCACCCCAATATTAAAAGCAAAATTGCTCTAAATATAATCTGTCAGAAGAAATATACAATGCACTGTTCTACTTTGTTTTGGGGTATATACACCAACTCAATATGCTCTCTCATGTAAAATACCGAAATTCTAATTTTACACGAATCGAAAATAATCAAAATAATATCTAGGCGCCCAAAAGTTAAAAGAAAATGGCTCTGAATATAGTCTGCTAGAAAAAATATACAATTCCTCATTCTACTCTCTTTTGGAGTATATACACCAGTCAGTATGCTCTCACATACAAAATACCGAAATTCTAATTTTACGTGAAACGAAAAAAATCTAAATAGTATGTAGGCACCCGAATGTTAAAAGCAAAATCGCTCTGAATATAATCTGTCATAGAAAATATACAATGCTCTTTTCTACATTTTTTGGAGTATATACACAAACTCAATATGCTCTCTCATATAAAATTCCGAAATTCTAATTTTACGCGAATCGAAAAGAATCAAAATAAAATCTAGGCACCCCTAAGTTAAAAGAAAATGGCTCTGAATATAGTCTGTTAGAAAAAATATACAAGGCTTTACTCTACTCTGTTTTGGAGTATATACACCAACTCAGTATGCTCTCTCATGTAAAATACCGAAATTCTATATGTAAGCGAATCGAAAAAAATTAATTTTATCTAGGCACCCCAATGTTAAAAGCAAAATTTCTCTGAATATAATCTGTCAGAAAAAATATACAATGACATTTTCTACTCTTTTTTGGAGTATATAAACCAACTCAGTATGCCCTCTCATGTGAAATACAGAAATTCTAATTTTACTTGAATCGAAAAAATCTAAATAATATCCAGGCACCACAAAGTTAAAAGAAAATGGCTCTGAATATAGTCTGTTAGAAAAAATATACAAGGCTTTATTCTACTCTGTTTTGGAGTATATACACCAACTCAGTATGCTCTTTTATGTAAAATACCGAAATTCTAACCTTACGTGAATCGAAAAAAATCTAAATATTATCTAGGCAACCTAAGGTTAAAAGCAAAATTTATCTGAATATAATCTGTCAGAAAAAATATACAATGATCTTTTCTACTCTATTTTGGAATATATACAACAACTCAATATGCCCTCTCGTGTAAAATATCAAAATTCTAATTTTACGCGAATCGAAAAAATACTTAATAAAATCTAGGTGCCCGAAAGATAAAAGAAAATGGCTCTGAATATAGTCTGTTAGAGAACATATACAAGTAGAATGTCTTATTCTACTCTGTTTTGGAGCATATACACAAACTCAGTGTGCTCTCTCATGTAAAATACCGAACTTCTAATTTTACGTGAATCGAAAAAAATCTAAATATTATCTAGGCACACGAATGTTAAAAGCAAAATTGCTCAAAATATAATCTGTCAGAAAAAATATACAATGCCCTTTTCTACTTTCTTTTGGAGTATATACACCAACTAAATATGTTCTCTCATGTAAAATACCGGAATTCTAATTTTACTGGAATCGAAATAAATCTAAATAATATCTGGGCGCCCCAAAGTTAAAAGAAAATGGCTCTAAATATAGTCTCTTAGAAAAATTATACAATGACCTATTCTACTCTCTTTTGGAGTATATACAATACCTCAATATGCTCTGTCATGTAAAATACAGGAATTCTAATTTTACGTGAATCAAAAAATATCTAAATAATATCTAGGCGCCCCAAAGTTAAAAGAAAATGGCTCTGCATATAGTCTGTTAGACAAAATATACAATGCCTTATTCTACTCTGTTTTGGAGTATATACACAAACTAAGTATGCTCTCTCATGTAAAATAACAAAATTCTAATTTTACCCGAATCGAAAATATCTAATTATTATCTATGCACCCCAATGTTAAAGCAAAATTGCTCTGAATATAATCTGTCGGACAAAATATACAATGCCGTTTTCTACTCTGTTTTCGAGAATATAGACCAACTCAATATGCTCTCTCAGGTAAAATACAGAAATCCTAATTTTACCGAATCGAAAAAACCTAAATATTATCTAGGCAACATAATGTTAAAAACAAAATGGCTCTGAATATAATCTGTCAGAAAAAATATAAAATGCCCTATTCTACTCTGTTTTGGAGTTTATACACAAACTCAGTATGCTCTCTCATATAAAATACAGAAATTCTAATTTTACGTGAATTGAAAAAAATTTAAATATTATTTATGCACCCCGATGTTAAAAAAAAATTGCTCTGAATATAATCTGTAAGAAAATATATACAATGCCCTATTCTACTCTGTTTTGGAGTATATACACCAACTCCATATGCTCTCTCATGTAAAATACAGAAATTCTATATTTAAGCGAATCGAAAAAAGTCTAAATATTATCAACACACCCCAACGTTAAAAGTAAAATTGCTCTGAATATAATCTTTCAGAAAAAATATACAATGCCCTTTTCTACTCTGTTTTGGAGTATATACACCAACTCACTATGCTCTCTAAAGTAAAGTACCGAAATTCAAGTTTTACGTGAATCAAAAAAATCTAAATAATATCTAGGCGCACAAAAGTTAAAAGAAAATGGCTCTAAATATAGTCTGTTAGAAAAAATATACAATTCCTCATTCTACTCTGTTTTGGAGTATATACACCAGTCAGTGTGCTCTCTCATATAAAATACCGAAATTCTTCATTTATGTGAATCAAAAAAATATAAATAGTATGTAGGCACCTGAATGTTAAAAGCAAAATCGCACTGAATATAATCTGTCAGAAAAAATATACAATGCGCTTTTCTACTCTGTTTTGGAGTATATACACCAACTCAATAAGCTCTATCATGTAAAATTTCGATATTCTAATTTTACGCGAATTAAAAAAAATAAAAATAAAATCTAGGCACCCCAAAGTTAAAAGAAAATGGTTCTGAATATAGTCTGTTAGAAAAAATATATAATGCCTTATTCTACTCTGCTTTGGAGTATATACACCAACTCAGTATGCTCTCTCAAGTAAAATACCGAAATTCTATACATAAGTGAATCGAAAAAAATTAATTTTATCTAGGCACCCCAATGTTAAAAGCAAAATTTCTCTGATTGTAATCTGTCAGAAAAAATATACAATGCCCTTTTTTACTCTGTTTTGGAGTATATACACCAACTCAGTATGCCCTCTCATGTAAAATACAGAAATTCTAATTTTACCCGAATCGAAAAAATCTAAATAATATCCAGGCGCCAGAAAGTTAAAAGAAAATGGCTCTTAATATAATCTGTTAGAAAAAATATACAATGACATTTTCTACTCTTTTTTGGAGTATATACAAAACTCAATATGCCCTCTCATGTAAAATACCGAAATTCTAATATTACACGAATCGAAAAAATCTTAATAATATCTAGGCGCCCGAAACATAAAAGAAAATGGATCTGAATACAGTCTGTTAGAGAAAATATACAATGTCTTATTCTACTCTGTTTTGGAGTATAGACACCAACTCAGTGTGCTCCCTTATGTAAAATATAGAAGTTCTAATTTTATGTGAATCGAAAAAAATCTAAATATTATCTAGACACACGAATGTTAAAAGCAAATTAGCTCAAAATATAATCTGTCAGACAAAATATACGATGCCCTTATCTAGTCCCTTTTAAATTATATACACCAACTTAATATCCTCTCTCATGTAAAATACCGAAATTCTAATTTTAAGGGAATCGAAAAAAATCTAAATAATATCTAGGCGCCCGAAAGTTAAAAGAAAATGTCTCTAAATATAGTCTGTTAGAAAAAATATAGAATGCCCTATTCTACTCTTTTTTGGAGTGTATACACCGACTCCATATGCTGTCTCATCTAAAATACAGAAATTCTATATTTAAGTGAATCAAAAAATATCTAAATATTACCTAGGCACCCCCAAAGTTAAAAGCCAAATTCCTCTGAATATAATCTGTCAGAAAAAATACACAATGCCATTTTCTACTCTGTTTTGTAGTATATACACAAACTCAATATGCTCTCTCATGTAAAATAAATTTTAATTCTACACAAATCGAAAAAATCTAAATATTATCTACGCACCCCAGTGTTAAAAAAAAATTGCTCTGAATATAATCCGTCATAAAAAATATACAATGCCCTATTCTACTCTGTTTTGGAGTATATACACCAACTCCGTCTGCTCTCTCATGGAAAATATAGAAATTCTATATTTAAGCGAATCGAAATAAATCTAAATATTATCTACGCATCGTGATGTTAAAAACACAATCGCTTTGAATATAATCTGTCAGAGAATATATACAATGCCCTATTCCACTCTGTTTTGGAGTATATACACCAATTCCATATGCTCTCTCATGTAAAATAGAGAAATTATTTATGCGAATCGAAAAAAATGTAAATATTATCTAGGCACCACAATGTTAACAGCAAACTTGCTCTGAATATAATCTGTCAGAAAAAATATACAATGCCCTCTTCTATTCTGCTTTGCAGTATAAACACCAACTCAATATGCTTTGTCATGTAAAATACAGAAATTCTAATTCTACCCGAATCGAAAAAAATCTAAATATTTTCTAGGCACCCCAATGTTAAAAGCAAGATTTCTCTGAATATAATCCGTCAGAAAAAATATACAATGCCCTTTTCTACTCTGTTTTGGAGTATATACACAAACTCAATATGCTCTCTCACATATAATACCGAAATTCTAATTTTAAGTGAATCAAAAAAAATCTAAATAATATCTACGTGCCCCAAACTTAAAAGAAAATGGCTCTAAATATAGTCTGTTAGAAAATATATACAATGCCTTATTCTACTCTTTTCTGGAGTATATACACCAACTCAGTATGCTCTCTCATGTAAATCACATAAATTATAATTTTACGTGAATCGAAAGAAATCTAAATATTATCTAGGCACCGCAATGTTAAAAACAAAA
Source organism: Callithrix jacchus (assembly GCF_049354715.1). Taxonomy (NCBI): domain Eukaryota; kingdom Metazoa; phylum Chordata; class Mammalia; order Primates; family Cebidae; genus Callithrix; species Callithrix jacchus. The sequence continues at coordinate 166,129,382 of NC_133506.1, read as the reverse complement.
TTGCTCTGAAAAAAATCTGTCAGAAAAAAGGTACAATGCCCTTTTCTACACTGTTTTGTAGTATATACACCAACAAAGTATGCTCTGTAATTTAAAATACAGAAATTATAATTCTACCCATATCGAAAAATCTAAATATTATTTAGTCAACTCAATGTTAAAAACAAAATTTCTCTGAATATAATCTGTCAGAAATAATATACAATGTCGTATTCTACTCTGTTTTTGAGTATATACACCAACTCAATATGCTCTCTCATGTAAAATACCGAAATTCTAATTTTACGTGAATCGAAAAAAATCTAAATAATATCTGGGGGCCCCAAAGTTAAAAGAAAATGGCTCTGAATATAGTCTGTTAGATAAAAATTACAATATTCTACTCTTTTTTGGAGTATACACACCAACTCAGTATGCTCTCTCATGTAAATCACAGAAATTCTAATTTTACGTGAATCAAAAGAAATCTAAATATTAACTAGGCACCCCAATGTTAAAAACAAAATTGCTCGGAATATAATCTGTCACAATAATTATAAATCTGTCAGAAAATATATACAATGCCATATTCTACACTCTTTTAAAGTATATACACCAACTCCATATGCTCTCTCATGTAAAATAAACAAATTCTATATTTAAGCAAATCGAAAAATTTCTAGATATTATCTAGGCACCCCAATGTTAAAAGCAAAATTGCTACTTATATAATCTGTCAGATAAAATACACAATGCCCTTTACTTCTCTGTTTTGTAGTATATACACCAACTCAATATGCTATCTCATGTAAAATGCAGAAATTCTAATTCTACCCAAATCGAAAAAATATAAATATTATCTAGGCACCCCAATGTTAAAAAATAAATTGCTCTGAATATAATCTGTCAGAAAAAATATACAATGCCCTATTCTACTCTGTTTTGGAGTATATAAAACAACTCAGTATGCTCTCTCATGTAAAATACCGAAATTCTAATTTTAAGTGAATCGATAAGTTTCTAAATATTATCTAGGCACCGCAATGTTAAAAACAAAATTGCTCTGAAAAAAATCTGTCAGAATAAAGGTACAATGGCCTTTTCTACTCTGTTTGTAGTATATAGAGTACACAATATGCTCTGTCATGTAAAATACAGAAATTATAATTCTACCCAAATCGAAATATCTAAATATTATCTAGTCAACCCAATGTTAAAAACAAAATTCTATATTTAAGCGAATCGAAAAAAGTCTAAATATTATCTAGGCACCCCAATGTTAAAAACAACATTGCTCTGAATATAATCTGTCATAAAAAATATACAATGCCCTTTACTACTCTGTTTTTCAGTATATACACCAAATCAATATGCTCTCTCATGTAAAATACAGAAATTCTATATTTAAGCGAATCAAAAATAATCTAAATATTATCTAGGCACCTCAATGTTAAAAGAAAAATTTCTCTGAATATAATTTGTCACAAAAAATATCTAATGCCCTATTCTACCCTGTTTTGTTGTATATACAGCAACTCCATATGCACTCTCATGTAACATACAGAAATTCTATATTTAAGGAAAACAAAAAATATCTAAATATTATCTTGGCACCCCAATGTAAATAGCAAAATTTATCTGAATATAAACTGTCAGAAAAATACAAAATTGCATTTTCTACTTTGTTTTCTAGTATATACACCAACTCAATATGCTGTCTCATGTTAAATTCCGAAATTCTATTTTACGCGAATCGAAATAAATCTAAATTATATCTAGGCGCCCCAAAGTTTAAAGAAAATGGCTCTGAATATAGTCTGTTAGAGAAAGTATACAATGCCTTATTCTACTCTGTTTTGGAGTATATACACCAACTCAGTATGCTCTCTCATGTAAAATACAGAAATTCTATATTTAAGCGAATCGAAAAATATCTAAATATTATCTAGGCACCCCAATTTTAAAGGCAAAATTGCTCTGAATATAATCTGTCAAAAAAAATACACAATGCCATTTTCTACTCTGTTTTGTAGTATATACACAAACTCAATATGCTCTGACATGTAAAATACAGAAATTCTAATTTTATAAGTATTGAAAAAATCTAAATATTACGTAGGCACGTCAATGTTAAAAACAAAATTGCTCTGAATATAATCGGTCAGAAAAAATATACAATGCCCTATTCTACTCTGTTTTGTAGTATATACACCAACTCCATATGCTCTCTCATGTAAAATATTGAAATTCTAATTTTACACGAATCGAAAAAAATCTAAATAATATCTAGCCGCCCCAAAGTTAAAAGAAAATGGGTCTGAATATAGTCTGTTAGAAAAAACATACAATGCCTTATTCTACTCTGTTTTGGAGTATATACACCAACTCAGTAGGCTCACTCATGTAAAATACAGAATCTAGTTTTACGTGAATCGAAAAAGATCTAAATATTATCTAGGCACCCCAATGTTAAAAACAAAATTGCTCGGAATATATTCTGTCACAATAATTATACAATGCCCTATTCTAACCGGTTTTGGGGTATATAAACCAACTCAGTATGCTCTCTCATGTAAAATACAGAAATTCTATATTTAAGCAAATCAAAAAATATATAAATATTATCTAGGCACCCCAATGTTAAAAGAAAAATTGCTCTGAATATAATCTGTCACAAAAAATATTCAATCCCCTATTCTACTCTGTTTCAGAGTATATACACCAGCTCCATATGCTCTCTCATGTAAAATACAGAAATTCTATATTTAAGCGAATCGAAAAACATCTAAATATTATCTAGGCACCCCAAGGTTAAAAGCAAAATTGCTCTGAATATAATCCGTCAGAAAAAATATACAATGCCCTTTTCTACTCTGTTTTGGAGTATATGCAGCAACTCAATATGCACTCTCATGTTAAATACAGAAATTCTAATTTTAGGCAAATTGAAAAAAAATATAAATAATATCTAGGCACCCCAAAGTCAAAAGAAAATGGCTCTGAATATCATCTGTTTGAAAAAATATACAATGCCGTATTCTAATCTGTTTTGGAGTATATACACCAACTCAATATGCTCTCTCATGTAAAATACCGAAATTCTAATTTAAGTGAATGGAAAATAACTTAAAGAATATCTAGGCGCCCCAAAGTTAAAAGAAAATGGCTCTGAATATAGTCTGTAAGATAAAAAAACAATGCCTTATTCTACTCTGTTTTGGAGTATATACACCAACTCCATATGCTCACTCATGTAAAATACAGAAATTCTAATTTTACACGAATTGAAAAAATCTAAATATTATCTAGGCACCCCAATGTTAAAAACAAAATTTCTCTGAATATAATCTGTCAGAAATAATATAAAATGCCCTATTCTACCTTTTTTTGGAGTATATACACCAACTCCATATGCTATCTAATAGAAAATACATAAATTCTATATATAAGCAAATCGAAAAAAATCTAAATATTATCTAGGCACCCCAATGTAAAAAGCAAAATTTCTCAGAATATAATCTGTCAGAAAAAATATACAATGCCCTTTTCCATTCTGTTTTGGAGTAGATACACCAACTCAGTATGCTCTCTCTTGTAAAATACCAAAATTCTAATTTTACGTGAATCGAAAATAATCTAAATATTATCTAGGCACCCCAATGTTAAAAGCAAAATTGCTCTGAATATAATCTGTCTGACAAAAGATACAATGCCGTATTCTAATCTGTTTTGGAGTATATACACCAATGCAGTATGTTCTCTCATGTAAAATACCGAAATTCTAATTTTACCTGAATCGAATAAATCTAAATATTATGTAGGCAACCCAATGTTAAAAGCAATATTGCTCTGAATATAATCTGACAGAAAAATATAAAATGCCCTTTTCTACTCTCTTTTGTAATATATACACCACCTCAATATGCTCTCTCATGTAAAATACAGAAGTTCGAAATTTACGTGAATCGAAAAAAATCTAAATAATATCTAGGCGCCCAAAAGTTAAAAGAAAATGGCTCTGAATATTGTCTGTTAGAAAAAATATACAATGCCTTATTCTTCTCTGTTTTATAGTATATAAACCAACTCAGTATGCTCTCTTATGTAAAATACCGAAATTATAATATTACCGGAATCGAAAAAATCTAAATATTATCTAGGCACCCCAATGTTAAAAACAAAATTGCTCTGAATATAATCTGTCAGAAAAAATATACAATGCTGTATTCTACTCTGTTTTGGAGTATATACACCAACTTCATCAGCTCTCTCATGTAAAATACAAAAATTCTATATTTAGCGCATCGAAAAAAATCTAAATATAATCTAGGCACCCCAATGTTAAATGCAAAATTGCTCTGAATATAATCTGTCAGAAAAAATATACAATGCCCTATTCTAATCGGTTTTTGCGTATATACACCAACTCTATATGCTCTCTCATGTAAAATATAGAAATTCTATATTTAAGCAAATCGAGAAAATCTAAATATTATCTAGGCACCCCAATATTGAAAACAATATTGTTCTGGGTATAATCTGACATAGAAAATATACAATGCCCTTTTCTACTCTGTTTTGTAGTATATACACTAACTCAATATGCTCTTTCATGAAAAATACGAAAATTCTAATTTTCCCTGAATCGAAAATATCTAACTATTATCAAAGCACCCCAATGTTAAAAACAAAACTTCTCTGAATATAATCTGTCAGAAAAAATATACAATGACCTATTCTACTCTGTTTTGGAGTATATACACCAACTCCATATGCTCTATAATGTAAAATACAGAAATTCTATATTTAAGTGAATCAAAAGAAATCTAAATATTATCTAGGCACCCAAATGTTAACAGCAAAATTGCTCTTAATATAATCTGTCAGAAAAAATATACAATTCCCTATTCTACTCTGCTTTGGAGTATATACACCAACTCAACATGCTCTCTCATGTAAAATACCGAAATTCTAATATTAAGTGAATGGAAAAAAACCTAAAGAATATCTAGGCGCCCCAAAGTTAAAAGAAAATGGCTCTGAATATAGTCTGTAACATAAGAAAAACAATGCCTTATTCTACTCTGTATTGGAGTATATACATTAACTCAGTTTGCGCTCTGAAGGAAAATAGAGAAATTCTAATTTTACCCTAATCAAAAAAATCTAAATATTCTTTAGGCACCCCAATGTTAAAAACAAAACTGCTCTGAATATAATTTGTCAGAAAAAATATACAATGCCCTATTCTACTTTTTTTTGGAGTATATACACCTACTCAATATGCTCTCTCATGTAAAATACAGAAATTCTAATTTTCCTCAAATCGAAAATATCTAAATATTATCTAGGCACCCCATTGTTAAAAACAAAATGGCTCTGAATATAATAAGTCAGAAAAAATATACAATGCCCTATTCTACTCTGTTTTGGAGTACATACACCAACTCCATATGCTCTCTCATGTAAAATATAGAAATTCTATATTTAAGGGAATCGAAAAATTCTAAATATTATCTAGGCACCCGAAGGTTAAAAGAAAAATTGCTCTGAATATAATCTGTCAGAAATAATATATAATGCCCTATTCTACTCTGTTTTGGAGTATATACACCAACTCCATATGCTCTCTCATGTAAAATACTGAAATTCTAATTTTACGTGAATAGAAAAAAACCTAAAGAATATCTAGGCGCCCCAATGTTAAAAGAAAATGGCTCTGAATATAGTCTGTAAGAAAAAATATACAATGACTTATTCTACTCTGTTTTAGAGTATATACACCAACTCAGTATGCTCTCTCATGTAAAATACCGAAATTCTAATTTTACCCGAATCAAAAAAATCTAAATATGATCTAGGCACCCCAATGTTAAAAACAAAATTGTGCTGAATATAATCTGTCAGAAGAAATATACAATGAGCTATTCTACTCTTTTTTGGTGTATATAAACCAACTCAGTATGCTCTCTCATGTAAAATAGAGAAATTTTAAATTTACGTGGATCTAAACAAATCTAAATATTATCTAGGCACCCCAAAGTTAAAAGAAAAATTGCTCTGAATATAATCTGTCTAAAAAAATATACAATGCCCTTCTCTAATCTGTTTTGGAGTATATGCAGCAACTCAATATGCGCTCTCATGTAAAATACCGAAATTCTAATTTTACGCGAATGGAAAAAAATATAAATAATATCTACGCACCCCAAAGTTAAAAGAAAATGGCTCTCAATATAGTCTGTTAGAAAAAATATACAATGCCTCATTCTAATCTGTTTTGAAGTATATACACCAACTCAGTATGCTCTCTCATGTAAAATACCGAAATTCTAATTTTACCCGAATCGAAAAATCTAAATATTATCTATGCACCCCAATGTTAAAAACAAAATTGCTCTGAATATAATTTGTCAGAAAAAATATACAATGCCCTATTCTACTCTGTTTTGGAGTATATACACCAACTCCATATGCTCTCTAATATAAAAAAAATACAGAAATTCCATATTTAAGCGATTCAAAGAAAATATAAGTATTATCTAGGCACCCCAATGTTAAAAACAAAATTTCCCTGAATAATATCTGTCACAAAAAATATTCAATCCCCTATTCTACTCTGTTTTGCTGTATATACAGCAACTCCGTATGCTCTCCCATGTAAAATAGAGAAATTCTAATTCTACGTGAATCTAAAAAAATCTAAATATTATCTAGGCACCACAAAGTTAAAAGAAAAATTGCTCTGAATATAATCTCTCAGAAAAAATATACAATGCCCTATTCTACTCTGTTTTGGAGTATATACACCAACTCCATATGCTCTCTCATGTAAAATACAGGAATTCTATATTGAAGCGAATCGAAAACAATTTAAATATTATCTAAGCACCCCAATGTTAAAAACAAAATTTCTCTGAATATAGTCTGTGAGAAAAAATATACAATGCCCTATTCTACTCTTTTTTGGAGTATATACACCAACTCCATATGCTCTCTCATGTAAAATACAGAAATTCAAATTCTACCCGAATGGAAAAGATACAAATATAGTCTTGGCATTCCAATGTTAAAAACAAAATTGCTCTGAATATAATTTGTCAGAAAAAATATACAATGCCCTATTCTACTCTGTTTTGGAGTATATACACCAACTCCATATGCTCTCTAATATAAAAAAAATACAGAAATTCCATATTTAAGCGATTCAAAGAAAATATAAGTATTATCTAGGCACCCCAATGTTAAAAACAAAATTTCTCTGAATATAATCTGTCACAAAAAAAATTCAATCCCCTATTCTACTCTGTTTTGCTGTATATACAGCAACTCCGTATGCTCTCCCATGTAAAATAGAGAAATTCTAATTCTACGTGAATCTAAAAAAATCTAAATATTATCTAGGCACCACAAAGTTAAAAGAAAAATTGCTCTGAATATAATCTCTCAGAAAAAATATACAATGCCCTATTCTACTCTGTTTTGGAGTATATACACCAACTCCATATGCTCTCTCATGTAAAATACAGGAATTCTATATTGAAGCGAATCGAAAACAATTTAAATATTATCTAAGCACCCCAATGTTAAAAACAAAATTTCTCTGAATATAGTCTGTGAGAAAAAATATACAATGCCCTATTCTACTCTTTTTTGGAGTATATACACCAACTCCATATGCTCTCTCATGTAAAATACAGAAATTCAAATTCTACACGAATGGAAAAGATACAAATATAGTCTTGGCATTCCAATGTTAAAAACAAAATTGCTCTGAATATAATCTGTCAGAAAAAATATAAAATGCCCTTTTCTACTCTGTTTTGTAGTATATACACCAACTTAATATGGTCTCTCATGTAAAATTACAGAAATTCCAATTTTATCCGAATCGAAAAATCTAAATATTATGTAGGCATGCCAATGTTAATGAAAAATTGCTCTAAATATAATCTGACAGAAAAAATATACAATGCCGTATTCTACTGTGTTTTAAAGTATATACACAAAGTCAGTATGCTCTCTCATGTAAAATACCGAAATTCTAATATTACCCGAATGAAAAAATCAAAATATAATGTAGGCACCCCAATGTTAAAACCAAAATGCTCTGAAAATAATCTGTCAGAAATAATATAGAATGCCCTATTCTACTCTTTTTTGGAGTATATACACCGACTCCATATGCTGTCTCATCTAAAATACAGAAATTTTATATTTAAGTGAATCGAAAAACATCTAAATATTATCTAGGCACCCCAAGGTTAGAAGAAAAATTGCTCTGAATATAATCTGTCAGAAAAAATATACAATGCCCTTTTCTACTCTGTTTTGGAGTATATGCAGCAACTCAATATGCGCTCTCATGTAAAATACAGAAATTCTAACATTACGCGAATTGAAAAAAATATAAATAATATCTAGGCACCCCAAAGTTAAAAGAAAATGCCTCTCAATATAGTCTGTTAGAAAAAAATATACAATGCCTTATTCTAATCTGTTTTGGAGTATATACACCAACTCAATATGCTCTCTCATGTAAAATACCGAAATTCTAATTTTAAGTGAATGGAAAAAACCTAAAGAAAATCTAGGTGCCACAAAGTTAAAATAAAATGGCTCTGAATATAGGCTGTAAGAAAAAAAAAACAATGCCTTATTCTACACTGTTTTGGAATATATACACCAACTCAGTATGCTCTCCCATTTAAAATACCGAAATTCTAATTTTACCCGAATTGAAAAAATCTAAATATGATCTAGGCACCCCAGTGTTAAAAACAAAATTGCTCCGAACATTATCTATCAAAAAAAATATACAATGCTTTATTTCACTGTTTTTTGGTGTATATAAACCAACTCAGTATGCTCTCTCATGTAAAATAAAGAAATTCTAAATTTACGTGGATCTAAAAAAATCTAAATATTATCTAAGCACCCCAAAGTTAAAAGCAAAATTGCTCTGAATATAATCTGTCAGAAAAAATATACAATGCCCTATTCTATTCGGTTTTGGAATATATACAACAACTCCATATGCTCTCTCATGTAAAATACAGAAATTCTATATTTAAGCTAATATAGAAAAATCTAAATATTATGTAGGCAATTCAATGTTAAAAGCAAAATTTCTCCGAATATAATCTGTCAGAAAAAATATCCAATGGCTTTTTCTACTCTGTTTTGGTGTATATACACCAACTCAATATGCTCTCTCATGTAAAATACCGAAATTCTAATTTTACGCGAATCGAATAAAATCTAAATAATATCTAAGCGACCGAAAGTTAAAAGAAAATGGCTCTGAATATAGTCTGTTAAAAAAAATATACAATAGCTTATTCTACTCTGTTTTACAGTATATACACCAACTCAGTATGCTCCCTCAGGTAAAATACCGAAATTCTAAATTTACGCGAATCGAAAAAAATGTAAATAACATCTAGGCGCCCCAAAGTTAAAAGAAAATGGCTCTGAATATAGTCTGTTAGAAAAAATATACAATGCCTTATTCTACTCTGTTTTGGAGTATATACACCAACTCAGTATGCTGTCTCATGTAAAATACCGAAATTCTAATTTTACCCAAATTGAAAAAATCTAAATATGATCTAGGCACCCCAATGTTAAAACAAAATTGCTCTGAATATAATCTGTCAGAAAAAATATACAATGCCCTATTCTACTTTTTTTTGGTGTATATAAACAACTCAGTATGCTCTCTCACGTAAAATAGAGAAATTCTAAATTTACGTGGATCTAAAAAAATCTAAATATTATCTAGGCACCCCAAAGTTAAAAGAAAAATTGCTCTGAATATAATCTGTCTAAAAATATATACAATGCCCTTTTCTACTCTGTTTTGGAGTATATGCAGCAACTCAATATGCGCTCTCATGTAAAATACCGAAATTCTAATTTTACGTGAATTGAAAAAAATATAAATAATATCTAGGCACCCCAAAGTTAAAAGAAAATGGCTCTGAATATAGTCCGTTAGAAAAAATATACAATGCCTCATTCTAATCTGTTTTGGAGTATATACATAAACTCTGTATGCTCTCTCATGTAAAATACCGAAATTCTAATTTTACCCGAATCAAAAAAATCTAAATATTATCTAGGCACCCCAATGTTAAAAACAAAATTGCTCTGAATATAATCTGTCTGACAAAATATGCAATGCCCTATTCTACTCTGTTTTGGAGTATATAATCCAACTCTATATGCTCTCTAATGTAAAATACAGAAATTCAATATTTAAGCGATTCAAAGAAAATATAAGTATTATCTAGGCACCCCAATGTTAAAAACAAAATTGCTCTGAATATAAACTGTCAGAAAAAATATACAATGCCCTATTCTACTCTGTATTGGAGTATATACACCAACTCAATATGCTCTCTCATATAAAATACAGAAATTCTATATTTAAGCGAATCGAAAAAAATCTAAATATAATCTAGGTACCCCAATGTTAAAAGCAAAATTGCTCTTAATATAATCTGTCAGATAAAATATAGAATGCCCTTTTCTACTCTTTTCTGGAGTATACACACCAACTCAATACACCCTCTCATGAAAAATACCGAAATTCGAATTTTACCCGAATCGAAAATATCTAAATATTTTCTAGGCAACCCAATGTTAAAAGCAATATTGCTCTGAATATAATCTGACAGATAAAATATATAATGCCCTTTTCTACTCTCTTTTGTATTATACAAACCACCTCAATATGCTCTCTCACGTAAAAAACAGAAATTCGAAATTTACGTGAATCGAAAAAAATCTAAATAATACCTACGCGCCCCAAAGTTAAAAGATAATGGCTCTGAATATAGTTTTTTTAAAAAATATGCAATACCTTATTCTACTGTGTTTTACAGTATATACACTAACTCAGTATGCTCCCTCATGTAAAATACCGAAATTCTAAATTTACGCAAATCGAAAAAAATGTAAATAACATCTACACGCCCCAAGTTAAAAGAAAATGTCTCTGAATATATTCTGTTAGAAAAAATATGCAATGACTTATTCTACTTTGTTTTGGAGTATATACAGCAACGCAGGATGCTCTCTCATGTAAAATACAGAAATTCTAATTTTACAAGAATCGAAAAAATCTAAATATTATCTAGGCACCCCAATGTTAGAAACTAAATTGCTCTGAATATCATCTGTCAGAAAAAATATACAACGCCCTATTCTACTCTGTTTTGGAGTATATGCACCAACTCAATATGCTCTCTTATGTAAAATACACAAATTTTATATTTAAGTGAATCGATAAAAATCTAAATATTATCCAAGCACCCCAATGTTAAAAGCAAAATTGCTCCGAATATAATCTGACAGAAACAATATACAATACCTTATTCTACCCTGTTTTCGGGTATATACACCAACTCAGTATGCTCTCTCATGTAAAATACCGAAATTCTAAATTTACCTGAATCGAAAAGAATCTAAATATTATCTAGGCACACCAATGTTAAAAGCAAAATTGCTCTGAATATAGTCTGTCTAAAAAAATATACAATGCCATTTTCTACTCTGTTGTGGATTATATACATCAACTCAATATGCTCTCTCATGTAAAATACCGAAATTCTATTTTACGGAAATCGAAAAAAATCTAAATAATATCTAGGCGCCCCAAAGTTAAAAGAAAATGGCTCTGAATATAGTCTGTTAGAAAAAATACACAATGCCTTATTCTTCTCTGTTTTGGAGTATATACACCAACTCAGTATGCTCTCTTATGTAAAATACATAAATTCTAATTTTACCCGAATCGAAAAAATCTAAATATTATCTAGGCACACCAATGTTAAGAACAAAATTTCTTTGAATATGATTTGTTAGAAAAAATATAAAATGCTTTACTCTACTCTGTTTTGTAGTATATACACCAACTCCATATGCTCTCTCCATGTAAAACACAGAAATTCTATATTTAACGGAATGGACAAAAATCTAAATACGATCTAGACACCCCAATGTTAAAAGCAAAATTGCTCTGAATATAATCTGTCAGAAAAAATATACAATGCCTTATTCTACTCTGTTTTGGCGAATATACACCAACTCAGTATGCTCTCTCATGTAAAATTCCGAAATTCAAATTTTACGTGAATTGAAAAAAACCTAAATAATATCTAGGCACCTCAAAGTTAAATGAAACTGGCTGTGAATATATTCTGTTAGAAAAAAATACAATGCCTTATTCTACTTTGTTTTGTAGTATATACACCAATTCAATATGCTCTCTCATGTAAAATACCAAAATTCTAATTTAACTGAATCGACAAAATCTAAATATTAGCTATGCACCCCAATGTTAAAAACAAAATTGCTCTGAATATTATCTGTCAGAAAAAATATACAATGCCCTATTCTACTCTTTTTTGGAGTATATACACCAAGTCCATATGCTCTCTCATGTAAAATACAGAAATTCTGTACTTAAGCGAATCGAAAAAAATCTACATATAATCTATGCACCCCAATGTTAAAAACAAAATTGCTCTGAATAGAATCTGTCAGAAAAAATATTCAATGCCCAATTCTACTCTGTTTTGGAGTATATAAACCAACTCCATGTGCTCTCTCATGTAAAATACAGAAATTCTATATTTAAGCGAATCGAAATAAATCTAAATATTATCTAGGCACCCCAATGTATGAACCAAAATTGCTCTGAATATAATCTGACAGAGAAAATATACAATGACCTTTTCAACTCTGTTTTGGAGTGTATAAACCACCTCAGTATGCTCTCTCCTGTAAAATACCGAAATTCAAATTTTACACGAATCAAAAAAAATCTAAATAATATCTAGGCACACCAATTTTAAAAGAAAATGCTTCTGAATATAGTCTGTTAGAAAAAATATACAATGCCTTATTCTACTCTGTTTTGTAGTATATACACCAACTCAGTATGCTCTCTCATGTAAAATACCGAAATTCTAATTTTACGTGAATCAAAAAAATCAAAATAATATCTAGGCGCCACAAAGTTAAACGAAAATGACTCTAAATATAGTCTGTTAGAAAAAACATACAATGCCTTATTCTATTCTGTTTTGGAGTATATACACCAGCTCAGGATGCTCTCTCATGTAAAATATCGATATTCAAATTTTACACGAATTGAATAAATCTAAATATTATCTAAGCACCCCAATGTTAAAAACAAAATAGCTCTGAATATAATATGTCAGAGAAAATATTCAATGCCCTATTCTACTTTGTTTTGGAGTATATACACCAACTCAGTGTGCTGTCTCAAGTAAAATACCGAAATTCTAATTTTACGTGAATCGAAAAAAATCTAAATATTATCTAGGCACCCCAATGTATGAACCAAAATTGCTCTGAATATAATCTGACAGAGAAAATATACAATGCCCTTTTCAACTCTGTTTTGGAGTGTATAAACCATCTCAATATGCTCTCTCCTGTAAAATACCAAAATTCTAATTTTACGCGAATCGAGAAAAGTCTAAATAATATCTAGGCGCCAAAAGTTAAAAGAAACTTACTCTGAATATAGTCTATTAGAGAAAATATACAATCCTTTATTCTACTTTGTTTTGGAGTATATACACCAACTCAGTATACTCTCTCATGTAAAATACAGAAATTATAATTCTACCCGCATCTAATGAATCTAAATGTTTTCTAGGTACCCCAATGTTGAAAAAAAATTTGCTCTGAATATAATCTGTCTGAAAAAATATACAATGCCCTATTCTACTCTGTTTTGGAGTATATACACCAACTCCATATGCTCTCTCATGTAAAATACAGAAATTCTATATTTAAGCGAATTGAAAAAAATCTACATATAAACTAGGCACCCCGTATTAAAAACAAAATTGCTCTGAATATAATCTGTCAGAAAAAATATTCAATGCCCTTTTCTACTCTGTTTTGGAGTATATACACCAACTCAAAATGCTCTCTCATGTAAAATACCGAAATTCTAATTTTGCGTGAATCGAAAAAAATCTAAATATTATTTAGGCATCCTAATGGTAAAAGCAAAATTTCTCTGAATATACACTGTCAGAAAAAATATACAATGCCCTTTTCTACTCTGTTTTGATGTATATACACCAACTCAATATGCTCTCTCATGTGAAATAGCGAAATTCTAAATTTACATGAATCGAAATAATCTAAATATTATCAAGGCACCCCAAGGTTAAAAGCAAATGGCTCTCAATATAGTCCGTTAGAAAAAATATACAATGCCTTTTTCTACTCTGTTTTGGAGTATATACACCAACTCAGTATGCTCTTTATTGTAAAATACAGAAATTCTAATTTTACCTGAATCTAAAAAATCTAAATATAATCTAGGCACCCCAATGTTAAAAACAAATTTGCCCTTAATATAATCTGTCAGAAAAAATATACAATGCCCTATTCTGCTCTGTTTTGGAGTATATACACCAACTCCATATGTTCTCTCATGTAAAATACAAAAATTCTATATTTAAGCGAATTGAAAAATAATCTAAATAAAATCTAGGCACCCCAATATTAAAAACAAAATTGCTCTGAATATAATCTGTCAAAAAAAATATACAATGCTTATTCTACTCTGTTTTGGAGTATATACACCAACTCAGTATGCTCTCTCATGTAAAATACCGAATTTCTAAATTTACATGAATCGAAAAAAATCTAAATATTATCTAGGCACCCCAATGTTAAAAGCAAAATTGCTCTGAATATACTCTGTCAGAAAAAATATACAATGCGCTATTCTACTTTGTTGTGGAATATATACACCAACTAAATATTCTCTCTCATGTAAAATACTGAAATTCTAATTTTACAGAAATTGAAGAAAATCTAAATAATATCTAGGCGCCCCAATGTTAAAAGAAAATGATTCTCAATATAGTCTGTTAAAAAAATATACAATGCCTCATTCTACTGTGTTTTGGAGTATATATGCCAAATCAGTATGTTCTCTCATGTAAAATACTGAAATTCTAATTTTATGTTAATCGAAAAATTTTAAATATTATCTAGGTACCTTAATGTTAAAAACAAAAATTCCCTTAATATAATCTGTCAGAAAAAATATACAATGCCCTATTCTACTCTGTTTTCGAGTATATACAACAACTCCATATGCTCTCTCATGTAAAATACAGAAATGCTATATTTAAGTGAACCGAAAAAAAATCTAAAAATTATCTAGGCAACCCAATGTTAAAAAACAATTGCTCTGAATATAATCTTTCAGAAAAAATATGCAATGCTCTTTTCTACTTTATTTTGGAGTATATACACCAACTCCATATGCTCTCTCATGTAAAATAACGAAATTCTATATTTAAGCGAATCGAAGAAAATCTAAATATTATCTAGGCACCCCAATGTTAAAAACAAAATTGCGCTGAACAAAAATATACAATGCCCTATTCTTCTCTGTTTTGGAGTATATACACCAACTCCATATGCTCTCTCATGTTAAATACAGATATTCAATATTTAAGCGAATCGAAAAAAATCTAAATATTATCTAGGCACCCCAATGTTAAAATCAAAATTGCTCTGAATATAATCTGTCTGGCAAAATATACAATGTCCTTTTCTACTTTGTTTTGGAGAATATATACCAACTCCATATGCTCTCTCATGTAAAATACGGAAATTCTATATTTAAGCGAATCGAAAACAATCTAAATATTATCAAGGCACCCCAATGTTAAAAACAAAATTGCTCTGAATATAATCTGTCAGAAATAATATACAATGCCCTATTCTACTCTGTTTTGGAGTATATACACCAACTCCGTATGCTATCTCATGTAAAATACAGAAATTATAATTTTACGCAAATCAAAAAAATCTAAATATAATCTAGGCACTCCATTGTTAAAAACAAAATTGCTGTGAATATAATCTGTCAAACAAATATAAAATGCCCTATTCTACTCTGTTTTCGATTATATACACCAACTCAGTATTCTCTCTCAAGTAATATATCGAAATTCTAATTTTACGGGAATCGAAAAAAATCTAAATGTTTCCTAGGCACCACAATATTAAATGCAAAACTGCTCTGAATATAACCTGTCATGAAAAATATACAGTGCCCTTTTCTACTCTGTATTGGAGTATATACACCAACTCAATATGCTCTCTCATGTAAAATACTCAAATTCTAATTTTACGAGAATCGAAAAAAATCTAAACAATATCTAGGCGCCCAAAGTTGAAATAAAATGGCTCTGAATATAGTCTGTTATTAAAGATATACAATGCCTTTCTCTACTATGTTTTGGAGTATATACACCAACTCAGTATGCTCTCTCATGTAAAATACAGAAATTCTAATTTTACCCGAATAGAAAAAATCTAAATATTATATATGCACCCCAATGTTAAAAACAAAATTGCTCGGAATATAATCTGACAGAAAAATATACAATGCCCTATTCTACTCTGTTTTGGAGTATATACACCAACTAAGTATGCTCTCTCATGTAAAATACCGAAATTCTAATTTTACGTGAATGAAAAAAAATCTAATTATTATCTAGGCAACCGAAAGTTAAAAGCAAAATTGCTCTGAATATAATCTGTAAGAAAAATTATACAATGCGCTTTTCTACTCTTTTTTGGAGAATATACACCAACTTCATATACTCTTTCATGTAAAAATACAGAAATTCTATATTGAAGCAAATCGAAAAAAATCTAAATATTATCTAGGCACCTTAAAGTTAAAAAAATCTAAATATTATTGAGGCACCCCAATGTAAAAAGCAAAATTGCTCTGAATATAATCTGTCAAAAAAAATATACAATGCCTTATTTACTCTGTTTTGGAGGATATACACCAACTCAGTATGCTCTCTTATGTATAATACCGAAATTCTAATTATACGTGAATCGAAAAAAATCGAATTTTATGTAGGCACCCGAATGTTGAAAGCAAAATTGCTCTCTAATTTAAAAGTGAGAAATTCTATATTTAAGCCAATCGGAAAAATTTTAATAATATCTAGGCAACCCAATGCTAAAAGCAAAATTGCTCTGAATATAATCTGTCAGAAAAAATATTCAATGCCCTTTTCTACTCTGTTTAGGAGAATATACACCAACTCAATATGCTCTCTCATGCAAAATACGGAAATTCTAATTTTACGCGAATCAAAAAACTCTAAATAATATCTAGGTGCCCCAAAGTCAAAAAAAAAATAGCTCTGAATATAGTCTGTTAGAAAAAATATACAAAGCCTTATTCCAGTCTGTTTTCGAGTATATACACCAAGTCAGTCTGTTCTCTCATGTAAAATAACGATATTCTAATTTTACCAGAATAGTTAAAATCTAAATATAACCTAGGCACCCCAATGTTTAAAACAAAATTGCTCTGTATATAATCTGTCAAAAAAAATATACAATGCCGTATTCTACTCTGTTTTCGAGTATATACACCAACTTCACATGCTCTCTCATGTAAAAAACAGAAATTCTATATTTAAGCGAATCGAACAAAATCTAAATATTATCTACGCACCCCAACGTTAAAAGCAAACGTGTTGTGAATATATTCGGTCAGAAAAAATATACAATAACCGTTTCTACTCTGTTTTGTAGTACATACACCAACTCAATATGCTCTCTCATGTAAAATGGAGAAATTCTAATTTTACCCGAATCATAAAAATATAAATAAAATCTAGGCACCCCAATGTTAAAAACAAAATTGCTATGAATATAATCTGCCAAAAGATATATACAATGCCCTATTCTACTCTGTTTTGGAATATATACACCAACTAGGTATACTCTCTCATGTAAAATACCGAAATTCTAATTTGACGTGAATCGAAAAAAATCTAAATATTATCTAGGCACCCCAATGTTAAAAGCAAAAGTGCTCTGAATATAATCTGTCATAAAAATTATACAATGCCGGTTTTTACTCTCTATTGGAGTATATATACTAACTCAATATGCTCTCTTATGTAAAATACACAAATTCAAATTTTAAGTGAATTAAAAAAAAATCTAAAAAATATCTAGGCGCCCCAAAGTTAAAAGAAAATGGCTCTAAATATAGTCTGTTAGAACAAATATACAATGCCTTATTCTACTATGTTTTGGAGTATATACAGGAACTCAGTATACTCTCTCGTGTAAAATAAAGATAATCAAATTTTACCCGAATCAAACAAAATCTAAATATTATCTAGGCACCCCAA
This sequence comes from Callithrix jacchus, assembly GCF_049354715.1. Lineage (NCBI taxonomy): Eukaryota > Metazoa > Chordata > Mammalia > Primates > Cebidae > Callithrix > Callithrix jacchus. The sequence continues at coordinate 166,111,155 of NC_133506.1, read as the reverse complement.
TGTTAAAAACAAAATGGCTCTGAATATAATCTGTCAGAAAAAATATACAATGCACTATTCTACTCTGTTTTTGAGTATATACACCAACTTTACCTGCTCTCTCATGTAAAATACAGAAATTCTATATTTAAGTGAATCAAAAAAAATCTAAATCTTATCTAGTCACCCCAAAGATAAACACAAAATAGCTCTGAATATAATCTGTCAGAACAAATATACAATGCCCTCTTCTACTCTGTTTTCGAGTATATACACCAACTCCATATGCTCTCTCATGTAAAATACAGAAATTCTATATTTAAGCAAATCGAAAAAAATCTAAATATTATCTATGCACCCCAACGTTAAAAGCAAAAGTGCTATGAATATATTCGGTCAGAAAAAATATACAATGCCCTTTTCTACTCTGTTTTGTAGTATATACACCAATTCAATATGCTCACTCATGTAAAATACAGAAATTCTAATTTTACCCGAATCGAAAAAATCTAAAAATTATCTAGGCACCCCAATGTTAAAAACAAATTGCTCTGAATATAATCTGTCAAAAAAAAATATACAATGCCATATTGTCCTCTGTTTTTGAATATATACACCAACTCAGTATACTCTCTCATATAAAATCCCGAAATTCTAATTTTACGTGAATCGAAAAAAATCTAAATATTATCTAGGCACCCCGATGATAAAAGCAAAATTTCTCTGAATATAATCTGTCATAAAAATTATACAATGCCCTTTTCTACTCTGTATTGGAGTATATACATTAAGTCAGTATGCTCTCTCAAGTAAAATACCGAAATTCTAATTTTACGTGAATCGAAATAAATCTAAATAATATCTAGGTGCCCCAAACTTAAAAGAAAGTGGCTATGAATATACTCTGTTAGACAAAATATGCAATGCCTTATTCTACTCTGTTATGGAGTATATACACCAACTCAGTATTCTCTCTCATGTAAAATACAGAAATTAAAATTTTACCCGAATTGAAAAAATCTAAATATTATCTAGGCACCCCAATGTTAAAAACAAAATTGCTCTGAATATAATCTGTCATAAAAAATATACAATGCCCTTTACTACTCTGTTTTGGAGTATATACACCAACTCAATATGCTCTCTGATGTAAAATAACGAAATTCTAATTTTACGCGAATCGAAAAAAATCTAAATTACAACCTGGCGCCCCAAAGTTAATAGAAAATGGCTCGTTATATACACTGTTAGATAAAATATACAATGCCTTATATTACTCTGTTTTGGGGTATATACACCAACTCAGTATGCTCTCTAATGTAAAATACCGAAATTCTAATTTTATGTGAATCAAAAAATATCTAAATGATATCTATGCACCCCAAAGATAAAGAAAATGGCTGTAAATATAGTCTGTTAGAGAAAATATACAATGTATTATTCTACTTTGTTTTGGAATATATACACCAACCCCACATGCTGTCTCATGTAAAATACAGAAATTCTATATTTAAGCGAATCGAAGAAAATCTAAATATTATCTAGGCACCCCAAAGTTAAAAGCAAAATTGCTCTGAATATAGTCTGTCAAAAAAAATATGCAATGCCCTTTTCTACTCTGTTTTGGAGGATATACACCAACTCAGTATGCTCTCTTATGTATAATACCGAAATTCTAATTTTATGTGAATTGAAAAAAATCAAAATATTATCTAGGCACCCGAATGTTAAAAGAAAAATTGCTGTGAATATAATCTGTCAGAAAAAAATATACAATGCCATTTTCTACTCTGTTTTGGAGTATATACACCAACTTAATATTCTCTCTCATGTAAAATAACGAATTTCTAATTTTATGTGAATAAAAAAAATCTAAATATTACATAGGCGCCCCAAGGTTAAAAGAAAATGGCTCTGAATATAGTCTGTTAGAAAAAATATACAATGCCTGATTCTACTCTGTTTTGGAGTATATACACCAACTCAGTATGCTCTCTCATGAAAAATACAAAAATTCAAATTTTACCCGAATCGAAAAACTCTATATATGATCTAGGCACCCCAATGTTAAAATCAAAATGGTTCTGAATATAATCTGTCAAAAAAAATATACAATGCCCTATTCTACTCTGTTTTGGAGTATATACACCAACTCCATATGCTCTCTCATTTTAAATACAGAAATTCTATATTTAAGCGAATCAAATAAAATCTAAATATTATCTACACACACCAATGTTAAAAGCAAAAGTGCTGTGAATATATTTGGTCAGAAGAAATATACAATGCCCGTTTCTACTCTGTTTTGTAGAATATACACCAACTCAATATGCTCTCTCATGTAAAATAGAGAAATTCTAATTTTACCCGAATCAAAAATGTAAATATAATCTAGGCACCCCAATGTTAACAACAAAATTGCACTGAATATAATCTTTCAAGAAAAATATACAATGCCCTATTTCACTCTCTTTTGGAGTATATACACCAACTCCATATGCTCTCTCATATAAAATACAGAAATTCTAATTTTACGAGAAGTGAAAAATATCTAAATAATATCTAGGCAACCCAAAGTAAAAAAAAATTGGCTCTGAATATAGTCTGTTAGAAAAAATATACAATGCCTTATTCTACTCTTTTTTGGAGTATATACACCAACTCCATATGCTCTTTCATGTAAAATACAGAAATTTTATATTTAAGCGAATCGAAAAAAAATCTAAATATTTTCTAGGCACCCCAATGTTATAAACAAAATTGCTCTGAATATAATCTGTCAGAAAAAATATACAATGCTATATTGTAATCTGTTTTAAATCTTATACACCAACTCCATATGCTCTCTCATGTAAGATAAAGAAATTTTAATTTTACTGGAATTGAAAATATCTAAATATTATCTAGGCACCTCAGTGTTAAGAAAAAAATTCCTCTGAATATAATCTCTAAGAAAGAATATACAATGCCCTATTCTACTCTATTTTGGAGTATATACACAAACTCCACATTCTCTCTCATGTAAAATACAGAAATTATATATTTAAGCGAATCGAAAAAAATCTAAATATTATCTAGTCACCCCAAAGTTAAAAACAAAATCGCTCTGAATATAATCTGTCAGAAAAAATATACAATGCCCTATTCTACTCTTTTTTGGAGTATATACACCAACTCCATATGCTCTCTCATGTAAAATACAGAAATTCTAAATTTACCCGAACTGAAAAAATCTAAATATTATCTAGGCACCCCAATGTAAAAAGAAAAATTGCTCTGAATATAATCTGTCAGAAAAAATACACAATGCCCTCTTCTATTGTGTTTTGTAGTATAAACACCAACTCAATACGCTCTGTCATGTAAAATACAGAAATTCTATATTTAAGCGAATCGAAAAAAATCTAAATATTATCTAGGCACCCCAATGTTAAAAACGAAATTGCTCTGAATATAATCTGACAGAAATAATATACAAAACCCTATTCTACACTGTTTTGGGGTATATACACCAACTCAGTATGCTCTCTCATGTAAAATACCGAAATTCTAATTCTACGTGAATCGAAAATATTCTAAATATTACCTAGGTAACCCAATGTTAAAAGCAAAATTGCTCTGAATTTAATCTGTCAGAAAAAATATACAATGCCGTTTACTACTCTGTTTTGTAGTATATACACCAACTCAATATGCTCTCTCATGTAAAATACAGATTCAAATTTTGCCTGAATCGAATAAATCTAAATATTATCTAGGCACCCCAACGTTAAAAACAAAATTGCTCTGAATATAATCTGTCAGAAAATATATACAATGCCCTCATCTACACTGTTGCGTAGGATATACACCAACTCCATATGCTCTCTCATGTAAAATACAGAAATTCTATATTTAAGCGAATCGAAAAAAATCTAAATATTATCTAGGCAACCCATGTTAAAAGCAAAATTTCTCTGAATATAATTTGTCAGAAAAAATATACAATGCCGTTTTCTACTCTGTTTTGTAGTATATACCCCAACTCAATATGCTCTCTCATGTAAAATATTGAAATTCAAAATTTTGCGAAGCGAAAAAGATCTAAATAATATCTAGGCACCCCAAAGTGAAAAGAAAATGGCTCTGAATATAGTCTTTTATAAAAAGTATACAAGGCCTTATTCTACTCTGTTTTGGACTATATACACCAACTCAGTATGCTCTCTCATGTGAAATACCGAAATTCTAATTTTACGTGAAGCGAAAAAAATCTAAATAATATCTAGGCTCCCCAAACTTAAAAGAAAATGGCTCTGAATATAGTCTGTTAGAAAAAATATACAATGCCTTATTCTACTTTGTTTTGGAGTATATAAACCAACTTAGTATCCTCTCTCATGTAAAATACAGAAATTCAAATTTTACCCGAATGCAAAAAATGTAAATATTATCTAGTCACCCCAATGTAAAAAACAAAATTGCTCTGAATATAATCTGTGAGAAAAAATATACAATGCCCTATTCTACTCTGTTTTTGACTATATACACCAACTCAGTATGCTCTCTCATGTAAAATACAGAAATTCAAATTTTACCCGAATTTAAAAAATCTAAATATTATCTAGGCACCCCAATAATAAAAGCAAAATTTCTCTGAATATAGTCTGTCAGAAAAAATATACAATACCCTTTCCTAGTCTGTTTTGTAGTATATACACCAACTCAAAATGCTCACTCATGTAAAATACCGAAATTATATTTTTACGCGAATTGAAAAAAATCTAAATAATATCTAGGTGCCCCAAAGTTAAAAGAAAATGGCTCTGAATATAATCTGTTAGAGAAAATATACAATGCCTTAATCTAATCTGTTTTGAAGTATGTACGACCACTTTCTATGCTCTCTCATGTAAAATACAGAAATTCTAATTTTACATAAATGGAAAAAAATCTAAATATTATCTAGGCACCCCAATATTAACAACAAAATTGCTCTGAATATAATCTGTGAGAAAAAATATACAATGTTCTATTCTAGTCTGTTTCGTAGTATATACACCAACTCCGTATGTTCTCTCATGTAAAATTACAGAAATTCTATATTGCAGCGAATTGAAATAAATCTAAATATTATCTAGGCACCCCAATGTTAAAAGCGAAATTGCTCTGAATATAATCTGTCGTCAAAAGTACACAATGTTTTTTTCTACACTGTTTTGTAGTATATACCCCAACTCAATATACTATCTCATGTAAAATACCAAAATTCTAATAGTATACGAATCTAATAAAATCTAAATGTCTAGGCGCCCCCAAGGTAAAAGACAACTGCTCTGAATATAGTTTGTTAGAAAAAATATACAATGCCATATTCTACTTTGTTTTGGAGTATATACACCAACTCAGTATGCTCTCTCATGTAAAATACAGAAATTCTAATTTTACCCGAATCGACAAAATCTAAATATTATCGAGGCACCCCAATGTTAAAAACAAAATTGCTCTGAATATAGTCTGTCAGAAAAAATATGCAATGCCCTATTCTACTTACTTTTGGAATATATACACCAACACATTATGCTCTCTCATTTAAAATACCGTAATTCTAATTTTACATGAATCGAAAAAAATCTAAATATTATCTAGGCACCCCAATGTTAAAAGCAAAATTGCTCTGAATATAATCTGTCAGAAATACTATACAATGCCGTTTTCTACTCTGTTTTGTAATATATACCCCAACTCAATATGCTCTCTCATATAAAATACTGAAATTCTAATTTTATGTGAAGCAATAAAAATCTAAATAATATCTATGTGCCCCAAAGTTAAAAGAAAATGGTTCTGAATATAGTCTGTTAAAAAAAATATACAATGCCTTATTCTACTTTGTTTTGGAGTGTATACACCAACTAAACATGCTCTCTGATGCAAAATACAGAAATTCTAATTTTACCCTAATCGAGAAAATCTAAATATTTTCTAGGCACCCCAATGTTAAAAGCAAAATTGCTCTGAATATAATCTGTCAGAAAAAATATACAATGCCCTATTCTACTCTATTTTGTAATATATACACCAAGTCAATATGCTCTATCATGTAAAATACACAAATTCTAATTTTACCCGAACCAAAAAAATCTAAATATTATCTAGGCACCCCAATGTTAAAAACAAAATTGCTCTGAATATAATCTGTCATAAAAAATATACAATGCCCCATTCTACACTGTTTTGGAGTATATACACCTAGTCAGTATTCTCTCTCATGTAAAATACAGAAATTCTATATTTAAGCGAATCGAAAATAATCTAAATATTATCTAGGCACCCCAATGTTAAAAGCAAAATTGCTCTGAATATAATGTGTCAGAAAAAATATACAATGCCCTATTCTACTCTGATTTGGAGTATATAAACCTAGTCAGTATGCTCTCTCATGTAAAATACAGAAATTCTATATTTAAGCGATTCGAAAAAAATCTATATATTATCTAGGCACCCCAATGTGAAAACAAAATTGCTCTGAATATAATCTGTCAGAAAGAATATATACAATGCCCTTTTCTACTCTGTTTTGTAGTATATACCCTAACTCAATATGCTCACTCATTTAAAATACCGAAATTCTAAATTTACGTGAAGCGAAAAAAATCTAAATAATATCTAGGCGCCCCAAACTTAAAAGAAAATGGCTCTGAATATAGTCTGTTAGAAAAAATATACAATGCCATATTCTACTTTGTTTTGGAGTATATACAACAACTCAGTATGCTCTCTCATGTAAAATACAGAAATTCTAATTTTACCCGAATCGAAACAATCTAAATATTATCTAGGCACCCCAATGTTAAAAACAAAATTGCTCTGAATATAATCTATCAGAATAAATATACAATGCCCCATTCTACTCTAATTTGGAGTATATACATCAAGTCAGTATGCTCTCCCATGTAAAATACAAAAATTCTAATTTTACCCCAATCGAAAAAATCTAAATATTATCTAGGTACCGCAATGTTAAAAACAAAATTGCTCTGAATATACTCAGTCACACAGAATATACAATACCCTTTTCTACTCTGTTTTGTAGTATATACACTAACTCAATATGCTCTCTCATGTAAAATGCCGAAATTCTAATTTTACGCAAATCGGAAAAAATCTAAATAATATCTTGGCACCCCAAAGTTAAAAGAAACTGGCTCTGAATATAGTCTGTTAGAAAAAATATACAATGCCTTATTGTACTCTGTTTTGGGGTATATAAAGCAACTCAGTATCCTTTCTCATGTAAAATAGAGGAATTCTATTTTTCCCCGAATCGAAAAAATCTAAATATTATCTAAGCACCCCAATGATAAAAGCAAAATTGCTCTGAATATAATCTGTCAGAAAAAATATACAATGCCCTTTTCTACTCTGTTTTCTTGTATATACACCAACTCAATATGCTCTCTCATGTAATATACAGAAATTCTAATTTTAACCGAAAGAAAAAAATCCAAATATTATATAGGCACCCCAATGTTAAAAGCAAAATTGCTCTGACTATAGTCTGTCAGAAAAAATATACAATGCCCTTTTCTACCCTATTTTGTAGTATATACACCAACTCAGTATGCTCTCTCATGTAAAATACGGAAATACTGTATTTAAGTGAATCGAAAAAAATCTAAATATTATCTAGGCACAATAAAATTAAAAGAAATTGGCTCTGAATATAGTCTGTTAGAAAAAATATACAATGTCTTATTCTACTCTTTTTTGGAGTATATACACCAACTCAGTATACTTTCTCATGTAAAATACAGAAATTCTAATTTAACCCGAATCGAAAAAATCTAAATATTATGTAGGCATCTCAATGTTAAAACAAAATTGCTCTTAATATAGTCTCTCAGAAAAAATATACAATGCCCTATTCTACTCTGTTTCATAGTATATACACCAACTTCATATGCTCTCTCATGTAAAATACAGAAATTCTAATTTTACGCAAATCGAAAAAATTCTAAATAATATTTAGGCGACCCAAAGGTAAAAGAAAATGGCTTGAATATAGTCTGTTAGAAAAAATATACAATGCCTTATTTTACACTGTTTTGGAGTATATACTCCAACTCAGTGTGCTCTCTCATGTAAAATACAGAAATTCTAACTTAACCTGAATTGAATAAATCTAAATATTATCTATGCACATTAATGATTAAAGCAAAATTACTCTGAATATAGTCTTTCAGAAAAAATATACAATACCCTTCTCTACTCTGTTTTGTAGTATATACATGAACTCAATATGTTCTCTCATGTAAAATGCCGAAATTCTAATATTACCCTAATCGAAAAAAATCTAAATGATATCTAGGCGCCCCAACTTAAAAGAAAATGGCTCTGAATATAGTCTGCTAGAAAAAATATACAATGCCTTATTTTACTCTTTTTTGGAGTATATACACCAACTCAGTATGCTCTCTCATGTAAAATACAGAAATTCTAATTTTATTGGAATCGAAAAAAATCTAAATATTATTTGGGCACCCCAATATTATAAACAAAATTTCTCTGAATATAATCTGTCAGAAATAATGTACAATGCCCTATTATACTCTGTTTCGTAGTATATACACCAACTCGTATGCTCTCTCATGTAAAATTACAGAAATTTTACATTTAAGCGAATCGAAAAAAAATCTAAATATACTCTAGGCACCCCAATGTTAAAAGCGAAATTACTCAAAATATAATCTGTCAGAAAAAATATACAATGCCCTTTTCTACTCTGTTTTGAAGTATATACACCAACTCAGCATGCTCTCTCATGTAAAATAACGAAATTCTAATTATAAGTGAATCGAAACAAATCTAAATATTAACTAGGCACCCCAATGTTAAAAGCAAAATTGCACTGAATATAATCTGTCAGAAAAAATATACAATGCCCATTCCTACTCTGTTTTGAATTATATACACCAACTCAATATGCTCTCTCATGTAAAACACAGAAATTATAATTTTACCCGAATCGACAAAATCTAAATATTATCTAGGCAGCCCAATGTTAAAAACAAAATTGCTCTGAATATAATCTGTCAGATAAAATATACAGTGCCTTATTCTACTCTGTTTTGGAGTATATACACCAACGTGATATGCTCTCTCATGTAAAATACAGAAATTCTATATTTAAGCGAATCGAAAAAAATCTAAATATTACCAATGCACCCCAATGTTAAAAGCAAAATTGCTCTTAGTATAGTCTGTCAGAAAAAATATACAATGCCTTTTTCTACTCTGTTTTGGAGTATCTACATCAACTCAATATCCTCTCTTGTAAAATATCGAAATTCTAATTTTACACGAATCGAATAAAATCTAAGTAATATCTAGACGCCCAAAATTTAAAAGATAATGGCTCTGAACATAGTCTGGTAGAAAAAATATACAATGTCTTATTCTACTCTGTTTTGGAGTATATACACCAACTCAGTATGCTCTCTCGTGTAAAATACAGAAATTTTAATTTTACCTGAATTGAAAAAATCTAAATATTATGTAGGCACCTCAATGTTAAAACAAAATTGCTCTGAATATAATCTGACAGAAAAAATATACAATGCCCTATTCTACTCTGCTTTGGAGTATATAAACCAAGTCATTATGCTCTCTCATGTAAAATACCGTAATTCTAAATTTAAGTGAATCGAAAAAAAATCCAAATATTATCTAGGAACCCCAATGTTAAAGGCAAAATTGCTCTGAATATAATCTGTCATAAAAAATATACAATGCCGTTTTCTACTCTGTTTTGTAGTATATTCTTAACTCAATATTCTCTCTCATATAAAAAACTGAAATTCTAAATTTACGCGAAGCGAAAAAAATCTAAATAATATCTAGGCGACCCAAAATTAAAAGAAAATGGCTCTGAATATTCTCTGTTAGGAAAAATATACAATGCCTTATTGTACTCCGTTTTGGAGTATATACACCAACTCAGTATGCTCTCTCATGTAAAATACAGAAATTCCAATTTTACCCGAATTGGAAAAATCTAAATATTATCTCGGCACCCAATGATAAAAGAAAAATTGCTCTGAATATAGTCTGTCCAAAAGAATATACAATACCCTCTTCTACTCTTTTTTGTAGTATATACACCAACTCAATATGCTCTATTGTGTAAAATACAGAAATTCTAATTTTACCCGAATCAAAAAACCTAAATATTACCTAGACACCCCAATGTTAAAAGCGAAATTGCTCTGAATATAATCTGTCAGAAGAAATATACAATGCCCTTTTCTACTCTATTTTCTAGTATATACTCCAACTCAATATGCTCTCTCATGTAAAATACCGAAATTTTAATTTTACGCGAAGCGAAAAAAATCTAAATAATATCTAGGTGCTGCAAACCTAAAAGAAAATGGCTCTGAATATAGTCTGTTAGAAAAAATATACAGTGCCATATTCTACTGTGTTATGGAGTATATAAACCAGCTCAGTATGCTCTCTCATGTAAAATACAGAAATTCTAATTTTACCCGAATCAACAAAATCTAAATATTATTTATGAAGCCCAATATTAAAAACAAAACTGCTCTGAATATAGTCTGTCAGAAGAAATATACAATGCCCTATTCTACTCTCTTTTGTAGTATATACACAAAGTAATTATGCTCTCTCATGTAAAATACCGTAATTCTAATTTTACGTGAATCGAAACAAAATCTAAATATTATGTAGGCACCACAATGTTAAAAGCAAAATTGCTCAGAATATAATCGGTCAGAAGAAATATACAATGCCGTTTTCTACTCTGTTTTGTAGTATATACCCAAACTCAATATGCTCTGATGTAAAATACAAAAATTTTAATTTTACCCAAATCGAAAAAATCTAAATATTATCTAGGCACCCAATGATAAAGGAAAAATTGCTCTGAATATAGTCTGCCAAAAAAAATATACAATAAACTTTTCTACTCTGTTTTGTAGTACATACACCAACTCAGTATGCTCTGTCATGTAAAATACCGAAATTCAATATTACGAGAATCGAAAAAAATCTAAATATTATCTAGGCATTCCAATGTTAAAAGCAAAATTGCTCTAAATATAATCTGTGAGAAAAAATATACCGTGCCCTTTTATACTCTGTTTTGTAGTATATACACCAACTCAATATGCTCTCTCACGTAAAATACAGAAATTATAATTTTATCCGAATCGAAAAAATCTAAATATAATCTAGGCACCCCAATATTAAAAACAAAATTGCTCTTAATATAATCTGTCAGAAAAAATATTCAATGCCCTAATCTACTCTGTTTCGCAGTATATACACCAACTCCATATGCTCTCTTATGTAAAATACAGATATTCTATATTTAAGCGAATCCAAATAAATCTAAATATTATCTAGGCACCCCAATGTTAAAAGCAAAATTGCTCCGAATATAATGTGTCAGAAAAAATATACAATGCCCTTTTCTACTCTCTTTTGTAGTATATACCCCAACTCAATATGCTCTCTCATGTAAAATACAGAAATTGTAATTTTACGTGAATCGAAAAAAATCTAAATAATATCTAGGCCGCCCAAAGTTAAAAGAAAATGGCTCTGAATATAGTCTGTTAGAAAAAATATACAATGCCTTATTCTACTCTGTTTTCGAGTATATACACCAACTCAGTATGCTCTCTCATGTAAAATACAGAAAGTCTAAATTTATGTGAATCGAAAAAAATCTAAATATTATCGTGGCACCCCAATGTTAAAAGAAAAATTGCACTGAATATAATCTTTCAGAAAAAACATACAATGCCCTTTTCTACTCTGTTTTGGAGTATATACACCAAGTCAATATGCTCTCTCAGGTAAATTACAGAAATTCTATATTTAAGTGAATCGAAAAAAATCTAAGTATTTTCTAGGCATCCCAATGTAAAAAGCATAATTGCTCTTAATATACTCTGTCAGAAAATATATACAATGCCCTTTTCTACTGTGTTTTGTAGTATATAAACCAGCTCAATATGCTCTCTCATGTAAAATACACAAATTCTAATTTTACCTGAATCGAAAAAATCTAAATATTATCTAGACAACCAATGTTAAAAACAAAATCGCTCTGAATATAATCTGTCAGAAAAAATATACAATGACCTATTCTACTCTGTTTCGAAGTATATACAGCAACTCAGTATGCTCTCTCATGTAAAATACAGAAATTCTAACTTTAAGTGAATCGAAGCAAATCAAAATATTATCTAGGCACCCCAATGTTGAAAGCAATATTGCTCTGAATATACTCTGCCAGAAAAAATATACAATGCCCTTTTCTACTCTGTTTTGGAGTATATACACCAAGTCAATATGCTCTCCCATGTAAAACACAGAAATTCTAATTATACCCAAATCAATAAAATCTAAATATTATCTAGGCACCCCAATGTTAAAAACAAAATTTCCCTCAATATAATCTGTCATAAAAAATATAGAATGCCCTATTCTATTCTGTTTTTGAGTTTATACACCAACTAAGAATGCTCTCTCATGTAAAATACGGAAATTTAAAATTTACGTGAATCGAAAAAATTCTGAAACTTATCTAGGCACCCAATGTTAAAAGCAAAATTGCTCTGAATATAATCTGTCAAAAAACATATACAATGCCCTATTCTACTCTGTTTTGGAGTATATACACCAACTGAATATGCTCTCTCATGTAATATACCGAAATTCTAATTTTACAGGAACCGAAATAAATCTAAATATTTTCTAAGCATTCCAATGTTAAAAGCAAAATTACTCTGAATATAATCTGTCAGAAAAAATATACAATGCCCTTTTCTACTTTGTTTTGAAGTATATATACCAACTCAATATGCTCCCTCATATGACATACTGAAATATTAAATTTACGCAAATCGAAAATAATCTAGATATTATCTAGGCACCCCAATGTTAAAAGCAAAATTGCACTGAATATAATCTGTTAAAAAATATATACAATGCCCTTTTCTGCTGTGTTTTGGGTTATATACACCAACTCAATATGCTTTCTCATGTAAAGTACGAAAATTCTAATTTTACGCGAATCGAAAAAAATCTAAATATTATCTAGGCATCTGAACGTTAAAAGCAAAATGCCTCTGAATACAATCTGTCAGAAATAATATACAATGCCCTTTTCTACTCTGTTTTTGAGTATATACACCAACTCAATATGCTCTCTCATGTAAAATACCGAAATTCTAAATTTACGTGAATCAAAAAAAATCTAAATATTATCTAGGCACCCCAATGTTAAAAGCAAAATTGCTCTGAATATAATCTGTCAGAAAAAATATACAATTTTCTTTTCTACTCTGTTTTGGAGTATATACACCAAGTCAATATGCTCTGTCATGTAAAATTCTGAAATTCTAATTATACGCGAATCGAAAAACATCTAAATATTATCCAGGCAACCCAATGTTAAAAAAAATGGCTCTGAATATAATCTGTCAGAGAAAATATGCAATGCCTTATTCTACTCTGTTTTTGAGTATATACACCAACTCAATATGCTCTCTCATGTTAAATAAAGAAAATCTAATTTTAAGCCAATCGAAAAAAATCTAAATATTATCTAAGCATCCCAATGTAAAATGCAAAATTTCTCTGAATTTAATCTGTCAGAGAAAATATACAATGCTTTTTTCTGCTCTGTTTTGGAGTATATACACCAACTGAATATGCTCTCTCTTGTGAAATACCAAAATTCTAATCTTACACGAACCCAAATAAATCTAAATACTTTCTAGTCATTCCAATGTTAAAAGCAAAATTTCTCTGAATATAATCTGTCAGAATAAATATACAATGCTCTTTTCTACTCTGTTTTGGAGTATATATACCAACTCAATATGCTCTCTCATGTAAAATACCGAAATTGTAAATTTATGTGAATCGAAAAAAATCTAAGTATTATCTAGGCTCCCCAATGTTAAAAGCAAAATTCCTCTGAATATATTCTGTCAGAAAAAATATACAATGCCCTTTTTTACTCTGTTTTGCAGTATATACACAAACTCAATATGCTCTCTCATGTAAAATACTTAAATCCTAACATTACTCTCAGTATCTCATAAAGTGCACAAGACCCCCGTGATGTTGTTTTTTATAACTTGGGGATTACAGATGACATTACTCACGATATGACTGTGGCTGTTTGCCGGTCCTGTGATAATGTTTCTTATATCCAGATAAGGAGAGGAGAATGTTTCTGCCCATAGGCAAATCCTCTGAATACGGCAAGAGGAGTACACCGTGCTGTGATATGGTCACTAATGTAAACAAGAAAGCAATTATATTGAATTAAATCTTGCAAGGTGTTAACCCCCCCTATAATTTTTCTTCTCATTTCAAGGGGGTGAGGAAGACATTTTTGTCAAAATGGTGGAGGTGTAACTACAGCTATTGCCTACTATATAATAAAAAAGGATAAAATTATTATTTACATATGATATGATTGCCAGTATCATATTACACCACATTTTCAAAATATCTTGGCCCCAGCAGCTGTGGGCATGGCAGCCAAGCGAGGGTGTCCCTATGCAACCAGGTTGGGCATTGCAGCTGCTACGGGCCCTTTGTGGTTTGTCTGGGGGCTGCTACGGGCCCTCTGGCGGTGGCTGTGGTAACAGCCAAATAGCCAGAGGGTCTCTCAGCATCCAGGGAGGGCCTGGCGGCTGCTACTGACACTCTGGCAGGGGCTATGGGCACAGCCACCTAACCAGGGGGTCCCTACGTTGCCAGGGTGGAGCTGGAAGCTGCTATAGGCCCTTTGGAGGGAGGTGTGGGGATACCCTGCTGTTCACAGGTACACAGTTTGCACCTATTTCTACATGTGTAGATCATTTACATAATGGGCACATATTTGTACACATGTACATATGTTATTATCACAATAAACATATATGTACATAATATGTGTACAATAAATATGTACTTTATACGTACCTAATATAAACAATATGTAGTTTTTGGTGATATTATGTGATATCTACATATTATTGATTATATATCTTATTGTGATAATATGTATGTTACCACTGAAATTTTTAGAAATGTACATAGAGTACACTTCATGTACCTATGCATTGTATACATATTATAGAAATAAATAGGTACATATTTTACAGATGATGTACATTTTTTCTACATGTGTATTTTGTACACATATGTACAGCAGAGTAAATGTACAGACTATACCTATTTTATACATTTATTGTGATATGTCAATAAATGTACACATGAGTACATTCTGGGATATAATTTTTGGCATATTAGATAGGAATTACACCGGTGACCAAAGTGAGTTTACACCCAGGTGCGCACATAGTTTATACATGTACATGTTGTGCATATTATGTACTCATGTACAGAATGTACATGTCTACATTATATATACATAGGTGTACGCAGCATACATATGTACATACTGTACACACATACGTACACGTGCATATATTGTACATCTGTACATAATGGGTACATGATGTACATGTGTACACATCATATCACCATAAATGTAAATATACATAATGTTTGCAATATGTACGTTTATATTATGTATTACGTTTATTGTGATTATATATGCTGTTGTGATATGATATCATTGTGACATTACAAATGTACATATTATACACATTATGTACCTATGCATTGTGCACAGATTATAGAAATAGAAAGAAACATATTTTACAGGTTATGTACATTTTATTTACTTGTGTATTGGGTACACAGAGTAAATGTACAGATCTTACTTTAGACATTTATTGTGATATGCAAATAAATGTACACATTATGAGTACATTCTGTGATATTACATTTAGAATATAAGATAGAAATTACTCTGGTTACCAAAGTGGGTGTAAAGTTATGTGTGCACATACTTTGTACATGTACATACTGTGCATATTATGTACTTGTGTACAGAAGGTAAATATCTACATTATATGTATGTATGGGTACAGAGTGTACATATGTACATACTATGTACATATATCTACACCTGAATTTATTGTACATTTGTACATAATGGGTCCATGCTGTACATGTAAACACATCGTCATACCACAATAAATGGAAATGTACATAATGTGTGAAATACGTACATTTATATTATGCATTACATGTGTATTGTGATTGTATATGCTGTTCTGATATCATTGTGATATTACAAATGTACATATTGTACACATTATGGACATACCTATTGTGTACATATTATGTACACATAAATGTACATATTGTACAGATTATGTATATTTATTGTACATCTGTATGGTGCACACATATGTACATCACAGTCAACGTACATATGGTACATATTCTGTGCATTGTTTGTAATATTTCAGTAAGAGTACACATTATAAGTATATTCTGGGATATGATTTTTAGTATGTTAGATAAAAATTACTTTCAATATCAAAGTGGGTATACACTGATGTATGTCCATTTTGTGATATTATCCATCATATCCTGAGTAGGTATTTCTCTCATTGTGAAAGCAGGTTTACACTCTCGGATTGCTCCAATATCAAGGCAAACTAAAACTCGTCTATGATGTAGTTAATAATATCCTGAGGACAAAGGATGACCATACCCTGAATATCGCAGGAGTGTACACCACCACTGTAGTATTGTTTCCAATGTTCAAAAACGGAAAGGATATTACTCCAAATATCTCAGAAAGCACACAAGCCCCCCGTGATATTGTTTCTAATAACTAGAGAATTACAGATGACATTACCCACGACGTGACTGGGGCTGTACTCTGGTCCTGGAATATTGTTCCTAATATCCAGAGAAGGAGAGGAAAATGTTGCTGCCCATAGGGAAATACTCTTAATACGGCAAGAGGTGTACACCATGCTTTGATATGGTCACTAATGTAAGCAAGAAAACAATTACATTGAATTAAGCATTGCAAGGAATGAAACTCCCCTATGATTTTCATTGTAATGTCAATGGGGGTGAGGATGACATTTTTGTCAATATGGCAGAGGTGTAACTGGAGCTATTGCCTAATATACAAAAATACAGAATAAGATTATCATTTTTATATAATATGGTTTCCAGTATCATATTACACCGGATTTGCAAAATAGCTGGGCCTCAGCATCTGTGGGCAGAGCCCACAAGCGAGGGGACCCCTAAGCAGCCAGGGTGGGCCTGGGGGCTGCTCTGGGCTTTTTGGTGGGGTCTGTGAGCACATCGACCCAGCCAGGGGTCCCCGAGCAGCCATGGTTGACCTGGGGGCTGCTACGGGCACTCTGGCATGGGCTGTGGGCACAGACACCTAGTCAGGGGGTCCCTAAGCAGCCAGGGTGGGCATGGGGGCTGCTACAGGCGTTCCAGCAGTGTTTGTGGGCACAGCCCAATTGCCAGGGGGTCTCTAAGCAGCCAGGCTGGGCCTGGGGGCTGCTATAAGGGGGGCTTTGGTAATAGCGTGCTGTGCATCGGTACATAGTTTGCACCTATTACTACATGTGTAAATAGTTTTAATATCGGGCATATATATGTACATGCGTACATATGGAGTTATCACGATAAATTTATATTTACATAATATGTGCAAAATACATATGTACCTAATGCATACCTAATGTGTACAATATGTACTTTTTTGTAATATTAGACAATATATATTACTGTGATTATATATCTTATTGTGATTAAATATATTTTATCACTAATATTTTAAGGAATGTGCATAGTGTACACATTATATACCTATGTATTGTGTACACAATATAGAAATATATAGGTACATATTTTACAGATTATGTACACTTTTTCTACATGTGTATTGTGTACACCTATGCACAGCAGAGTAAATGTACAGACTGTACCTATTTTATACATTTCTTGTGATATGCCAATAAATGTACACATTATGAGTACATTCTAAAATATAATTTTTACCATATTAGAAATTACTCCATTGACCAACGTGGGTGTACACCCAGGTGTGTACATAGTTTATACGTGTACATATTGTGCATATTAGGTACTCATGTACAAAATGTACATGTCAACCTTATATGTATTTATGTGTACATAGTGTGCACATGCACATACTGTTCACACATATGTACATGTGCACATTTTGTACATGTGTACATAATGGGTACATGATGTGAATTTGTACACACCGTGATACCACAATATATGTAAATGTACACGATGTGTGCAATATGTACATTTATATTATGTATTACTTGTGTATTGTGATTTTATATGCTGTTGTGATTATATGATGTCATTGTAATATTACAATAAATGTACCTATTGCACACATTTCGTACATACGTATTGTGTACACATTATGTACCTGTAATTGCACATATTGTACAGATTATGTACGTTTTTGGCACATCTGTATTGTGTACACATATGTACATAACACTCTATGTACATATGGTATGTATTCTGCACATTGATTGTAACATCTCAATAAGTGTACACATTATGAGTATATTGTGATATATGATTTTTAGTATATTAGATAAACATTTCTTTCTATATCAAAGTGGGTATACACCCATGTGTGTCCCTTTATTGATATTATCCATCATATTTTAAGTAGGTAGTACTCTCATTTTGAAAGCAAGTGTTCACTCTGTGATTGTTCCAATATCACAGGCAAAGTACAAGGCTTCTTTAATTTACTACCTAATATCCTGGGGACAAAAGATTATTATACCCTGAATATCGCAGGAAGTGTACACCACCACTGTAGTATCGTGTCTAATATCCAAAAACGGAAAAGATATTACTCCAAATATCTGATAAAGCACACAAGACCCCCGTGATATTTTTTCTAATAACTAAGGGATTACAGATGACATTACTCACGATATGACTGGGGCTGTCCGCCGGTCCTGTGATATTGTTCCTAATATCCAGAGAACGAGAGAATAATGTTGCTGCCCATAGGCAAATCCTCTGAATACGGCAAGAGGAGTACACTGTGCTCTGATATGGTCACTAATGTAAACAAGAAAGCAATTCTATTGAATTTAACATTGCAAGGGGTGAAACCCCCTTATGATTTCAATTCTAATGTCCAGGGGTGTGAGGATGACATTTTTGTCAATATGGCAGAGGTGTAACTAGAACTATTGCCTAGTATATAAAAAACCAGAATAACATCATTTCCATATGATATGGTCGCCAGCATCATATTACACCACATTTTCAAAATAACCGGGCACAGCTCCCTAGCCAGGGGGTCCCTAAGCAGCCAGCGTCAGCCTGGGAGCTGTTACGGGCCCTCTGGCGGGGAATGTGGTTACAGCTCCCTAGCCAGGGGGTCTTTAAGCAGCCAGGGTGGGCCTTGGGGCTGCTACGAGGGGGGCTGTGGTAATAGCCTGTTCTGCACAGGTACATAGTTTTAATAATGAACACATATTTGTATAAGTGTACACATGGTGTTATGATAAATATATATGTACATATGTGCACCATACATATAGACCTAATGCGTACCTACTGTGTACAATATGTACTTTTTTGTGAAATTACATGATATATATATATATTACTGTGATTATATGCGTTATTTTGATTATATATATTTTATCACTGATATTTTAAGGAATGTGCATAGTGTACACATTATGTACCTATACATTGTTTACACATTATAGAAATATGTAGGTACATATTTTACAGAGTATGTACATTTTTGTACATGTGCATTCTGTACACATATGTACAGCAGGGTAAATGTACAGATTGTACCTATTTTATACATTTATTGCAATATGCCAATAAATGTACACACTATTACTACATTCTGAATTATTATATTTTGTATATTAGATAGAAATTTCTCCGGTTACCAAACTGGTTGTACACCCAGGTGTGTACATCGTTTATATGTGTACATATTGTGCATAGAATGTACTTGGGTACAGAAGGTACATATCCACATTATATGTACACATGTGTAGTGTACATATGTACATACTGTACCCACATACGTACACTTGCATATATTGTGCATCTGTACATAATAGGTACATGATGTACATGTTTACATATCATATCACAATAAATGTAAATGTACATGTTTGCAATATGTACATTTATATTGATATTACATGTGTATTGTGATTTTATATGCAGTTGTGATTATATAACATCGTGATTTACCATAAATGTACATATTGTACACATTATGTGCATTCCTATTGTGTGCACATTTTGTACATATATTCGTACAAATGATAGTTTATGTACATTTATTGTACATCTGTATTGTGTACATGTATGTACATCACAGTCAATGTACATATGTTACATATTCTGTACATTGAGTGTAATATCCCAATAAGTGTACACATTATGAGTTTTTTCTGGGTTATGACATTTAGTATATTAGATAAAAATGACTTCCAATATCACAGTGGGTATATAGCCATGTGTGTCCATTTTGTGATATTATCCATCATATCCTAAGTAGGTATTTCTCTCACAATGAAAGAAGGTGTACACTCTGTGATTGTTCCAATATTATAGGCAAAGTGCAAAGCTTCTGTGATGTAGTTGCTAATATCCCAGGGACAGAGGATGAGTATACTCTTAATATTGCAGGAAGTGTACACCACCACTGTAGTATTGTTTCTAATATCCAGAAACTAAAAGGATATTACTCCAAGTATCTCCAAAAGCACACAAGACCCCCATTACATTGTTCTTAATAACTAGGGGATTACAGATGACATTGCTCACGATGTGACTGGCGCTGTAAGCCGGTCCTGTGATATTCTTCCTAATATCCAGATAAGGAGAGAAAAATGTTGTTGCCCATAGAGAAATATTCTGAATACTGCAAGAGATGTACACCATGCTCTGTTATGGTCACTAATGTAAACAAGAAAACAATTATATTGAATTAAACATTGCAAGGGGTGAAACCCTCCTATGCTTTCAATTCTAATGTCAATGGGGTGAGGATGACATTTTTGTCAATATGCCAAATGTGTAACTAGAACTATTGCCTAATATGTAAAGAACCACAATAACATTATCATTTCTGTGTGATAGGTTGCCAGTATCATATTACACCACATTTTCAAAATAGCCGGGCCCCAGCAGCTGTGGGCACAGCGCCCTAGGCAGGGGGTCCCTAAGCAGCCAGCGTGGGCCTGGTAGCTGTTATGGGCCCTCTGGCGGGGGCTGTGGGTACAGCCCCCTAGCCAGAAGGTCTTTAAGCAGCCGGGGTGGGCATTGAGGCTGCTACGAGCAGAACTGTAGTAATAGCCTGTTGTGCATAGGTATGTAGTTTGTACGTATTTCTGCATGTGTACATTGTTTAAATAGTAGGCACATATTTGTATACGTGTACATACAGTGTTATCATGATACATATATATTTTCATAATATGTGCACTATACATATTTACCCAATACATACCTAATGTGTACAATACGTACTTTTTGGTGATATTACACGACATATATGTATTAGTGTGATTATATATCTTACTGTGATTATATATATCACTGATATTTTAAGGAATTTGCATAGTGTACACATTATGTACCTATGCATTGTGTACACATTATAGAAATATATAGGTACATATTTTACAGATTATGTACATTTTTTGTACACGTGCTTTGTGTACACCTATGTACAGCAGAGTACATGTACAGATTGTGCCTATTTAATACATTTATCACAATATGACAATAAATGTACACACTATGACTACATTCTGGGATTTTATATTTAGTATATTAGATAGAAATCTCTCCGGTTACCAAAGTGGGTATACACCTATATGTGTACCTAGTATATACGTGTACATATTGTACATACAGTGTACTCCTGTACAGAAGGTACATATCTACATTATATGAACATATGTGTAGTGTACATATGTACATACTGTGCACACTTATGTACACGTGTATATACCGCAAATCTGCACGTG
Organism: Callithrix jacchus; assembly: GCF_049354715.1. Taxonomy (NCBI): domain Eukaryota; kingdom Metazoa; phylum Chordata; class Mammalia; order Primates; family Cebidae; genus Callithrix; species Callithrix jacchus. The sequence continues at coordinate 166,089,190 of NC_133506.1, read as the reverse complement.
TGCATGATGTACATGTGTACATATCGTAATATCACAATAAATGTAAATGTATATAATGTGTGCAATATGTACATTTATATTGATATGTATATGTGTATTGTGATTATATATGCTGTTGTGATTATATGAAATCATTGTAATATTACAATATATTTACATATTGTACACATTATGTACATACCTACTGTGTACACATTATGTACATATAAATGTACATATTGTACAGATTATGTACATTTTTTGTACATCTGTATTGTGTACACATATGTACATCACAGTCAATGTACATATGGTACATATTTTGTACGTTGATTGTCATATCCCAATAAGTGTACACATTATGAATATATTCTGGGATATGATTTATAGTATATAAGAAAAAAGTTACTTCCAATATCAATGTGGGTATACTCGCATGTGTGTTTATTTTGCTGTACCTTCTATTAATCTTTGCCATTGAACATGATAGTGAGAGGTGTTTCTTTTCTCTAACAAGGTTTTCTGTTAATATAACTCAACTCTACTACCTTGTGGCCTTTGTATCTTCCATTGTAAATTGTAATTTCCTATTAAAGAGAATATTTTGACATCACGCATCTACCTCTTGGATCCATCAGCCAGAGGCCTAAAATAAAAAAGACATTCACCCCACGAATGGTTATATAGTGGTTGACAACCCCACTTTCTTCTAGGTAAATAGTATCCTCTCTTTAACAGTAGCTACTTACAAGATTTGTGCATAAAGAATGTGACTTTTTTTTATCAGTATCTAGTTTATTCTTACATAAATTTCTAAAATACTGAGAGAATATTCTGATCATTGGTTATGTACTATTTTAATTTAATTTTTTCCTCTCAAATTTTATCTTAACTGCATACTCTACCCTGTTTATAAGACTGCCCTATGGTTAAATTTAGTAGGTAGTAAATTATCCTGAGCACACAGAACAATTCTTTTTGTAATCAACTCTGAAACATCATTGAAAGAGCAAGGATATGGGAATTAGATTTATCTGGCTTTTATTTCTGGTACTTACTTGCTCTCTGACCTTGGGCAACTTATGTATTGCTCTGAGTCTCATCTTCTTCATCTGTAAAATGATCATAGTAATACCTAATTCATATGCAGCTTGGAAATGTGTAATTTAGTGATTGATATAAAGTTCCTGATACAATTTCTGACAAAATAATAGAAACCCCACGAGAGATAGCCATAACAATCAGAGTTTATATTCACATTAACTGGGATAAAATTGATCTGAAAATACAGCATAAAAAAGCAGCCAAAAATTCACAAGCATATATTTCGCTTGCCTTTTTATACAGAGCTGGAAAAGTTCTCATCATTATCTCATCCATTGCCTGCAGCACGATCCTTCCAAAACTCCTCCTAAGACCGTCTGCCAAGGTGGAACACACTGAACCGCATGTGACTCTGCCTTTTCTGACTATTTTTGCAAGATTTTTCTCATAGAGTATTATTAACAGAAAATGGGGCTGTTATCAAGGTGACTAGGAATGGTGCATTCTCAGTTCAGGCTCTGATGGAATGTCTACTTGATCTGGTGCAACTCCAGCTGTGCTCTTGGCTTTCCTCACTTTTGTGGTTCCGAGAATGCAAATATTCTCCCATGGCTTCCTTATTTTGTCTTTCTCCATGAGGTCTCATTCAAGTATAAACATTCCCTTCAATTTTCACAACTCATTTTATATTGTCTGAATAACCTTGATAATTTTCCCTTTCCTAAAGCTATAGACCTTCTTTTCGTGTGTAAGAACAGATTACTCACAAATGTTTACTGTCCGCTAAACATTTATGTGTAATCGGTCCTTAATTCTACACACAAAATATCATCTCTACCAACATTTTACAACTATAGTCTTTCTATAGGGAACTATGAAAGGAACTTGCTCTAAAGGAGAAACTTCCAGAGCTAAACCAAGGGTCTGACAATTGTTAACAATATGTTATTCAGTAAAAATATTTTTTCAGTTAACAGAGAAGAATGCCATGGACAAAATGGCAAAACAGAACTTTTCAGCACTTATTTCTTCACAGAAACATCAATTTGAACAGCCATCCGTGCATCAAAGTGTTTTCAAAAGAGACAAGGAATCCAGGTGAGAGGTTATAGCACGTTTGTGGAGAGAAAAGTAAGAAAAACGGCATAAAATAGAGTATAAAAGAGAGTTTTCTATTATCTGCATTACCCCGCCCCTAAACCTGGGTAGTGCAGCATGAAAAGAGATACTATGTATGTGCAGAGAGGAGAGCAAATGTAACACCTGACTTCAACATCAACTCCAATGCCAGGCACAATTCAGTGAACTCAACACCAGGCAGGTTTCTATAGCCACAGGCTATGGGACAGACCCTGTCAACCCAAGCTCCAGGCCTTCCCCTATGGCTCTAAGATCTAATGCCTCCAACCTCCATGGCTCCTATCGACATAGGCTCCAGGCCTTCGCCACAACCAGGCCATTTATGGCTTCCCCAGGCTCCACACTGGTTACTATAGACTCGTAAGTGCCTGGATAAACAAACCTCTACATCGACACAGTGGAATATTATTCAGCAATGAAAGCAATAATCTTTGAATGTGGCGTTTGTTGCAGAAAAAAAGCACGTGAGCTATGAAGCCATTAAAAGACATAGAGGAAACTCAAATACATACTACTAAGTGAAAGAAACCAATCACAAATGACCACTGACTATATGAATCCAACTATATGACATTCTGGAAAAGGCAAAACTATAGAGACATCAAAACGTTCAGTGATTGCTGGGAGTTGAAAAGTGGGGAAGGATAAATGGGCAGAGCATAGAAGATGTTTAGGGCAATGAAACTACTCTGTGTGTTACTATAATGGTAGACACATGCCATTACACCCTTGTCAAAACTCACTGAATATACGACAGCAAGAATGGTCCCTAATGTCAATTATAAACTATGGGTGACAGTGATAAGTCAATGTTGGTTCATCCATTGTAACAAATGTACCTCTCTAGTGAGGAAGGCTGATAGTGGAGGAGGCTGTGCATTTGGGCAGGTGGGAATGTAGGAACTCTCTGTACTTTCCAGTATGCCTCACTGTTAACTTTACACTGCTCTAAAAATAAAGCGTATTTGAAAAAAGATTGAGCTGTTGATATAAGCCCAATGTCTACTTTGACGTCCAGAAATGTTTCTTTTAAAACGCTAATACACCACTTCCTGGAAGAATATATTTGTTAACAAATTCTTTTCTAGAACAATTATTTTTGTGGGTGTTCCTGTCACAACTATACATAAAAATCAGAATATGCAGCAACATCTTGATACTCTAAAAACACAATACCAAAAACGTTAAGAAAATCATTTCTAAATTTGATCTACGCCAAAATGTGGAGAAGCAAAAGGGAAGAAAATTATTTCTGTATAATGAGATTATAGGTTGTTTCTCCGAACTCCTCTACAGTTTTCAGTATTTTCCAACTTCTATCATGGAGATATATAAATATAGATGTAGATATGTAGATATATAGTCATTAGATATATATTTATATATAATAAATAAACAAATACCATTTTTATTATTATTTATTTATTTATTTATTTTTTGAGACGGAGTTTCGCTCTTGTTTCCCAGGCTGGAGTGCAATGGCGCGATCTTGGCTCACCGCAACTTCCACCTCCTGGGTTCAGTCAATTCTCCTGCCTCAGCCTCCTGAGTAGCTGGGATTACAGGCACGCGCCACCAAGCCCAGCTAATTTTTTGTATTTTTAGTAGAGACGGGGTTTCACCATGTTGACCAGGATGGTCTCGATCTCTTGACCTCGTGATCCACCCGCCTCGGCCTCCCAAAGTGCTGGGATTACAGGCTTGAGCCACCGCGCCCGGCCTACAGATACCATTTTTAAAAGATATATTTATGTATTTTATATATTTATATAATATATACATGTTCATATGTACATCATGTTATCACCATTATGGATATAAAGAAGGACATTAAAATAGTGAAAAGATTAAAATAAAATGTACCAAAATGGAAACAGTGATTTAACTCTGCCTAGCTTTATGTGATTAAACAAGGTATTTTTCAAATCTATTTTTCTTTGCTTTCTAGAGGCTTTATAATAAATCTATATTTTTATATTTAAAAGCCTAATTTTTATTAAACAAATAAAAATTCAGCAACACTGTCTTTAGAACATTTTTTAAATCAACTTGAGCATGAAGAAAATGTTATGACTATGGTGGTGAGCATTTTGAAAGATTAGCAGAAGCAGGGATAATGTTACATTTAGCTGATCTTTCAAGGGAAGCTAGACAAATGACACTTTTCGAAAAGAAAATAGTAACTAGTGTTGAAACATGGTATTGCCAGTATGATTAAGAAGGAAAGTGTCAACTTATTCTGTGGAAAATCCTAACATTACCAAACGTAAGAAGGCAAATACTTCAACAACAGAAATGAAAAAGATCTTGATTCATTTATTTAACACTTTTTTAGAGTTTAATCCCAAAAAGTCTATTTTGAAGAAAAGAAAAAATCTTACTCGTGTATATTACCCTTTGCATTGAACTGGCCAAATAAGTCTATCCAAGGTACGTTGAATACCGAGCATGCTGGAAACATTTTTATTGACATCATCTCTAATCCCTACAACAATAGTGCAAGGGAAGGTTTAACATCTTCTTTTTACAGAGAGGAAAGCTGAGGCTCAAAGAGGTATAGTAGCTCATTTAACATTACACATCTAATACGTGGTGGAGGTGGGACCTATACTTACATCTGTCAGACCTTAAAGTCTGTGTTCTTCTTTCTACCTCTCTGCCTCAGTCCAACAATTGGGATCTTTGCCATGATGCCTCACGAGTTCACGAGGCACTTTTCAGGAAGTTTTTGACTCAGACTTTATCACTCAGCAAGATACCTCAACTAATTTACAAAATGTGACTTGAAAAGCAGGTTGTAATTCCAAAAGCAAAAATCCAACCACAAAAGATAAAGTCTTAATCAGTAGAGCTTTACAGAAGGAAGTAATGTAGGTAGTAAGGGCACTTTCGGAAATGTCTGGAATCAGAGGAGTCGATGTATCACCTGTTAGAAACTGTACTCGCTTGGTAGCAAAATTTTCCTTGTGTTCACTTAAAATAATAGTCTTGTTGTTTTAAAACCAACGCACAGTCATGGTGACTTGGATGTTTATTTTTTATTCTCTTTGCCTTCTTGTTTTGAGAATGGATTTTTCCTAAATTCTAATGATTATTGTAACTTACATAAGTGCAGCCGATTTTGCTTATAAGGATAAAACTACATTTAAGTAGCTTTGTCTGGATTATCAAAACCAGGTCCTGAAGAAGTGAGTTCCTAAAGACTTTGCTTATGTCTATATCTCAGTTGTGTTAAACAGAATAACTGGCGCAAATTAGCAAATGATGCACTGAGGAATCATAGAACAAAAGACTTTATGAAGAACTAAGTTTCAGATTCAGGATGACGCTAAGGAGCTAGTGTACCAGAGGATGGTATGCCTTCTGCAATCACAAAAGCAGCATTCAGTCTGATCTGGGCTCTAAGAAGTGCTCCTTGAGACCTGAAATTTTATCCTAACACTGCCACTAACAGGTTAAGTCAGAAAGAGTTCACTTCCCAGAGCTTTCGATTTCTGGTTTCCAAATCAGCACAATGAGAAACTGAAAAGAAGGAAAGAGGAAAAAAAGAGAGGGTCAGAGATCCCTCCTGCTTGTACAATGCCATGATTTGGACACAGGGTTTGGGCAACCATGGCCCATCCACCAATTCCTGCCTGTCGTCTCTTGTCAGACAGCTCATGAGCCACGAATGTGAAAGAATTCAAAAAAGTAACAATATGTTGGGACATGTCAACAATTATATAAAATGCAATTTTCAGTTCTCATAAAAGTACTTTGGAACTCAGCCCCACTCCTTTATTACCCATTTCTATGGCTGCTTTCACACCACAACCACAGAGATGAGTAGCTGTGACAGAGACCATATGGGCTGCCAAGCCTAAAATATTTACTGCCTAGACCTTTCCAGAAAAAAAAAAAAAGGATTGCTGATGTGTTACACAGACAATCAAGCAAGCGATCACCTGAGAACATTAAAATCTGTGTCTAGGACAAATGGGGCCTATACAAACTAGGGAATAATCTTCCCCACTACTTATGCAAGAACATTCACCCTTGAGAGAGAAGGCTACATGGCTTGGCAGCACTACTGCCACCAGTCCAGACTTCCCCTCACCTGTGCCCTATAAGTGACCAGCATTTCTAGGCATCCGTGGAGCAGCGGGGTGCATTCTCATGGCTGGCCCCACACCTTCCCTTCCTCCTGCTTCCTCACATTCTATTTTCTGAGTGGTTGTCAAAGGAACGCTGAATTTTGCTGTCACTTTTTCAGACCCCAATTCCACTTATGACAGTCTTGGTACCAGGAAGTATTCCAAGCTCCTATCTCATCACCACAACCGCCTCCTTCTCACTTAGTCCAGACGAGCTTGCCACAGTGCACTTGCTTTTTAATCGCTCTCTCTCTTCTTGCCTTCACCTCCTCTCCCTCCCTCTCTCCCTGGCTCTTTCTGTCACACGGGTGTGTGCAAATACACAAGTTTCGATTAGATAAAAGAAGAAACACTTTTTAAGTTTCTTTCTAGGCCTAATAGAAACTTCTTTTTTTTTACAAAAGCAGAGCTGTTTTTTTCCATTGCAAAAGTGTGGGTGTCCTTCCTTTTGGAGAGTAACAATCATTTTCTACATGGCCTGCTGACACATTGCATGTTGTACATATTTGTGTGTGCACATGTGCATATGAGTGTTAGAGTATGTGTGTGTAGCAGGGAGGAAAGAGATGAAGGAGAGTGTGTGTGTGCATGTTGGTTCATATGAGTGTGAGTGTGTGCATGCACGTGCCTGTGTGTGTGCACATGTGTATGAGCATGCTTGTATTTGCGTATGAGAATGTGCATGTGAGAGAGAAAGAAAGAATGCATGTATGTGTGAATGTGTATGTGTGTGTATAGCAGGGAAGAAGGTGATGAAGGAGAGTATGCTAAAAAGAGCACACCTCAGAACAGTCCAATAAAAGATTCCATATCAACATCATTTCTTGTTAAAATACAGGATTCCCAAGTCAGTCACCTTCAAGCTGGAAGCCTGGAGTGTAAAAAGAGTGGGTGTTCTTCTCTGACAACTTATTGTCTAAGACGATTTTATGATCAAAAATATATTCGAATAAAAGTACCTGAGAAAAGTACATAAAGAGAATATAGCAAAATGTTAACAATGGTTTTCTTTGGGTGAGAGGAAGAAGAAGCAGGTTGTGGTTGATCTGTTTCTTTCAGTTCAACTATTCTGCATTCCTCACTTTTAAATTTTGGATATTAAGCTGGAGAGAAAGAACATGAATATAAAAATGAATTCGCTGAATGGAGCAACGAATGCTGAGTTAGCCAAAAATGTATGGCTACCTTCTATATCTAATTATCTAAGGGCAAATCAGAAAACACCACTTTCAGAACATTTTTTTTTTTTTTTAGAAATGAAGTTTTGCAATTGTTGCCCAAGCTGGAGTGCAATGGCACAATCTCGGCTCACCGCAGCCTCCGCCTTTTGGGTTCAGGCAATTCTCCTTCCTCAGCCTCCCGAGTAGCTGGGATTACAGGCACGCACCACCATGCCCAGCTAATTTTTTGTATTTTTAGCAGAGACAGGGTTTCACAATGTTGACTAGGATGGTCTCGATCTCTTGATCTTGTGATCCACCCACCTCGGCCTCCCAAAGTGCTGGGATTACAGGCTTGAGCCACCGCGCCCAGCCAGAAATTTTTAAAAATGTGTTTTACGTTATTTTCCCTTTCAGCCTAAGGACTAAAAATTGAACACAAGTGGATCTGCGCCATTGCCTCAAAGATTCTTAGCCTAGTTCA